>NC_053183.1:16250000-17500000 GCF_905163445.1 Pararge aegeria
TTTTTTTTTTTTTTTATTTATTTATAAGCAATTACAATAAAATGGTTAGTATAAAAACACCGAAAAAACCGCAGAGGTTTGTCCTCGGTGCCTATCTGCAACGATTACCTAAGGTGTTAATTAAAAGAATAAAACCACCTGTGGGAAAAACATACTGCTACATTGTAGAACGATAGGAACCAAGTAAGACTGTAAATTTTAATTTCTAATAGTAGTAAGTACCAAAATAATATAAACTACTAGCACCATCTACCCGTACACAAACCCATTTGCCCAGTGTGGTGATTATGGGCACACCCTCCCAATAGGAGACGCCTTTAGTCCAGCAGTGGATCTTATACTGATAAGAGGGTTTGCACCAACGATTTATTGTTGAACTCTGAATCGATAGTGAAGTTTTATCCTAAATATACGTTAAGGAAACTCGCTGATAGCTATGAAGGCGATTATCCAGGCGTGAGTGTCGTTTGTGTAAACAAAATAGGTACTTCCACAAATGGAAGGGGTATATACGTTGTAAAACATAATGATTGGGTTTAAACATATTGTGTCACTTAAGGTACTGTAGTATAAAGTACTTAGTAATATAGTATCTACTTTGTAGCCAACTCTTTGAAATTTTTTAACACATAATTACTGGGTGGGTCTGGGTGTTTATGTGTATATTTTAAGTATTTCTGTGTATTATATTCATAAAAATATTCATCAGCTATCTCAGTACCCATAACACAAGCTGCGCTTACTTTGGGGCTAGGTGGCGATGTGTGTAATGTCGTAGTATATTTATTTATTATTATTAATTTATGACGATAGGATTTTTGGTGATGAATAAACAATCTTTATTCCACTACAGGACTGCAATTTTACGTCGTGGTAAGAGATGAAGCAGTTTAAGTATAAGTCTTATTATATCGCACTTACCTGTTACGGGTATGGCAGTTATATAAAACCCATACCCCATATCTGTGTCTACCCGGAATCGTACTGGAACGCTACACCTCTTGGCAACACTCTTTGTCAGATAGCCTAAGCCTCGAACTAGAGACCAGACCGGAGAAAAATGAGAATTAATAATTCCGAATTATCTCTGCCGGGGATTGAACTCGAGACCCCATGTTTATGACTTCAGTGGTGACACTGCACCAGGGAAAATGGTGATTCCAAATTTTTCTAAAATTTGCATGTTGTTTAGCCGGAAAAATGTGCATGTTATCTCTTAACACGAATTTAAAATAAGGATTCCTTAGTTATACCGATTGCTAATTATTTATTTTTGTTATGTCGTATTTTATTTATGAGACTACTAAAAATTGCAATAAATGTGGAAACGGAAAATGCTCGTAGCGCATTTTATGTTGCGATTTAGTGCACAGAATTCAGAAATTGAATTCGGTCATGACACCCTCTTGTAAGGTTAAGGAGTGCATTTATGTTTTTGATGATAAGCGAATCCCATAAAAAACATAAATGTAAACATTTAGAGCCAAGTTCCATAGGAAGAATATGGGTACTTCGCCGACAAAAGAAGTGAGATTGGAGATGTGTTTATGATACTTGGGATTCTAGATTTTAAGTAGTTAAGAGGCCAAAAGTGGCTCTAAATGGTTTGTGTAATACATCATACAGCAAACGATCGCCACCTTTAAGAAACGAGTGCAGATCACTGTAATCTATTTTGCTTACTTCGTATTCTATATCTTTTTTAAGGGTTTTATTACGCATTATAGTAGATTATTTGTATGTTTATATGTTTGTATAATTATATTTTTGTACATATCTTTACTATGTTATGATTAATATGTACCTACGCTGCGATATGTTTTTTTAAATATTAATTTAGTTTATACTAGCTTTTGCCCGCGGCTTCGCTCACGTTAAGTTTTATTTTTGATATGTTAAATTTACTACAAAGGGTTAAAAAAAGGTCTTGCTGCTTATAGAAAAATATGAACGGAAATTACTTAGAAAATCAGAAACTTTCATATAAATTTTGATCCCCTATGAAATACGTATTTCTTTATTATAAATCGAAAACCTAAATTCAAAGTTTAATTGATGTGACGAAGCTCGAAGTCTGTTTGATTCTAATCGTTTTTTTTTTTGTTGCGGTTTTTCTGTAGTTCTTCTGGTTGCCTGTTGCTTCGTATTTCTCGTTGATCTTCCGATATTTGATTTTTTCCGTGGCATTGTAAATAATATTATTTGTGTAGCACCTGTTTTATCTATTTACATAAATAATTAATTAGTTAATTCTTTTCTATTTACAATTTAAATTAACTATTTATTATTATTAAAGTCTTGAGTATACTTACTAATTAAGAGTATTATTGACTTTCATTAAATTACACTTACAATTAAAATTACAAATCAATTTTTTTAGTACATGATCATGTTATTTTAAAATAATAATTATATTTTATTTTTTTATTTTATTGCTTTATTTTTATTTTCAATAAAAAATGATATATGTGAAGTTAGCTGATTTGCTTTTTAAATAAATTATATTTTTTTGTTTACAAAAGAAGGTATTTCTTTTATTTTCTTATTTAATATAAGTTGTAAAATAACTCATTGAATTTAATGAGAAAACATTTTATTGCATTCATTGCCGCATATAAAATTTAGAATCAGTTGATCGCTATAGAACTTAATGCATTGAAGCGCTATATGATGGTGATATTTAATAACATGGACATCATATTTACATTCTCCGTGGAAAAATACATGGTCATACCAATTTTTATGACAATCGGTTGAACGGGGCGGAAGTCGATACTTGACAGCGCCGCCTGGTGGGGAGTTACATCAATGGACATAGCATGTTCGTTTTCTCCGTGGAAAAATACATGGTCATACCAATTTTTATGACAATCGGTTGAACGGGGCGGAAGTCGATACTTGACAGCGCCGCCTGGTGGGGAGTTACATCAATGGGCATAGCATATAAACCTTCTCCGTGAAAAAATACATAAGCATACCAATTTTCATAATGATCGGTCAAATAGTTTCTGAGTTTATCGATGACATATATACAAACATCCTCTTTTATATATATAGATTGTAATATTTCACCTATGTATGTTGTACCTACCTACCAATTTTCTATAGCATTTTCTCGTATGCCTTTGGTTGCCTGGAAGGTAACCAAATCGTACGTTCTACTTTATTATGCTATTGTATATGTATCTTTGTGTATTTTCTTTGTGGTATACAAAAAAAGGGTATTTATTCATTCATTCATACGTTAGCTGCCTTGCCAGTTCCTTATTCTTGGCTGGAACTTGGCAAACGCATTCCCGCGTATCTTGTTGAACCGGCAGAGTTCAGACGGAAGACTTCAGCATTTTTAGTACTACCTTCCTATAAGAAATTGTCTTATTTTTTATTAATGGTTTAACATTACTATTTTACACCATTCCGCACCTAATAAGATCTAAGCACTCGCTATTTCATTGCTGGTGTCTTGGCAGATGCAGCTCAATTAAGGCAAAGTCTGCTTTAAATTGTTTATCTAATACTTTAAAAATATAATGTCATTATCATCATCTTCATATCAGGCCATTATCGGCCCATTGCAGAGCAAGGGTCTCCCACACATGAAAAGGGCTGGCCCTGTGGGAATTGATGGAATCCACACTTCTTTGATCTAACATTATGGAGAACTCTCAGACGTTGTTGGTTGATTGGTTTCCCCATGATGTTTTCTTTCACCGTTGAAGCAAGTGCTATTTTTGTATGCATAAAACGCATATAACTTAAAAAAGTTAGTGGTGGGTATCAGGATTCGAACTAGGCCCCAAGAGAGTCAAGCCGAAGTCACTAGCTACTAGACTATAATAATAATCTTTATTTACAGACATTACATCCATTTAAAAAAAAACTATAAAATTAAAATTAAAATAATTTTAAATTAAAAATTACTTAAAAAAGACCTAAGAATACCTGTGTCAATATGCTATTTGGCAAATCTTCCATTTACCTTCAACTATAGTATATAATTCTAGTCCAACCAATATGTTTGAGTGGAAAGTTCGGTGTTTATAAAAAAACACCGATTGTTCTTAACACCAATTTATTATATATAATTTGTAAACTTGTAATGTCCACATTAACCACTTTATTATTTACCTGGGTTATACGAGTCGCGGAACCCTAACCTAATCTTTAATCTCCTTGCTGAAAGCCAACCGGCAGTCTGAAACCAGGTCCATAGTTGGGCAGCAATTTGACTGAAGAATAAGAACACCCACTCCCACTAATATAATCCAACTAAACAATTATTATTATATAATTTAATTATTATAGTTTTTAGAAAACAACACAATCTGTTCTGAAAAAAAAAACAATGTTTTCTAAAAAGCTCAGAGAACGTAACGAGCTGTATGACGTCACAAATCGATTTAGTTTAAACTTACATTACAGATAGAGACTAGAACAGAGGTACAATGAAGCCTGGGATTGAGCGAGCACGAACGCTGGGAAAAGAATCTGCAGTAGCTCGGAACGAATTTGTCTTTAACGAAGGATAATATATTAATTTATTTGATTATCTCTAAATATAATTTTTATTAATACATAACTATAACCTAAAATAAACTATTTAAAAACTAAATAAAATCTAAAACGTCCTCGAAACCACCGCAGCGAGGCACAGTTCCTAAGATGCTGGCAGCATTGCCCCTCTGGATGGCCAAACTAATTCGTTGGCCAAGGTAACTGCCCGCTCTAGGATCACCGGTAGACTCGATAACCCTTTTCGATAATTCTTTGAAAAGGGCTCTTGCCTCCGGACCCCACGGTCCCTTTGTCCCAAAGGCACAAAAATGAAGCTGCTATCCAGGTTTTCATATTTACGCCTCTTGGCCTGCTCGGCACTGGAAGCAGCCGCACCTACCATTGACGAAGTGGCCTGGATGTGTGATGCAGCTAGGGTATCAACACAAGTTGCATCCCACAGAAGTGACCTTCCAAGCCTCCAAGGTATGAGCGTCATACCATCAGGTCTCTTGCCATCGCTTCGCGCCAAACCAATAGGTTCTAATACAGCTGGTACGTGAGTGGTAGCTAGAGAACGTCGGATAATGTCGTTGATGGTGCTATGGCGAGAGAAGCGACCAGCGCTTCTTGAACAGGAGAGTCCATGGTGACCGTAGGTGTCAACGCTGTCACCGCAGTGGCATCGATGAGGCTGAATTATAGAGGCGCCAAGCCTAAGACCAATCACCACCGATAGAGTGGTGTGGTCTAACATAGTGCCCAGGTTAGCTGAAGGGAGAGCATGTAGGACTCCTTAGCAGAGAGAGCGAGAAGACGAGCACGGTCTCTTTTAGATGGCATTTGGTCTAAAAGTGTGTCAAAAGTTTTTTTGCAAATAATGTCGTCCCACTGTCTCTGTGAAGAAAAAGAAACCGGCAAAATACTGGGACTAAGAGCAGACCAACTATTTCTTGCCTCTGCCAAGTATGACACTTCTATGGAACCCAAAGAATTGGATATAATTTTTTGAAAAAGAGTGTGTGTACTGTACACAGAGGAAAGAAAAGCTGGCAACGAAACACTTGAAATTTTGCGAATACGGTATGGCGGTCTTGGACCGCCATACCGTATCGGAAGTGAGGCCTGGGTCCATGCCTGATTACTTATGGGACAATTTAAAATATTAACAAGAATATCTTTTATAAAAGTATCCAATTTTTCCATTAAAAAATTAAATTTCCAAAGAGGTGAGCATCTAAGAAAATACGTAAATTTTGGAACAAATAAACAAAAGCGAATAATAGTTAGAGCCATATGTGGATTAATTTCGAAAAGACGATCGGAAGTGTTGCTAAATTGGGAAATTAAATCGTCAATAAACTGTGGGACTGACGTTTCCAGTATAGGAAGGATTCTGTTAAATACACATTTACTTCTAGTTGTTCTGTTGGGATCTCTTCTAGCGAGCGATAGGTATATCCGCTCTGCTTTTTGAGACGCTATTTTTGTAGTCACGTTTAGAAACTTCTATAAGTTTAGATAGATTGCTCTGCGTATCGATGATTTCATCACTCTATTTTTTCTAACTTATCTTTATATATTCCTGCGTTTCGGTGGCACCCTGGATGGTTTAGATTCACAAATCAGCCCGACAGATGGCGCTGGGGTCCGCTAGTAATAATATAAAAAAAAAAAATATTTTTTGGTGTATAGCATTTTTTACAATAAATCAAAACTAAATATGGCGCGTGAGATTAAAGTGTTACTTGGTTTTAGTAAACCAAGTAACACTTTAATCTCACACGTGTGTGACATAAAACTTCTTGAATAAAACAACTTACCAAACAATAAAACCACGTTTTTTCTCTTTGTATAAAATTATTTATTCATTGTTCTTACATATAAAATATATTTTGAAGCTAGTTCAGGAAGCTGAGCACAATGAATAATTCATTGTTCTTAGTTTTGGAGAGACACATAAGGTCATGGGTACGCGAGTTGATAACAGGGTCCAAAGAGCATATAAACTTAAGTAGGTCGAAGGAATCAATGAGCATAGCAACACTCCACAAACCAGTTTTCACAAATATTGAGTTAGAAAATAGAGTCGGCGCCAACACTATACTGTAAACCACTGCTGGGGATAGGTCTTTTGTACGGAGTTCCAAATATCACGGTCTTTTGCAGTTTAATTCCAGTGCCAGTCCGAATGATAATGATCATAAATGTTGACGACCTACCTAAGTCAGCGGTGAGCACTGCGGTCTTATGTCGGGGTTTGAACCAGGCGTTTTCGCTAAACTGCCCCAATTTAGGAATTTATAATTTATCTGGTATGGTCAGGTGGAAGGCTTGAGCAATCACTAGTTGAATTAGTCACTTACTTATGCTCGTTTTCACTAACGTCTGACAAGGCAATGCTTAAATAGGAAACGCATAATCTAAAGGAATTACTAGGCATACATGAACATTACATCAATAGTTATAACCTAAGTCATAAATAATAAATCATTAGGCATGCGATTTAGGCGATGCCTAAAGGTATGTTCTAGGCAAGCGCGCCCTAACTTAGACCTCATCATTGCTCTCCAGGCATGATAGTAGTTAAGCGCAAGCCTTTTTGGTATAAAAAAAAACTACACACTTCAAGTGCATTTTTATATTCTGTATTTTGTATGGTGGCATAGTGTTCGTTGCGCTTTTCAGTTGCAGTTTATTGAAAAACATTTTCTCCTTCCTGGCATGTTTTTACTCTCGTGTTCGAATAAAAAATTTAAGCTCTCAAAAATATTGTGTACCTGAATATAAAATACGTGGAAATGCAAGCAACGTTCAATCGAAATTTAACCTTTAATAAATGTTTACGTAAATCCCTCACCCATAAAATATATACCGTCAAGATAAAGCATCATATTCCGTATTATTGCTGATTTTGTCTGCACTGAGCCGTAAAATGTAAGACGCTCGCCGCAGAATATCAGAGATGAAATTAATGTAGATATATTCTAGTCGAATAGAAATTACAAATCATCTTACGCCTGTAGTTAATAAATTATTAATTGTATCCAAAACATTCAGATGACATACTGAATTTAGTAATTTTATCCTTATTTAAACTATATGCCTCATAAGAAGGCTCAAAGTTATTTACGATGGGGAGAGCTGTGTTAGGAGTTTCTCTACGCGATCAAATCAGAAATGAGGTAGTAGAACTAGAGTTACCAAAATAGCTAAACGAGTCACGATGCTGAAGTGGCAATGGGCGGGGTACATAACTCGGAGAACCGAAGAACTTTAGGGTCCCAACGTGCAAAATAATTTTAATCTGCTCATTTTATTACTCAAAAAATTTATGTAGTAAAATGAGCAAAATCATAGCAAAGTTTCAATCCTAAAACCTATATTATTTTCCTAGCATAACAGTTAAAATATGAAACATGTTATTTACGGCCGTAATACATCTAAGATCAAAAGTGGTGGTTAAGCATTAATGTTAAGCTTTTAATTCAAATATCTCAACAAAATGAAAAAGATATGATTTATAATAAAATGATTGGAATTTTCTATTTGCACGGGGTCAAAGAATATCAGAGACGTAGTAAATGTAGCTAATTTGTACTTTAGCCCGCTCGCAACTGTTTTAGTAAGTTAAGTTTCTAATAAAAACTTTATTAGGGTCTTGATCTTTTGCTTAGCACAATTATTAGAATGTGTATAATATGACATGAAAATGAAAACGATATTAACGTTGAGAAAAACATGGCGATGAAACCTGTCCATCTATGAGAAGTCTACCAATCCGCACTTGGCCAGCGTGCTCCACTACGGCCTGAACTCCTCTCATTCTGGAAGGAGGCCCGTGCTCTGTAGTGGACCTGTTACTGGTTGATATGATGATGATGATGGTGGTGATATACGGACCAATCAATATGGAATATATCATTCCAATAAAATTGATTGGTTATTTACTCCAGAGTTACAATAAAAAACTATTTAGTACATGATACAAAAAAGAAGTGAGATCGCAAGCAAAAACAGTCACGTTAAAATAAGGCCAATCTCCTATCAAAAAGTTTCAACCATTTACGGTTCCTTTACCGCCTAGCAAAGAACTTGGTTATAACTTTGATCGTTATTTATGAGCGTTGTTTTCACATTCATATTTTTGCTTGGGCTTACACTAATAAACTTACTATTGGGATTTGCAGCTATCCTTTAAGGCAGGGATTCCCAATCTTACTAAGCCGGTGGCACACTTACAAGTTAAGAAATTTGTCACGGCTTTGGCGCCCTAACCTAGCTAGTTAAAATAGATAGTTAGGTACTTGTTAATGAGGTAGATACTCAAATACTAATTATAAAAACGTAATTAATATTAAATTTAAATGAAGCATTAAGAAAAATAAATGTGCCCTAACAATGAGCTTGGTAATCTCAACACAATTTTTTAAAGTTCTGGCCAAGCCGTGTCTGTCCAATCATTTATTTCAAGTAGGCCTAATATAAGCACTTTTGAAACGTCAAGTCTGTCTGTGTGTAGTGACTCTACCACCGGTTCGGAAGGCAGATTCTACCGAGAAGAAGCCGGCAAGCAACTCAGAAGTTGCATTTGTACTTTATTCCATTATTGTGGCCACGAATAAAACCGTTATTAATCAATTAGCTGGCATCAATACGAGTAATGTTGTTTCAGACCAACATCCACTATAGCGCCAGGTGCAAGAGATATAAACTATCAAAGTTTACTGCTGGTATAACCATCACTCACGGAATTAAGAACATGCAAAACCCTCATTCAGCCATTATTGCACGCAGTGATTTGTGTCCAAAAACAGTATAATGCCTCGTGCATATCTCACTTCACAACTTTTCCCATTTTTCCACTTTATGTTAGAGGTTTAGAACGTTAAGAGGTAAATAATTGCTGTCAAATACTAAATGGAATGAGAAACTAACCGCCTGTTCGAGAAACACTACTAAAGTGGAGTGGGATGCCACAATATTAGTCATGTGACCAAGCCAATCAAGCCGTCGAATTGTGGAATGCGCTTCCTATGAGCATGCGGCAGTCATAGTCACTGGCGATATTTAAAAAAGCAGTTAAGTGTTATTTGTCCAACTGAAGACAATGTTTAATAGTATTTATTTACTTTTATCTAAGTATTTATTTTATGGTACGAGTATATAGTTTATTAGTAGTTTCTTTTAAATATTTATAATATGCTAGATGTATTTCTGTATATTAGTTTATGTATTAGTATTTAGTTATTCGTATGTATTTATTTTATATTTTGTACCTCCTGCAGTTAGTTCTCCTCTTTTTTACCTAATTCTAAGGTTGCCTGGCAGAGATCGCTACTAAGCGATAAGGCCGCCATTTTTATTTTTTTTCTTGTATAATTCTTAATGTGTTGTGTAATAATAATGTACAAGGTTTCTGTGTCATCATTTCAACCGGTTGACGTCCACTGCTGGGCAAAATATGTCTTTTGTAGAGAGTTTCTGATTTCTTGTTAGTGAGTAGTGTTTTTGTCGCCTCGTACGGCGGTACCCTGCTCCGCCACCCTGTGTGCGTGTGTGTGTAGGTTACCGAACGTTTTAGCGAAAGATCATTGTCAATGAAATTCACACTTTTTGTCCTAATAACTTAAAAGAGTAAAAGACTTGTGTACTACAAATATCAGAAGCCATAAAGGTATTATGGCAGTGCAATAAGAATTAATGTAATACTCTAAAATTTGCATTGTAAATAGAGTATACAATTTAAATAATGGTGTCGATGGACTTTTTTTAAGAGTAACAACCCCACCACATAATTTTTGAACTCTATCGATTTACTCGTGATGCAGACGATGCGTCGATGCAGATTACAGCGTACGCCAAGAAGCTCAGAGATGTCCTTTTTTTTCTAACTTACTTGAAACTTATACACACAGTATCCTTATTAAATATAGATAAATATTACTCTAAAGTTTTATCAAAATCCGTTCAGCAGTTTTTGCGTGAAAAGTAATAAAAAACCATCAATACCGGTAAGCGAGCAAGTCCATCTGGTGGATCAGGGTATACTGTGTAAAAAGCTAACGGCTTATGAAAAGTTCTACGTGGGCGAAGGCGCTTAAAATTAAAAAAAAACAGTAGGTATAATAAATGTAGGTACCTTGTATCCTTTAGCGCTACAACCTACCAAAAGTAAGGAGTTTTATGTAGGCTTTGTGTTTGAGAGTCACCTTCCACCGGACGTCTTGAGGACAAAAGGCGTTCCTTCATATATTTATTCAAAGCTTTTGTCGCCTTTTTATCCGGAGGGTGCTTAATACTACACGGTTAAATCCAAAAGAGCGTATTAAAGTAACCCGCTTTTCCACTTAACCTATAAAAAATCGACTTCTCATCGGAGTCGAATTGTGAATGAAATGGAAATTGTATTATACGTAAAGAGCGATTTAATCTTAAAAGACTTTTAAACCTTTTATACACCAAGCGAGTTGCTGAGCTGAGAAATTTCTTGCTTAAAGTCGTTAATTGAACGCCATCTAACCGTTTATCACACCTTGTTTGTTATATATTTCATGCTAAAGTTTGTCACTATATATTCCCATTACCGCCCCACTACAGGGCACGGTTCTCCTCCCACAATGAGTATTGGTTAAGGCCGTGGTCCACCACGCTGGCCCAGTGCGGATTGGTGGACTTCACACACCTTTGAGAACATTATGGAGAACTCTTAGGCATGCAAGTTTTCTTACGATGTTTTCCTTTACCGTTGAAGCAAGTGATATTTTAATTGGTTCGTGCTGGAGTCGAATTCGGCCCCCCGAAAGTGTAGTCGAAGTCCTATCTACTGGGATATCACCGCTTCTGCACTTTATATTATTAGCATTGAATTAACTAGAAAAATATATTTAGTGTTCATCTACCATCAATCTTCAAGTTTGCGTAATTAAACCACGAAACGTACACGTAGCATCACTAGCAATATGAAATTTAGCCAGCAATTTCCTTATTATAAATGATGTGTTAAGAAAGAATGGTCTTCCTATATCAAATCATTGGTACAGCATGCATATTTATCGTTCGTAAACCTCTTATGAGATTATTTAAATAATCTTTAGTTATCAATACAGACCCAAAAGTCAATTTCTTAAACATAAAAACATATAATATAATAAGGTTTGCTTTTTTGCTTACGTGCAAGCTTACTTGTATTATTGTTTCGGGCTTAGACTTGGTCAGTTTAAACAATTAAACTATTAGCCAATAAAAACAGTTCATTATACTTTTCCTGTACATGGCTTAATGGAATAAGTTTTTTATGATAAAATAAAGATATTATTGTGATTATTATTAATAGTTTCCCCATTTCTATACTCTTCGCCTTACTGTGACAAGGTCGCTTGAAAGCAGCCCTGTTTGCTCTCAGCTCCCGCACCATAGATAAATTCAAGTTAAATTCTAGAAAAATTAAGTGTTGGAAGAGAGAGAATCTGCCTTCCAAACCGATGGTAGAGTCATATAAACGAATACAAGCAGACTTGACGTGTCGAAAGTGTTCATATTAGTAGTAGCTTTCGTTTTAGGTTTACGAAAGTAGTTAACGCCATAATCTTACTACTGTGTACATATTTTTGAAGTTATACTTCTTTTGGCGCGTTAGGGAAAAATTATGAGAGTGATTTTTCACGATGCGCACGCACGCCGTAACGAAAAACCGACACCCTGAAGTTAGCTATAAGGTAGCATTCCGATTCAATTGAACGAAAATCTTAAATTATAATGTTCAGCGAAACTTGGTGGTCTAATAATGAATGAAATACCTTTTTTCTATTGTTAGTGTGGTTTTTTCTACAAACGTAGAATGAGGCGAAAGATAAAATTATTGAAAAGATTTTCATCTTGTTAAGCCAAATAAAAGTACACACATGTTTTTTTTTATATAATGTTAGCATAAAAAGTGACATCGACGTACCTATTTGAAAAAGAAATATTTGCCTTTGATAAAATCAATAAATAGACCGTCACACGACCACGCCTCTATCTTTAATATATGATCATTCGCAGCCTTTTAACGTCTAGAGTTGCTCCAATGTGGCTTGACGGGTTTAAACAAATAAGTGCTGCCCTCTCTTGAAGAAGTAAGACGTCGATGTTAATAACTAGTTTGGCGCGTACTCAGAAGTAATTTGGTAAATTGCACACTTCATAGTGATTAAGAGGTGGGTGCAGACACTCACTATACCCACTAACGCCAGAAGACTGGCTATAAATTTCAATTTGACGATGCATGCATGTTTATGGATGCTGCATTATTCGGTACAAGACCATAAAGCTACAAGCATTGTCTGCCACGAGATAAATAGAATTAGATATTTACTCTTTTAATAATATATTTGAATAAGAAAGATATATAAAACTGCACGACGAAATTATACGTGACACAAGAAAAAAAAAATAACAAAAAATACCGACGTCTGATATAAATGTTATACCAACTACAAAGTAATACATTTTAGTATAAACCAGCTTCCAGTCGCAAAAAAAGATTGAACTAAGAATACGCGAGTATTAAGATTAAAAAAATTATAGATTCTCCTTCTTTTCGCGGAGTATAGCAAATTAAGCTTATCTGTATTCTGTGAAATAATTCTATCATCGAATATAGACATACTAACTAATATTTTATGATATTCATATTATAATAACATAAAATTATAATAATAACGATTTAAGTCGTAAGTTTTCCTATAACCTCGTGTTGCTAATGATTTTCTAATATTTTATATTCGTTTTATTATAATTTAAAATTATTTCATTCAATTAGACAGTAGCGGGGCCTTGGAACGATAATAGATCATTTAACTTTGCCAAAAACAAATTAATTTCTGTAATTCTAATGAAATTTGACGGCCGGTTCGTAGATTATTATGGCTTTCTTTAATTTCACTCATTTAGAACGTTTGTTCCAAAATAAAAGGCATTTCCAAGTTAAATTGGATAGAAGAAGAAATAAAGCTTCCATTTAAGATCCTGTAAGCCCCAGGTGTCTAATTTTTAGGTGAAATTTAAAATATTATAAAAGTCATTTTGACAATTACACATAGAAGAATGGGAAACAAAATACACGGTGTATTTTGTTTTTTAGTAAAGTTAAATTAAAATTAGAAAATACATGGGAAATGTACTTCAGTATATTGACTAAAGGCTAGACATTGGACAAACTAATTATATTACAAACTAACAGTGCCCTGCAGTTTCGCTGCGCAGCGTACTGCTCCATTACATAGTTAACCACCTTCCTCAATAAATCAGATGTCCACTATCTCCAGTCATATTGATTAAATGAAATTGGGCCAGAACTAAACCGATACTATATAATACTTACTATACAAAAATAATTCTTCAGAATGGTTTAATATTCGACGGTGCTATGCTGTAAAATCGGTAAACACTTTCACACACCCCCTCTCGTAAAGGAAATGTGCTGAATTTCGTAGTATGATGTCAAATAATGCAAAGTTTCATTAGACTTCATTCTGTAGTTTGAATGCGCGGCAATGATACAGGCAGACAGACTGACAAAAATGAAAAAAAAAAAACAATAATTTTTTCATAAAATCTGCAATGTACAGAATTCGACCACGCGTTTAGATATGAAGAACTGCTTTGTATTATAAATAAATAAATAAAATAAATAGATTTAATATGACAATACACACATCGCCATCTAGCCCCAAAGTAAGCCTAGCTTGTTTTATGGGTCCTTAAGACGAAAGATTAACTCTAAAGAACGTGGATAGACGTCGCTCTCTCGGTTTTCTACTTTTTTTTAGGACAGAAATTTTTGTAACAGTTAAACCTAATACCAAACAGTTGGCCCGAACCGAGATTCGAGTCCAGGAACTTGCAGTCCATAGTGGAGTAAGGCATTCAGAATATAAACTAATCAAGCTCAATGATTTCATTCGTAAATTTGTATCAATAAATTATAGCAAGGGGAAACCGCAAAGAGAAAAGGCTTCATTAGGGCTTTGCAAAAGTAATCCGGTTGGGACGGTCGCTCACGTATATCGGTTAACCTCCGAAACCAGTCTTAAGTGGAGGTGATTTGCAGTGGAGGTGATTTGCAGTAACAGTAATGGCCACTTGATTTAACCGGTGGCATTGTCTGAGTGTTTAAGTATTGCTCTTACGTTTTTATGTGACCTTTGGTAACTTATACGAGTTATAATAATCTCCATGTGTAGATCTATGATAGCAACTAACTCTAATAATATAAATGCGAAAGTGAGTTTGTTTGTTTGTCCTTCCTTTACGCCCTAATTAAACGACCAATCTACTTGATTTTCGGCATAGAATTGCTTGAAAAGACGGAGATTAACACATGCTACTTTTATTTTAGACGTATTTTAAAACTCTCTCGAACAGAAGCCATTGTAAAACAAGGAAAAAAACTCGGTGGTGCAACAATACATATAAATTAAAACTAACAGTAAAATCCGCCTATTCTATCTGCGTTAAAATCTAACGCACGGGCTGTGTACAAAGTGTTTTTATACAGTATACGAATATTGACATTGAAGTAACTTTAATATTATTATTTTACATTACTCTTTATTACTATGATAACAATGACATTATATATAATTTAGTTATTTACATTGAAATGCTTACTCAACAATGCTTTGTGTTTAATGATTTTTCTTGTTGTGTACCTTAAATTGGGCATGCTTTATAGCAGAATATGAACGAATGTTATATAATAAGAACCTATAGTGAACCTTTGAGAACGCTCATGTTCAGCGAATAAATTTTATTTCTATTCATACTAACCCAAAGACTATATTTTCTAAAATGTTTATGTTGGAAGAGAGCTATTTCAGAGTTTCTTACCTCGATTAACCTGTCTTCAGATAAATAGATTCACAACAAGCAGACAAACTTGGCGTTCATAAAGTACTAACAGTACTTAAGTACGCATAGTATTCAAAATAAATGAATTTTGAATTTGAATTTCACTTAAGGTCGTGTTCGTAGACTTTTGGCTTCTAAAGGTGCTCCCCTCATTTTCTTAAAGTGTGGTTACGTAAAATTAACACCATTTCTTTTACACAGGTACCTCGGTATCCGAAATCCTTTGAAGAGCCGCCATCATTCCACGAAGCGAGTGGTTGTCATCAAGATAGCTCTAGTATGGTTGCTAAGCATGTTTGTCTCCAGTTCCATCACAGTTTTGGGTAAGAAAAATTTTATTGGATAGAAATAAATAAGTATAAAGAAGAAGAAGAAGAAGAAACACTTATATGTTAAATTAAGCTTAATATTCATAAGAGCAACTGTGTTTTTTTTCCACTACAAGTTAACCCTTAACTGTAGTTTATCTGGGGGTAAAAAATTATGAAGAATATTTTAACGGGCTATTTTAACGGGCTATTTTAACGGGATTTTAACGGGGATTTTTTATTTTAAATACAACGGCATACCGTAGAAGATAACTTCTACGGTATGCCGTTGTATTTAACCCAAAAATGGGTTCCACGCGTTATCGTACCAGCACGGCTAGCATGGGTAGAAGACAATTTTCTCCCCGGGGACAGGATAAAAATTGATCTTCTCCCACAGCTTTATCAACTCCCAGAGCACTGGCGTACAAGTTGTAATAATATCCAAAAATAATATGTGTGATGAACGGGGGTAAACTTCTCCTATTCTAGATTCCCGTGCTTTAGCAGGTGGACACGTTAATTATATCCTTCGTCAGGGGATATAATTTATATCTGCCTGTTTTTGCCCTGCCTGAACGCAACCGTTTACCGACGAAGAAGTAATGCGCTTTACTGGCTAAAGCGCATTACGTCTCTGTCGGTTAGCTAGTTACCAAATGCCAAGTAGTTATGGCTAAAGTCTCTCTCAGACCAGACCAGAGAAAATTCAAATTTTCCCCACCGGGGATTAAGCTCGAGAGCTTCAGTTATAAGATTACAGCGCCAGGGAGGTCATGTCATGGTCGAAGCTGCAATGCAGATGCAAGCATATGGTCATCACAATCGGTGCAGCGGTTGAGCTGATTAAAGGTTCTTCAGAAACAAACGTAATAAAAACAAACGGACACACTTTCGCATATCTATGATATAACGGATTGCACATTTATTTTAAACTAGCTCCGTTTTTGACGCGCGGTGAATTAGTCTTTCATCAGCATCATCAACTCATTTCTAGTCCATTACAGAGCACGGTTCTCATCTCAGAATAAGAAGGGTTTAGGCCGGCCTCCCACGCTGGCCAAGCGGTTTTATGTGTATTTTATGTTTTTTTTATATATAAATGATGGTCACGTTTCCTAAGAAACAGCTTTTATTTTTTTCAGGAAATGCATAGTTTTTGAGAAAATCGAAAATAAAATAGCAATTTTAGCTTTGAGAAAAAAACTCAATAACTTAGAAAAAAAATTGCAAAACTTATTAGTTTTTGTAAATATCGAAGATATAATTGAATATAGTTGATGGAAATCTAATAATCTTTAGAAAAAACGTAATTTTTAAATTTTTATTAAATTTAAATATTTACTCTAAGACGCCATCTTGGACTTGATACGTCATTCGTTCCATTTCGTGTAAAAGTCGTTGGAACTATCGAAAAATCAGGACTAATCTAGGTTATGTTAGATTAGTACATGAATACGTTCATAAATGTCAGGCCGCAGGCCGAGTAATTAAGGTCTATCGGATTTTGGATATTTTGGGTTGTTAACATAACCTCAAATTTTACGGAAAATTATTTTTTTTCTGTAAAACTACGAATATTATGCAAGATCCTTACGATTCCTCACGATCTTTTACTTTACCACAAAATATGTGATAATAAATTACATAATGTAAAATCACAATTACCTTATTGTTACTATGTCACACCCGCCGTCCTTTCAATTATCTATACGCTAAAAATCAAGTCGCTCGGTTGTTTTGTTAGGACGTGAATAAAGTACGATTTTGCGTGCAAAAATACGAATGTTCCCATACACCACTCTTGAGAATTTGATGTTTTTCCGGGACCAAAATTTAAGTAAAGCCTATCTTTTGTGAATTTAAGTAAGAGGTCCTGGGTTCGATTCCCGGCACGGCCAATTTGGGAATTTATAATTTCTGAATTATCTCTGGTCTGGTCTGGTCTGGTCGCTTGGCCGTGGCTAGTTACCACCATACCGACAAAGACGTGCCGCTAAGCGATTTAGTGTTCCGGTGAAATGTCGCGTAGAAACCTATTAGGAGTACTACCATACTCCCTAACAGGTTAGCCCGCTACCATCTTAGACTGCATCATCACTTACCATCAGGTGAGATTGCAGTCAAGGGCTACTTGTTTTAAAATTGGAATTAAAAAAAAACTATTTCCATGCCAAAAAATCAAGTCGATTGGTTGCTCAGCTGCGCGGAGGAAAGACAAACAAACACTTTCGTATGTATAATATTACTTAGGATAGCAAATCCGTGAAGTACAAACAGACGAAAATAACACACACATTACATCGCGCAACAAGGTTAATAACATAATTTAGTCTAAAATTAGATTCGTAATTCTCAGTGACGTCATAATTACGTTATCATGTGCATTAGATTCAAGATGAAAGAATGTGCGAAAAGCATTAACAAATAATAAATCATCAACCTGCTTGAGATCGTGTGTGAGATCAAAGACTTCCGTTTTTATTCTACTCGAAAAATAATTGCAACACTTTTGATCAGCGCTGTCCTCTTGACTCTGTTTATTAGGGATCCTCACACCTCACAATATAAAAACTGAATCATTAATGATTTAATAATGTACCTTCACTTTCCATATCGCACAGACTATTTTTAACCGGCCTTCTTAAAAAAGGAGGAGGTTATCAATTTTTTTAATGTCTGATCGGGCATAACTCCGTCATTTATGGACACAAAGCGGTGCAAAAGGGGTACTCTTCAAAAAGTGACAGCAAAGCCACCGCGGTTGCAGTGGCATAAATATGCATTTTTTATTCATTTACACAACATAACATCACGCCTGTAAGGGTAACGAAGACGTATTCAGTAATAGTATTGTAAAAAAAAACCGCTTCTAAAAGCTAGCCGCTGCAAAAATGCATCGAGTTATTTTATTTTTATACACCGCCTATGTTATAGATAAAATTACTAAATGTATAAACATTTAGTAATTTTATCTATAACATATATGAAAATTTAACCCCGTCTTTTTTAATATGGATACGATTTAAACCTGTATTTACCGTACTCTATACATGTTAAGTATGTTTTTTAATTTAATTTTTTTACGTCGTATGTTTTATTTCATCTTATACTCGTATAGCTGATTAATATCTTCATCATACACTTAAGATAAATGCACCATTAATATCGTCACAATCTATTTCATAACAGTTTAAGAGCGCCGACCTATCGCCCTGCTTCTATGTGGATTGGCGACTACCGCCGTGAGCTCATAATCGCGATATTAACTTGACTATACACAATTGCTATTGTATCCATATAATCACATCCAAGTAACAAGTCTTTTAAAAGAAGACTGAATTGATACTACTTATAAACTACAATTTTTAAGGCTGGTTTATAAGTAGGCCTCAAAAAACTCTTAGCATCATATCAACTCATTACCGGCCGACTATAAGGCAAAGGCCTAAAACGTAAGGCTTTATAAAGCTCTTAAAACCAGGAGGCCATTGCCTTATAATGTACGCATCAAAAGTGCCATCTATGTGCCTATTTGAATAAAGAAATATTTGACTTTGACTTTGACTTTACTTTATAGTCGGCGGGTAATGGGTTGATATTATGACGGTGATAATTTTTACAAAATCCTTATCAACACATCCCGGACCACCTTTTATGTAAATACTATTTATTTGTTACAGTTTGATTACAACGCAGTAAGTCATAACATTTTCGGTACGGTTAGTCTACGGAGGCACTCAAACTGAAGCCGAATTCAGGCACCGTTTTTATGAGTGATTTCAGGCGTAAATCTCTTCATTATTTCCTTTGATTTACTGCGAGGGGCATTCGAGGTGAAAGATCCCAAGAGCTGGCTCGTTTGATAAGGAGTATATTTCTAAGTGACTGTCATCTTGGGTGCGCTTTCATTTCTTTTTTTTCGCTACTCGTACAATTAAGACCTTGACTGCATTTACACCAGTGACTTACAAAGTGATGATGCAGTCTAACCTTCATTCTCTCCTCCCCTTGGGAGAGGACTTTAGTCCAGCTGTGGACTGTAATAGGCTGACGATGATGATGATGGATAAAGCAGAACCTTAGCGCGTTTTTTCAGACTGAAACATTATTATTTATGCAATATAATATAGCCTAAGTACTTCTGGACAAAGTATATTTCTAGTGGAGAAAGAAAGATTTAATTGATGAGTAAATTTTTGAAAAGATTATGGATAGAAGCAGGCGTTAGTTTGCGGCAATCCAATATATATTATGAAAATTAAGCTTATTTTGCTATATTTTTATTCGACGGCCGAGTGGCGCAGTGGGCAGCGACCCTGCTTTCTGAGTCCTAGGCCGTGGGTTCGATTCCCACAGCTGGAAAATGTTTGTGTGATGAGCATGAATGTTGTTCAGTGTCTGGGTGTTTATATGTATTTTATAAGTATTTATGTATATTATTCATAAAAATATTCATCAGTCATCTTAGTACTCATAACACAAGCTACGCTTACTTTGGGGCTAGATGGCGATGTGTTCATTGTCGTAGTATATTTATTTATTTATTTATTCCGCGAAAAGCAGGAGAATCTGTATGGTGTAATTTATAATTTCTTCAATCCTTATACTCCATACAAACCAGATCTTCGTCCAAAATCAATCGAACTATTATGGGCAAACCCTCCCGCTTTGAGAAGCCTTTAAAAGCATTTATTGACAAGTATAGATTATTAAAACACACATCAAAGATCATCGTGTCTATACTCTTCCTTAGACGAACATAAAAATACATAGGAAAAGTATAACAGGTAAGGCAAAGGATCTGAGTTTACCACTCGGGACTAAGATCCGAAAAATATTATGATATCATACATATTACATTAAAGCGAATAACCGCTAAGTAATAACGCCGCGTAACGTAAATTGCTTATTTTCCTCGTGGAAAAACTGCAGATATATCTCGTTCATTTTCCCAAATGGGATCCAAAACCCGCCTAAAAGCACGTGACACCTGAGCACATTTATTCAACGTCATGTACCGACGCTATAATTTATTTGAGAGTAAAAAATGTAACCATTACCCAGACAAGGTTAGCTGAAGTTGTGTGATATTTTGGAAATATTGGATAACGTTTCTCCATTACGTGTATCAAATTTCGGATAGCTTTCATCGTGAAAAGGGAAGTCGTGTTTTTAAGTGCGAAATAACGCATTAAAATCGTAAATTGTAAAACGTGTGCATAAAACAAGCTTTTTAATCAGAGACAAATACTGTTTGTTTGTTTGTTTGTTTGTGCTTCTTCCACACCGTTACCAATCAGCTCGATTTTTTTTAAGGACGGCGAGGAACATAGGCTACTTTATCTCAAAAACAAAAGGTTTCCACGAGATTTAATAAACAAAACCTTAAGAAAAGCGAACGAGAAAGCGGGAAAGTCCTACTATACACATATGTATTATACCCGGACCTTCGCGACTTCATCTGCGTATGAGTCAATCGAGAAACTAAAATAGAATTGATGCTAACATCATAATCAGCTGTGTACCTACTATTATTTTACGTGGTATATTGAGTTGTGAGATGTCATTATTTTAGTTGATACATACATACATATATCCATCCTCACAACTTTCGCATTTATACTTTCCGTTTCTTGCAGGCAACTTATTGTTTATCAGGACGAAATTTTTATTAAAATTTTATCTTAATGCTAACCTGTAAGGCTACCTTTTCTCTCAATTCCTTAAGTAGTTCCCGGAGGCAAATTGAAAATTGTTTACGAGCTAAGGCGCGGGCAGATAGCTTTAAAATTCGGTATGCTATGCTAAGTACAAGTGATGAAGTGGAAAAGTATACTGATCTCTCAAATAGTTCCCGTGGTAGGATTAAAAATTGTTAACGAGCGAATCTTTAGACCCAATTCTGAAGTCCAAGCAGACGAAGTCTAGGGCAGAAACTACTATTTTAATAAACGACAAAATCAGGTTTTGTGATCGATCCAACATTCCGCTTTTCGCTGAAAAAGCCACTGTCATTCTGTGCAAAGCAAAAAGCTCTTAAAATAAGGATACAAGGCAATATATATGTATCTTTCAATTACAGTGTAATAGTTGTTTTATGAGACTAGCTATTTCAAATGACATAGGAAATAATGGTCAATAAAGAGGACGTGACAAAAATGAGTGGTGAGTCAATGACATCAATTTCTAAGATAGATTGTAGCAACTCGTTTAGAATCATCTGAGACGTTTTAATTGAATAATTGAGTGTGTAAAGGCTCTCAGGAATATGATGGTAGCCCACACTGTAACGACTTTAAACTTTACCAATACACACATACCAAAATCTGGTATACATTTACTACAATATAACTTAAAATTATATTTATCGCAATCGCACATGCCAAAATGTCTTAGTGTGCAAAGATTTTAAAGAATAAAAAAACGGCGAGCATAATTTTGTTGTGACTGTAATTCTCATGAAATTATATGAGAAAAGAAAATCAAACAGCATGAGAAAAATTGGAGGATAAAGTGGTGAAATTAAGGTCCAAGTCATACATTGATTTCTGAAAAGGTTTTGAATGCATTGTAATGGCTGATCTTTTAAGTGACATCTGACGTTCTTAAGCTTTGCGTGAAAAGGCTCATTTTTCAAAGTTTCTGCAACTAAAGAAAATATAGATACTAATTTTAATAAAAGGTTTTTAAAGAGACATGCTTTTCCGAGTTACATTAAGAACGGTGTAGAAAAAATTGGATATGCCAAATATAAATTCCGTGAAGAGAGAGGGAGAGCAAATTTGGTCCGAAATAGGCTTCCACTGCACTGCACAACTCGTTCATGCAAACACCGATGAGCTCAACTACGCGAGAAAATGTCGTCGTGTGCGAAGTCAGAATTTCTACATAATAAGTGAACATGACCAGCGTCTGTTAGTTACAGTAGCAGCATTTTTATGAGACAAGCTCTTTCAAATTACATGAAAAATGGTGGAGAATAAAGTGGACGTGACAAAAATAAGGTCCGAGTTAGAGTCGGTAAAAGAGCCTAATCTCCCTTCTGTAGACATTGTGCACACGTGACCGATCCCAATCTTGTACCTCGGAGACGTTGATTAAAAATTTAAAAGGCTTCTACGGTAATCCTTGGGCCTTAGAACTTAATAGACCTATCAATTTAGTGTAATAACATTGATACGAATGTAAGCCTTTCGCAAATGTTTAAAAAAAAGGAATAGTAAAAAGGTAAAAGCAAATCAGCAAACAGACTGTGCTAGATCTCATAATAGGATAAAAAATGTTGGAAGGAAAGAGGAACTAGCCTCATTTTATAGTACACTAGCTCCTTCTCGTGACTTCGTCTGAATTAAATCTTAAACCACCAAGGAAACTATTTGAGAGATCGGTATACAAAGTACATGTGCTTTTCCATAGCATACATGACATGCATACCAAATTTCGTAAACAATTGTAAATTTTCCCTCGAGAACTACTTAAGGAGTTGAGATAAAAGGTAGCCTATGTTCTTTTCCATGGCAAACACATGGCTACATGCATGTCAAATTTCATCCAAATACGTTCAGCCGGTTTCGCGTGATTGAATAACAAACATTCACACTTTCACTTTTATAATGTAGAATTAAGGATGTAAATAAGGAATTCGTAGGCCCTTGAATGAATGAATGAATACACTTTTATTGTACACCAAAGAAAAAAAGTAGTTACAGAGATATAAATACATATCAAGATAGTACAATTTGGTGGCCTTATCGCTACATAGCGATTTCTTCCAGGCAACCAATGGCGTAAAAGGAAAAAACATAGAAAAGAGGTAGGTGGTGCAATAAATAATATTTAAAATTATACAAATATATAAATAAAATATATATATTAAGGCCCTTGTGAATTTATAAGATCTGTTTGAGGATTCTTGTTCCGCTCGAAGAGACTGGACTGAAGAATATAAAGAGGCTTTAGTCACAATGCACATATGACGTTTTCATCACTTACACACAGATTTTATGTATTTCCACAACTTTAAATTTTCGGTTCCATTGCCACGTATTGCCCTAGTTAGGTTAATAAATCTGTTATTACTTACCACCAGGTAAGATAAAGTGAAGAGGAATAAAAAAGCTAATTCTTCTATTTTATTAAGAGGATGCGTTTGTGCCCAATAGTGGGTCTAATTAGCCTTATGATAATATGTTGAGTGGCCGAGAGAGTTTCTCAACATTGTGTAAAATATTATCTATCTTTTAACACTCATGTGCCTCTCCGAAATAAACGAACTGCTAGTTTAGTTTAGCTCACATTTTGTTTGATATGTTACATACAGTTCCTAAACCAAAAGCAACATAGTAAGTTCAACTGTGTGTCTATGCAAATAAAACTTATTTTAAAAGTTCGTATACTTTAAAATGGAGCAGATTTCATAGAAATAAAAATTCCTGAAGCATATGCTTCAGGAATTTGCAAGCATTGAAATTTATAAAATATATGACGTGAATTCAGAATAAAATCAAACACGCAAAACTAGAGTGTATTGTAATAATATGCAGAGAATTTTAAAAGAGGAATTTTGCTGTGAAATATTAAAACTATTGTATGCTAATTCGTTTAAGGAACCAAGAAGAAAATAAATTCTATAAAATTAACCTGATTCATACACCTAAAGCACACACTTGGAACGTAATGCAAACTAACTGATTTAATTACCTACCTACTTTGTGAGCACCTGCTTGCTCAGACACATTTTGTTTATACAAGATTAGCCCTCAATAGCTTTTAAACACAAAATGTAGCAATGAAATACGAACGGAGAAGGACTACGCTATACAACGTGTAACCAAAATACGAAATAATGTTGAAGGATGAAAATATACTTAATATTTTCTTCTTGAAACATGATATCAAAAGAAGCATGTTTATTTTTCCTTACAAACTAATTCAAAAAATTCTAAGTGTTTAATTATGACAACCCTACAGGATATAAAAGACCGACATAGTACCTACGCTACGCAACGCGTACCTAATAAAGTGACAGTTAGTTACAGTAAAAACTATGACAGTGGTTTATTTATAAACTTTTCGTTTTCGATTTCAGATAAGTGTAAAGTATAATTTCGGTTTTAATTTACACGTTGTATATAAAAAAATCATAAGTGCTTCTAGTAGCATTATAGCATATCTTTTCACAATATTTAATCTTTCAAACTTTTGCGGTGAACCTCTAAGTTTTAATTTCCTTATTTTCTTTTTTTTTTTTCTTTGCTTTGTATAATAAACTAATTGAAAGCTAGGAAATAAGAAATCAGAATGAAAATTAAGTGACCGTATATTTACCCTCTATAAGTTCTGCATTCACCAACCCGTCCTATTATTGGCAAATCTTCCAATTGGGAAAGGCCTTTAGTCCAGCATTGGTCTTTTATTTATTTATTTTACATCTTGTTAGTACGGCAGGGCCACTTACACTAACAAAATAGAACTATATAAATCTTAGATATTGAACATTAAACATTATAAAAGACATGATATTAATATAGTGTGCTATAGTGATACTCTGCGAATATTGAAGTAAAGGTAAAGTAAGTTTGACGGTCGATTGGCGCAGTGGGCAGCAACCCTGCTTTCTGAGTCGAAGGCCGTGGGTTCGATTTCCACAACTGGAAAATGTTTGTGTGAGGAATATGAATGTTTTTCATTGTCTGGGTGTTTATATGTCTATTATAAGTATTTATGTATATTATTCATAAAAATATTCATCAGTTATCTTAGTACCCATAACACAAGCTACGCTTACTTTGGGACTAGATGGCGGTGTGTGTATTGTCGTAGTATATTTATTTATTTATTTATTTATAGGTCATTCAATATTCTCAGAGTATCTCAACAATTCACGGAACAATTCTGTCCACCCGTCATTGAATAGATCCCATTGGGCATTGCTATCAAGATCGCATTGAATAACGACAATAACCGCGGTAAATGTGCTAAGTTTCGTGCAAAAGTGTTACAGGAAGGGATCACGAATAATTTGTTTTTTCGTGGACAAAGTCTTTTGGGGCACGTACACAACACATTTGGTTATGAAGATATGGACCATCGACGTCTCGTCATAACCCCATTATTTTTAGTCGGTCGCAAGTCCGTCTGACGTCCAGGGAGTTGAACCCCAAGCAACCTAATAGAAATTTGGTGGGATACCTACATTTAAAGGTAATACTCACAGCAGCACTTGAACAAGTATCTCAAAAGGGCCTTCTGCACTTTTTTCTAAAATGAGTCTGTAATTTTTTCGTAGGGGTGCCAAACGCAACTACTTGTTTCTAGTTTGCTCCAGACTTTAGCATAATATAATAACCTTAGTATAATACTAATAAAGTAAATCGCAGTACAAATCCTAATCATATTGTGTTATAATTTGGGCTAGTAATGAACTTTATTTACCCACAAAAAGTATGAACATTGTGACGGCGCGGCGTTGAGTCGATATGGTTTGCTAAGGTCTGTCAACGGTCAAAATTACTTGAACGGTGAAGTGTATATCCCTTGCACACCTTGTCTACTGAGTTTTTAAGTTAGCTAAATTACAACAAAATATGTTTGTTCGACAGGTCTCATCAACAGAACCAATATAATGCCGACGCCAGATCTGTGCGTGATCAACAACCGCCTGTTTTGGGTTTTCGGCTCGCTGGTCGCGTTCTACATCCCCATGTTCATGATGGTGGTCTCTTTCGCGTTGACGGTGCAGCTGCTAAAGAGTCAGGCGAGGTTGGCCGCTACCCCAGTACCGGGTGGGACGCATAGGAGGTGAGAATTTAGGCATGTATGTTTTATATGTTTCATTTCTTTCGTTTATCTTTTACGTTTTATTTACGTGCGTGTGTGTGTCTGTGTGCGCGCGCGCGCGACTGTGTGTGTGTGTGTGTATTTTCCAATATTCCCTTAATATGGGTTTAAAGGGCTTGTGGCAAACCAAATAAAATTAAAAATTTAGAAAATCCCCAACTTTCAATACAGTGTACATTATTCTAGTCAATCCTGGTGACATTGACAATAACAAAACTTATAATGTATATAGAATAAAAATGATTTAGAGACATATTTCCTTTTAAGTTTACTTATATGTTTCAATTCATCTCTATTAAATCACACGTTTTTATAAGTGGAATTCAGAGATAAGTGCGAGAGACAATATATATTATTATGATTATTTATTTATTTTTTCAACTTACGACTAGTATTACAGAAATTTCCCTAATATATTTTGAGAGCCACACCGGTCTCAAAATACAGAAACATAAAAAGGCTATGAACATGTGTTTATACATTTGTTAAAAAAAGAACACCTTAAATGTTTATTCATGCATGCATTTGTTTTACGAGCATCATGGCACGATAGCGTGAAACAAAGCCATCCAAATGTTTCACTAGCTTTGAGACTAACAGCTTCTCGAGATGGAATAGCGCGGTTCATGGTTTAGAAATGCAAATCTCAATGGGTTTTCCGTGTCACTGCTTTGCTTGCAAACGTACCTGCATTCTCGTTTCGACAGAGGCTTATTTTATATCTAATGTATCTGGCTTAAAAGACACGTTCATTAAAAGTAGCCCTGTATAATCTTCTACCGGTTTATGAAAGAGAGAAAGTAGATTTATTTAAGTACCATATTGGAAACAGCCACTCTAAGCAAGTGTTTGAAAGTCCCATCAAAATCCAGCCTTTCATAAAAAAAATAACACGGATTGCTCTCCGGGAGTCCTGACAGAAGTGAAAACTTATTTTGGCGCATTAGACATTTTTAAGAAACCTATTAGGGTATTTATAAGGGTTATTGGGTTATGAATTGCATTTTATTAATCATTAGAAACATTAAAATACATTTAATATTCTTTTATGAATAATCGTTAACAATTATGACAACTCTTGTATCATCTTTATTATTAAAATTATATTAAAATAGTTTCACGGCTGCTAAAATAGGAAATAAACAGTTATTTAAATATCTCGTGAATGCCGCATACTAAAGCGATACAATTGCTTAAAGTGTAATTTTTTTTATAATTTAAAATAGCTAGAATTTATTTCATTTTTACTTAAATATCTACTTCACCCATCTAACCTAAAAAATAATCATCCAACCGATTTGCGTGATTATTTTTTGAGTGTGGAGAAATACATACTAGAGACAAATAACATTCGATAGACCGTGAACCTTGAACGGCAATAATATATTCATGATCGGCGATCGACAAATAAACCATAATTTGTAACCCCCGGGATTGTTGTGGGGCATCCTTCAGTTTGCTTGCTGTCTCTTGGAGCGTCGCCAGAATATATTAGACACTTAGCAAAGATCAACTGAAATGGAAACCATAATATTTTTATGCAACATGTAACGTAATAGTTACGTTAAAATACTTCTTCTTTGTCGTCATGCCAACGATGTACGTCTACTACGGATGGTATCTGATAGAGACCTGCTTACTGCACTTTATTGTTATTCATAAGAGCCTGAAGACCAAAGTTTTTGAACATTGCTTGTTGCTATTGATGACTTATGACTCCGAAACGTTGTCAGTAAGACTCATTCGATGTGGTCAGGGCGATATGGTAAGAAGGCTAAGACTCATTCAATCGGCGATAAAATCTATGCTTGGAGTAATCAAATTAGAAATTGGGAGATCCGTAGAGGAACAAAAGTTACTCAGATATTTCAAACACGCCGCTAGGGTTCCAAGGAGTAGAGTGGCCACCACGCATTGCAAAACCAGTATTGATAGGCTTCTTTTTATTCCAGGAAAGCGAACGGTACCTACGGGATTTGTAAGAATCCGTAATAAACCTTAAAGAAGAATCCGGCCAACAGCAGCTATTACTTTTATAATTTTTTAAAATTTAAAAACGAGTTTCAATCTCGTGTCTGTAGTACAACGGATACACTCTGATACTTACTTTATCGACTTTGTGAATACCTATGAAAAACTGAAAATAAATTTCGGTGCACTATTGTAAAATCTACGTAATGACTAGTAAAATCATTATTATTGTAGCATCGCAGCAGTTACATTTCGGTTTGAATTCTCAAACCTACAAAATTAAATGAAGGGAATAGCATGCCAAGTTATTTAAAATGGTCACTTAAATCCACAACAACAAGAAAAATTACTCTCCGTAAAAATATTATTCAAACAAAACCTGCCCTCATTATTCATAGGTCACATTGTGCCAAACATTCGCTTAAGAGACAAACGTAGATATTTTTTATTTATTGTTTAAGATAGCGCGACGCATTCAAGCGTCTCATTGTTAACGTTGCCTTCATCGTTGACTTCGATGTCAAAATTTGTTAAGGACACTGGCAAAAGACTGGGATTTTTTTTAACTTCAACGCAACCAAACAGGTTTGGTTCATTAAAGTGTTCAACGTCGGGTTGATGTGTCTGAGTTAATTGTCTATTTGTCCAGGGAATGTTAAAATCATAAACATTGTAGAACATACTGAAATCTAATAACCTAAAACGTAATGTTGTAGGTGCTAGTTGCGGTTTCATCGCTGCCTCTTTGTTGAAAGCGAGGGTGTGCTGTTAGAAAATTGGACCTACATAGAATGTTTACCAATCTATTGGCACGAAAACTGACACGTATAAAGTATGATACAATAAATCACAAGTTTTGATAAATTTATTGTCGATCTCGATGTAAAGTTGTCGTAACTTTTTGGTCGTCAGTTGTTTACTTGAAAATATTTCAGAAACGTAGGTAAGTATCAAAACTTGTTCCGTGGGGTATAAGTTCACGACGAAACTCGCCCGCTGAAGACATGTTTGTCTGTTATTTGTAAGACCTGAACTAAATATTTCAATAATGATACTTCATGATAATGTAGTTATTATTATGTCAATCACATAATGGATGTAATTGGAGTGAGAATTTACGTAATAGAAATATAATCACGAAAGTTATTTGCTATGCAAAAAACAATCGTGTGTATACTTATGTACTCGCGTTAGAAGTTATACTTTGGAGTAACAAGATAAAAATCTTTTCAAAAATTTTATCTTTCGCCTTTGTTTGCGTTTTTAGAAAAAACGACTCTAACTAATTAGAAAAAAGGTATTTAATACATTGCTAGCTTTTAACGCAATATATCAATTTAACGCACTATCTAGTTATCTCATTATCGGAAAATCAAGTTTCATCATTAAAATTTGAGATTTTTGTTTGTACAATTGAATCAATTAAATCACCGGAATGTGCTAGCAGACTTTGAGAATTCAAAGTGTACAGTGTGAAACCTTTTATTAAAAAACAAAATTGTTGACTATAGTTTCGGTTTTTTGTGATGGTGTGCGCTATGCTGCGTAAAAAGTTACTCTCATCATTTTTCCCTAACGCGCCAAAAGAAGTAAAGTTAAGTAACTTTTTTTTAACTTACGTTTAATTACGAATAAATAAGGGTTTATTCTGAAATGGTCCCATTTAAATATCGAATATATCTTATGATAGATTCGGGAGAGGAACTCTTAAAAAAATCAGAGCAAATAAACCGTGATTGCTGCTATCACATGTACAACATAAAATCACGCTTGTACTTAACGGGTTACTCAGATGTATTGAGTAGGTATATCGTGGTTCACACCACATTTTATAGCCAATTAGGAAGCTAGTTGTAGCACATTTGATTTTTAAAGAAATCATTTAGGTAACATACGAAGTCGTTTTTTTTGCTTAAAAATTTTTCTATCCTGTTTAATCAATCTTTTGTAAAATTCAAAAGCTTCTCTATCTTTTTAAATTTTAATTTGAGCAATGCACTTGAAACAACGAATTTTATTCTAGCATAAGTAGATGATACTACAACACAGGCCTTTGTGTGCACAATGAAAAGTTGGCATCACGCGATCGCGATATGAACAAGTAGATCTAATGACGATACAAAAGCATTGCCACGTTGTTGCAAACTTTAGTAATGTGTTGAAACTTCGCCCGTATTCGACGGTGAAATTTACAAAGTTTTAAATATAAGTTTTATCTTAATATTGTGGCTTAGTAGTGTCACGAATATTTGCAGATGACTTCAGAATAGATAAATAAATAAATAATAAATAAATATACTATGACAATACACACATCGCCATCTAGCCCCAAAGTAAGCATAGCTTGGGTTATGAGTACTAAGATAGCTGATGGATATCTTTATAAATATAATACACGTATATACTGAAAAACATTCATGTTCATCACACAAACATTTTCCAGTTGTGGGAATCGAACCCACGGCCTTGGATCAGAAAGCAGGGTTGCTGCCCACTGCGCCAGTCGGCCGTCAAATATAGATGAGGTTTTATATTCCCCAGTATGTATACTTTTCCTGTGTTTTAAATATCTACATTAATACAATAGTAGACCTAGTTGTAATTGAAGTATTGGCCGTTTGTATCGTCACAGTGCTATCAATGATATAGTCCGTCGCGCTCTGGACTCTGCGTCTATACCTGCATAATTGGTTGAGGTTTGTTCAAGGATGATGGCAAGAAACCAGACGGTATGACTACGACCTGCGTTGATAAGTTGGCAGTTTCTCACTTACCGAGTATGTGCCGACAAGCGGCAGCAGGTACCGAATCTGCTCAAATGCTTAAGCGCCGTAAATACTCCGTTATTTGTAATGACTACGTTTTTGCGGCGCTTGCGTTTAAGAATCTGAGCCCATGGGCTTCGGACAAGAAAATTTTTATTAACATCTTGACATCTGGTGACCCAAGAGCTGCCGTTTATATAGCAGTGGCGTGCATAGGAGGTATGCACAGGTTATGCAGATGATATAAAAGTTATAAAAAACTTAAGGATAGGGCATTGTAAGAGTTATAAGAAGCATGCCTTCAAGTATTTATAACTCGTATTGGAGATTTTCTTAATTTTAAATCATCTGCATACCCTGGGCATTTCCTCTATGCACGCCACTGCCAACGGCTTAGTCTAGCAATTCAAAGAGGCAATAGGACCAGCATTTTGGGTCCCATGCCCATAAGTGAACAGTTAGACGGCTAATTTTTGTTGTTAATATTAATGTTAGTTTGTAATTAATATTATGTTTTCTAATTGGAATTATATTTGTGTACGAAAGGGGTTAAAATATATGCCGCAAAATATCGTATGTAATGCTGTAATGATGTTCGCTACGATATCTAAGTCTATTCTCTCAATGTCATTACGAGTACACATCCTATTCTGGACAGATACGAGGTTGGTCAAGCAATTACGCGTTTATCAGCAGTGCTCGAATGCCAAAGCGGTTGTTGAGCCGACTTCGTATAGTGGCACTTGGGACACATCAAGTGCCGTCCATTTTAATGACCTTTGTTAGCTTATAAGCACCTTACAATAAACGTGGTGTAACGTTGGAAAAGTAAATATGGCGAGTTTTTCACGCTCTGACATTTAAAAAAAAACTTTAAGTACCTACCCGCCAAGACTTGGCAAGTTCCACCTTTGTACCTTGGAGAGTTAGTCTATTTGCAACTTTGTGGTAATAATTGTTAAACGTTGCCAGTCAGCGTTGTTATAGCGTGGTGGGTAGCTCTTGATACCTACGCTGTGAATTTCATAATTTTATTCTAACTTTCACCCATATTAAAAGATTTAGGCGTTTGGAAGACAGACAGACAGTCGACAATCATTTATGTATTTGTTTTTGTATTACAAATATAAATTAGTTATAGTATACGTTGTACAAAATATATAATTTTGATATTATAAACTTCTTCTTCTCAGACTATTAAATTTAATTTATTTGTTGTACGTCCTGGTCTGGAAATATGTCAAGAGCGAAATAATGTAGACACGGATAATACTTTAGTGGTGTATATTCTTTTATATGTATCAAGAGACACGATAGTGTGTCAGCCAAAGTCCAGCCAAGAAAAAGGATCTATAGGACTATAACGTCGAAATACAGAGTTTTAAGTTTGTCTTATATACTAACGATGGTTAGTATAATAAGACGAACTTAGAAACAAAGCAAGTTTATATAAAACGTAGGTTTACAGAAAATTCCTATGAAAATTTTAAGGATTACTTAAACGATAAAAAGCTTGGGTGCGAATTCCTCTAACTTCATAGCTCAGTATTACTTTACTGTGAGATGGTAATAACAAAAAAATTACCCGGCTCAGTTTGTTGTGGGCTTTTCTTAGACCAGGGCGCGTTTGGAACCCTCGTAGCTTTAGGTTTAAGTTGGTATATAAGACAAACTTAAAACGTGTATCGTATATTATACATGACATAACATACTTAATTAATAAAATAAGGTTTTCCATGTTAACACATTCCCTTATTAGCTCAACGTTTTTTGCATACATATATTTTGGCCCAGGTGTGCTTGCCAAAATATATTTTGTATTTATTGATAGTTTTTGTTGTATTTTATTACACAGTTTAATCTGTTAATTAATCAGTTTAATAAACGTTGGTATTTGTTCAGGCAATGCGGTGGTTACGATAACGGGCCTCAGCAGTGCGTGAGAAGATTGGGGGCGAGGAGTTCACCCGACCTCTCACCCAGCACCAGTGTGTCCAGACAACTGACGTGGCGGGTTACATCTTCAAATAGGTGAGCAACCTTGTCAAAAAACTTTTCGTTTAAATTAAATTTATAATGGCTTTGCTGTATGCGATTCCTCTTTCTGCTAATGGAAATTCTCCTTATATAGGATCCGATGATCTATACTTGTTATAAAATTGAAGCTGTTTTTTGAACGTCCTTATCTCCGGAGCTTCGAGAGTAAAAGATTTATTTAAATTAGTTAGTCAAGAAGTCTTGATATATGATCTTAGTTAACACTTTCAACAAATAAACTAATTAGTTGAATCTTCTTTTAACTAATGGATTATTATTCTTCTGATTGAAGCAATAATTGAACCCAAATTAAATGACATAAAAATATTATAAAAATTAAGCTTACTTTGTTATAGTCCGAGAAAAGCAGGAGAATCTGTATGGTGTAATTTACAATTTCTTCAATCCTTATACTCCCCACCAAACAGATATTCAATGCAATGTACCCTCTACGCACGTTTCGCTCCGAAACCGGAGCATCCTCAGGAGACCTCCTTTACAAAGTGAAAAATTTGCTAAATGTCTCGCCTTTTATACCTTTCTCCTACCCCCCCTACCCTACCTTATCTATCTAAGCCCTTACCACCTAATTAGTGCCTCTGAATATATTCAATAGAGGTGAAGTTGATAAGTTTGAAGAAATTATAAATTACACCATACAGATTCTTCTGCTTTTCGCGGACTATAGCAAATTAAGCTTAACTTTCATAATATATCATGGATATCCGCAAAGTAACGCCTGCTTCTGTTAAAGTATGTTTGTCATATATTTTATATTAATCTTTTTTTTAATATTTTCTTTTTAAACTACTGCCACTTCGGAAGGGGTCATACGTCATAAAGAAGAAGTGGCGAAAGAAACTCCAGAGCAACCCATCTTTTTAAATCTTATCACATTTACAATGTTTCAATATAACAATTATTTATACTTAAGCAAACTTACTACCCAATGACAAACGCAGACTTTCATATTATGAGAAGTAATTAAATAATATAGTATTTATGCTAAGTAATTAACTTTAGTATTTCGTTCGGCGTGGTGCCCTCAGTGAATGAATAACCAACTGTTTGCTGGTCATGTCGGAACTGCCATTTTTAGTTATTTGCCACACTAGTTTTATACTTTTCAACACCACGCGGTTTACTAATACCCATTTCCAGGAAGCTTTATTTTAAAGTATATTGACACTTTTGTATAATCCAAAAAAAATTGTGTGTACAAATATTAATACTTTAGGTATAGTAACATCACTCACAATACACATCAAATATTGGCTACTAGTTAAATATAATAGCGAAAGTCTTTCTTAATACATAATTGAATGATTACGTGTAGTTGTATTATTACCAGTTTGGTTTTCGGCAGAGACTTTTCACATAAACTGGGAGGTTATGTTTGATGAGTGCTTCTTGCACATTTCTAATCGTAGTACAAACGTAGACTAGAATGGTAGTCGAGTTAACTGGGTACCGCACTTGATCACCTTTTTTCACCACCGAAGTTGTTTCACTTTGCTCTCAGAGTAGGCTGACTCAGTCGCGACGTATGTCCGTTTTTATATCACTTATCTGAGCCCTAGAACCTTCTTTACTCGGTAAAGAAGGTTCCTAGAACCTTCTTTACTCGGTAAAGAAGGTTCTAAGTATCAGATAAGTTTCATTGGCGCAGTTTGTGGCGACCCTGCTTTCTGAGTCCAAGGCCGTGGGTTCGATTCCTACAACTGGAAAATGTTTGTGAAATGAGATGAATGTTTTTCAGTGGCTGGGTTTATATGTATATTTATGTATATTAGTCATAAAAATATTCATTAGTCATCTTTGTACCCATAACACAAGCTTTGCTTACTTTGGGGCTAGATGGCGATGTCTGCATTGTCGTAGTATATAAAACAAACATTACCACAACAAACAAACAAACATTATGTATATATTATATAGTTAAATATTCAATCAATGATATTATATGTATAGGTGCCTACAGGTTAAATACCTATAACACGAAGTTGTAACGCGCGACTATGAATGTGTGACTAGTAATAAAGTTCTTTGTAATAATATTATACTGACACGGATACTTTGGTTAACGCTTCCTTGGCCTTTCTAAGGGCTTCTACCTGATCATACAATATGACAGCTCTTTGAAGAACATCATCTGTCAACCTACTGGGGAAAGAAAAACTGAGTTTAAACATAATTAATAGATGACAATGAATTAATACAAAGCTCTTAATCAAGATGTCACTCTAAACTCGGTACACTCCCAGCTAAACGATATTTTCATTATGGTTTAATTAAATGAGTCGCTATAACGGCTTGTTATTTACGCTATACAGACCCGCCTTCGGTGCCAGGTTATTAGACGTAATTAAGTTAAGACGCGAATTAAATTTGAGAAAATAATTGTTTTATCATTTTTCTTTCTTTTTTATTTCACTACAATTCAGCTTTTGATAGCAATCTTGGCTGATGGTGAGTGATGATGCAGTCTAAGATGGCAGCGGGCTAACCTGTTCAGGAATATAGTAGTCATAACCCTAATCGATTTCTAAGCGAAGCACCGGAACACTAAATCGCTTAGCGGCACTTCTTTGTTGGTAGGGTGGTAACTAGCTGCGGCCAAAGCCTCCCACCAGTGCAGACCAGGCAAAATTCAGAAATTATAAAATTCCAAAATGCCCTGGCCGGGAATCAAACACGGAACCTCCTACTTAAATTCATAGTGTTCACCGTTGCGTCAGGTCGCTCGGGAGGTCGTCAAAATCATCAAGTCAGCCAGTTGATTGCCCGCGATAATAATTTAATTGTAATTACGTGTACAGACTAAATCTTATTTCGAGGAAGTTTGCTATCAATCTATATAAATAGTTACAGCTCCTTGACATGAAATTCCGATTTCACTAATCGCACCGGAACTGTGGATTGTTCTTGGTAAAAAGTACCCTATGTGGTAGTTCGAGGGTATAATTTATCTTCGTTCTAAACTTCATCTAGATCGTTTCGTTCCGGCGAGACGGATTAACAAACAATCGTTTACCCAAACTTTTCCATTTATAATATTAGTAATTTAAAACCAAAATTATAAGTCGACATTGTTTAGTTTTTAATGATAATCAATCGTTTGTCGGCCGAATAAACGGTTTAATATTTTTATTGTTAATTCAATGCCACTTTAAAGTTACATTTTCATTTAAACACGACCTTTCTGGAACGCATCCTTTAGAATTCGAACATAAAATTTTTATTTCTACCAGGGCGCAGCGTAACAAAATCGGCATGAGCGTCTCCCATCCTCAACTAAGCTATATGAACGGATGCGGAAACGGGACAGGATCAGGATGCTCCAGACGGGGACGCGACGTGGCTACCCAAACTCCTCCAAGCATAGCTGCTGAGACGCGGAGAGCGAGGCTTATACCCTTGAAGCTTACACTGGCTGCTCCGAATGCCTTATCTTTGAGGTTAGTTTGAGTATTTTAATTATAGGTATCTAAGTGACAACGCCACAAGTGATTTGGCGGTCCAAAAGTTGGCACATACTAGATCTTGCTAGCCCTTTTAAATATACTGCAGGTGCGTTCAGTAAGCTCATGCGCGCTCCACGCAGGGTGAGTGGGACCAAAATAGTATCAAGAATAATTTAAAATATTAAGAGATAATAATACTTTCACCAATAATTGTCCACCAATCCGCACTGGGCCAGTGTGGTGGACTACGGCCTTGACCGGTAACGGGTTGATATGATGATGATCAATACTTTCATGAAATAAGATGAAGGTAATTTAATTACAAACAATCTGATGGGACGAGAAAATTCTCCGAAAGGCTCCGAAATGTTGATGCAGTGGAAGACAATACACCCATATTTGAATACAAAACGGGAGTTGGAACCTAAAGCTTATCCAACAAAATAACCCCAATTAGTTGTTGACGTTCAGGTAAGCGGTCGATTGTATGCAATATGCAAAACCAAAATAAGAAGTCTGTATTCGGTTGTGCCATGACGGCAGATCAGATTACAGTGAACACTCCTCTTCCTCCCTAGGGTGTTATACGAAGCAACTGAAGGTATATAACGGAGAACGAGCAGCATCCTCTGTGCTACTACTACCATATACTACAGCCAAGCTGTCTGCCTAGCGTGGTGATTATGGGAAAACCCACCCGTTATAAGAAGCCCTTAGTCCAGCAGTGCCTGTTATAGGGCATTGATGGTGAAGCCAGTCTTCAAGGACATGGACCGACATCACGTAGCGTAGGAGAAGGATATGAACAAGAATACTTCTCGGAACTGATATATTTGTATAATTATTAATTAATTTATGAATTGCCAAATATTACATCGTTTTAAGATTCTTTGCACCCATAAGCCTTGTCGATTTGTTGGGGTACTGGACATTCCTCTTAAATAACAGCATAGGTACTTAAAAACTAAAGTAAAACGAAACAACAGTTATCATGGTCGCAATGCAAATATGCGCCAAAATATAGTTTCGAAAACATTTGTAATTTCGATAACCCCAAGAATTGCTAACCAAAGGCAAGGTGTCGATGCGAACGAGCCAAAAATGGGGGTCCATAAAATATTAGTTTTATATGTAGGGTATTTGCTAGCCAAAACGCAATGATAATTTTCAGGTTCATGAAATGTAATTAGGGGTCGATGAGATTAAGATGTAAATGGGGGTCAACATAGTGGATAAGTCATTTGGACAGGTCGTGCCTGACATCTGACTTTCCACAAATCTGATAGTTATTATAGTAATTATATAAATCATGCTAACATACATCTTAATGTGATAATGATCACTATCCAGAAAATAATGCCGATAAACAAAGTGACGATAATCACTTCTGAGAAAATAATGCCGCTATTCGAGCTAAAATACGGAGTTCCACTGGTTGAATTTCCGGATTAATTATTCATGAATTGGCAAAGTCTGTCATAGGTTTTCCACTGAAACTCGTACGGCTAAGTTGAAATCGTAGTATCTAAAGAGAAAACATTTGGAGCACTTGATACTTTGCCTTTGAAGTTTGTTTTCGGTTTTCTTAACGTAAAAAGTGTGTGGAATAGATAAATAAATAAATAAATAAATATACTACGACAATACACACATCGCCACCTAGCCCCAAAGTAAGCGTAGCTTGTGTTATGGGTACTAAGATGACTGATGAATATTTTTATGAATTATATATACATAAATACTTAGAAAATACATATAAACACCCAGACACTGAAAACACTTAATGCTCATCACACAAACACTTTCCAGTTGTGGGAATCGAACCCACGGCCTTGGACTCAGAAAGCAGGGTCGCTGCCCACTGCGCCAGTCGGCCGTCAAATAGATAATACTATACCGCTTGTTTTTCCGGGAGAAAACTTTTTCTCCCGGAAAAACAAGCGGTATAGTATTATCAAAGAAAGATTTTAGTCTGGAATAGCAAGACTACTTAGTCTTGCTATTCCAGACTAAAATCTTTCTTTGATACACTTTTCATTCAGATCTATGTAGGCGTGATTGAGTAACAAACACTTTAGTTAAGTAAGATTATAGAAAACTACTAAACAAAAAATTTGTATGTGTAGCAGTAGTAAGATTATAGAGAATTGAAAAAAAATGTATGTTTGTATGTAATGGATAAACTTAAAAACTATTTCCGTAATTAATATCCGTGCAGCTCTCTTATAAATAATTCATAGTTTATTAGTGATACAATATTAAACCTTATAAAAAAAAAATATGTATTAAAGCAACCTTATGTACCTTACCCTATAATCATTTTATTTGATCACTCTTCCATTAATAATAAATTAATGGAAGAGTGATCAAATTATAAGAATAATATTAGTTAGATGCCTTTTGTGCAGATGATATGTAACTAATACCTATGTTTTATTAAGCAATAAACAATTATTATTATTATTATAGTTACGCAATGCTTTGTTGCACGACTCATGATGCGAAGCATCAGAGAGTGCTTTACGATCGAAAAATTTTTTTCGCCTCATTTCGGCGGCTATTTTTATTATTATAGCCTTGTTAGTTCACGGAATCAAGATATTTTGCATACTATTGTCGAGATAATTTAATGGAGATTGATTCCATTCTTTTAAAAAATTTACTGCAATAGAATTGGAAAAAAACACCAAAATAGGTCAAAAAATTTTCCTGTCCGTCATGTGTGAAACCCGAAAACACTCTAACTTGTGAAAAAATCCATTATTTGAGTTCATTTTTTTTTTTTTAATTCTAATCGACGATTGTAGGTCAATGAATGCGAATGATTAATTAATTCAGTGTAGTTTAATTGCAATTAATAAAAAACGAAAACTGCAAGACTGTATATCTATATTATATATCCATGTAAAATTAACATGGATGGTGATATATCTATATCTATAGATATTATGTACATTTTATTCCACCAGGGGCGCCTGTGCATCACTTTCCTAGTACAGCTGTTTTAAATTTTTTTTTTTTTTTTTCAATATTTGATAATTAAATGAGCATTATGAGTCGTGCACTTTTGGATTTTCCAATTTTTTCTTCTTTCGAATGTCAAGTTTACCATCATCATCATCAATTCAACCGATTAACGTCCACTGCTGGTCTTTTATAGGGAGTTCCAAAATCCACGGTCCTGGGCCGCTTGTTTCCAGCGGTTCCCGGTGACTCGCTCGGTGTCGTCTGTCCTCCTGGTTGGTGGCTGACCTACGCTACGTTTGCCGGTCATCATTCCAGCACTTTACGATTCCAAAGTCCATCGGTTTTCTGACCTATGTGCCCCGCCCAATGCCACCTAAGCTTCGCGACCCTCTGAGCTATATCGGTAACCCTAGATCTTCTACGGTTATTCTCATTTCTGATCTGACCATGTAGAGATGATTCTAGCATAGCTCTCTCCGTCGCCCACTGAGTGACTCTTTCTTATCCGAAAGTCTTTAATGGCAACACCCACCGTTCAAAGATTTTGGTCTTTTGAGAAATTTTGGACGATAAAATGTCACGGAGTTTCCTGAACGCTGCCCACTCGTGTTGGATTCGGCGGTTTACTTCATTCTCGAAATTGAAATTATTGATGTCAATAAACGTAAAGCATACAATATGGGAGATGTTGCATATTGCAAAGTTAACCTCCTCCGATCACAGTACTTTGTAAACTCAATAATTTTTGCAACTTAGGTACTTTGAAAAATTTCAAGTAGAGTTTCCGCAACATAGTCATAACCTTCCAACATAAAGGATTTAAAATTTTCCTCGTTGAATTTAAAAGTTTCGTGTATGAATTGGCTTATCTACTTCAAAGACTCCACTTAAGTATGTTTTGGCCATAACTATCAAGTGGTGTCCAGCACTTCACCGATATGGCATTATATTTTACCTCTTAGATCCCGCTGACCCAAGTATATAGCGATCATTCACAGCGCGTCATTTTTATTCTCAGTTTTAAAAATTAAAAAAATAAATCAATCAAGAACTGCAATGTTCCTTATATTCACAAAAAAAAGTAGTAAAATATAATAATAATAGTATTGTAAAAAGTAACAAAATATAATAATTTTCAAGCGACTTGGCTTACGTAACGATTTGGATGAGTTATCCTCTCACTTTTATGCTCCACTTTGCAAAATCGTGTCGATCTTTTGCACTGTGAAAAACCAAAAATAATCTACTTCACGGAAACAGTATATTTTTCCGGGCTCAAAAGAAGGTAGGCAGACCATAATGTATTTCTGTGTTCAATTCTATCCAGATCCCTTGAGCCTTAGTAAGATATTAAGTAACAAACATTCATCCAAACTTTAGCATGTATTAGTAGGTATAGGAAATAAACTACGGAGCGTATGGAACCACTAATAGCTGTATGAAAGATTATTTGAATGAATAAGTTTTGACACTCCCACCTGTTTTCCTAAAAACGCCACCAACGCCAAATTGATCTTATTCCAGTATGAAAGGCACAAGGATTTCTCAACGGGGCAGCTTTAATAGAATATGGCCAAAAAAGACATTTAGGCGTGTGACAAGAATAAGCAAAAAACATGACTGGCCGAGATTACGTTATCTAAAATTACTTTTCCTAAACAGGGTATTTCGCTTCATTAGATATGGCGAGGTCGTTAGCAGTGCCTAATTACCGAGAGTAACGAAAAATGATTGCATTTTCATCGTAATCATCATCGTAACGTCGACGATAGACGTCTGCTGCTGAACAAAGAACTTTTGTAGTGATTTCCACACTCCCGAGTCTCGTGTCACTTGCATTCAGCGACTACCTAAGACTCTTTGTATGTCATGTATGTGCTCATTTAATGGGAGTTTTCCGAAGCGAAATCACTACGCCAGAACTTTGAGGTCTCAGCGTTTTTCGATTTACTGAGCTATGTGCATTGTCACTTCAATCCACACACTTAGCAAGTCGCTGTGCTATATCGGTGGCTCTGGTTATACAACGATTATCTTCATTTCGTGGGGTTCACGGAGTCTTGAGAATCTATGTTGGTGCCTGTCAAGATCGGTGATGTGTTGGATAGAAGCAGGCGTTACTTTGCGGAAATCCATGATATATTATCAAAATTAAGCCTAATTTGCTATACTCCACGAAAAGCAGGAGAATCTGTGTGGTGTAATTTATAATTTCTTCAATCCTTATACTCCACACCAAACAGATCTTCGGCAATATACCCTCTACGCACGTTTAGCTCCGAAACCGGAGCATCCTCAGGAGATGTTGACTTTAAAATGTATAATTGTTAAAACTTAAAGGTTTTAAGCCACCACGCTGGCAACTTGTTAAAATTATCATATTATAACATAAAGGAGTAGTTTGCTATGATAACAAGATGTCTGAGAAAGTGTTTATTTAATACTCCTTTATGAATAGTTAACAGAAGTATGTAAACTGTTACATTATTGTACATTAATGTTGAATACCTTGTCTGAAATATTCACTATCCTTGGCTAAGTTTCGAACTTGACTGATTTCAACTTTGTTAAACGTGTTTTCCTACTTATAAATCGAAATATAATAATTTATCTACTGATAACTTGTGGATCTATAAGTAAGTTCCTGTTACGTACATCTTTAACTTCTTATTCATGTGCCAGGAGTTCATGAGTTTATAGTTCTTAGGAGTCATCTGGTTATATAGATTTTATCGCAACAAAACAAAATCCTTCATTATGTCGTATATTTACGCGATGTGGAATTTTAAAAGATCAACGTTAGCAATGGAGCGATATCGCGAGTGCAGATGAAGTACTTTGCCTATGGAAGAATACATAGAAGTATAAGCAGCTGACAAATAACCTATACGACTCGGAGAGGCTTTTTTGCCCCATGAAGACGAAAACAATCTATGTTGTTAAAAGTAAAAAGGAATAGACGAAAAGATTTAAGTAATCTAAAGTAACATTGAACAAAAATCCTAATTCTTTGACCAACTATACTTTTGTGTAACCAAAAGTATTGATGCTAACAAAACATATTTCCGATTATCTTAGAGACATACGCACCACATTTTAAATAATGTGTACTTCACTAGACTAGAATGGAAAGCGTAAATGTTTTACATGCAAATTAGATGCATCTGTTATGCAGAAAACTAGTATATTATTATAACAAGACGCGGTTTCTAGTAAAGCAAAACGAATGGCCAGACAGCCTAATCCCGTGATTTAATATGCAAACTATTCCCGAACTTTCACAATAATATTCATGAGGGATTCCAGTTGTAGTTCCCGAATTAGTTATAAATAATAATCATTTCGCTTAATTAATCAGGATTACATAATTAGGGATTTACGCCATCGCGCGTCATTCTTGTGTTCCCGCCGACCCGCGTTCGATCAGCATGACGGGTTTGCCCTAAATCCCATTTTCCTTTGAGATAGAAGGCCTGTCTCTAGCAGTGGGGTATGAGTGATTGGCCTAATGATAATGATGATGATTCGTAATTAATTCTGGAGAGGTCACTTTTGCATTAAAAAATTGTTATAGTTCCTAAAACCTAAATCACAATTTTATATAAGCTGCATTTGTAACCCTGCTACTAAATAAATGCCTGTTGACCCCGAAACCAACTTATATTTATTGAAATGAATTTTTCATACGCAATAAAATGAATCTTAATCAAACGCCAAATCAAATTGAAAGTAATCCGAAGAATTCTCTTAGAAAATAGAAATTTATTAATTTTTTCAGGGTTTTGTTAATTTTCTCTTTTCTCAAACATATACCCCCACATCGAGGCGAACAGAATAGTAAAATATTCAAATCGGTCGCGGCGATTTTTGAGTTTTTGCGAGACTAGCTTTGAAGATAAGATAAGACGCTATTCTCGTACTTTACTTTAGCATGCTAATAGAATCATGCAAAATGCGACGTTCTTGGAATACCTTAAGAGTGCCTCTTTTATAATAGATAGGCAATTAATTTAAGGTTTAGCTGGGAGGTAGGTTGGTACAGCTTTTGCAGACTAAAATACTTTGCATTAATTTATCTTGAAATAGAAAGTTAAGCCGAGATTTATCTTGAAATCGGCTTATGTATTATCATATTTCTATTAACATAACTCATAAATACTCAAGTTCAGGTGTTCCTTTTAACCACTGAAGCAAAAACGACAGGGTGTTATAATTTTGACGTGTCTGTACAATGCCACAAAAAAAGACAACTCAGTCTTTTTCTGTGGAATTGTATTTCCCGAACGAATGAACCGATTTTGATTTTGGTTTTTTTTTGTTTGTAAGGTGTCTCTCGTATAAGATCTCGACTAATTAGTCGAGAGCTTATACGAGAGCTTCATTATGTTTGATGAATCTCGGTCTAAGATGGCTGTCGCCACAAAATGGCGGAATACATAGTCAAACTATGTATTCCGCCATTTTGTTGCGGAACTTTGTGGTGTATACAATAATTTAAACTGTACCATCAAGGGACTAAGGCGTAGCAAGTACCTAAAAAAAATTCAGGTAGTTGCAGTTACTTGCATAAAGTGTATTTATTGTCTATGCTTATACGTATGTCCACTCTCCAAGAACACTCGTGCCAGCATTCGAATTATTTGCGTGTCTTTGGTAAATAAATAAATAATAATAAATATTCTACAACAATACACACATTGCCATCTAGCCACAAGCTTCGCGAAGTAAGCGTAGCTTGTGTCGTGGGTACAAAGATGACTGACGAATATTTTTATGAATAATATATATATATAACATTCATATTCCTGACACAAACACTTTCCAGTTGTGGGAATCGAAATCACGGCCTTAAATTAAATGCATAAAATCGTTCTATTTGCAATAGTGATATTTCTCGTGTAGTCTACGTCTGCTATTTCTCTTTCACTACCTCGTATAATAGGTGTTCAATTGTGGAAAAGTTAGTAATTGGGAATGGTGGTGATGCACGACAAACACTTCAAACAAAACATTTCTTATCGTATAGCCAACTTCCAAGGTAACTTGATATTGTAATTTATTTAATTATTTTACCCAGATTTTATGGACTGATTTGCCATTATGTATAATCAGTGGCGTGCATAGGGGATATGCACAGGGTATGCAGACGATATAAAATTAAGAAAATCTCTAGTACAAGTTATAGGCATTTTATGATTTATAAAAAGCCTATCCTTAAGTATTTATAACTCGTACTGGAGATTTCTTCATTTTATATCATATGCATACCCTGTGCATACCCTCTATGCACACCACTGTGTATGATGGGAATATAAGCCAAGTTAAGAAATTTGACTTTTATATTACTTTGAGAGGAAGCTACATAGGCTTATTTATTTATTTATTTAAGAGACAATCAACAGATTACAACAACAACTCTTAAAAACTAAACAAAAAATGAAAAAACATATAAATGTAATATTGTAGACCCACTTAAAGACTGCCACAACTTGCAAATACAAAACTATATTGTCAGTTAGAAGGAGGAAAAACGCTTAAGAGAGACATGAGATTACTTAAAAGCTGTAAGATCCATCAGGCTGTGACATTAACTTGACGAATCTAGAACAAAACTAGCTAAACTAACACAAAAAAGAGTAAAGGAAAAAAATAAAAAATAATAACTAAGTTTAAACAGTACCACAGTATTGCGATAGGAAGTGGTCCTTTAGTTTTTTTTAAATGTAGGAAGACTATCCCCTATTATGTCTATGTCGAGCACTTTATTAATGCTGTTATACAAAGTTAACAACCTATTAATAGGCGCTGAGACCCCCAGATTTGTTTTCAAGACAGCAGCTTTAAAAGGTATATATTTTTTTACACGACTGAACGGCCTTGGGATTCTGACAGAAACTGAGATTGGGATTCTAAAGTAGATCAGACGCATCTAGGGCATTATTAAAAAGTCTATATAAAATCAAAGGTCCAATAGTTTTCTACGATCTGATAGAGTTAATAACTTATAGTGCCGCAGTCTGGAAAAGTAGCTAGGCTTTTGAATCATGAAAACTTCCGGTAACATATTTTGTCACAAATGCTCCTACATTTCATGAATTAACTGCCGTTCAGGGGATATAACCTTTTTAAACAATTACTGGGGTATAAACATGGTGAAACAAATTAACGTTAATATTTATCTGTCTCCCGGCGAACATAACTGAGACCCAAGATGTTATCACTTTGGTTACTGTCCTCATGCGAGTTGTGATTATTTTTAACGTGACCTTGTGTTTATTCTTTGGTCGGTATAATATGACTGAAGTTCAGGGAGTTTGCTAAATTCATAGTAAACGGTTAACAATTATAGTTACCGGCCCACTACGGGGCATGGGTCTCCTTGCAGAATGAGAACACTATGGCCAAGTGTGGATTGGTAAACTTCACACGCCGTAGAGAACATTCTGGAGAACTCTCAAGAATGCAGGTTTCCTCACGATGTTTTTTTTCCTTCACTTGTTAAAGCAAGTGATATTTAAATTGGCTGAATTAAAAACCTACATAACTCCAAAAGTCAGTGGTGCTTGCCTGGGCTCGCACTCCGTCTCCACGAAAGGGAAGCCGATGCTTTACCCACTAGGCCATCACCGCTTTTTAATCTCTAACTAGTGTATTAAAGGTATCGTATTACTAAATATAGCTTACTAAAATACTAAGTGAGCGATAGTATTGTGGTGAAATTCTGAAAACGGCCCCCAAAAATTAATATCATTGTTCTAAGCGAGCACTATATATGTCGCTTTAGATTTATAGTCGCTCATTTGGTATGAAATTCGCCCACTCTGTGTTTCTTTTCGACCGCTTTATTAATTTTATGTAAACATAATTTATTGCTGCGTTACTACTGCTCGTTGGCAATATAATTTTTGGTTCGCTCGTTATATAATATTCCATAACTAATTCATAAAGATAATGTGTGAATGTTGTTAGCTCGGATAATACTAATACTAATGAAATGTAGCATCTTTAAAAGCCACCACTGGGCTCAACAGGCTTTGTCTCTCACAGGAGACAGGGATCGGAGCCTAAACCAACGTGCCTACAATGCGAGGTTGTAAACTGTAGCAATAATAATTATTATCACGAGCTAGTGGTAAAACCAGGATAGTTTTACCTGCTCTCTGATGCAAGTTTGTGAACAACGCTAAATTCTTTTTACAGGGCTGCTGCTAACAATTTCTTGCCAAAACGAAATTCAATACTTAAAAATTTTAGAAACACATCGATTAATTTTATTAATTATATCTACTCTAGTTTGCAAGTAATCAAGACGTCAGATCCTATTTCGTGACTTCTTTAATCAAACGAATCTATTCTTATTTTATTAGCAAAATTTCTCATTGTTCCAGATTCCTAGCTAACCGCAAGAAGGACCGGTCTTTGTCAGCGAACGCTGTAGCTAATGAACAAAAAGCTACGAAAGTTCTTGGCCTCGTGTTCTTCACATTTGTGCTGTGCTGGGCTCCATTCTTCCTCCTAAACATACTATTTGCTTCGTGTCCTGCTTGTATAGTACCAGGTGAGTTTTCAATTGTAAATAAATAAACTAGCTAACTATCACGGTTCATGACAACCTGGTAAGAGTGAGACAGACAGACGGGCGGACAGCGGAGTCATAGTATAAAGAGGCCCCATTTTACCCTGAATACGAAAACCTGAATTGATTACTGAGAAATATTCTGACTATACTTAAAATTGCGAGAATTGTTGTCAGCTTAATATTTCATAAAAATTATCAAAATAATTAAACATTATGTTTAAAAAACTCTAAAAGATATTTTTTAATTCAAAACTGTGTCATTACTGAAACCGATTTTATTTCAAAATCAAAGTATATAATTTTTTTTAAAGTTGTCAGAATAATCGGAGCATTCTGGGGCTAAGAAAAACTCAACCGGGTATCGTTTATTTTGTTATAATTTTTTTTTAAATGTCACAACATAGTGGCTTCAGGCGCTCACAAACTGTCATATCATACAATACAACAGATTGGAAGGAACAAATAAAAACGTAATAGTTTACAGTCTATAATAAAATACAAAAAAATATTATAATTACTAGTTAATTCGTTAAAGAAAAGAAAAACGTAATAAATAATCTAAAAATCAAATCATAAATTGTACCGTTCCATTCCATTATATATTTACAAGCATTATGGAATTATTATCTAAGTTTCCAAGAGGCACTTTTCAGGTCAATTAGCGGCAACGGATTTCCATCATCAGAATTCAATTTGGAAGTCTTCCCAAACATTCAAAAAGAAAAATTGTAATACGAGTACGGGGACATCGGTAAATCCGATATTTGTTTCCGAAATACGAATCAAAGTTGCTTAATTGTGTTTTCGCGAAATCTTTCTCGTGGATTTCTTCGCCCGTCCTAAATGATAATTTAACTGTTGTATTACAAGTTTTAATGCCTTTGTAAACCTGAAAATCTTTGTTGGCATTTCTACAAACTTCGAAATTTATTATGCAAAGCTATCAATTTGATATTATTTTGACAATGTTTTCGCAAAGATGGTTTTATGGCCTTTCGTAAAATTGTCATTAAAGAAACATTGGCGTTATATTATGGCGGTGTTTTCTTAATACTTCCAGAGTATCATTGTTGTAGCCTAGTTTTAGTTAAAAACCTTTTTGTCTTTAACCTTATGAGAATTTAATATAATTAAGATTGAATGGGAGACAAGGCCAGCTGTTGTTGGCTTATAATAGGCTATGAGGAATATAATCCTTATAGAAAGCAATGATAACACAAACATTTTGTCGCGCCTGTATTCAAAATGTCTGTTTGCTCTACCCTAAAGGTACCTACTAAGTTAAACACGACACTTGGCAGACAACATATGCCAGAAAAATGTTCTATTCTAAATGTTCAGAACATCGCCACCTAGCCCCAAAGTAAGCTTAGCTTGTGTTATGGGTACTAAGATGACTGATGAATATTTTTATGAATAATATACATAAATACTAAGAATATACATATAAAACATTCATGCACATCACACAAATATTGTCCAGTTGTGGGAATCGAACCCACGTTCTTAGCACTTTTAAAAATTTTCTGACCCATCCTGGCTCAAACACATCTTTTTTTTAAATTTTAAGTCTAATATGAGAAATAAGAATTTAAAATAGTATATTGTCACTTTCTTGGTCAAGAGCAAGAAGCCAGGGTACAACTAATATAAGCACTTTTGGAACGCCAAGTAGGTCTGCTTGTAGTGACTCTACCATCGAATCAAATGATTCTACTGAGAAGAAGCTGGCAAGAAACTCAGCAGTTGCTCTTTTCCAACATCATTTTACAGTCTAACAATCGTTGCCTATCTTGAGTCAAATGAAAGCGAAGCGGCTTGTTTCAGGCAACGCAATGTATGCATGTTTTATCAACTATCATTACATTATGCTAGTGATAATAGCCAAGACCGTGCGAATAGTTGAACGTGCTCTCCGAAGTGTACAATTTCTTGACAGCAAATACTTTACAATTTTAGCCATCATTTGCAACATTACTGCAACTAAATGAAGGCAAAATCCTATCACCTGAAAAAAATTATAAATGTAATCTTAGATCCTTAGTTCTTTAGATTTCAGACTAAATTAAATAGTGCTTTCACTTTCCTACTTTTCATCTAAGATAAGAGTACCTACTATTAGTAGATTTTGAATAAGATCAATAATTATTACATTCGGCGTTAGTTGGCAACACTGGCAGCCGTACCGCATTTCTGCCGATTATGCGACAATGTTGAGTTGTACGATAACAGCTATTGAGATAATTATTAGAAGCGAACATAACATTCAGATCGTGTTTTTATACAGCTTTAATTGGTTTGGACAGCATCCAAAGTCGTTAACAGAATGATCGTTCGGTTAAACAAGATGGCCCCCATTAAGGTTTGGTAGTACTTAGAACAAAGACAAGGTCACGGATCAGAGCAGACTCAAGAATCTCGTAGTATTATTGTATTAATACTACAGCAAACTTTTTCCTGATAGAAACCTTCCCTACACCCTAATTGGCTAATTTTAAACTTTGAATATTTCATAGCATATTCTTTACGCACTCTTGAGGCTTTAAATGTTTTTTTTAACTATTTTTAAAGTTATATGGATGTAACTTTAAAAAACGCATCTTGGAAAACAAGCTCCGATAGCCCGCATATGTGCTGAATACAACGTAATATCACGATTATTACCTGATATCGACATACCTATTTCATAACTCTTACCCGGTATTTAAAAAAAAACTTATCGGTGAGCCCTCCCTTAAGATAGATATTACATACAGAACACCTATTCCTTCCTATATTTATGATTATTTTAATTTTAGCTGTGTTTACATGTCATTATTATTATTATTTTTTGTGAATGTCATGGCCACTTGTTATAGATGTACATATAAGGGAATGTGTTAAATATTGTACAAGTTTATAAACTTTAAAAATTACAATTGAAAGACAGTAACTTGGCATTTGGGCTTTTGGTAATAAAATAAAAAAAAACACGTGCAGTTTTAGAAACATCCCCTACATAATACTAAATGGCTTAAATGTGCAGCTAGTATCTTATCATTTAAACCCAACTACCGGCCCACTACGTGACACCGGTCAACTCCCATGTGAAGGGTTTAAGGTAGTCAATCACGCTGGCCCAGCTCGGATTGGTCCTTTCAGCTATTATCTGGTTAGTAATAATAAAAAGGTATTTTTCATAGCAATGATCCCTATTGTGATAAAGTTGACAAACTAATGGGTTCGATTCCCACTACTGGAAAATGTTTGTGTGATGAGTATGAATGTTCTTCAGTGTCTGGGTGTTTATATGTATATTCCAAGTATTTATGTATATTATTCATAAAAATATTCATCAGTCATCTTAGTACCCATAACACAAGCTATGCTTACTTTGGGGCTAGGTGGCGATGTGTGTATTGTCGAAGTATATTTATGTATTATGTATTTATTTATTTAAAGAACAGAACATTTTTCTGGCATATGTTGTCTGCCAAGTGTCGTGTTTAACTTAGTAGGTACCTTTAGGGTAGAGCAAACAGACATTTTGAATACAGGCGCGACAAAATGTTTGTGTTATCATTGCTTTCTATAAGCATTATATTCCTCATAGCCTATTTTAAGCCAACAACAGCTGGTTGGCTTATAATAGGCTATTTTATTTATTATGTTTATGTATTCATTTTAGTACCCATAACAGAAGCTACGCTTACTGTGAGGCTAGATGGAGATGTGTGTATTGTCGTAGTATATTTAATCATCAATAAATCAAATTCCAATCAAAATTTGTACCCACCTGAATGTAATGAATAATAAATGATTGCCTAGAGTACATTTTGATTTAATTATTAGGTCACGTGGATCCTTAATATTATGGCCTAATAGCGGTGGTTGTTTATTAATATGTTAATTAAAATTAATAAATCGTCAGGCGCTGTTCGGTAATTAACTACGTACCGTAAGCAAAATATTTAATTACAATGCCTATATAATGAGAAATCCTTCAAATTCACGGGAGAAACTCTAGAATCATGACTATATTAAAAATACGACAGTGTTTTGTTGGTTTGTTCATATTTACATCACGTATTTTTTACGCAGGATAAAATAAAGCATATAGACTACTTTGAATCCTGGAAAAATAAATGCGGTAGAAGTCACGTGTAATAACTTTCAGCCACTGATGAAACAGACAACAGGCGAATGTGCACCAACTTTTATTTCTTAAGTTTTTCTTAGCCCTATTTTATCCCACAACTGGGAAAGAGCCTCGTTAAAAGTGCTTCGACCCCTATGCTGGTTTGAGAGCCTTGAAGTACCTATTCGAGCCACGTGGATGATAGCTATCTCATTATGATAAAAACAGTTGTAGTGACATCTGTCTATTAAAATGGTAAGAATATTTAAAAATGAGGTTTAATCTATCTATCTTCTATCTATATACGAGTATACAAAAGAGAAAATGTGTTCCGTATAGGCTCCGAAACGGCTGGACCAATTTTAATAAAACTTTCAGGAAATCTTCAGATTGACCTGGCGAGTAATCCTGTAAAGTTTGGTGACGATCGGAGGACTCCTATTTTTGAACTGTCAAACTAACAATATTTTATTTACTATGATGATATTCTATTGTTGGGTGTACATGGGTGTAGATAATGATCTTCACCCGCTCGAGAAGAGAATAGAAGAGAATGAATACGGAGAGAAATAAATGATTTAATATACTATGAAACTTAAATTAAAAATTTAATGATGTAAGTTTATTGTTTAAATAAAATAAAGCAAAATCTAGCCCGGCGAAGCGGGCTGGGTACGCTAGTCTATTATATTTTATTAAATGACTAGTTACTTCACAGTGAAAATTAAAATATTCTCGACCATATTTCTTAATATACGGTTATCCTTAGCTCACGATTAAGTTAAATTTTCGACAGAAAAAAGTATCAGAATTACTTAACGCTAATTTGCAGTAAGGTTACTATTTATTTTATATGCAATATAAACCTTATAACAGTGTGAAGGGATTAGAGATTACTTCGGTTCGATTATATGTAACCGGCTAAAAATGGCAAATGGAGAAGCGCACGGAGCGGCCAATTAGCATTTTATGTCTCATTTTAGCTTGCAACGGATTCCTGAAAGAGAATCCGTGCAAGTCATGCTAATGCCCGAACCATCACTGCTGGGCGTTCTCAAACCAGATTTTGTTTACCCATTACATTATACCTGATCAATAAATTATTGTGTTCTAAAGTATTGTAAAGACCAGTGGGTAGAACTTCGACTTCACTTTCGGGGGGACGAGTTCGAATCCCAGCACGAAACTCTAACCTTTATTTAAATTAAAAAATCAATTGCCTCAATGGTGAAGGAATACATCGTGAGGAAACCTGCATGCCTGAGAGTTCTCCATAATGTTGTCAAAGGTGTGTGTTCACCAATCTGCACTGGAACATCATAGTGGACAACAACCTTAACCCCTTATCATTGAGATTACAAGCCCGGTAATGAGTTGCTATGATGATTAAAGTAGTATATGCTACAGAAAAAAAAACATTGGCCATAATTAACTTTCAGCTTTCCCCCTTTCCCATTTGCACCTTTTTTACGTTCTATTTTTTATTATTTGTTGTATGTAGTATAATTTATAATGTAACTAAAATTAAACGTTTATTACAGAACACGTTGTGGACATCTGTCTTTGGCTGGGCTACGTGTCTTCCACCATCAACCCTATCATCTATACGATTTTCAACAGGACATTTAGAGCCGCATTTCTCAGGCTCTTAAGATGTCATTGTAGCAGGTATGGTTTTATAAGTAACTGAACGTGCGAAGCAAACATTCAAGCTGTAGTAGTAGAGCTTATCGGGACAGAGCTCCTCCGGGGTGGCACTACTACCATGCTTATTGCTGCCTTTGCTTAAAAAGCATTCCGGTGTGAAGGGTGTGGCAGCGTAACTACAGGGATATGCTTAACAGGTTGATTGATTATGTACCAAAGTTGCAGCGCTACAACTGTGCCTGCACTTAACACTTTGTTGGTTTGTTTCTTCTCTATTTATACAATTCATTGATTATATATGACTTTTTAATATTACATTATATAATAAACGTAAATTAAAAAAAATAGATATATTAAATTAATGGGGTTGTGCATAAGCAGTATCCAACATCGAGTTGCAGCGGCATTTTCATGCTAACCAATCGAGGTCTACTGCTGGGCATAGGCTTTTTAATCTACTTACAAATACGGGAGGTTATCAATTTAGTTGTTTTTTTTTTTATTGGAACTAAATAAAAAAAACAACTGAACGACTACATCTAACCAGGCACCGACTTCTAAATGTTATAGAAAATATTTATTTAGGAAAAGTCGTTTCATTTTTTAAGTAAATTTATGTAGTTCCAAATATGCGACTCGTTTGATAGTCGTTTATGCAGCAGAAAAAGTATTTAGATCGCCAATTAATTTGAACAGCGGCTTCTAAAGTTTCAAATACATAACTTAATGTTTTAACTTTTTAGAACTGGTGTAAGTAATCTACTATTATCTTAGAGATCTGATAGATTAAAAGTGTTGTCATTGTTTGACGTTAATAAAATCATTATTTCTTTTATACTTTTTTATAAACATTGTAAGTGAACTTTTGCTCAGGCCCAAGGTAATTTGTTTGTTTACCGTAGGTCGAAGTTTGTCGCATCGTTGACCACACACCAAATTGCTCTCAAAGGGTCAGACATCGTTGCTTGCCAGACGGTTGTCTAATTTCAACTTTGCAACTGGGATTAAATTTGTTAATGCTTACATTAAGGAGGGTATAATACCTTTTTAGTCTCATATTTTTTACCGATTTCTAAAAAAAAGTACATTTTTGGTCAATATTTATTGCCTACCGAGTGTAAAGCCGAAGCCGCAACCATTATAGGCTATCACCGCTTCGCTATATTGTATTTATTTTTAATAATCGAACAAACAGAACTAATTTTGCATTTAAAATAAATATACTACGACAATACACACATCAGCATCTAGCCCCAAAGTGAAGCGAAGCTCGTGTTACTTTTGGGCACTAAGATGACTGATGATTTATTTTTAGGACTAATATACATTATATATACATACTTATAATATACAGATAAACACCCAGAACTGAGAAACACACATGTTCATCACACAAACATTTTCCAGTTGTGGGAATTGAACCCACGGCCTTGAACTCAGAGAGCAGGGTCGCTGCCCACTGCATTAGTCGGCCGTCAATCAAATTTACAATATAATTATAAACCAGTGCTGACTACATGGCTGAACTTTTATTTTTAATATTCGACGCGTACGTCGTAAAACACACAACTGTAATCAAAGTTTGTGTTCATCCATCAACATTGCTTATTTGAAATAAAAACTGATAAAAATCCATGTTAATCAACCTCTGTGGGCGTAGTTTTTGCTTCGATCGAAGATGTTTTCATGAATAATCACGAATTCGTTAATTTAAATTCACTCCAACAAAATCATAAGCAAAGGAAATTTGGATTCAGGCTTTGTAACGACAAAACCTACATTCAATAACTAAAGTAATTTTATACCTACTCCTCTATTTGTGACACTTTCACATTTACAATATTAGTATTATCGTCATCATCATATCGATCCATTACCGGCCCACTACAGGGCAGGGGTGTTCTCCCACAATGAGACGGGGGTTAAGGCCGTGGTCCACCACGCTGGACGAATTTGGTTTGGTGGACTTAACACACCTTTTAGAACATTATGGAGAATTCTCGCGCATGCGTTTTCCTTCACAGTTGAAGCAAGTCATATTTTAATTGGTTACAACGCACATAACTTAGAAAAGTTAAAGGTGCGTGCTTGGATTCGAACTCGGGCCCCCGGAAGTCGAAGTTTAACCCACTGAGCTATCGTCGCTTCACATTAGTATAGGAGCGGTGAATTTGATAGCCTAGACGTGGTTTATACCCCACTTCCCTTTCGGGACAACCGAGTTAACCCCCGGTACGCATCCCTAACTTTTTCGGAGTTATGTGCGTTTTTTATTTAGCTATTTAAATATCAACTGCTTTAACGGTATAGGAAAACATCTTGAGGAAACCTGCAACCCTGAGAGTTCTCCAGCATTAAAGCATTTGAAGTTGCCCAGTTAAATTGGTTAACAAAATTAAGCTTAATTTGCTATACTCCGCGAAAAACAGGTGTGTGGTGTAATTTATAATTTCTTCAATCCTTATACTCCACACCAAACAGATCCTCGGCAATACACCCTCTACGCACGTTTCGCTCCGAAACCGGAGCATCATGCGGAGATGTTGACTTTACAATGAATAATTGTTAAGTCTTAACAATATGTTTTTCGCGGAGTATAGCAAATTAAGCTTAATTTTGTTAATATATCATGGATTTCCGCAAAGTAACGCCTGCTTCTATACAATAGTTAAATTGGTGTTTACAACGTGTAAATGAAAACCGAAATATTACTTCACATCCTTTAGGGGTACTTTATTTACTGTCTCTGAGACTTATCCGAGAAACAGAAACGCTAATAGTTTGAATAAACCACTTCCATAGTTTTAATGAAAGAAATCACATGAAGCCCGCAAATTTATAATCAAGTGACTCCTGTCACTTTATTAGGTACGAGCCGCGTAGCGTAGGTACTATGCACGTTGCAGTCTTTTATCTTAAAAAGGCTTGTCAGAAATAAACACTTACAAGTACGTTTTGAATTTGTATGATAAAATAAATGTGCTTCTTTTTATTTAATATTTTTACAGCGTGATTGGTTATGAAATATACTTATGCAAATTTCAACAGTATGTCGTAATTCGGTTACACGTTTTATAACAACACAAAACTAAGTTAACCTTACTAGTATGATATCGAATTTAGCTGCGGATAGGTCTCAAGTTATAATATATTCAAAATTTCTCCGTAACTATAAGTTCTCAGTGACAGCCACTTTCTCGTGTAGCGAATGGCACGGGCGGTCGTTATGTAAGCGAGGTTCTAATATAGTAAGGCCCGAATCCTATTTATAGCGCTGTACCTTTTTATATTTCGGATGACAGGTCATCGTTTGGCTACAATCTCAGTAATGGATAAATGACGATGCAGTCTTTATAAAGGATTCTCCGCACGGCTTGTTTTGATTTGTACCAAAGGTTGGGCCCCTGCCAAACGAAGTAGTTGTTTTTTTTTTATAACAATAATTGACGGACCAAGGAGATGTCCCACCTGATATTCGGCACAATATACACACATAAAATAAGTATTTCATTAAAAGGAAATTGTATACAATTTTACAATAAATTACCAGTTGGAGATCATGGAATGGTCTCTGAAAAAGTTCAAAGTTTGTATTAAACGTAAGCTTATAGAAAAGTCCTATTATAGTCTTAAGGACTACGTCAACGATAAAATGCTTGGGTGTAAATTATTGCTCTAACCAGGTTGCTTCTTTAATAGTTTTTAAATGACAATGTGAAATGGTGATAACAAAAAAAAATAACAACCGGCTAAGTTTGTTGTGGGCTTCTTCTTAGACCAGGGCGCGTTTGGAACCCTCGTAGCTTTAGTTTTAAGTTGACGAATTTATTAATCGCCATCAACTCACTCCTATGTCATATTTTACATGTTATGTACGCATCAAAAGTGCCATTTATGTGCCTATTTGAATAAAGAATTATTTGAGTTTGACATTGACTTTGACTTTGATGGAAGTGGATAACCATTGCCTATTAACAGAATAACACTTCAAAGGGCATGCAAGGATCACGTCCTGCAACATGCCGTCCTGTGTCAATCATTTCAAGGTATAGGCGTTAAGCTCAGTGGCGTGCACTGAGTTATTTACCAGGGTTTGCATACAGCAGGAAGATTGCATCAAACAGCAAAAATCCTCCTCCTATACGAGTTATATATATCAATATTAGGGTAGGCAGTGCGTTTGTGCATGTATGAAGTGCACGCCACTGGTTAAGCTTCATGTGCCCGTAATTACACCGGCAACCGCGCCATTCAGGCTGAAACAAAACATTGCAACAATGTTGCTTAGCGGCAGAGATGAGCATGGCGGTAGTGTTTCTACGGACGAGCTCGGTCGTTAAGTTAGCTTTTGACTGCAATCTCAACCGGTGGTGAATGCAGTCTAAGATCGTAGCCGGAAAACCCGTTAGGTATTGCAGGCGTTACTTTGCGGAAATCCATAATATATTATGAAAATTAAGCTTAATTTGCTATACTCCGCGAACAGCATCAGAATCTGTATGGTGTACTAAATTTATAATTACTTTAATCCGTATACACCACACCAATCAGATCCTCAGGAGATGTTGACTTTACAATGAATAATTGTTAAGAAGTATTCATTGTAAAGTCAATATCTCCGGTTTCGGAGCGAAACGTGCGTAGAGGGTACATTGCCGAATATCTATTTGGTATGGAGTATACGGATTGAAGTAATTATAAATTACACCATACAGATTTTGCTGCTGTTCGCGGAGTATAGCAAATTAAGCTTAATTTTTATAATAAACCTTTTAGGGAGTATGGTGGTAAAAACCCCTAATCGGATTCTACGCGGCATCACCGTAACACACAATCGCTTAGCGGCACCTCGTTGTCGGTAGGTTGGTAACGTTAACTCATATAAATAAGGCGAGAAAATGGTAGATTAAAATACTATGCTTTTATTTATTTTAAATCTAATTTTCTTTTCCAGAAGGGGGCGTTGTACTCGCTACAGATCGGTTGGCTCAACGCGCGGCGCTTCCCAGCTTTGTGCACGGTCTGCCTTGCCTCTGGCAATATCGTTAAGGCCCTCGGCTATGCCTACGACCACACCGCCGGCGCATGAAACTACCGAGACAGTGCTTATAGAGCCGCAGTACAAAGTGCGGTATTAGATGTGTATAAAATACCAATATCGGTCAATGTAACAAAAGAAAGAGTTCTCCTTTTATCAATATTCTCATCACACTTATTTCATACTTTACTCTTTTTTTCAGTGTAAAACAAAGTCAATAAAGCAGTTATTTAGGACCGAAAACAATAATATATTTCATAACAAAACTAAGATAAAATTTTTGTTATTTCGTAAAAATAAGATATTGTCATTTATGACTTTGTCCGCGTTGGTTTTTCATAATCATACAGGAACCGTTTGATTTCCCGGGATAAAAAGTATCCTATGTCCGTGTCCAGGATGTTAGGTGTCTCTACGAAAATTTCATCAAGAACGGTACAGTGAGCCGAAATTAGGTATTACCAACAAACAAAAATACTTTCGCATATACCTTTAGTATTGATGTTATAATGTGCTTGACTTGGATATTTGAAAGCCTTGTGGTAAAAAAATGTTCCCACAATACTTTGGCTTTGATAAAATTGACTAAAAATAAAAAAGACAGAAAACAGTTATAACATAAATTTGTTTGAACGTGTAACTTATTCTTATGTATTTTAAATTATTAAATAGATTGTTTTATGTTAGTGTAAGAGTCATGTAAATACAATTAAAGTAAAATATTTAGTTAAAGTTTAAACTCTGTATTTAACTAATGTTTACTGTTAAATGTGCAATGAAACTACAAGACGAATTATTAAACTAATAATATAAGATTGTTCTAGTACTATTGTGACAAAGATGACATCTTCTACAACAGTATTAATATAATGGTATATACAGATATATCAGCGTCGGATCAAGCTTTATCATTTCTTCCGCATTGGGTAGCAAATTTGGCTTGCATGTAATTTATATGGACTCCTTCACACAATTATGCGTATAAAAGGAATAATCAAAGACATGCAACCCTCATGCTGATATCTTAAAAATAAGACAGTTAGAATGAGGCGAAGTTCTGATATAAATACTTCACGTTTCATAGTCTGAAAAAAGTGAAAATACTTTCTACGAGGGAACATAGTCATAACTTCAGTGTTGAGTATGCCATGGATACAAATGCAATCCAAACTTTTAAACGAATTTTTTTTACCCGGATAAAACTGTTGTTTAACTACGATAGCCTTATAATGGAAAATAAACTTTACTATTTCAAATGTCCAAACTTCTGATTTTATTTGCTTGCTGCTTAAAACGGAATTTGTACAACACAACCTTTTAACATTTTTTCCGACTTATCTTTTTCTTGAAAAGACAAGTGACATTCCAATAGATAAATTTACCATTTAATTTTACAACACAGATATTACAATTGAATTATTTAAGAACCTAACGATGCTAGTCAACAGCTGTTTAAAGATGATAAGATGATTGCCATTTGACATGATATGTAGACAACGAGAGGCGCAATCTTTACGGGTTAAATATTACAAAGTCCGAGATTTTCTGACCCTGATATATCTGCTTAGACCCTTAGATATTATAAATGTTGACTTGGAAATAGTGCAGCAATAAATTGTAGATACTTGCATGTAAATGCGTATTTATTAATAATCTTAAGTGAAGATGTTTTTATTTTAAGTTGAGTAATTTAAAAAATTGTATAGTCATAAGGTCGATAATAGTCCCTTACTACTTTATCAAGTCAACTTCACCAATGGTTTTTTAAAATCCGGCTCATTTTTGTTTTTTTTTCTGATCCTCCTTTCAAAGCAAAGGTTTCCTTTACGCAGTTTTTCTTAAGTTAAACACGTTGTACGGGAGAATTAGAAGACGGTTTATAGAAATTTACGTTGTACCTTTGAATAATTATTTAATATTCACTAAATAGCCCGTGAAAAGGCCCGTGGCCTCACTCGTTTATAACTTTTGTAATCAACCTTATTAAGTATGCATATAAAAGCGAAAATCCACTGACTTGTTCACTCACTATTTCACTTAGTTAATACTTATTCGTTAAGCACATTTGTTTAACTAATCATGTTTTTTTTAGAAAAAAACATAGGCATTCTATAGTTTCCCGGGATAAAAAGTTCTTATGTTAATAAAAACAGCTCTAGAATGAAAGAGTTTGTAGTTAAGAGAATAGTTGACGTCAAACGTAGGTAACCTAAGCAGATACACTCTCGGATTATTAGACCATTTTCCCGTGCTCAACAGAGCATCTGTGGTCAGTGGCGTGCGCTTCATTCATGCACGAAAGCACTGCCTAACCTATAAAAATTATATAATTCATAAAGGCGAAGGATTTATCAATTTTATGCCATCCACCTTCTTTATGCATACGATGCTCAAAAACCCTGTGCACGCCACTGTTTGTGTTGGTACCGTCTCGTTTCGTGAACGGCCCGTGGTCCCACCGATTTTGTGATGGTATAGATGATGATAAAAAAAAATTATTGATGTACTTAATATGTAAATACTTACAAATTTAGATCATTGTTAATAGAATAACGTGTAGGTATTAATGTGTAGATATTTGATGGAAGACTTTCAATTAGTATCTCAGTATTACATATATACGACTATATGTAGAATAAAAGTTATTTTCAAAGTAAATATGTGTTTTCTTTTTCACCTTCACCTTTATAATGCTGTACTTGGACGCTTATTTTTTTCAAAAGTAATAGGTAAATAATGAAAGACTGACAAACCTGAAAACTCACTTTCGCATTTATAATATTTGTAGGGTTTTCGGATTAGAAAGTATATTATTTTAAGACCAAAAGTAGTCTAAAAAAGTTAATAACATTACAAAATAACGCTACCTATCACGCTATTCAAAGTCAAAGTCAAAGTCAAAAGCATCTTTATTCAAGGTGGCACTTATGATGCGTACATATTCTGCATCACAGTCCGTTGGTCTAGTGGGTTCTCAATACTCAGTAAGTATCAGGTCAGAGTTTGGAAATCAGCGTTTTCCATCCAGGTATATGGAGAATAGTAGAGATTAAGTCGTCGGTCCCGGTTATCATCACTAGTGAATATATAATAAATAATCGCCCAGGAAAGCACTTTACGGTGCGTTGGTGGGCTTTAACGATTATAACGACTTTAACGGCATCTAAAATCGTCTCTAAAATCCTCTCTTGTATAAGAGAGGAGATCTGAATGTAGGACAAACCAACAAACACATTTTCATTTTTAATGAGTAACCCTTCTTATAAGGTAAAATCAGTTTTAGAATCACGCGTGTTACAGTAATTTTATAAAGTGGGTAAATAATTAAACTTTTCATAACTATAACTTGATATCCCAGATTTAATAAATTGTTTAGAAGTTAAAAAATGTGTTGGTAAGTCTTATTTAATTAATAAAACATAATTTTTAAGACATAATTATAATTATATTTGAGTCACAGCCAATGTTCATGACATTTTGCCCGTGGTTATTTTGACATGTGCATTTTTGATATACTTCTGCTCGCCCCCGATGTCGTCGAGCCCTGGGGCTCTTCTCAGTGTGAGCCTTGAAGCTTGCCCCTCTCGCCTTGAGACGCCGTTGCAATCCCTCTAGTGGTTATCGGCAACTGCCCTTGCGAAAAAAAAAATACACTTTAGTCCTGTATGAACTCCAACGATGCAAAGACGGGGTGTCTTTACATCGTTGGAGTCCATATTGCATCCGGTGTCTTAGTCGTTAACACGTGTTATTTTATAATAAAACTAGCTTCCGCCCGCGACTTTGTCTGCGTGGCTTTCAGAATTAGGTCTAAACCTTCGCTTGTTAACAATTTTTAATCTCACCACGGAAACTATTTGAGAGATCGGTATAGAAAGTACATGTCCTTTTCCATACCATTGGTGACATGCCAACAAAATTTCAAAGCTGTCTGCCCGCGCCTTAAACAATTGCGATTCAGCAAGCTCGTAATCAATTCAATATTTTCCCTTGGGATTTACTTAAAGAATCAAGATAAAAGCTATGTTCTTTTCCATGTCCAAGGCTTCATGTATACTAAATTTCATCCTAATCCGTTCAGCCGTTTTTGCGTGATTGAATAACAAACATCGACACTTTCACATTAATAATACTATAGTATATTAGTAGGATTACTAGGATTGTGCTGGTCGTTAAATTCGCTATTGAAACTGAATGCGAAAAGCAGCATATTGATCTCATCTGATGTTTTTCTACATAACAGTATTGGGTAGTAGTTAGCCTATCCTACCAGTCTCCCAAAGGTCCACACCTTCACCTGTACAGATTGAGATATTTAGAAATAATGTTTAAGTTTACCTCCGAATGGCATCGAACGGGGTTCGACTTTCCCATATAATTTCCCCGCTACGTCAGATTGGTTAACATGCTGCGAAATAGCGTTCATCTTAAAACAGATATACTTCATTGCCATTTAAAGCTTCATAACGTACTATATTCAAGGTGTAATAAGGAAAACTACAAACCCTTTGTTTGCTTATTTATTACCCTTTTTTGGCTCAACTAATGCACCAAACCTGGATGAGAAAAATCCTTACTATTCTAGAAAAACGAAATAACCCCCGAATTTTTAAAACCGTTTTTTAAAAACGTGTTTTTAGTGATGAAATACACCTTACAACATATTAGGGACTTATCTCTGGTCTTGAAATCTGTAGAGTTGCGCATAAGTTAATTTTTTGACAACTTTTGCCATAAAATGAAACCCTGGAAATAGGTTACGAGAAAAATAGAAGCTCAATTTTCCACTCCAATAAACTTGATTTAATTTTGTATAAATTCGACCCTTTGACGATAGGGAACACAAATTTAATAATACCTATGTGAGTTACTAAAGGTCTGGATTTATTACAATTGGTTATAGAAAATCCCCTTTTGACTACTTTTGCAAGGGAATTTAATCAGCACGGCCTTATGTTATAAAAACGGCCCGATAGTCTAGCCATTAGCATATTTGACTGTGGACCGCGCTGGGTCAGATTACCGACCAGTTAAAAACCGAGTTTTTTTAAATACCTTTGCAGATAAATGTTCTTTTTTATTACATTAGGGTTTTCTGTTAAAGATTCTGAGTACCAGTAACATGTTGGCGAAAAAAATTAAAGTCCATCGGAGCAGAGTGGTAGGCTATGCCCTCGAAATCTCCACGACCGTAGAGGAGTCTTGCGGGGCGCAAAGAAATTTTAATAATTTCATGATGATGATGACTTCTTCTAGTGTATCCATCGTTTCCTACTCTCACAAAACAGAAAAATGCTAAAGATTGTTAAACTATAAAACGATGTTGGAAAATGGAAATCTGCTGAGTTTCTTGCCGGCTATTCTCAGTGTAATCTGCCTTCCGAACTAGTGGTACAGTCACTACAAACATACTGACTTGACGTTTCAAAAGTGCTTATAAACTAGGCCTACTTGAAAAGAAATTTTGATTATATTTTGAAATTTTTGCTCTTGGCATATATGTTAAAATTGTAGCTAAAAAGGGAGAAACACTAACATACTCACTTTCGCATTGAAAATGGTAGGTTTCGCAGAATAAATAGACACAAGATACAACGTAGAACCTATGTCAGTTGCATCTGTTCATCCATGAAAGGTTCTATCGGAATACCGAAATAGAGAACTTTTCCAGGATTGCATATGCCACACTTTTTGATGTGACCTGGGAATCGAAACCATAATCTTATGATCCGTCTTATTAAGCACGAGACAAACGAGGCACTGAAAAATATTTTTGAATAGAATTTGCAAAGGACTTTCCAAACTAAATATAAAGTTAATATACCAAATAAAACGAAAATTTAAGCAATGAAATTAACGAAAATAACGCAATTGAGAAATAAGTCTAATTTGATATAAAATTGAATATAATTTCTAAGAAGGAAAAGTTCTAAAATGTCACGCAACGAAATAAAAAGTAAAAGAAAATTTGAATCTTTATTTATCACGATTTCGCTGCGTAGCCATCTAAAATGTTTTCCTTAATTCTTGGTTCATGTTAAAATGAATTTGGTTTTTATTATACTAATAAAAGTGTTTCAACTCGATTATTTTATTCTTCTGTGATAGAATGAGGAATATAATTTATTGAAAGAAAATTGTTTATACTAGAGTATTAAAAATATGTAAGCGATGATAGCGCAGTGGTTAGGAGCTCGACTTCAGTTTCTTGGAGAACAAATCCCAGCTCGCACCCCTAACTTTTCTAAGATATGTGCGATTTAGTAATTAAAAATATCACTTGCTTCGACGGTGAAGGGAATCATAGTGAGGAAACCTTAATTTCTGAGTGTCACGGCCTTAATCCCTTCTTATTGTGGGAAGAGACCCGTGCCGTGTTATAAATAAACATTATATTAGTTTATTCAGACTTCGCTGAGTAAAAAAATAAAAAAATCGTTAATATACAAAATTGAGAGGTTGTACATCAATTCAACAATTTCCAAATTAAATAAAATGAAATTAATCCGGAAATACATAAATAAAAATATATCATAAATTACTAGTTATCATTCATTCTGAACGCATTATTAATAACATTATGATTATAATAATTATTTTCATTTTCAAGACTTCCTGTTTCGGCTGTTATAATGTTCTGTACTTCTTCTTCTTCTCCTCCCTCTGCCTCTTCCTCGTCGTCTGTTGTGATGAGTCTTTGTATGATTTGGGTAAGATAGATAAGATAGTAGATCTTATTCCGCTTAGTGACTGCCGCGTGTTTTTTATGTAAGTAATGTTTGAGGGGCCTTGAAGACATTTGAGTATTTGATGGTTGTTGTGTTTTGTACGCGCTGGTCTGGTTGAGTATTGTGTACAAATATACACACTGTATTTGTACACAATTAGGATCACCTAGGATTTTTCTGAGAATGATTGATGTATGTATGGCTGCTTGTTTTTGAAGAATGCTAATGTTCGAGTCTAACTTATCTATATTTTTTGTAATACTCTTAGCGACTACATCTGTTGCAACAATATAAAAGAAACGACAGCTAATCCGTGGATTTACTCTCGTATAGTCTTGCTTCGGGAAATGAGCTATACGCAGTATGAATGGTACCAGAATAGCATCAAGAATTTTAATAATAAGGAATTGTATTTTTAAATAAAATTAATCTAAGCGAAAGGGTCCTCAATTATATCATGCGTATGCTCAGAGAGACTGACGGATTTTGCAATATAAAAAGATAAGAACCTTTGAACGAAGATCTAAGTTAACTTAAATACACAACAAACATAAAATATATATAAAAGACAGATTTTAAAAATAAATAAATAAAGAAAAAAAAAACCGTTTTGAATTTAAATTAGAATAAATTAAAATCCAGCTATTTTATATTAGTGCTCCAACACACATGATAATTTCCTTATCCAGCCAGTTCCCATCATATTTTATGTTAATCATTGGGTTGACAACCTTACTACGCTGTTTCCAGTACGCTGTCCCGATTTTAGAATACGTCTGTTCCTGTGACCTTCGGTTCTGCGACAGACATGCCTACCCACTGCCACTTTAGCCTGCTTATTCTTTGAGGTATGCCGCTCACATTGATTCTCCCATGAGTTTCCTCGTTGCAGGTTATGTCTCTAAGAGCAACATCAAATATAGCCCGCTCCATAAGCACGCTAAACAAATTTTGAATTTTAGGGTAACACACACTTACTGAGTCCAATATTTTGCATAATAAATTGTATATACACTGCATAACATGCATAATATATATTACATCATACAACGTGTAACAGAATTACGAAATAATATTGAAAGATGCATTCGTATATTTCATAAGGAATCACCCTGTAAAAATATTAAATCAGAAGGATGCAAATTAATTCAAAACATTTTAAGTGTTTACTTGTGACAACCCTATTGAAGCTAAAAGACCGACACGTGAATTGTATTGTCATGTTAGAGCTTTATCTGATTATTGTTCAGTAAAAACTATGGCAGCGGTTTACTCAAAAACTATTAGGTTTGACCGTGTATGGAAGCAATAACAATATTTTGTATAATGCAAAACCCTACGAAATCCTCTTATCCTTGCCTTTAGGTTAATAAATCATTTAACTTACCCACGAACTAATTTCCAAACAATTCTAATAATTTTCGTAACGGACACTAGTTTCGGTGTTTATGAATTAATTTTCTATTGTATTGGTCATACGATATAAGTTCTGAATTCATTGGTGGAATAAAGAGATTTCCCTTTGTTTACACAACACATTTCTCCGTTAATAATATTATACATTATTTATATTGTTTTTACGTATATTATTTCTTGAACGGCCAGTTGTCCAAATAAGTGACTAGGGCACCAGAGCACTCGGAAGGTGATCCATGAGGTAAGTGACTAAATAAAGGCTACAGTGGCTGTCCCCTACATGAGTATAAAAGGATGAGAAGCTACAGTTGCCAGAGAAGAGTGCGACATATAGTCAAACGTGCCAGAATACTTAAACAACGACCACGATCGCTCTGACGAGAGCAAACCGACTGAGAAGTACATTGTTTTATATATTGAGTTTTATATGTAATATTTATCAGATACACTCATTTGTGCAAACCATAAATAATATCCTTATACTTGTAAACAATGGAAATAGATTTTTCGGGTATTATTTTTTAGTCTAAAGGAGAATGCTCATTTGGGACCTAAGACCGATATGAAAGAGGTCTTATTTAGTTTTCTTGTTATATTAGGTGTTGTAACCAGTGAATAGCAATTATAATAACCATCATCACATCTACCTATTACCGGCCCACTACAGAGCACGGGTATCCTCTCACACAGTGAAAAAGGGTTAAGGCCGTACTCCACCACGCTAGCCCAGTGTGGATTGGTGAACTCCACACACCTTTGAGAACATTATGTAGATCTCTCAGGCATGCAGGTTTCCTCACGATGTTTTCCTTCACCGTTGAAAATGATATAGAATTACTTAAAACGCACACAACTTAAGAAAAGTTAGAGATGCCTGCTGGGACTCAAACGCGGTCTCCAAAGTGAAGTCGAGCTCCTACCCAATTAGAGCACCACTTTATAGTGACTAACAATACATAAAGTAGTATATATTATTTTCATGTTTATTTTTAGGTAACGTATAAAAAATACTTAGTTTAATATTTTACATTGACTCCACTAGTTTATGAGCTAAATTTACTGTGACAATTTTTAGTGAACTTGCGCATCCGAATCTGGATTGCGAAGTTGCAAACTGCAAAATAGGACCTGCCGACGCTCAACTTCAACATCCACTTTTGTTTTTAATATAGAGACCATTACTGTGAATGACTCCTGAAAATAGCGCAGTATATTATGGTGTGATTGACCGGTTATAAAAATGAAACCCGGACAACCGGTTTTGATGTGCTCGATGGGAAAAGCCAACACAAGACATATAATATAAATATCACAAAACATACAAGTTACAGTTTTTTATCCACGTTTCTGATACGTGCCAATAAGATGTGGAACGCCCTCCCGGTAACTGTGTTTCCTGCCACGTATAATTTAAGTACCTTCAAGGCTAGAGTGAATAGGCTTTTTCTAGGCAAGCGTGCTCCAACCTAGACCTCATCATTGCTTTCTAACGGGCATGATTGTCGTCAAACGCTGGCCTATCGTTAATAAAAAAAAGAGACTATACATAACAAAGGGAAAAAACAGAAGCGTAGCAAGAAATCGACCGATTATAGTTAAATTTTTTGTGATTGAATAAATTTAATTAAGGAATTTAGAACTTTTTTGATAGTTGATGAAAGGAATAGAAGAGATTTAAGATCAATGGGTTTGGGCACACAGGAAGTGAGGATGTTGTACAGGGAAACTGTTCTTTTTGGGACCTGCCAACGTTGCCACTACTATAGGTACGTCCGTACGTACGTACGTACTAAAATAAAACTCAATCATTCATTTGTAGGTAAAAAACTCCTTTAATCTAACTGTCAAATTCAGATCAAAGCAATTTACTATCAATGGTTATGTGAATGGAAACATTATTTACTCTAGTTCAATCTGATAATTTAAATTTTATAGAAACACTCAAAAACTTGTAAACATTTTAAATCAATCCATTGATTATTTCTGAGTTTTATAAACACTGACATAAGAAGCGGAACTTTTGTTGTGATGAGGTTAGCTTTGTGTTAGAATCTGAAAACATCATAAAACAAAAAAAAATTATAATCTATAATCAAATAAAATATGTATAATCTTTTAAAAGATGCACAAGCTTTGAAAACCAATTAAATTGAGAGTAATGTAAGTTTTGAACGTAACATAAATAATTCATATCACAGACTTTCATAAAAATTTTATTCCTCTTTATTTAAATTGCTCTTTATTTAAATTGTGAAAAAATTGTTTAAGAAAAATTAACCTAACATTTTTGGATCTTGTTCTATTGAAAAGGGTTCTGTTAAAATTAATTTGTATTAATCAATTGCAAGTATAAAAAAGTAAGGAATCCCCTTTTCTTCATTACGGCAACGTTTTGGCTGAACCTTGAATTTTAAATAGCCATAAATTCCCTTAACGAGCCAACTTTCGTAGAAAGTTAGACCGTGTAACAAAATGTAGAGTCGTGAAATTTGTCGCAGTTCACGTGACATGATACCTCATAAAAACTTATAAGTTACCTTTAGACTATGTTTAAACGGATGGCAACATAGTTAAAGTTAACATACCTAATTATATTAAAGCTAACTGACGTTAGTGAAACTATTTAATAAATAACCCGGTTTGAGCTTTAACTTAAATCGCTTAAAAGCGTTACTTCGAGCCCCAGCTCAGGCTTCTCCTATATAAACCGCAAGCTACAAATATAAATAAATAAATATACTGCGACAATACACATATCTATGAATAATATACATATATACTTATAATATACAGATAAACACCCAGAACTGAAAAACGTTCATGTTCATCACACAAACATTTTCCAGTTGCGGGAATCGAACCCACGGCCATGGACTGAGTAAGCAGGGTCACCCAGCGGCAGAAACTTTAGCATTTATAACAGTAGTCATCAATCATCAACAGTCTATACAAGTCCACTGCTAGACTAAAGGCCTCTACCAACGGGAGGGCTTACCAATAAGTAAGTAGTGACCACCCACTACTCATTTAGCTTGTTAATCACAGTAGATGGTAGTGGCACAGAGGGTGCCACAGCCCGTTCTCCGTTAAATTCCATTAATCGCTTTCTATGTCAACCCGTGGTAATGGGAGGAGTAATGACAACAGTATTCTGTCACCACATTGCACAGCAGTATTTATTTTTTATTTATTGAAATAAAACTTTTGTAGGCGCGACTAGGGAGTAACTTAGATTTTTTTTTTGACGGAAGTAACGCTTACGTCAGACGTCTGTGTAGTTTCCATTCTATTTAACATTTGTTAAATAGAACGGAATATACTAAAATAACTATTCTATTTAACAAATGAAAATATTTATAAAATGTAAAAAGTTATACTAATGAATTTTAAATAGAATATAAAATTAAATAGTGATTTTTTTTGGCAAATGAAATGGCGGTGTCCCAGGAACATTTAAATCTTTCATCAATAAATAATAGTAAAAGTTTTTCTTCTATCGCGCGAGAAGGTTACACGCACGCACTTAAAGAAAAAAAACAATGGATGTGTCCATTGTTTTTTTTCAAGAGGAAACTTAAAAAGTAGGATACAAAAGGCGGCCTTATCACAGTTGTACAGAGGGAGAAATACAGCACTATGAATAAATAATATACGATGGACGATCAGAAGTGTGGCGTGATAATTAAGATCATATTAAACAATCTGTCTACTCATCTACTATCTAGATTAGACTTTAGAAACGGGGTAAATAAACCATATAACTATTTTGGAATATGCCAGGCGCCAATGAGTCGCTCAAGTTAAGGCGCTGCACAAACGTAGACACTTATTTTATCAACAGATACTGAACACTGTCACAGGAAAAAGGGTTTTGACTGGTAACGGGTGCTGGACACAATCCCCAGTTGCTTCGTGTGGGTAATAGTTACAGTAAAACGTTAAATTGCCATAATTTATATAATTTTCTTAAAGATACTATTATGTACACCACAGTAAGCTTAGGTGTTCTATGTCCGATCTCAAAGTATAAATTCAAATCATAGAACATATGAACTCATTCAGTAGGCAGGTGATGTGCGGCCAAGATACAGACAGACGGATAGAAAAAAAATAACTAGGTTTCAGTACCGGGAGTAGAGTGCTCTCCAAAAAATGTTTGTGCCCAGATTAACAGGCCCGTTACGGTTACATTAAAGTATATATTTTTTTTGGTTGTATGTGAATATTAAAAATAACCTAGTATTTACATATGGAAGTATTAAAGAACGAAGACGATAAATTTATAATAGTTAAATAAAAATGAGTAGGTATATTACCTGATACAGTATGATTCCAGTAGCTATTTACGTAAAGTACCTAAAATCCTTTTTTTTTTTTTTTTTTTTTTTTTATTTGGGACTTTTGTCCAACACGGATATGCCAGCCCCATCATCCCATAAGCAACTAGATAAATAACAAAAAACTGAATTATTACAATAATACGTACTATATGAGAAATGTAAAAGATACAATATATTATTGCTGCCTACGCAAAAATATCTAAAATACTTAATTATCTATACGACTAATCCTAATCCTAAGTTTCTTCTTATTATTATTAAGTAATTATAACTGCATGTTTAATATTTAAGCTAAAAATAATCAAAGACCCTAGGGGGTGAAGGCACTGAAGCTGTAATACAAGGTTCTTAGTTTAGCTTCAGAAGCTTGTAGTAAAATAATTATTTAAGATTTCATGGATGCCCCATCCTATAAAATAAGAAAACTTTTTACTATATTGTTTAGACTTAAGATTTTTTGGAAATAAACATTATTATTATTAACCTATTATATAGTTTGAATAAAATTATAAAAAACGATATTAAAATTTTGTATCTAATACTAGACACTTACGTGCCCAGTTGCGAAGCGCCTTAAATACCACTAATTGCATCAGCATATTACTTCAAGGGCATAATATCCAATGTCATTGTGAAGGCAGAATTAAATTAAAACTCGCGGTTTCCCCAACTTTCTCCGAATATCTTCGAGGAGAACCACGTTTTACCCATGTAACCTCTAAGGACAACTTTATGTTTCAAATAGTTTTTCTTACTTCATAGCCCTTTTGGAGGTGAAACCTGATCGATGTATATATGTATATTTGCAAATACATCAAGATCAGGTTTCTCCTGCTTCATTAAGATCGTGATTATCTGTCTCTCTCTCTCTCTTTTTGTGCCTCTCCACTACTGGAGGTTGGACGTCAGCTAAGCGAACTTCTCGCGGTCTTGCGCCAAGCGAAACAATACTTCCACGCTTTCAACATTGGTCCATTCACGGATGTTGCGCAACCACGACTTCTTCCTCCTTCCAACACGTCGTTTGCCCTCTACTTTGCCCATCATTATGAGCCGGAGCAGCTGGTATCGCTGATTATCTGTAGTTGTATGATAAGTGTTTGTTAATGTAGATCAATTATTAATTATTATTATTTAGTGTTCAATCCTTAGATTGGACACACCATAGGGCCCGATAGGCAGACCCTAGTTCTTGATGCAGGTTTGAGTTAATAAAAAACGTGACCTCAGCGAAGGTTGTATTTGAAGAAGTGAATGATATTGCATTATTTTGTGTGACAAGTTACATTGACAGATGACGCAAAGTTCACTCGCAGTTGAAAATTAAAAAAAAAATGTACAAACATAAATGATAGAATGATAATAAATAACTAACTCTGACTGGAATTTATCTGAAAAGTATCAAAATACAGTCGTTGGTTCTACATAATATACTTTGTCCACCAATCCACACTGAGCAAGCGTTGTGGACTACGGCCTTAACCCCTTCTCATCGTGGAAGGAGACCCGAGCTGTAGAGGGCCGGTAATTGATGATTATTTTAATAACAGACCAAGCGTTTTACTCTACAAATAATTAAAAAATAAACATAATGGCCATATTATTGTATTTTTTTTCTCTATCTACAAATTTATGTATTTTTATTGGTAGTAAATGATCATCAATATTATTCTTGTTTAATAAATAAGTCTTCAGTGATAGCGCATTGGTCAGGAGCCCGCCCTCACTTTCGGAGGGCCGAGTTCGAATCCTAGCACGTACCTCTAAGTTTTCTAAGTTATGTGCGTTTTAAGAAATTAAAATATCACTTGCTTCAACGGTGAGGGAAAACATCGCAAGGAAACATGCATGCCTGAGAGATCTACATCATGCTCTCAAAGGTGTGTGGAGTCCACCAATCTGCACTGGGCCAGCGTGGAAAACTACGGCCTTTACCCCTGGGCGGATAATGGGTTGATATGAATACCGATGCTTCACAAACTGAAATCTTTGTATATTTATAACTATGATTAAAACGTGTTCCAGTGACAGTGAGTAAGATAATCAATGTGGAGGCGATTATTGTATTGGTTAAATAATATAATATTTTTTTTAAAGAGTTTCTTACTCGACTTTTGCATATAGTGTACACTATATTGAAATTCGAGTAAGAAATTCTTTAAAATCTATAAATTCAAGCCATCTCGGCGGATATTTTGTATTTGAAATTTTAATAGTGTATAGTGTTCTACTAGTCAATCCCTTTCTTTGCAAACCAAATTGAGAAAGTTGTTACAATTATTTATTTTATTTATTAAACTCTTTATTTGTATACCACAACATTAACATATTTAAAATATAACAAAAACAGAAACATATCGAAAGAAGTAGTAATACAAAAGGCGGCCTTATCGCTTAATAGCGATCTCTGCCAGGCAACCTTAGAATTAGAAAAAAAAAAGAAGAGGAGAATAGACTGCTGGTGGTACAAATATTAAAATACATACATGCGAATAACTACATGCTAATACATAAACTAGTGTACACAAAAAGATAAAAATTAAATAATATAATTAATAAATAAAAATAAACTAATATATATAATAACAACACTTACATATTTAAATACTATAACATACAATAAATGAGTAAGTATATACATACTATTAAGAGTCGTTAACAATATAATGGGCCTTAACTGCTCTTTTAAATATCGCCAGTGATTTGGATCGTCGTATGCTCAATGGAAGCGCATTCCACAGTTCCACAGCTCGTACGCTAAACGAACGCTTATAAAATTTTGTCGTAAATTATTTCATATATTAAATCATAAATATGTATATATTGTGGCGAAAGCGTAGCTAGGACTCCCTACTAATTCACCCTCAAACAAAAAACAAAAACAAATCAAAGTCAGTTCACTCGTTCAGAAATACGTACAGTAACACACAGCCACAGTAAGTCATACACACACACACGTCAATCTTATGAAACCTCGTCGTTTTTATGGTTAAAAAGTGCACCCGTTCCACTAATTTGACCAACGGTCGTTGTTTTGGAAACTGAAGATAAAGACTGCGATTATCATGCGAGTATCTGCGAAGTTTTGTAATACGGGGCAGGGTCAGTAACTTGGTTAATTTCGTGCGATAGAACTTTTTGGATAAGATTGGACCCAGAGTTCGTGACTTTCCCTTTAAGAACTTGTTAGGGTTGATATTATCGTCTTTCTGAGTCGAGGTTAGTTCATAATTTGTTGATACGACTCATGACGAAAAAGGATTTTCCAACCTCAGTATCAGGGTGGTGATGGTTAAAGACTATTATACGTATATGCGTGATGTTGTTTTAACACGACGGTGTGTATATGTTATACGCGCGCGCGCTTTTGTGTGTGTGTGTCTGTGTTTGAGTATGTGTATATTTGTTTGTTTCTATGTGTGTGTGTCTGAGTATGTTATATTTGTTTGTGTGAATGTGTGTGTGTGTTTGTGTATGTGTGTGTATGTGGCATTGTAGTCTCCGACGATGAACCGATTTTGATTTTGTTTTCATTGCTTGAAAGGTGAATAAGTCGGTTGTGTGTTAAATATAACATGTTTGATGAAAATTAGTCCAAGATGGCCAAACGCCACGAAATGATTCCATATTTTTTTTCACAACTTCCTTAATATTAATGCATTGGCTGACCATGGTTTTCTTAATTAAGGACATAATAGTTGCTTTTGAAATTGCTCTTGATCTTGTTAGTAATCATAAAATTATTTAATGTCATGTTTTTTTTTATTGAACCACTCGATATCTATGTTATTGAACTGAGACCTTTTTTTTTAATTTGACTGGTTTAACTCTGACTAATTTAAGATATATTTTTTTTCATCATATTTCTATCTTGCATTAAAACAATCCTATTCGAGGTTTGAAAAACCATAGCCCTTAAATCATAAAAAACTCAATGAAACAAAATCAACCCTTTTAAACCGGCTACTTAAAGGAAGTTAAAGTCAAACTTGAAATAGCTAGTTAGTAGCCCCAGGTATCAGTTATTTTTAACCCCCGACGTAAGAGTGTCATAGTTTATATTTAAATTTACTCGAGAGTAATACCTATTTAGATGAAAGCTCTATAATACAATACAACAATATTTGAACGTAAAGAAAATTTACTGAGTAGAAGTTTTAAACATTAAAATACATATTCAATGAGTCTCAATTCTCCCAATGTTCTAGAGTTCTTGTTTGAGTTAGTATATGCGGGTATTTTAAACTTAAAAAGAAAGAAAGATAATTTATACTGCACTTATACAGTAATGCTTTGATTTTTTTTTTTTATGGTAATAGTTACAATTATGACCTCCCTGGTGCAACGGTGAGCGCTCTAAATTTAAGTGGGAAATCCCAGGTTCGGACTTCGGCTGGGGCAATTTGGGATTTTATAATTTCTGAAATTTCTCTGGTCTGGTGGGAGGCTTTGGTATTGGCTAGTTACCACCCTACCGACAAAGGCGTGCCGCTAAGCGATTGAGTGTTCCGGTGCGGTCGCGTAGAAACCGATAAGAGGTATGACTACCATACTCCTTGACAGGTTAGCCTGCTGCCATCAATGCACCATCACTTATATCCCTGATTTATCAGGTGTGATTGCAGTCAAAGTTTAACTTCTAGTGTAATCAAAAAAAAAAAATTGACGCACCAAGCAGCAACATTTTATTTCTGGATATCTGGATATATATATAAATAGGCTTTATTATTTTAACCGAGATTTTCCAACAGCCATTTATTTTTTAAATTATATAGACAAGTGCCTGACTGCAATCACACCTGATGGTAAGTGATGAGGCAACCAAAGATGAAACGCGTTTGCCTAGATGACGCCTATTCACTCTTGATTTGAAGGTAATAGGTATCGAGAAAGACGGAAGATGGGAGGGCATTGCAGGCCTTTGCGGTGCGGATCAGAAAGGAAGAAGCAAAACGCTAAACGTGTTGATGGTATTTCAACAACGTAACGGTAACTCGCAGTTCTATCGCCATGATATTCGACAAGCGCAAGTCTATCAAATATATTTTTGTCGGGCACAACCTACAAACTGCCGCCCCTAAGTTATAAGTTTTAAAGTCATATGTCTGTACATTACACCTGCTACGACGCCCTTCAGACCGGTGCAGAGATAATACTTGGTGGCAGAAATACGCATAGCAAAGGTAGGTACGACCTCGGATGATCTCTGTCAGATTTATGATAAATAAATAATAAATAAATATAATACGACAATACAGACATCGCCGTCTTGCCCCAAAGTAAGCATAGCTTGTTATGGGTACTAAGATGACTGATGAATAATTTTAAAAACATTAATACTTATCAAATACAAATAAACACCCAGATACTGAAAAACATTCATGTTCATCACAGAAACATTTTCCAGTTGTGCTACCATTATTAGCTAGTAACACAGATGGATACAGGTTTAAACCAATGCTGCTCTAATATGGGATGGTGGGCTTAAAAACAAACTAGCTCTTAGGTACTGAATTTTCCTAAACTACTAGTTTATTGAAATCCATAGACCAATAAATAAAACATTTTAAATACATTAATACAACCGAAAAACAAGACCCGTGCTCGCAGTCAGCAAAATAAAATGTAATTCAGTATAGGTACATCTTTACCCTACTTCCTTAGTATTTTACGTTTTTCTTAATATACAGAAAATGTATTTTTAAACATCACATCTTAGAAATTTATACAGACAAAGAAAAAAGAATTCACCGTTGTTTCTAAAACTTTTTCAGTGATAAAACACCTGCTCTTTGTGAACAAATATATTTTTTATAAAGGGCGACCCTGTTGTCGCTTTTGTGACGCCTTAAAATTATTGCGGTATGGAAACTGGAAGCGGTATTTCGTCCATACGTAATTGAGGAAAATGTTCCTTCTTACCATTCCATACAAGTTTTTATAGTTTTAAAACGTCCAAATCGAAAATGATGAAAATCACAAAGATTTTTTTGTTATACAGACAAGGAATTTTTATTATTAATATTATACAAGGAATATACACATTTACTATGTAATAATATCCTTTTTAATGTACCCGAATATTTGATTAGTCGATGTAAACGACAAAATATGCGTGAAACACATAATGTTAACATCTATATATAAGTTTTCAGCTTCCATTTTCCCCAGTACCTACAATATGAGTACCACAAATCAAGAATAAATAGGCATCTTCTAGGCAAGGCGCTCCTTCTATGGATGCATCATCTCTAACCATCGGGCGTGATTGCAAAAATCAAAAAAATTCTCCTAATCGTAAAATAGCGGAAAGACATTTGGTCAAAAATATGGTCGTTGTGACAAACTCCACAGCTCAATAACATTTCAATGCACATTTACCATTAAAATGTTTGCCTCATAAAATATGTTTCGTATCCTTGCCGCTTCCAGAAGTTGTTAATCACAGGCGCAAATGTTATAATTTGAAAAAATAATTCGTGCTACTACAATATAATTGTACCTCCATTGTTCACTTTTTCTTTAATACTCTTTTGTCATATCAAGACATTTATCAAACAAAATGATTTTTCACATAAGTTTAAGTAATATCCATTTATATCTACTAATGTAAATACGATACGGTAATAAATTGCCGTGTGGTGACGGCAGATGAGAATACAGTTGTCACCACCCCTCTTCATCCCGCGGGTGTCGTACGAGGCGACTAAGAGAATATAATGGAGAGCGGGCAGCAGCGTCCTCTGTGCTACTACAACGATTTACTGCGATCACCATCCCGCCTGCCCAACATGGTGATTTTTTGCAAATCCTCTAGTTGGGAGAGGCCTTTAATCCAGCAGTGAACTGTGATAGAATTATGATGCGCATACCTACTAATATTATACCTATAAAATAAGTGTTTAAGGGGTAACAGGTAGGCGAGTTATAATTTTCCGATGATGTTTTTAATGTTAAACACACTTTTAGTTCGGAATCACTTTACTTCTAGATTTACAATATTGTTTAGAGCCGATAAGAAATACATTCGTTTTACATTGAGCGACACGACTGGTGCAAGAAATAATAGCAAACTGCAGGCGATTAGTGTGCCGGCTACCTACAAGCCAACGACGATGTCGTAAAACCAGTCGGGATATGTGCGTTTCAACGGCGAGATCGTTAGGTATGGACTATGGTTGAATTACACCGGTAGGTACGATCGTAAATGTAAGTTCGTGAATGTTGATATGTAATATGTATGTTCAAATTGTTATTGGTAAATTAAAATGAGGTGTTAAGTTATATAAGTATGTAAAGTATTTAGATTAATTATTAATATAATATAAGTATTTTGTTTATATATTGTTATCAGACCCTACAGTTGTAAGTACTTACCATCTTCAAAGCTATGCTGGGAGTAAGTATCATTCAGAAGAACTAGAGTTACCAACATTGCTCAAAGCGTCGCGAAGCTGAAGTAGCAATGGTGAGCACATAGCTCAAAGAACCGGGGTCCCAAGCACACTTGCATGGTAAGCGTTGGTCGACTCGCAATAATGTGGATTGATGTCCTCAAATGTGTCACTGGGTGCTGTTGGAAGCAAGCGATCCAGGACCGTGGATTGTTGGACACTACGAAAGACCTATGTCCAGCAAAGAAGTAGATATAATGGTGAAGAAAGTTTTTATTTGTGTCTTCTCCTATTATATAGTTTCAAAGGTAGCCAATTTAGTAGCAAACTCAACATTATTGCGACTGGATGGACTATATTAAATTCCCCTGCAAAATTCACCAGGTAAAGCAACGAACTCGGAAATGTTTAGTAATAAACCTACAAAGTAACCTAACTACAGCTCATAACTTGATAAAAGATTAAACTCTACAATGTTGCCTCGAGTAGGAAATTGCGCAGCGCGAATCATCCTGTTTCACAGATAACAAAAGGTTTTATAGTGAAATATTGTTACCTTACGTCACAGATTATAAAAATGTGCAGTGCATGTATCAGTAGGTGCAAGTTTGTGAGCTTACACACCCCGTAGCTTTTAGAGCCAGTATATTCTAGCACACATTTTTCTATAAAGGTCACAACCTTTACAAATATAACTGAACGTGTATGTTGGAGTACTAGTTTTAGCTAAGGACGTTTTATGGACTGGTGAGTGTATTATATTACTATTCCGGATACGTCACGGTCCGTTTTTGATACACCAAAGATGCAGTAAGTGTTGCGTTGTGGTCTTATAAGTGGCAATTACTTCGACACGGGTAATTTGGGAAGTTATAAATTTTGAGTTTTTTCTGGTCTGGCCTGGTGGAAGGCTTCGGCCATGACTCAAGCATCGATTAGGGATTAGCAAGGACTTGCTGCCAGGCGATTGTGCGTTCTGGTCCGTATTAACCGATTAGGGGTGTTATAACTATCTTATCCCTAATCGATTAGCTCGCTACCATCTGAGGCTGCATGATCAATTACCAGTTGAGGGCAAACTCGTAGTTAAATTAAACAAAAAAATTAAAAAAAAATCCCTTACACTGTGAGAATAAAAGCTTTTTACTGAATGTATATGTGCGGTAGGTACTGATAAAAAACAATTTCAAAAATGTTTGTCTATCTTTCCTATTAAAAGTTTTATTATTATTATTATTATTTAACTCTTTATTTGTACACCACAATGAAGTTAGGAAAATAAAAAAACAAAAGAAATACAAAGACAGAAGTAGAATACAAAAGGCGACCTTATCGCTAAATAGTAGTTTTATGTAGCAGTTCTAAGATTAAGGTTTGCACTGTTAAAAAAAAAATATAATTCGAGGTGTTTTTTTAAAACTTCCGCAAGGGTTGGAACGATTAGTGATAAACATTTCTATGGTAAAATTTACACGGACAAAGTCTTCAGCAACCAGTACTACTGATTAATAATGCAAGATGTTGGAAACATCATGAACTAAAAAGGTTAATTGAAACAAAATCATAAATATACCATTACTATTCCCACCTCTCATATCACAATATCAAAAATATTATCCTTTAATTACAACGTGATACAAAGGTGAAAGGCCCCTATCTTTTTCTTTCTCGAAATGATTTACAAACAAGTGTTACCCAGTGACATGAGATATCGCCGGACGACTTGTTTTATGTTAACTGTCATCAACTCACAAAAAACTCATCTCACCTTGGCACGAAAGGATAAAGATTTCCGAGGCTTATTCTAACAAATTGCTGTAAGGTTTTAAGAAAACCTCTGTCATATGTACCAATTTCTTCAACGCCAGACCAATTTAATGAAGGGGGAAGATAATCATGTTAATTTATGTGGAAGGACAAAGAAGCAGAAGAGGCTTTGTACTCATAAAGCAGGGTCGCTGCCCACTGCGCCAATTGGCCATACAAAACTAAGATCGGAAAAAAAAACTTTTTTTTTTATTTTGGAAAAAACTTTTTCTGTCTTTATTATTTGAAGCGGTAAGAATACACGTTCTGTGAAAATTTCAAACATCAATCAATTACAGTGCAGATACAGATAGGTAGACATTCTAAATAGTATTCAAAGGTATAACCCAGTTATTAAATACAAAGAGATTAATTTAAGTTCAAAGAACAATAAAATAATAATTATTAATAACATGAAATATATTGCAAATATATATGTATAGTAGGTATATTTTAGTGGTCGATATATAATATCGTATTTATGTTATATATCATATTTTGTGTGGTCAAGTAGCGTGATACAATAAATTTACTCAAATGCTATTAAACTGATCGTAAATGTCACGATTAAGTTGTAGTTATTTCTATTGTGAAGTATTTCTTCCAATATCTCGATAAATTTGAGTCATAAGAGCTCAAATGAATCTAAACTATATACTATAATATATAAACTGAATATTATATTGGAATAAACAAAACGCACAGTTTTTATAACATTTTGGACTCTCAGGCATGCCATGCATTTGCCTTCACCGTTACTAATTGTTTAAAAAGTTAGAACCGCGTTCTAGGATTCAAACTCGGTCTCCCGAAAGTAAAGCCGAAGTCCTAAGCACTAAGAAACGCACGAAGTCCTGGGCTATGTTTGTTGTGGGCTCTTCTTAGACCAGGGCGCGTTTGGAACCCTCGTAACTTTACGTTTGAGTTGGCGAATGAAGTTGATAACGTTCCATATGATAAAATTTTTATCTTGTTACGCCAAAGAAATACAACTTCTAACACGTGTACACAAGTACAAAAACGTGTGTGTACTTACCAATTTTATATACTCCTAATAGCGTGGCATCGTATCGAAACGCTTAACATTGTTTGGCGATACTTCTTAATCAGCCAAGAAAAGTCCATAGGAAATCCTAAAATTACAATGTCCAGTCCCAATTGCCCCTATCGAGCATCAAACTTGAGACCTCTCACATCTAAGACCGCAGCACTCACCACTGAACCAGTAAGGTTACGCTGAGTTTCTGGTGTAGCTGTGGAAATCATTAATTAGGACAGAGATTGGCTTATTCTAAAAAAAATATATTAAAGCATTGTTAAACTCGATGTAAGATAAATCAACCTGGAGAACGTGAGAAGAATTTTGAATGAGGGAGATCAAACAAATGAAGTCTTAAACTTTTAGACAGCTTAATTGAATTTTTAAAGTTAACTAGGTTCATAAAGAACGCCGGTGACCGAGGTCGAAGATTCTTAAATCCAGCGATTTAAGCAGGGACATATTTGAGCCCTGGGATTTGTAGAAGAGTGAACGATCTGAACCTTGTTTCGATTAAAGGTGACATTTTTTTCCAATAAACGGGCTTTCAATATCAAAACGAAATGGTTCACATGCCTATTTGCTATGTTCTGGTCTGAAGGGCGTGGTTACCTGTGTAATTACAGCATAACACCTATGCCTCAGCTGAACTAGTTTGGGCAGGAGACATTTTTCTACAAAGTGATAGGGTAACATTTTTATTCCCTAACAGTTTTACCAGCTGTTTTGCCTCGCGAGAGAAAAGGAGAAGTATCAAAAACTGACGGCCAACCTTCACTAGTTGGAGAGGCACCTAAATAGGAAGAAGTTTTACCTACTCTCCGAGCTGAAATAATGTACCTACTGACAAATGTCAAACGAGTGTCTTCTTTTCCTAATGGCCGTGCTTTCGCTTTTTGGTGGAGAAGTTAATTTTATCCCGTGTGAGTGGATATAATCCGCTAGCCGTGCAGGTTGATGGACACACGATGAACGGTAATATTATAATGGATCATGTCTACACTGTACCTTCTACATATCAAACATATTATTATTACACATACATAACATATATTATTATTATTTACTTTACAAATCTGATAAAATAAATAATAATAATTATAAATATACTACGACAATACACACATCGCCAGCTAGCCCCAAAGAAATAGTAGCTTGTGCTATGGGTACTAAGATTACTGATTTTTTTTTAATGAATAATATACAGAAATACTTATAATATACAGATAAACAGCCAGAAACTGAATAACATTCATGTAAATCACACTTACATTTTCCAGTTGTGAAAATCGAGCCCACAGCCTCAGAAAGCAGGGCCGCTGCTCACTACGCCAATTGGCCGTCAACAGTTCCTCGTAGAGTACCTCGTACTTAATAATTGAAAGAATTCTTTTAAAAAGGTACACCTGATTTTTTAAATTTTATTTACATCTTTTAAACTTCCGTTAACTTCTAAATTAAAATGTCCAATTGGAATTAATTAAAAAGTAATTTTTACTATACAAATACTTTGGATAATAAAACAACGTAATTGAATAATAATTAATAATGCGATACCAATGTAACCCTATTTTGTTTCTACCAGCAATCTAATACAATTTTTGAACACAAAATCTGCAACGTTATTTACGTTACTAGATATATTTCTGAGCAGACTTTTTAGTACTTTGTTTGACGATGCGTACTTTAATCATGTGATACTAATTATTAAGCATCATCAATAGTTTTCTCAGCGCACGCAAAATAATGGATTTTTAGACAAAATTTGGCTATATTGGATGACATTATTGCAATTTTCTTATGGATCACAAATTTATTGAAAATAAATTATAGCCAAGCTTCTTGATAGTTTAGCTCTCTTTTGGCGAAGAAATGGTTAAAATAGGTCTAATACGTACTTTCGGAGCCTATTACCCAATAATTCTGTTCCCAAGACAAATCTTTCCATTTTATATTATTACAAAAGATATAAAAGTATACATATACTTTGTATAGATATAGATTATGTTTGGATATGTCATATCTTTGGGGACTTAACGAAAAATTAACACGAAACCATTAAATAATCAAATCACTTTTGACGGACATAAATGTTGGCCACGTCCATATGATTTGTGTTTATTTAATAAGGTAAACCAAATATTGACCTACTTGTATATCGATAAACGGAGTCATTAGTCACACATCATAACTCACTGGTGACGTGTTATTTTCGAAAAGATAAACGGACTTTAGTTTAATTTCTGAAACTGTAATTTTTAAACGAAGGAAAGAGTTGAACTAAATGTATGTATTTTTACGTATTTTTTTGTTCAATATCTAAACTGATACACGCAATGAATCTGTGGCGGAGGCGATACGGGTTTAGCAATTATCGTGATACTTTTTGTAAATTATAGATTGAGATGGCATATTTCCCGCAGTATACTACCGCGGAGCGTCGGTAGTCAAAATAGTTTTCGAAATAGAGTAGAGTTAGAATAATCACAAATAGATCAATCCGATTATTGGGAGTCTTGTTGATATACGCACTGTCACTTGTTTTTCCACTTCATAGACAATGATCCTTCTACAAGCCATGACTCGCTATCCCACGACGGAACGGGACTCAACTCCACCCCAGATCATAGCAACGAACCTTGAAATCTATGTGTCTATTATGAGTAATACTTAATACTTTTAATTTCAGTTATGTAACAAAATGAGTGGTAAAGAAGTCCAGGAATTCTACGGCATCTTAAGGAAAACTTTCTTTGCCTCGAGATTGATTGGAGTTTTCCCTATAACTGGATTGTTAAACAGAAATGGAGAACTAACCAGGTACCTTTATTCCTGCAGTGGACTGTTATAGGATGCATGACTTGTTGTAGAGATAAGCGCGTTTCATTAAAGTAACAAAATCCTTTTCACCTTTATTGTTAATACAGTTTTTCTACATTTACTTTAAGATATTATTTTAAGCTTCAATTCAATATGTAATCCTACATAGTAGAAAACAAAGTCACTTTCTGCGTCTGTCTGTCTATCCGCAACATATTTTGATGCGGTTTTCACCATCACTTAAATATGTTATCATTAAGAGCTTACGTATATTTTGTTTTTTTGTAAGTAGAAACAAATAACGTTCATCAAAACAAGTTGACGAAAAATAAATCTACGTGGCAGTAACAGTTTCCGTCTCGTGAAGGGCTTTGGCCATGGCTAGGTACCACCCTACCTACAATGACGTGCCGCTAAGTAGTAAGCGTTCCGGTACGATTAAATAAGACGTATGGGTTTGATATATCTGCCGTACCCCTAATAGGGTAGCTCGTTACCATCTTAGACTGCTACCAGCAAGTGAGATTGCTGGTAGCTAAGCTAGCTAAGCTAAGTAACTAGTAAATAAAAAAAAACTTTTTTCTAATTAAGAACCGTGCGCAGCCGGGGCCCGGGTTACCAGTACCAAATAACAGCGCCTTTGTTTCAGATGCAGTTGGTTTACACCGTACACTCTGTACTACGTGGTAACAATAACATCAATAACTTGGTGTACTTTGGTACACTTGTACGATGCCATTACTTCTAATCGTGGATACAAACAGTACGGTAAGTTCAAAGCTTTTGTTTATTGAAACATAAAACGAATGACTTTACGAAAGATTATATTATGCTTTTGACAACACTTGATGAAAATTTAGGTATATATGATGGTACATACAATTTTTGGAATTATAAATTGGCAGGTAGAAAAGATGTTACCACCACAACTTCCCCTTTGACTGCAATCTCACCTGATGGTAAGGATGGTTCAGTCTATGGTGGTGCTAAAAGTACAAAACTTCAAACATACTTTTGCAATTTAAAATATTACGAAAGCATTGGTTTAAAGAAGGGATGAATTCATCAGAATTTTTAGATTTATTGAATTATATATGAATTGGTCTCTTACTAACGGGCGATGGAGGAAAAAAAGAAAGAAAGAAAAATTATTTTTACATTGCGCCACACATTACAATATTAACGACACCACGTATGGTATGTGTGGCACAGCCTAGAAAAAAGGTGCCAGCTCTGCATTGTGCTGCACCAGTTGGAGCATACAGCGCTGATTTTCAGTTGGCATGGCATTTTAATATTTTAATTTAATAATAAACTAAGCGAAAGTTATATAAGGAACAAAAAACACGCGAAGAAAAAACAAAAATTAAAAAAAAACAGCAATAAAACGAATACCACTAAACTAAATAAACCCACAACTATAAAAACAATAAATTGAAACTGACATATATTTATATAAACTTGAAAATAAAAACGTACATATATCAATAACTAATTAAGACACACAGTGTAAAAGGTAGATACATAATTTAAACGCACTACAGCTATATATATAATATTAAAATTAAATGTAATGTTTACATACTTTATCTAGAGAAAAGATGACTCCGCCACATGTTCTTAGAATTCCACCTGTTTGGCCAACAAATATTTTTTAATTTGGTTCTTTAACCCAAACTTGCTTTTAAAGATCTTGATTGGCGGAGTAATTATTCCAACATTTCGTGGCGGAGTACGTGAACGAGCCCGATGGAGATTGTAATGCCTGGAGTTTCACTACGTCATCAAATTAGGAATGAGGAGGTCCGTAGAAGAACCAGAGTTACCGATATTAGCTCAGAAAGTCGCGAAGCTGAAGTGGCAATGGGCGAGGCACATAGCACAGAGAACCGCTGGACGTTGGGGTGGGTTTTTGCAGCTGAAGCGACGGGGTGTGAAATATGTCCATTCTCTTTATGCCCCGAGTACTATAGGGCCTGTGCACCACGAGAAAATTATGTCGACCCATTATCTCGTCTATCTCTAAAAGACAAAAATGAGTTATGCATACTGATAATTATCTCGGAGCACGCATGCTCGCCTTACTGGTCGTTTATATATTCTGAATGTTTTTTACAGGTGGACTAATATTACAATGTATTGTAACTGTAGCTCTGATATATATCTTGAGATTAGCCTTACACTGGAGAAATATGATAAGCAGAATCAACCAACTGGAAAAACTGTTGCCACCTTTTAAGAATATTAACTTAGTTATGAACAACATTAACCGTCTAATGTTATATGTTACTATATTTGCAATACGTAAGCATATTTTTTTTATCAAAATTTACTATTAGAAAAATATTTTTTTTTACTTTTTTTATTTAATTTATTAGTAGACCATTTCAAACTCCAGCTGCAACGAAGAAATAAAGAAATAAGAAGAATTCGAACTACATCCTCATCATCATCTTCAAATTGAAGTTTCCCAATCTGAGACGTCCTAAACATGTCATTTACAATCCAAACGATCAAATCACGACCAACAATGTTCTTTAGTTAGTTAACAAACACGCAATGCCTGCACAGTGTCTTCGCCGGCGAAGAAGAATGCCCCGAAAATTACGTCGATCACGGGGGCGCGGCGTTCGGACTTAATTCTGGTCCTAATAGCCGTATTCTTCCAAGCATCGACCGAAGCTGCGGTCGACGTTTGGACGAGTGCGGTTGACACGAGGCACCCTTACGTTGACATCCCTCAACTCCTGTCGAGCTTTCGCGCTTGCTTCCTTCCCCCGGTGACAGTCCCGTGCCACCAGCGTTAAGGTCATTCTGTTCATATCTGCTACGATTTACCATACGTAGATGTCCAGCCTAACCAATATTATATGCGAAAGTGTGTATGTTTGTTAGTCCTTCTTTGACTAAGCAACCAGTCAGTTCGATTTTTGGCATAGAGTCAGTTGAAAGGACAGAGAATGACATAGGTAGCCATTTTTATCCCAGCACACCCTGTCTAAACAATCAATCAACTCATTTTCTTGGCATAGTGTCATGACTTCCTGATAGGTTAGCCCACTAATGCTGCATCTTAGACTGCATCAAAACAAAAAGATGGTGAAGACTTATTTATCCTAGAATAATATTTTCTGTTAGACCGCAATTACTAGTTAATTTCTAGGTTCGCCTTGCAATATATCTGGTGGAAAGCTTGCCTTGCAATAGCTTTTATTATAATACTAAAATGTTTTATGTTGCAGTGGAATATGCTATTTTATGCATGTTCACGTCTCGTGTCTCGTACTTGTGCTATAAAAAAAGAAATAAAGAGCTGACCATTGAAAAATACTTTCATGTTTTCTTCGGATGTTACATAGACATACTAAGTTTTAATTACTTCACGGCACTGTGGTTACTGGTAAATACTTATATTATATAAACAATACAATTTTTCATCATAATCATCATATCCCATTCATTGCCCCAATCGGCCGGCTATATGGGATACCCACCATATAGCCGGCCGATTGGGGCAGTGGGCACCGACCCTGCTTTGATCCAAGGCTGTGGTTTCGATTCCCACAACTGGAAAATGTTGTGTGATGAAAATAAATGTTATTCGGTGTCTGGGTGTTTATCTATATATTATAAGTGTTTTTGTATATTATTTATAAAAATATTCATCGGTCATTTTAGCACCCATAATCTACGCTTACTTCTAGCCTATCATCAGGCGGGATTTGTGTGTTGTCGTTATAATAAGTTTAAAAAGAATGACTGTCAGCGGAGCTCCCCAAACGATCTGCCGAGATAGCTCCAGCAGGGATATATTAAGAATGTTTCCATTTTTAGATAACGAAGTTTCAAGTGACGTTAGTGTCTTATAACATTGATGCCATGATCATCGCAGTTGCCCTTTATTTAATATACAGATTTCGGAACTTCAATCGGCTACTGAGGCTTAAAATTAAAAAGGTAAGGTAATAGTTGAGGATTGGCGATACAAAAGATCCAGTATTAAAAAATATAAAAAATTTAAAATTATGAATAAGCAAAGCATTTAAATACATTCGGTTAAAACAGCTAATTTTTTATTCTTCTTCTTCTTTTGATTTATGGCTTTTCGTAGTGCCAAAACAGCGCGATGTACTTTGCCAGTTTCAAGTAGCCAGGTTATATACAGCCTCTTTAGATTGTCGTTATACCAAAAAAATAAAAAACAGATAATGACAGTAATAAAAGATGTGAGATTGTTTATTTCGTCACTGCTAACTTGTTTCTTCTCATGTTGCTTTAATAATTTATTAGTCTTAAGACAATCTTTACATTGAGTGATAAAACTATTAACTTACTTTTAAATTTATGGAATATGACAATTATTTTATGTGGAGAGAAGAGCTTTTTAGAAAGACAAGCTGTTTTTATTTAACAGTTTTCTAATGGCCATTTACAATATTCAATCTATTCGTAATCTATAAATTTTTGACTTGGCAACGTTTTTATTTTCAAAATGAGTCCATTTATCAAATAATTACGTTCGTAAGCAACTTGTCAACATATTATAGATACATTGGATATAGAAAATGGATGTCAGACAAGTACAATAATGATACAAACCTTTGATAAATTATATCTGTTTTTCTTTTATTTTTTTATATTTGATATCAATAATTAATAAACTGTATAAGTCATGTCCGCGTGAAATAGTGCTAAGAATGCTAGCATATCTGATTAGGGAAGCATTGGTTAAAAACTAGATGAAAATATATAAGTAGCAAGGGCACTATTTATATTGTTACTATCGTAATGTGGGGTGAACCTTAGCTCAATAGACTGATAACCTATAGAAGGTGGCAGAAAGTTATGATAGTTGGGAACCGTGTTGAACGATGGAAGGCTTACATTTTAAAAGCTGGGATGTTTAAATCTGTGAATGTATATAATTAGGATTAGCGATTCTCTTATATAATTACAGTGAAATCAAAATGCATCCACGGATTTAAAGATCCTAGATTTAAAAAGCTATGATGTTTAAATCTGTGAATGTATAGAATTAGGATTAATGATTTTCTTTTATAATTACAGTGAAATCAAATTTTTATTAGTGTTTTTACCTACACTTGGAGGAATTATCAATGTTATAAATTTAAAATGCATATAAAATTTTTATTTTAATTTCGGCATCGACGGAAGCCGTAGCTTAATTGGAGAAAGCATAGAATCAGGCTCAATGATTTTCTTATATATTAACAGTATATTCAAAATGCATCGACAGGTGCAAACATCCTGCATTTTAGAAGCTGGGATGTTTAAATCTATGGATTCATAGAATCAGGCTTAATGATTTTCTTTTATAATTACAGTGTAATCAAAATACAAAATGGTCGGATTTACAAGCTCATTACACTCGCTTGACACGATTAGTAAAAATTATCGACGATGATATGAACCCTTTCGTCTTTGTTTCTTTCTCTTCGAGTCTAGTGTTTAATTGTAAGATGATATACGACTTTATACAGTAAGTTCTTACATTTTATGATACGTTGTAATATGATATACAAATGCAAGATAAGATTGTAAGATGATATACATTTTTATGCAGTAAGTTCTTCATTTTTTATATGCGTTGCCATATACGTTTTTATACAGTAATTTCTTTTTTTTTTTGTACGTACGACTTTACAACATCTAATTTTTCGCAGTCTGTGTCTCAACACAATACTAAAGTTTATCGCTATTGGATTACGGTGGTTATTTTTGTATCAAGACAGGTGCTGTCTTGATACAAAAATAACCACGAAATTTATAACTATATTGTAGACACATCTGATTGTATAATATTTAACTTTTTAGAGGATTCCTAATATTTTGTTTGTAATTTTTTTATGATATACGATTTTATATTTATACTGTATAAGTCGTGCCCGCGTGAAATAGTGCTAAGAATGCTAGCATATCTGATTAGGGAAGCATTGGTTAAAAAAAGATGAAAATATATAAGTAGCAAGGGCACTATTTATATTGTAATCAAAATACAAAATGGTCGGATTGTATTTTATATTTTTTTATTTGTTCTATTTCAGACGTCAAAAAAATTACACTGCCAACTCAAATAACCAAGATTGCGACATTGCGAACAGGTTTTTCTATGAATTATTTGTATTTTTTATATTCTTAAAATTCTTAAACTAATATCTTATACTAATATTTAGTCTTTGCAAAGATTACAAATAACATTATTTATTAGACATTATGAGCGTTATTGCCCCTTTGAATTGCTAGACTTAGCCGTTAAGCTAAATAAGCGCCAGCTCTTGGGTTCCCAGACGTAAGGACCAATTTTTGGGACACGTTAATAAAATTTTTCGTGTCCGAAGACCACGGGCCCAGAGTCTCAAACGCAAGCTCCGCAGAAACGTAGTCATTTCAAATAACGGAGTACATACGGCGCTTAAGCATTTGAGCAGATAAAACAGTATTAAACGCGAGCCACAGAGTAAATAAAAAGCTAATGTGTTCCAGCACCGACATTGTATCAATCATACATGGCATAAGTACTGCCATTTTTCGAGTGTTCAGAGCGCTGTCCGTTTCTATGCTGAGCTCACATCTCCACACTTTGAGCCGTGAACCTTTAAACGCCCTTCACTCTTTGCCTGCTTCGTCCTATAATTTGGAGGTTAGTGCATTATTTGTAACTTTAATAATAATAATTCTCATTGATAAAATATATTCTATATTACTTCTAATACAAATGTGTACAAAGTTTCATGAGGATCGGTTTAGTAGTTTTTGCGTGAAAGCGTAACAAACAAACTTACATTGACTGTTAGGGATAGGGATTTGTGAATGTAAGCAGTTTCGCAATGACCCGTTTTCATTTTCCTCGTCATAGTTTTCACGTCATTGGGTCAAACAAAAGCCAAAAACATTTGTTCATCCTGCGTCCACGGTGGCGTTCATTACAGCCGACAGCCAATAACAAGACGCGCAAGACTTGTGGTTGGTCGAAAGCAGAACGCAGCTCGTCAATGCGGTTATGCTCGTTAGGTTAGGTTAGGTTAGTTGGACAAACGTATTCTTTTCGTTTATTAGTTAAAGAAATTCACGTAGGCGTTTGTAGTGGCCAAAATTCTGTTCAATCGTAGATGAAAAAACGCAAGTATTTAGATATTTTTTTATGATTCTATGTAAGGGCACCTTTGCTGTAGAGTTTTTAAATGTGTGGTCTTATTTGTTCCAGTTCCAACGTTTAATGGATCAGGTGTATTATTCTAAAATATGTCTGAGTGGTCTTCAGTTCTTCTATGTCACTCGAGGAACTATTCTTACTGTAAGTTATATAATTTTCTACCTTCGCCTATATACTTAACACCTTTTTTTTTTATTTATAGGTAAGCGATGATGCAGCCTAAGGTGGAGCGCGCTTGCCTAGAAGATGCCTATTCACTCTTGATTTGAAGGTACTAATGTTGTAAGAACTGGGGAAAATGGAAGCTGGAAGAGCATTCCAGATCCCAGCGGTGCGAACCAGAAACGAAGATGCGAAGCGCTTCGTACGCGTCCGCGGTATATCGACCACGTAGGGATGCAGATCCTTCCGGTGCCTCGCGGTTCGATGGTAAAAAGGCGAGGGGGGAACTAGATCAAATAGTTCTTGAGCACACTCTCCGAAATATATCCTATAGAATACCGAAAGGCAGGCAACCTTGCGACGATGTTCCAAACTCTTAAGTTTTTTATTGGCTAGGTCACCGATGAGCCTTCTAGCACGGCGATCCACCGAATCCAGGGCATCAAGCTGATACTTGGCAGAGCCATCCCATAAATGGGAACAGTACTCATTGCACAAGTGCCTCCCTGTACCCTGACTTAACTTTAACTGAGGCGTAGGTGTTACGCCTCAGCATTACCTACCCTAAAATCTATTTATAATATATAACTCTTGAAAGAGGAGGATTTTGCCGTTTTATGCAATTTTCCTGCTGTATCCATACCCTGGTAAGAAACACAGTGCACGCCACTGCTTATAGACCCTGTTAAAATATTAAATCATAAGAAGCATATTTATTTAACCATACAAACTAATTCAAAACATTCGATTTGTTTACTTTAGACGACCCTATTAAAGACAAAATACCGACATGTGTATAGTTCCCACACTACGCGACGCGTACTTAATAAAGTGACAGGTGTCACTTGATTTAAATTTTTGCATTTATTACAATTAGGGTTAGGTTAGGGCTGTATCTGCTTTATTTCAGTAAAAACTAGGGCAGTGGTTTAAATAAACTATTCGCGTTTATTTATTTATTTAAACTCTTTATTTGAACACCACTACACAGTTAGGGAAATAAAGAACACAAAAACTGGAGTAGAATACAAAAGGCGGCCTTATCGCTTAAAAGCGATCTCTGCCAGGCAACCTTAGGATTAGGAGACAACAAGAGCGAGAAAAAATAGGTGGTGTAAAATTATTATAAACCTACATTCAAATAACTACATACGAATACATAAACAAAATAAACACAAATAAAAACATAAAATTATATAATAAAAACATAAAATTATATATATATATATATATATATATTCATATATATATATATTTATTAAATAAATATAAAAATAATAAACTAATATATATTATGAAAAGCTATATTAATGAATAGATGATATAAAAATAACGTTTCGGTTTTACAGATAAGTCTTAGAGACAGTAAATAATGTACCTCTAAAGCCTGTGAAGTATTACTTCGGTTTTTATTGACACGTTGTATTTAAACACGGCAAAAGCAATAAAAATAATTAGTTGGTAATTAAATTGACGGCTGATTAAAATCAAACACTATTTCTACTGTTACAGATGCTTTCAACTATAATCACCTACGAGCTCGTTTTGCTTCAGTTGCCAGTTATTTACTAATATTCATATTTGTGGGATGCCATCTTTAAAATGAAGTTAGACGGCCAGCATGCGAAAATCCTTCCTTTTTTTGATTGGTCTTACACTAGAAAGTAGATCTTGCACAGGTGTATCATTTGTGTCTTACTGCTATCCTTCTCCACGGTGAACATTGTGAAAAGGAAAGCATTACTTTAAGATCTGCCTGTTTATGAGGTTTTTAGAAGAAAAATTATTAGCACTTAGGTTTATTATTTAGAAATTATCGTAGCATAAATGTTGAATTTTAGCTACGATAATTTCTAAAGCCATCGCGAAGCTAAAGTGGCAATGAGCGGGGACTATAGCTCGGAGAACCGATGGACGTTGGGGTTCCAAGGTGTTAAAGTGGAAAACCCGCACCGCGTAGCGCAGCGTTGGTCGATCCCCAACCAGGTGGACAAACGACATCAAACGAGTCGCGGGAAGCCGAATCGTGGAGTCGGAGAAACGTCCTACAAAAGACCTATGTCCAGCAGTGGACGTCAGTCGATTGATGATGATGATGAACTTATAAAGCACTGTGCTGTGTGTTGATAGCAGGTCAGACCCTCCTCTGCCCACCAGTAGAACGGACGACCGGCGAAGTGGGCAGCAACCCTGCTTTCTGATTCCATGGCCGTGGGTTCGATTCCCACAACTGGGACATATTCGTGTGATGAACATGAATATTTTTCAGTGTATGGGTGTTTATCTGTATATTATAAGTATTTATGTATATTATTCATAATAACATTCATCAGGCATCTTAGTAACCATAACACAAGCTACGCTTAATTTGGGGCTTGATGGCGATGTGTGTATTGTCGTAGTATATTTATTATCTATTATTATTAGTGGCGATACGAGACAACTAAATAAATATAACGGAGAACTGCAGGTCCTTTGTGCTACTATGACCACCTTTTGCGATCACCCGTCTGCCCGGCGAGGCAATATTGGCTAACCCTTCCTATTGGAGAGATGTTTAGCTGTGGGCTGTTAGAGGCTATTGATGATTGTAAAACTATTATTGGAGGAATAGTCACGAGACATCATCGTGGAGGGGACGACGCGTAGTGGTGTTGTAGAGGCTATAAAAGGCGGTGTGCATTACACTCAGATTAACGTCGAACCGAGCCGAGGTCCGAGCCCTCGCAGGAGGCACCCTCGGGTCGACGTCTCCCACTCTCCCCCCGATGTCGTCGAGCCCTGGGGCTCTTCTCATGGCGAGCTTTCGCGCTCGCCCCACTCCCCCGGTGACGCCGTAGCAACCCCTCAGGTGGTTATCGGCAAGTGTCCATCCGAAAATCGAAATCCATTCGAGAGATTCTTCGGGTACCGTCAACTAGTTTAAGGGGAACCCCTGTCCGTTTGGAAAGTTAACCTGCGCATTTTGTTTTTTTTTGTAAATTAGATTTATAAATTGAATTTCTCTAAATAAGTAATCTGTTGAGTATTTTATTAGTTCTGTATAAATTCTTTCTTTAATTTCTATTAAAAATAAATAAGTGTGTGTAGTCGTGATTGTTTGTTTTTTTATTAAAATTTCACCTGTGGTTCCTAAAACTATTTATTTCTTTATTAAAAACCAGTTTACGTTGTGAAATAAAAGGTTTAATCATCACGAATACCAGCATAGAAGACGATCCGATTAGCTTTTTATGCACAAGAATAAAACAGTATAATTTAAAAATAACTTGGTTACGAACCAATCCCTATCCCTACTAATATTATAAATATCAATGTAAGTTTGTTTGTTACGCTTTCACGCAAAAACTACTTAACCTGATCCTTCTGTAACTTTGTACACATATTCTCAGAAGTGTTACAAGTATTATAGGATACTTTTTATCCCGACATTAAGCTCGGTGCCTTTGGGAGAGGGGATGACTGTTTGACGATTTTACACCATAACTCCAACAAATTATAACCGATTAAAATAATTATTTTCGTACTATAGAGGTTATAATATGTTTTTTATTTTGCCCAAACTTCGGTTGGAGATAGAGGATAGAACTCCTGAGCGGACAGCAGCAAACTTATCATTTAAGGCTTAGCGATACTGAATACTTAAATTTTTTTAGATCTACAACTAAATTTAATGCCACATCAAAAAACAAAATCAAACGCAAACAGAGTCGCAGGCAACAGCTAGTTTAATATAAAATTATCCTAATGTTTTAGTCCTTACGTAGTGTTTGTGGCTTTGTAGCTCTAAATTGTATTTATAGTTTCTTTGATGTCCAAATTACGTTTACGTAATTGAAGAAGAAGAAGAAGAAGAAACACTTTATTGCACGTATAACATACAGGAAAAGAAACAGTAAGGAGTATACAGTACACAATGTAGACATGCAAAGGCGGCCTTATTGCTAATTGAATTGCTAATTGAATTGTTGAATGGTATTGTTTTAGATCTTTTTTAGTGTTTGTAGAGTAGCTCTAAATTGTATTCATATTTAAATTATATTACACGTAATTTAAATGTTGAATGGTAATTTTTTGCCCATTGTTTAAAAATACTGCTTGATACTAATGATTGTTTTCTTTTACATCCATACTACCTGATATAACAAATGTGTATAACAAAAGTGTATGTTTGTTTATTTGTTTGTCGGTTACCAGCTCAACTTCTGCAACTATCTTGATGATGTTGGAAAAATACAACTTGCCGATTTCAGTAACACTCACGTTTCGTCTGGGATTTTATAAAAGGGGAAAAATAGGAGTGAATTTCTGCAAATTCTGAATGCAAATGGTGAATTTGCTGAATTTTACAGTTTAACAGCCATTTTCAGATAGTGCTTAATATTAACACACGGTGACTAAATAAAATAGAATGCATGACAGTTATAGTTTATTCAATTGCTTCATATGTTTTAACACTGAACTGCAATAGTACAAGCTCGTACTTTACTATGGTGCCGATGACCTGAAAGTAAATAATTTACGATTTAATTATTTAGGACTTTAGAAAACGATTTTATACATTCTTATATAAGAACTATTCTAATATAATAAAAAACGGTAATAGCCTAGTGGCTTGGGGCTTCGGCATCAATTTCTAGGGGGCGAGTTTGAATCCCAACACCTAACCTAAGCATTAGCTCGCACCACAGAATTAAGAACATACAGAATCCTCATTCAGCAATTATTGCAGTGCAGTACAGTGTCCAAAAACAGTAGACGCCCCTAGAACGTCTCACGTCACACCCGCGATATGTTGCTAGCTCAAAAACTTTCCCGTTTTCCTCATTTTATGGTAAACGTTTAGAATATTAGAAGTAAAATCACTACTGTCAACAGCTAAATTAATGAAAAGACTAACCACCTGTTTGAGAAACACTAGTGGTAGTGGAGTGGTTTTTGATACATGTTCTTAATTCTGTGGTTTGCACATGGCAATAAAATATCACTTGCTGTAACGGTGAAGGAATATAATATATATAAATTCTCCAAGCGTGTGAAGCCCACTAATCCGCACTGGGCTCCAGCGTTCTGGACTGCGGTTTAAACCCTTCTCATTCTGGTAGGAGACCCGTGGCCTGTAATAGGTTGATATGATGATGAATATTTTCTACTTTCTAGAAAACAATTTATTGATTAATATATAACCCTTTCCGTAAGGTAGGTAGGTTTGCAAAGGTACTATTTTATACTGCGAAACGGGAATACGTAAAATTTCCACTCGTAAGTTCGTAGTTACCTAGGTGTTTAAAAAAAGGATAACAAACAACTACAATAGATTAGAAAGAGTCCGCTAAGACCGTATATCCCTCGAGTGCATCTGCGTTGATTGCACGGAACACGATTGAGGGATTACGGCATCCTGCAGAGTGTTCGATTGGAAAACTCTTTTTATTTGTTTTTCTTATATCATTTATTTTTCTTCACTATACAGGATAATTTTGAAACCACTACGGATTTTTTTTTTGTGGTTCAGTATCGATAATATAACATATTTCCACAAAATTTTTCATATATTTTTTTCTACCATGTCCGAGCATTAAATAAGCAAATCATGTCTACTCGTAATAAGTCTACCTAAATTAATAATAGCCCACTACCATCTTAGGCTACATCATCACTTACCACCAGGTGAGATTGCAGTTATGGGCTACTTGTAGTGGATTAAAAAGAAAACCATCGTAATGTGTGGCATGGTAAGTAATGGGTTTTCCAATTTTAATTGTTTAAGTTATTATAATGCTCTTTTTTATGGAATGACCGCTGCGACAATAGGACCGAGTGCGAGAACGTTGATCGCAAGTTAACAGCTGAAAGCTATTGTAGGGTACCCATAATTATCTTTTCCGGGGACTAATCTTTTGTAACCAGTAATTTCAGTATTGTTAAGTTAAACATCCTGAAAAAAAGTATCCTGTATGAACCAATTAATGCCCAATGCTTAACATAGGTTTGTAGTAAAGATTTCCAATTCCATAGGGTTGTACATACGCTTGCATTCAGTGACTCCCTTTGACTCCATTAAATGGTGGGGTCTGGCAACGCTGCGATTTCCGTAGTAGGTAGAAGTCATTAGTCTAGAACCTTACGTTCGTTGAAAAACTAATTTCCAGAGATTCTCAGAGCTATGTTTCTCTGCCTTTGTCTGTTTCACATCAAAAAAGTAAAAGCAGCTTCTAGTTTTGCGTGACAACGCTTTTCTTTGTCAGGTCGGTTAGTGTAATAATAACCAGAAGAATACACGAAAAAGCGAGCGAATAATTACTATGGCAAACCACCTACAATTTATTAATAAAACTAATAAATGTACTTTCCCTTAAAGACTCGGTGACAGAGATTAACGTAAAACGCATTCTAAAAAAAATTGCCATGAATTAGACCTTACATAAAATATGTACACGCAGTGATATTGGAATACCTGTATAATGTATGCATTCGGAACAACGCCAAACCCCTCACAGTGCAGAATGACCTACATTGTATTAATTAGTGTGATACCTTTATTTCTACTGCTTTTTATAAGTTGAAATGATTTGTATAATGTGCGTTAATGTATTAATATTATTTAAACTAATTAGATATTAGGAATATACAGCATCCAAACAAACTGAGGTGAGTTTCAGGATCCGAAAAATATTAATTTTTAGTCGTTTGTGTATTAATAATAAAATATATATATAACGTGTAACAGAATTACGAAATAATATTGAAGGATGCATAGATATATTTCATAAGGAAATATTAAATCAAGTGAAACATATTTATATTTCCAAACGAATGTAAGTGCTTACTTATGGCAACCCTATTAAAGATAAAGGACCGACACGCGCATTGTACCTACGCTATTATTTCGGCGCGTACCCAATAAAGTGACGCGAGTCAAATGATTTTAATTTTGCATGTGATGTTAGGATTGTATCTGATTTCTTTCAGTAAAAACTTTGGCAGAGGTTTACTCAAAAACTATTAGCATTTCGGTTTCACAGATAAGTCTCAGAGACAGTACATAATATACCTCTAAAGCCTGTCAAGTATTATTTAAGTTTTCATTAACACGTTTTATATAAGAAGAAGCTGAAAAGCCATTATTAACCATTGATTGTTCGCCAGAGCCTAGGTTACACAGCATAACAGTTGCAGTTGGCAATTTAGAAGGCTGTTACTGTCTCTTTATAACCTCTACCCTCACCTATTTTCCTAAGCAAGTCTCAGTTCTAGATACATTTAGAATAGAGCAGATAATATTTCAAGAAAATAAAATATTACCGTCAGAATCATTCCTCTGGTTACATCAAAAAATAGTCCACTTAGAGCTGTCGTTGTGTATTTAGTTTGACGGATAAATCTTTGTACCTGAAAAAAAACAAAAAAAAAAAAACTATCTTAGTACTCATAGCCGCTTAATTTGGGGCTAGATGGCGATGTGTGTATTGTCATTGTATATTATTATATATTATCACTGTGATAAGCATGATTTTCTTTCCAGAAGTGTCGGCTATATAACAGACTTAACTCCGTAAATTTATGTGTGTGTGTGTGTGTATTGTCGTAGTATATTTAATTATTATATTATTTTTACCCTAATCGAGGAGTACTTACAGACTATACTAATTGCAGAATCAAGTTAAGGTTAATAAAGGTATTTTCATAATATCATTAAAATAATGTATTTGTATGCCAAATTAATGAAAATAAAACACAATTGATGAACCTTAAATGACCTAAGAGATTATTTACACATTAAAATATTAATAAAAAAACCAATTTCAATCCACCAATTAACGTTGTGGCCAATCAAGGCAAAAAAATCACCATGATGGATACCATGATAATACTCACCTCAATTGTATAGTCTGAAGTTGGTACATGTTGCAAAATGTAAAATGGTTTCAGAGCCACAGTATTCACGTTTGCAGCTAGTAGAGAAGTTAGAGTCGCCCTCACGAATAGGAACAAAGATGAGTAGCAATAGTAAAAGTAATATGGCAGGCTTTTATGTGCTCTAAAAGAAATACAATAGCAATTGAGGTATAAAATTTATATGAAATGAGTCCATTGTGCTGGGTAGGTGACGTCCGAGGTTAACTACAAGTTAGTATAAGAAAGATATCTCTATTACGGCTTACTGCGGTATTCTACCAGGATTGAATTTTTATTTATAATTACTAAAAAGCGTGATTTGTTCCCAGGTTTGACTAAGGCGTCTCCCAACATAAAGGTTTGGCCATAATCCTCACGCTGGGCAGACGGATTGGTGATCGGAGTAGATGGTATTTAAAGAAGAGATGACGGGATAAAGCAGTAGCTTGATCTGCGCTATTTTCCCTTAGTCGCCTCGTAGCACGACATCCGCGGGAAAAGGGAGGTGGTGACAATATTGTGTGTCTGTTGAAACCCATTTTTGATCTTTCATCAAGCCAATACAAAACGATTTATAGGTCCTAATAGGAAAATGTTAAAGTACGAAATATCTAACTGTCTCTTTTTTCAAAGGGCAAACATGTACGAGTATAAGTGAAATATGCGAGTTTAAAAGTTATTTTTTTTTTAATTTTTTTATTCTAAATTCTAACTAATTCAAATTAATTAGAGCATTTTTTTTTATTGTAGTTATTGTACTACTTTGTTTGATTTATTATCAATAAGGTTATAGTAGTCATATAATTCCATACATCGTCTTACTGGGCTCACTTTAAAAGCATGCAAAATACTATAAACAATATTGTACGAGTATAAGTAAGTAATGGCGTTGTACTAACATTTTTACTTTTTCGTGATGACAGTCCATAAGGCTAGGATTATTGCAGCTGAAATAATAAATGTAATTATTACTGATAATTACAGTAGCCAGTAGAATAAAACAAAAAAAGACTTGAATATACTCTATTAGTGGATTAAAAATATACTGATTGCAAATTATTATTTTTTTTATTGCCAAGTTACATCTTCAAAGTTATAAATTGTTTTCCGTTAAAATACGTCACTATAGTTTGTCTCGAAAAAAATGCATAGGGATATAAGAATTCTAGCTTTCATCCGCGGCTTTGCTCGCGTGTTAATACTTTGCCAGGAGGAATTAGACACCGACTATGAATACAGAGTAGTGCACTAAGGACGTTTGTGTAAAATATATTTTTTTCTATTAACCGGTAAGTACAAGAACAAAGTAAAAGTACAAGTAAAGGCTGTCTATATGCGAAAAATCAAGTCAATTGGTCGTAAAAATTAGAATATTCTTGTAAACCAATCTGCGAGTTTGATGTTTTTCAGAACCAAAAGTAACTTGTGTTACTCACCGTCCTTTCAATTAACTCTGCCAAAAATCAAGTCGATTGGTTACTTAAAATTAGGGCGCAAAGGAAGGGCAAACAAACAAACAAGAATATTTTCGTATTTAAAATATTATTTAGGATTTCTTTATTACTCCATAATATATAAACTATAGGTTCAAATATCAAGAAAAAGACCGCACGTAAAGGAGTAAAAAAATTCTAAAGAATAAACTTACTTGAGAAGAGAAAACAGTTGTACACATATAAAAAAGACGTTGGTGAAAAACGAGAGAAGTATTAAATAGCACATCTTAGAATCAACAGTCTGCACGAGTTGGACTAAATCTGAGTAATACAATCGTATTTCTTCCCATCGAATGATTTTCTGAAAAACAACAAAGACAAATTTATAAAAGTACAACCCTCACCTCCCACAATGTGAAGCGGTTTAGGCAGTAGTCCACCACGCTAGCCCAGTGCGGATTGGTGGACTCCACACACCTTTGAGAACATTATGGGAACTGGGTTTCGTTGACCGTTGAAGCAAGTGATATTTTAATTGCTTGAAAAGCACATAACTTCGAAAAGTTAGAAGTGCGTGCTGGGATTTGAACTCGTCCCCCCGAAAGTGAAGTCAAAGTCCTATCCATTTTGGGCTATCACCGTTTCGTACATAGTAAAATTTCTAATTTATATAAGTATTTATCAATTGTCTTCTTCGCAGTTTTATTATAGGGTTATATAACTCTAGTTTTTTGAAAAATTAAAGCCGATTTTCTTTATTTACTGTGTGGTGATGGTTTGGCCGATTTTCATCACGTTTTAATAAGTGGAGTAACTATTTAATCAAATTGAAATTAACTTTAATTAACTTTTACACTACACCGAACCCTTTTAAGCTTATTAAAAACAATAATGAACGTTCACTCCTAATGCAATAAACAGGGTGGCATTGCTGAGTTTCTTGCCGGATTCTTCTCGGTAGCATCTGCTTTCCGAACCGGTGGTAGAGTCACTACACACAGACAGACTTGACGTTTCAAAAGTGCTTATATTAAGCCTACTTGAAATAAATGAATTTTTAATTTTTAATTTTGAGGGTTAAAGAGATATACGTCATTAAAGTAAAGCTCTAGCTCTCACAGGATCCGTTTACAATGCTTATGCAAAAGTGTTTAGTTTCAAATCCGTGCCCATCAACTTGAGGCATTAATCCTCATGTGAAGTCATGTGCCTGTAATAACAAGAGATTTATGTCTTTATAGTATAATAGGACATTAGCTCTCACAGGATCTTTTTACAATGCTTATGCAAAAGTGTTTAGTTTCAAATCCGTGTCCATCAACTTGAGGTATCCGTACCGGTAACACCGGGTACCACGCCTTTTAGAAATAAGCTTGGCGGTAGTAGGTCCGTCCCAGGACGAGCTCTGTCACGAAAAGGTCTACTATACCATGTTTTACCAACCTACCCTCGTTTTTATGTTTATTTCTTGTTATGGAAGAGCGGTGTCTTCTGACACAGGGCTAGTAATACTGCGCTTAAAAGAAGGCTCCAGCTATTAGTAACAGTAATTTTATTTACCCAAATAAAATATTTTTTATTTTTTACTACTTCCAAGATGATATACTTATCGCTAACTTCGTGAAATACTTCCCTCCAATTTTACTATACTGATGGAATAGTTGTTATTTTGTACTCGGGCATGTGACATCTATATTACTTAAATATTATAATATAATAATAACAAATTATTATCGCAAGTTACCAGTCTTTGTTGATTTTCAATAAGTTTGTTTAAGTCTCTGAAGTACGAAGTCAAGTATAAGCTGACGCACATGGTCATAGCGTCCGTGAAGTTCCATAGAAATGTTGATTGAATGTTCATCACCTATTTAAATGAAACAATATTAATATCATCAATATTATCAGCTTATTAACTTCCTACTGATGGGCACGCCTCTTTTATAGGATTAGTGGTTTTATAATTTGAATTAGTGTTTTTACCTTTACTTGGAGGAATTATCAATTTGATAAATTTAAAATGCATATAAAAATTTTCGGAACCGACAGGATTTGAACCTGCGACTCTCTGGCAATCGCGGCCTAATTGCTTTCTCCAATTAAAGCCGGAGAGCTGTAGCTTAATCTTTTATTTATCTTAAGATTTATTTATCTTTTTTATATATTTTTTATTCTACTACATTAGCCTACTAAAATTAGCCTCTGACTGCAATCTGACCAGTTGTTAAGTGATGATGCAGTTCAACATGGTATTATGCATGGTAGTGTGCTAAGCTTTTAGGAAAATAGCTTTTGTATAAACACGATGTTAGCTCAAATATTTGACTTGACTTGACTTGACTGTTTCCGTAGTCACCTCGTACGACACCCGCGGGTACAGGTGACGTCACCATACAGCACCAAGAAACCTATTAAATTACTGAAAATATACATTAACGGAGAAGATACAAACAACACAAAACGAGTAGGTACTTTACCTCATACAGTATAGCTTTCCAATGGCTGTATGGTGTGAGTTCGAACACGAATGAGGCTGTTGATACAAAGTAGTGCTCCAACAAATTCAAGCTTAATTCATTATTTTCGTGACAGTTCATTATGAGCTGCATTTTGAAAACTAATGATGAAATGTGTTCCGCTGAAAAATAGAATTACTATAGGGATTCCATTATTCCAAAGATTTTTAAACTCCTCCATACAATTTAGTAATGCCATAAACTTACTATATTACAAATTTTACGGAGTTAGTTCTGTTATACAACGTGTAAATGAAAACCGACATTATTTACTATCTCTGAGGCTTATCTGTGCAAAAAAAGAAATCAGATAAAGCCCTATGTATAAATATAGAGCTTTATCTGATTTCTCTGGGCACATAACATGCAAAAGCAAAATCAAGTGACTCCTGTCCTTTATTAGGTGCGCATCGCGCACTATGCGCGTTGCAGTCTTTTAACTTCAATAGGTTTGTCACAAGTAAACACTTCGAATGTTTTGATTTAGTTTGTATGGAAATATAAATATTTCCATACAAACTAAATACTTTTGATTTAATATTTTTAGGTGATTCCATATATAGTTATGCACCCTTCAACAATATTTCGTAATTCCGTTACACGTTGTATAGCCGACACTTCTGGAAAGAAAATCATGCCACCTTACGCATGTTAAAAATTCATGTGAAAAGGGAGAGTAGTTGAGAGAGATTAAAACAGATGGATGGATTCTGTTAAAGAATTACAGTGATCAAAAACTGGTTGTTTTCGGCCGAAATAACTTGCAGTTCACCAATATTTAGTACGTGTTCAATTGTCTACTTGGAATGAGTAGATTTAAATATCTACTTATTCTACCACACCATTTGTACGGAATTAAAACAGCGCTATCTAGTGACAATACCGATTTTCATTATTGTCAGTTAGCGCTCTTTCAATTCCCTACAAATCGTGCGATAAAATAAGTCCGATCCTATATTTTACTGCACAATATACCCCGACCCCTCTTGTTACTTCCTTTGCTATACTTTTAAGGGTCGTTGTATTATTTTAAATAGCTTAATAGGTATTCTATCATAGCCAAGAATCACTATTGGAGGAGCCACCAGGAGTAATTTGAAAGATAGCTTTTCTCGAAAATTTATCAAATATTTTTTTCTTTCTTTTGAATGAATGAATGAATGAATACACTTTTATTGTACACCACAGAGAAAATTTACAGAGATACAAATACAACTGATCAATAAGGTAGAACGTACAATTTGGCGGCCTTATCGCTAAATAGCGATCTCTTCCAGGCAACCAAAGGCATACAAGAAAATGTTATAAGAAATAAGTAGGTGGTACAACGAACATAATTAAATATTAGGATTTAAAACTAAATTAACATAAAAAAACATAAAACATAGTATATACTAAACATAACATATTAAAGATATGTACAATAATATAAAATATATTCCATACATGTATACAAACATATAAACATACAAATACGCTACAATAAATACTTAATTAAAAAATAAATAAAAAAATAAAAATAAATAAATAAAATAAAAGAACCCTCAAATATATGTAGAAACCGAAATAAACAAAAAAGAATACAGTGATCATTCCCATCAATGCTTTTTAATTTAATTTAATATTTTCAATATGCCAATTCACTTTTGTGTTTCAATGTGGTTCCGGTTTCGTTATATAGAAATACTATATCCTTGTTGAATAAACCTTTTTACGCATAGGTCAGGAGTTTTTATTTTATTCTATAATGACTCGATTTTCTTTGTTAAAAAAATTGTAATGAAAACTGGATAAAATATTAAATTTCATTACAGTCGCTCGGCTGTTAAAACACGGACGTTCATCTCCTTTAATTAATTACAAAGTAGACTGAGGTGATAATGTTTAAAAGCTATTTATTACGTTGGAAAAATTAAGCTATATTATGGATATTAAAGTATGACACTTTCAATTTCAATGTGTCAATAGTGACCTTTCTTGTTTGAATCTGATCCGGCACATCAAGTTTAACAACTGACACCCCTGAAGCCAAGAATTTATCTCAAAGCTTTTTCCAGTCTTAAATCGAAGCTGGGATGCGTCATGGATGGATCTCTTTCTTGGAAGCCGTTTACGCGAATACGTAATCAATGTCTTACTAATTTTTAAAATTTGCAAGGTTTTGTTCCGGGCGGTTAATTCCCCTGCTGGCACGCCACAATTGCTGAACCAGCTTACAACAGTAATAATAATAATAATGAAAAAATATACTACGACGTTACACACGTCGCCATCTAGCCCCAAAGTAAGCGTAGCGTGTTATGGTTACTAAGACGACTGATTAATATTTTTATGAATAATACGAGTATACATAAATACTTAGAATATAACACCCAGACACTGAAAAACATTCATGCTCATCACACAGACATTTTCCAGTATCGAACCCACAATCGAGCCTTGGGCTCAGAAAGCAGGGTCGCTGCAAACTGCGCCAATCGGCCGTTAAAGTGCATAGACTATGAGCCCTACTACTAAGAGAAGAATCGAAGTTAGTTGATTCGTATGGTAAAGGTTAACCAAGAAAATTCAAAAAATTTTAGTTTAATCCTAGAAATGAAGTCCTCAAATATATGGCAACACTTAAGGTATTCAGTATCGTTAAGCCTTAAGTGAGGGGTTTTCTGCTGTCCGCTGAGGAGTTCTGTCGCCTATCTCCAACCAATTTCATCAGATCCACACGAAATTTAGACAATATTAAAATGATAGTATAACTTGTCCAGTTCAAACAGAATTATATAAATCAGAAAACATTTGACGGGGTTAGGGGGTAAAACCGTCAAACCTATTCCTATTATGAATTGTTACCTAAACCACTCAGTGACAAATATATGTACACCGGGGGCTAGTTTTGATTGTGTCATTAATAGCCTAAATGAAAAAAATCTAGATAGGCATACAAATGTTGTCTTATTGTTAGGGGACAGTTTAAATGTCAAAAAGCATCAGATTATAAGATGCATTGAAAAATTACTGCTTTTAAATAACAAAACTAAATGTAAGTTTGTAATGTGTGCCTTTCCTTATTGTGGCACTCTAAACTCAAAACAAAATGAACATATTTATAAATTAAACTTATTTTGACATTAATAAATTCACGTCATTATTTGTAATGACAAGAGATAAATTGTATCTGCCTAAAAAGTGTAAGCAGCAGATAGCGTTTTTACTAGCTTATAATTTAAATGATACTGTTACAACTGTTGTAACAAAGTCTATTGACACTTTTACAAATTGTACTTCAAGTACTTCTATTTCTATTACTGACGCTAGTACTATTAAGAAATTTTATAATGATTTAAACTAGTTAATAAGACAACGGAGGAGCTCTGCCATATGAACATTGTACACCAAAATATACAGAGCTTCACCGGCAAAGAATTAGAAATAGAGCTGTTTGTGGAGAAACTCAATGTACATATTCTGTGTATAACTGAGCACTGGCTCACTGCTTGTGTAAGTAGCAGTAAACATCGATAACTTTATATTGTCAAGTGCGTTCTTCAGAAGGACTGCAATTCACGGTGGATCTTTAATTTTTGTATGTAATAATATAATTTGTAAAGAACGAAAAGACATAGTTGGTCTTTCTGTTGAACGCATTGCAGAACTGTCTTGTGTGGAGCTGGAGCGATTTATAATAGTGAGTGTATACCGACCCCCTTCAGGTGATTTAAGCGATTTCGAGAATGTCATGGAGGATGTACTAAAGCGTTTGTGTCTTTCTACTAAAAATGTAATTGTATGTGGCGATTTCAATGTCGACATTTTACTAGAAAATGCAACAACTGCTAGATTGCCTAACTTATTTAAATGTTTTAATTTGTGTCACACTTTTAGTGAACCTACTAGAGTAACTGCAACTTCAGCATCCTGCTTAGATAATATTTTTTTCAATTGTGATATTTTAGATAAAAGAATAATTAATAATTTAAGGTCAGATCATTGTGGTCAACTTATTACTGTTTTAAATACTATCAATAAAAGCAGACAAATTATAAAGTGTAGGCCAATAACTAAGACTAAATTAATGCGATTCAAACGTGAAATTACTGCGAAAATCCCTGGTATTGCGTGCGAACATTTTCATCCGGACAGTCTTTATAGTGCACTATTTAATACTATAAACAACGAATTTAATAGAGTATTCAACTTTAAGCACATCAATGTCAGTAATAAATTAAAATTTAGTGACTGGGCTACTGTAGGTATATATAAAAGTAGGGAGAAGTTGTATGAGCTGTATGATGAAAAACAGTTTAATCATACTCCAACTTTCGTAGAACACGTAAAAAAATACTCTAAAATATTTAAGAATGTTTGCACTAATGCGAAATCGCTACACATTAAATATAGTATAATGAAATCTGATAACAAAATACAAACAACCTGGAAAATAGTTAATTACGAGTCAGGAAAAACTAAATCTCGTGATGTGGATTTTGAAATTATTGTTGATAACAATAAAGTGACGTCTGACAGGGAGGTTGCTAATACTTTCGAAAACTTCTTTCAGAATGTTCCCATTTTGTTAACAGATTCTCTAAGCTCTTCACCAATAGCAGCTCAGCGTATATTGAGAGATAATGTTAAAGAGTGCAATGTTTTATTTAATTTTAAACATATATCTGCAATAGATATTGTAAAGAATTTCAGGTTATTAAAGTTGAAAAAAACCGGTGATCTGTGGGGTATGTCGGTGATGGTCATTTCTAACATTATTGACGTTATTGCCCCTTATTTAGCTGTAATTTTTAATGAATGTGTTGATATGGGTATTTTTCCGAACCTAATGAAATGTAGTAAATTAATACCCCTTTTTAAATCCGGTCATAAAAATGACCTTAACAATTACAGGCCTATTTCAATCTTGCCAACTCTTAGTAAGGTCTTTGAAAAAATTATACTTTATCAACTTTTAAATCATTTTAATGTAAATAACTTACTTCATCCGGAGCAGTACGGCTTCACTAAAGGTCGTAGTACAACGGATGCAGGCGCAAGACTCATAAAGCATATTTACGATGCCTGGGAACGTTCGCAGAATGCCATTGGTGTTTTCTGTGATCTGTCCAAAGCATTCGATTGCGTTGAACTCAAAACGTTGTTATTAAAACTAAGCCACTATGGCATCAAAAACGTTGCACTCAATTTAATTGCCTCTTATCTAAGTGATAGAGTTCAAAGGGTATGCGTAAAAGACATAAAGTCTAAGGGATCATCTGCCTTAATGGGTGTCCCACAAGGCTCAATTTTGGGTCCCTTATTCTTATTTCTGGTGTATATAAATGATCTGCCACACCATGTCAGGGGCACTTGTGAGATTGTACTGTTCGCAGATGATACATCTCTCATTTTTAAGACTGATACAGAGATAATTTTGACGATGACGAGAAACAAAGATAATTTTGACGACGTAAACCGTGCTTTGTCACATGTGTCAGACTGGTTTACTGTTAATAACTTACTTTTAAATGCAAAAAAAAACCAAGTGTTTGGAATTTGTTTTGCCTAACGTAAAAAAAATTGATAAAAACATCATAATAAATGGAGAAACACTTGAAATAGAAAACTCCACTGTTTTTCTAGGAGTGACCTTAGATTGTAAGCTACAGTGGGGTACCCATATAGAAAGCCTAGCGAGTAAACTCAGCTCAGCTGCATATGCAATCAGGAAAATTAGACAGCTTACCGATGTTGAAACAGCTAGCCTTTTTTATTTCGCATACTTTCACAGTATTATGTCCTATGGGATCTTGCTGTGGGGAAAAGCTGCAGATATTGAAAGTATATTTATACTACAGAAAAGAGCCGTACGATCAATATATAAACTTGGATCACGCGAATTGCTTCGTGAAAAATTTAAACAAATAGGTTTTCTTACAGTAGCTTCGCAATACATTTATAATAATATAGTCTTTGTGAGGCAAAATATTACTCTTTATAAATCAAAAGCTGAAATTAACAATCGACTTACCAGAAACGGTCATAAATTAGTGATATCTGCATATCGTCTGCGAAAGGTGCAGAATTCCTTTGTGGGGTTGAGTATACGCTTTTACAACATGATTCCTAAGGAAATTCTTGACCTACCAATGCATACATTTAAAAAATGTGTAAAAACGCATCTAGTACAGCGAGGTTACTATACATTTGATGAATGCCTCAATGACAAGGTAGAATGGAAGCAGCCAGCCTCGCTCTCATCTCCCGCAAGATAGCAAAATGATTGTAAATGTTGATGTTGGAAAAGAGCAACTACTGAGTTTCTTGCCGGCTCTTCTCGGTAGAATCTGCTTTCCGAACCGGTGGTAGAGTCACACAAACATGCATACTTGACGTTTCAAAAGTGCTTATAAAGTAGGCCTACTTGAAATAAATGAATTTGAATTTGAAACACTTTCATCCCCGCTCCCTAATGAACTGAGCTGAATTTCAGGATAAAAGTAATCTTACGTTCTACCTCCCAGTATGAACTCAAATAAAACTTTGCACGATTTGTGCAAAGTTTTATTTGAATTCATTCAGTAAAAATCAGTAAAAATCTCTTTCTTTCGAAATTAGAGACACTGGAATTAGCGTTTAGGTTAGTAGTTATAAATAAAAAATTTAATATTTTTTATTATATAATATCATATATATCAACGTTTTTTTGGATATCACCTTTAAAGGGTGGTAAAATAAGGGAGGAAAGTTTTAATGTTTTTTTAAATTGAAAAATTTAGTAAAAAGGTTTATTTTAAAGCATTTATAAACGAATTAATCGTCCTATGTTTTTTAAATTAAAGACTCCGAAATGTGTTTATTGTAATACACCGCAATATATTAGTAGATATGAGTATAAACGCCAAGGTGAATTTTTCTGTCTACCGTATAAACTATTGAACCGATCTTAAGGAAATTTGCCTGTCTTTCTGGAGAAGGACATACGCACCAGTGGAAATCTTCTCAAGGTCACGGGATAACAGGAATTCTACGCAGACAAAGCCTCGGGCATCCTTGAATCCTTGAGGTACACACTACTAAATTTTAGGAGTTTTGAACAGTATTTTTTAAATTTTTGCTTTTATAAATCAGTTGTAATAGAATGAACTTGACAGTTTACATTTCTGTCTGATTTTGACCTGATAACGTTTAAATCATGGGACCGATTTTAAGGTTCTGGTGGACATAGGCGTATGCGAGCCCGGTTTTTTTTAATTTCAGGGCCAATCAATATTTCATCGCGGATGAGCAACAGCTATAGGTAAATAAGAAGGAAATACTTGCCTAATGAAAAAATCAACACCATATAAGCTATTCTGGTATACTTCTCAGGGCCATTGCTAGCTGAGCTTACATGAGTGACACGTTTTTCAATATATCCGGCTCGTTGAATAAGAGTAGGCCAATTTGAAGCAAGTTTCATTATGAAGAACGCAGTAACCATAGTGGTTGTGTAGAATACGAGGTCTTCTGGAAATAAATTTACGTTTATAATTTATTATTTCATTGGTTTAGATGAATACTAGTCCGTAGTGTATTTCAGGATAAAAATGTGGTGGAAGACCAGTGTATGAGATAAAGTTACCCAAATCCAATATCAATTGCATCAGTAGTTTTTGCGTGATGCGTGAACTGAGAAACAGACGGACAAAAAGTCAAAGACAAATAGTTTTGTCTCTCTATTTATATTATACACTTTTTAAATAAAGCGGTATGCTTTCCCAAGTGCTTTTTGGGGATAAAAATTTCTCATGTCCATTTTTTGTTTTCAAAAAATATTTTAATACATAACGTAATACTTGTGCTGTTGTACACTAATTTACTTGAGATAATCGTTGACACTAACAGTTTACCAATATTTAAAAACATGTTATTGAACATCTTCCTTATAAAACGATCTGTATTATCGCTCACTAACTTTTTCTTTAACCACCCGCAGAAATTTTTCTTTTGTATTTACTAATTCTAAAATGTTATTGAATTCTCGATGTAAGTGAATTATTGTGTTCTTTTTGAGAAATAAATAGATGTCTTTAAGCGGAATACTTTACGCCATCCTTACAAGATGCAAACGATTTTGGTATTAAATAGCATTAAGGTCGGTGCAGCAGTTGAACCGAATACAGGTAATAAGCAAACAGACACACAGAATTTAACATTTATACTTTTAGTACAGAGGGTTGCTACTCATAAAATTTCTTCGGCGTTTTCCCGTATAATATTTGTAATGTGAGCGAATTAAAAGACACTAAATATACAACTTACTCAAATGGTTGAAGCTTAAATCGTATGTGAAGAAGTGATAAGCGCTCGAAGCGGTCAACAAGAATTGCCCCAGAAGCGATATGCAATGGTAAATGGTGTATGTCGAGTTTAAATTGAACCTAGAATAAAAATAAGTGTTTCTTGAAGTTCATATATATATATATTTATAAGGGGACGACTGCCATTGCCAGACGGGTGATCAGTCATCTGTTAGGACCATTCCACCCTGTTCTCCATGTTTGAAACACAGGTCTACTGCTGTCCCAGTAGCATCCCCCTGAAACCTACCAGTCTTTGGTGAACCTAGCGATATCCCCTATAGATAGGTTTGTTAGGTCTTCTTCACTTATTCTATCCTTACCTTGTAGTCCCCATCTTACCAGCGCGTACATGGGGTACTCAGCTATGAAGTGAAAACTGGTTTCCACCTCACCGCACACTGGCACTCCTTGGAATAAGGTTTAGTCAAGTTATAGTTAAGAATACTGCTTTAGCTTTAAACAAGCCCTTTAAAATTGTCTCAAGGATTCAGGGAGAATTCTGTAACTACGTCATTTATAAGTCTATTAAGCTGGTTATAAAACATACATTGAAGTAAATATGTGGGTGACTGACTTTAGAGATCCTTTGTTGAGTCAACTCCTCTAACGTATTGGTAAATGTTGTGGTATCATTAGTGGGAGACGCTGAGCATGATTTCCAGCAGGAGAAATTTGAGATTAAGGGAATTTTCGTTGTTCAACCTTGAGCCGCACTGAAAGCTATCGTAGTTAAAGTGTGGTTAAAAATCTTTAGATCGCCAAATCGCATTCAATCAATCTCTCTCTCTCTCTCTCTCTCTTCTACATGGCGATTAAAGGTAACTTAACGTGCCAGACATATCTACGTGCAGTAGCTATGTTACTGGAAATAGCGTCACGTTAACCTTAGTAATGTTAATCTACGTTACTTTAACCTACGTCACGTTACCTTAATTCTGAACAACTTTTCTTATCCAGCCCTTCGACTGGAAACACTCCAGCCCAGCGACAAAGCCTCATCGGCTGACGAAGGCAGGCATGCATCTTGCATGCTGGCTCGTTTTTAACAATGTGTACCCTCATTTCTACAGAATTATATTAAAATTATACAAAGATACGCAAATTTAAACATTATGAACTAATATTATCATCATCATTTCAACCAATTGACGTCCACTGCTGGACATAGGTCTTTTATAGTGAGTTCCAAAATCAACGGTTTTGGGCCGCTTGCCTCCAGCGGCTCCTGCCTCACGTCATCTATTCACCTCGTTCAGGGCCGACCTACGCTGGTTACGCACCTTAAGACCCCATCGTCCTTGTTTCTCCGAGCTATGTGCCCTGCCAATTACCACTTCAGCTTCGCGACTCGCTTTCATCTCATAGAGATACTCACACTCCTAGCATAGCTCTTCCCAGCCAACTAATATAATATCGGGATATATTTCGGAGAGTGTGCTCAAGAACTATTTGATCTGGTACTTCCATCACCTTTCTACTTTCGAACTGCGAGGCACCGGGAGGCTCTGTCCCTAAGTGTTTGATGTTCCTTGGACTCATACGAAGCACTTCGCTTCTTTGTTTCTGAATACCGTAAAGATCTAGTATGTCTTTCCGGATTACTCATTTCCTACTACCTATAATATGAGTTCCTTACAATAAGGTGTGAAAAGACATTTTTTTATGCACGTTCCACTTTTCAAGTTTTTTCTGATTAAATACAGATATTTTTATTATTACTTAGGCCCATCAGATCTGGTTGTAGTCAAGTTCTAGTCTATATACGTATAAGCAGACGTTCCTATTTGAAAAAGCTTCTTCTTCTTCTAATGACATTCCTGACGCAGCGATGAGTGGATTCAATTGGGAGTTCCTGGGTTCAATCCCATGCGGAGGAAGTTTGGAAATTTGTAGTTCCATAATTTTCTCTGGTGTGGTCTAGTTGAAGGCTTTGTCCGTGGCTAGTTTCCACCTACCGACAAAGACGTGCCACCAAGCCATTTAGTGTTCCGGTGCGATGTCACTGCCGGGAATCGAACCAGGGACCTCCTACTTAAATTCACAGCGCTCACCATTGCGCCAGGGAGGTCGTCAAAATATATCTGTTATACGGTGTATGGTATAAGTGTATGGTGGTTATATTAAAATACAGGTTAGCCCGTTACCATATCAGACTACATAATCACTTACGAGCAAGTTATGCATTGAAGGGCTAACTTGTAGTGGAGTTAAACAAAATAGGCAAACTTGAACGTACCTTACACATCCAAGGGAAAGTGTTAGAATGTGTGAAATTATACTTACCATGTGAACGTAAATAGCCCTTTAACCTCTGCCACTTGTCAAGTACATTACAATGGTAAATATTTACATTTAATTTAATATCAAAAGTTGGCAAGATTTACACCGTACTTTAAATTACCAACCTTATCGCATTTGACTATAAGGTTCATTTCCATTCAATATCGTTTCACACTTCAGTAGATTAATTATTAATAAAACGGATTTCGATTGTAAATATCGAAGAATATTTGTCATCATCATCATTACACATGTCATCGGAGCGCTTAGCATAATGTTTCTTTAATATATAAAGTAAATAAAATAAAGTCATTACATTAATATAATTGGTTTATGCTGAGTTTCAGTAAATTTTAGGTTAGGAAAATTTTATTCTCATTTTTTTTTATACACTTTATTTGTACACAAAAAAAGAAAAAAAAATTTACATTTAAAAAGTAAGATACAAAAGGCGGCCTTATCACTTAATAACGATCTCTTCCAGGCAACCTTAAGATTAGAAAAACAAATAGAATCCGATGGGTGTATTATTATTAGGTACATACATACTTACGAATAATTACACTCTAATACTTATCCAGATTACACACATAAAATAATAATAATAATAATAAATATACAAAATTAACTTAAATATACAATATATACTATACCATACCATACATACTACTACTTAATACTTCTTTCTATTCTAAATCCTTTTGAGTTGAAGCTGCTGATGGAAGCGGCTATGGAACTCTCTCCCCTTTCAAATTAGGCGCGCGCAGTCACTACCGATTTTCAAGAAACTTCCTAAAAAACAATTTATGCCACCCTAATTAGTATTTTTTTTTTCTTCTGAGTATTTTTTCTTTGTGTAGGCTTATACTTTGTTTGATATAATTTATATATATAATATATATTTTATTTTATAAATCTTGTGTACAACCTAAAGACTGTGTTTTTTTTCCCTTTCCTTTGTTGGGTTGCCTGGCAGAGTTCGCTTTTTAGCGATAAGGCTGACCATGGTACCTTTGTTTTATTTAGTGTTCTTTTTGTTTATAATTTCATTTCATTTTCATTTTCATGACATACTTAAATATACCATAAATACTCGTATCTACTCAAGTAATAATAAATCACCTATTGTCGTCTTTATTGTTTAATGACCTTGACTGTCGTGTGCATATTGGAAGTGCATTCCACAGTTCAGTAGCTTGAACGAATGCCAATGCTTATAAAACTTTGTTTTATGAAACGGCATGCTCAAAGTCAGTGTACAACAAGAACGTAAAACTGAGTACACTCCAAGAAATTTAAATTTCTCGTTTAGGTAAGAAGGTGTTTTGGGGTTAAAAAACAGAGAACAGAAGAAGAGAACATTATATATCGGTGTGGAATATAACAAAGTGTGTACAGTTGCGTGCATAGAGGATATGCACAGGGTATGCAGATGATATAAAATGAAGAAAATCTCCAGTACAAGTTATAAAAAACTTAAGGATAGGCATTGTAAGAGTTATAAAAAGCCTACTGTGCATTCTCTCTATGCACGCCACTAAGTGTGTATAGTTCTGACAAGTAATTTCAGAAAAAAAGTTTATTTATTAAATTCTCGCGCGAAAGACGCGGTCTGCAATTTGTAATCTATATCGTCAGAAATTAACAATAATCAGTGTAATCCAAAATCTTGAGATGGCTGATTGAATTCAGCAACGCTACTAAATTATTCAATCTGTTGATTTGAGATTAGATTGATTACTGTAAATTCGGGCGTTTATCGACCTTATATGTTATACTATGAAACCACAATTACAAATACAAACAAATATAACTTCAAAAGGTTTCTTTTTGACATTTGAACATTCGAGAAATACTCTGTACCTACTGTCAAACTCAAACTTAACAAAACCTTAACCAAAAGCAGCTCGTATATTATAACAGAATTATTCTATTTCATTTTAATTGTTAGTTGCAGAACTTTGATCTGAGTTATCATACTGAACCAGTACTAACACGTATGTAACTATAGCTCCAGTCATCTGAAAATGTAAAAGAAATTTATATTTCAAGTTAGTACAACGTAAAATAAATTAATATTTCAAGTTTGGACACAAAACCCATTATAGAAAGTTTGAAAAACGCTAACGTTCTGCGTACTAAAATAGGAATATAAAATGAGAAATATTTTCCTACACGTGTATTCGGTCAAAGAATTAAGAACATACAGAAACCGTGTATACGACTAATATTGACCACAACCAAACACCACTTCACTCTAGAAGTGTTTCTCGAACAGGCGGTTGGTCACTTCACTCCATTTAGCAGTTGCCAGCAATTATTTTACCGCTAATGTTCTAAAGGTTTACCATAAAATGGGGAAAATGGGTAAAGTCGTGAGCTAGCAACATTTCGCTTGTGTGAAGTGAAGTGAAAACAGAGGTTAGCTTTGACCACTAAATGTTAGGGCATGGAATCCAATAACGGGTCCATGAGCGGTTTTCATGTGTCAGCATTGGTTAGATTAATGGACCGAAACTCGTTTGAAACTAGTTTTATAATAGAGAAAAAAATTACCTGTAAAACAACTGTCCTGTTTAAACTGAAAAATCCCATGCCACTTAAAGCTACATAATCTTTAACAAGCTGCCTCTGCAACCTCTCAATCTAAAACAAAAAGTATTGTGGACAATATATCTGAAATGGCCTTAGCCTTTTCTCATTGTGGGAGGAGACCCGTGCCCTGTCTTTAGTGGGCAGCCATGTTCTTTTCCGTTCCGTTTCGTTAACTTAAAACTAAAGCTACGAGTACATAAATAACAATAACGTGTATGATTATTCATCATCAGCATCACTTCAAGTGGTTGACGACCTATGCTGAACATATCCTGGGTCACTTGCTTCCAGCGGCTCTCAGCGACCAGTTTGATGACAACTGTCCACCCCGTTGGGGGTCGACCAACGCTGTGTTTAACGTTGCGGGGTAACCATTCTAACACCTTGGGACCCCAACGTCCATCGGTTCTCCGAGTTGTGTCCGTATCATCATAGTCCGTATCATTAGTCATCATATCCCACTACCGGCCACGCACTACAACGGCCACTACAACGCACGGATCTCGTCTCACAATAAGAAGGGGATAAGGCCGTAGTCCACCACGCTGGCCCAGTGCGGATTGGTGGACTTCACACACCTTTGAGAATATTTTGAAGAACTCTCAGCCGAGGTTTCCTCACTATGTTTTCCTTCACCGCGAGTTATATTTTAATTGCTTAAAACGCACCTACTCGTCGTTACTTGGAAAAATCCTCCCTCCGAAAGTGAAGTTGAAGTCCCATGGGCTACCACCGCTTCATCATTAGTATTCCACTGTTATGCAATACGTTGTGAAAAACTTTCAAGATAGATTTCCCCAATTACCTCTACATTGTAACACTTCGCATTGCATTCATATAAATATGGTAAAGCGAGTGTAGAGTGCTTGTTAACATCCGCAGCTGCCACCACCGCATACCCAGATCTTAGTATTAGCCAGATCAACGTTACTGCGTAAGTTGCTTCATTTAGCAGAGATTTCTCTTTTAGCTGCCTGGGAAAGGAATGAAAATAAATTTTGGTTACTATATACCTTATCTACAAAGCCAGTTGATGGCGTGGTCTTCGTCAACAGTGTTTATAATACAATTTTAAATATTCAATTGAAAATGAAATAAAATTTTAAAAATTTGATTTTAACTAAACTTAACTGCCATTATTATATTCATAATGACGAAAAATTTTACAAAAATTCACTGAATTTAGGACAAAGTACGCAGTGACAACGATTAACAACAATCAGTTTTAAAGCATGTACTAATGCAACAGAAAAAAGTTTATTTAAAACAAACATTTTAGATTTCAAGTACTTACATGATTACAATTAGTTCAAGTTGTATTTTGTTTAGGTTACATTAGTAAGAAAACTGAAAAATGTACCACTTTGTATGATGTCCTAGTAATCTCATCCCAACACACTCTGTATAGTTTAAAATAATAAAGGTAAAATACACTCGCACGCATAAGAACAGAAACTCTACACACACACACACACACACACACACTACCGTGTAACCATAAACATAATATATATAAACTCAATACTCGACAAATTTGGCTCAACTTAGGACTTCTTGGTCTGTACCTACTACACTATTCCCACCAAAAGATTTCTATACTTACGTGATCCCAAGAAACAGTTGCAGACAAATGAAATAGAAATTAAAGAACGAGGAGATAACAATGAGACCTCCCAATGATTTGTCAACTCTCCGCACCAACATTGATTGCTTTACGTATGCTTCACGTATCTTCCGCCATAAGTAGGCTTTTAAGAAATCACTATCCTAAAAATGGTTACATTTGTTAAATGGTTGAGTTGAGGCACGGGTCGTTAGCCCGTGATGGACGGATTGCCAATGTCATCATGATTATCATTATACTCAGTCTATTTACGTCTCACTGCTGGTCACAGGTCTCCTCTCAGGAGGGAGTTTTAGAGCGCTGCTCCAACGCGTGTTGGTATTTTTTAACGACTAACATTATTTAACTGATAACGTAACTGATGCTCTACAACGCTCGGTTTTTGACACCGCAAATTTCCTAACTTATAGCTAGTGCCAACATTTTTACAGAAAATACACAATACCTATCAAGTTTGGGCCCAATTCGGGACTCGGGACTTTGTGATCCGTAGTTGAACTCCGTATACTTGTACAAGTGAATCACTCTAGCGGGCTACCGGCGTACACTACTTAGGGCACAAGTTAGTTGTGCAAGACATATGCAAATGATCTTTGATATGTTACCGAGGCATTCTGCGTGCACGAGTTTTGTGTGATACCACGTCCCGTTGGAAATTGTACGTGGAAATTCCTGTTGGAAATTGAACGTACGGCAGCAGTTTTGAAACAAAGCGTATAATAGATCGCTAAGGTGGATCTCCCGTGAATGAGACGATTATGACATATTCGACGACTATTATCGATTTTTCCTTAACAATAACCATAGTGACTATTCCGAAGCTGAACTTTTTAAACAGTGTAAAGTTTTACCAGTGCAGGTACAGTTGAAATATTCAATTTTAAAAGGAAACTTTTTCAATAACATATACTGGAACAAAGTACAACATTCTGTATGCACGCGGGCCGTCAGTCGAGGCCGGTTATGCACTTCGGGCGCGTTCAATAGGTATGGCGAGCGCACGAACGTTTACCTAGTTCCTCGCCTTATTAATGAATTACCCACTGACGTACGAGACAATATTAATCCTCGTAATATTAAGAAAAAACTGAAATCTTTCTTTTTAAGTCACTTATGATCATTTTTATACACAACATGGTAAACTGGCTTTAATGTTCTGTAGTTAACGTACCTAGACTTAATTCTCTGTTAGCATATATTACAAACCTGGGTGTTTTTTTTTTGCTATTTTTTGATATATAATATTATAGCTAGCATCAAAAAAATATTATAATAGTATTTTTTTTTTGTAAACTTTATGTAAATAAATAAAATAAAATAATTAATTATTAATGTTTTTTAATTAATTAAAGTAATTTTAATTATTATAATCAACTCATTTTTATAATCAAACTTCTAATAAAACAAAATTCGATCGAATATTAAGACCTACTTACTTCACACCACTCTTTTTCGTGATTATTTCTTTCAGCCACTTTTGCAACACACTCGTTTAGTCGTCGATACCTCGAAGTCAAGCCCAAACTAGTTAATATTATAAGTAAATCCTGTAGATTCCATTGAATTGTTGCGACGATGCTCATAAATAAGAGAGGGACAGCAATCCAATCAGAGTATTCAACTGAGAAACAAAAGGTTATCTGTTTGAATATGATAAAAATATACTTGAAACAGGAAACATCTTTCATTCTCTATTCTGCCGTTTGTACGTAATCTATGTATTAAACTACAGATACTTTATAAATAGTAGTTTTATCAAAAAAATCGCAATAATGTTTATGCTTCTAATATGATAAATGCAAAAGTTTGTATGTATGGATTGATGGATGTTTGTTACTCTTTCATGCAAAAACTACTAAGCCAATGTGACTGAATTTTTGAATGGACATAGATTATACCCTGCATTGACACTAAGGTTTTTTATCCCGGGAAAAAGTACTGTTCCCGCAGGATTCGTAAAAACCATAAAAAACATGATTTCTGATTGATTGGATCGTTGGATTGGAATTCAAAGGAATGATGTAGATACTGTAGTTGGGAAGATCTGTTTGAAAGACTTGTGTTGAATATATTGAAGGAAAATCTTAAGGGAACCTTAGGACGACTGTGAATAATCAGAAATTCGAAATCTTAGACAGATTTCAGATATCAATGCAAAAATTCCATCATGTATCTTGTCAGTATTCAGATTCATAATTATTAATTTATCAAAATTAAAAAAAAACTTACATTCAAGTAGTAAAAACCCATGTGAAGTTAGTATATATTTACGTAAACATTGTGATGCTTCACACTGAAAATCCAGACTCGGTAGAACATTAAATATATGCTCAACTGAAAAGCAATAAATCAAAACGTACATCCATTTCAATCAAAAATATTTTAACAAAGAAAACCGTTAACTTAAATCAGTTTTAATACCCAGTAAATGAATATTTTCCACTGAGGCAATTTGTAGTGGTTTGCGAGTAAACTATAAAAATTACACGTGCCTTCCTAGCTACTGTAGCGTACGGTATTAAAAGTATGTATTAATTAATATGTTTTACTTTTCACCAACTTTAAAAGTCAAAAGTCAAAAGTCAAAAATATCTTTATTCAAGTAGGTGAATTATTAAAATTATTTATTTCTTTTTTATCTTTATTCTTTCTTTATTTAGGCCCATAGGTGGCACTTTTGATGCGTACATAAGAATTACGCGGTAGTGAGATGATGGCGATAACCACATTCGTAAACTTAAAACTAAAGCTACAAGAGTTCCAAACGCGTCCTGGTCTAAGAAGAAGCCCACAACAAACTTAGCCGGGTGTTTTTTTTTGTTATCTCACTATGTCATTTTAAATTATTAGAAGAGCAACCTGGTAAGAGCAATAATTTACACCCAAGCTTTTTTATCGTTTACGTAGTCCTTTATACTATAATAGGACTTTTCTATAAGCTTACGTTTAATACAAACTTTGAACTTTTTAAGAGACATCTCCAAGATGTCAATTGCTAGTTTATTGTAGAATTGTATGCAATTTCCTTTAAACGAATTATGAATTTTATGTAACCTAGTATATTGCACTGTAAGTTTATTCTTACTTCTAATGTTTAAATTATTGCAGTCACATTTTTTCTTAAATTTAGAAATGTTTTTATGAACGTACATTAACTTTTCAAATATGTACTAACTATACACTGTCATTATTTTAAAATCTTCAAATTTATCTCTCAATGTCTCACTTTGACCCATTTTGTAGATAGAACGAACAGCCCTCTTCTGCAGCACGAAAATAGTGCTAATATCAGCAGCATTACCCCAAAGTAAAATTCCGTATGACATAATGCTGTGAAAGTAACTAAAATATACCAGTCCTAGCAGTTTCTACGTCGGTCATATGGCGTATCTTCTTTACCGCATAGGTAGCAGAACTAAACCTGTTCGATAAATTATTTACATGAAGTTTAGAATCTAACGTTATTCCTAGAAAAACTGTCGTATCCTCCAGTTTCAGTTCCTCATTATTAAGTAGTACAATGGTTTTCACGTGTTTAACATTAGGTAAAGTGAATTTTATACACTCTTTTTTTCCGTTAAGAACCAAATTATTAGCTTCAAACCACTGAACCACTTTAGCGAGAGAGTTGTTTACGTCGTCAAAAGCTATCACGTCGATTTATTTTAAAAGTCAGTGATGTATCATCGGCAAACAGAACTATCCCTTGTTTATCCTTGGCAAGGTAAGGAAGGTCATTAATGTAAATAAGGAATAGAAATGGTCCTAATAATTAATCCTTGTGGGACACCTATTTTCACTTAAATCCAATACAAACAAACTCCTTTTTGAAGTCAATTAAGAAAGAAGATTCGATACACAAATTGAAAAAAAAGCGAATAAACATCAATCAAGTCAATTTGAAGAAGAATAATGAAATAATTAAAAGTAACAAGAGTTTTGGTATTTAATCGATACTTACTCGTTGTACTGACTGCTACAATTCCAATAATTATATGCATTCGCTTTTTCAAAGTAGGATCTGGGGGTACATATTTTAAGTTCAAGACCCATTCTATTGAGGCCCAATATTTGCATATGCTGGTCCATGAACGTGTCATTCTCCAGCACTGCAGTAGCCCTAACAACGAAGCAGTATAAAACATGGCTCCAGATAGTCTTGCTGAGACACTTCCTGTAATATGACATTATTAGTACCAGTCTTCAGGTCCATGTAAAAGTTTTTTTTTTATTTTTTTATCGCGTATCTACTGAGCGACGCGATGGCTCGCAGTACAGAATTACCTACACTGGATTTATTAGTGTACTACCTGCTATATACTGTATTGATTTTTAATGGTTAAAATATGATATTGGATATATTTAAACTTATGAGATTTTAGAGGAATGTGCAGCATCCAAATAAACTCATGTGAGTTTCAGGATGCGAAGAATAATAATTTTAGTAGTTTGTGTAATATAAATAAATAAATAATAATAAATAAATAAGATTGGATTACTTACTTTGTGCCGCTATATCAATAGCCCAACCCGCTAGTGCTTTTATAACTTTCCAGATGGCTTCCCCCTCTATGGCTAAATAAAGTGCCAGTAAGATAAGTCCCCAAAATTGCCACACTAAATGCTCCGAGCCAACGATGCCAATCCATCTTGACCACTGGAACACTTGCGTCATTGTATGTAAAAAATCCTGTTAATAAAAAACATTATTTGAATCTTACACAAGTCACTAGTCTAATATGAAAATAAATGGGTTATTGGGTTGCGAGACCACAGAATTAAGAACGTACAAAAACCGTATACACGACAAATTGAAGCATCAAAAAGCACTCCACTTAAGTAGTGCTTCTCAAACAGGCTGTTAGTCACTCCATGCCATTTAGCAGTTCACTGTAATTATTTTACCTCTAATGTTCTAAACGTTTATCGTAAAATAGAGAAAATGGGAAGAGTGAGCATGGTTCCGCGTGTGTGAAGTGAAATTTGCGCAGGGCGTTTTCACTGTGTTTGCACACAGTGCACTGCAATAAGGGCTGAATGTGGGTTCTGTATGCTCTCAATTCTGTGTGCGAGACACGGTTAGGACTTCATTCTTTTTCTAAAAGGTTGGTCTTCAATTGTTGCTAAAAATTGTAATCCAGGGAAGATCCCAGCTTGGAAAGAAATTTTGTAAACAGGTAGAATTTACGTGATTACAGAAATCCTGGTAGCCGGGAATGTTTTCATTGTATAAAATATGAAGAATCTTAATTCATATACTATCATCATACGTACGTATCTTTCATTACATGTAATGAAAGATACGTCAAGCGCCTTAATTTACCTGACTTTACAACGCACAAAGGTAGCCATCAACAAACAGTAAGGATCTGAAATACTGTCGGTCGTACGTCTGATCCCTCGTTGTAGTTCCCATCGGACTATAAGACTGAGGTAATAGTAAAGATTGCACCTGTGTTTGCGCATACATTTGTGCTTGTGCATGCACTATGGAAACCTCTTGAGTAATTATTAATTCTCTCAGAAGATTGCCTACCGTGGCAGAAATCAGTAAGCATAAAGTTGAGGTGTATCTTCATAAATACCTTCGTACAGCTATGGATATCATGTCTCGAGAGATATTAAAAACTTAGGAGACGTAAAATAAAAATTGTTAAATTAAAAAGTAAAATTGCACGTAATACTGTTGTGCACTTACGTATTTTCTTGTACTATTTTCCGTACTAGACGTTTCCCCAGTATATTCAGTAGTATTATACGAAAATATACGTAGATATTTTCGTAAACTATCACTCAATATACTCGTATTGGGGAGACGTCCTTTTTAAGTATGCGACTACATTATTTACAATGTTTCACATAGTGTATCTAAAAGCCACAGTGAGTCACCATTACTATATATAATTAGCATAAATGGAAATGAAAACATAATGAATAATAACTAAAAATAAAAAAAAACATTAATACGAAAGGATCGTATTAAGGTTTTCATTAGTATTTTTGAGTCTGTCAAACTATTGATTAGCGACTGCAGTTATCTTAGACAGTACAGTTTACTTTAATGTGTGAATTTTCGGCAAAATAACTACTATTTTGCCGAAAATAATAAAATATTATTATAGTTAATACCAGGTAGTTATACCTGGTAATAAAAAAGGATTAGAAGAAATATTGAGATATTATTCTAGATATGCATACGTGACAGGTTTCAGTTAAATAATCCGCGGTAGAATATGTGATATCCTAAATACAGTTATAACTAGTTAGGAGTCAGATACTCACCCACACCATGGCTAAATTACGACTTTTCGTCTGAATCTATTCGAATATTAGTGGTATGTAACCTTGTTTTTATACATATATATAAATAAATAAAAATAAAAAAAATATGATACAAAAAAAAAGATTTTTAAACTCACATCATGATATGGTTGATTGGGCAGTATGAGCTTATTGTTGAATTTTGATTTTTTCTGTTCCTCTTTCTTATTTGTGTGCAAAACATTCTTAAGTTTACGTAAAATTAATAAATACATAATGGAGTATTTTTTAACTGGTAATTCGTATAATTACACTAAACAAGCACTTTTACGGAGAGTAACGAAGGTTTCTACAGATAGTTCTTTCATACAATAAATAGTTAATCAATACACGAATACCATTTATAGATTACAATTTTCTATGAATTTTTGTTAAATTCTGTGGTTGTTTTGTACCAAAAAATATTTTACAAATAAAACAATACCATGTCATGTTAGTATTAACCTATTGGCACTGTACTGGTAAATGTTTTCAGAAGGAACATACAAATTTTTAGGAATAGCTTAAGGTAAAATCTATTAGCGTTCGATGGGATATCTACTAATTACTTGAAGATTACATTGATATAGTTGCATGTCACTGAAGTTCTATTAGCAGTTTCAAATAAAACAACAACACACGCGATTCAACATTTAGCTGCACATACTTATTCAATCATACATGGAAAGTGCCAGGTAAACAATAAGTGTGTTATAATATTTCACATTTTCCTGGTATTTTTAAACGCTCAAACAAAATACTACACGTAGGTATATTCCGTCAACAACAAATATATATTTTAATCTTGATCTGATAAAATGTTCAACTTAATAATGGGCCCACATTTATTTAGTTTCACAAGTCTAGGTGTCTGTCTATCTGTAATCAAAAATTGCAAGTAAAATTTACCTAGACAGATCCGTAAGGTGGCCATGGGAATTCTGCAACAAAACTACGTAAACCAATCGAATTTGGGTGCGATGATTTTCTTTTTCGATCATCATATGTGTATTATTTAAATTAATTTCAAGTGATAAAAGCCTAGTTAGTTAGGGGCTTAGGTCTCTCCGATGATGGTAGACCATCCTCCTACTCCTGCTCTCTCAAAAGAGAAGGATATAAAGCGGTGTACCCCTCGTCCCCTCGAAGACCCTCTACGGTGCTTAATAGCTGGTTCTCGGGTTTTAATGATAATCTACTTTCAAAAGTTCCCTTACAAGCAAACCTTTTTTCAAGCATTTTAATATATCCTTTCGTGCTTAAAGGGGTAACGTTTACTTTAAGTAGAAAAAAGAATGATGCCCGTCTTCACTAACGATGAACAAGGCAATGCTTCATTCTAGGACATTCCTAGGCATACATCAACCGTTCACCAATAGTTATCACCATATTTTTCCATAAACATCGCCTATATCATTAGGCAATAGATTTATGCAATATCTAGGTTTAGTAAAAACGAGCATGAGTCATATTAAAAAATACATTATATTAAAAAAGGGACATTTAATACAAGCAATAAATGAAGAAGTATAGGACCGGAAAATATAATATGGTGGTGTACATAGGCTGACAGTACCTATATTCATCTAAGCCACCTATGGACTTTTATTCTTATGTTCTTTAGTGAGCTTTTATTCTTATCTCAGGTGAGTACAAGCATTATCTAGGTACTGATCTCTTTATATAGCGGAGCCCATCACGTAAACTTACCTACTCACAAATACAACTGGAATCACGAATTATTTGATTGATTGAGAGAAAAAAGGTTTCTAAAATGATTAATACTAGTGTCGATTTCTTTCGCGTACTGAATTATTAATGTCTGTGTTTCTTGGAAAAGAAATTGCAATCTTGTTTTGTTGCCGACACGTAGAATAAATCGGTACTAACATTTCTTTTTTAAAGAAGAGACTTACGCATCAGGTTTGTGGACACAGGGTGACACTTTGTATGTCTTGTGCCTTGTATACCCAGCGAAGTGTTGCTCTGTTGATAGGTTTGTACAGTCAATTTTATAACTATAAAAAAATACCAAAAATTATTGATAAGATCGATCTATGTTATTTTCCCTTACTTAAATATTTTTTGTCCTACATTTTGAGCTTAAATGAAAATCGGGTCATTTTCCTTACCTAAGTATACACCCAGTAATGTATTTCAGCAACGTGGTGGCTCCAAGCTCCATATTTGTTATCCCTCAGTCCAACAGAGAAAGGTTTTGAACCTCTAACTACATTCTAGGTTGTAAGGAATGGTAGTATATTTAATATATATTTATTTAGTAAGGAAAATTTATATGTTTAATATAAAATCAAATCCTGTATGTGTGCGTCGAAAAAACGCCAAATTGAAAGTTTGAGAGAGACCGGTTTGAAAGTTTTAGTTTTCGTCCCCATGCAAAAGTGATTAAAAAAAAAATTAGAATGTAATAAATAAATATATACATTTGCGTAGAAGCAGGCATTAATTTTCAGGAGTCCATGATGTACAATGAACATAAAACATAATTTCTTGAATCCGCTAAAACCATCATATAACCGCATATGACGACCTCCCTGACGTAACGGTGAGCGCTGTGAATTTAAGTAGATTCCCGACAGGGGCTATTTGGAAATATATATTTCTGAATTTTCTCTGGTCTGGAGGCTTTGGCCGTGGCTATTTACCCTACCGACAAAGACGAACCGCTAAGCAATTTAGTGTTCCGGTGCGATGTCGCGAAGAAACCGACTCCGTTCTCCCTAACAGGTTAGCCCGCTACCATATTAGACTGCAGGTGGGCAGTCAAGGGCTAACTTATAGTGGAATTAAAAAAAAACAGTAAAATCTACAACGTACATTTTATACTTTAAACACCACACAGTTATTGCAAACTGTTCTCTCTCTCTCTCTATTCACGTTCCACTCTAACACCTGAGCATCAGCAGGTTAAAGCTGAACAAAAAAAGGGGCAATCGAAAAATTCAAAAATATTTCTCACTTCGGATCACTGAAATAAAAGACGTTATTTCTTTCAATTTTACGAACGAACCATTCACCATTTACCCGGTCATCTTGTCCATCATCATCATCACCATCATCGTCATATCAACGGGTCTCCCACACATGATAAGGGTGTAGGCCGTAGTCAACCACGCTGGCCCAGTGTGGATTGGCGGACATCTAGTCCATAATAAATGACAATTCAATGCGAAGCATGCTCTAATTTAAAACTAAAAACTTATGTACCTACAAAATAAAAAAAATAAAGTTCAAATTGCGAGCATGCAGGCAGTTGAAAACAGCTATCGTGATAATTGTTATAAATTTCAATGAGTTCAAACATTTGAAGCTATTCATTTAACATGTAGTGTTTACTGTGCACTACAAAACGCGAGCTATACGCTGTTAATATAACGTATTCTAACTGGAACTAGTAAATGGGGACATTTGTGAGTGCACGTAATTGCACTGTATTGAAATCATTAGTTTCTAACATTCAACAGCATAATATATTAATTGCAAAAAAAAAACTATTTTTAAACAATTTCAATTGACGATGCAACTCACTCAGTAACTAAAAGTGAGTAATTTACTGGGATAAAATTGACTAAGTACTTTTTTTTGGTAAACAGACGTATCAAGTTATTTATCTTACACAACTTCGACTAATGATATGTCTGCAAATGAAAAGTTCTCTAACGTCTATAGATTTATTATCACCTTGTTAATGTCAAATAAATTCCATACAATTTTTAATTAATAACTCTTATAACTATGCTCAGCAACTTGTCAGCGGATTACAGCGGATTAAATATAGAAAACGTATGTAAACCAAATAATTATTGTGTGGATTTTTCATAGCAAGTCGGTAAATTAAGTAAAACTGATACATTAGTTCAATGTAAACTTCTAGCGGGCGATTCTATACCATTAATTTATCACTGCGGAGCTATAATTTACATACTATAACATTATTGGATACAATAAACAGTCGTTCATGGCACTTTGTCACTCAAATATTGATGGCTCTAATAAAAGCTGTTAATTTTATGATTATCGATACATTGTGTATACTGAAAACATCTACAGTGAACAAAGGAAATCACCATGGAAAATGATGATAACATTGTTAACCATAATTCTCTATGGTGAAATTTATTTTTTATGTTAATCAAGGAAATAGTTTTTGGATCTATATATGCGTCAATTTATTTTAAAATTTCATTTGATTTCGCGGTGCCGGAATGTGCGACTGTGTGGTACGAATTCACTTATCATTTCGAACTTTCTGATATGGAATGAAGTTAAGTATACTTTTATTGTGTCTCAAGTGAAATAACCTATCTACTTAAATAAAACTAACTAAAACATCTTTGAAACTATTACAGTGAAGCATATTGCCTAAGATGCTGGCAGCATTACCCCTTTTAATGGCCACACTAATTCTTTGTCTAAGGTCAAGGCTCTCAGCTCTATCACCCTTTTATGACAATACTTTCAAACGAGAACGATCCCCGTTCCCTTGGGGTCAAAGTCCAGTTTACTCTAAAATGCACAAAAATTAAACTACTATCAAGGTTTTTATGTTTGCGGCTTCTGGCCTGCTCGGCACTGGTAGCAGCCGCACCCGCCATTGATAAGGTTGTCTGGATGTGTGATGTAGCTAGTGTATCAAAACACGTTACATCCTTACACCTTCCCATTCTCCAAGGAACGAGCGTCATACCATCAGGTTTCTTGCCATCGCTCCGCGCCAAATCAATGGGCTGTAACACAGGTGGCACGTGAGCGGTAACAAGCAATAATCGGACCTCGTCGAGGGTGCTATAGCGAGAGAATCGTCCAGCGTTTTTTGAATACGAGAGTTTATTTTGTGTCTCGAAAATTACTATATATTTATAATATTTTTCAAGAATTTCTAATGGTTCATCTAAACGGAATCTACCATATATTATGTCAAGACTTCAATGACGCGAGAATTTTAGAATCTGAGTTTTTTCTTAAAGTGTTAATTTAACTAAACTTTTAGGCAGAAATAAAAATGAAATCGATTTATAATGAAGAACGAAAAAATTTCGAAGAACTTTCAACATAACCGTGATGTAAGGAAATGTTATTATTTTTTACTATATTAATTGTTATTTTAGCAAGAAGAATAATAAGTTTCTAATAATGTTTGTGGTAATATTACGTATTCATTTATTTATTTCTATATGGGTAAAGCCTGAAATAAATGATTATTATTTTTATTATAAATGAATAAATTCTCAGCTAAGTGTTAATTTGGTCGTCTGATGTTTGTTTAAATACCATAGCATTTTACACGCTATTCAGCTGTTTTAAACTTAAAATGAATTAAATATAAAAATCTTATGTAGAGATATTCTATCTATAAACCCTTCTCAGTATGGGTGGAGACCCGTGCCCTATAGTGGGCCGGTAATAGGTTGATATTATAATGATGATTGCTCTAAATCGTTTAGTTTATGGAAGCTGCCTATATCAAGACGATATCAAGTTGACTTTTATTTGGACAAAGCGCGTTAAATATTTCATTAAATTAAAAAAAATGTGATTATCTTCTAAAATATTAAAAATATAAGTTTGTATTTCATTTACTTTATTTTTCTAGAATTTTTTGAACACCATATTATATATATTTAAAACGGCTCGATGGTTCGGCATTCCTACTTTTGGCGGAAATGTCGCTCTCTGCTGGGCTGTCATTTTGCTGGTCATGTTAAGCGTCATTGAAGTATTTGCTATCTGGAAACTGATTCGTGTTCTCACTGGAAGTACACTTATTTCGAACGGTAATAAATTTAAAATTTTAATGATTTTGCGGATATAATCGTGATTTAAATCTCCTTCAGCAACGTGTTCCATGAAAGACTATCTAATATACAAATAAATTATTATTTCATGTAAATAGCATCATTTTAATATACGATTTCGAAATAGTGTATGAAAGTTTATGAATTGGTACTCAGTGTTGGCTATAGTTAATTTTCAGAACGGACCTAATTTTAAAGAGTCTGTAACAAGAAGGCGTTGCAAGGAGTAATTATTAAGTTTACTTAAACAAGATTTTTAATTGCACAGGAAAGACTAAACTGATTTCGACGGAACTTTTTCGAGTCGAGTTCGATCGAGTTAATGCTAAAACATGTTTTTTTTAATCTAGGTACCCTTATAGGACGAGTGTCGGGATCGATATTCTATGGCAACGCGGTTTTATCACTAATACTTTGCTGGAGGGCTGTCAACACATGGAAAAAGCTATCCATCAATTGGTTAAGAGTAGAAACAAAAGGACTGCTCCTGTCACCTGATTTCAGTATCAAAAGAAAGATTACTTTTGTTGTTAGTTTTATCACGTTATGTGCCATTAGTAAGTTATTTTCATTCTATTCATATTCTGTCTCTGCTCTTTACTTATTAAAATAACTGAAATATTATGTTATAAATTACGCATTCATTAATATTTGTAATGATGATGATGTTGATAGTTGTAAAAATTGGAAACTTTGACATTTGCAAAAAACAGTTTTTTTTCTCGCGAAAATGGTATATATATATACAACGTGTAACCGAATAATGAAGTAAAGTTGAAGGATGCATAAGTATATTTCATAAGGAATCACTCTGTAGAAATATGAAATCAAAAAGGGGAAATTTTTTTTCCATATAAACCAATTAACATTCAAAGTGTTTGCTTATCACAACCCTATTGAAGATAAAAGACAACACGCGCATTGTGCCTACGCTACGCGACGCGTACCTGATAAAGTGACAGGAGTCACATGATTTTAATTTTGCATGTGATGTTAGGGTTGTATCTGATTTTATTCTGTAAAAACTATGGCAGTGGTTTACTCAAAAATATTAGGTTTTCGGTTTCAATAATATGTCTCAGAGACGGTAAATAATGTACCTCTAAAACACACGCTTTAGAGGTACATATTTAATTCGGGATTATTTCTGTTTTCATTGACACGTTGTATATAATATATACCATCTACGCAAAATATAATCCTTATACTACTTACGATAACTAATTCCTAATTTCTACATATTTTAATATACAGTAGATAGACATTTATTTAATACAATGTGGATCTACTCATTTTGTTAATTTTTATAATGTCAATAAATTTATTCGTTTGTTTTTGGAATTCCAGTTGAACACACTTTAAGTATGATAGCGGCTACCGGCCTTGATTGTCCTCCTGAAAAATACTTCGAACAGTACATTTTATCTTCGCATGGCTTTTTATTACATACTTGTAAGATAACTAATTCTTAAAGCGGTAAACTATAAATCTTAACTATAGTACTATTAAAAGTCGACCTCGAGTAAGATGCTTGACCAGCTGAATTTTTTTTTTATTAAACTTCTTATTTTATTGCAATCACATCGATTGTTAGTGATGATGTGATCGTAGGTAAATCACTCTTTCTTAGAAGATTTATTGTTTTATTCTTATTGTATAGAAGCAGGCGTTACTTTGCGGAAATCCATGATATATTATCAAAATTAAGCTTAATTTGCTACGTTTCGCTCCGAAACCGGAGCATCATCAGGAGATGTTGACTTTACAATGAATAATTGCGTAGAGGGTGTATTGCCGAGGATCTGTGTGGTGTGGAGTATAAGGATTGAAGAAATTATAAATTACACCACACAGATTCTCCTGCTTTTCGCGGAGTATTAAGCTTAATTTTGATAATGTTTTATTCTTTATTTATACACCACCAAAAGAAAAAGACATGGACACAAAAAGAACAAACCTAAAAAGTAGGATCCAAAAGGCGGCCTTAACGCTTAGTACCAATCATCTCAAGGCAACCTTAGGGAAAAAAGGGGAAAGCGAACGGTGTATTATTATTGCATACATACTTATAAATAATGACACACTAGTTCATATCCAGACTACACAAATAATATAAAATTAATAATAAATAAGTTAATAAATACTTAAATATGAGTAAATATAAATCACCTAATGCCGTCTTTATTCCTCAAGATAATGGGCTTCAACAGCATGTTTGAATATATCTAGTGACATTGACTGTCTTATGCTTATTGGGAGTGCAATCCACAGTTCAGTAGCTTGAACAGTGAACGAATGCTTATAAAACTTTAGATTTATGAAACGGCATTTTTAAAGTCAGCGTAAGACAAGAACGTAAATCAGACTGCACTCCAAGAAATTTAAATTTTTCCTTTAGGAAGATGCCTATTCACTCTTGGTTACAAACGAAAGGATAATCACATCATATGCATCGAAGAAGACGGTACTGCTTTGCTTTGCGTATTATAAAGGAATATGCATTTTGTTCGTGTTCCTGGGATGTATACTATATATATATATCTTTACATTACTCGGCCAGCAGGAAAGTTTGCATACGCCGATATTTTTAAACATATTTGATGCTAGTTAGGTACATTAAAACTTTGGTTATTATTCACATCAATTCAGTTTGCATGCTGTTAATACCTAGTTGTATGCTTGTAGAAACTTCGAATTTCTTTTATTATTAGTTTGTTTACTGTTTAACAATTACTATCTCTATCCAAAAATTGACATCGTTGCTCTGTTGCAGCGTTATTGATACACAAAACCTGCTTTCTGAGTTTGGATTCAGAAAGCAGGGTTTGTGTATCAATAACGCTGTGTGTGGGCCGTGGGTTCGATTCCAACAACTGGACAATGTTTGTGTGATGAACATGAACGTTTTGTCAGAGTCAGGTTGTTTATCTATATATTATAAGAATTTACGTATATTATTGATAAAAATTATTCATCAGTTATTGTAGTACACATAACGCTTACTAGATGGTGATGTGAGTATTGTCGTAGTATATTTATAATATTAGTATGGATTATATGTTTACAATGGTGGGTTTCATAAAATATATTAATTGCCTTATCACTCTCTTTATAGTTCAGCAAACTTCTAAGTGTGATCTAAAAGCAGATGTGACTAGATATATTAATTTGCCTTTTCTATTCCCAGGGGAATACACACTCTGGATTGCGATACCGATATTTATTCTGAGCAAATCGGCAACAATACTGTGGAATTTCCAAGACTTGATCATCATTTTGATAAGTATGGGATTAGCTTCCCGGTACCACAGGCTGAATTCTTTCGTCAAACATGTTGTAAGATATGAGAAACGTGACGGGAATATGGAAAAGGTCAGCCCTTGGTTTATATTGTGGTTAGAGTAAATAGAGGCTCTATAAATCCCGTGCGTAGCCTTGGATAGTCCAGTAGTAATGTTTAATATCCACTTATCATGACTTTCTGTGATGCCTTCATTTTAACTTCACAATTTTAACTTTGCTAAAGTTCTAACGTTCGTGTTCTTTTTAAAAGAAGATGACTTACTTATTATTGTTAATGGGATAAATTTATTTTTTGACTAGTTCAGTCAGACTTCAATCTCACCATCATGTCAACCAATGACGACATAGAAATTTTGTAGGGACTTCCAAATATCTTGTGTCGCTTGTGAAACGTCGGGAGTGTGAAATGAGATCCATAATAATTTACATTATAAAGAACATTGTTTTACAGTTCAAAACGGAAATCTACTATCAGTTAAACGTTTGGAGAAACATCAGAGAGGCGTACGCCAACCAGTCTGCCCTGGTCCGGCAGGTTGACGAGGAGTTGGGTGCTTTGCTTCTACTATCAAACCTAAACAACATGTATTTCATCTGCTTACAACTCTACCTTGGATTAAGGTATTTTTTATATGCTCGTACTTACTAATAAACCGAAGCGGTGAGAGCGCATTGGGCAAGGGCTCGATTTTCCTTTCGGTGGGCCGAGTTCGAATCCCAGCACGCACCTCTAACTTTTCTAAGTTATGTGCGTTTTAGTTAATTAAAATATCTCTTGCTTCACCGATGAAGGAAAACATCGTGAGGAAACCTGCATGCCTAAGAGCTCTCCATAATTCTCTTAAAGGTGTGTGGAGTCATCAGTCAACATATAAATTATGTAGGACATAATTAAAGTTCTCATTACTACCTGCAAAAAAGGAAGGAATTGGAAATATATCTAACTACCATAGTTAAGTTGCAATAGCAGCTTTTGTGTATTACAATTTTATCAGATTGCCTGTAAAAACCAAAGTGGGTTACATTAGTATCGCATTTATTCTTATTTAAATTTATAGTTTTATCATCAAGGATTTTTATGAAGCAGTATAATACTTTTTAATTTATTTAATCGGACAATTAATGTAGAAGCAGGCACGAGTTTAATAAATTTAAGGACTACAATCATAAAAATTTTTAAATACTACACCCAATTTGTTTTACAAGAATCTACACACCCAACTTAAAATATGCTTTAAATCAAAAACAAACGCGGAAGAAGTTTCGGGTAGCAGCTATAATATGTATAATAAATTAACGCGAATTTGTTACAGGAAAGTAGACGGTGTACTGATTAATCGTGTATACTACTTTTATTCACTGGGATGGCTCATGGTCCGAGCAGTCAGCGTGGTGTTAGCAGCTGCTGATGTGAATCTGCATTCAAAGAGAGCTCTTCCGTATTTGTACTCCTGTCCCAGCTCATCTTATAATATTGAGGTTTATCAATGGAAATGTTATCATCTATTTCAACGCATAAATGCGAATTAAAAGATAGCGCATTGGGTACAAGCTCGACTTTACTTTCTGGGAGACGAGTTCGAATCCCAGCACGCACCTCTAACTTTACTAAGTTATATGCGTTTTAAGTAATTAAAATATCATTTGCTTCGACGGTAAAGGAAAACATCGTGGGGAAACCTGCATGCCTGTGAGACTACATAATGTTCTCAAAGGTGTGTGTAGTCACCAATCCGCACTGGGCCAGCGTGGTGGATACGGCATTACCCCTTCTCATTGTGAGAGGAAATCCGTGGTCTGTAGTGGACCGGTTATGGGTCGATATGATGATGATGATGATAAAAAAAAAAATAATAAATAGTGTTTACAATATAAGACAAGTAAGAAAAAATGGAGTGTATCTCAATGTGCGGTAGAACTGCTTTCTTTAACTACGACGAAGTAAAATGACATAATAGCAGTGTAGTGGTGGAATGTTCTTAGTTCAGTAGTTCACGTTTGGTCTACGTAGAAGGCTGAGCCTATACAGTACGAGCATGGTCCATGATCAAAAAGACATTTATTAAAAATCGCGCTTCTCCAATACGATAAAGTGTAGTGATCGCCTTTTGTACATAATATATTTTAGTGTTTCTACCATGCAATAAAGATTTTCAAATAAATAAATAAAGAGTTGTAAAGATGGAGATGTAAAAATAGTGTGTAACATTACCAGTAATCAACCCATTACCAGTTACCATATCCTCTCCAATTGGCCCAGCCACCAGGCGCATGGTTGGAGACCAGTAGTGGGGTTTTTGCCTGTACGAGTCCGACATAACCACCATACCGTCGCGTGGTGCGGTGGTATCCTAAGGATTTACCCACGAAAAAAAAGGTTTCCTCCCCGATAACAGAGAAGGGAGCTATATGCTCCACGCTGCTCTGATGTCCTTTTTACTCTTATGATTATAATATTATAAAAATTTCTTCCCAACTTTGAGAGACACTTAATTTTTTCTTACTTGTCTTATATTATAAACAATCTTTTCATTAAGTTCGACTCGTTTTAGAATTTAGAAACATTACGCGTATGTGAAGAAAGACGTTCGCGGGGCGTTTTCACTGATATTGGACACGCATGCAAAAATGGCTGAATGTAGGTTCCGTATGTTCTTAGTTGTATGCCCGGGACATAAGAATGGTGATTTCTCAAACAACTCATTCCATGGAAATAATAAGATTTGCCAGCGTGGCATGACCTCAAGAAGCTTTAATATTGATCTTTCGCTTAAACATTCTTAAGCAATTTAACTGAAAACGTATTTTAAATTCATCAGGTACTTACTTTGTTACACGAAGAGTCTTTGTTTAAAATTCAGCATCTAATTACAGATCAGACGTCTAAAGAATCAATTAACTCACGATCACATCGCTTTGAGTGCAATGGGGTTCTTTTATTTGGATCGACAGAAACTATTGCAGGTTTGTTTTACGACGGTAAATTTTAAAAGTCTGTAAAAATCGATAGATCTAAAATCTTGTTCGACCTCTCACCATGTTACAAAAGGCGGCGACTTCCAATGCGATTAATTTCTGTTACGTATTTAGGTACATAGTTTTTCCTGCCGTTTCGGTGTTTTGCTTAATTTTTTATCGAATGGAAAGTGTTTTGAAAATTATGTATATTTTATCAAGTTTTAAAATACTTTTAAGAATTTTGATAATTTTAACTTCTTTGGACATAGTGTTTATGTTAGTAGGTTTGATTGCCGTATCAGGCGAAAGATAGGTACCAGCTCTGAGTAAGAGAATACTTTTTTTATCACTGTGCATCAGTGTGTGTGTAACTACGAGCTATTACTAGTGAGAGATTTCTACGATGTTTGCTTTTAAAATAATAACTATATGAACCATGAGAATCGACGATGGTCAGATCTGTCATTTCGTTTAATTTTAAAAATTCTTTATTTAAAATGATGATTTTTCTGTTTTATTTTTAAAATATTATTTATTATGCGTGTTTAATATTCTGTAATTTCTTACAGGTTGCTGCAGCTATTGTGAAATATGAACTAATTTTAATACAATATGACAAATAAAATTTCGTCAACCCATTTATATATAGTTTTAACGCATTTATACCCATTTTTAAACCCAGCGTTGGTCGTCTCCCGACGAAATGGACAGATGACATCAAGCGAGTCCCTTGAAGCCGCTGGAAGCAAGCAGCGCATGATCTTAGATTTCGGAACTCCGTACAAAAAACCTATGTCCAGCAGTGGACGTCAGTCGGTTAAAGCGACGATAACAATAATGATACCTCGTGTTAAGTAGAACCTGCGTTATATTACCTTAACTAAAAAGCATAATGCTTCGATGGTCTAGCCTTTCAAACTCAGGATTAGTAGTACCTATTGGTACAGACAAAAAATTAAAACATGTTAAAAAATTCGCAGTACCAGTTTGTAGTAACAGAATAGTGACTTTCCACCCCCTTGCTCCGGAAGCTACGTAAAGGGTATTTCTCGGTGCGATGTCACATGTAGATATTTTTTGCCGGCCGAGTGGCGCAGTGGGCAGCGACCCTGCTTTCTGAGTCCAAGGTCGTGGGTTCGATTCCCACAACTGGAAAATGTTTGTGTGATGAACATGAATGTTTTTCAGTGTCTGGGTGTTTATCTGTATATTATAAGTATTCATGTGTATAGCATAGGCTAGATGGTGATGTGTGTATTGTCGTAGTATATTTATTTATATTTATATTTATTGTTGGAAAAATCTACCTTAATGTACCTTCATCGTCAAAATGGAGAGCTCGAGTTTACTTTCGGAGGCCGAGTTCGAATCCCAGCACGCACCTCTTACTTAAGTTATGCACGTTTTAAGTAATAAAAATATCACTTGCTTCAACGGTAAAAGAAAAACCAGTGAGGAAACCTGCATGTTATCAAAGGTGTGTGAAGTCCACCAATCCGTGGGATTCTCATTGTGGGATAAGACCTGTGGCGTGTAGTTAGCTGGTAATAAGTTGGCATGATGCTGATGATGATCGTCAAAATCCATGAGAATCGAATGAATTGGCACCTCTCGTCGAACATCCACGCAAAGAGCCACAATAGTTGCTTGAGTGTTTGCAAGACTCTAGACGTGTACTTACACATTTCTTAAGCATAGATCAACGGGTACATACCACGATAATATTTTAATACTAACACATCTTCGCACCTGTACTTAAATTTCGTAACCTACCTACTTATCTCAGACAACCTTGAGTAAAGTACTTGTACAAATGCTATGGCGGTGTATCTGAGACACTCAGCTCCTTTTTTAACTAATTAACATAAATTATAACTTTAAAACAAGCACCTGGACTTAGGGCCTCATTTAATTAGAGACAACATTATGGTCCTGAATCTCTTGCAAGATAAATGCCAGCCAAATTAGACAATGTATCTTCCAAACTCGCGAAATTAAACAAAACAAAAGGACCCCGGCATAAAAAGGCACAGTTTCCAAACTCCCGCGGAAATTGTAATTACTGCTTTCAACCTTTTTTAATAATATTGTACTCTATTGTTCACGATTTTCATAAATGAAGGTACATTTCTATGAAAAAAGAAGAGAATACAGCTCCTCCAAAATTTACAACAATCAGTTCAAAAAAACAAGAGATAAATCTTTTTTTTTTGTCAACGTGCATAGATAGTGTATTTTGGAAGATCTGTGGCTGTTAGCCATAATATGAAAAATTAAATTACTTTGTACAGATGTGCGTTTACCGCAGATTGTAACCAACCGGCGGTTTTATACGCAAGGATTATATATTATTATTATAACGTAATGTTATCGTTACAAATATTATAAATGTGTGTGTTATTATTGTTTGTTCTCTTTTTAAGCCCTAACTATTTTAGTTTTGCTCTAGAGTAGAAACGTCGGAGAGTAAAATGGGTTTTCTATCCCAGGAAAACAACCGGTTCCCATAGGATTTGTAAAAAAACCGCAGCAAACGCATACAAAGAATACAGCTAGTATTTTTTTGCTTTAAGAACCGCGTCTTAATTGACGTAACAATGCGACCTAAGTGATGCCTAGAGCAAATGACGCGATCGAGAGTTACATATTTACTATGAACATAATTTAAGTTTTCCAAATGAGAAAGAGTAGCCGGGGTGATAATAAGAAACTTGATGGTGTGAAGCTGGTTCCCTGGGACGGGGACGTGGGTTATTTTTTCGGATTGTATGGAACTGATCAACCGTAATAATTATAATAGCATAACGCAGAGTTGTTGTCGTGCCTTTTGTTGGAATGAGGCTCTGCCAGGAATATTTGGAACCCGAGAAGGAAGAAGCGAATGGATCGTAAGTCTGAAGGTGCCTTATGTTTCGGACGTTGATTCGTCCGCACGCGTTCGAGGCAATTTTCATAATATATCATAAATAATTAACACGGTTGTAAAACTATGTTATTTTCGTATACAGAATTTTTTGTAATATTCCACTTTATTCCCAGACACTGTGATAAAATCATCTCCAAATCCAACCATGCTCTGGTAAAATCACAAATCTGTTTCACATACATTGTAATATAGGATATATTACAATGTAATAAAATATATTTAAGTTATTTTCTAAAATTTTTTTCCTCTCTTCACCATTCCCTTACTACAACCACACATCAGTTTTTTGCACATAGATTGTTAAATTTCCTATATAGCAGATTAATTTCTTTCAGGTTAAGAATAATATGTGTCCAATGTCCCATTGAGTTCCCAGAGCGGCAATTTCATATCATTTCATCAATGCGTATAACGTATATAATTTCGCGTATAACGTATTTTATATTATAAGACTGAGATCGGCTTGGCATCAAATTTTATATAACCAAACAAAATATTACCGTCGTTCAGTGCTCGAAAAGAAATAGTAAGATTTGTGGCGATAATAACTAATAACCGTTTTGTTTATAACTTATTTCTAAATATTATGTAACATGCCTTTGCATTCTTTTTCATTATAATAAATATTAAGCTATTATTTAAATGTTCGGGTACATCTTTACGTATTTCGGAACGCTTCTCTTAAGTCAGTGGTGTCAGTGACATGATCAGCTGTGATGAGATATATCCATCAAACTAAAAACACGAGCACTAAATATGCTAAAAAAGGGGACTTCCAACTCTGCCCTCCCCTATTATATGAAGCTTAAAAGCTAAAAATATTTAAATTTAATATATTATGCGGAGCACTTGCATACTCAGTGTGGTTGAAGTTGGAGCAGACTTCGAATTACTTGAAAATTCTTGAGCACTCCGCTCAGAACATTAAACAGTTTCATATTTGTTTTAATGTTCTTGCACAGATTTTAAACACGAATAAGAATTTTGCTACTTTGGAAGCATTGAAAAACTTAATTCTTTATATAAGTCATTTCGAAAAGAAATAACCGCCGCCTACGAAAAGTCAATTTAAAAATGGTTTTGAGTTAATCCGTTCCTGCTACACGTATTAACTTGGGATCATAGTATGTAGTAGCTTGAACGGAAACTAAAACAAATCGGACTAGTAGATCTTTAGATACTCTCTTCAGTTTTGTAATAAATAAAGATTTTCTTGGTTAATCAACATTTCTTAAAAATAGATCAACAGGTACACAACATGATAATATTATGGGATTTGTCGATATTTCATGGCCGCTTGGCGCAGTGGGCAGAAACCCTGCTATAATTGTAAAGCTAAACAATTATTCATTGTAGTCAACATCTCCTGAGGATGCTCCAGTTTCGGAGCGAAACGTACGTAGAGGTTACATTGCCAAAGATCTGTTTGATGTGGAGTATAAAGATTAAAGAAATTATAAATAACACTATACAGATAGATTCTCCTGCTTTTCGCGGATTATAACAAATTAAACTTAATTTTCATAACAAATCATGGAATTCTGCAAAGTAACGCCTGCTTCTATCCGATAGCGGCCCTGCTTTCTGAGTCCAAGGCCGTGGTTTGGATTACCACAATTGGAAAATGTTTGTGTGATGAATTACCTATGCTATGATTTCTGTCACAATTTAATAATCGTGCGAATAAAAATGATTTTATTATTATTACCTGTAATATAAGTATTTATGTATATTATTCATAAAAATATTTATCAGTCATCTTAGTACCCATAACACAAGCACCCTTACTTTGCGGCTAGGTGGCGATGTGTGTATTATCGTAGTATAATTATTTATTTATTTGTTATTTATTTCGACCCAGTTGCATCGATCGTGATCACGACGGGAGGTGCGGGATATTGACATCACGCACCATCTCGTTGTATGTCACTGGCAGTGTCTTTCGTGTTCTTTTTGTTAGTATTTCATGAACTGTTCGGCATACTACACTGAACCATGCAACTGGGTCGAATAATAAACAAATCCCATCAAATTATTGCAGTTTTCTAATATTGATAAAGATATAGCATACTATTCATATAATTATTTACTTATTCCTACATACGTGAGTTAAGGATTTACGTTTCTCCGGCAGCTTATTGGGAGTTTCAATATCATTGAAACGAGTCCCTGGAGCCGCAATTTCAGGACCTTGCTCGCGTATTACGTATTTTATATTATGAGACTGAGATCGGCTTGGCATCAAATTTTATATAACCAAACAAAATATTACAGTTACACGTTCAGTGCTCGAAAAGAAATAGTAAGATTTGTGGCGATAATAACTAATAACAGTTTTGTTTATAACTTATTTCTAAATATTATGTAACATGCCTTTGCTTTATTTTACATTATAATAAATATTAAGCTATTATTTAAATGTTCGGGTACATCTTTACGTATTTCGGAACGTTTCTCTTATGTCAGTGGTGACAGTGACATGATCAGCTGTGATGAGATATGCAACACGGGTGATTTTTCAAACTCAAACTGTTAACCGCTATACTTAATTGTAATAATTTTCTGAGATTTAAAATGCTTGTGGCTTAACATTCCCATGCTGGGAGCTACGGTGGGATACGAAGTTGCCTTGCCCTTAGATCACCTGTTAGCAGAGATAAATTGCAGCTGCGGCAGGCACAACACTGAAACCCTTGACTGCCTGGAACTTGATGCTGGCCTACCACAAAAGGAGAGTGCGGTACCGAAATACAGTCGGGCTTAGACTGGCCTAGACCTACGCCCTGTTTTAAATATTATTAGTGCAAATAAACCTGATTTATAAAATTTTGTCCGTATTCTTTATTTTACTAAAGATGAAAGAAAAACGTGACAGTTATATTTGGATTATACATGGTTACTCACAAATTTAATGAATTCGGCAGTGTCTGTTTGTTTGGGTATTAGTTTGTCTATTCGGCTTAGCCGTTGAACCTATCTTGGTGAAATTAGGCGCTCATGTAGAATTTATCCGGAAAAAATGCTGGTTAAAGTTATCAGCATTTTTTGTTGTTACCTATGCATCGGTTAATTTATCTTGGTTAATTTAGCATCGAAAAATCCATCCTGGTTACGGTTATAGGATACATTTTATCCCGGAGTAATGGTGGGTTCCTGCGAATTCTTAAAAACCAAAAAACAGGCATCTCCCAGGCAGGAGGCAAGGGTTTTTTTGTTATCACCCTCTCACAGTCAAACAAATATTTAGCTATGAAGCTCGAGCAATACACACCCAAGTTTTTTTATTAATTATGTAATCCTTAATATTATAAAAGATTTTTCTATAACCTTATGTTTTCTATAATCTTTGAACTTTTTAAAAACATCTCAAAGATTACTTCTGGTAATTTTTTAGACAACAAAAATCTATTTCCCTTGGAACTAATTTTATGAAGCGTAGTAAACTGCACTATTTTTATTTTGTAAATTAATATTGCGACAGTCCATTTTCTTTTTAACTTTTGTTATATTATATTCAGATAAATAACATTTTTAAATATGTATTAATTATGCACCGTCACTATTAATTTCTTTAAATTTATCTCTTAAAGAATATACCAAGCATCTTGCGGAAATCAGCAAAGCGACATAAGGTACAGATAATAATAAATTTTTTTTTTTTTTTTTTGACTGAGTCCATGGCCGTGGGTTCGATTCCCACAACTGGAAGATCTTGTGTGATGAACATGAATGCTTTTCGGTGTCTGGGTGTTTATCTGTATATTATAAGTATTTATGTATATTATTCATAAAAATGGTCAACAGTCATCTTAGTACCCATAGGCCATAACACAAGCAACGCTTACTTTGGGGCTAGATGGCGATATGTTTATTGTCGTAGTATATTTATTTATTTTTATTTTAAAAACTTAAGGATAGGCATTGTACGAGTTATGAAAAGCCTACGCTTATGTATTTATAACTCGTACTGGAGATTTTCTTCATTTTGTATAATCTGCATACTCTGTGCATACCCTCTATGCACGCCAGTGCTATTTGCATTTAAACAGTAGGTAACCTACTCATATTGTTTTAACTATAGGTACATGCTGTATGCAATGTTTCATTGTTAAGCAAACTTCAGTATTCAAATCGAAACACAAATGGCATAGTTTTATTTCACGTTCAAACGTTTTATTTCCAAACAGTAATTAATTAATTGTTTGCGGGAAATTACAAAGTTTTTCTGTGGTTTTTCTCGTTAGTTTTATATGTTATTGATCCGTACGTATAAACTACTGCTCGTGTAAAAGTATCTACAAACAAGTACAAACAGTACAGTTATGACAAGAACACATAATGAAGCCGTACCTACTTGTAAACGTAAATTTTTAAATAAATAGTAAAGTTTATCAGACCTCCCTGGCGCATTGGTGAGCACTGTGAGTTTAAGTAGGAGGTCCCGGGTCCGATTCGATTCAGATTTTGTCTGGTCTGGTCTGGTGGAAGACTACGGCGGTGGCTAGTTACCATGCTACCAACAAAGACATGCCGCTAAGCGATTAAGTGTTCGTCGTCGCGTAGAAACCCCTTAGGGGTGTGACTACCATACTCCCTAACAGGTTAGCCTGCTACCATTTTAGACTGCAAACTTACCACTAGCCAAGATTGCAGTCAAGGGCTAAAACTTGTAGTGAAATAAAAAAATTGGTTGCCTGTAAAGTCGGTATACGGGCGAAAGTTTTACGTGACAACGACTTTGAGTGGTAAAATAATTTTAATGTGAATATTCATTCGTATAGTAGGAAGAAGGATGAAATAATAGTAAAAATTTAAAACATTTATTTATACAAAGAATTATATTTAAAACATTAATTTATACAAAGAATCTCGCACTGAATTTCATATTAACAAAATTTTATTTTCACCTTTACACATACATACGTATTTATATACAAATATACATACAATAACTTGCAATACATTTGCGTACAATGAAACAGCGTTTACTACAAAGGGACGCGTGCCTTTCACTTTTTATGTCTGTCTCTCTCGCTCTTAGGCGGGCGCGTGCCTCTCACTCGCTCTCATTGTGAGCGCATAACGTGAGCGAAGCGTAACGCAGTTTCTTGAAGTGTCACCCGGCAAACCAATTTATAAGACGTTGTCACGTCAAAATAAAAAATAAAAATTGCTGCATTCGGATTTTTTTTGTATTAAATGTAGAGAAATACAAATTTCATATAAAGATACCTATATGGTAAAAGTGCCTTCAAAGTAATAAATTAAGCAACGATTGATTAGAGTAATGATTATCTCTTAGTAAGAAAAGTTTATAGTATATATGTACTTATTTAATACTTATCTTTGAATTGATAAGAAAAACAACTACTTATTTATTTAATACCAAATATTAAAATTAACGTGGACATTAGGACAACTTATCTCTAAAGAGACTTCTTCTAAAACCCTTCTAGTCCAAGGTCGTGGTTTCGATTCCCAAAACTGGAAAATGTTTGTGTGATGAACATCTATGTTTTTCAGTGTCTGGCTGTTCATCTATATATTATAAGTATTTATGTATATTATTCATAAAATTATTCATCAGTTATCTTAGTAACCATAACACAAGCTACGCTTACTTTGGGACTAGATCATGATGTGTTTATTGTTGTAGTATATTTATTTATTTATAATTATTATAGTTTATAAGTATTATAGGTAATTCCTTAAAACCTACATATACATCATGGTCATCATCAGGCAACCGGCCTGCTACAGGGCAAGAGTCTCCTACCAAAATAAAAAGGGGGCCGTAGTCTACCACGCTGGCCAAGTGCCGGTTGGTTGACTTCACACGCCATTGAGAACATCACGAAACACTCTTAGGTATGCAGGTTTAGCCTAAGATCTGAGGGGGGGGAGGGGGTGCAAAATGTCCTGATCCGTGATAGCGCGGGAGCCCAACGTCAGTTGGGGTGGTTGGTGTCTACCAACCACCCCGGGAGTACAACAAACAACGGGTTCCCCAGGCGTCTAACAAAGTCAACAAGAGAGACATGCCGTGGTGGTTTTTAGTTCGGGTATACCCCCTTTAGAGGGGGAGTCCTACATAACATCCATCCTGCCCAAGGGTTGGAGGTAGCAATAAATCTTTACCACCATGCCAAAAAAAGGTATGCATTTCCTCAAAATGTTTTCCTTTACCTTTTAAAACAAGTGATATTTAAATCGCTTGAATTAAGTATGCACATAGCTCCGAAAAGTCAGTGGTGCGTGCCAGGGCTCAAACACTGTCTCTATGTAGGGAGAGCCGATGACTTACCCACTAAGCTATCACCGCTTCCCTTATTTATACATATTAAAGTATTATAGGTAATTACCTACTTATGCTCTAAGTATAAATATGTAAACAGTAGGTAATTGGAAGCTTTTATCAACACACTAGATACCATTAGCATTTTGCACGAAATCGGAAAATTTTTGCGTGTGATAGGTATTTCAAGGTTAGAATTGAAATAGAGCTGAACCATAGCACTATCGATTTTTGTATGATTTGCGATTTCTGTAGGGATGTATAGAATAGAATAGAAAAACTTGAATGCAACACAAAACAATAGGAAAACACAAGGAAATTAGTAATAGTACTTAGTGCTGGGGTGCAGAGGCGGCCTTATCACTAAAAGTGATCTTTTAAAGGCAACCTGAGCGTGACGTTTATTCTGAGGTTTTGTATAATTGCTTGGCGGCACTCTTTGTTGGTGGTAACTAGCCGCGATCGAATAACAGGCCAGAGTTTTTGTAATAATTGCAACCCTAACCTTTTAACTTACGGTACCTTTTCTTTCTTTCTTTCAATAGTATTTTTTTTTATTGCTTTGTCTTTGGTGTACAATAAAGTGTATTTATTTGATTGATTGTCAGACTTGATGGTCCAACTGCTCTTTGGTGGAAAACTAAGGCCGATAAACAATTTTCAATTTAATTTTATTTATTTGCTGATACAGGTAAATAGGTGTTTCAGGAAAAAAATATATGCAGATCTTAACTATACCACGCCAAATTGGTATGCAAATTGTTTTCAGGCTAGTGTTTAAAATTTTAATTTTTTACTACTAGGTACAATTAAGATATTGGCAATTACAATGTTTATAATAACACAATAAAATTAATAAAATAATAAATTACAATTAAGTTTAAATGGGCACATGTCAAAGAATACAAATAAATTAATAATTACTAACAAATGTCATTTTAAATATTCATCAATAGTATAAAAAGAATGTCTATTTAAATATTGAAATAACTTATCTTTTAAACATTTCACAGCGGCACTTCGCAGGGCATGGAACACATCCGGCCACTCACCGCCCTGTGTCCATCGACCTGCGTTGTTAAGCCTCGTGTGCCTTATTAGGGGCAACCATGCCCTACAGATCGGAACACAGCATTGCATCAATGCTGATTACGGGCAGCCTTGCGGTTGTCCTTCCCCAAACAACAGTGGCGTGCATAGAGGGTATGCACAGGGTATGCAGATGATATAAAATGAAGAAAGACATTTTATATCACCTGCATACCCTCTATGCACGTGCTAAAAAAATATAGAAAATGGAAGGCCAAGGTATTCAGATATTCACTTCAATACCCACAATGTTCAGGATGGCACTTAGATCTTTCATTAATTAACAGTATTATTGAAGCTAAATACCTAGTTTCTTATATTAAAGTATTCATTTTATAAAAGACATCATTAAAGCCCACCAACCTGCTTTAGAGCAGTGTTGTGGGTCTGTACTCTATAAACCTGACTTCCCAAGGAGTGAAATAAAACAACTGGACTGACTCTAATACTGTATATTAAGCTTCTCTATAATTCATATTACTTGTTACCTTCAAATGACTCTACTACCAGTTCGGAATGCTGTCTTCGGCAGAGAAGACCACTGGCAAGAAACTCTACCGTTGCTCTTTTATTCAATCAATTAAAACAACTTATAAACACAATTACAACATCATCATTACAACGTCATATGTAATAACGCTAGGCCCTTTGATACAAGACATATTTTAAGACAGGTCAAACATAACTACTATTATCACTTATAACATCAGGACTTTTGGAACAAGTTGTTTGTATAGAGCAACCTCTGCTACATAAACTGTCGGTATAAAGTTATGCTAGGGCTCCATATATGATACCTAAATAAACCAAGGGATGAGATATACTTATCTGATGTAACATCAGGTACAACCATAGTACCAACAACTTTTAACGACTCCATCACCAGTACATACGACTTGTTTCGCCACAACAATATTTCGTTAAGTGTATCGTTTCCATTATAAATCATCTCAACCCTATTTGTAACGTTCTATCCACAATACTTTACTTAATCTCCTTTTTTCAATTCATTACTTTAAATCTGTCCTAACTTTTTTCTTTGCCGCCAATCTAACTTGTCAAACTCGCGTCTCCCGCCATAGATCCTATACTTTTATTTGACAGTCTACTAAAAGTCCATTATTCTATTTTCAATACATTATCAATGAGTATACAAACTATGATTTGTTGATATATTTAATATAATCATCGTGTTTATCATAGATAAAGTGCTGTAATTCCCTATTTCCTAACACGGCCATTCTGACAAGTACTTCGTTCTCGAAGTACATAGGGTTATTCTTTTTAGGTATATGTATTGTATCATAAGTCTTTAGGTTCAAAGAACATCCTTATAAGTACATCATCTTATGTACACCTCTATAAAATTAGTTCATGGTATATAAGCATAAAAAATCATCAAATCAGTTACATTCTGTATACACTTTTATCAATAAACTGTAAACAATATTTTATCAAAAGATAGGCATAATCATAACATTTTATAATTAAAGTGAAAGAGATCAAAAAAAATTTTCATTAAAATTCCACACCATTTAACATATTACAACAATATAATACTTCTAATAAAGTAAAATGATTAATTTTCAACAATGTAAATCAAAAATACTCATTTTCTATTATCTTGTACATTTTAACATGTACAATCACAATCCAAATATTTCCATCTCAATATAAATCTCAAAACAATTTATCCTTTTGCCTCCAGTCCAACTTTATCAAAATATCCACACAGGTAATTGTATTTCCCATCAATTCTGTCATTGACATTGTTAGTCTCATTTAGTCACAGATGCAATCGGTACAGTCTAATAGTCAAACCAATATATACCAAAACACCAACACCCACTGGTGATATCAACAACATCATCACTCTCAAGTGATATCAATAACATCATCACCCACTGGTGATATCAACAACATCATCACTCTCAAGTGATATCAATAACATCATCACCCACTAGTGATATCCACATAATCATCTCTCAAGTGATATCAATAACAACATCACCCACTGGTGATATTCATATTTTTTCCACTGTCCAAGTCAAGTAATATATAAGATAAATATAAAACAATTAATATAAAAACGCTAAGATGGAATTATTTCTATTAGTTTACATCTTTTTTTTTTTATCATCTCATCATAAAAGCCAAGGTATATTCAATGTTTGTTCAATTGTTATTTCTATTATTCAATGTTTTATTTCAATCTAAACATCAATTAAACCACCTGTTTAACAGAATCATTTATCATGCAAGGACTCTTAAAATTTCACATAAAATTTGATAATTTAAACAACTGTAAACCTAAGTATAATCTAATTATTTATAATGCAACTAATATATTTTCCTTTGCAGCAGCAACATTAATTTAGTTTAATATTGTATTTTAATTATATCATTTTTAAAAACTTCTCTCAACATCATACTGAAAGATCACTGACCTAACCTAACCCACAACATTTAAGCTGACTCCTAATTCTTTTCTTCACACAACCCAACATAGAAACTAAACTATTTCATTTAGCTATTCAGTAGTAATTTTCCCTATATGTATTGTTCTGACACATAATCATATTCTATTCTACCAAGAAATTTTTTTTTTTTTTTTTTGTTTTGTTTTGTTTTTTGTGTATTATTTTATATGTTCTGAATAATTTACACAATCTCTCCTATCTCGGCTTTCCTGACAAGTACTTCGATCTCGAAGTACATAGTATAGTTCCTAAATAAAAGTTAACAGCTCGGCTAACCTGACTAGTTGCTCAATATAAACTTGAAATCTTGTATGTAATAAATAAGAATCAAAAGAAAAATCTATTACACATTCCGTTCGGCTAACCTGACCAGTTAATTTATTTTAGCCAGGACAGACTAATAAAATAAAACTTAGCACAAATTCCATTTGGCTAACCTGACTAATTAAATAAAACTTGATAATTCAAATTTATCAAACTCATTACACATTCTGTTTGGCCAACTTGACTAGTTGGTTTTCACAAACAAACTTAAATCAATTCTATTTTGGAATTAATCATTTCAGCAAAATAAACAAAGAGCCACTAGGCCATATCAGTTTCAGGTAATAAGTACTATCTTTCAAAAGTAGAAACCACAAAAAGAAAAAATTAATTAAATTATCACATCAATTGGTTCCCCGGACCACATATCCTTCAATGGAATTTTAGCAAGCAAGGTGCTTTGTCTCCAGAGTGTTTCTGTTTCAGCACATAGCAGCAAAAAGTTGAGGCATCATTAAAAACATCAAACTCTTTACTATGTCCACATTTGACGGGATGGTTCTAAAAAAAGTAAATCTGCATTAGAGAAAGGCATAAATTGGACATGAATAGGATACCACTTCTGATGCTAAAAAAATATAGAGAAATGGAAGGGCCAAGGTAATCAGATATTCACTTCAATACCCACAATGTTCAGGATGGCACTTAGATCTTTCATTAATTAACAGTATTATTGAAGCTAAATACCTAGTTTCTTATATTAAAGTATTCATTTTATAAAAGACATCATTAAAGCCCACCAACCTGCTTTAGAGCAGTGTTGTGGGTCTGTACTCTATAAACCTGACTTCCCAAGGAGTGAAATAAAACAACTGGACTGACTCTAATACTGTATATTAAGCTTCTCTATAATTCATATTACTTGTTACCTTCAAATGACTCTACTACCAGTTCGGAATGCTGTCTTCGGCAGAGAAGACCACTGGCAAGAAACTCTACCGTTGCTCTTTTATTCAATCAATTAAAACAACTTATAAACACAATTACAACATCATCATTACAACGTCATATGTAATAACGCTAGGCCCTTTGATACAAGACATATTTTAAGACAGGTCAAACATAACTACTATTATCACTTATAACATCAGGACTTTTGGAACAAGTTGTTTGTATAGAGCAACCTCTGCTACATAAACTGTCGGTATAAAGTTATGCTAGGGCTCCATATATGATACCTAAATAAACCAAGGGATGAGATATACTTATCTGATGTAACATCAGGTACAACCATAGTACCAACAACTTTTAACGACTCCATCACCAGTACATACGACTTGTTTCGCCACAACAATATTTCGTTAAGTGTATCGTTTCCATTATAAATCATCTCAACCCTATTTGTAACGTTCTATCCACAATACTTTACTTAATCTCCTTTTTTCAATTCATTACTTTAAATCTGTCCTAACTTTTTTCTTTGCCGCCAATCTAACTTGTCAAACTCGCGTCTCCCGCCATAGATCCTATACTTTTATTTGACAGTCTACTAAAAGTCCATTATTCTATTTTCAATACATTATCAATGAGTATACAAACTATGATTTGTTGATATATTTAATATAATCATCGTGTTTATCATAGATAAAGTGCTGTAATTCCCTATTTCCTAACACACGCCACTGCCAAACAAACTCTATGACAAAAATCTCTGCTACTACTATGTGAAATTGCAGGAAGCATAAATTTCCAAATTGCTCTTGTCGAGAATCGACCCAAGGACGGCCCATTTATAAAACCAAAGCGCTTACTACTGCGTCAGAAAGCCGGTCAGATTGTGAACATAATTTTTTGAGCCGTATGTATGTATAAACTTAGTTAAGGTTCCAACGTTCTCAAGATAAGGACAAATAGGACAATTCGACTTTCATAATTATTAGGAAGTTTTTTTTTTAGTTTATTAAGTACTAGCTGTTGCCCGCGACTTCGTCTGCGTTTGATTTTTTTTTTTTGATGTGGCATTAAATTTAGTTGTAGTTCTAAATGAAATTCAAGTATTCAGTATCGCTAAGCCTTAAATGAGGGGTTGCTGCTGTCCGCTGAGGAGTTCTGTCCTCTATCTCCAACCACAGTTTGGGTTAAATTAAACACATATTATAACCTCTAGAGTACTCTTTTAACCGGTTATAAGAGTATTTTAATCGGTTATAATTTGTCGGAAGTTATGGTGTAAAATCGTCTAGAACTTTCATCCCCTCTCCCAAAGGAACTGAGCTTAATTATTATCAAAATTAAGCTTAATTTGCTATACTCCGCGAAAAGCAGGAGAATCTGTGTGGTGCAATTTATAATTTCTTCAATCCTTATACCCCACACCAAACAGATCTTCGGCAATATACCCTTATATTATTAAGATGTTGTCTTAACAATTATTCATTGTAAAGTCAACATCTCCTGATGATGCTCCGGTTTCGGAGCGAAACGTGCGTAGAGGGTATATTGCCGAAGATCTGTTTGGTGTGGGGTATAAGGATTGAAGAAATTATAAATTGCACCACACAGATTCTCCTGCTTTTCGCGGAGTATAGCAAATTAAGCTTAATTTTGATAATATATCATGGATTTCCGCAAAGTAACGCCTGCTTCTATCCAATACTGAGCTTAATGTCGGAATAAAAAGTATTCTATATTACTTCTAACACTTCCAAAAATATGTGTACAAAGTTTCACGAGGATCGGTTAAGTAGTTTTTGCGTGAAAGCGTAACAAACAAACATTGATATTTATAACATTAAGTTGGGATTGGGATTATGTTTTCTATTTTATGGTATAGGTATCGTTCCAATTAGAGGGGTAGTATGCCATTTATTTAGTATGTATTTAATATTACGTAAAGGTTTTTTTTTTGTCACCAGGAAATTTAATTTTACTTTTGACTAAGTAACCAGTATGCAATAACGTTTTCGGAAAAAAAAGTTATTATGTAGAATAAAAACAGTTTTCTAAATATTTTCTTAAATGTGCAAAAAATCTGACAGTTCTAAAACGTCTCCCTCCCTGATACACTTTAGTTCCGTTCTTCCTGAGGACTTGCACGATTTATTTTCGTGTAAAAATGGTTTGACATCCTAGTTTCCAATAGCAAGCCATTCTTCTTCATCAAAGGCCCAGCTGGGATCCCGTTGTCTGTATCTATTGTCTGCCATATCCGCATCTCTTACCATTGCATTTTTCAGTTCTGCAATCTGTATGAATCTTAAAGCTAAGACTACAGGAAAAACTTATCGTCGACTAATTGAGAAGAGTTTTGGACGCGAAATGAGAATGAATTTTCGAGGACACGTTTAGGATGTCTCACGTTATATGAGAGAGCTGAGAGAAGAAAGAGAGGATATGATTAATACAAAATTAAGTAAAAATAATAATCTGACCACCTATTTCTTCGGACATGTCGTTATTATAATACTCACTTCATATTTACGGTCAAAAACATAATCTCTTATATCTTTTGTACGTCTATAATTATTATCACTAACGCTTCTTCTATTTATTTCATGTAAAGGGATAACTTCTCTTCTTCTTAAATTAGTATTATAAGAACCAGAGTTATAACAACAGCAGAGAACGTTAAAAAAATACAATAAATATATTCTGTATAACATTTTTACGGCGTGTTGGTAAATGGTTTAACATTTTTATTTGGTTATTTTGTTCTGATAGCGTTGGCTTAGTGAATAAAATTTATTTGTTTGTATTTGTTTTTACGGTTTTACTGTAACTCGTTTTCTATTTTTATTTATATAATAAATTTTAATCATTGGACGTCGAACTCTTGACATGCTTCATATAACTTTCCATGATCTTGGGTCGCATCTTTCCAGCTTGTCGCTTCCTTTAAGACTTTTCTCTTAGTGTTGGAGCCGCTGATCCAATACTAAGAGAAAAGTCTTAGAGCGTTTTGTATTAGATTCCACTGAATCTAAAAGAAAAACGCTGCGTTTGTCTATGTCCACTTGCCCCACTATTGACTGGCTTTCAATATTTGAGCAGTTATTGCACCTTTACTCTGCTTCTATGAACAGGGACCTTTTCATCTCTAGTCATGTTTAGATGTTCAAGCGTTTTTGTTTTGTTAGCTACTTTATTTGGCACAGCGATAACTGAGATTCTGGGGAAGGTCATAAAATCACATTCTAGCTATGCACGACTTAACAGCTACATCGATCTTGACCAAATTTGGCAAGGAGATATGTTTGTTTCTTAGACACGCAGTAAACTTTTTTATAGCTTTATATATATGGCTTTTAAAATATAGAAATAATCGCGGACGTGACCGCGTGCACTTAGTATAACTCTCTCTGTCGCTTGAACGACTCTGAGCTTTTATTACGTTATTATATATAAGTACTTTTTATACAGTTGTCGAGGACTTTAGAGCGATTTATATAATCACTGGCAACGCTCACTGATCAAAGACTGGTCTAAATAATATCATTGTGTATAATTCATGAAGCTTAAGATTCTTGGAGTGCCCATTACACCTAATCATTCTCCGACCAAAGCATCAAAACCAAGGACACCTCAAATTATTGAGTAGATACAGACTGCTTACTAATAAATAACTCACCTTTGATTTGGTCTGGGGTGATGTATAAATATTCCCTGCAAAATTAATACGTTACCATCGTCAAGCAAAATTCCACCGGGATAATTCGTACCCTTTATAATAAAGAAGGGGTACTGAAAGCCTACTGAAAATCAGCTTTGCAGTATTCCTAGTTACTGCCATGGTATAGGTATATGAAGGAACGTACCTTTTATGTTTTAACTATTTTCATATACGGAAAAATATGAAAAAATAGATAGGTATTAATCTTTTGTTCTGTTGACAATTATTGTGGTTATTAAAAAAATTATCATTATTGAAGCTACAATGTATACTTAAATAATTAATGGTTGAATTTCAAAAAAAATCTGATATGGAAACGCTGTTATACTAATCTATATATATAAAAGAAAGTCGTGTTAGTTACACTACTTATAGAACGGCTGTACAGATATGGCTGAAAATTGGTAGGTGGGTAGCTTAGAGCCAGGAAACGGACATAGGATACTGTTTATCCCGTTCGACAGTCCTTATATATATATCTATATTCTACATCTATAAAACAAAGTCGTGTTAGTTACACCATTTATAACTTGAGAACGGATGGACCGATTTTCATTATTTTTGATTTCTTTGATTCCTGTTAATCCGGAATAGGAGAATAAGTATTAAAATACAATATTTTTTTAAATTTAAAATCAAAACAATTATCTAGCCGTTTATTAGTAACAAAACACAATTGACAGCGCACGTCAAGTTGTCTATACCTAATCGTAAAACTGTTGATGTGACCTATAGAGAGATTCCGGAGTAAGATGAGTTTTATGTATTGTACTTTAAAAAGACATTGAGATGTAAAATATACTAAGGCGAAATGAAATTCGCGGGGATAGCTAGTAAATAATAAAACTAAATATACTACAACAATACACACATCGACATCTAGCCCCAAAGTAAGCGTAGCTTGTGTTATGAATAATATACATAAATATTTATAATATACAGATAAACAACACAACAACACAAAATAGCGCTTCTATATCTATCATTCAATGAGCCGGCCGTGGGTTCGATTCCTACAACTGGACAATGTTTGTGTGATGAACATTATTATTTTCAGTGTCTGGGTGTTTATCTATATATTACAAGTACCTATTGATGTATATTATTCATAAAATTATTCACCAGTTATCTTAGTATCCATAACACAAGCTACACTTAATTTAGGATTAGATGGCGATGTGTGTATTGTCGTAGTATATTTATTTATTTATTAGTATTTAATATTTTTATTAATATATGCCCCGTCCATTTCCACTTAAGCTTTTTTTATTCTAGTTTTAACGTGTATGTCCTCTCTATGCATATAACTCAATGTATTTTTTATTATTTATTCTTTCGTCTGGTTATATAAATCAATTTTTGTTTTTTATGTACTTTTATTTTATAGTCTGAATATTATGTTTGCCGTGGCCGCAGGCTACCAGCGTGGTGGACTAAGGCTTTAACTCATTTTCATTGTGGGAGGAGACCCGTGCCATGTAGTGGTCTGATAATGGGTTGATATGATGATGATGACGATGATGAATATTACATTTATAACCACTCGCCTACTACTGGTAAAGGTATAATCAACAGGTTCATTTCTGTTTGCTTACATTAGAAAGTAATTGGAAAGTCGATGAATGATAAATATCGGGCGGTTTAAGGGGGACAGTAGGGTATGTTAGGGGTGTAACATAACAAAATTCTTTCAAACCAAACAGATCTTCGTCAAAAACAAGTATTCATTGTAAAGCCAACATCTCCTGAGGATGCTCCGGTTTCGGAGCGAAACGTGCATAGAGGGTACATTGCCGAAGATCTGTTTGGTGTGGAGTATAAGGATTGAAGAAATTATAAATTACACCATAAAGATTCTCCTGCTTTTCGCGGACTAGAGCAAACTAAGCTTAAGTTTCATAAGCCTTCCCTATCTATTTGTGGTGTGTACGTAATAAACGTGGACAAACGCTGCGGACCACTTCTTATAATCACCATAACTCAATAATAGTATAAAACAAAGTCGCTTGCCGCTGTCTCTCTTTTTTATATAGGGACAAAATGTGGGTAGGAGCTTTAATTCACTTTCGGTAGGCCGAGTTCGAATCCCAGCACGCACCTCTAACTTTTCTAATTCAGGTGCGTACAGCGTATCCCTACTAATATTATAAATGTCAATGTAAGTGTGTTTGTTACGCTTTCACGCAAAAACTACTTAACCGATTCTCATGAAACTTTGTACTCATATTCTTTTTATCCCGACTTTAAGCTCGGTTTCTTTGGGAGAGGGGATGAGTGTTTGACGATTTTACGCCGTAACTCCGACAAGTTATAACCGGATTAAATAATTATTTTTGTACTTTAGAGGTTATAATATGTGTTCAATTTTGCAGAAACTGTGATCGGAGAAACCCCTCATTTAAGGCTTAGCGATACTGAATATTTTAATTTTTTTTTAGAACTACAACTAAATTAAATGTCACATCAAAAAACAAAATCAGACGCAGACGAAGTCGCGGGCAACAGCTAGTTAAGTAATAAAAATATCACTTGCATCGACAGTGAAGGAAAACATCGTAAGGAAATCTGCATGCCTGAGAGTACTCGATAATGTTCTCTCTGGACTTTACCAATCCGCACTGGTCCAGCACGGTGGACTATAGCCTTAACTCCTCTCATTGTGGGAGGACACTCGTGCCCCGTAGTGGGCCGGTATTGGGTTGTGATGACGATGATGATGTTATTAAGTACCTCCTGATCTTACTAAGAGACTCCTTAAAAAAAATTTATGCCACCCTAATTAGTTATTGTTATTTATTTATTTTGCTTCTGAGTCACTTTTCGTTGTGTTGTAGGCTTGTACTTTATATGATATAATAATTTATATATATATTTATTTTTAATTTGGTAACTGCTCTGCTCTTGTGTACAAACTAATCCTTACGTCTGTGTTTTTTTTTCCCTTTCCTTTGTGGGGTTGCCTGGCAGAGATCGCTTTTTAGCGATAAGGATTCTCATTGTACCTGTTTTATTGTGTTGTATTTGTTTATAATTTAATTTCTGATAGGTGTACAATAAAGTGTATTTTCATTTCATTTCATTTAAGTATGACTTCTTTCGAGTATCATTTAACCTAAAAAGATAGTCATATGTTGCTGCAGACTGTTTTTTAGAATGAGCGCTAGTGTATATATAAACACACAACCATACAAAAATCACACACACACACACACACTCTATAAAAAAAATGCCTACACCATAGTACGTTGCTAACCCTATACCAGAATCACGCGAACTACACAACATTTTTTCTCAGTGGAGGGTGGTCGTTAAACATATACCTTCGGGGTGTTGTGACGTACATTTATCAAAATTATCGTTAATGTTTACAAATTACTAGCAAACGACATTTTAGGGTCGCATTCGTTTTATATTGCCGCGGAATATATTACGACATACAACATCTTGAGTATGAAATCCATTAGAGAAGAGTCTCACTGGATGAATACATCTTCGGAGATAAAAGTGCACTCATAGTCTAAAAAAGGTAATACAAGCATTATTTGTTATGAATTGGTTCCTATTTTAGGTATATTTATTTCCTTTTTCATAACAATCACAATATAATAGATTGGTATGTATGATATCATAATTTAGCAGCAAGTAAATAAGTTGTGCGCACATAATAGACATTCGTGTGAAAAACAAATGAAGTAGCTGGAAAATTATGACGAATAGTGAAAATAACATTAAAACACGATTGTGAAATTTGAAGTATCCGCCGTGTGTTGGCGGCAAAACACATGTTAACAGCCGATTATACTGGGTGTTAATCGGTGATGGCATACCTAAGCGTTAGGAGGGACGCCTCTCGGGGTTCGAATTCGAAGTTGTGACGTTACGTGCGTTCTAATATCACTTGCAGTATCACAATTAGTAGAAGTAGTGATTGTATTGGTACATATAGCTCATGGGAAACATTCGGTGACAATGAAGAAAGTGGCGAGTGCCATGATTTTTGTTCATCCAAAAAGCTACAAACTCCTAACGAAGTTTTCATTTAAAAAAATAACATGCATTGATACTCAGGGTTTTTAATAGGGTACGGTTGTCCTGCCAGTGTCATACTACTGGGGAACTATGGGACTATATGACTACGGGGACATAACAAGGATTGGACACGGGAAGTGTCTTAAACACTACTAAAGTCCATTCGCTTAGATAAAGGCGCCTTTGTGCCGTGCCGTCTTGGCCTGTGCCGTATTTTGTCAAAGATGCTGCTGCGCTACCAAAAGATGCCGCGCGCGACGTACATACACAGGAGAATTTGGCATTTTATATCGAAGTGCCATGCCGTAGAGGAAGGTTCGGTTTGTTGACTTTGGCAGAAAATATTGCTCCGTACTTGATTTAGTACCTAAGTCGAACAGATGTTACGCTAGGTATCGATATTTTAGAATGGATTCAAATTGTAATTATTTTGTATCCTTTATTATATAAGTATATTTATTATACATATTTATATATAGGTAAAGGACACAACACTTTGCGTAACGAGAAATAGTGTCTATTTTACTATCGTTCAACACGACGAGCGAGTTACATTTTAAGCTCCCCGAATATGGATACCAAATGAACCTGACGTAGAATAGTGTACACTTTCTTGAAAGACGGGGGTTATTTTTAATTTATATATTTATTCTTCACTAAAAAATATTAAACATTCATAATATTTTTTATGGTGTTCAACATCTTTTGTGATTCAGGGTTACTAAGAAATAGACTACTCAGTATTTCAAATTTTGTTTCTCCATTTTGTACAACATATTTATTTGGAAGGTATAGGAATAATATACCTCGTTTAAACAAACATCATGAATATTTGTTAACATAATAACATCGAAAGGTCCACAGCGCGACACCGCTACATGTCAATACTGAATCAAGCGCCGTCAATGATTGTTGTGGAGGGAAAGAACGTCACTTTAATAAAAGTAATAATCGAAAATCAAGACATGAGTAAACGCCTGATAAACTTTTTTCCATTCCGGTTCCCATTAAAAGGTAAGTAAGCACTGCGTTCCATATTTTCTATGACACTTAATTCTCGTTTTATAGGATACTAGCGGTCCCACGCGACTTCGTCTGCGTATACGTTCACCTTAAAATATAGACATAATATGTTGTCGCAGACACCGAGAGCACCTTGTTATACATGATTTTATCGAAACTTTAACCGTTTACGTAGCGAAGCTCTAAAAAGGAAAAAAAAATCCCCGATTTTGAAACATTCTTCATTGGTATATACGAGTTATAGAAAACTTAAAGAAAACTTAAGAGTTATAAAAAGCCCACCCTTAAGTTTTTATAACTCGTATGATATAATATAGCCTGTAACCTTCCTTGGCAAATGGGCTATCCGAGTTTAAAGGAGCCCTTGACTGTAACCGCTTTATCACTGTCACCAGTTGACAGTGATAATGCAGTCTAAGATAGTAGCTGGAAAATGTCAGGGCAGTAATTAGCCCATACCCTAAACGCTTTCTGTAAGACATCGTACCGGAACGCTAAATCGCACTTGTTATCCGCTTTTGGAACTTGTTAACAGGTTTTTAGATATGTTTACGGTTATAGATCCTGTAGGATCAACATTTCTTAAATATAGTTCAACGGGTACATACCACGATAATATTTTAGGATTTGTCGATATTTCGACCCAGTTGCATGGATCGTGGCCTCGACAGGACTGCCCAGGTTAGAGATTTCACATTTCACACGACGCCGTAATCGTACCCGTTAAACTATATTTAAGAAACGTTGAATAACCACGAAAATCTAAGTTTAAAATCTGTAGGATTAAGTTACATTTTTTGATGGTATTTCTCAATTTTTAGAAAACAAAGTCGGCGTGTCGGATTTCAAATCGTCAAAGCACCGTGGCACATTTCAAGAGTCGTTGCGGCTAACCTTAATTATCGGGCAAATGTTTTCGCTTTTACCAGTAGAGGGAGTGTGCAGTAAAAAAGCTTCTTATGTCAAGTGAGTAGATTATTGTTTAATTTGTTACGATGTAAGGTTCTACTCTCGGCGACCTGTTTCATATATAAGATACGATACAATTTTAAAGCAATATACTGTCATGGAATATTTTTTTTTTGCTATTAATAATTGCCGATGGTCCACTCGATGGTAAGTGAAAAACCGTCGCCTATAAACATAGCAACATTCACAGGGCATGCAAGGAGAATGTCCTGCAATATGCTACTATGTGTCCATCAGTTTGAGGCGTAGATGCTAAGCCTCATGTGACTCTAATCACGCCCTTCAGAGCAGCAGCGGCAGAAATAAGCATCATAAAAAGCTTAAAACATAGTATTTTAAAACTAAAATAACTTGACCACAATCTCACCTGATGGAAAGTCTAGATGTAGCCTAAGATTGGACACGCTTGCCTAAAAGATGCGTATTCACTCTTGTTTTAAAGATACCCAGGTTTTAAGAATTAGGTAACACAGCACTCGGAAGGGTGTTCCGAACCCCAACCATGTGTATAAGAAAAGAGATGTAAATCGCTTCGTGCGAATTTTTGGGATATTAAGAACATAGGGGTGAAAACCCGCCCAGTGCCTTGCACTGCGATGGTAGATATAAAACTATTAATATGAATACAGGTTTGAAACTCATCAAGTTATGTATCCATACATATTATTATACTATTACATGCATACATTAGAGTCTATCACTCTCATTCGTTGGTTTTTCTTACTTGTCTATAAAAAAATCTATATTTCTATAAATAATACTGTTCTTTATAAAATGGCAATGATTAAAAAAAATATATATATATAAAAAGGAACCGTTACGATCTGTTAATTTCAGATTTACTTGGTCATCGTGGAAGTGTTCTTATTTATTTCTCTCCTTGATGGGACAATCTTTTATCACGATTATGTGTATCCATCAAGCAACACATTCTACGACGTCATTAAAAGGCACAAGTACGTACTCATTTTTTTTCTTTATCTATCTAAATTCTTTACAGCGTATTCAGTATATTTTTATTACGATGGGGAAAACGTTCCAAAACGCGAGGAATTTATTTATGTAGTACCAACAATAAAAATTAACAGGACGTGCACAAGGACGCATATACATTTTTATCAACGATTTTTGTAGCTCCAGTCCATTTATGATTTCTAACCATAAATGTATGTAATGTTCTCATTATTTTGAATACCCTACAGGTAGTGGCGTGCATAGAGGGTATGCACAGGACATGCAAATGAAATAAAATTAAGAAAATCTCCAGTACGAGTTATAAATATTTAAGGGTAGAATTTTTTTATAACTCTTACAATGCTGCTGGACATAGGTCTTTGTAGGGATTTCCGAATACCACGAATTCGGAAATCCCTACAAAGACCTATGTCCAGCAATGGACGTCTATTGATATGATGATGATGATGATTTATCTACCAGTTGAAATTTTATTTAAAGACAGTCTTGTCGATCTAGAGCCCTCGCTTGATACCTGGCGACATGTACGCGCTCAGGTAGTCAGCTAATTCGGAAGTTGCTGATTTTGTTCACCAAAAATACTTTCGCACTTGTTAAGGGATGAGTTGCTGCTGAATAAAAAGGCAACAACAAAAGCGGGCTACAGCTTCGTGGTTGGCTTAGTAAAGAGTCATTCTTCAAAATAAAAGAACTTTTCGTGCGCAAAACTAATCTCTTTTAACTTTTTTCTCTCTATATATTAATAGATATTAATAGGTGAAGCAAAAACTTTGCACCCCTTTGACGGAGGAGTATGAAATATCCCACACTTATAGGAGTGCAGAATGCTCATATTTTTTAAGAAAGACTAATTAACAGTGCAGCTTTGGTGAAATATGTGATTAAATAAACAAATTCTTTTTCAATAGATCCTTATTAATGTTAAAATTTGTAATTTAAATTAATTTTGGTCGAAAAATCATTAATAATTTCTAGCGCTCTCTTTCTCCGGCTCGGTTGTTCTATTTTTTATTATTTATCGCTTCGAACCTCGGGCATATCCCAAAAATGAAAAGCCATGTTTATATGAAACATTTAGGGGTGTGAGGTCCCATTTACCATATTGCCTAACACAGAGAGTGTTTCTAACATATCGAAAATAGTTACAAGTTTCAAAGTTGCGGTCTAATCCTGTAAAGCAAATAGTTCTTGATGCAACTTAAACTGTGAAAGTGCGCTGGAACTTGGTATTCTAGTTAGTACAATATAGTGAATTTCAACTTGACCGTTTCCTTGCATAATCTAAAGTGTGCGGTTTCATGCAGTACTTGGACGTTCATTAATGTTTGAATGAGAGCAAAAGGTTAAATTAGCGCTGAGGAAAAATTCTTCTGTGATTTTTACGTTAGATAATATATTGAAATGGGGAGTCAGTCTGGGGTCTTAAACACAGAAAAGAGGTTTTGAGGTGCAAATTTAGGGTTTTTATTTTGGTGAATTCAGGGTATTTTGGTTGGTTCTGGTTTAATCCGGTTTAATCCGGTGGCCGCGTTTCAGTCAATAAGTATTCCAGTATAATTAGGGGTATAGGTAAAAGAAGCTGCTATTCCCTTTTCTAGTAAATTGACACTCACTATGACGTCCAAGTGCCAACTCCGCACAAAACAACAAGCATTGGAGAAGCATCAAGATATTTTTGTTTTAATATTAGCCTTATAATTCAATAATTAGATATATTTTGTACTCAGTACTATATAACCAGTGAGTATGTATCCATAACAAAAACCATTTTAGATTTCTTCTAATGTTAATTTTTTAAATCACCCCTACATTGAAGTTAAAAAAACAAACAATGTGGTCAAAAAGGGTTTGCTGTCTTTACATTACCTAACGATATGGCGCCACAAAGATCCTGCATCGCGCTAGCGAAGTTTTCATAAACAATGACCATATATACCACCTTTTGACGGCCGATTGGCGCAGTTTGCAGCGACCCTGCTTTCTGAGTCAAAGGCCGTGGGTTCGATTCCCACTACTGGAAAATGTTTGTGTGATGAGCATGAATGTTTTTCAGTGTCTGGGTGTTTATATGTATATTCTAAGTATATATGTATATTATATATAAAAATATTCATCAGTCATCTTAGTACCCATAACACAAGTTACGCTTAAAATTGGGGCTAAAGGGCGATGTGTGTATTGTCGTAGTATATTTATTTATTTATTTATTTACCACCTTCAAAGATCTATGGTTGAACACCCGCTCGGAGGATAATCCTCCAAATATTGGATATAAGCAGGCGTTACTTTGCAGAATTCCATGATAATTAAGTTCAATTTGCCATACTCCGCGAAAAGCAGAAGAATCTGGTGTAATTTATAACCTTCTAAATCCTTATACTCCACACCGAATAGATCTTCGGCAATGTATTCTCTACGCACGTTTCGCCCCGGACAATTATACCTTACATGCAAGTAACAACTACACAAAGTGATGATAGAGAACGCGTTTGCTTAGACTGTTCACCCTATATGCAAAATAAATTGTTAATATTTCCAGCACCAATAATCTTCTACGCTACGGCATGCATTACAATGCTAACGTTTCTTCGCGTCGCAACTATGTGGCCGGAACTCGTTCATCACATAGCTCGTGTTGAGGACTTAGACCCGAGCAGTGACAAGAGTCTCACCTACAAGTGTAACGCTACTTGTGCCGTTGTACTGACTTTAGCTTTAAGTAAGTGCCTATAAATTCTATTAAATATCACTTGCTTCACCACGAAGGAAACCTGCATGCTTGAGAGTTCTTCATAATATTCTCAAGGGCGTGTAAGATCGACCACGCCATACTCAAACAGTGTGTACTACGGCTTAAACCCTTCTCATTTATGCCGGTAATAGAAGTGCTACTTGTGTTTCAACATTTTCGTCACCAATTCTCTTATTGTTAACTGAACTGCCAACGTTCAGATATCATTAATTTCACATAAGAGAACTGCTTATATTGTTGCTAATCCATCTCCAAAATGGAGAGGGTTCTTAAGTTGACACAAATAGATGTGTCCACACTCATGGAGTTTAATATTTATCTCGCCCCTTTAACTGTAAAATGTTGGTAACTGTTTTAAGAAGCCTTATGAATATTGCATAGGCCGCACATCTGATGCATGTAAATATTTGTTGTGATGTATTTAAGTAATTTTACGAACATAATGATAACATTTAGTTTACTGATTTGAACGATGCTTTATTAAAAGAAAAATAATTCAGCGCACGTACCCAAAATGTAGCAAATGACCTAAGAACAATAAATAGAAAAGACAATATGACAGATAGAAATTGGAAACGGATTAGCAACAAAAGGTTAACTAGCTAAAATCATATTTTAATTCGAAATGAATGAATAAAAAACTCCATTGCTTTATGATATGGTGTCAAATAAAACATTGAAGAAAATAATTCAAACTATGGTTGAAATTCAGAAGATCTTTCTGAATTTAAACCATGGTTATCTCCAGAATCGTCAAATATATTATCCCAGCTTCATAAAACAGTTTTAACGCGTTCCACAGATACTTGAGTCTTCCAATATCTCATCTAGGAATTTATGACAGCACTTCAAGAGTTGTAAACCATGCGTGCCCGACTTTACTACAGTAAAAAAAGATTTTATGATACATTACTTGGTAAAATAATTTTGGTGCGAAAAGATTGATTTTGAATAACACCCTATTCCCAGGTCAAAGAAACTTTTTGTTGCCATTTTGACATAAGTAAAATTTAATGAGTGCTCTAATTAGAATCGTCTATTGGAGCCAGATAAGAAAAGAGTAACTACAGACAGTACAGTAACTATATTATCGCAGTCCAAATTCTTGCTCGATAGATGCAGTTAAAGGATCGCAAAGCAAAATGACATATAAACTATGACAATCTTCTAACCATTGATTTAATATGTTACTATCGGTTACAACTGTCAGCTTTTTAAATGGAGTAGGTGTGGTGGCCCTGGTGTAGCAGTGAGCGTCGTGGTTTTAAGTTGGAGGTCCAGGGTTCGATTCCCGGTCCGGGACAATTTAGGAATTTATTGTTTCCGGGTTTTCTCTGGTCTACAGACCAAAAGACGTGCCGCTTAAGCGTTCCGGTACGATGTCGCGTTGAAACCGATCAAGAGTATCGAGAAACCCATATTACTGCCATACTCCTTAGAAGGATAGCCGCTACCATTTTAAACGGCATCATTATTTATCATTAGGTGAGATTTCAGTCCAGGGCTAACTTGCAGTCGAATGAATATTTAAATAAAATACTATGTTAGGATCTAGGATACAGTCATGATAATGATGACCAGGAAATAAATAAACTGAAAATTACTCTTTGGCTTAATTATTGGCATTACCTATAGACATTACCTCTTATTAAGACTAGCTGTTTTACATAAAAATATACCAATTTAGGAATTTATTACTTACGGACTTTATCTGGTAAAAAATAAATAAATGGAATGCTAATGGCTGGACCTATTCCATGACGGGTGGACAGCATTGTTCCATGAATTGTTGAGTAACTCTGAGAATGTTGAATATCCTTTACTTCAATCGCAGAGTATGACTTTAGTAAACTATAATAATATCATGTCTTTTATAATGTTTAATGTTATCTTTCATTCATTTGTCTTATCGTTATCCATAAATTATGTAGTTCTATCTAATTAGTGTAAGTGACCATGCCGTACTAACAAGATGTAAAATAAATAAATCTACAATAATATCATAATTTTTATTGTTTCCAGTAGAACATCTTCTGTCCTTATTATCTGCGACCACCGAGGCATTTATGTGTTACGAGCATGAATCTTCTTACAGGGGTTTTGTCAGACATTTCTACCCGTGGGTGTTCAATTATTTACCATATTCTATCTGGCTGGGAATTTTTACACAGGTAACTAATTTAACTTGCTTTATCGACTAAATAAATTACTATACTGCCATCTAGCCTTAAAGTAAGTGCAGCTTGTCTTATGGGTACTAAGATGATTGATGAATATTTTTTTGAATAATATACATAAAAACTTATAATGTTTAGATACATCCAGACACTGAAACACATTAATTTTCATCACACAAACATTTTCCAGTTGTGGTAATCGAACCCAGCAAACTGGACTCAGTTGGACTCAGAAAGCAGGGTCGCTGCCCACTGCGGCAATCGGCCGCCAAAGATAGGTTAACGAAGGTACCGACCGGTAAATTCGTCGACCTAAAACAACAACAACACCAAGCGGTTTAACAAAAAGAGTTTTTATAAGATAATTTCAACGCAAAACAAGGGGACACTAAACGCTTAGTTTTAAATATCTTAATAAAAAACAAATAAGAAAGCTGAAGTCTTCAAATACATTTTTGGCATTTACGTTTAAAAGAAGGAATTTTGGATTAAACCACATCAATTCTAAAGGTGCAATTATAGTTACTTTTGTTATCGTAATAAATTCGGATTTGTATTTATAGAACAATTTTATTTTATACATATTTCAGAGTACTACTGCAGCTATTGAAACATTGACTTAGTATACACTTAGGTAGGATATTCATCATAATCATATAAACCCATTACTAGCTCACTACAGGACACAGGTCTCTTTCCACAATGAGTAGGGTTTAGATTGAAGTCCACCACGCTGGCCCAACACGGATTGGTTGACTCCACGCCATTGAGAACATTAAAGAAAACTCACAGGCACGCAGGTATCCTCACAATGTTTACCTTCACCGTTGAAGCAAGTGATATTTTAATTTCTTACAGCGTACATAACTTTGAGGTGCGTGCTGGGATTCGAAACTCGGCCCCCTGAGAGTGAAGCCTAAGTCCTAACCACTAGGCCATAACCGCTTCCCTGCCTGTATATGTACTCTCACACTATCCAAACCAATAACCACAGATCAACCATGAAGTTAGGAATACAAATACCTATTTTATGATCTCGTAAACCGAATTCTGTCGTGACTTAAATATTGCTGGAGTAATAACGTCACCCTGCCGAAAATAGACGTTTAACTGCCACAGATAACATTAAATTGTAACTTTCCACAGAAATACTATATTTTATTAACGTTATTTCTGAATTTCTCTTGTCTTGTAATTGCCCTAAATTGTCTTTGTGTTCCACAGTAATCTTGGTATATTAACGAATGCCTATCATCATTTTATATTTAGAATATAGTGTCTACTCTCTGACACATTTATTAGAGTACTAGCTGTCTATCTTGACGTGGGATATATCCACTTTTTTTTTTGTTTTTTTATAACCCATAGGAACGGTTTGCTTTCGGTGGCTAAAACGTACCCTGTGTCCCGTTACACTTTTTCAAGATCTACTGACAGTGGCGTGCATAGAGGGTATGCATAGGGTATGCAGATTAAAGAAAATAAAGAAATTCTCCAGTGAGAGTTATAAAAAATTTAAGAATGGGCGTTGTAAAATGTTATAAAATGCCTACTCTTACTAGAGTTTTTCTTCATATTATATCATCTGCATACTCTGTGCATACCTTCTATGCATGCCACTGCCTACTGACTATGTACGTACCAAAGGTAATCTCTTTAACCTTGCGGAATCAGTACCGCGATCTTTTCCGGGTATTTTTCCGTCAACCTTCGGACACCCGCAAAAGCTAAACAAAAAAGCGGAAACTCCCAATATCAAATAATGCCTAAACTTTGCTCACATATAACATCCGAAACGGATTCCAACAATCCGGATACACGTGAAAGTGGGTCGAAGGACAAAGAATATCTTATAAGTGATCATGGTATAAAGGATTGAGCGTCGAATCTCAATATAAATCTTCTTACAGATTAAGCCACTGAGTGAAATTTATTACTGGATAGAACAGTTTTATCAGTTTAAATGTCATTTGTTCTGGTTTAGCTAGATTTACTTCGTTTGAAGACGGTTATGTGTAGTTTTACACGACGACCCATATTATTATTTTTAGTGCTCATGTATCTATTTATTTATTTATTTATTAAGAGCACTAACAACATGCATATAACACGTTTTTAAACATAGCATACACATAAACACATGGACTGATATGCACGTCAATTACAAGTGCACAGAGAATAATTTTCGGAACCGACAGGATTTGAACCTGCGACTCTCTGGCAATCGCGGCTTGAGCGCTTTCTCCAATTAAGCTACGGCTCTCCTACCATCGATGCAGAAATTAATATATACCTTTCACATCAGTATTATAGCGACTGTAGCGTCATCTAGTAGGAAACGTTGCAGTTTCGATATACTTTGTCAAAGGTCCATATTACAATGAGACTCGTTTGAAACAAGAGATGACACATTGCTTTTTTACAATTGGAGAACGCGCTCAGGCCGGCAGGCTCACACTAAAGCTGTGGGTGATTCATGGAAGATATCGATGCCAGGTATCTTTTTGGATAACTCCATCTGAGCTTATTTAATCCACAATCACTTTCAATACCTGAAGCATTATGTCAATCTCATACTAAGTAATGGTTAATCTTGTTTCAGTTTCTCCACTTCCAGTCGACATTCATTTGGAACTTTTCGGACTTGTTTGTGATTTGTATGAGCTATTACTTGACTTTTCGATTAAATCACGTAAATAGGAAGTTGCTGACTGCCCAGGGAAAGGTACTAAGCATTTTGTTACGTTACGAATTTTATCTTCATTAATATAGAAATGTTTAAGTATTTTTTTTACTTCTCATTCCAGTTTTGAAATATCCAAATATCAATCGCGTCCAATAGCTAGAGCAGTATATTGAAATGTAGAATTAGGTTTCGGATAAATAATTGCAAACGGCGTCGATAAAACTACATGTAGAAGGTCTTCTGTCATGAGGACAGTAAAATAGAGGTTGGCAATTGGTTGGCATTCAATTAGGGTTCATCGATACTGGTTGCAGCTACAGTAGCAGATTTCGGTCGGACCGCTCGGCGTGCCTATTCTATACTTCTATGCCCGGTTCAGTTAAATAATAACTGTGGTTCGCGAATGTTTGAGTGATTTGCAGTGTATCAGTGCCGGGTGATAGTGACGTTAAGTAAATTAATACTCCTATGAATATTTAAGTTATACAATGTTATAACCGCTATAGTTACCTTAGTAGCAGGTAGGCTCGTAATATGTAAGTAATATTTTGGGATAAGTTAAACTTTAGCTTGGACTTCTAGATAATCGGATCTGATAAACGTTTAGCGGGCGTGGGAGTATGGGTAGCGTATGGGCAGCTATTAGTACGATTCGATATCTAAACTAGGCTTAAAAAGCAGACATATGCGTCTAAAGTATCTGTGTGTAAGCCAATAGGTAGGTAGTAACCCATAGGTTGGTATATCGAATTTAAATTTTGTAAAATTCAAGATGCTGTGTGTTAAGTAAAACAAATAAAGAAATAAGGAGACACACTTTCGCATTACTCATAATAATAATAAATAATATTTATTGACTTGTTGTGCTAGTATTTTCCAGAGACATTCTGGCGATCAAGTCGCGAGGACTACGGCCGCGCGGTGCAACTGGTCAGGAAAGTGGATGACGCCATTAGTGGAGTTATTTTTATATCCTTCGCCAACAATCTCTTCTTCATCTGCTTGCAGTTGTTCAACACGTTGGAGTAAATATCTTTATCTTTATTTTAACATAAGTTTCACTCGGACGTTTGTCCTCAGAGTCAAAGCAAGTGTTAAAAACACTCTTTTTTAGGTTGGTAGGTTGTAACTATCAAAATAGGAAACTCAATAATAAAGTAAGTGTTAATGAAAACCGAAATAATACTTCACATGCTTTAGAGTTAATTTATGTACTGTTTCTGATACTTACCTGTGAAACCGAAAACCTAATAGTCTTTGAGTTTAGTTTGAGTCTGAATAGTTTTTACTGAAGGAAATCAGATACAGCCCTAACATCACATGCAAAATTATAATCATGTGACTCCTGTCATTTTATAAGGGTCAGCGTTGCGTAGAATAGGTACTATGCCCGTGTCGGTTTATTATCTTCAATAGGGTTGTCATAAGTAAACACTTAGAATGTTTTTAATTAGTTAATATGAAAAATATGCTTCTTTTGATTTAATATTTTTACTGGGTGATTCAGTACCTAGTTTTCTTATGCATGCTTCAATATTATTTCTTAATTCGATTACACGTTGTATAGTATAGTATACTTAATGTATTAGATATATATGTGAAATTAGAAATAATGTGAAGGCATTTTGTTGCAGGGACGGGATAAGCGGTGTGGGCGAATGTTCAAGCAAAACTAAAGGGTAAGTTGGAAATGTTAAAACCTTAGGGAAACCAATGACACGAATATATTCTTTCTCTTGTAAGTAAAAACAATATTATTTTATAACGATAATTTAATTAAATAATAACTATTAATAATTTTATCAAAACGATTCATTATTGTTGGATAGTTCGAAATTTCTCAAAAAAAAACTCTTCGGAAATGTGTCGCTTAAAAAACATAAAAGTAATAGCAAATATTTGAGTAAAGTTATTTACTGAAGCCATTTTTTTTCAATTTTTCACCACTAGGTGCAATAAATATAGGTGCTATACATATAAATAAGGTACGAATGTTTCTCTGGGAATCCAAAATTTATCTTTAAATATCAAAGAAACTTGGTATTAAGTTTATATTTGTAAGAACTCGCTGAACTCTGGAAATATTAAATCTTTATTGTAGTTTATATAATTTATTTGATTTAATCCTCGAGCAATACTTCCAATACAGGGGTAATGTTTAAGTTAGCGGAAGAAACGTGGTTTCGCGGGGGATTGTTTATTAGGTAGAACTAGTAAGAAAAGAAGTAGTACAATACAATTATAATGCATCTGTGATAACTTGCAAATAGTTGAACATTTGCTATACGACCCACTTTGCATGTTGAATGTCCATTGTAAATAAATAAATAAATTGATACAAAAAAAAAGAGTACCGAACAGTAAAAAAACCGAGAACTCGGCTTAAAAATATTTGAAATTATCTAATCCGGTCCTGCGCGTACCGCAGTGCAATATATGAGGTACAGGTATTTTTTTCGATTTAATGAAATATTTGTTTCCTACTCACATAACTTTTTTAATCAGAGGGTGGAGGGCTGCTATAGTAATATTGTTTTTAAACTGTATTATGTCGTAAGCTAAGAGTGATTATAAGCATGGTTATCGAATTAGTGTAATGTAAACACAATAGTGTTTATTGTTATTAATAAAACAATCTAGCATATTTTTGCGTCAACTCCTACACGAAGTTCTTAAATAGTACCTCTAGTTGTGAACTCAGCCAATTTGCAATAATTCAAGTAGGTCTTCATTGCCAGTAAGCATCTACGCAACAGAAATAATTTCAACCCACTTGCCAGTATTTTTTATGCGTAAGCATTGGCTAAGCATTGGTTTTAAATCTATTATATAAGTACTTAGGAGTTACTTCATCATCATCATCATCAATTGCCTAAAAGATACCACTGCTGGACCAAAATACTTTCCAAACGGGAGGGATTGCTTATAATCACCAGAGTTAATGATCGCCGTAGATGGTAAAAGTACCTAAAGTAGTCCGTTTGCCGTCTCGTAAGACGGGGTCTTACCACCCACTACCCACGGGTGACCCATCTACCCAAGACGATGGGTGGTGACAACAGTATTCTAGTCTGTCGTGAAGCGGAGGGGTAACTAGCTGAACATCAAATGTATTCCCAACAGGAAAAACAGTCTACTCAGAGGTTACGAAGCAGCTTTATACTTTCTGTTCTCACTCACGTACCTCATCACTCGATCAGTTGCCGTGTCTCTGATAGCATCACAAGTGAACACAGCTTCCTCGGTTCCAGCTCCGGTTTTGTATGATGTGCCCTCACCAGTGTATTGTATTGAGGTATGTATAGTAATGTGGAGAAAATAAATATCTTATATCGTCAGGTATCAATTTCCTCACAGCGTTATCATTTTTCTATCAATACAGTTTCTCATCCTCTCAGTCCCAATGCTGGGAATAGCCAGATGGCAACCGTCGTGCGATGGCTTAGCGTGCTCCTCGAAGAACGTTGGTTGACAAATTTTTGTCTCATCTGGAATCGACCTTGAAATTCATGATCTGCTTACAATTAGACCCAGCAGTTTTCACACAGAAGGCACAACTTCCGGAAGGTCATAATATTTTTGTTACCTACCTGGTGGGTTGTTCAATCAGAGATATCAATTGTACCCTTTTTTGAAAGAATTAGCCACTGTCCAACCAATGCTTTGAAAAGTATGGCGAGCCGTTAGTCTCGGTTATATCAATCACATGTGATATTAATAACCTTTTATACCCGGATTAAACATAAGAGCAGTTTGTCGGCGCAGACCTGTTTCCAACAGAGGAATTATCATTCCACTACTAATTATCTCTTTACTGGATCTTAACTGGTTAAAAGTGACTATACAGTCAAATGATAACGAACTAATCTTGTAGGAGTATAGCAGTGACATCCAACCTGATCGGTTTCTTCGTGGCCAGCTAAATAGGCGACGTCTTTGTTGGTAGCTGAAAACTCCCACCAGACCAGACAAAACAATTTCACAAACAATAAATTAATTTCCCCTACCGGTGATAGCCCGGGACCTCCCACTAATAAAAATAAACACACCCGTCTAGACAGCTGTTCTGTTCAGGTGTTTTTCTGAAACAGAATTTTGCCAGCAATGACCCATTAATTAAAATACATACATAACATTATTTGAAAGACTGGTTTTACAGAACAGTTGATAATAAAAATTCGAACACGATAGCTATAGTTGAATTGTCTGTAGCAAGATATATGAACCCCAAACAGTTTATAAAGAACCTGTTATAAAAGGCCAGTAGATATTGGATAGAAGCAGGCCTTACTTTGCGGAAATCCATAATATGTTATGAAAATTAAGCTTAACCTGCTATACTCCACGAACAGCAGGAGAATCTGTTTGGTGTAATTATGGTGATCTGTTTGGTGTGGAGTATACGGATTGAATAAATATAAATTACACCATACAGATTCTCCTGCTTTTCGCGGAGTATATACTGTATAGCGGAGGTTAAGGTTAATTTTCATAAGGCCAGTAGATATTTTTTCACCCCAAATAATCCTTATCTTTCATATTGCAACAAAACCCAATATCTCTATAAGTAGGAAGTCAAATCGGATCGGACGCTTATTCGATCAATTTGTTGAAGGTTCAAAGGTTTCTGGATCAAGTGAATGGGGATCATGTCGCGCTGAGTGGTCTACAATTTTTCAGCGTAACACGTGGATTGCTCCTTACCGTAAGTTAACTTGATTATGTATTTATAGAACCTAAATAAAATTATTCCGAAATCGAAATAACGCCGCCGAGTGCCGGTGAGGCACAGAAGAGATGTTAGTTCCCTTTGTGTGTTCTATCGTTGTTTGCATTGATACCTCCTTACCTGTTCTCTGACCACACCTCACAAAATATAATAAATTCCACCCTCTACATCTGGATGCCTGGTATTCCTCTACTATTCGCAATACCAGATCATTTCTACAGCGCACTTGAAAATTGTGGAACAATCTCCCTTCTGATGTGTTTCCTCCAAAATACAATTCAGGGTTATTCAAGGGGTGGATAAACAAACTCCTTAAAAGCCGGCAAAGCATCAGGGCTCCTCTGATGCTGCAGATGTTTATGGACGGTGGTGATCACTTAACATCAGGTGACCCACTTTTTCGATTGACTATTAATATAAAAAAATACACAGTAAACATTACTTGTTTGTTCTTTTTTAGGGTTTGATACCCAAAGGATAAAACGGGGCCCTATTACTAAAACTTCGATGTCAGTCCATCTGACTGTATCTCCGTCTGTCACCAGGCTAATAATCACGGTTAATAGGACAATAACCGTGATAATAAGACCGTTGAAATTTTCACACATGATGTATTTCTTTTGTCACTTTAACAACAAATTCTAAAATAACAGAATAAAATAAATATTTAAAAGAACTTCCATACAGCAGACACGATTTCTTTTGGCATTTTAGCGGTTTCCTTATCCTAAGGTTGCCTGGAAGAGATCGCTACGAAGCGATTATGCCGCCATTTGTATACTGCTTCTGTCTGTGTTTTTTTTTTCTAATTCTGTATTTTATTTTTTTGCAAATAAAGAGATAAATAAAAATGAATATCACGGTATGTTCCATACAAATGCATATATCGAAGGAACATCGATCATCGATCCATATTTATGTATATGGATCGATGTATCTTTGTTCCCAAGTCCGACTGAGCCATGTTTTAATTGTTATAATTGACTGACCCTGATCGTAGTACAAAAAAAACATTGCTTGTAAACAAGAGAGTAAGTCAAAATTGTAGCCATGTGTCCATCAACTTAAGGCGTAGGTATTAAGCTTCATGCCCCTATACCCAGATATAAGCGTTGCCGTATTACTACCCGGATGAGCTCTGTTCCAAATTGTTGTGGTTTCTTGCATAGAGATAATCTTCAGTAGTAGAAGAGCTTTTTGTGACAGAGCTGGTCCGGGGAAAATGAAATGAAATGAAATGAAAATTAATTTGTTCACATAAAACAATAGCAGATAAGGCGGAGAACTTCTGTTAAGTTTAAAACCTGTGCCAGAAGATCTCGCTCTTCCATTACAAAACACATTTTTATTTCAATTTATTTATATAATACTTTATTTTTTTCTGACATGCGAGTAAAACATGCAGTGGGAGTGCAATTATGTTATGTGTACGTGCGTGTGTGTGTGTGTGAGTGTGTGTGTGTGCGTGTGTGTGTGGAAGAACTATCGCCATGCTTATTTCTCAGTTGGTCTTAAGGGTGTGGATGCCGGTGTCATTACATTCACATTAGGCTTAGAACCTAAGACTCTAATTGATGGATACAGGGCGGCATGTTTCACGACGTGCTCCTTGCTTGAAGTATTGCTGTGTTTATAGGCGAAGGTTTTCCATTTACCAAAATGTGGGCCATCTGCTTGGTACGTCAATTATAAAAAAAAAAAAAAGAGTTGAGGAGCGACAATGCTGCAAAATTCAAAAATTATAAATTCATTTATTTAAAATAGGCCTATTTTTTAAGCACTGTTTGACTCTACCGCCGTTTCGGAAGGCATATTCTTCCGAGAAGAGCTGACAATAAACAGCAGATTGCTCTTTTTCAACATAATTTTGCAGTTTACAATCTCTAGAATTTTACCTTGTGAAATATGAGAGCGGAGCGGCCTGATTCCAAGCTCTCTTTATTTTACTGAGTAGGTATTATTCTTAGGTTTTGTCTTCATACTAACATGCTTTTTATCCCGAAATCTTAATAATCCTGCTAATATTATAAATGCGGAGGTGTGTTTGTTCGTTTGTTATCTAGGTTCGGTTTCACTGCTGCCGCGATCTTAATGAATGGGCAGATATATGGGTTGAATCCTAAAAAAAATGGGCATCGGATACTTTCCTTTTAGCGCGTAACAGCACCAGTGTAACATTCCAGAGGGATTTTATAAAATCCTTGTACATGTGCGTACCTTTTACAGCCTTACAAGTTTAACGATCATGGCGAAATTTTGTTAAAGGTAGAACTTTATTGGAATATATCTTGCAAAAAGTATCCGTTAACGCTGTACAGAATAAAAGCTATATACCTATTATGTACCAAATTTTTGAGATAAATTTTTGCCACATTATTCCAATTTTCTTAAGGACGTTACTTCATATACTTCTCTCCTATTCAAAATTCATATTCTGCTGCTTTCTCTTTGCGAATATATGTTTCAAATCGATCCAGTACTTTCGGAGCCTATTAAAAACAAACTAACTAACAAACATCAAAATCTTTCCTCTTTATAATATTAGTATAGATATTAAGAAGACGCGAGAAAACGCTAGTGAAACTATAAAGTATCTTACCTACATTTAAACCATAATTCTTTAAGACGAATATTAAATGTCTGACTATCTAATTTCAAGAGACCCAATTAAAAATTACGGGCATTTTTCTTGTGCCTAATGAAATGAGAAAAATGCTTAATTTTATAAAGAAGAGAAATTAAGGTTAATATAATTAAAAATTCTTTAGACTGGGTTGTATATATATAATATCGAGAATGATGGAGAGCTGGCCGTTGAAGAATTCCATCATTCACCTTCCGTCCGCTATTTTACACCATACACCTCTACCCTCTGCGAAGCATTACTCGCCTGCAATTCTCCTTTGGTTACTTTATCCCCAAATGGTCGTAGCGTGATGTTTAAATAAAACACACAGTAACGTAAACGTATATACGTCAATACCCTAAAATATCTACACAAGTTTTGGATTAATTTGGAGCGTAAGCTTTTATAATGTACGGGGGTCAGTAAGAAATTTGTAAAAAGTCTTATGTTCAGAAGACATTATTTGGAAAGTAAATTATAAAAAATTTGCTCTCTTATTTTACACGGGAGCTATGGAGTTGTGCTTGATACCAATAGGAAGATCTTCCTCCGAGCAGGTGATCGTACTCGGGGACCAAGGTCTAACCATTCATCTTTGAAAGTTGTATAGTTATATTGTAAATGTTTATGAACACTTCGTTAGCGCGATGCAGGATCTTCGTGGCGCCATCTAGTATGGTTATGTGGAGACTGCCACATACTTTATCACTTTAGTTACTAGATACTATTACTACAAAGTGGTGTTGAGTTTATTTGTATAAGTAATATGTTTTGAAGCCATTGAAATTCGGAAGGTAAATTAGATATTAAAACTTTGCTTTCTGAATCTGGGAATAGGCTACCTCGGAAAAATTGCTCAATCTCATGGGAAATCAGAAATTGTATGCCGACGAAGTCCCTTAATAAAATTATGATATTTCTTTTGTTCTAGGTTGCTGGTACCATAGTGACATACGAACTAGTGATGTTTCAGTTCAACGCATCTCAACCATCTGCACCAACTATGACAACAATGTCTTACAACACAACTACTGCGTCGTCACTTTAATAAAACATATCTTTTTATAAATTTTTGTATACCTGTGTACCTATGTTGCATAAGATAAAGAATAAATATAAATATAGAGTCCTCCTTAATATCATACTTATTATGATCTTGAAATCACTTAGAATATGGTTTTTTATATTTATATATTTATAATAATGTTTATAATACTCCCTTCAATGGGAAGTTGAAATAAAGACGAAATTGCGTTTCTGCGAAAATACAAGAAACAACATTTAATGCCCTTACTTCAGGTCTTAAAAATCAAAATAATTTCTTCTTAAAATAAACTCTAAAACACCTTATTTAAATGTCACTTATATGAACTCGAGAAAAGAGTTCTTTACATATTTGTTTTATACATAAATAAATATGCTACGACAATACACACCTCGGCATCTAGCCGCAAAGTAAGCGAAGCTTGTGTTGTGGGTACTAAGATAGCTGATGAATATTTTTAGGAATATAATACTTATAATATACAGAAAAAGATCCAGACACTGAAAAACATACATGTTCATCACGCACATTTTCCAATACATTCCAAATTGTGGGACCTCACGGGGATTGAACCCACGGCTACAATGCCTGTTTTACTAAAGAACGATGGACAGAGCGTTGCCTAGGCCTAAATTATATCTACATAAATTAATGAATAATGTACGATTATATCTAAGTGTTTTAGTATACTAAGGATGTAAATACTTCTCTAGGAATCACCTAAATTACTAGGCTTCCGATTAAGCGATTCCTAGATTTAGTAAAAACAAGCATTAACCTAAGATGGAAAGTATTTGTGCTTACAGAGGGCTATGCTAGACATAAAGAAATGTAAGGTTTGGTAAATACTTATTCAATATTTTCCTTTTGGTCTTACTTGATCTGTAAATATGCACGTATAGACCTAGTATACGGTAATGCTCCTATCATCCGATCACGACATGGACTCAATTTTATTGCACCGATAACCCAGCAAATAATAATAATAATAATTTATTTGCTGGTTAGTTTAGTTAGTCAGTTATTAGAATATAAAAAGATAAATTAAATAACAAAATAATAATAATAAGTAACAGTATTGCAATATATAAATATTGCAAACTCACGTTCGTCATAATAATTACATAGTTCGTCATAGTTTATGGGTTATCTTATACCTAAACTTTACAAAATCACTACAGTTTATTTTCTATTCGCCTCATGGTGCACCGATATAACAATGCAAAGCCTTCTAGTTATGCATTTTCCTAGCACCGATATAATACTCGCAATTTGTATAGCCTTAAGTGCCATCTCGCCAAAGTGGCTTAATCAGAATTCTAACTCGACGAGCGACAGCAGGTGAAGCCCGTCCGAAACAAGCTAATTTATGTGCACTTACTTTAGTCGACACAATTGACTCCTGTTCCGAATTTTAATGTATTCCAATTTATTTTACCCCCAATCGGGTTTTACAGCACCGTAACGGCTATATACCTAATCCACCCGCCTTCTGCAATTATATGGAGCCTTTACAACCGAATTAGCGTTACCAACAAATCTACAATTACCCGGCTAAGTTTTAGTTTTTTAGTTTTAAGCTTTTTAGACCCTCGCGCGCGTTTGGAACCCTCGTAGCTTTAGGTTTAAGCTGGCAAACGAAGTTATCACCACCCCCTTAAAATTATGAAAACAAATATATATAAACGCTTCATAAGTGCCTGTTATAGGCCTAAATGAAGAAAAAAAAATTTAATTTGAATTTGCTAAGGTTGCCTGGAAGAGATCGCTGCTAAGCGATAAGACCGCCTTTCACCTGAAAATTGAGTTTAATCTGCAAAAAGCAGGATAATCTGTATGGTGTGATTTATAATTTTTTCAATCCTTATACTCCACACCAAACAGATCTTCCGCATTGTTCATTGTTTGATCTACGCATTTTTCACTCCGAAACCGGAGCATCCTCAGGAGATTTTGACTTCACATTGAATAATTGTTAAGTAAAGTAAATAATTGTTGTAAACTGTAGTCATTCAATTTCAAATTCTCCTGCTTTTCGCAGAGTGTCGCAAAAAAAGCTTATTTTTATAATATATCATGGAATTCCGCAAAGTAAGGCCTGTTTCTACCCTCTTGTACTTTCCATTGTTTTTGTTTTTTAGTGGTGTTTTTTTATTTATTTTTTATAGACGAGCGCTTGACTGCAATCACACCCGATGGTAAGCGATGATGCAGCCTAAGGTGGAGCGCGCTTGCCTAGAAGATGCCTATTCACTCTTGATTTGAAGGTGTACAAATAAAGTGTATAAATAAAATGAAAATATATTTATTGGGTTGAATTTCTCCGACAGGCAACACAACATTTCAAAATTAAATGCATTTATTGCCCAGCACAGGTCAGGTTACATATAGTTTTACATTACATTACATTTCATGAAGCCTCAAATATTTTCTATCAATAACCACATAAAATATTCTAAAGAAAGCAATTTACTTTACAATGCAAATAAAAATGTTACCAGCGCTCCTACGTAGTTTTCTTTCCATTTAGTTTATGGGCATATAAAACTGTTTGCTCTTCAAGCATCTTGTGGGGTGAACCATTTGTAAGACTGGAAATAATATATGTTTAAGTTTTTATGACGATACGTCCACAAGAGTGTGTGTATGTCCACAAGAGTGTGTATGTGTGAAGTGAACTTCTTCTTCTTCACACATACACACTCTTGTCATTTATTCATTTATTTATTTATTTATTCATAAGACACACCAGCAGTTAATTGTAACTACATTCATAAAAAAAAATATGTGTTAGAATTACAAATTCTGTCTAGTACCATTACAAATTAGTTATTTTTTTTTTCTTCTGAGTCACTTTTCTTTGTCTTGTAGGCTTGTACTTTGTATGATATAATAATTGATATATTTATTTATTTTTAATTTGTTAACTGCTCTGCTCTGTGGGTTAGGTTGTTCACATCAGCAGTCTGTGTTTTTTTTTCCTTTCCTTTGTTGGGTTGCCTGGCAGAGATCGCTTTTTAGCGATAAGGCCGCCCATTGTATCTGTGTTTTATTATGTTGTTTTTGTTTATAATTTAATTTCTGTTAGGTGTACAATAAAGTGTATTTTCATTTCATGTCATTTGATATGATGATGAAGAGAGATCAAGTAGAAAATTTTAATAAGTTAATAATAAACAAGTATTTGTTTTACCTAAATTGTCTCTACAAATAGATCGTCTTGCGTGACACAGGTTGACGAAAAACTGATACCCTCGCTTGTATCTGCTGAACATCATGCATACTGGCTGGAAGTCGTCTTCGGGAAGATCTTGACATACCCTGCTGCAGGAGTCTTCGAATATTTGTGGCCGTAATAATCGACCTGACACTGGTGTTATTGTAACTATATATGAATTGAAAAGAGATATTATGAATTAATTCAAGGAACATAAAACTAATGCACGTTTTACTAACTATGGAGAAGTAAATAACGCCTAATAAAAGAAGATTCCTAGGCATAAATTCAACTTCCACTAATCGATTTTCACTAGGCAACTAATATAATATAACTTGTCTATGGTTCTTGCCAAAAGATATGAATAATACAAACACAAAATTACCACACGTATTTTGTGATTGTATTATCATATTTTTCATTTTTCCTATGGATTAGTGTTACTAAGAAAACCGAATTTATATTTTTTTTCATCTGTTAAATGTCAGTTTACGAGTCCTCTAAAATTTACGATGCGCCGAATTGGTAATGTAACTTTAGACGGCGCCTAACGTCGTTAGACGTCACTTTTGACTTAGTGATACATATATTTTCTCTCGGAATCTTTTCTCTAGAATTTCTAGGTTTTGTGAAATCGGGTATAAAACACTTTCGAATCTTAGAGTCAAGATAATAGATAGAGAAGACTAAAGTACTTAATAGACCTCATGAAAAATGCCTATTCCCAAGTGAGATATATCTATGATTATTTATTTATTTTATTTATTTAGAATACTTTATTGCACAAACTTAGAAACAATACACACAAAAAAATAGGTAAAAATAAAAACAATATAAAATAAAATAAAAAAATAAAGTTAAATACAGTTGTGTGCAAAGGCGGCCTTATTGCAAAAGCAATTATGTACTTCTTTCACATTCCATGTACATTCCTTCAGTCCGATATAAGGTAGGAATTTTGACTTTAGTGAAACATTGCTTAAAAGCGGGCGGGACGTTAATTATGCCATATAACTAGTAATCAGATAAATAAATAAATAAATGAATATACTATAAACGGCAGTATAGACATCGCCATCTAGTCCCAAAGTAAGCGTCACAGCGGACACTTTCGCCTCCAATTGATCTTTTTGCGCCTCCAACATGCCTGTGTTGCAGGATGTGCTCCTTGCATGCCCTGTGAAGTGTCGTTGTTTTTATAGACGATAGTTTTCCACTTATTATCAGGTAGGCAATCTGCTTAAACCGTCCATTCTCTCTAATCTCTATCGTTGCTGCAACTTCCTATTTAAGCCAGTCGGAGTCTGACTTTATCTACTACGAATTTCTATCAGTATTTTCCCTCTACAGGAAAAAATAAGAAATATAAATTACATTCATTTTTATTACTCACAATACATTAAAGTCCATATTACGGGCTTTTGAAGATACATCAAATTCAAAATATTTGAGTGAGGATTACAACAAAGCTTTTCGACCACACCAAAAAAAAAAAAAGGTATCTACATCTATTACAAGAATGACACTGGACACACTATATTTTGTTATAGCGACATAAATTCTTTAGACTAAGGTTAGTTGGTTTTTTTTAATTTTTCAATTTCAGTATAACTATAACTCTGTAAGAGGAAAAATATTGCATATTCTTCAAACAGCAAAACAAATCATATACTACATTACATGCCACTCATAACTCATAAGTCGTAAAATCTCATACGGTCGTGGTAGTAATAAATATTTTAAGCACTTTTTGTTATTAACCACCAAATAAAGTAAGTCTGAGTTACTGCTTGTAATATACAAAAATTTACTGCATCCCTACTTATAAATCTATCATTATCATAATCTTTTATAGATGCAGATATTTTTCAAGGCATTCTTAAATGTTCTATAAATGTAGTTTAGTATTCTTTTTTATGAAAATCAACTATGAAAATGAAGCTAAATACTCCGCAAAAAGTAGAAGAATCTGTACAGTGTAATATATTACATTTATTCAGTCATTATACTCCACACCAAACAGATCTTTGGAAATGTACCTACTACACTAATGTGTAATAGTCGTGTTAAGTACTTAACAATTATTCATTGTGAAATAAACATCTGCTGGGGATGATCCAGTGTCGGAGTGAAACGTTCGTAGATAGTACATTACCGAAGATCTGTTTGGTGTAATAAAGATTGTAGAAAATATAAAATAGTTGGGAAATCCGAAAGTGCACGCCTAATAATCTAATTCATTACAATAAAATTGGGATTATTTGTAAATTGTTAGAAATACTGGGTTAGGCTCACATAAATAAAATACAGTGCACATATTTAAGAGTTATTTATTTACTTTGTACCTCGAGATTTATTTTAGTTTCCTACTAGGTAAACATTTTTCATACTAATACTTTACTTTCGCTTTATTAAAAGCAGGTCCTTATAATTTATCGTAGTACCTGCCTGACTTAATAGGTTTGAATAGTTTTATAAAGTTTAATTATCATGTCTAAACTTTAACCGTTATTATTATTTGGTCACAATGGTGCTTATAACAGCTTCTAATAACTAGGTTTAATGTAAATGTAAATGTTTAATGTAAAACTCATCTCCAATCTCGTTAGCAACTTGTGGTTTGTAAGAAAGTACGTTTCAATGACTCGCAATTAAACTGGTTGTTCGTTTTACTTTCCTTTATAAACAATTAATTCTTCTCATAATTAGGTGTAAGAGAATAGATTGACCCTTTAAACTTCTATCAACTGTACTTTTAAGTTTTAACCATGCTTGTTTATCCACCATCACCGATTAATTCCCCCTTAATGCCCTTTTTTCCCACTGACATTGACATTCCTCCTACCAAGACCTATAGTTTTCGTTCAGGAATCGGGAATACTCAACACCTGATGTCGTATCGATATTATTTATTTACTCCTAACGGATTCTTAGTGCTGTTTATTACAATTTATTTGTTTGGATATTTTGTTTATTTATATTAATTCCAAATGTTAGTCCATATTATATTAAAATAATAATTAAACTACATCTAATTATACCGTGAAAAGTAATAGGTTTCTATTGCTCAAAATACTGAAGCCTATAAACAAAAAACAACTCGATAACTTAAGTATTTCGCTCGTTATCGTGACCACAAGATACGGGATCTGCACACGGACGTCCAAGACAGAACCTTTTTTTAAACAATTTTTTAATTATTTTAAATAATAAAAAGAGATTTAAAAATATTATGAGTGTTAAAAATAGTGTTTTTTCTCAACATTTGTCTATTTATATTCTTATAAAAGCAATAAAGAATAAAAAAGTGACATTTTAAGTTAAAGAATCACTCGGTGTGCATAAACTGACAGTAATACCCACACCTCAACGCTTCGCTTATGAGGCGTGCAATACTATAGTCAATAGTCAATGGCTCCCACTACAGTTGACCAAGATCTCAAACAAATTCTCCACGATAAGACGCGCTTGTTTTAAATTTGTCTTTAAGTATTTTAAAACCGAAATACAAAGACAGTAAGCGAGTATTATCAAACCAATTACCAGCTTACTACAGGGCACGGATCTCAGAATGAGGGTTCTTAGCCCGTAGTCCACCACGCTGTCCAATGCGGATTGGTTGACGTCACACGAGTTTGAGAACGTTATAGAGAACTCTCAGGCATGCAGGTTTCCTCATGATGTTTGAAGCTTAACTTAAAAGCAGACATAACTCTATAAGTTAGAATTCATGCTTGGATTGCATGAATGCATGAATTCGTTCCCCTGAAAGTGAGGCGAAGCCACCTCTAGCTATCATCGCTTAGTAAGCCCGTGTAATAATTTGGTAAGCCTAAAGTGCATTACAAGCCTGAAGTGTATTACAAGCCCCAGCCATGCGTACGACTAATTCTCATTAATGTTGGGACGTTTTTTCCTTAACATACGTGTTTAACTTTTGTTGTATAAACTCAATAATTCTTTCTTCATTGTTTTGAACTTGAGTTGGTCTAGTAGTTAATGACCGATAGTAATCTTTAGTTCCCTAAGGCGCCGGTTCGTTATAGAAGTCAACGCCTCGAAAGTTTGATTGCCATTTACTTTAAATTACCTAACTTTATTTTCATTATTAAGACATTATGGTTAATTGCTTTTATAGCTGTGAATGAATATCGAAGAATCAGTTTTTTACGATATTCACACTCCTTCAATATTTCCAGTGTAAATAGGAACTTCACAATCGTGTTTCACTTTCATGATTCCAACTTTGAACAGAAAGACTTTGTAAACGGCTACGTACATTTATGGATTACCCTGAGGTGCAGAGGCAAGCGCTGTGGTTCTTATAAATGGGAGGTCCCGGGTGCGAAGCCCTGTACAGTTGGGATAGTAATAAAAATTAATTTTTTTGTACAAAAAATAAATTAAAAAACTACTAAAAAACTATTAAACTATTTAAACTCTGAAAGAATTATTAGTATGAACTAAGAACCAGGGAAATCAAATTATATATAATATAATATATAATCTGTGGTCGCTGTCAAGCTGACATGTCCTAAAATCAGCTGTTCCTGTTTTAATTTTAATTTTTAGCTTAAGATATTCATTTAACTGTGTTTATTAAGCGTAAAACGTGCCGATTTACTTTTATTCATAACAATAAATCAGTGTATAAAGTCCAAACAACTCAGTGACCACGAAACCAAAAAAAATCTAACTGACAGCCCGGGGATGTCGTTCGATTACTGAAGAGAATTCGAAATCCAACGGCTAATGACGTTGGATTTACGTCCATGGAATTATCCTGGGGAGTATTGCTTTCATTTTGTCATATTATTATAGCATAGTAATTACATCCGAGTTAGTATAACCATTGCTCCCTACACTTAATTTAGTACATTCTCGTAAATCACGAGATACGTCCTTCCTCACACTTTAAAGACAAAGCCGTTCTCTCTTTACTTGACTGATAAGTGGAAGTGAAGTAGAAGAATAATTTGAAGTCTCAGACAACATTCACGTTACACAAATACATATAGGTTCAAACTGCCATAGTAGATACCTTAAATACCTGCAACAATAATTAGTTTTCTTACAGCTATTGAAGCAGCATGTTCCTGTATCCTTAAATTCTACTTTATCCGCTAAACCTAAAAAACAAAGTATAGTAATATCTGACAAAATAGGTAGAGGTTTAGGTCCTATTATGAATTGTTACCTAAACCACTCAGTGACAAATATATGTTCACCGGGGGCTAGTTTTGATTGTGTCATTAATAGCCTAAATGAAAAAAATCTAGATAGGCATACAAATGTTGTCTTATTGTTAGGGGACAGTTTCAATGTCAAAAAGCATCAGATTATAAGATGCATTGAAAAATTACTGCTTTTAAATAACAAAACTAAATGTAAGTTTGTAATGTGTGCCTTTCCTTATTGTGGCACTCTAAACTCAAAACAAAATGAACATATTTATAAATTAAACTTATTAATCTATAATTTGACATACCGTCATAGCGACGCAATTTTTTATTTTGACATTAATAAATTCACGTCATCATTTGTAATGACAAGAGATAAATTGTATCTGCCTAAAAAGTGTAAGCAGCAGATAGCGTTTTTACTAGCTTATAATTTAAATGATACTGTTACAACTGTTGTAACAAAGTCTATTGACACTTTTACAAATTGTACTTCAAGTACTTCTATTTCTATTACTGACCCTAGTACTTGCGCTAGTACTATTAAGAAAGTTAATAATGATTTAAACTAGTTAATAAGACAACGGAGGAGCTCTGCCATATGAACATTGTACACCAAAATATACAGAGCTTCACCGGCAAAGAATTAGAAATAGAGCTGTTTGTGGAGAAACTCAATGTACATATTTTGTGTATAACTGAGCACTGGCTCACTGGTACACAAGTAGCAGTAAACATCGATAACTTTATATTGTCAAGTGCGTTCTTCAGAAGGACTGCAATTCACGGTGGATCTTTAATTTTTGTACGTAATAATATAATTTGTAAAGAACGAAAAGACATAGTTGGTCTTTCTGTTGAACGCATTGCAGAACTGTCTTGTGTGGAGCTGGAGCGATTTATAATAGTGAGTGTATACCGACCCCCTTCAGGTGATTTTAGCGATTTCGAGAATGTCATGGAGGATGTACTAAAGCGTTTGTGTCTTTCTACTAAAAAAGTAATTGTATGTGGCGATTTCAATGTCGACATTTTACTAGAAAATGCAACAACTGCTAGATTGCTTAACTTATTTAAATGTTTTAATTTGTGTCACACTTTTAGTGAACCTACTAGAGTAACTGCAACTTCAGCATCCTGCTTAGATAATATTTTTTTCAATTGTGACATTTTAGATAAAAGAATAATTAATAATTTAAGGTCAGATCATTGTGGTCAACTTATTACTGTTTTAAATACTATCAATAAAAGCAGACAGATTATAAAGTGTAGGCCAATAACTAAGACTAAATTAATGCGATTCAAACGTGAAATTACTGCGAAAATCCCTGGTATTGCGTGCGAACATTTTCATCCGGACAGTCTTTATAGTGCACTATTTAATACTATAAACAACGAATTTAATAGAGTATTCAACTTTAAGCACATCAATGTCAGTAATAAATTAAAATTTAGTGACTGGGCTACTGTAGGTATATATAAAAGTAGGGAGAAGTTGTATGAGCTGTATGATGAAAAACAATTTAATCATACTCCAACTTTCGTAGAACACGTAAAAAAATACTCTAAAATATTTAAGAATGTTTGCACTAATGCGAAATCGCTACACATTAAATATAGTATAATGAAATCTGATAACAAAATACAAACAACCTGGAAAATAGTTAATTACGAGTCAGGAAAAACTAAATCTCGTGATGTGGATTTTGAACTTATTGTTGATAACAATAAAGTGACGTCTGACAGGGAGGTTGCTAATACTTTCGAAAACTTCTTTCAGAATGTTCCCATTTTGTTAACAGATTCTCTAAGCTCTTCACCAATAGCAGCTCAGCGTATATTGAGAGATAATGTTAAAGAGTGCAATGTTTTATTTAATTTTAAACATATATCTGCAATAGATATTGTAAAGAATTTCAGGTTATTAAAGTTGAAAAAAACCGGTGATCTGTGGGGTATGTCGGTGATGGTCATTTCTAACATTATTGACGTTATTGCCCCTTATCTAGCTGTAATTTTTAATGAATGTGTTGATATGGGTATTTTTCCGAACCTAATGAAATGTAGTAAATTAATACCCCTTTTTAAATCCGGTCATAAAAATGACCTTAACAATTACAGGCCTATTTCAATCTTGCCAACTCTTAGTAAGGTCTTTGAAAAAATTATACTTTATCAACTTTTAAATCATTTTAATGTAAATAACTTACTTCATCCGGAGCAGTACGGCTTCACTAAAGGTCGTAGTACAACGGATGCAGGCGCAAGACTCATAAAGCATATTTACGATGCCTGGGAACGTTCGCAGAATGCCATTGGTGTTTTCTGTGATCTGTCCAAAGCATTCGATTGCGTTGAACTCAAAACGTTGTTATTAAAACTAAGCCACTATGGCATCAAAAACGTTGCACTCAATTTAATTGCCTCTTATCTAAGTGATAGAGTTCAAAGGGTATGCGTAAAAGACATAAAGTCTAAGGGATCATCTGCCTTAATGGGTGTCCCACAAGGCTCAATTTTGGGTCCCTTATTGTTTCTGGTGTATATAAATGATCTGCCACACCATGTCAGGGGCACTTGTGAGATTGTACTGTTCGCAGATGATACATCTCTCATTTTTAAGACTGATAGAAACAAAGATAATTTTGACGACGTAAACCGTGCTTTGTCACATGTGTCAGACTGGTTTACTGTTAATAACTTACTTTTAAATGCAAAAAAAACTAAGTGTTTGGAATTTGTTTTGCCTAACGTAAAAAAAATTGATAAAAACATCATAATAAATGGAGAAACACTTGAAATAGAAAACTCCACTGTTTTTCTAGGAGTGACCCTAGATTGTAAGCTACAGTGGGGTACCCATATAGAAAGCCTAGCGAGTAAACTCAGCTCAGCTGCATATGCAATCAGGAAAATTAGACAGCTTACCGATGTTGAAACAGCTAGGCTTGTTTATTTCGCATACTTTCACAGTATTATGTCCTATGGGATCTTGCTGTGGGGAAAAGCTGCAGATATTGAAAGTATATTTATACTACAGAAAAGAGCCGTACGATCAATATATAAACTTGGATCACGCGAATCGCTTCGTGAAAAATTTAAACAAATAGGTATTCTTACAGTAGCTTCGCAATACATTTATAGTAATATAGTCTTTGTGAGGCAAAATATTAATCTTTATAAATCAAAAGCTGAAATTAACAATCGACTTACCAGAAACGGTCATAAATTAGTGATATCTGCATATCGTCTGCGAAAGGTGCAGAACTCCTTTGTGGGGTTGAGTATACGCTTTTACAACATGATACCTAAGGAAATTCTTGACCTACCAATGCATACATTTAAAAAATGTGTAAAAACGCATCTAGTACAGCGAGGTTACTATACATTTGATGAATTCCTCAATGACAAGGTAGAATGGAAGCAGCCAGCCTCGCTCTCATCTCCCGCAAGATAGCAAAATGATTGTAAATGTTGATGTTGGAAAAGAGCAACTACTGAGTTTCTTGCCGGCTCTTCTCGGTAGAATCTGCTTTCCGAACCGGTGGTAGAGTCACACAAACATGCATACTTGACGTTTCAAAAGTGCTTATAAAGTAGGCCTACTTGAAATAAATGAATTTGAATTTGAATTTGAATTTGAATAATAATATATATATATATATTTCTTTTTTATTTCTTTATATAATAAGATACCTATTACACGTTTTAAATATAGCACACACACAATAAAATGCATTGATATGCATGTCAATTACAAGTGCACATATTGAAAGCGCCATGTGAACTTAATTTTATAAAATACTGTTGAAAAAAAAATCTTGACTTTTCTCTGGTCTGGTTTGATCGTGGCGTAGGTACCGCCAAACTCTAGAATACCGCGTAGAAACCAACTAGGAGTATGAATTTGAAATTATTATTGCTATATCTCTAACAGGGTTCAAAGTCAAAATCAAAATTCGTTTATCTCACGTAGGCCTAATATAAGCACTTTTAAAACGTATAGTATGTCTGTTTATAGTGACTCCACCACCGCTACGATTCTAAACAGCGTTATGACTTACCACCAGGCAAGATTACAGGTAAGGGCTAACTTGTAGGGGTACTAATAAAAAAAAGAAAACATTGGTGAGCAAACTCACGTTCACAATAGTCTCTATTTTCATCTTATTGGTGCTCCTGACTTTATGAGTATTAATCGGTGTACTGAGAAACCCGTTTTATAAGGCTCTTGCACCGTTGCTCTATAAATTTCAATAATGCAGGTCGAGCTGTGCGAAAAGCTCGGAAAAAGAAGTATGTATGTTAATATCACTGCAATAAACATGGCCTCGCCCAGAAAATGGCATTTTTTGTATTAACTGTTAAATGCAGGATCGAGATGCCGAAGACTTGAACTCCGTTTACAGATATTGGAGAAAGAAATACAAACTGTCTAAGTACGAGCTGGATGTCTACGTAATTTAATTACTAACACATCATTTTAAGTATAATCAAAAGTTTTCTAGGAACACGCCAAGTAATGAAATTTTCGTAAGAAAACCCATTTTTTTTATATAAATTACATCCTATGTTTCTTTGTGAAATTCTTAAAATCGGTCGAGTATTTATTTATTTATTTATTATTTATGTACCATAAATTGTGATTGTGAACATAAGATACATGAAGTGTACAAAGGAAAGCTTATCTCTATAAGAGATCTCTTCCAGCTACCCCAGGATGTGAGTAAGATGATTTAATTGTGGTATAGGTCAAATAAAGGTACAATATACTTCATAACTACTAAGTATATTTAATATATCTAAATAATAACAAAATTCTACATACTAATACAATAACATTTGAATATACTATATATACAAAATACAAAAAATCAAATAATAAATATTTATATAATATAAATATAAATATATATCTATAATAAGTAAACAGTGATAAATATACTACGACAACGATAGATAATGCTCCTTTACATTGTGTTTAAAAGAGTGCACCGATCGGCAGTGTCTAATATGTTCTGGTAGTAAGTTCCAAAGGTGTGTAGCGTGGACGGAGAAAGATTTCTGGAAGAAAATAGTATTATATAAAGGGACATCAAGAGGATTTTTTGACACGCAAGACCGCAAGGGTCTCGTAGGCGGAAGACATAGCTTTATACGCTCACACAAATAACCAGGAGAAGAAGAATTATATAGGATGTTGTAAAGGACAGTTAAAATATGCACATTCCGGCGAAAACGAATTGGCAGCCACTTTAATTGACGACGAAAATCAGAAACGTGATCGAATTTGCGCAATCCGAAGATAAAGCGAATGCACAAATTCTGAAGTCTTTCAAGTTTGTCAAGTAGCTCTTCAGTGGCATCCAAATAGCAGACGTCGGCGTAATCAAGTATTGGAAGCAATAAAGATTGGGCCAACATAATTTTGGTATGAAGCGGAAGAAAATTCTGCAGCCTCCTCAATGAGTGAACGACATAGTGCATACGTTTACTTACCTGGTTTATATGAGCTGACCAAGTTAAATTACTGTCAATTATAAGTCCTAGATTTTTAGAAGTGCACGAATACACAATTGGTATACCGTTATAAGAAGTCGGAGGCAAATCATTAAAAGTCACACGACTCCTTAGCTGTCTACTACCAATGATCATAGCCTGTGACTTATTTGGGTTAACTAGTAGGCCGAACGATTCGGCCCAGTCTTTAATTCCATTCAGATCCTCGTTAATAGCAAAAATTGCAGCGTCCAGATCCGTTAAAGTTGCATGCCTATAAAGCTGCAAATCATCAGCGTAAAGATGGTAGTGAGAAGTAAGAATTTTTGTAATTTCGTTAATGAAGACTGTGAAAAGAAGAGGAGAAAGCACGCCACCTTGAGGAACACCAGCGGAGAGGTCAGCCCAGTCAGAGTATGCCTCTTCCGTGCGAATTCTCTGCTGGCGTCCATGAAGATAAGAGTTAAACCAGTTAATCACAGAAGGCGATATGTTAAGAGAGCGAAGAATACCAAGGAGTATATCAAAGTCCACTGAGTTAAACGCATTACTAAAATCCAACAACGTAATAACAGTAAGCTGTTTGTTGTCCATAGCAAACCGAATGTCGTCAGTGACTTTAAGTAGTGCTGTAATTGTACTATGGGAAGGACGGAAACCTGATTGAAAGGGACTTAAAAGATTATTAGTGAAAAGGAAAGAAGATAGTTGTATAAATACAGCATTCTCAATGACTTTTGAAAGTATAGGTAGAATTGAAATAGGCCGAAACTGTGAAAAAGAATTTGGATTAGGAGATTTTGGTAAAGGAATGACATGAGCCATTTTCCAGTCAGTAGGGAAGATCTCATAGGCCAGGGAGAAATTAAGAATGTGGGAGATTATAGCCACTATATGATCCACCACAAGAACTAACATGTCACGGCTCAGGCCATCGCTTCCAATAGCTTTAGTTGAGATAGAAAGAATGCTCTTCTTAACGACGCTCTCTGTGATTTCATGGAAACTAAAAGATTCGCACAAAGATGGGGTGAAATTGGATAATTTCTGTAGAGTTAAATTTTTTTTTTGAATCAGAAAGCGTAACAGGAGGAGTAGAAAAATGAGTATTTAGTGCATTTAGGTCAAATGGAATATTAAACGTGTTTCGAAATTTACCCACACCTAAGGACTTAAGAAATCTCCATTTCTCAGTAGTAGAAGAGTTTTCAATTGAAGAGTGAATATAGCGGCGCTTTGCATCTCTACACATCCTGTTGCATAGATTACGCAACCTTTTATAGGAAGCAACATTTTCAACCGTCGGATCTTTCTTGCATTTTGCCTTAGCTTTATTACGCTTAGCCATCAACTTCTTGATTGTGTCAGTGAGCCAGGGTGCTGGTAAGTGCTTAATAGTAACAGGTCTAATTGGAGCATGACTGTCAAATAAACCAGTAAGAATTGAAGCAAAAAGTTTGACTTTGACATCGATATCTGTAGCCTTGTATACACTAGTCCAATCAATATTCGACGCATCTTTATTTAGCTGTTCAATATTGATTTAGTTTGAGTATTTTCAGAGCCAAAAAAAAAAACGTTTTCCTCTATTGTGTAAGTACAGATTATTTATTTATTTTTATTAATAAACTATAAAATATGCTGTTTGCATCACTAAAGATTATAACAAAAATTATTTTATCCTTTCAGAGATGAAAGTGGAAGCAGAAAAATAACAGTCTAAAAGGTCGAGTTGTCTAAATGTAAACGGTCTCCGAGACAATAGAACACGTTCATCGTAAAACGAAGCAATTTACTAAATGTCACCGTCGAGGCCCAAGTCCCAAGCAATCTAAGAAAACAGTCTCGATGCAAACTACTACATTAAACGAGAGGTGGAGTTTTATTGAGCGGCGAAGTTACGTAGAAGCCATCTTTTACACTCTTCGTCACTCACTAAGGGTCAAGCCTATGCTTAAAACGAGGGTATAGTAAAATACCTACGTGCCGCATTATTATCAATTTTTATTTTCAGCAAGACAATGCTCTAAAGCAAGAAGAATATCAGGTAAAAAGAAAAAAAAATATGTTGGCTGGAATGTTTGAAAGAGAATATGCATGTTAATGGATGGATATAATGGAGTGTTTGTCATCGTTTGTGTATGTATATGTGTATATATAGTAAGTTAATGGCTGATATAAGTGAATGGAACAAAAATACATGTTTTCTGGGGTCAATACAACTAAAGTTACTTGTGGAAGATAACTGATTATAAGTAAGTGATAAAATATTCGGGAAGGGAAAATAATCGATGGGTTAACGGTCTAGTACTGAATGAACGAATGAATGCATAAACTTTTATTGTACACCACAATCAGTACAGAAAGTAGTAAAACTATCACAATTTGGTGGCGTACATAGCAATCCCTTCCAGCCAGCATTTTAAGTGTGTGAATTAAAAGATGTATCGCTTAGCGCGTTTTTTATGGACTGGATTTTGAAAATCTTCAAATTCTGATTTCGTTCAAACTTTGTAGATATATCGAAAACAGATGATAATACTAGACTAATTTGATAAGATTATTCCATTTTTCAATTTGCAAAATAAGATTTTTGTTAATTTATTATGTAATTTTCAGCTATAGTCGATAAAGCAGGAATTACGTTCACTTTAATTTCCAACCGTTATCGTTAGCCCTTATCGTTAGCCGATAATATTAATGAATTTGATGGTGAATAGTTAACCGATTAATTTTGCTATATTAAAAAAAGAAGTTTAAGGAAAACTACAAATCGCGCTTTTATAAATAAACTACACTAAAAAGTAAAAATTAGTTCAGTTTTTTATGCAAAGCGTGTTTTTTAGTTTTTTCGGACTATTAGTTTATTTAAAGTTGGACTTGACTTCGGTTGGCAGTTGCGTTAACGTTAACGCTTTCTTATTATCAATGGCTTTCTGTCACATAACATAAAGCTCATGTTCCAATGTATTAATTGCAGATGTGTCGGTGTTGAGTTGATATGATAGGTATGCGAAGACAATAATTAGAACATAAATATTTCGAAGTTAAACCTTTTATTTAAACTCCTACGTGAAATTACCAAAGTTGCTTCAATTTAAATAATTCGTGTTCCAAATTATTCATAAAGTTAAATTCGTTGAACTTAACTGAAGTGTTAATCAGACGTATTACAATTAATTAAACTTTGCTTTTTCGATTAAATTTTACGTTTATACAAGTAAAAGAGATTCTCGCCAGAATTCATACGGTTTATGTTTATTTATAAAAAGAACTAAAGAGTAGATATAAATGCGATGGTATTCAATATTGAGAATATGAGTACTTACTCGTATTAGTAAAAAGTTTAATTTTATCTTAACTTCTAACTTTGTTAATTTAGTTTGGTCCAGTAATAGTGGACAGTAGAGCACTTGACATTATTAAGAATTTGCCCATTTACTCTGTGTGCCTCGAATACCTTGGACCCCATTCAAAAACAACTGACAATAAATTTTTCTGGTTTAAGAAATGTATTGTTCCATAAAGGAATTTCCGCTTAAATGGAACTTACAGGCTAATTTACAAAAAGAGGCAATTAATTTAAATTATTAAATTAATTGCTCAGATTCTAACTACTTGAGTCAATCAATCTGTATCGAAGCAGAGAGTTGGGTTATGGTGGTGATTCAATCTACCTTTGAGAAAGATGAAACCTGAATTTCATCACACTTAACGTAACGTAAGTAACGTGAATCTTATTAAATAGCTTACAGGCTCTTTATCGATGATATACAAAAGGAGTGTTTTAAGTTTACATTACCGTACTTATTATTTCAATAAAAATATTTAATTCATTCATTCAGAAACGATGATAATAAATAAATGTTTTCTGAAATATATATTTATAATCTATTCAATTTTGGCATTTTACATTTATGCTTTTATTTTTTTGTATTTTTTTATTTTATGTGAGTTTGTTGAATACATTTATATTTTATACATGTACTATAAAATATAAATGAATTCAACATTTATATTTTATACTACAAGTATAAAATTATATTACTTGTAGTATAAATACGAATGAAACGATTGAAGACAATTTTTTTAAAGATGATATGAGTAGATACACGAAAGCAAAATAGACACTATTTTTCATCATGCGAAGTGTTAGGTTCATAGTGTCCTGTACCTTTTTATCATAAAAGATCCAACGTCATTATGTTCTAAATCCATACTAAAATATCTCAAAACATATATTCGATGTAGGTACTACATTAAGTACGAAAAAAAATTTACTGCTAAATTCAACAAACAGAACCTTTCGCTACGCAAAGTACTTTGATACAAAATGCCAAATTCTCCTGCGGATGAACGCCGCACGCGTCCTTTGGTAGCGCAGCGGAGCCAGTAACGAAATGCAGCATGGGCCAAGACGACACCGCACAAAGGCGACCGTATCTAAGCGAATGGATTTCAATTTGTGTTTATTTTACTTGCGTGATGTTTGGTCCATTAACGTACTAATCACTTAACAAATGGATGGTCCCTTCTACTTACAGTGGCCACTATAATTTGTCTTGAGGGCATTGACCGTTTGTAATGTATCTGAGCCAGACACGCCATAAATTCTCCATCTGCATTGGATATATCGTTTACGGTTAAGTACGTAGTAATAACTGATCTTGATAATGCGTCTTGTATATTTATTGCTACAAGAACCTTAAAGGCAAGGAACTTTTACATACTTTACATAGATGTTTCTTTTGGTGTGAGTTTTGACGACCGCTTATGAACATACTCGTATATATATTATACTTTTCAACTTTTTACGTCAAAACAAAAAACACCGCTGCACGTGGCAGGAACCGTTAGTGTAAGACTAAGATAATGTATGGTGTGATTTTGGGGTAGGATTGTCCTAAAAAATATTTTTGTGTAGCTAAAAAAGTGCACATGGAGACTATTTTAACAATGCATGTTTTAGAGTATTAAGTATTCTTATCAAAATAAATACTCTCATCAATTCCGGTATTTAAATATTTACGATAAACTTTGCCCTTTACAGTAAGTAATTACGACAAATAGTGTAAAAGTTATGGACAGTGATTATCTATGTATATAAAAATCTTATGTTGGTTTGTGTACGCTTCAAAAACTCAAAAAGTTCTGCACTGATCGAGCTGAAATTTTAGCATGATATATAATCTGCATCAAGGATTGTTTTTATCTTTTTTTTGTATCAGTCACATATCCGCGACCGCGAAACTACATTTTTTTTCAACGACCGATGTACCAGTGACCGCGCCATCTGCCGAAACCGAGAATAACACTCGCTGACATATGTAATGTAATCTCGGTTTTGTTTCTCATTTCTCAACCAATCCATAAAAATGTGCCACAGCGAAGCGTGGCAGGGTAATTGTAATACATATATGTAGAACGGCCCGGTAACATCGAATTTTGAGGCGCGCAAGGTGGCAAGGCATGGTAAGATGCGAAAAAAAACACACATTAATCACCAGAAATCAGATTCTACGCAAAGAGTCATAGACATCCGCTAGATGAAAATAAAAGTTTTCATTTACACACTAGTTATGTAACAGAGTAAAATAAATCTCTCGACATTTATTATCTACTAGCTGACCCGCGCAACTTCGTCTGTATTAAATCGGTTATTATCGGATCATCTTTTTAGCATTTCTATACCCATCGTAAAGTCTAAACTATAGGTCCAATTTGAATCATTTAAAGAGGAATTTGCAGGTACATAATCAATTATAACTATAAAACTATTTATTTGGATAAGGATCTGATATCAACTTCACCATCTTAAGATTGTACCCGTGTTTTGATTGATAAATAATAACAAAAAGCGGTTATTGTGTCTTAACAGTTAGACATTTAGCCTCCCGGACGTTTTTTGTAGGTAATAATGATTACTTTATCCATGTCAATCCATCCATACATACACCCGTCCACTCATACATCCATACTCACAAACTTTCGCATTTATAATGTAAGTAGGATGGTACGCATGCATTCGATCGTTGTCCCAGATGCCTTGCGACTCGCTGTTATCTATGATGAATTATGTCCTTTATCTTCGACAATATTTACCAGATCTTCATTAAAATTTCACAATACATGCTTGATCGTATACACTTTCAAATAAAAAATGAATTATTAAAATCGGTTTAAATTTAACGGAGCTATAAAGTAAAAATGATAACAATTTTCATCTCATTTCCAGGGAGAAGCTTATTGTTTATCGGGATAAAAATTAGCCTATATGTTTACCCGGAATATCAGCTACCAAATATATCAAATTTTATGTAAATCCGTTCAGTAGTTTTCACGTGATGCCCGGAAAGACAGACAGACAGACAAAAATTAAATAAAAATCTTTTTTGGACTCAGTATCGATTATAAAGCATCCACCGGTCAAAATTTTCAAAAAATATTAAATGTACAGAAATCTTCAGTTACAGTTTTTTTATTAGTAAAGATATCTGACTGTTTCGGAAACGCAGAACATTGATTGGAATATTATCAAATCCGCTTATTACTTGTTCGATTAAAATAAGGTTACTAAAAGTTTTTCAATTAAATTAATGTCAAAGTGATCGTTTTAGGTTTACGAACGATAACGAAGGCTTTTCAAATTTTTGCGCCTATATTTGGATGACCATTGATTTTATATGCGGTATTTCGGAAACTTGAGAATAAACGTGAATTACACATGAAGTATTCATTACAGCATGTAAGGAATAATTCATGTACTTTGGTAGGTTGCCTTGTAGAGGTCGCTTTTAAGCGATAAGGCCGCCTATTGTACCTTTTTTTTAATTTTGTATTTTTTTTAATGTTGTAATGCTTTGTACTTATTTGGTGTACAATAAATCGTATTTGTTAGAACAACACGGTATTACAGAGCCTAAGCAAAGATCTTGGAATACTTAAAACTATTAAAAAGCGGAAGTCAGAGTATTTTAGTCATAATATGGGAAAAAATAAAAATGACCTCCTTCAAGTCAGGGAAAAATAGCCACATAACATTTATGCTGAAAAATTTACGCCAATGGTTCGGGAAAAGTATCCGATCGTTGTCCCGTGCAGCTGCGTCCAAAATCTATATATCCATAATGGTTGCCAACCTCTGATAGGATACGGCAATGCAAGAAGAAGTCATAACATTTTAAGGAGAAATTTGATAAGAAACTCCATTTATTTTCGGAGGCACATTACATGATACGGATCTTCTTTCAGAGTGAGAAGGGGATTTGTAGACTTCACTGGCCCTTGAGAATATTATGGAGTAATATCCGGCATGCAGGTTTCACAGGTAAAACAAGTGATATTTAAGTCCTCAACTTAAAAAATATATATAAAATTGAAAAATTAAAAATTTTAATTTTCATGAAAGTCGGGTAAAATTAAATGTCGGAGCCAAATAATGTTGTAAATTTACCATTTTATCATAATTATAATTGTCTCTCAGTCTGTCGCTACAAATCTAAATGATGTAAATATGTGCTGAGATATAAGCGTGTACCTAAACGGTAAAAAAAAACGAATTACACATATTTGATAATTTGTATATTTGTATTAAATTTGAGTTACATTAAACTTTACTTTATAGTTATTAAACTTTCCCGAACTGCAATAAAACAAGTTCGTAAGTCACAATAGTTCCAACAACCTGCAAACAAAAGTATTTTTTACCAACGAAAACAAAAATATAACTTAATCTACAAAAATATGTTTTGTTTATGTTGTTTTGCATAAGAATACCATGAGATTTCCGGGGCTTAATACTATAGCATAGAGTAATATTAGTTTCATATTTTTGACGCTCTTGTTTTATATAATCCTTATTGAGACAGCCAGTTGGCGCAGTGGCCTGCTTTCTGCGACAAGGGCCGTGGGTGCGATTCTCACGACGGAAAAATGTTTGTGTTATGAACGTGAATGTTTTTCAGTGTCTGGTTGTTTATTTCTATATTATTAGTATTTATGTGAACTATATTCGTTAAAAAATATTCATCAGCTTTCTTATTACCAATAACACAAGCTTCATTTACTTTAGAGCTAGATGGCGACGTTTGTATTGTCGTAGTATATTTATATTTATTTTAAATACGTGGAGGTATGGAGGAAAACAGTCATTTGTTAATTGCACAGCTTAAAGCGAAGATAGTAAGCCCTCTTTGCTGATGAACAAAGCCTGAATATCAGAATATATTCATCATCATCATCATCACATCAAACCATTACCGACCCACTACAGAGCACAGGTCTCCTCCCACAAATAAGGAGGGGTTAAGGCCGTAGTCTACTACGCTGGGCCAGTGCGGATTGATGGACTCCACACACCTTTGAAAACATTATGTAGAACTCTCAGGCATGCAAGTGATATTTTTAATTACAGAAACGCACATAACGAGGTGCGTGCTGGGATTCAAACTCGGACCACCGAAAGTGAAGTCGAGCTCCTACCCCCAATGCGCTACCCCCGCTTCTTAGCACATATTTATATAGTCAAAACTTCAAACTTATTCCCCAGGCCAAGGACATTTGACATATAAAAAGTAAGCTGCCCAGTCTAAATTCAAATCAAAGAATATTAAATTCAAAATTATAACTACACGTCAATAATGCTAAACTACGTACTCTTTAATCTATTCTAGCCGGGGGATACCTTTGATCAATTGACGCTCAATTGGTAAATTCTGAATTGTAACTTCCCAGTTCACTGCAGAGGTATCAAGTAGCAAACGTTGCATTTTAGATCTACTTCTAAAGTTACATTGTACTTTAAATCATACAAAAGATTTATATTCTCTTTTATTCAGAGCATGACGCAATTTTTGCTCACCAACACAGAAGCGCGTCAACAGAGCTGTTCAAATCCAATTTGAATAGTAAACAAAAAAAACTTTAGCTAGCAGCATTTATATTAATAACACAGTGTAAGAATAAATACAGTTGTTCTAAACATTTTAAATCTATCTTAAGTTGGTCCCTCATGATTCTTGATCGCTCGAGTTTCTTTTTTTTTACAGTAATAATTGACGCACCGAGTGTATATATAAATACGAAAGTGTGTATATCATATCATCACAGAGTAAGGATAATCGTACAGAGGGCTAACGAAATAGTCTGGCTATAACAATCTTACGGTAAGTGCAGGGTGTTGCCAGGTGAATAAAATACCCTTATTACCGGTTAAATACGAAAGTGTGTAGGTATATCAGTTTGTTTGGTACTACCATAAAACTGTTCTTGATGAATTTGAAACAGCCATAGCTTAAATAAAAGTTTTCCATGTCTGCATTCAATAAGAAAACAGACGTGAACAACTTGACAGGCAAATAAGTTAATAAAAAGAAAGCGACGTTGCATGTTCGCGCATCACAGTTGCCGGGCATGCAACGTCGCAAAGCGAAAACGTAACGAGGTCATTCATCAGTAGATTTTACGTCTCACATTTTTCTCATACTGGGCGCCTTTATATGAAAATCGATTTTTAGGAGTAAACTCCAATTATTATATATATTATATATATTTTCTTAATTTTTCTGTGTGATATAGTGACACGTATCGATAAAGATTATATTTATATATATATTAAATATTCATCAGTCATCTTGGTACCCATAACACAAGCTACGCTTACTTTGGGGCTAGATGGCGCTGTGTGTATTGTCCTAATATATTTATTTATATAATACTTATATACATACAAACACCCAGACACTAAAAACATTCATGTTCATCATATAAACATTAAGTTAATAATAATAACATTAATAGTAACATTCATTCTTCCAGTTGTGGGAATCGAAACCACGGCCTTGGACTCAGAAAGCAGGGTTGCCCACTGCGCCAGACGGTCGTCAAAATAATATATAAATACACTCTTTCGGTTAAACTCAAATAAATAAACAAACTTACGGATAAAATGAGTTCTTTAGTTACATAGAAGAAATTGAGACCAGTCAGGGCCACGGTATTGCCGCGTATTTGTTCAATGAACCTTTGAACCTGTGAAAGGAAAATACAACTTAAGGGGCTCGAAAGTAAATAGAAACCGTATATGAGAATCTTTAGTGGGTGGGTGGCAAATGAATTGAACCGAAGTGTTTACATGTCATTACTATTTTTTTGTGAATGTCATGGTTATCGATGTACATATAAGTGAATGTGTAGAATATTGCACAAATTTATTACTGTATATGGTATATATGTATATTTTAAGTGTGCTTAATAAATAAATAAACCGAAAAATAAGACGGGAAGCTTTATTCAGTTTCGTGCATTAAGAAAAAACGTAAGTTGGCATATAAAACTAAACAAATATTTGCACAAAAAGATAGCCTTATTCATTTTTCAAATTCTTTAAGTATTTCTTGCAAGGAGTTTTGAAAGATGAGTATAAAATAGTTAACTTATCAAAAACTAGTAAATACAGTATGTAAATATTGTATAGTTACAATTTTAGGAGACTTAATAATTACAAATGCCAATTCGCAATTCTTAAAATTCCAGGAACGTAAACCAAAACAAAAGAAGCTTGACTTCGAAATGCACTAACTTAAAACGGCTTCTTCTTAGTAGCAGTATTATTTAATATTGTTGATGTTTTATTTCAGCTTTAGAATTTTTTCTTTCACCCCTAAAAACTTTGCTAGCTTTAGTTTCAAGTTAACGAACGTATATTACCGAGGTGCCTGAAGTAAAACTTTCACATTCTAATTCTGAAACTTTTAATTCAAGTAGGCCTATCTACATGAATTAAGAGTTTAAGAATTTCAAATTCGAAAGTTTTACCTGTCTACACCAAGAACAGTTAAAACGTCCCGCGCACATTTCCCTTCCGACCAGCGTAATCCTCACAACATTTTCCCATTTTCCTCATTTTATTGTAAACGTTTAGAATATTAGAGGTACAATAATTGCTGTCAACTGCTAAATGGCGTGAAGTGAGTAACCGCCTGTTCGAAAAACAGTCGTAAAATTAAGTGGGTTAGATGCCTTTATTTTCGTCTCTTAATCCCAATCAAAATTATTCTTTATGTCTTGCCTGGATGTTTCTTCTTCTTTTGGATTTTATTTATTTTTTACTAGTTTTTGCAAGATAATATTATTTCCTTGCTTACCTCATCACAATATGTTGGTGATGGTACACTGTACAGTGTTGGAGCCGCAACCAAAGATTCTGAGTTGACTTTTGCAGAAAAGAGAGCGACTGCGAATGATCTGAGCATTATAAGTATGACGGCATATACCGCGTAAGCTCTGATTTTTCTGAAAATGAATATGACGTTATTCTTACATCAAATTATTTTCGTTCATTGAATGTTAAATACTAACCCGTTAGGTGTTACGCCCATTCCTTCTTTGTAGGAATTGTTGCAAAGATTATTTTCAATGCCATTTCTGCAAATAAAATCATTTCAGGCCACGTTTGGTTGTTACAACCTATTCAAATAATGAAGTTTTGAGTTTAATTGGACAAATATTCTGGATTGGAGACCTTGGACCGGTAAAGACAGAACCGCAGTATGAAACGATTTGCAGTCCGTTAAATTCAAATTCAAATTCATTTATTTCAAGTAGGCCTACTTTATAAGCACTTTTGAAACGTCAAGTATGCATGTTTGTGTGACTCTACCACCGGTTCGAAAAGCAGATTCTACCGAGAAGAGCCGGCAAGAAACTCAGTAGTTGCTCTTTTCCAACATCAACATTTACAATCATTTTGCTATCTTGCGGGAGATGAGAGCGAGGCTGGCTGCTTCCATTCTACCTTGTCATTGAGGAATTCATCAAATGTATAGTAACCTCGCTGTACTAGATGCGTTTTTACACATTTTTTAAATGTATGCATTGGTAGGTCAAGAATTTCCTTAGGAATCATGTTGTAATGTTGTAAAAGCGTATACTCAACCCCACAAAGGAGTTCTGCACCTTTCGCAGACGATATGCAGATATCACTAATTTATGACCGTTTCTGGTAAGTCGATTGTTAATTTCTGCTTTTGATTTATAAAGAGTAATATTTTGCCTCACAAAGACTATATTATTATAAATGTATTGCGAAGCTACTGTAAGAATACCTATTTGTTTAAATTTTTCACGAAGCGATTCGCGTGATTCAAGTTTATATATTGATCGTACGGCTCTTTTCTGTAGTATAAATATACTTTCAATATCTGCAGCTTTTCCCCACAGCAAGATCCCATAGGACATAATACTGTGAAAGTATGCGAAATAAACAAGCCTAGCTGTTTCAACATCGGTAAGCTGTCTAATTTTCCTGATTGCATATGCAGCTGAGCTGAGTTTACTCGCTAGGCTTTCTATATGGGTACCCCACTGTAGCTTACAATCTAAGGTCACTCCTAGAAAAACAGTGGAGTTTTCTATTTCAAGTGTTTCTCCATTTATTATGATGTTTTTATCAATTTTTTTTACGTTAGGCAAAACAAATTCCAAACACTTGGTTTTTTTTTGCATTTAAAAGTAAGTTATTAACAGTAAACCAGTCTGACACATGTGACAAAGCACGGTTTACGTCGTCAAAATTATCTTTGTTTCTATCAGTCTTAAAAATGAGAGATGTATCATCTGCGAACAGTACAATCTCACAAGTGCCCCTGACATGGTGTGGCAGATCATTTATATACACCAGAAACAATAAGGGACCCAAAATTGAGCCTTGTGGGACACCCATTAAGGCAGATGATCCCTTAGACTTTATGTCTTTTACGCATACCCTTTGAACTCTATCACTTAGATAAGAGGCAATTAAATTGAGTGCAACGTTTTTGATGCCATAGTGGCTTAGTTTTAATAACAACGTTTTGTGTTCAACGCAATCGAATGCTTTGGACAGATCACAGAAAACACCAATGGCATTCTGCGAACGTTCCCAGGCATCGTAATTATGCTTTATGAGTCTTGCGCCTGCATCCGTTGTACTACGACCTTTAGTGAAGCCGTACTGCTCCGGATGAAGTAAGTTATTTACATTAAAATGATTTAAAAGTTGATAAAGTATAATTTTTTCAAAGACCTTACTAAGAGTTGGCAAGATTGAAATAGGCCTGTAATTGTTAAGGTCATTTTTATGACCGGATTTAAAAAGGGGTATTAATTTACTACATTTCATTAGGTTCGGAAAAATACCCATATCAACACATTCATTAAAAATTACAGCTAGAGAAGGGGCAATAACGTCAATAATGTTAGAAATGACCATCACCGACATACCCCACAGATCACCGGTTTTTTTCAACTTTAATAACCTGAAATTCTTTACAATATCTATTGCAGATATATGTTTAAAATTAAATAAAACATTGCACTCTTTAACATTATCTCTCAATATACGCTGAGCTGCTATTGGTGAAGAGCTTAGAGAATCTGTTAACAAAATGGGAACATTCTGAAAGAAGTTTTCGAAAGTATTAGCAACCTCCCTGTCAGACGTCACTTTATTGTTATCAACAATAAGTTCAAAATCCACATCACGAGATTTAGTTTTTCCTGACTCGTAATTAACTATTTTCCAGGTTGTTTGTATTTTGTTATCAGATTTCATTATATTATACTATTTAATGTGTAGCGATTTCGCATTAGTGCAAACATTCTTAAATATTTTAGAGTATTTTTTTACGTGTTCTACGAAAGTTGGAGTATGATTAAATTGTTTTTCATCATACAGCTCATACAACTTCTCCCTACTTTTATATATACCTACAGTAGCCCAGTCACTAAATTTTAATTTATTACTGACATTGATGTGCTTAAAGTTGAATACTCTATTAAATTCGTTGTTTATAGTATTAAATAGTGCACTATAAAGACTGTCCGGATGAAAATGTTCGCACGCAATACCAGGGATTTTCGCAGTAATTTCACGTTTGAATCGCATTAATTTAGTCTTAGTTATTGGCCTACACTTTATAATTTGTCTGCTTTTATTGATAGTATTTAAAACAGTAATAAGTTGACCACAATGATCTGACCTTAAATTATTAATTATTCTTTTATCTAAAATGTCACAATTGAAAAAAATATTATCTAAACAGGATGCTGAAGTTGCAGTTACTCTAGTAGGTTCACTAAAAGTGTGACACAAATTAAAACATTTAAATAAGTTAAGCAATCTAGCAGTTGTTGCATTTTCTAGTAAAATGTCGACATTGAAATCGCCACATACAATTACTTTTTTAGTAGAAAGACACAAACGCTTTAGTACATCCTCCATGACATTCTCGAAATCGCTAAAATCACCTGAAGGGGGTCGGTACACACTCACTATTATAAATCGCTCCAGCTCCACACAAGACAGTTCTGCAATGCGTTCAACAGAAAGACCAACTATGTCTTTTCGTTCTTTACAAATTATATTATTACGTACAAAAATTAAAGATCCACCGTGAATGGCAGTCCTTCTGAAGAACGCACTTGACAATATAAAGTTATTGATGTTTACTGCTACTTGTGTACCAGTGAGCCAGTGCTCAGTTATACACAGAATATGTACATTGAGTTTCTCCACAAACAGCTCTATTTCTAATTCTTTGCCGGTGAAGCTCTGTATATTTTGGTGTACAATGTTCATATGGCAGAGCTCCTCCGTTGTCTTATTAACTAGTTTAAATCATTATAAAATTTCTTAATAGTACTAGCGCAAGTACTAGGGTCAGTAATAGAAATAGAAGTACTTGAAGTACAATTTGTAAAAGTGTCAATAGACTTTGTTACAACAGTTGTAACAGTATCATTTAAATTATAAGCTAGTAAAAACGCTATCTGCTGCTTACACTTTTTAGGCAGATACAATTTGTCTCTTGTGATGACGATGTGACGTGATGTATTACAAATGATGACGTGAATTTATTAATGTCAAAATAAAAAATTGCGTCGCTATGACGGTATGTCAAATTATAGATTAATAAGTTTAATTTATAAATATGTTCATTTTGTTTTGAGTTTAGTGTGCCACAATAAGGAAAGGCACACATTACAAACTAACATTTAGTTTCGTTATTTAAAAGCAGTAATTTTTCAATGCATCTTATAATCTGATGCTTTTTGACATTTAAACTGTCCCCTAACAATAAGACAACATTTGTATGCCTATCTAGATTTTTTTCATTTAGGCTATTAATGACACAATCAAAACTAGCCCCCGGTGAACATATATTTGTCACTGAGTGGTTTAGGTAACAATTCATTATAGGACCTAAACCTCTACCTATTTTGTCAGATATTATTATACTTTGTTTTTTAGGTTTAGCAGATAAAGTAGAATTTAAGGATACAGGAACATGTGTTGCATTTCCAGACCTCTCTGGGCTGGGTTAGAATAATGAACTCAAGAAGGTGGGTAGGTGGAAAAGACTAGATGAAAAGCGAAGGACCGTTTGTGTCGGACCGCTTTATAAAAGTCCTACGACCATCATAATATGTTGGTGGTAATAACTTCAGCTTCCCATGCAGGAGGACCGAGTTCAAACTCCGTCATGCACCTCTTCTCGGAGTTACGTGCGTTTCACTTGCTTAAGTTTAACGGTGACAGAAAACATCGCAAGAAACCTGCATGTGAAGTCAGCCTTGGCTAGCGTGGTGGACTGTGGGCAATACCTTAATTTAGTTGGCCTGTAATGGGTTGATAATGATACTGATGATATTTTATACTCTTTTCTAAATCGCATGTTTAATTAGAATCAAATGAATTGTTAACGTAGCAGAATATGGCAAAGTTATTGTAATCTTATTACTTAGTATTTACAATATTATCAAACAATACTTACGCTAAAATAAAGTAAAGTTGCAATATCAGAAAAAAAAGATTGCTCGCGAATGATATCAACAGAATAGTGTTGATAGCGTCGTCGAAGCAACGGACCAATCGTGAGATGCAATTGAAGTCTTCCCGTAGTTTCCTCCAATAGCTTGGCGGTAAGTACTGAAAAATGCTCACGTATGTCACGTATGCACTCGTATGTGTGCGAATTTGAAAAATTGCTAATGTATGTACTATGTATATATTGTCATAAAAATAATCAGCTTAAGAGCGCGACATTACTGAAATCCAGTTTCATAACTTTGCGAACTAAAACGGTACCTCAAATTATATGAGACCGCTCCAAATGCAAATTTAAGTTGCCTAAACGCAATAAAGCGTAACAAAAATAATCAGTAAATACATATACAGGTAGTATTTGTTAATTAATCCCAAAATGTTAATACACAAAACTTTTTTTTTAGTAAGAAAATTTTACTGCATAGTAATTTCGTTTAAGGAAACTTTGTTACATTTTCCTATCGAGAAAATTTTATTTAATTTTAACAGCTGATATCCAATTATTAGAAATATAGATAACAAGTAATTTTTTGGGCATGCTAAGCCCTTTGACCTATGGTGAGCTCTAGTAATAGCGGTGAAGCTTGGTCATTACGCTTCCCTCTACTATGACCGAGGTGGCTTATGCTCTGCAGTCAGGCATTCAAAGGCTGGGATTGATATTTATATGTACTTACTTGTCCTTCCCGAGATAAGATAACTTTATTTATCTGTACCAGAATAGATGAAAGGTACAAGCTTATACAAATAACAAATATATGTATATAACTCCAACCCAGCGTAATTGTTAGGTTCTGGATCTGTTGAAAAATCAAACTCATAATGAAAAATTTACGCTACGAGTATAGGTGTTAATAAGGATTCTGTTTGTATCTTGTTTATATTATGAAATTTATTGTCTTACAATAACGTATCGTAATCGTGTGTAACAACATAACGTGATGGTATTTTACGTGTATGTACCTAATACCTAAGAATCAAGTGATCATATGTGAAATCTAGTGAATTCGGTTACCATTCTGGAGAACGATTGAAAGTGTGTTCTGATCCTTGTATTGAAGACAAGATTCATGTATTAAAACAGTACGTGCCCTTATTCTAAATCGTCGAAATAGCACGTATCAATATTAAGAATTAATAATTCTCAATATCAATTTATTCAGCACAATACATAATGTTACATTTATAACACAATATTTAAAATAAATCTAATTATATAATGTAACGGATGTAAACCCAGTTTGGACGCAGCCATTTTTTTTTTCTTTGAATGGCTGCGCCAAACTGGCTCTCGGGCCAAATCCTCCTCGCTCTTACTTTTATTAATTGGTTTAATGTGGGCCGTTCCTCATCTTCAGAATAAGTTTGCTTTCCAAAAGACTCAAAGGCTTCAACGCGTACTGTCATCTCTTGGGCCTTTCGAGATATTGCCTTCTTATCCAGTATTTGTATGCGAGAAAGCAGTACATCTACGGTTTCAAGCTTATACTGATTAAGTTACTTTTAGTGTTGGGACCGGTAGACCGATGTCTTATCTGATTATCGCATTTTCTTTGTGACTGGGTGTTGTCATGTTCGTCTTCATCAGTGCCTTTGTGTTTACTTGATGTTAATGGCGACTGAAGGAACTCACTGAATACTGGAAGCCCATTTAAAAGGCTTCCTATCAGTTGTGTGATACTTAGCTTTGTCTATTTTACGGGGCTTTCATTAACAGAAAGGGGCCTAGCAAAGAGGATTCTAAGCTTCTTCACACCGGGGTATACCGGACGTTTTATGAACACTCAACTCCGACCCACTCTAGATCTTCTACCTACCATTAAATAAATTCCAAAACCCGTTGAATAAGGTATACCCAGGTCGAAGATCCAGTAAAAATTCGCCAGTATTAATGGTTCGATGATATTGGTATCATCTGTGATGCACTCCTTGACGATTGTCCATTTTACTTTTCCAGCAAGCACGAGTTCCACTGAAAATTAAATAAAAATTGAGTACTTATATTAAAACTTGCTCTTACCCGCGACTTTTTCCGCGGTTATAGTGAGCCAGCAGTTCTTTTAGGACAAAGTTTTTCCGATGCCCTCTCTAGGATGGTAGGTATCTCTAGGAAGCAATCCACATGTCTGTTAATTTTCATTAAATTTGAATGGTTAAACCGAACATAAAATTCAAAAATTCAAAATTCAAAATTCATTTATTTCAAGTAGGCCTAATACGAGTATAAGTACTTTTGAAAAGTCAAGTCTGTCTGTGTGTAGTGACTCTACCACCGGTTCGGAAGGCAGATTTTACCGAGAAGAAGCCGACAAGAAACTCAGCAGTTGCTCTTTTCCAATATCAACAATTTACATTTTACATTTTAAAATTCATTTTTCTATCTTGTGAGAGATGAAAGTGGAGCCGGATGCTTCCAAGCAACCTTGTCATTAAGAAATTCATCAATTGTATAATTACCTCGCTGTAATAAATGTATTTTAACACATTTATTAAAGTTATGCATTGGTCCAAATTTACCTTAGGCAACAAACAGACACACTTTCGCATTTATAATAATAGAATAGAGCTACATAGATAAATTTTAATTATTTGGAAAACGTCTTCATTGATTTAACTGTGCGAGTACATTAATGGCGAGTACATTACTTAATTCTGGTTTGTCAATGATAAAGAAGAAGTGACAGAGACTCTAAAAACCCTTATACAATGTTCAATAATCTTAGCAGAATTTCTCATTAGGTAGGCATACAAATGTACATAAGCAAGACGAAGATTATGCTAACGCGTATGTTCCGCTCCACCTTGCTATCGTTAAAAGCTTCAAATTGTCGAGGAGTATATATATCTAGTTTACATAATTCGGTTAGGTAAGTCCTATTTCGAGGAGCTTAGATTACGCGAATCCCTCGTGTGGAATTTAAAGAAGTACAACAACTTCGCAATAGATTTTTGTAATACAATCTTTGAACGAAAACAATTATTAATATCTATGTATCGTGTAAGGAAATTAAGTAAGATTGAGTTAATGCTTGTATAAAATTAAAAAATCTTTAGAACGGTGGAAATTATCGCAACGAAACACTTACCAAATGCAAGACTGAGTACAAGGAAAACGGCAAAATTGCATTTGAATTCAATATAGGGGTCAATATAATCCCTGAGCTCCGCAGCCTCAAGTTGCTTCATCAGATAATTCCATTTCGTGGATAACCAAATAAAGAAAATGGTCGATAAGAACGTAGTAAAATAGAATGCGAAGTATCCTGAAATGAATTTAGAAGACAGTCAGTAGTATGAGATGTAATTGGTATAAATGACAGGTTTGCTAACTAACAAAGTCACATCAGGTTTTTTAATACAATAGTACGTAAATATCAACGAAGCAAAAACCAAACTCATGGTAATATCGAAAACTGAGCACCCTTTCCATCTGAAGCTGAATGATAAGAATATTGAGATTGTAAAGAAACTGAAGTACCAAGGCCATTATTTTACGTCGGATCTGGATCATTTACATGAAATAAAGAGTCGAATCAGACAAACCAAAGTAATGTTTCTCAAAATGTCCAATACACTCTTGCAGGCTAAAATTAAAAATTGATTTAAGATGTCGATTTATTAAATGCTATGTAAGGTGGGACGAGAACTGATGTCCACCTTTACTTTCAAAGAGGAGAACAGTTTTCTTTTCCAAGACTTGTACTAGAAGGTAAAGTGTTGAAAAGAGATCTCCAGGACGACAGAGACGCAAAGGCTTGGACGATATAAGGAGGTGGATTGGACTTTGTTACCGAGATCTAAAGAAAGTGGCACTTAATATCGGCTTTTCGATTGTTGACCGCCAAACTTCAATTTAAAGAAGATGGCACCTGATGATAATGATGATAACGTAAAGAGGAGCTGTCGACTTCACAACGCCAAATTAAAAGCAGCCAACTTATCCGTTGTGTGTTGTCATTCTTTATACACCTTCGCAAGGTATGCTAATTTCACACCGAACAATTGCTAAGTTATTTTTGATGCTAGAGAGCGCATTGTAAGAGCCTAATAAGAAACGACACTACCTTCATGGTACTTACCAATTTTAGTGACGGTAACAGTTGATGACACCAAACTTCTGAAACTCATTACAACCGCAAACAATTGTATAACACACATGTATATGCAATACGCATATCTCCACGAAAAAAAAGGCCATCTGAATAGAAAAAAATATATATATCACAACGTACACTGGAACATTATACGCGATTTGTTCTACTGGAAAAACAGAGACAAGTATTTTTGTTTTTTTTTTTAAGAAATTTTTCGTCCAAGATACTCAAACTAATGCGCTTGTTATTTATTTCTACACTTACACGGGCTGATCGTGATTGGTTGGCTATATAGGATCAGTAGTGTGTCTGTCATAGTCTATTTTCTCCAAATCTATTAGACGAAAGAAATTAAAACTTGCTTCTTGATATAAAGCATAATGCTTTGGTGACCCCAACATTAACGTTATAAATATTAGAATTCTTATTTCGAGTGGTAAATCTAAAATATCAAAGCAAAAGAATTGTTATGTTTTGTATCTTAGTAACATACCCAAAAAAGTATAAATAAATGTATCGAACTGACACTCACTAGAATGCGGTTTATAACTTATTTAAAAACTCAAAAGTGTTATATATTAAGGTTTGCACCTACCTTCTTTTTTGTATATTCTTTTCCTTTAATGGAAACAGCCCGAGCATATGAGCAAAGAGTAGTAAATATTTCATTGATGCATCAAAAGCTTCTTTCTGAGTTTTATAATGATCTTTTTTGTAAGTTACGCATCGAATAATTTGAGTTACTGAAAAAAACGAAAGCAATTAAATTGTGGCATTAATATTAGTTTTTAATATGTGCTTAAGAGGATATAAAAATTGGAGCCGAATTTTAGTAATCTCATAAAAGTTGATAAGCGAAGAATTTTACGGTTTATTACAAGGTTTACATAGGTTTCATCTTCAGCCGGGCTAGCAAGGGCGGGAGAAAAAGATTATATCCCCCGATTATATCTCCATCAAGGGATATACTTAACCAGCCCACCTGCTAAATCACTGGAACATGGAATAGGAGAAGTTTACCCCCGTTTAGCAATACACATATATTATTTCAATATTTTTTCCACGTGTGCGCCATTGCTCTGAGAGTTGATAAAGCTGTGGGAGAAGATAAATTTATATCCTTTCCCGGGGGATATAATTGTCTCCTGCCCATGCTAGCCGTGTAGCAGTTGGTAGACGCCCGGGAGGTAAACAACGTATTCCCTGGGCGTCTTACAAAGCCAACATGACATGATAGCAAGAGGGACATGTCGTTGTGTTTTGTAGTTTGGGTATACCCCTTAAGAAGGTAGAGTCACTACACACAGACAGACTTGACGTTTCAAAAGTGCTTATATTAGGCCTACTTGAAATAAATGAATTTTGAATTTGAATTTTTGAATTTTGAGGGGGGCGTCCGTCCCAAGGGGTGGAGGACCAATACAGCTTTCCCACCAAAATAAAAATAAAAAATATTTTAGTGTTCATCTTCAGCAAGTATTTAACATTGTTATATATACTTACATTTTTGAATACTATCGTAAAATTTCCGAGCTTTACTATTTCTGTAACTGGAAAATAAACAATGGTTATTATTATTATTCATAATGTACCAGCAGCTTTGTAATAAAGACAATAGCAGCAGCTGCGGAATACGTAGATATTGTACACAGAGGTAAACTTTTAAGAGAGATGTATGTGTAGGAAGCTAAATAAACTTTTACCGTATTATGCAAAAAAAAAATGTAAAGAAACGTTTATTAAACATGCCTTGATGATGATGGAAGATTATAATAAAATAAACAAGTTGACACCAATATTGTAGTAAATTTCAAAGAACACAAGCTAGTCAAAAAAACCCCTTCATTTAGGCAACTAGAGAACAAAGATTTTTTAATTTTATTTTTTTATTCCACTACAAGTTAGCCCTTGACTGCAATCTCACCTAGTGATAAGTGATGACGCAGTCTAAGATGGTAGCGGGCTAACCTGTTAGGAAGTATGTTACTTACCCCATATTGGTTTCTACGCGACATCGCACCGGACAACTAACTGAGCTGCACGTCTTTGCCAACACGGTGGTAACTAGCCACGACTCCAGACTCCTACCAGACCAGACCCCTACCAGACCAGACCAGGAATCGAACCCGGGACCTCCTACTTAAATTCATAACGCTCACCGTTGCGCCAAGAAGGTCCATAGTGTGAAATAAATAATAAAATAAAATATAATCCAGTGATGACTACATGTCAGTGTTCATTGTAAGTATTTGTTATTTACGTAGGTTTTTCTTTAGCCAAACAGACCGTAGTGAACGTGGCTTCTACGTGAGGTTTTATATCAAAATTAAAAAAAAAATTGTTTGCTCTAGTGAGACGATTTTGCAAACTCTTTATTTATATTACTCTTTATTTTAGTCTAAATACAGTTTTATATTAATCTATTAGTGCGGTTAATATACGAACCGTTGTGCTGAGTTTTCATTTTCTTTTAAATGTGGCTTTACGTTAATGAATGCAATTTGGTCTCGTGTCTCCAGTATCTTGTTCGTATCTGGAAAATAATATAAAAAGCTAAGCTAAAAAACGTATAAGCACATATTCAGTATAATTATTAAATGTACTCCTAATTGAACTCCTAAAAAGCTTAAGAGTCAATTGAGCTAAGAACTAGTTTTTACTTATATTACGTCGGCACTGTGAGATGGTCTTGTTACAAATATTACCCATTTATTTCAGACCATAATCCTCGTAATTTAAAGTTACGTAGATAATTATCAGGAAAAATGTTCTTATTAAATTAAAAAACACAGTTAAATGAACGTGTTTATACATGTTCATTTAACGGTGTTCATAATTGTGTGTAAATTATGACCACAAAACGATATATATTTATTATCATTATATAGGTAATCCTAATTTACAGGAGAACGTTAACGATAAAAAAGCTTAAGAGTGAATTGAGATAAGTACTTGTATTTAATAATATTTCGTCGGCACTGTGAGATGGAATTATTACCCATTGATTTCAGGTCAAAGTGACCGTTGTATCTTCGATATTTTAAGTTACGTAATAAAATGATAACTGTCTGGAAAATAGTTCTTATTAAATTCAAAAACACCGTTAAATGAACATGTATAAGTATGACCACAAAACGATATTATATATTTATTATCATCATATAGGTAATCCTAATTTACAGGAGAACGTTAACGATAAAAAAGCTTCAGAGTCAATTGAGATAAGTATTAGTATTTTATTATATTACGTCGGCACTGTGCGATGGTCAGGTAAAAAAATATTACCCATTTATTTCAGGACAAAGAGACCGGTGTATCTTCGTGGCTTTAAGTTACATAATAAAATGATAAACATCAGTTCTTATTAAGTTTAGAAACCACGTTAATTAAAATAATAAAGTTACAAGTTAATAATATGTGGTCATACTTATACCGTTAATAATAAGGGTATAATATAACCACAAAAACACCTAAAATCAATAATTATTATGTTCTTGTAAGTGACATATTTTTATTACGAAATACTTATTTATTTACTTTTCTTATCCGTGTTTTTTGTGCCTCTAAAATTTATTTTCTTGGACATGTTTTAAGTTGTAGTGTGTGTAACTTATTACCAACTGCCACTGCTTGGTCAATTTCTTGATGATTATTGATGAATAATATATGAAGCTGTCGATCATATTTGTCGACCTTTCCTCCATTTAAATAATAAATTTATTGTGCCCTAAGCTTAAGTGATTAAGTGTCGGTTTGTATGTAAAATTATTATGAACAAGGCTTTGGTTATGGTTTTGTTCTATTCATCTTTTACCGAGTTCAGGATTTTCTGGGATAAACACGATTCTCTGGTTTGTATGCTCTCTTTATCTTTAGCTTAATCTTTTTTTTTTTTTTTATAGACGAACGCTTGACTGCAATTACACCTGATGGTAAGTGATGAAGCAGCCTAAGGTCAACCTTGCCTAGAAGATGCCTATTCACTTTTGATTTGAAGGTACTCATATTGTAGGCACTGGGGAAGACGGAAGCCGGAAGGGCATTCCAGATCCTAGCGGTGCGGATCAGAAACGAAGATGCGAAGCGCTTCGTTCGCGTCCGCGGTATATCAACCACGTTCGTTCGTGCACATTCGTGTTTTTATCGTTAATCAAATATTGAATGCAGTGCATTGTGTTCAAAAACAATGAAAACGCTTCGCGCACGTTCACTTCACACCCGCGTTATGTTGCTAGCTCTCAAACTTGCCCCATTTCCCCATTTTATGGTAAATTTTTAGAACATTAAAAGTAAAATAACTAGTGTCAAGTGTCGGTAAAACAATGGAGTGAAGTGACTAACCGCCGGTTCGAGTAGCACTACTAAAGTGGAGTGGTTTTTGATGCTTCTATATTAGTCGGGTACACGATTTCTGTAAGTTCTTAATTATGTGTTTAAGCTATTAAAGGTATGTACGAATGTTATCCAAGTATTCTAAAGAACTTTTCCTTGTTATAAATTGCAATATTTCGAGGGAAAATATTCAATTCTCTCTCTCTATGGTCGTTCCTTCATCACTGAAGATCGTGGTCCTGGTGAGATCTCAACTTCGCGTTGGTAAACTGTCTCCATCGACTTCTGTTGGAGGCCATTTTTGCGATTTGATAGAAGCGGTCTGAATTTGATTTTTTCAGCTGGTCTGCCCATCTTGTATTCAATTCAGTAAACTGGAAAATTCACGAAACACACCGATGTCGAGCAAAATAAAACGTGTTTTTACATCGTTATAAAATATAAGACAGTTAGTTTTATGCTTGACTGAGTATATAAATGTAGTGCAAGTGGTTCTCAAGTCAAGCCTCAAAACCACAACGAGCTCTTAAAAATACAACAACAGACGTAAACAACCCTCGGCAGCTCTTGGTTGGTTTCTATCTCTTGTTTTATATAACGTCATATTTAGATGGAGGGTGGATGGATCTATATAAAGATAAAAGTTTGATATTTTATTTATCATCTATTTACTTTTGAAATGAAACTTATTTATTAACAATCCAATAATGTTTTAGACGAAATCTTTTCCAGGACCCGTCACGTTGAGCATTATATCGTTACACGACAAAAAAGATAGATAAAACGTACAGATAATGAGAAAGAGAGTTATACATGAGAGTATCATGAGTGACGTATACGTGAACAATTTGTAAGCACAAATACGACGCCACGGGAGTGGAGCAAATAATTATAAAATTTAATTTTAAGAACGCGTCACGTTAAGTCACTATTCGTTGCATGAGAACATGAGATAGATAATAAAGATAATGACAAAGCTATACATTGTGAGTGACGTACATGTGAACGAATTATAAGTACTACGAGACGTACCACGAGAGTAGCGCAAAAGAAAGTGACGTATATACCTAATACAAAGCAATAGAACAAGATATACTCACGTATGAGCGTGTTATATTTTCATGTAAGTGAGAATGCGATGAACATATAAAATATATGAGTAATAATTTGCTTTGACATAATACGTCGTCATAGGTACGTCTTAATTATTAGCTCCATTATAAAATATAGTATGTTAGAAAAGTTCACACAAATGCACATTTTATTAGTTTCGCATTTTATTTATTTACTTATCTAAACTCTTTATTTTTACACAATTGCACAGTTGGGAAAATAAAGGACGTATAGAGAGAAACACAAAGACTGGAGCAGAATACAAAAGGCGGCCTCGTCGCTTAGAAGCGATCTCTGCCAGGAAACTATTTTTTATAACAAATTACCGAATGAAATCATTGAGATGTCTCTCAATAAGTTCAAAGTTTATATAAAACGTAAGTTTACAGAAACATCCTATTATAATGTGTTAACAAATTTAATTGGTGATAACAAAAAAAAATACCCGCCTAAGTTTGTTGTGGGCTCTTTGAACCTAGACCGTTTGGAAGCGGGCGCGTTTGGAACCCTCGTAGATTTATGTTTAAGTTGGCGAACGGAGTTATCAACATCCCCTTACAATTATGTAAACATATATGTATGAACACTTTATAAGTGCCTGTGAAAGGCCTACATGAATAAAGAAATTTTGAATTAGAATTTGATTAGGACGACAAAAGCGAGAACAGATAGATGGTGTAAAATTATTATAAACCTACATTTAAATAACTACATACGAATACATAAACAAAAATTACAAAAAATAAAATATATATGAAATAAATATAAAAATCATAAACTAATATGATAAGCTATATTAATAAACTAGCTGACCCGCGCAACTTCGTCTGCACCTAGAAACTAATTGCAGCGCTACGTACTAGGTGGACCTATTTTATTTCCAAACTATGTTATTCGCGGCCGTACGAGTTATTCTATACCCGTCGCAACTTCTTAGCGATAGGTTCAATTTGAATATTTTAAAAATGAATTTGCATGTATATAATCAAACTTAATATTTATATTACTTTATTTCTTTCGCATTTATAATATTAGTATTTAGTAGGATGATGACGCATGCATTCGATCGTTGTCCCATATGCCTCGCGACTTGCTGTTATCTGAGAAGAGTTATGTCCTTTATCTCCGACAATATTTATCAGATCTTTATTAAAATTAGACAGAACATGCTTGACTTTCAAATAAAAAATTATAAAAATCGGTTGAAATTTACGCTGTGCTATGAAGTAAAATTGATAAAAAATTGCATCCCATTTCCCGGAGGAAACTTATTGTTTATCGGGATAAGAAGTATCCTATATGTTGACCCGGTATATCAGCTACCACTATACCAAATTTTATTTAAATCCGTTCAATTGATGCTCGGACAGGCAGACAGACAGACGAAAATTAAATAAAAATCCGTTTTGGACTCAGTGTCGATTATAAAGCATCCGCCGGTGAACATTTTCAAAATATATTAAATGTAAAGAAATCTTCCAGTTACAGTTTTATTATAAGACGGAGAAAAACAAACCAGTCGGCTTATTGCGCAAGATACTAAGATCTAAGCGATAATTCCATACTATAAATATCCGCTTAGCTTAAGTGGCATACCGGCCTTATACCCTTGTCAGTTTAACTTTAATTTGAAAGTTACCAAAACACTTTACTTGCAAACTACCGAATCATTCGACATGTTCCTGACTTGCCAAAACAACTTTAATGAAAACATGTCACAATGAGTTTGGTACCCAGGTGGAAGTTACACCACACTGTTATTTACATCCATAGGATAATAACCCCTATTTATATAACCCAACAAAGACAAAAATGTTGTGATACGTTTCGACGTACAGAATTTTCGTGAGAACGGTATAGTAAAGTATGCTTTAAACAGTTAGTAGTTCCACCTTGAGGAATAGTCAGGTGGTAGATTTTCATTTAATTGTGCGGGAAGATTAATGAACTTGTCTCGACACGACAATGTACCTAGTTCATAGTGTATCATGCATTGTTTAATGTTTTACATTGCGTAGGGAAATTTCATTGTAATAAATGTTCATTACAGTAGTGAAGCGTGGATCAGATCAGTGGGTAGGACTTCGACTTCACTTTTGGGGGCCAAGTTCGAATCCCAGAATGCGCCTCTTACTACTCTAAGTATTAGGCTATTACGATATCACTTGCTTCGACGGTGAATGATGATGATGATGATGAAGTGATCAACACAACACAATAGTAAAAACACAAGGAAAACAGTAATAGTACTTAGTGCTAGGGTGCAAAGGCGGCCTTATCTCTTCTGATCTTTTAAAGGCAACCTGAGCGTACGAAGCCGATAAAAAAGTGGAAAGTGGTAATGAAAATTTTATGATCCAATTAAGTACGATCAAAGAGATTCGAAGCGGTGATAGCGCAATGGGTAGCAGCTCGATTTGACTTTCGAGGGGCCGGGTTCGAATCTCAGTACCTCTAAGTTTTCTAAGTTATGTGCGTTTTGAAAAATAAAATATAACTTGTTACAATGGTGAAGGAAAACATCGCGTGGAAATCTCCATGCCTGAGAGTTCTTTATAATGTTTTCAAAGGTGTACTGAGTCCACCAATCCGCACTGGGCCAGCGGGGTGGACTACGGCCTTAACCCCTTCTCATTGTGGAAGGAGACCCGTGTTTTGTAGTGGGTTGGTAAAAGGTTGATGTGATGATGAAAGAGATTTGATCATTAGCACATTTTAAATACTGGATACTCTAGGTAAGTGAGACGCTGTCTGCATAATAGGAAAACATTTAAGCAGTCAATTAGGTTTGAAATTGGAGCCCGTGTGTTTAACGATTTGAATATCATTGCGTGTCATTCAAGAAAATTATTTGGTAACTAATAAATATCTTCTATCTTAACTAATAAATATCTTCTATCTTACTTTACTTATGTTTTAATTTTAAACAATAAATATTGTTCGTTTAAATTATTCAATCTCTTCATTTTCGTTTTCATCAATAATAAAGTTCTAAATTCAAAGGTTTACTATAAAAACAAAGGCATTATTCGTCAAACATTTAAAAACCATTAGCAGTTGTCTCAGAGATTTACGGATCGATAGAGAGGCTAACATTTTATACCAAACTGGTGATCTGTCATGTCGTTGTTTCAACCGATGTACCTGGAACTAGGTACTTTGTTCTTCTTGAAGGTGACGTCTTGTTATTTCTACACACTAAAAAAAAGAAAACAGCAATTGCTGAGTTATCGATAGAATATATGCATAGTCACTACACATAGATAGGGTTAATGTTTAAAATGTGCTAAAAAGGAGATCTACTTGAAATAATCTTTTTTTGACTTCTTTAGGTAACATAACTTGGCGTGCGTGACCATTAAAAGTTTTACAGGTATATAAAGAGCATTTATGCGATTGTTTCTAACGTATTGAATGCTTAGCTTTTTTATTAGAATCCGTATTGTAAATTAGATATACTTAGCAAGAGAATTGTAAATACCAGAAAGTAAGTAAATTATGAATTAAAAAATAACAATGTTACAAGCACCCAGCTGGTTTGACACTCAAATTCGGTATTTTGTAATAAGATGCTTTAACTGTTACAAATACGAGTAACCCCTGTTACAAATATTTTTCTTTGCGAATTATTTTTGTCATTTGTCTATCTGTTACTAACATAATTTTAAATATCTTTAACACTTGATCATAAAACGCCCAACCTATCTGTATTTACGAAAGAATTAATACAGGGCGGTTCGAAACAACATTTATCAAAACATGCTACTGTTGTTTATCATTTGCATTATAGTTTATAGTTTTTAGAGGTCCATAATAGACATCCATAATACAACTGAAACCAAATATTAAAAGGAAACTAAAATCTATTACTAGATGTAAAATAAATGGGAGATCTACTTCATTTGTGGAAAGTCTACTTCATTCATGATTTATATTATCCCATTACTGGCCCACTATAGTGCACGGGTCTGCTCCCGCAGTGAGAAGGGGAGAAGGGTTTAAAGGGCTGTAATCCACCACGCTCGCTCGTATAGGTAAAAAAATAATTAAAAAAATTAAATGAGTACTTTGGTGTATAAGAAGCATTCTATATGAAGTGCCAGCGGCGCGGTACGGCGGTATAAAGTTAATAAATTACGGTCGATTTATGCAGTAAAAAATAATATTCGAATACGTACTTAATCAAATTAAGTTGCTAATTAAAAACGTATTATTTTTATCGCTGGTAAACATCAACTATTTTAAATATAGCCTACAGTTACTGTAGATCGGATAGATTAAAGCTGACGTCGATACTCGACGATTATAAAATCACTGTGTATAGATTTGTATCATAACAGAAAGATTGCACCCTGCAGGTACCTAATGATTTTAGTCTCATATGTAAATTTGCGAGCTATCAAACATAACGCTGAAGTAACGTTGAATCTTTCTTAGTGTCACCATCATCAACCCATTACGGGCAAGACTACTACCGGGCACAGTCTCCTCTCAGAATGAGATGGGTTTAGGCCGTAGTCTACCACGCTAGCCAAGTGCGAATTGGGCTTTGTATGGAATTCGGTAATTAACTAAGCCCACCAAGGCCTGGGCTTATACGAATTAGAACAAGTACATTGACTCAAATACGTCGTAATCAAGACAGTAAAATATAATCATGAATGTACAAAAAAGTTGATAATTTGTATCATGTTAGAAACATTTTCACCTAAAATGGAATTCCCCTCGATCCACCAGAAACAGGAGCAAGGTACGTGTAAGTTGATTACTGGTTTTTCTTATTTAAAACTTTTGTAAGGTTTTTAAAATAACACCTCAAAAAGAAAAAAAATGTTTGAGCCGTCACGAGACGCCTGGCTGATATGAAACATCGAAATGTATATGCATAAAAGAACAGACAAGGACAAGAATCAGATATGGCATAATGAAAAGATAAAGCATCGTAATTTTGACCAGTAAAATAATGTCTGTTTATTACTTCAATATGCATTTTTATTAAATACAAAAAAAAAACGTATTTTTTTTTATTTATTTGAAATCGGGGCAACTCAATTACGTATATATATATATACTAGCCGTTTCCCGCCCGCTTCGCTGGGCGAATTGAAAAAGGAAATAAATTACATTTTATGTTTCATTTTTATTTTATTTTTTCATATTTTTATTATTCTTCCTTTTTTTTATTTTTGTATGAACATAAATAGGCCCCGCGGATAGAACTGTAAGCATCGATATTGTTTAGACTTACTCAAATTCCAAATTCCATCGATTTAGCCTGTATCTTTCATCCAGGTGATTTTTCTCACTAATATTCATTGTAACTTTCAATGTGCAATCATTATAACATTTCCGTGCCTTTCTTCCAAAAATTAATAATAATTGACATGAAGAAAAAAATTTGAAATGAGCATTGAAAGTTTAAGTTAATTTCATTGCAAGTCTCATATGTGAAGTTGAAATCTGTCTAGGTTCAGGTGCGACGAATTTTCTGTTAACTAAAATTTTCTCCGTGACATCAATTTTTTATAGAAAATTAATTGTGCATGTTTTTTATGAATTCTATTGGAATAAGTAACTAAATTTCTTTTCCACATCTCATGTGCTTGAAAAATGCATTCATTTTAATCTGTTACATTTCCGCGATCCCGCAATAAAAGAATTCGGCGGTTATGTAGTCTGCAAAAGTAAAATGAATGTAAAATTCTTAGTCCGTTGATTGGATAGCTACATGTAAAGTTAAGTTTTTGAAACCTCTCAATGACTTTTTCTCCGCTGCCAAAAAGACGATTGTTGTAAGGAAATACACGAATATCCCTACATACACGAAGATCCCCACCAAATTTGGAGTCTGTAGAAGTTACAGGTTAGAAATAAAAATTTTAGATTTTAACACCCACCCCCGCAATTCCTGTCGGAAGTAGACTTTATTGAAATCCATTTTGAGATGTTCTTTATGTGAATAATAAAAGATTCCTACCATATTTAGAATTTTTAGAAGCTATATTTCGAAATTGAAATTTTTTATTGTTAACACCCACCCCCGCGAACCTTATTAGAGGTGATTCATTGTAAAATCCGCTCGAAGATCATTTTTATATCACTAATAGAAAATTCCTACAAAGCTTGTAGGAGCTTTAGCTGGAAAATTAAAAATATTAATTGTTAATACCCACCCCCGCAACCCCCTGTGGGGTGAGCTATCGTAAAATTCGTTCATAGCCTATTTCTACACCTCTTACAGAAGATTCCTACCAAATTTGAAGTCTATAGGAGCTATAGTTTAAAAACGGGAATTGTTCATTGTTAACGCCCCCGCAATCCCCTTTGGGGAATGAATTTCTTAAAATCTAGTCATAGCTGATACATAGCAAAAGTAATATTCCTACCAAGTTTCACGTTTCTAAGTCTTATGGTTCCCGAGATTTCGTGGTGAGTGACTATATAGATGGGAATTCTTCGATTATCATCGAAATTTTTAACTTTTTATCGGGCTTTTTTAAAATTTTCTTACATACAAAACTTTCTCCTGACAATTCTGAAGATAAAAAAAAAGCCCAATTGGTCTGGTAGATTCTTAGCTGAATGTAAAAAACCATAATCCGTTTAATACACTCTGTTGAAATCCATGAAAACAAAAGAATCAAGAGAAAATGCTTATCTTTTATTAGCGGGATAAATGTTCATAAAAGTACAACAGCAATAAAAAAATGAAGGAATGTTGAAATTCAAAAAATAGATAGCCATAAACCATCTAGGAAAAATTTCGCATCGAATGGTGGTAGTTTCATGTCGATACGATCAGTGGTTTAGGCGTGATTGAGCCTCAAACGAAGACCATTTTCATTATATATATATAGATAGAAGATAAGAGGCAAAGGTGACTGACTGACTGACTGATCTATCAACGACCACTTGACGGATCAGGCTGAAATTTAGTACACAGATTGTTATTACAATGTAGGCATCCGCTAAGAAAGGATTTTTGAAAATTCCAACCCTAAGAGGGTTAAATGGGGGATGAAGGTTTGTATAAAATCCTTCATTTATCGATATATTTTTCAAGGTTTAATTCCATGAAACTTTGATTTTGGTTTTCGATTAAAAATACCGAAATACGAGTTTCACATATTTTAAATATAATATAGGGGATGTTGTGAAAAATAACTGAATCAAAAATTTAACTTAACGTGAGCGAACCAAAAGCTAGTAATACATATATTCAATCATAGCGTGTGGATGCGTCGCCACGGCTTGTATCGCTACGTTAACAATCAGGTTTAAACTCGCCTATAGATCACACATCAAAAATCTACTTCAGTAGAATATTTACTAAATTTATAAGTAGGCAAACTATCCCAATGGTCATTAAGAATCAAACCATAGCCAATGGCGCATCGCGTAAGTCACCAAACGCATGAAATACTTTTTGTGTCAATACAATCCGATGACCGTGAGCCTTGGTCATCAGAAGCCTCTTTGTAACATAATGTCAATAAAATTATTTCTGTCTTATGAACATGGACCTATGTCGCTAGACGCGTGCAGTCCTTTTTGCGAGATGATGTCAATAGCATTACTACTGTCTGATGATCATGGACCTAGGTCACCAGATGCATGGAATCTTTTTTGTAACATGATGTTAAAAAACTACTTGGTCTGATGATCAAATGCCTAGATGAATCGTTTTGTCATTATATGGTGTCAATAAAACTATTTTTACAAGACGATTATGGAACTACAACATGATGTCAATACACGTGACTGATGATCGCGGGCCAAAAATGTCAAACGCAAGGGTCGCACATACATAGTCCTAATATAATGTGGGATTACTTACGGTTCTACCAAATTCTTGGGTAATTTATAGTAATACAATATCCACGCATTAATAAACGTTATTACTTACTTTTAGATCCAATAAAGCCGAAAAAAAATGGTTACATGGGACATCAACACGAACACTACAATGCTCGTCGAACGACTTTCCATGCCGCCATGAAGCTAACTGTTATTATAGGCCAGATATTTTCTCTAAATCCCGTGCTGGGAGTCTGGGCAAAGAATGCATCTAAGATCAGGTCAGACTCTTTTCCGAGGGCAATGGAATGCGGTCTACGGTGTCTTTTGAATTAACTTATACCAGAATCTTTAAAATATGAGTTACCATACAGATTCTTTAATAATTCAAATTCTTAAATTTTTATCAACTCATTAATTAGGGTTAATGCCGTAGTCCACTACGCTGGCCCAGTGGACGGAACGGACAGTGACGGACTGGCGGAATAGTGGACTCAAACACACCTTTGAGAACATTACGTAGGACTCTCGGGCTTGCAGGTTTGCTCATGATGTTTTCCTTCACCGTTGAAGCAAGTGATATTTTAAATGATTTATTTGACGGCCGACTGGCGCAGTGGGCAGCGACGTTGCTTTCTGAGTCCAAAGCTGTGGGAATCGAACCCACACACAGAAAAACCCAGACTATATACTTATATGAATATTCTAAGTATTTATGTATATTATTCATAAAAATAAGAATCAGTCACCTTAGTTACCATAACACACAAGCTACGCTTACTTGGGGGTAGATGGCGATCTGTGTATTGTTCTAGTATATTTTTTATTTATTTATTTAATTGCTTAATACGCACATACGGTGATAGCGCATTGGGTTGAAGCTCGACTTCTCTTTCGTGGGGCCTATTGCGAATCCCAGCACGCACCTTTATTTTTATGTTTTTATTATTTAACATGGCTTTTATACAATATACATATGACACTTACATCGTACTTCATTCATTAATGAATAAATATCCAGCCGCAAAGTAAGCGCAGCTTGTGTTATGGGTACTAAGATGACTGATAAATATTTTTTATGAATAATATACATAAATACTTATAATATATAGATAAACTCCCAGACACTGAAAAACATTCATGTTCATCACACAAATATGTGGGAACCAGTTGTGGGAATCGAACCCACGGCCTTGGACTCAAAAAGCAGGGTCGCTGCCCACTGCGCCAATCGGCCGTTCATTATTATACTAATCAACAATTAGTCATTTCTACGACTATTTTATAACGTATTTGTGTATTAATAAATATCTCCGGTCTATTTCTCATTACCTGTTTTCTAACGTTAAAAATCCAAAGTTTTTTAAGTTTGTTCTATTAATTTGTTACAGGTTTAAATATTTTTCTGGCCATTGCGCTTACACTTTTTTATCCATTCTGAGCCAAGTGATCTTCGTAAATATATTATTATTAATAAAATATTTTAAGACCTCTGACAGTTCAGTGAATACAGATGGTACGTATTATTCATATCTAATATCTGCAATATAAAAAAGAATAAAACCATAGACCTGTAGGAAAGCCATGATTCAAATATATCGGTCACTATGCGTTCATATCTCTCTTTTCCAGCTAATTCATTTGTTAATGATAATTTTTAAAGTGAAAACTTTTAACGCGGTACGCATATTTTTAAATGAGATAAAATCTCTGGACCCGGGTTAAGGTTACGAGAGGCTATTTGAATTTTTAAATAGAGAATTTTATTTTACTATTTCCAATAAACGCAATATTAGCACAACGAGATACCAATTACATTTATTAATAAATACCGTATTAGTTGGAGTTTTATTACAACTAATACGGTATTAACGAGATATTTGAATAACTTTGAATCAAAATTGTTTATTTCCATTTAAGATTGTAATAATTTTAATGATAATACTGATGATACAAGAGTTGTGGAAATTACTCGACATTCATCGTCAAGATGATTCCTAAAAATAAGAAATATATTTTAAAGTTTTTAATAATTAATAGATACAATCATAAATAAAATGCAATTAATTGTCCAATAACTACCAAGTAGTAGTACCCATTTAAAAAATAACGTATTTTTCTACCTTTTAAGCCTTAAATGCATCAATATTTTAAATATCAGCACTGGAGTCTAAAAATAAACGTTTCCTACGGCATTAAGTCGAGCTAAAAGTTCGACACAGGGAGTGATCGGTAATCTTTATTGGCCGTTAAAGGTAAATGGATAGACCGTCCATCCATTTAAGACAAAACAGAACGACGTATGTATCTAGCAGGAAAATATTTAGAAGCCCTCTCTTTGCAAAGGGGCCTAAATAGTAAAGTTGAAAATTGTAAGCATTTTCATCATCATCATATCAACCTATTAACAGCCAGGGCACAGGTCTCCTTCCAAGATGAATAGGGCCCACCACGTTGGCCAAGTACGGATAAGTGGACTCCACACACATTTAGAAAATTATGGAGAACTCTCAGGCATACAGGTTTCCTCAAGCTGTTTTCCTTCAACGTTGCATGATATTTTAATAAAGGTGCGTGCTGGGATTCTCACTAGGTCCTGCCGAAAGTGAGGTAGAAGTCCTAACCATTGGACAATCACCACTTGTAAGCATTATATTAAATTGTTTTAGCTGCTCTAGTATTCTTCTTCTCTACTACCTTCATCACAGTTCTATTTCTTCGCGTAGCAACAAAGTGGCCAAAGCTGTGTCAGTATATTGCAAGAACGGAGGCGATAGATCCCCTTTATGACACTACTCTAGTGAGAAAATGCAATTTATCGTGCATTATGATTCTTCTTTTGGCGGCTTGTAAGTTAAAATAATATCTATATTTTAATACGCGAATTAAAAACTTTGTAGGTACTAGGATATTTCCCACACTTGTAGTTTATGTAGAGAAGGCTAACTTTTTTGTTAGTATTCATAAAACGAACATTAAATCATTAAAAAAACACTACACACACCATGTATTTGACACACACCGTAATCTTTTTCGTAATTTTTTGGATTTCAATTTTTGTCGTTTGAAAAAACTCACAACTGTAAACTTGGCGAAATCTATGGTAAAAAAGTATAGCCTTTGACAATAGAACTCTTAAAAAGTAAAACTTATAATCATTTATATTAACTATGTCCGAATTTCGACCAGCGAGCGACCACTAGGTAAACCTACTATTAGTAAATTTATCAAATTTTACAAAGCAATATTCAACTAGAAATCTTAATAGTCATTACTTAATTTCGATTCTATTCAATTACTAATCAACGGGTATTGAAAGGTACAATATTTCCGCATATTTCAAAAAAATCACTTCTGTACCTTTTTACGAAGCATGCTGATTCTAAGGTGCTAAACAGCGTTAGTAATTTGAGAGATTTAAAGAGCGGCTTGCATAGGACCTTTGTTGCATATGGCCCAAATACACTAATTCTCTTGTATTAAAAATACTCTATTGACATTGGAATCATTGCCCCAAACCATAATCCCGTACCGCATACTGAATGCAACGTACCCATGATAAGCCAGTAATGCTGTGTTATTATTATTATTTCTATTATTTAATGCTGACCTGGACAAGGAGTGGCTGTAATAAGCTCTTTTATCACTATAATGTTAAATATTTTTGCGATACTTCGGTATTTTCCAGTAGGTTGATAACTAATCAAGCTTTGTATCTTGTTCTGTGTGTTTGAATGTCCTCATTTGCTGTCATCATCATCATCATCAAATCAACCGATTGACGTCCATTGCTGGACATAGGTCTTTTATAGGGCGTTCCGAACTCCACGATTCTTGTATCCAGCGGCTCCCAGCGACTCGCTTGATGTCGACTGTCCACCTGGCTGGGGGTCGGCCAATGCTGCGTTTACCGGTGCGGGGTTTCCACTCCAACACCTTGAAACCCCAACGTCCATCGGTTCTCCTAGCTATGTGCCCCGCCTATTCCCACTTTAGCTTCGCGACTCGTTGAGCTATGTCGGTAACTTTAGTTCTAGAGATACTCCTAACATAGATCTTTCCATCGCTCGCTGAGTGACTCTGAGTCTTCTTATGAAGCCCATAGTTAGCGACCAAGATTCTGAGCCGGAACGGAACCGGAGCACTATCATTAACTGTACTATATTATATTGTATATGCACCTCTCCTTAACCTTTGTATATAATATATAATTTTTCAGTAGAACACGGTCTTCTGCAACTAGCCGGATTCGTTACGGCGGCTGATTGTGAACCAGAGAAAATTTATCAAACATTCATAAGCAACAGTTTCTCGTGGATTGAAGTTCTTCCCTATAACAAAGCCCTTGGAATTCTAATACAGGTAATTAAAAAAACAAATGGTATGTACTTATAATGTATGACTGTAGTGATAATTTGTTGTCAGACGTGTGTATGACGTGTGTATGAAACCCTTTTTTTTTCTTTTATTTGTTGCCGGGGGGCGGGGGAGGGGGGGGGGGAAACCTTCTCTGCGGGAGAATTTGGGTTACGTGGGATTTCTACCAACTAAATGCCCCTCGGTAGCCAGCCTCAGTACATATTGGGAGGCTCTGGGATCTAAAAAACTTGTAATGCGTATTGAAAAACAAAATGAGGAAATAACATAATCAAAATGTTGACATAAAAACCTATTAAAAATGTTCTGTAATAGTTTGTGCCCGTTTCAAACACTTTTAAGTTTCTTCACTTATTTTATTACATAATCCCGATAAGATTTAGATCCAGCTAAAATTAGAGCGCTTCGCATCTTCGTTTTTGATCCGCTAGGATCTGGAATGCCCTTTCAGCTTCCATTTTCCCCAGTGCCTATAATATGAGCACCTTCAAATCAAGAGTGAATAGGCATCTTTTAGGCAATCACGCTCAAACTTAGGCTGCATCATGGCTTACCATCAGCTGTGATTGCAGTAACGCGCTCGTCTATAAATATAAAAAAAGATCCGAATTAGGCGATAAACCCGCCCTTTGTATTCTACTTCCATCTTCGTATTATTTTCTTCCTTTATTTCCCTAACTTCATAGTTTATAGTTCTTCATAACTACATATAAATAGTTAAATTATAATAATCACGTGGTAGACAAAACAGGCTTGTTATTGTTTCAGTTCCTGAACACACAGTGCACTTTCAACTGGAACTTTGCAGATGTATTCGTTATTTGCATCAGTTTTTACCTAACTGCGAGGTTTGAACAAATAAATAAAAAAATTGCAGCGTCCAGAGGAAAGGTAAGAAAAATATAGAAAAATAGAATCCATTAATATTACGATTATCTAAGTTTTTATTTATACTAATAATAGTAAGGCGATAGTATGTTTGTTTGTATTAAGTTCCTTTACATCCTGTAAAAGCAATGCTCTTATGAGAGAGGAGTTCATATCTAGCAGTGCACACTTTTGGCTTATGGCGTTAGACCAACCATGCATGGTTACGGAGTGCGGTGAAAACGCAAAACGGATGACAACCTTTCTGGTGCAATGGTGAGCGCTGTGTATTCCCGGGTTGAATTCCGGGTTCGATTCCCGGACATAATACATGCAGCTTGGCAGAAGTAAGCAAAGTGGCAGAACTTCCCCGGATGATCTCTGCCAAAAGAGGCTCTTAATGTACCTGTATTAAACCGGAAATCATCCTTCCAACTGGAATAATAAATGAAGCTTGGCAGAAGTAGGTAGGGTGGCAGAACTTCCCCGGATGATCTCTGCCAAAAGAGGCTCTTAATGTACCTGTATTTAAACCGGAAATCACCCTTCCGACTGGAATAATAAATGCAGCTTGGCAGAAGTAAGCAGAGTGGCAGAACTTCCCCGGATGATCTCTGCCAAAAGAGGCTCTTAATGTACCTGTATTTAAACCGGAAATCATCCTTCCGACTGGAATAATAAATGCAGCTTGGCAGAAGTAAGCAGAGTGGCAGAAATTCCCCGGATGATCTCTGCCAAAAGAGGCTCTTAATGTACCTGTATTAAAACCGGAAATCACCCTTCTGACTGGCATAATATATGCAGCTTGGCAGAAGTAAGCAGAGTGGCAGAACTTCCCCGGATGATATCTGCCAAAAAATGCTCTAAACTGCATCACATTCTCCCACCTATAGTTCCATAGTTTTAAGTGGATTTACACAAAAAGTTTTTAGTGGATGTTATTTGGGGCATCCACATAACCTGGAGTGGTTATGTGGATGCCCCAAATAACATTGAAGCGGGATGCGTTTTCCATGTTTAAAATAAGGCCTTTGCCAAGTAGTGCTGACCTCCCTGGTCTCCCGTGGAGTAGCGGTGAATTGCGGTAATTTGGGAATTTATAATTTCTGAATTTTCTCTGGTCTGGACTGAATCGTGAATCCGGGCTTTGTTAAGGCGTGATGTTTCGTAGAAATCAAGCACAATTATGGGTATTAGTTTTAAATAACTGCCACACACCCTAAGTGGTTGGCCCGCTACCATCTTGAACTGCATCATTTACCACGTGAGATTGCAGTCAAGGGCTAACCTATAAAAAGAGAAAAAGAAAGAAGGACTATGAACGTCCGTTAACGTGATGGTTATAGGCTGATGGTGACATAGTTGATAATAATTCTTCATATTGCGTGTTCTGTAATTTTTTTTTCGTATATTATGACACTTGTTACAGTGTTTACCACCATCATTTTGGAGAATAGTACGCCAAGATTTCAACAGGGCTAGCAGTTTGGTAAAACGAGTAGATGAAGTCATTCGCAGCATTACATTCATTTCCTTTGCTAACAATCTGTTCTTTATTTGCTTCCAACTCTGGCATATGCTTGTGTAAGTAAGAAGTTTTTGAATATAATATTATTATTAGTAAAATAAAATCATTTATTTCCTATGATATTGTTTTATCACATAGAATATTCGAACTAGATATGTTGGATATTTATTTAAATTCGGCATAATTCTCTTTTCAGCGATGGAATAAAAACGACACCATCTTGCAGTGTTCCAGACCAAAGGTAGGTCTACATTCTAAAATTAACATATTATATTCCATGTATTTTATTAAGATTAACGTACCAAATAGAAATCCTTTCTTCATTCAATACGCTTGCAGGGCCAATTTAAGAATTGCACTTCAGATTTATTCCGTATAATATAAAAAAGTATTGCGGTAATCTCCGACCTACAAACTACCGCTATGCCAAATATCATGCCATTAACGCTATGACATTATCACATTTCTTTTTTCTCCAAAATAGAAGGTCAAACCGCGGGACTGTCATATGTATGATGCCATAAATACGATCGGCCCGCAGATGAAGATTTTTAATCTTTATCAAATTAAAATTCTTCATTAAGATTGAACCTGAAATGAGGTTCAAACAACATTTATACTATTGTTTAATCTAAGATGTTCTTCACATCGTAAATTTAACCTTAAAATAAAAATGTATCGTGCTATACGTATGCAATCTTCTTATTGAATGGCTAACTGTTAATTGACTGTGAGATAGTTTAACCAAAAAAAAACCGACTTCGTTTGATGTTGACTTCTTATCAGGCCAGGGTGTCTGCCAGTAAACCTGGTGCCCAGGGGAAACCTCCTAGCTGATTAAGTTAACGAATGTAATTGTGATAAATTTATTTATATTTATAAAGTGGCAGGCAGAAGAAGGTCGGAGAAGAATATCATGGCTCAAAAATCTACGACAATGGTTTGAAAAGAGCACCAAATCATTATTTAGAGCAGCGGTGTCCAAAGTACAGATAGCCCTAATGATTGCCAACCTTCGTAAGGAGACGGCACCCTAAGAAGAAAAAGGTCGCGTTTTAGTCCGGAACGTTCTACAGTATTTTTCGGTCATATTACACTCATGAAACTGAATAGGTCATTAGTTAACACAACTTATTAATAACAGGTTTCCACAGATACGTTCCAAGTTTTAATATCTCACTGACATTAAAAAATTTGATTGCAGATTATTCCACGGCTACGCACATGCTATCTATTATGCATATTCCTTAGTATTCCTGATTTTTAGGGCACTGACTGTCACCCTTATAGCGTCACGCGTTCACACGGCAAGTCGAAAACCTGCGTATATTTTATATGAAGTACCATCTGCAGCTTATTGTAACGAGGTAGACAACATTTTATAAATCGACATTATGTGCTTCAGCCGGTATTGGATACAAAATAAATGGGCATGAATTAGTGTGATTATGGTGTTTGTGTTAATTAAAAAGGTATTCGGTCCGGGGAATAATCATGTTTTCGAGTTCATTACTGTACTGTGACCATTGGAAAAAGGCAAATTTTACTAACGTCATTATGAAAATAAAGGTGGCTTGATGGCTGCCGCTTGACGTGCACTACACCAACCGAAAAATTAACATGGATGGGACATAACGCTTTTTCCTTACGTGACGGTTGATACCACGTAACTCTTGCCTTGCCACGTAACTTTGTTCCAAAAATCGATAATTTCTAAACTACATCGGAAGGAACCGAAATTTCTATGTGGTTTCCTTTTACGCCTTTGGTTGCCTGGAAAAAATCGCCATGTATCGATAAGGCCTCCAAATTGTGCTCTATGTTTATATCTCTGTAAATACTTTTTTTTCTTTGGTGTACAATAAAAGTGTATTCATTCATTCATTAGGAATGACATACAATGAGTGTCACATGGAGGTCACATAACGCTTTTTCCTTACGTGACGGTTGATACCACTTCACTCTAACCGCGAGGCACGTTAAGCTACTTTGTTCCAAAAATGGTAATATTACCATTTTTGTATAGTTACTCATATTTTCAGGTGCAAAGATTCATTGAGCAAATTCATGGGCAAACAGTAGCACTAACAGGGCTACAGTTTTTCAAAGTGAAGCGTGGAATCGTTTTAGGAGTAAGAACTTACTTTTTAATTCTATTTTTATTTTAATAATTATACCGTGTAATAAAAAGTTCATCTTGTTATCACATCTCTTTATAATGCTGTATAATCAGTAAGCAAGGATTTTTTAATTAATAAATTAGAAAATTGTTTGTTAAAAATTGTCTAAGCTTTTTTAATGTATTAGAGAAAAAGAGACGAGCATACGTCACCCATAATGGACTACAAAAGAAAAGTACTGAGGTTGAGTTAGTACGACGGCTAATTTCAATAAATAAATAAATATACAGATATAGCCATCTAGTCCCAAAGTAAGCGTAGCTTGTGTTATGGGTACTAAGATGACTGTTCAATATTTTTATGACTAATATGCATAAATACTTATAATATACAGATAAACACCCAGCCACTGAAAACATTCATCTTCACCACACAAACTTTTTCCAGTTGGACTCAGAAAGCAGGGTCTCTGCCCACTGCGCTAATCAACTGTCGTACCGTTTAAAACTTACTTAAGAAACATCTGTGGGTTTAATACTTCCCGTAACGGGATCCATACACTTGTAATAATATGTACGAGTAGATATATTTTTTTAGGCTTGATTTTAAGTATTCGTCGCATTTCAATGAAAGTTTCAAATTAGCATTTAACTACTATTGTATCTATAGTATTATTGTTTTGGAGTTCAGAAACTACATTTTTTTTACAAGTTACCCCTTGACTGCAATTTTATCTGGTGGTAAGTGATGATGCAGTCTAAGATGGTAGCGAGCTAACCTGTTAGGGAGTATGGTAGTCATACCCCTTATCGGTTTCCACGCGAAATCGCACCGGAACACTGAATCGCTTAGCGCGCGTCTTTGTCGGTAGGGTGCAACTAGCCACGGCCAAAGAATACCACTAAACTAGACCAGAGAAAATTCAGAAATTATAAATTCCCTAATTGCCCTGCCGGGAATCGAACCCGGGCCCTCCTACTTAATTTACAGCGTTCACCGTTGCGCCAGGAAGGTCGTCAAGGTTCCCTGCTCTAACCAAAAAAGTCATTATTTGCAGATTGCAGGAACGATAGTAACGTATGAACTGGTGCTGATGCAATTCACAGGAGTCACCCCGGCTGGGGAAACCTCTGCGTAGAGCTGATACAAAATAAAATATATAAGCGTTTATAATAATAGCGTTCTCTGTAATTGGTGATATTGCAAACTCCCCTTGACTAACTCCAAGGACGTGGGTTAAATTCTATGTTTATGCTTTCGTTATTTGTGAAAATGTTTTCAAACTATTGCTGATCAAAACGGTGTATCTATATCTAATTTATTTTTAAAAAACGACTAATTTCCATACTAAAAAGAGGCACAAAAAACATCTTGGTTTGTATACACACATTGTGTTTTAATCTTACTGTGAAAAAGTGGTAAACGGTATGCAAGACTTTATCCCGAGCCCGAAATAGTCTGAGATATTAGATGTTCACTAAAAAACAGGGCTTTAAATCGTTTGTCAAAAAGATACACACAAAAGGATCGTAACACATTCATATATTTTAAGTCTTATTAATAACTTGGTTTTATACTTTATTTTTGGTTTATATGTCACATTTGTGTTTGGTATGAAATAAAAGCGATTTTTACTATAATAAAATTCAATTATTTTATTAATAACTGCCCAAGCTCAAAAGGTATATAACAGAAAACATAAGCAATATTCGTCGGACATTCAAAACCATTAGCACTTGTCAAGGAGATTTACAAAGGTAAAGCGGCTAAGGTATTTTCTTGACAAAATGGCGATCTTACAAACCCTCTTTTTATATATTCCACTACAGGTTCGCCCTAGACTGCAATCACACCAGATATTAAGTAATGTGCATGTTTGTTTTTTGTTTGTTTGAAAAGTTTATTGCCCACACACACATTTATACAAAGTAAACTAATTTACAGAAGAAATTGAGAATGGAATATAGATACATGGTGCAATCTAAAAGATGCTAGCGGGGTAACCTGTTAGGAAATTGGAGTTGTATAAAACCGCTTAATAGCTTGACGATGACCTTGCCTTTGGCGATACGATGGTAACTAACCACAGCCGAAGCTTCCCACTTTGCATGACAACGTTGAGCTATGTGATTTAGTCTGTTTTACATAGTTCGCATATCTTATAATCAGTGCATCACAATGGCGGGATTTATAAAACGCTGACGCAGCCAAAAATTGTACAAGAATCAAAAAGTTTGAAGTAATCACGTAGTCTTCAAATTCTACTTATATATTATCAATCGGAGTAAGAAAAAAATGAATACTGTGACTAAAAAAACTAAGCCTACCCTTGGCATATAAATGTACAATATTATTATCAAAGAAAGGATTAGAAATAGTAATTTTATGTATTTTTTAATCTCCTTGTACTGTCTGTCACTAAAACAAAGTTTAAATATCATTAACACTCGTTCATATATCCCTAGTGATCTTTATTTATGAAAGAATTAAATACAGGGCGGTTTGAAACACCATTTATCAAAATGAGTACATCATGTTTAATAGGTTTTAGGAGTCCTTCATAAAGGGCTAAAACTATAATTACATTTTGAAACTTAAATTTTATTACTAAATGTTATGATAGTAGTAATGTGTTTAGAGTAATATCCCTTCCTTTAATAACCTTTCTTCTTCTTTGGCATGCCCTTAAATTTTAACATGTAAAAAACGTATCGTAGTTGTAAAATTTACTTTAGTTATATAGATAGAAAAAACAAAAAAAAATACGTAATCCGTTATCAACGTCATCATTGTTTCACTGCCGCGTGAGGCAATAGCGACTGTTTTTTTTTTTTTTATTAGTATAAATTATACAATGTTTTAGCACTAAATATGCATGCACAGTAAGGACACCGTCAAGTTGTTGGCAATTTGGCTTTGCTTTAAGATGGTCACTATAAGCATACGCATCGGTCCCCCTTTTATCTTCGAAATTGTTGAATAGTCCTGACATCTAGTAGAATTTTTTGACGGCCGATTGGCGCAGTGGGCAGCGACCCTGCTTCCTGAGTTTCGATTCCCACAACTGGAAAATGTCTGTGTGATGATGTTTTTCAGTGTCTGGGTGTTTATGTGTATATTATAAGTATTTATGTATACTATTCATAAAAATATTCATCAGTTATCTTAGTACCCATAACACAAGCTGCGCTTACTTTGGGACTAGATGGCGGTGTGTGTATTGTCGTAGTATATTTATTTATTTGTTATTTAGTACTCTGCTGGACTAAATGCCTCCATTGCAATCGATTTACAGCCAGACTTTCCCAATGTGTGGTGTTTACATTGCATCTAGACAAATGCCGCGTCTTAACATCTTTGTATCTCAAAACTGGCCGCCTCATTTGCGCTTCCCGTTTTCGTGCTCAGAGTAGAAGATACGCTTAGCTAGCCTATCGTTTGACATTCTTATGATATGACCACACCAGCGCAATTATCGCATATTAAATAAAACGTTATACCTTAGGATTAATTACTTATTACTTTATAATAAAATGAATTAGGAAAAAAAAGAAGAGGAGAAAAGACTGTATTCTCCTCTTCTTTTTTTTCCTAATTCAAAGGTTGCCTGGCAGAGATCGCTATTAAGCGATAAGGCCTTTTGTATTCTACTTCTTTCGATATGTTTCTGTTTTTATTATATTTTATATATGTTAATGGTGTGGTATACAAATAAAGAGTTAAATAAATAATAATAAAAAAACTTTCAGTATTACGTTAACATAAAATGTAGCTGAAATGTGTGTATAAATTTGGGCATTATAATTTCCAGAACATCTTATTCAGTCCTAAATTGAAGCCGATGTTTTACCTTACAATTTTAGTCAAAGCAATGGTGTGTCAAAAGATAGTCTATTGACGATTAGCTTTCATTACAGGGCTGATCAATTTTAAATGACCCTATTGCAGTGTCAACAACAGCGCTTTTGTAATTTGTAGTAATCGCTTCACAGAAACAACAAACATAGTAGATATGATAGGTAAACAACGACCCTGCATTTATTGATTTAATTCCGGACGGTAATCATGAATGTACGAAAACTTAACAAGTTTTAACAATTTGAGATTTTTCCTTAAAATGGACTTCCCTTTCATCCAAAAAGTCGAGAAACAGAAACAAATTACTTGTAAGTTGTATTGTTTTAAGGTTCTTTTTAAATCTTATTACCTTGAAGTTTAGTTTATTTATTTAAAATGCCAGGATTTATGGTATTTACTACTAAAACCTAAGACGCTTAAATAACTAAAAGGTTAAATTTTGCATAGACGTTTAAGATATTAAACGGCGTTATACTTAGAGTACCATTAGAGTACCATTAAATTAAAGGAACTTACATCTGAAGATATATTCTGTTACTTAAATTTTATCGTTATGAACTTCACTATTGTCCTTTTAGTTCCAATAAAGCCAAAAACAAATGGCTACATCAAACAAAGGCACGTCAAAGAACGTCGAACGACATTCCATGCCGCAATGAAGCTAACAGTCATTACGGGACAGATATTTTCCCTCAACCCCGTACTAGGAGTCTGGGAAACAGATACATCTAAACTAAGGTCAGTCTCATTTCCAAAGCAAATCAATTATTTAAATCATTTTATTGTAACATTAAATTACTCTTAATAAAAACTATAAAAATAAGGGTATAATTTACTTACTTAATTACCGTACAGTATACGGTTAATAATAAATTCAAATTGTTGTTTTCTTTCAATTCAAAACTTTCTGCACTTATTTCAATTTATTATATATATGCAATTTTATAAATTTTAAATGAACATAAAAAATTTTCGGAACCGACAGGATTCCAACCTGCGACTCTTTGGCAATCGCGGCCTGAGCGCTTCCTCCAATTAAGCTACGGCTCTCCTACCATCGGTGCCGAAATTAGTTTATGCCTTTCACATCAATGTTATAGCGACTGTAGCGACATCCAGTAGGAAACGTTGCAGTTTCGATCTACTTTTTCAAAGTTCCATATTACAATGAGACACGTTTGAAACAAGAGATGACACATTGCTTTAGTATAATTTTTATAATTTTTATTAGTTAGTTTATTTTTTACCTACACTTGGAGAAATTATCAATTTTATAAATTTAAAATGCATATAATTTTTTTTTTTTTTATATGCATTTTAAATTTTTATTTTCGTAGCTTAATTGGAGAAAGCGCTCAGGTCGCGACTGCCTGAGAGTCGCAGGTTCCAATCCTGTCGGTTCCGAAAAATTTTTATACATGCAATATTACACAAAGATTACGTTGTTAAGTCTGCGCTGACGATTTTATTACAGATTCACATATTTTTCCGGACGCTGTGTATACACTTTGTTGTCAATTTTGACCCAAGTGATCTTTCTCAATATATTATCGTTAGTTAGATATATGAAAACCTCCGAGGCTTCAGTAATAACAAACAGTAAGTTTATTCACAACGAAATTTTTACAACATTAAGTTTCATATCAACCGATGTATGTCCACTGGACATAGGTTTTGTAGGGCGTTCCGAACTCCATGTTTATGGGTCGCTTGTATCCAGCGGCTCCTCGCGACTCGTTTGATGTCGTCTGTCCACCTGGTTGGGGGTCGACCAGCGCTACATTTACCGGTGCGGGGTTGCCACTCAAACACCTTGGAACCCCAACGTCCATGGGTTCTCCGAGCTATGTGCCGCACCCATTGCCACTTCAGGTTCGCGACTCGTTGAGCTATGTCGGTTACTCTAGTTCTTCTACGGATCTACTCATTTCTGATTAGATCATGTAGAGATTTCTTAACATAGCTCTTTAAATCGCTCGCCGAGTTACTCTGAGCCTTCTTATGAGGCCCATTAAGTTTTATGTAATACTGATAAAATACACTACTGTTTTTGTATTGAATGTGTATCGGTGTACAAATCTTTGCAACTTTTATTATTGTTATAGTATTTAATGAAGTTGTTGAATTTAAATGTAACCCACTTTTTTTTTCTTAGATAAGGAAATTGATAAGCTTCGCTGAAGTTAGGAAATTGAAATAATATTTTGTATTGTTGCAGCCTCTATAGTGTTCTTCTTAACAAATACTATTATCACAGTTCTGTTTCTGCGCATAGCTTCAAAATGGCCGAAGCTTTGTCACTATATTGCAAGAACTGAGGCGGTTGATCCTCTCTACGATACCACTCTAGTGAGGAAATGCAATTTATCGTGCATATTGATTATGTTTTTAGCTGCATGTGAGTTCTGTTTACTTATTTGTTCTTACATAATAAAACCATTTTTAATCGTAAAATATGGCATGATGGCAGATAATAAAGATAGTAATGTTCATAACCATAGCAACTTTTTTGAAATATTACAAAAAACGAATAATTATTTATCTATTCTTGCACTCGGATCTTCAATCACCCGCATTTGAAACCTTCCTATCACTGAAATATTGTCAATCGCAAATGACCGTCCCGGAAACTAATTAACGTTTCATCTCACCCAGTTTATCACCATAACCTGTCACAAGTGACTGCAAATAATGGGTGGGCTTGTACAGCATCTCATATTAGTCGGTTGCGCGGAGTAACCAAAGTTAATCCAAGTCTTATTGATTAGATTTAAACATATTAAGTCACAATTTAACTGATAATTATATATTTTTTTTTATAACAAATTACCAGATGAAATCCTTGAGATGTCTCTCAATAAGTTCAAAGTTTATATAAAACGTAAGCCTATAGAAAAATCCTATTATAATATTAAGGATTACATGTACGATAAAAAAATTTGTGTATGAATTGCTATAACTTCATAGCTCTCATCATTAACTAGACAGTGAGATGGTGCTAACAAAAAACTAAAAACCTGGCTAAGTTTGCTGTAGGCTCTTCTTAGACCGGGGCGCGTTTGGAACCCTACTAGCTTTAGTCTTAAGTTAACAAATGCATTTATCACCATCACGAACATTAGTGTAACATGTTAAATGTATGAACGCTTCATAAGTGCCTGTCATAAGGTCTACATGGAAAAATAATTTTTGAATTTGAATTAAACCATTCCAGTTTAAAACAAAAACTATTAAAATCTGTTGACGAAGCTGTGATGTAAAATCGACCTAAATTTTGGAATTTAAAGTAGTCTATGTCCTACATCGTAGTGTCAACTCAAATTAAATCAAGTTTCATTTGATTTCATTCAGTAGTATTCGCATGTTGCTAGCCAACAGACAGACAAAACATAAAAAACAAGGGTTACGTGATATTTATAGTATCTATAATAAAGAGAATGCCCCAAAAGAGAAATTTCGACTTGAATGTGTGTTTATTATAAAAGATTTATCAAACAATATTACTTTTCAGTGGAATATACTTTATCGCACTTAGCCGGTTTCGTTTTGGCAGCAGACTGCGAACCAGATAATATATACCGAAAATTCATAACCAACAGTTATTCGTGGATTGATGTCATTATAGACTACAGCGAAGCTCTTGGAGTTCTAACACAGGTATTTACTTTCCGACTGCAGCAGAAGTAAGTTAAGGTTTTTAGAGAATTATTTCTTTAAAAAAACAAATTTAACAACCTATACCTTGTTTTCGTGAAACCTACCAAAGCTTTAATCAACGTCAAATATTTTGTTATTCACATCACATTGATGGCACTTTTGATGCGTACATTACATTTCAAATGTGACATAGCATTGAGTTGATGGCGGAAACTAAATTCGTCAACATAAAACTAAAGCTACGCCAAGCGCGCCCTGGTCTAAGAAGAAGTCCACAATAAACTTAGCCGGTTGTTATTTTTTTATTTAAAAAAATTCAGTTTAATGACAAACAAAGTTAATATTTTATATAAAAAACTGTAAAAATACTACTAAGTAGTATTTTTACAGTTTTGGAGCTGTTTGACAACCAGGAATGTTTTTGAATGTTGTTAAACCACTAACGCTATTAGAATAAGGATAAAAATATTATCTTTGTGTGTCATTAAACTGAATTTTTTTCAGGTTTCTTTAAAATTGAGGCATTATAATATCAACCTGAGAGATTCAATGCATATCAAAAAATTTTATTTTATGTTGTTTACCTATCGTAGTACTAGAAGCCACTGTGTATTTGCATATAGCCTTAAGTCTTAAGTCTTATCGTCTTAAGCATAGTTTGCCCGATACTTGATAAGCTGTTTTTAACTCCGTGTTACTTCTATGTAAAATAACAAGGATCTTAGACTAGATAGTAAAGCATTTCATAAACCATGTTAAGGGTTATACAATCACAATAAGCTAGTATTATTATATCACCTCATTACCGACCCACTACAGTGCACGGGTTTCCCCCCACAATGAGAAGGGGTTAAGGCCGTAGTCCACCGCACTGGCCCAGTGCGGATTGGTGGACTCCACATACCTCCCTATGAACTAACTCTCAGACATGCAGATTTCCTCACGATGTTTTCCTTCATCGTCGAAGCATGTGATATTTTTAATTATTCAAACTGCACATAACTTAGCGCGCGTGCTGGGATTCGAACTCGGCCCCCGTAAAGTGAAGTCGAGCTTCTACCCACTGCGCTATCACCACTTGACTATTTTAAATATCTGCTACGGGCTATACCTACAATCACTATCAGCTTGTAGTATTATTTGTTAATATCTCTCGAAGTTAAACCAACCAACTAAATAAATATACAAGGACAATACACACATCGCCATCTAGCCCCAAAGTAAGCGTAGCTTGTGTTAAGGGTACTCAGACGACTGATAAATATTTTAATGATTTTACTATACAGATAAATACTTAAAAATATTTGTGAAACTACCCTTTTCTACGAACATTTTATTTTAGCTGCACCAAGTTATGCTTTATAGATTACAGTTTATAGATTTATATGCACCTTCTATAGTGTACGCTCACAACATGTTTTAGTTTAAGTTTAATGTTTTCTCAACTAAGCGAATTTTTTGTAATTCTTTTGAGAAATAAAGACCTTAAACCACAAAATATTCATGTTCATTACACAAACAATTTTACCCGGTGTGGGAATCTAACCCACTGCCTTGGACTCAGAAGGCAGGGTAGCTGCCCATTGCACCAATCGCCCGTCTTCTTGCGTATCCAGATAATGTGCTGAATAAATTCGGTTTATTTTGTTTCAGTTTCTGAACTTACAATGCACTTTCAACTGGAATTTTACTGATGTGTTCGTAATTTGCATCAGTTTTTATCTTACTTCAAGGCTTGAACAAGTTAATAAAAAGATCGCGGCAACTAGAGGAAAGGTGAAATCATATCTATACTTATAATAAAACTGTAACTGGAAGATTTCTGTACATTTTATATATTTTGAAAACTTTAATCGGGGGTTACTTTATAATCGATACTGAGTCCAAAACTGATTTTTATTTAATTTTTGTCTGTCTGTCTGTGTCTGTCTGTGCGGGCATCACGTGAAAACTACTGAACGGATTTAAATAAAATTTAGTATAGTGGTAGCTGATACCCCGGGTCAACATATAGGATACTTTTTATCCCGATAAACAATAAGCTTCCTTCGGGAAATGGGATGAAAATTTTTATAAATTTTACTTCATATCTCCGTTAAATTTGCACCGATTTTGATAATTGACAGTGTGATGTATTGTCAAATTTTAATGAAGATCTGATGAATATTGTCGGAAATTTGTGAGAATAGATGTATGGATGGATGGATGTATATATGAATGGATAGATGGATGGATGTTTGTTACGCTTTAACGCCACGACGAATGAACCGATTTGGCTAAAATATGTTAGAGATACCTACGATATAGTCTGAAATAGCTCATATGCTTCTTTCTTTTTTCCCGGAAAAGAAAACAGCTTCTACAGGATAACATTTTTTTCCGCATTTGTCTGTCAAAATCAGCGCAACGGAGTTTTAGATTGACGTGGTTTTTTGAATAGGCATAATTGAAATATTTATAAAGCTTTTCAATTTTGTTTGGTTGAACGCGCTAATCGCAGTATATGCTTTTTAGATTTTTATTATTTTTTTTGGATTGGTAGTAACAATTATGGCTATACAACATCACGCTACGACCAATGGCTACTATCATTAATGAAAAATGCAAAAAATATCCTTTTCGAGAGATTCTGGTGCGTGCGATGCGTGAACGGTAAACGTTACGCCAAACGACGGAAGTATGAAGTAAATACATCAGAACTGTCGGAATTGTTGTTTCTTTAAAGTTCTATAAAACAGTCCGCGACAACATCGACAATTTTTTAAGTCGACTCATTCGCAGACTAAGACGCGCGTTTCTGCTAGTATAGGTACAATATAAATCTTCTTCATAATGTAATACGCTTATAAACCTACCCTCGACCTATTTAACTGTTTCATAATAATATATTTTGCAATGTACATTCAACCCGCAGGTAAATTTATAATTTATTCAATGATTATAATCCACACTCAACAGATCTTTTGATGCATGTTTCGCTCCGACATTGGAGAATCCCCAAGGCATTTTGACTTTACAACAAATCCGAGAAATTGCTTAGTCTAAGCACTTTCGCGGATTATAGCAAATTAAGTTTTGACGTTCATTGTACATCATATAATTCTGCAAAGTAACGAATGCTTCTGTACAATATTTAATTATAGTTAGCGTCACTAGTTTTCCAGATGTAAATATTTATTTGCTACCCTCTTTGGGATCGTACCATTTAGATTGTTAAGAACTAGCAGAATATACAGAAGGATCACTTCGCTAACCTTACACGGTACAAGGTACTAGGGACAACATGAATTTTTATCAATTTTTAAACATAGTCAATAAATTTTTAGTGCTATATAAAAATATGGACTAGTTTCGGTCCAGGCGGATTTCTTTTAAATGTACAAATATTATTCAGAGGAAACATTAATTGTATGTTTCTTTGTTAATTTGTAACTTTACAACTACCGAACCGATTTTTAATATTAATTTCACCATTAGGAAGCTCCATTAGAATCTATTCAGAAGAAAAAATATATATACGCGATCTTTTTAATCCACGTTCACAGGTTCGCAGGTGACAAAAGTTATATCCTCCGATTATATCCCCTATCAAGGGATATAATTAACGTTTCATCCTGCTAAAGCACTGGAACAATATGAGAAGTTCACCCCCGTTTGTTATTACGCATATTATTTGGATATTATTTCCACTTGTGCGCCGGTGCTCTGAGATTTGATAAAGATGCGGGAGAAGATATTTTTTTATCCTTTCCCCCGGGATCAGTGGCGATATTATTGCCTCCTGCCCATGCTGGTCTTTTGTAGATTTAAAAAAGTCCGAGATTAAAATACATAAAGCACCATAGAGCATTCGAAATAATATAGTGTCTTATTTCAGAATGTACCATCATCATTTTGGAGAACAATTCGCGAAGATTACAATAGGGCTACCAGTTTAGTCAGACGAGTGGACGAAGTAATCGGCGGCGTCATATTCATCTCCTTCGCAAACAATCTGTTCTTCATCTGTTTACAACTCTTGCATACGCTTTCGTAAGTAAAAAGTTCTGGAGAACTCCCTGGGGTATGGTGTGAGGTCCTGGCCTCGATTTCTAGCTCGGGTCATATTTATCATCATCATCATCATTAAAAATCATTTATTTCTTGTCTTACTTATTTCTCGATCATTTTTTTGACGACCTCCCTGGCTCATCGGTGAACGCTGTGAATTTAAGTGGGAGGTCCAAGGGCGATTTGGGAATGAATAATTTCTGAATTTTCTCTGGTCAGGTCTGGTGGGAGGCTTCGGCCGTGGCTAGTTACCACCCTACCGACAAAGTGCCGCAAAGTGTAAGAGACGAAATAAATGAGTTATATTTTTTATTATATCATAAGAAGGCAAAGGATCACTCAGCGGTCATACTCGGGTGAAATTGGGAATTCATTTTTACTTTTAGTGGCGTAGGTCAGATTCTGCTACCGTAATAAAAAATACAATGCCAAGATATTGAACGTTTGGGTAACATCAAACCGCACGCTCATTGTGTATGATCAATAAACTGATATATTTCCGGGTTATCAGAGAGGTTATATTAGCTTTTAAATAAAGCCGTTCCTAATTATATACTTAGCTATACAAAATGTATTTCTTAGTAGTGATTTGTTTTTTTCATTATAATTGACGCAAGTAAATTTGTCCCATCTGACTGAGATGAAAACCATCAACTATAAACAAACAATACTTCGCAAGGCTTCCAAGGAACAGATCCTGCAACGTGCCGTCTGTGTCCATCAACCTGAGGCCTAGGTTTTAAGCCTCATTTGCCTGTAATAACACTGGCAACCATGTCCTTAAGACTGGAACACAGCATTGCAACAATTCTACTTGGCGGCAGAAACAAGCATAGCGCGATTCGCTTTATATATATATTCGCTTCCCCGGGACGAGCTTCGTCATAAGGAGCTCTGAAAAAGTTTTTTTTTATATCTATTATAATACATTCTTATTAATAATGTTACCAAAGAGCTAATAAAGGCTTTAAGGTTAAATAACTTAACTTGTTTAAATGTATTTTAACAAGTTAAGTTAACGTGCTTACAAACCATAGACTACTAGTAACTAGTTACTACAAAAGTTTTAGTCTATGGTTAGTGAGCACGTTACCTAGCGGCGTTGTAGCTCTTAAAAAAAAAAAAACTTTTTTTCTTTACAGGAACGGGATCAAAGCGACGCCACCTTGCAGGGAACCTGACAAAAGGTAGACAGTTTTGAATATTAATATTAAGTTTCCTTCAATTATTTCAGTTGTCCTACCTCTCTAATAATGTGTCAAGAGTCTTATTGTCCATAAAAATATATCATGATGTGAACTGTGCACTTTTGAAAGTCGTTTAAAGAATGTCAAAGTATTCGCAAATGCTGTCGTATCTTAAATGACCTTGGATTAATAAAAGCATAGAGTTCAAATCCCACCAATTCTAAAATTTAGATTTCCATTTATTACCAATACTTGATATTTTTATCAGATTTTCGTAATAAATATATATTAGAAAAAAATTTATGACTTAAAACATAATTTAGTACAAGTTACCCAAAAAGAAAAAAATGTCTTAACCATTTTTTTAGTCGTTGCCACGTACTAACTGCAAGAGAGTTTCGTTAACCATAATTTGATTTACGTAATTGTTATTTAATTAATAAAAAGTTTAAAAAAAAAATGTTCATGACATTGTGCCGATGGATATCTCGAAAGATGCAAAGTGATAACGACTAAGTCCAGGTGACTTAGTCGTTATCACTTTGCATCTTCTCTTTGCATCTTTGCATCTTTGCATCTTAGTCGTTATCACTTGTGATAATCATCGTTTAACTCGAAAACCTTGAACTGCAGCGTGATTTGTCGATGCACTGACTGTTCCGAGCAGTGGGAAGTTTATAGACTGATGAGACAAAACTAAAGAAAAACATTATAAACTTAAGAACAAGATACGAACTAAAAGTTTGGAATTAATATACGTCCAATTTTTTAATTCACAGATTGTTCTACGGGTATGAACACGCTTTGTATTACACGTATTCCTTAGTATTCCTGCTCCTAAGGTCAACAATCTTCTCTCTGATAGCGTCGCGAGTTCACACGGCTAGTAGGGAGCCAGCGTACACTCTATATGAAGTACCATCTACAGTTTATTGCATTGAGGTGGGTAATATCTTATCTATCTACATATATAAAAGAGAAAATGTGTGCTTATGTTCCGTATAGGCTCCGAAACGGCTGGACCGATTTCAATGAAACTTTCAGGGAATCTCCGAATTGACCTGGCGAGTAATCCTGTAAAGTTTGGTGATCGGAGCACTCCTATTTTTAAACTGTCAAACTGTCAAATACAGCTTTTATTTACTATGATGATATTCTATTGTTGGGTGTACAAGGGTGTAGATAATGATCTTCGAGAAAATAATGGGTGTAGATAATGATCTTAATCGAGAAGAGAATAGAAGAGAATGAATATGGAGAGAAATAAATGATTTAATATATTGTGAGACAAATTAAAAATTTAATGATGTAAGTTTATTGTTTAAATAAAATAAAGCAAAATCTAGCCCGGCGAAGCGGGCTGGGTACGCTAGTATTGAATAAATTATAGTAAAACCCTCATGAGGACTGTGTTAATAGCCCAGTGTCTAGAACTACGGCCGCCCCTTCGGAGGTTTCGAGCTCGATCCCGGATCTCTTTTTCGGAGTTATGTGCGTTTTAAGTATTTAAATATCACGGTGAAGTCAAAAATCGTAAGAAAACCTGCATGCCTGAGAGTTCTCCATAATGTTCTCCAAAGCGAGTGAGGTTTACTAATCTAAACTTAGCCAGAGTATTGGACTACGTACGTCCTAACTTTTAGAGGGCGCGTGAAAAACATTACTATTCTTATATTATGCTACGTTTATTTTTGAGGCGCTACAAATGTAATATGGTTGCATGAATCTGTCATATCTTTATTATATTTAGGGGCAAATTATTAACTTACTCTAGGGCTTATCTCTGAAACTGAAACGCTAATAGTTTTTGGGTAAACAAACCACTGCCATAGTTTTTACAAAAAATAAATCAGATACAGCGCTAGTACCACATGCAATCATTAAGATCAAGTGACTTTTGACACTTATTTAATCTATTATAAATGTTCGCGTTGCGTAGTGTAGGTACTATGCGTGTGTCGGTTTTTAATCTTCAATAGAGTAAAGTCAAAGTCAAAAATATCTTTATTCAAGTAGGCCCATAGGTGGCACTTTTGATGCGTACATTACATGAGTATTAAACGGTAGTGAGAGGATGGCGATAACCATATTGGTAAACTTAAAACAAAGCTACGAGGGTTCCAAACGCGTCCTGGTCTAAGAAGAAGCCCACAACAAACTTAGCCGGGTGTTTTTTTTTGTTATCACCATCTCACAATGTCATTTTAAATTATTAGAAGATCAACCTGGTGAGAGCAATCATTCAAACCCAAGCTTTTTTATCGATTACGTAGTCCTTTATTATAAGATAGTAATAAGTATTTACTTAAAATGTTTTGGATTAGTTTGTATGGAAAAATAAATATGCATCTTTTGATTTAATATTTTTGCAAAATATACATAAGCACAGTATTTCGTGATTCGGCTACAAATAATGTATTATTTTTCGTACATGTGTTTCTGTGTTTATTCACGTTTCTCATCCTAAAAGGCATAGCCGATTTGTATAAAACTTTCTCTTTATATTTCAATGGATTCCTGCTTGGTTTGGAAACATAATTAAGCCGCGACCAATGGATAGCGCTGCTTTAATTTGGTACAAAATATCTTATTGAATAATGAAAATATAAATATAATACACTACGACAATACATTGCCACCTAGCCCCAAAATAATTGTAGCTTGTGTAATGGGCACTAAGATAGCTGTTGAATGTTTTTAGGGATATAATACACATAACTACATTTAATATACAGATAAACACCCAGACACTGAAAAACAATCACGTTCATTACACAAACATTTTCCAGTTGTGGGAATCGAACCCACGGCCTAGGACTCGGCAAGCAGGGTCGCTGCGCCAGTTGGCCATCAATATGGCACAGGACGACGTCTGCCGGGTTCACTACTTCGTTACAATACCCAATATGTAACATCATTGTTATAAATATTACTTATTGTATTTCAACATCGCGTTTTCAATTTATCTTTGGAAGAGGGTCAGTCCCTAGAGTGCGATATTTCTCAATTCAATGCATAACATCTATTGTATTCGATTTTGTTTGTTATATATATATATATATATATATATATATGTTTGAAATAGTATTAGAAACTGTTATGAGTTTAATTATATTTCTTTATAATCTATAAAGGTAAAGTTTATGCTGACGTATTAACTAACTGATATATAAAACCAGTTTTAACGTAGCCGCCTGTAATGGATATTTCAAACGGAATAATGTTCAATTAATTAATTGAAACTAATTATTATTCAACCTGCCTTTTTTCATTTCATTTAAACTATTAAAATATCAGTAGCTTTAACGTTGAAGAAAAACAGTGGGAGGAAACTTGTATACCTCAGAGTCCCCCATAATCTTCTTAAAGGCGTAAGAAGTCCACCAATCCGCACTTGGCCAGCGTAGTGGACTACGGGCCTTTTCCGAGACCCGTACTCGGTAATGGGTTTATATGATTTTGATATTCAATTTTAGCCTAGCGTGCTCTCCTAGCGACATTCGCATCGCGCGAATAAATGCACTGATAGCACCCGGTCTCTGCTACCCGTGCCATGCTTGGTTTATTGGTTGACTGCCGATTGGCGCATTGTGCAGTTAGCCTGCTTTCTTAGTCCAAGGCTGTGGGTTCGATTCCCACAACTAGAAACATTTTTGTGTGATGAACATGTTTTAGTGTCAGGGTCTTTATTTTTATATTATAAGTATTTATGTATATAATTCGTAAAAATATTCATCAGTCATCTTTACTATTCACACAAGTTACGCTTATTTGGGGCTAGGTGGCGATGTGTGCATTTTTGTAGTATATTTATTTATTTCCATGCAGAGGCATTCACCGATAGCTTCCATACAGAGTAGCGATGTTATCTATAGATTAAAAGCGTTGAACTGCCATAAATCTTCTTCATAATGTGGTATTACTGAGTCTCCGCTGTCCGTCCGTCTGTCTATTCGCTAGTCTCAAGTCTGCGGATTGCATCTCATGAACCGCAATAGCTAGGGTTGAAATTTTCACAGAGTTGTGTAATTCCATTACTGTTACTGTTAACAAAAAATAATCAAAATGGCTGCCTTTTAAAAAAACATCTTTTATGCTGGTCTCAGTTGCTGCGTTCAGATCTATTAACAATATGGATAAAGAGAAAATTAAAAAAAGAAAACAAGACGGCAATCGGATGTAAATAAATACTTTAAAAAAAATTACATACATAGTCAGTTATACCTTGTACGGTGGTACGGAAATTTGGGAAAGACAAAATTCGTTAAAGTTATATATACTTGCAGTGCATTAGCACTACACAAAATAAGCGATTCATTTAAAATAAATCGTATATAATTTTACAATAAATTACCGGTTGATATCTTGGGGATGTCTCTAAAAAAGTTCAAAGTTTGTAATAAGCGAAAGAAGAGTCCTATTATAGTATAAAGTTTATCCTTTATCCTTTTTACTGGTTTTCCATTATCCTTTCCATCCTTTATCATCCTTTATCATCATTATCCTTTATCATTCATCCATTTATCCTTTATCCTTTATACTGAGCATAAGCTTAGGTGTAAACAATTGCTCTAACCAGGTTGCTTCCTAAATATTTTAAAATGACAATGTGACATGGTGATAACAAAAAGAACAACCGGCTAAGTTTTTTGTGGGCTTCTTAGACCAGGGCGCGTTTGGAACCCTCGTAGCTTTATATTTAAGTTTACGAATGTAGTTATCGCCATCACTACTCACTGCTATGTACGCATTTTGTATATAATTAACGCAACAAAAGTGCCTATTTGAATGAAGAAATATTTGACTTTAACTTTGACTTTGACTTTATAAAAATAATATAAGGTTCTGAAGCACTTCATATTTGGTTTTCAGGTTCAAAGATTTATAGAACAGATTCACGGCGAAACAGTAGCGCTGACGGGTCTTCAATTCTTCAAAGTGAAGCGTGGAATCGTTTTAGCAGTAAGTTAATAATAATTTAATTTTAACACAACTGCCAAAAAAGGATTGCTGTTTTCAGAGGCAATACTTAAAGTGGTATTATTTTAATGACAGCCCCATTGTGCAATTATCTAGGCATGTTAGATTATTTGCTTTATCATAACTCCTAAAGGCAGTATTAGGTTTAGGAGGCTTCTTTAAAATTTTAACATCATTCCAAGAAAAAAAAAAACAATATGGCGGCCGTATAACGCCATTTTTAAATGTGAATATTCGTTCAGTGTTCAGTTAAACCTTCTTCGCCCCTAATTTTTTATCTTAAGGCTAGTTTTCCACTGCAGATGTGCTTTTTAGCAAAGCCGTGAGCGAGGTCATAGCTAGGCTACAAAACTTTGTGCCCGTTTCCACTAATGCTTTGTGGTGATATGAGCCTTTAGAATATCCATGTAAAAATAAAGAATGGTCTTTGATGTCGCATTATGTAAAGACAAAAGAAAATATTCGTCCAAAAACTGATTTAATAAATTTGTTTGTTTGTTTGAAGTCTTTATTGCCGACACACATTATTCAAATTTTGCTATTTTAACCCAAAATAAATTTCATGGTTTTATCGTTTTCTTTTCAGATTGCAGGCACAATAGTGACATACGAACTTGTTCTTATGCAATTCACTGGAGTTACCCCGACAGCTACACCTGTATAGTCATCATATCAACCCATTACCAGTCCACTACAGGGCACGGGTTTCCTCCTACAATGATGAATGAGGTTAAGGTCCACCACGCTAGCCCAGTGCGGATTGGTGGACTTCACATACCTTTAAGCAAGGTTTAAGCAAGTGAGATTTTAATTGCTTAAAATGCACATAACTTAGAGATGTTGAGATTCGAATTCCCCGACCCCCCCGAAAGTGAAGTCGAAGCCCTACCCTCGGGGATATTACCGCTCACCTGTATAGTTATTACTCAAAATAAAATATTAGCTATATACTCAGTCATTAATGAAATAATATAATTACCTCTACATTTTGGATTGTTTTATTTAGTACTAGCGTACCCAGCCCGCTTCGCCTTGCTAGATTTTGCTTTATTTTATTTAAACAATAAACTTACATCATTAAATTTTTAATTTAAGTCTCATAATATATTAAATCATTTATTTCTCTCCGTATTCATTCTCTTCTATTCTCTTCTCGAGCGGATGAAGATCATTATCTACCCATGTACACCCAACAATAGAATATCATCATAGTAAATAAAAGCTGTATTTGACAGTTCAAAAATAGGAGTGTTCCGATCGTCACCAAACTTTACAGGATTACTCGCCAGGTCAATCCAGAGATTCCCTGAAAGTTTCATTGAAATCGGTCCAGCCGTTTCGGATCCTATACGGAACATACCCACACACTTTCTCTTTTATATATATAGATAGATTACTCCACTGGACGATGGACGACAGGACGATTTCCATGGTGAGCGCTGTGATTTTAAGTGGGAGATCCGGATTTGATTCCCGGCCACTTAGAATTTATCATTTCTTAATTTCTCTGGTCTACCGACATTTACGCAGTTTAGCGTGCCGGGACCGGTACGGGATGGTGTAGAAACCGATTAGTAACCGATTGACCCCAGTTATATTAAACCCATACCCCGGGTTTAATATTTCTGCGATACCCTTATCCGGTTAGCCCGTTAAATCTTAGACTGTATCATCACTTACCATGTGAGATTGCAGTTTCAGACCCAACTTATACCAGTATAAAAAAGAAGAAGTAGAAGAGGAAAAAGAAATACTTTATTGCACACAAACATCAAAATATACATCAAATAAAGAATAAACAAAAATAACAAAAATTGTAGGCATACCAAGGCGGCCTTATTGCTGCAAGCAATCTCTTACAGGCAACCTCAGGCAGAAGAAACAGCTGCAAGTGAAATCCTGCAACGCTTATGCAGTGCATTGTGCCCAAAACCAAGAATACGCCCCGAGCACGTCTCACTTCACAACCGGGATATGTTGCTAGCTGACAAACTTTTCCCATTTTCCCAATTTTATGGTAAACGTTTTAAACATTATAGGTAAAATAATTACTGCCAACTGCTAAATTAATGAAGTTACTTACCAAGAAACACTACTAAAGTGGAGTGGTTTTTGACGTGTACACGGTTTCTGCGTGTTCTTAATTCTGTGGTAGTAGGTAACTATAAAAATGTTTGCTTCCACTTTAATAACGATAGTAAGTAGTGAATTACTGAGATGCTTGAAAGCGAATTCGGTCTCAAGACAATTTCTTTGGCATATTCCTGGAACAGTTTCGAATTGTTAATTTGAATTCCAACTCAATTGGTTAAAGTCTTTGAATAGTTTATACAAGTCTATCGTCTGGAGTTCACATTTATTCTGCGAAACAAATGAATGCGGCTATAAATATTTTATTTTTCGAAAGGAGCTTTCAAAAGGTTTTTGGCCTGAGTATTACAATATACAATAATAAAAACTTACGTGATATCTGAATATCGCATGCAAAAGGTACAGAATTCCTTTAGGCTGAGATCCCTCAGGTAACTTTTTTTTTAGTAATTGATGATGCAGTCTGAGATGGTAGAAGGCAAATCTGTATATAGTTTAGCGGCACATCTTTGTCGATAGGGTGGTAACCAGCCACGGCCAAAGCCTCCAGGCTATATTTATTATATATAGTATATATATAATAAAAATATAGGCTATATATAATAACGAAATTCTTTAGGTTTTATTGGCAATGCCTTGCTAACCATAGTGTGGGTCGAATCTTAAAATTTAAATTGCATTACCGTCATGTTGGCGATTTATGTGAAATTGGGTTTAATAAACCTTCGGTTTTCATGATAATACAATTAGGTGTAGTATTGATTCTTGCAAATCAGAAGTTTTGACGACTTCCCTGGCGTAGCGGTGAGCGATGTGAATTTAAGTAGGAGACCCCGGATTCGATTCCCGGTAGGGGAGAATTTTCTCTGGTCTGGGCTGGTGGGAGGCTTCCGCCATGGCTAGTTACCCTACCGACAAAGACGTGCCTATTTAGTGTTCCGGACTAACTTACTCAGGTTAGCCCGCTACCATCTTAGACAGCATTATCACCTACCACCACTTGATATAGCAGTCAGATCCCAAGGGCTTACTTGTAGTGTAATAAAAAAACCAATAAAACTTACCGATACATAATACCTGGTTACATATTATTTTAAACCCCAAGACGGATATAAATGGAAAGAGATTAAGAACACCATGAAAAATCCCAAATCCAAGATGGCGTCCGAAACTAGATATTTTTTTTGCGTTTTCGGTTTTGTTGAGTTTTTCGTAGTAATAATTGACGGACTAAGCAACTTAGTGGTGAGTAAGGTCAACCTGATGGTATGTACAAAAGTATCGATAAAAATAGCGCAGCACTTTGCAGGGCATGCAAAGAACACGAGCTACAAAGTGTGGCCCTGTATCAATCAACTTGAGGCGTAGGTTTTAATCCTTAAGTGCCTATAAATACACCAGCAAACACATCCATAAACTCACCACACCCTTCAGACTAAAACACAGCCATTTTTTTTTTTAATTATTAACGATAGGCCAGCGTTTGACGACAATCATGCCCGTTAGAAAGCAATGATGAGGTCTAGGTTGGAGCACGCTTGCCTAGAAAAAGCCTATTCACTCTAGCCTTGAAGGTACTCAAATTATACGTGGCAGGAAACACAGTTGCCGGGAGGGCGTTCCACATCTTAGCGGCACGTATCAGAAACGTGGATAAAAAACGTTTCGTGCGTGTTGATGGAATATCAACCACATAAGCCATGCTGCTTGGCAGCCGGAATAAGTATGGTGCAATAACTTCCGTGGACGAGCTCTGGCTCAAAAAGCTGTACTGCTGCTAAATTATAATGCCACACAATAAAGCTAACATATAATTGAGTGGTTACCAGGTAATGTATCAAACCACTCTTTATAAATATACTTCTACAGTACACACATAGCCGTCTAGCTCCAAAGTAAGCGTAGTTTTCTTATCGGTACTAAGATGACTGATGAATATTTTTTTGAATCCCTACTAATATTATAAATGTCAATGTAAGTTGGTTTGTTACGCTTTCACGCAAAAACTAATTAACCGATCCTCATGAAACTTTGTACAAATGTTCTTGGAAGTGTTAGAAGTAATATAATTTCGCCCAAACTGTGGTTGGAGATAGAGGACAGAACTCCTAAGCGGACAGCAGCAAACCCCTCATTTAAGGCTTACCGATAATGAATACTTTAATTCCCCCATCAAAAAAACAAAATCAAACGCAGACGAAGTCGCGGGAAACCCCAAGACCCTAAGGGATACCCTGATGCTGGAAAACATTCATGTCCATCACATAAACACCCTCAGCTACAGACTCTGAAAGCAGGGTCACTGCCCACTGCACCATTCGGCCGTCGTTAATGAAAGTATGTTAATAAAGTCGTAGCTCGCGTCGATTTTTATTATCTAAAGGGAACCTGATAATATGTTTTGGTTCTTTTCAATAGAAAACTCATGCAAAATGCCTGTAAAAATAAATTCGTCACTATCATCCGCGACTCCACAGAACCCTACTATGCCCCATGTTTTAGTTGGATGAATGCCATATGATAACAAGAATAGTGTGATTACCAGCATTCTATTGATACAACAAATTATTTGGCCTACTCGGATTCGAACCCAGGACTTCGTGATCCGTATTTGAACGTGCTAACGACTGGACCAACAAAACTTCAGTGTCCTTCAGCTCAACGCTAAGACAATTACATACTTGATTGAATTTCTAATCTCGACGTGCTACAACTACTAAGTTTGTCCAAGTCTTATCCTTTTTCTATGAGCATTGAAAAGAAATAATGAACTCAATGAATAATTCAATTTCAATTTATGAAACAGAAATTTATTCAGTGAACTTATTTACCAATTAGTTTGAAAGCGAGATAGGTAAATGGGTGTGCGTTAGTTAAACATTTAACAATCGTTGAAAAGGTTTTCAAAGTAGGTATAGTACAATAGAGGTAGGTTCATAAAGACGGAATGCATAATTAAAGTAAGAATAATTGTATTTAAAAGTCATTATTACAGATATTTGCATAACTAAGGTATATAAAGCGGTAATAGCCCAGTGGGACTTTCACGAGTTCACTGTCAGGGGGCCGAGTTCGAACCCCAGCACGCACCTCTTACTTTTTTTATTTACATCACTTGCTTCAACGATGAATGAAAACATCGTGAGAAAACCTGAATGCCTGAGAGTTCTCTATAACCAGTGGTGTTCCTAGGGTTTTGAATTTGAGCAAGTCCAGTTACCTAAAGGACAAATTTAACTAGTCATGCTCTAAGTGTTACAGTAATTTAATAAAGTGGGTAAATAATTAAACATTTGATCACTAACCAATGTTCATGACATGGAATTGGTGGGTATTTTGATATAAATACGAATGCATTATCGATATATCCGATCGCGTACGAAGACACGTGAAGAGCACGATAGTGATATTTCGGCGCGGCGCTTAATGGCTTCCTATCGCGTTCGTCTGGTTGCTACCACAGAGTTTACCGGCCAGAGTAACGTTGTGCTTACAGAAACTTAAACAAAGAGTAAAAGTTAAAACATTGTGTTTATATCAAGTGTTAATTATTTTGTGAATTTCATTGCGGAATAGTCGAGCCAAATTTAAAAGAGATATTTATTGGAACGCAAGCACCGCTTTTCGGCTTGTATGGTAATATCGCCACTGAGTCTATAACGCACTCAAAGGCGTGTGAAGTCCACTAATGCAGCGTGGTGGACTACGGCCTTAACCGCTTCTCATTGTGGGAGGAGACCCGAACCCTGTAGTAGACTGTGTGGACGGGCAATGGGTTGATATGATGATGATGATGATGATGATGATGATGATGATGAGAAGAGAAGTAACAAATCAGAAACATAATTTCCTTTGACATAACCCGTTTCTAAATTAATACGTGAGTCTATATTTTCTTGGGACACGTGGATGAAACAATAGAGCACAGCCAGTAGCTACAATATAGAAAACATGTGTTTCGCAATATCAAAACAGCTACCCCCAATATTCTACTATCACCCGATATAATGTGACTTAAGAATAATTAGCGAAGTTTCGAACAGTAATAATTATGGCTTCATCGCAATTTGATGGGCCTAATTTATAACGTGATTCGATTTTAATTGGATTCTGTGATTAGTTGTGATGGTTGTGAGTTTAAATTAGCTAGGGCCACACCACGCTAGCTTTGCGATTACATTTCCTTGCGAAGATAAGATAACTTGTGTAAAAATGAAATATATAAATGGATTAAATCCAAAAATAACTAAATAAAACTAATATAAATCTAAAATGCATATATCTGCCGTTAAACAGCATTGCTTCCAGTTTCAAGGTTTATGCCTCAGGTTCAGGCACATGGCACCACTTTGTAAGACATGCCTAATTAGCTAAGAGATCGTATAATCAATCTTGAAATATCAGATCGTATACTCTTGAAATATGAAACTCTAAAATTGAAAAACCGAGTGTATATCTTATATATCCTAATAAGATCCTGTTATAAAAGCAGCTCTTTGCTTATGGTCTTTGGATATTTCGCATTCAGGCCTTTTTGGTTTGGTCTAAAATCCATCAGTGCCTAAAGACAAAAGCCTCCGAAAAGTGCGTGGTGCTAGTGATGACTTACGGATCGGAAACGTGGTTGCTAACTATTGGCCTCATAAGAAATCTCAGAGTCACTCAGCGAGCGATGGAAAGAGCCATATTAGGTGGTACGTGGTATCTCCGTGAAAGTTACAGGTGCGTGCTGGGATTCGAACTCGGCGCCCCGAAAGTGAAGTCGAGCTCCTACCCACTGCGCTATCACCGCTTCATTTTTCCATCCATTATTACTATAAAAAAACCTGAATCGATCTTTACAAGAAAGCTCTGTCAGACTTGGACATACTTTCAAGCGCAGGAAAACACACGGTTCCCAAGGGATCGAAACAAAACAAATGCGGCGAAGTTGCGGACAGCTAAAGTTTAATACAAGTGAGGATTTGTACTTTGTTGTAATCCTAAAAATTGTTGAATGGCTCAATATTAACTCCACGAAGTTGTATTAATGACCTTCCATGCTAGGGATGTCTCGTTAGAAGTTTGATTATATTATCCAGACTAATATTATAAATGCAAAAGTGTGTTTGTTTATCCTTTCTTTGCTCCCCTTACTAAGCAACCGATCAAAATTGAAGCGGTGATAGCCCAGGGTGACAGAATTTACTTTCGGGGGGCCGAGTTCGAATCCCAGAACGCTAACTGACCTCTAACGATGGAGCTCTTGTTTAGACACTCTTTATAACTTTTTATTTTCTAAATAAAATTTAAGTTGGGGTAAAGTTTCATGCGTGGTTTCTTAATACCTTTGACTTTCCTAAGAATCCTAGTGATTCAACAATTTGTCGAATAAAAACTCCACATTGCAATCAATATGTCGGTTTCAACGTTGCAATGCGTCTATTCTATCCTGTTATACTATTTGACACAAGCAATAGTTTATTGTTAATTGTTATTAGGCACAAAACATGTAAAAACTAAAGGTAGATGCGTGAAAACAAGTTTTGTTCTAAGCTACAACCCAAAGTATGTGGACACAACTTGGAATTAAATTAAACAAAAAGTAAGTAAGTAAAATTAAAGTTTAAAAAAGTTAAATATATATAATTTCCCTAAAGCTATGTCCACATAGCTATGTGAAATAGTGCTTAATAATTAGATTTTTAAAAAAAAATATCCTTTTGTTAAAAATACAATATTGCTATTACTTGATACTAAATTATTATAAGGCGGCACATGCGAACGATGGGATTGTAATAGGAAGTACTTAGGATTGTTCTTGTAGACACTTAAGAAAAAGGGTTTAAAATATTTTAATCTGGTGTTAACGCGAGTATTTATAGAAAGTAATAGTCACCCAGCGATAGCTGCTTAATCTATACTATATCATTTAGTAAAAAAAAATTTGGTTACTTACATGTATGAAAACTTAATTATTTGTAACTTAGTACATATACTTTTTTCTAAATCAAGATAAAATGGTTAATGGTTAAAATAAGTGGTTTCTAAGTAACTTCTTACCGAAAATTTTTGTATTTTAGATAAGAATAACTAATTAAAAACTAATAATAATTCAAAACTCGGACGACTGAAAAATTCGCATTGTCAAACTGTCCGTTCAAACGTTGCAATAACACAGACTTACTGAAAAAGCTAACCGCTTTTACTTACGCTGATCTTTTTTAGCACTGAGAATTAAAGATAAATTGAGTTGAGCAGCCCTATTTATCTCTGGTACGAAGTAATGATTGAATGCGATTACCCTCAGATGAGATGAGATGACCGTCCTCGAGCTACGACTGTATATTAACAGGTAATACTCAGGTTCCATCCCATTTGCACCTCTATTAGCTTTCAAATTATGCAGGAAACCATTTTAGGTGAAGTTAAGCATATAAACCTAATTTATGTATTTAGTTTTCTCGGGTTTCTCCTCCTGGGCTCCTGTGGTACTTCGTCCGTCTGTCTCAACTGAATTGAACACTCCAATATTACAAAAAGGGGCAAAAATGGGGGCGTCGTATATTCAAAGTTAATAATTTTTCAAGTGGGACAATACATACGAAGGTGTATTCTTTGAACATTTTCAAATAGTTTTTTATTTTTATGTTACTGGTGAAAATTATTATATTTCTTTTATAAATATAACCTAAAATAAACTTTGTAAAACTAAATAAAATTTAAAACGTCTTCGAAACCACGTTCGTTTTTTTTTTGTTTTTGACCGAACACGAAAAGTCAAACTATTTTTTTTTTAACAAATTAGAATTGTCATTTTAAAACAACTAAAATGCAAGGAATAAGTATTTCTACAAAATATTTAACACGGCAACGACTTAAAAGTGTTAAGAAAATGCTTAGGTTACATTAAAGAATACTCAAATTGCTAATACATATGAAGAGTTCTCTCGATATATCCAGGATTCCTTCAATAGATCTTCACCAAAATACCATCTCTGAGGTATGATATACCAAACAAAAAAATTACCAAGATTAGTTTATAGTTGGCGGAGTAAGTAATCGCGTAACCAATATACCAAAACAAAACATACAGTTGAATTGATAACCACCTCCTTTTTTTTAGTCGGTTGAAGATATGCATTACATCCGCAGCCAATAAACGTCCCACTGCTGGGCACAGGCCTCTTCTCTGATAAAAGCGACGCGACGGTTTGAGAACATAGGCCCACCACGCTGCACGATTGCGGGTTCGTGGGTTAACAATGTGTGCTGCTATTATTTATTATTTCAAAGGTTCAAACCTTTTAAATATTCTATTAGTTACTCATAACGGAAACCTTGTAACATTCGATGCGCACGATTTAACATGACATCCATTCATGTCCAGCTAGCTAGTCACATTGATTGATATTTAACCCGTATTACATATGGGGCTAGCAAAAATTGTTATCTATCTGATATAAAACGGGTCACACGTCCGATGCCTCATTTATCACAAAGGGTAATTTCCGGGACAAAGCCGAGGGAATCACTGTGTCATCCTGCGGGAATCTATTTTGAAGGTCGAGCAAAACCGAGCAACAAAATACTACTTGTGAATGAAAACCGAAATAATACTTCACATGCTTTAGATGTACATTATTTTCTGTCTCTGAGGCTTATCTGTGAAGGCGTAAATTTCTAGTGAGATTTACAAATTTGTTAAATTAGCTACTACTTTTTTGTTGGTTAACGAACAAACTTAAAAACACAATGACGGTCGCCTCTCTCAAGAGATTCGTTGTAAAACTATTGTCTTGAGAACACTGCATGGGGCTGAAGTATATGTTGTGAGTACCTCGTGATGTATTTTAAAACGACTTAAAAAAAGGAGGAGGTTCTGAATTCGACTGTATGTTTTTTTGTTTATTTGTTACGCGATTACTCCGCTAATTGTACACCGATTTTTATGATTCTTTTTCTGTTTGATATGCCACACCTCATAGGCAGTTACAGTTATTTTAATTTGCTGAAAAAGGGAACTCAAATGTTGTAGGAAGACCAAGGATGGCCAACTAAAAGTATACAATAGTAAGCATTACACTAATTGCGCTTTCGATATGGTGTATAAATAGGTAAGCAATTTATGCGTGTGATAATAAAGTACCTGCTGGTGAAGCGCCGGGAGAACTTCCCAACCATAAACGCCAGTTATTTATATATAAAGTATATTATAGTTTAGAAAAAATATTTATACCTTGTCCGTTCAAAGTTATCTCCATTTCTCGGAGATGCGTAACGACAAGCACTATTCTAATACATTGGTCTTGCAAGAAATGGTCACAAATTAGTGTTATCTGCATATCGTCTGCGATAGGTACAGAAGTCATTTGTGGGATTGAGTATACACTTTTATATTATGATTCCTAAGGTAATTTTGGATTACCTATGCATAAGTTTAAAGAATGTGTTAAAACACATTTATTACAGCAAGGTTACTATACAATTGATGAATTTCTTAATGGCAAGGTGGCTTGGAAGCATCCGGCTCCGCTTTCATCTCTCACAAGACAGAAAAATAAATGTTAAAATGAAAAATGTAAACAGTTGATGTTAAAAAAGAGCAACTACTTAGTTTTTTGCCAGCTTCTTCTCAGTAGAATCTGCCTTCCGAACCGGTGTAAGAGTCACTATAAACAGACAGACTTGATGTTTCAAAATTGATTATACTATGCCTAATGGAAATAAATGAATTTAGAATTTTAGAATACCAATGGAATCAATACTTATCAGAGTTATTAAACCCAGCTGTCTGGAATGTTTGCTCTTTAAAATATGTACCCAACGTATTTTAAGTCTTAAATAAAACAATGAACGCCTGAAATGAATTTATTTGTACTTTTTTTTTCAGGTTACAGTAGAAATCGACAGTTTTCTTACAACTTATGAATTCTAGCTCTATTCTAGCTTATTCGAGGGCAAAAATGTCTAAAAGAAATTGTCTATACTTTTCTGTTTTTACAGAATACGCAATTCTTACGTTAGCATCTTCTTTATTCACAAATTCGTTTGTATTGATACCTCGCTGGCTACCTGTAAATAAATATATTTTTATAGCTATAATAGATATCTTAAAATGCAGTGATAGCCTAGTAGCTAACAAAGACGTCGGCCTCACTTTCGGGAGTACCGAGTTCGATACTGTACTGTAGTACTGTATTAAACGCAAGCTTATAGAAAAGTCCTATTATAGTATAAAGGACTACGTAAACGATAAAAAAGCTTGGGTGTAAATTATTGCTCTAACCAGGTTGCTCTTCTAATAATTTAAAATGACATTGTGAGATGGTGATAACAAAAAAAAAAAAACACCCGGCTAAGTTTGTTGTGGGCTTCTTCTTAGACCAGGACGCGTTTGGAACCCTCGTAGCTTTAGTTTTAAGTTTACGAATGTGGTTATCGCCATCATCTCACTACCGTGTGGTTCTTATGTACGCATCAAAAGTGCCACCTGTGGGCCTACTTGAATAAAGATATTTTTGACTTTGACTTCTGACTTTGATACCTTCTTACTTTCTGGAGTTATGTTTATTTTGATGTTTTTTTTTATGTTTATAGACGAGCGCTTGACTGCAATCACACTTGATGGTAAGCGATGATGCAGCCTAAGGTGGAGCGCGCTTGCCTAGAAGATGCCTATTCACTCTTGATTTGAAGGTACTCATATTGTAGGCACTGGGGAAAATGGAAGGGCATTCCAAATCCTAGCGGTGGGGACAGAAACGAAGATGCGAAGCGCTTAGTACGCGTCCGCGGTATATCGACCACGTAGGGATGCAGATCCTTACGGTGCCTCGCGGTTCGATGGTAAAAAAACGAGGGGGAAACTAGATCAAATAATGAGCACACTCTCCGAAATATATCCTATAGAATACCGAAAGGCAGGCAACCTTGCGACGATGTTCCAACTGTAGTTTTTTATTGACTAGGTCACCGATGAGCCTTCTAGGAATTGAATATTATAACGCTTTAACAGTGAGGATAAACATCGCGAGGAAACCTGTTTGCTTGAGAGTTGTTCAAGATATGTGAAGGGGTGTTTACAATTCTGCAATTTACTAGCGTAATACGTTGTCAATGACGCTTAGTAACTACAAATGTCCAAAAACTGCGGCTATATTATTCTACAGCAAATAAAGAAAGTAAGAAGCTATAATACAAGTTTTATATTGTGACTTGCAGATTTGCTTGGTTTTCGGGGCTAAATGATAAATAATAATTTATTTTAAAGCGTCTGTCCACTTTTTGGCATGTCTTTCTAAACTGTGTTTTCCGATGCGGGGTCATCTCCTTAGCACTAGGGACCCCAATTGTCTTAAGTCCTTCTAGCTATGTGCCCCCAATACACATTCAATTTAGTTTAGAACTCGCTAACTAACCAGATACGGATAAATTATCCGTATCTGGTTTCAATATTGATACTGATGCCCTTAACAAACATTTATCCACAGTAACAATATTAGATGACGCGTGTTAGTCGCAAAATGATTATGCTAGCTCTTGCTTGTGTATTACCTGTACTTTGCCATATCTTTAATAGTTCTCTCTTCTCTTACTCTTTCCCTAATGTGTGGCGGCTGGCACATGTCATACCTATTTCGAAAATTAACCAACCTTCATCTTTTTCTCATTATAGGCCTATCTCTATTTTACCTTTCCTGTCAAAAGTCCTGGAGCGCATTGTTCATGGGCAACTATCTCTATTTCTTAGGAAAAATAACATTTTAAGTCCCTATCAATCTGGATTTCGTCCTGGACACAGTACTACTACAGCCCTTGTTAAAATTTGCGATGATATTAGATGCGGTATGGATGAACAAAAAGTAACAGTCTTAGCATTGCTCGATTTCTCTAATGCTTTCAATACAGTAGATTTTGAAATTCTTCTGGCTATTCTTGATTCCATAAATATATCCTGTAATGATTTAAATTGGTTTCGTTCATACCTCTATGACCGTAAACAGTGTGTACGTATTGATAGTAAGTGTTCTTCTTGGTGCAGTCTCAGTGCTGGTGTCCCACAAGGTGGTGTTCTTTCTCCTCTACTTTTTTCCATTTTTATAAACTCATCGACAGATTTGCTTTCGCTGTCTTTCCATCTCTATGCTGATGACTTGCAGATTTATACGTCAACCTCTGTTGATGACATATCGGGGGCTATCACTCGTTTGAATTCGGACCTGAACTTAATTAGTTCATGGAGTAAATCGTGTGGGTTGTCTATAAATGCTAGTAAATCCCAGGTCATCTTAATCGGCAGCCGGCAGCAAATCTCTAAAGTTAGCTTCTCGTCTCTTCCTTCTGTAGTCTTTGATGGCGCTATACTTGAGTTCATCAGTTCTGTTAAAAACTTGGGTATTATCATGGATAATACGCTCTCCTGGGGTCCTCAAATATCCGAGCTTAGTCGCAAGATCTACGCTGTAATTGGTAGGCTTAAAAGGTGGAAATGCTTTTTACCTATTCGTACCAAAATTTGTCTGGCCCACTCTCTTTTACTTCCTATAGTGGACTACGCAGACACGTGTTATTCTGATATACCTGGGGTATACCAGTACCTTCTTAATAAACTTGAGCGGCTCCAAAATCTAATCATAAGATTTATCTTTGGGCTTAAGAAATTTGACCAAATTACTCATTACCGTCAGCAACTCAAGTGGGTAACTGTTAATGATAGGCGAAATATCCATATTCTTACTTTACTTTTTTCTCTTCTATATAGTCCTATCTCTCCGCTTTACCTTAAAGAGCGTTTTTACTTCTCTCAGCATCTTGTCAGTCTCCGGTCGGCGAATGACAACAAGCTTGAGATTCCCTTATCTCGCTCTCAGCGCTATAACGAGTCATTCACTGTTAAAGCTGTAACACTGTGGAACTCGCTCCCCTGGGAAATACGTCATTCCGAAACCATTCACCTGTTTAAACATCGCTTAAAGAATTATTACTTATCTATGTAATTGAGTAGTATGTAAGTTTATAATAGCATAAATATATATCACATATATCTATCATAGTATATATAAATTTATGTTGGTATTTGTGTAGTTAATATGTAAATGTAGTATGTATGTTCATGTAAGTTTATATTACATTTCTTTTTTTTTTTTTTGTTTTTTTTTTGTAACTTACTTTATGCACCATCCATTATCCACTCTTTTATCGGCTTCGTACGCTCAGGTTGCCTTTAAAAGATCACTTTTAGTGATAAGGCCGCCTTTGCACCCTAGCACTAAGTACTATTACTGTTTTCCTTGTATTTTCCTTTTTTTGTTGTGTTGCAATAAAGTTTTTTCTATTCTATTCTATTCTATCTTTATTCAAGTAGGTCCATAGGTGGCACTTTTGATGCGTACATAAGAATTACACGGTAGTGAGATGATGGCGATAACCACATTCGTAAACTTAAAACTAAAGCTACGAGCGTTCCAAACGCGTCCTGGTCTAAGAAGAAGCCCACAACAAACTTAGCCGGGTACTTAGCTTAACAAATAAGCATATTAAAAATACGTACCACATAATGTTATATCGTTCTTGGAATACCTATATTCTTCGACCAATTCAGGATTCAAGGCAATAGCAACAGTGGCCGGGTCGAGAGCTTGCCACCGATCACCTCTTTGCAGTGAAACTTTTTCATATCGATTCTGTGCTTTGACTATATCAGTATCAATTGCTCCTAATACGTTTTCTCTCCACTCCTGTAAAACATTAAGATGCTAAAATGCCAGGAGCTACCGATGTCTTCTTATTCTCACTCTCCATGAAGGATTGGCCTACTATATTACTTGCAGTCTTCTACAGACGCAATATGATTTACCTTAAAGAAGTTCAATCGAAATTGATGCAAAGGTATAAAGCAGCCTCAATTAGCCTTTACAAAGACAATAACGTCGATATCTCTTCAGCTGATCGGAAGATGACGTTTAGGAACCTGTGTCTGGGTTATGATAGTTTAATTTTTCTCCGTATTTCTACATTCATAGATAGATAGATAGATAAATTCTTTATTGCACACAATTAAGGGATAAAGATAATATAAATTGAAAACATAAATTTAAAAATAATAAAAATGCGCAAAGGCTTGCATATTTCTATTAAATGATGCAAGGCTTAGGTTTGCGATTAGATAGCTTGATGTAAAACATTAAAGATGATGATAATAGCAAGCAGGCGAGTAGTCAACTTCAGAAAGAACTTACTCGACTAAAATTCAAATAACGCATTGTTTGTGAGAAAGGAAAAACGGTCACTTTATCAGGAGTTGCATGTTTCATCACCACGTGGTAAGATTCCACGTCCATTTGTGCATTGAACTCTGGATCTGGAGTCGCTTCATCTGGAACACAAAAAAAAAAGCTTTTATGGCCCGCAATGCAAAGTAATAGGAAATATACAAAATAAAATAATCGTATCAAAGCTGATAATATGTATACAAGTAGAATAAGGTGACAGCTGACAGAATGAATAGTAAAGTTTGAGATGAAGGCAACAATGAAAAGAGAAAAATTATATAAATTGGTAAAAAGGAAATAAATGAATATGTAACTACAGGATTCATTCCATGATAATACAGAATAATATGACATATAATCTATAAGTTAGAAGATTTCGTTACCTTTAGACTACATTGTGAACTTCATAATATTTTGTGTAAATAACAATATTTCGGTGTCTCCATGATACCAAAAACTAGATGCCATGGCAAAAATCAACTTATGTACATGGAAAACCCTACATCACGTTGTCGAAGTGAGTGCCATACTTATAACTCCCAGATGAATGGTGGTACCTTGGTCCGCAAACACAACGCCAGCTCAGAGGAAGATCTTCATATTATTACGGCCGAGCGCATCATAGTTCCCGAACAAGGAAATAAGTGTATTACAAAAATAAATACACTTACCATGAATATGTCCAGCACCAATGTATAGTTGAGATAATCGATTCAAGAAATTGGGGTCTAAATTTAAAGCCATAGCAACATTTGTAAGAGTACCGAGAGTTATCACGTTCAGTTGACCTAAAACAAAGGATTAGTTTATCATATTTAACAAATATTCGTCTTATTTTCCATGCCCAAGATTTATGATACATGTAAGCGAAAATATTATGCGTTTAATGCTTTAGTATATAAAGTGTATTGTATCGTTTTGACTGACTGTCCGGTTCAAGGTTCTTTTGTCGGTGCGTTGTTGTTGCTAGTTACATTTTTTCATCGCTTTTTTTATTTCATATGTCCTAAGATAGAAGAACTTTACTCGGACTGTTTTAGGATCTATTATTAGGTTATTAGTAATCAATACCTTCGTACGTCTTCGACAGTTCAATTAAAGCTGTAACTGCACCAAGCTCTTTCGCATCGACTAAACCAGTGACAACCTCGTCTGAATCACCCAAACCATCTTTGCCGTAATAATCACCGGCCTCAGGAGTTATCACCATCGATTCTTTACAACCTCTGTATATAGGGACCTGAAAATAAAGGACACAATAGTTATTGTGAGCTTTATGTCACATGCCTTATAGTATTGTTTGATATGAGTTGTCTATTCGACAGGAAGTATACTTAATACTATTACTATAAAGAGTTGTCTTTAAGACACATATCATAAAGCTCACATGATTTAATTGAGTGGTGTTGAGTCAATTTGTATCAATAAATACACTTTTATTGTAGACCACAGAAAAAATAAAGCAGACCATAAGAATACATATAACAAGGTAGATAAGTTAGGATGATGTTGATGATGACTGAAAACCCTGATAACTTAGGACCACGTCGTCCCCAAAGTATTTTTTTTTAATATATAGACAAGTGCTTGACTGCAATCACACCTGATGGTAAGTGATGATGCAGCCTAAGATGAAGCGCGCTTGCCTAGAAGATGCTCATCCACTCAAGGTACCCAAATTATAGGTATCGGGGAAGACGGAAGATGGGAGGGCATTCCAGGCCTTTGCGGTGCGGATCACAAAGGAAGAAGCAAAACGCTTCGTACGTGTTGATGATATTTCAACAACGTAACGGCGCAGATTCTTTCTGTACCTCGCAGTTCAATGGTAGAAAGAAGATGGTTTAACCAAATCAAATAGCTCCTGAGCACACTCTCCGAAACGTATCTTGTAGAATACAGCCAGACAGGCAAACTTGCGCAGGTGTTTAAGGCTTTGAAGTCTACTGACGTTAGTATGGTATTCATGTGGGTTCCTTGGACAACAGACAAAAAAGCCTGTACATTCGTTCATACCACCGTAAGTAAATTGACGCCAACAATATATCCGAGATCGAAGATATTTTTTCATCACAACTGTAACTCTTTGTTACATACGATATTTTAATTTAACATATATACTTTCCTTTTTAGACGGCAATTTGACAAATCAACCGAACTTGACTAAATTTTGCATGGAGGTAGCTTAGAAGACAGCTATAGTATACTTTTTATCCTGGGAAGATAAACAGTGCCCGAAGGTTTTTTAAAACCAGAAACTAACACGGATGTAGTAACGGGCGGCAGCTAGCTCTTTATAAAATGTTTTAACACTTACATCTTGCCTTTTAGCAACCTTAAGTATTCGCTGATTATTTCTACATACGTTGTCTTCATTTGTATTCCCGTTTCCAGTCGTTAAACCGATTAATTTTGAACTGAAACAGAATTTGATTTATTGTTTATTTAACTTTTGTTGAAAACCTATTTGTAGTTTACGTACGGAATACGGCGTGCGAGATTGACTCGCACTCGCCAGTTTTTTGTATGTACCTACTTTTCTGGATAAGTATTTGCTCAATTGAGATAAATTTTTGGACCACACAATTACTATTACCACCTCAGACTAGGTTTTTAGATTCAAATCTTATTGCTAATTATGCAAATTTTAATTACTTTTGACTCACAATATTATAATAGGAGACAACTCTCTGCAATTATCATGGATTTCACTGATGTTTCTTTTGGTCTTCGGACTTATACCATCTTATCTGAACTATGGGGCAACTTTTGATGTTAATAAAGTTTTTAAATCAAATTATTATGATTTATATTTATTTGGCGCTGTAGCATATTATAATATGGGAGGTGCCGGAATCGATTTAGGGCAAAGGTAATTTAAGAATATATATTATAATTTAAGATTTTTCCCCGGTTGAGTCTGGTGCCACCGTAGCTATCTACCATCCTACCGATAAAGATTTGCGATCAAGTAATTCACCGTTCCTATATAGGAACCTTAAGTATTACTACGACACGCCTTATAGGTTAGCCTCTTAGCATCTTACAGTGCATAATCAGTGATCATCAGGTAAGAGTATATAGGTGAGTATATTAGTATATTGTGCAACTAGTGCGACAAGTTGTCGATTGCCCACGAAAGCGAAGTTGAACGCACGAGAGAAGCGAGTGCGGTCACTCGCTTGAGTGGGTGTCGCACTTGTTGCACATTCTATTTTGTATTACTCATGCCGGGAAAGTACTTGTCGCACTCAAATTTTAAAATGGGCAAACGTTATTTTTCATCCGCAAAAGCGAGCGTCAAGATACTACTTTCCCCGCATGAGTGATACAAAAAAAATTTTACCACTTTCCTGAAATAAAAGAATTTGAATTTGGAACTTACCCGTTATAATGTTTCTCATATAACAATGCTAAAAATATTGCCATAGCATCGTCCCCGCCTGCGTCGTTGTCTATGATTATTTTCGGCGATGTATCCCTGCAGACCGTTGCAAAAAGAAGACCGTTGTTAAACAATATAAAACCCGCTCGATTTACAGTATAATAATGCAATCAGACCACTGATGGGTCTCACCTGATTGTCAAGGGAATCTAGCTCGAGAATATTTGCAAAGGCACCAGTAGATTTTTGAAGTAAGGCTTGGTTCAGCATAGTGGGTAAGGCTTTCGCTTTCTTTCCGGAGGCCGAGTACCATCCCCGGCACGCACCTAAACTTTTCGGAGCGTATATGCGTTTTGAATTTAAGCAATTACATGTCACTTTAATTAACGGTGAAGGAAAACATCGTGAGGAAACTTGCATGCCAGATAGTTCACCATAATAATCTCAAGGACGTGTGAAGTCTACCACCACGGATATGATACGTCGACTTCGGCCTTAACCCTTAATTCTGAGACCGCGCGCTGTAGTGGGACCGTAATGGGTCGATGATGATTTTGATGATGAAGTTCATACGAGGACAGCATTGAGTGGCAATGAGGCTGGCAGCGATTGCTGGCTTGCTTTTGCCATATAAACAGTTTTTCAAGCTAAGCCAGCGTAAGCCATCCGCCCTGCCGGGAATAGAGCGCCCGGCCATTTCTCAATGCAGTGCAATCCGCTCGCGTGCCCGAAGCCCGAGCGCCAGCGTTTCGGATTCGATCCACCACCTAACGAAGCCGACTGTTTCGAGCTTTCGCAATTCTATGGTGGAACTAAACTTTTGCGGTGTTTCTTAAAAACGAAAACCTTTTTCGGTATCAGATAGGCTAGCATGTGCAGGAGACAAAAGTTATATAACCCGATTATATCCGCTGACAAGAGATATAATGAATGTGTCCACCTGCTAAAGCACGGGAACATGGAATAGGAGATGTTAGCCCCCGTTTATTATTACACATATATTATTTGGATGTTATTTTCACTTGTGCGCCAGTGCTCTGAGAGTTGATAAAGCTGTGGGAGAAGATACATTTTTATCCTTTCCCCGGGAATATAATTGTCTCCTGCCCATGCTAGCCGTGCAGTGAGAGATAAAGAGGATATAAACTACCAATGACATGGAATCACGTAACTGAATTAAGCGGTTGCTTTGCCCACTATTCCTTACCCTCTACTTTTAAGTGACTATGCGGAATGGGCTCAGTTAGACCTATATAGAACAGCCAACTCCAAGATTGTTCTGTTAGTATCAACTGTTAGTATCGGTCGGCATGTCTAAGTATGAGATGTTTTCTTACAACTTCAGGCTAAGTTCGTAAATAAAATGTAAGAACAATTTGCTGACGCCCACGTTACATCCATAGGCAAAGAAAATAATAAGAATAAGTAATAAATAATAATAATTGAAATAATAATATTTTTAGTATAGTTCGTAAAATAAAAATGATGATGAATACATCATACAATAATAATTGTATTTACACTTTTTGTTTTTGTATAAATTATAAAAATCAGTTTATTACTTATCTATTTTAAACTCACACGAATGTAAGTTAAGTAGTTTTATCATTAGAAACCAAATTAAGTGATATTCATATATACACTTTATTTTAGAAACAAATAGAACTTATAATCGACTATATCTTAATTATTACTAAATAATAATATATGAATAGACTATAAAGTAGGTAATAGATACAGTTGATAAGAATGTCATGTCAATGTACCAACGGACGCTTTACTAACAGATGCCCGCGACTTCATCGGTACACTGCCCACTTCAGAGTACGGGTCTCCTCTCAGAATAAGAAGGCCTTAGGTAGAAGTCCACCACGCTGGGCAGTAACGCATTGGTGGGATTAGCACTCCTTTAAGAACATTATAGAGTACTATCAGGCATGCAGCTTTCCTTCACAGATAAAACCAGTGTAATTTAATTGCCTTAAACGTACGTAACTTTGAAAAATAAGTACATCTGCTATAAGTTTGTATTACCGAAATAAATATAATCATCTACTCTGACGGCTTGTGAGAGTTACTTGAAAGTCGGTTTAGATGTTTAGGAGATTAAAAGACAGACTGTTTTGACACAAAATTCCGAGTTTTCAATTTAATTTATTATATCATGCAAACCCAAATATATCTCAATACAATTACATAGATTATCACTTAGCACTGAAGTATATATATTAATATAAATATATATATATATATATATATATATATATATATAGTATAATTATTATGTAGTATTAACTCATGCAGTATTTTATAAATACGTCTACATTATAATTAATTAAAAAAGTAAACAAAACTAAACTGTTCACAAAATAAAGATGTCAAATAGGAAGCTACTTTATAAGATATACACAATAATAACGATCACATAGATACACAAAATACAATAGATACTTAAACTTACGTTTCACAATTACAAACATCCATGGACATGAAGGTACACAGAATCACGAAACACAAACATAATATATTATACATTTTGATCGCGGTTTTGTTAGGTTATATCGGTCTTGCACAACACAATTAACTACCAGGAACATGTATTAAGATCATTTTGTTTAAGATATCAATGCTGGAGTGTTTACACAGTGCAAGTTACTTGAAACTAATTGAGAAAACATCAAAGTCAAAGTCAAAGTCAAAAATATCTTTATTCAAGTAGGCCCACAGGTGGCACTTTTGATGCGTACATAAGAATTACACGGTAGTGAGATGATGGCGATAACCACATTCGTAAACTTAAAACTAAAGCTACGAGGGTTCCAAACGCGTCCCGGTCTAAGAAGAAGCCCACAACAAACTTAGCCGGGTGTTTTTTTTTTTTTTTTTGTTATCGCCATCTCACAATGTCATTTTAAATTATTAGAAGAGCAACCTGGTTAGAGCAATAATTTACACCCAAGCTTTTTTATTGTTGACGTAGTCCTTTATACTATAATAGGACTTTTCTATAAGCTTACGTTTAATACAAACTTTGAACTTTTTAAGAGACATCTCCAAGATGTCAATTGGTAGTTTATTGTAAAATTGTATGCAATTTCCTTTAAACGAATTATGAATTTTATGTAACCTAGTATATTGCACTGTAAGTTTATTCTTACTTCTAATGTTTAAATTATTGCAGTCACATTTTTTCTTAAATTTAGAAATGTTTTTATGGACGTACATTAAATTTTCAAATATGTACTGACTATACACTGTCATTATTTTAAAATCTTTAAATTTATCTCTCAATGACTCTCTCGGACCCATTTTGTAGATAGAACGAACAGCCCTCTTCTGCAGCACGAAAATAGTGCTAATATCAGCAGCATTACCCCAAAGTAAAATTCCATATGACATAATGCTGTGAAAGTAACTAAAATATACCAGTCTAGCAGTTTCTACGTCGGTCATATGGCGTATCTTCTTTACCGCATAGGCAGCAGAACTAAGCCTGTTCGATAAATTATTTACATGAGGGCCCCATTGAAGTTTAGAATCTAACGTTATTCCTAGAAAAACTGTCGTATCCTCCAGTTTCAGTTCCTCATTATTAAGTAGTACAGTGGTTTTCATGTGTTTAACATTAGGTAAAGTGAATTTTATACACTTGGTTTTTTTTCCGTTAAGAACCAAATTATTAGCTTCAAACCACTGTACCACTTTAGCGAGAGAGTTGTTTACGTCGTCAAAAGCTAGTTCACGTCGATTTATTTTAAAAGTCAGTGATGTATCATCGGCAAACAGAACTATCCCGTGTTTATCCTTGGCAAGGTAAGGAAGGTCATTAATGTAAATAAGGAACAGAAATGGTCCTAATATAGACCCCTGTGGGACACCTATTTTCATAACTGATCCATTAGACCGTTTTCCATTCACGTCGACTTTCTGAATTCTATCGCGTAGATAGTTACTCATTAAGTCTAGAGCTACACCCTGAATTCCATAGTGGTGTAGTTTCCTAACTAACGTTTCGTGTTGAACACAATCAAACGCCTTAGATAAGTCACAGAACACACCAAGTGCATCACGTGACTCCTCCCAGGCTTCAAATATGTTTTGTATTAGCTCAACACCTGCGTCGATTGTTGAGCGACCCCGTGTGAAACCAAATTGCTTAATATGAAGTAAATTATACTTATGAAAATGGTAAAGTAATTGATTTAAAATGAGTTTTTCAAAGATTTTACTGAAAGTGGGTAGTACGGATACTGGTCTAAAGTTAGTGGGGTCAGAAGTACTACCCGATTTAAACAATGGAACTATTTTACTAAGTTTCATTAAGTCAGGAAACACACCACAATCTATACAATTATTAAATATTAAGGCTAAGTCGGGTGCAACAATATCAATTAATGATTTGACAACGTTTACGGAAATGCCCCACAGATCATTTGTTTTTTTATTAATTAATAATTTAAAGGCTTTAATAACGTCAGAGCCACTAACATGCGTGAATTTAAAAGAATGGTTACACTCAGGCACATTTTCCTTCAATAGAGAGAGAGCCATATCTGGTGAAGAGTTTAATGATTCTGTTGTGGAGACGGGAATGTTGGTAAAGAAGGTTTCAAAAGCAGTAGCCACCTCGAAATCTGTTGTTAAGGCTTTATTATCTACATTAAGTTTAAAGTTAATATTTCGTGGTGTTACTCTTCCCGTCTCCTCATTAATTATGTTCCAAGTAGTTTTGATTGCATTGCTGCTATTTTTAATTTTATTTTTGATGTATCGCGTCTTTTCTAAGTGGCAAGCGCGTTTAAAATTCTTGGAAAACAATTTAACATAATCCCCAAACTTATCACCAGTGTTAAATTGACGTTCAGCATACAATTCGTACAGCTTTTGCCTATTTTTATGAAGTTCAACTGTCGCCCACTCACTAAAATTTAATGTATCAGTAATCACAACCGACTTACTAGTAAATATAGAATGAAATAGTCTATTAAAGGTATTGAAAAAGGAGCTGTACATTGCATTTGGAGTCGCCCCTGAGGGTAGGAATGGGAGGTCATTTACTAGGCTATATCTCATTTTCTCTATGCGGTTGGATGTTACAGGAACAAATGTTATTTTACGTTTAGAAACATTTTTCTTCACATTTTCAAATTGAATAATTTGACCACAATGATCAGAGTCTAATTTACTAATAATATTTTTGCTTATAGGAATTATATTTGTAAAGATGTTATCCAAACAGGTGGCGCTAGTAGCAGTTATTCTTGTGGGCTCCATGAACATATTTGATAGATTGTAAGTTTTAAATAAATTCAATAACTTTATACTTAAAGAGTTATTTTCTAAAATGTTTACATTAAAATCTCCGCATATTATTAACTTTTTATTACACTTTGATATTTTAAATAACACTTCATCCATTACCTTTTCAAAAAGTTCAAAGTTTGACTATTTATGTTTTGTGATATTGAGTTACTTAACCTGACACACACCTTTCTCACATTAGAGGGTGATGACACTGATGACACAAACTGGGGATGACTGCCTATACTATCAAAACTATGGGTAGATAGTGAAGTTAATTTACCACTGGGTTGTTCTGTCTTATGCCATTCATCTGAAGTCTGTGTGTACTCAGATATCATTTGCCTTTGATACATATCAAACTTTACTGCCAGTGTACGTAAAGAAGTCTGTAATCTGGCTATTTGTGCTTCTAGGATTTGTGTGTCAGATTCATAACTTAATCTATTACTTTCTAACTGTGAACTATACATTTTAATTTCATTCAATAATTCTAAACGTTCTTTCTTTGGTTTCAGAGATTTAACAGAATTTTTATGTACTTTTAACAGTTTCTGTGTTTTTTTAATATATCGGTTAACTTTGATATACTTTTTTAGTTTCCTACTGCTGCAGGGATTGACTACTGTATCTGATTTGACTTTCAATAAATTAGAGAAGTTGGTATTAGCAGTAGACATGTCAGCAGCAGCAGTAACCAACTGCGGGGCCCTATCAACTAATTCTTCATATAGGCTTTGAGTGTGTATTGCTGTTGTGTTATGGGCTGCATCTTCCAGTTCGGTGATCTGGTGGTGGGCATCACTTAGCTCCCGCTGCAGGGTAGTAATCTGGCTCAGAGCCTCCTCATACTCAGCACGGCACTCATCAAACCTATTTACTAATAACTGAAGTCTATCCCGCTCTTCTACAATGTCTACATACTTTATGTGCAAATCCGATAGTTCTAATTTTAGTCTATTATTATTCCCAAGGACTTCTAATAATTCCTTTTCGTTTTCGTCTCTTTCATTATTCAATTGGGTGCATAGCTCCTTGCTTGCCTTTAATTCTTTCAGGGCCAATTGTAATTTGGATTGCTCCTGGCGCGCTAAGGCTCTGCGGGTCATCATTTTGTAATTAATTAATTAATGAAACAAGGAGTAATCACCCAAAGAATGCGAAATGACAGGTAGGTTTCGGTATTGCAGTGTATTGTTATAACAATTGCAGCGTTACACTTGGATAACGGGCAATTGCATATACACGTATGTGTTTTTTATGCGCTAAATAGTTGTTTCAAAGCCAAAACAGCTACTAGCACTCTTTAAAAACACCAAAACAGAAGTTTAAAATTCAAGTTTTACTAACCTAACTGTCACTTTGTTTACATCGACGAAAACTTTTCTTACGCACTTTTAACACTTAAACTATTAATATATACTACTATTTATTATATAAATTAGGCGATTAAATTGGATTTGGGCACTAAAAACACACAAAATAAATTAAAATAACAAAATAAAGTACAGAGATCTTTGAACAGCTGTTATAGGCGGTGTTGCCACACCAAGATTCTTTCTTTCTTGTTACACCTGATTAATAAAATCAAAAAAAATCTAGTGTCGGTGAAGGAACCTGTATGCCTGAGAGTTCTCCATAATGTTTTTAAAGACGTGTGAACTCCATCAACCCACGCACTGGGCCAGCGTGATGGACTACGGCCTAAACCATTCTCATTGTCAGAGAAGACACGTGCGCTGTAGTGAGCAGGTAAAGGGTGACGATGATGATGATAGAAAAACAGATATCATATCTTTTTTAAATTGTGATTTGATGGTGACGTCTATATTTCTTGGTGACAGCTCATAAGTAACAATATTATGTATGTGACATTACCAATGTTTTACCCTATTACGCAAAATCTATTAATCTATTTTGTGTGAACCTTTATATTTAACAAAAATGTCAGATTAATCATGTCAAAGTCAAAGTCAAAGTCAAACTCAAAAATATCTTTATTCAAGTAGGCCCCATAGGTGGCACTTTTGATGCGTACATAAGAATTACACGGTAGTGAGATGATGGCGATAACCACATTCGTAAACTTAAAACTAAAGCTACGAGGGTTCCAAACGTGTCCTGGTCTAAGAAGAAGCCCACAACAAACTTAGCCGGGTGTTTTTTTTTGTTATCACCATCTCACAATGAAAAAAACATGATTTCCTAGTATAAAATTACACAGACAGATGTTTAAGGTACCTCCAAAAACTGTGCTAATTTTACTTGCGCGGTATTTGAAAGTTTCAAAGTAAAGCTCTGAGTATATAAACGGATCTTGATCCAAGAAGAAACCCACTATACTTTGATTGTGTAAAATGTTTTTGGTGTTATAGTTTGCGATATGCGAGTATTTAACTTAAGCCATAGGTGCATTTAGAATAAGATATGTCAGTTTTGTACAGAGCCTTAAACGGCGAGTACTGCCTCTTGGCCAGTAGACTTGTACTTTATTTTGAGGGATATAAACGCAGTTTTAGCACTTATTACATTCTTTGGTGAGATCGCCATTACTTTTAGGGTGAGCTAGTTTAGTTTTTTGTCGTTTACTTGTTAACTTGTATTTATAATGAAGTCAGCTATTAAAATAATTACTTCTTAAATAAAAATTATAAAAATGAAATAGGCGTGAATATTTGTTACCTGACATGACGTTACTTTAAACTTAATTTTTCTCACAACGTTTGCTTTAGCTCTAAGGAAGGTCCTATAGCTACTATTATTATGTATTTTTTGAATTTTATTTACACTTAGTTTTACCTACTACAAAGAAACGAAAATAATGTTTAAAAAATTGCAGGTTTTTAATTTTTAAATCCATTTTTATTGCATATATGTGACGTTTACTTGGGTGGGCTGCAAATTCCAAACTGCAACTTATAGAAACTAAGATACGTTAAATATATAGATGAAGGTAATTTATTGAAGACTTGAAGACAGACAGCTTTTTAAAATAAAACCGTCATCGAAGCAAGGTCAGAATTCTGAAGATCTATATTGACCGAAATTATTCAGAATCTAACATGTGGGTATTTTAACAGATGTAAACCACAAAGGTTTGCGTGCAGACTACAACTAAGAATGTACTTATTGTACTCCACATCTAAAATAAACCAAAATATGACGCGGTCTATATTCATACATAGATCTATATTAGTTGAGGTAGGGTTATCATTTAGCATACTATGCTTGTTTTAGGAAAATGCATTAATTATCAAACTCGACTATCATATTAAATTATAAAGTAAAAATAAAAAAGGGAATTATGAATTATTAAATTTTTTCAAAATGCATTAACCAGGAATGATTTAACATAATGTTTCAGTAAAAAGTGACGCCGAGAGTAAAAAAACCTAATTTAAAAACAAAATTGATTTAAAATAGTCTTACTTACTTCTACTATATACAACTTACTATAAGCACTTTTAAAACGTCAAGCTCGTTTTTCGGTACATTCATTTTACTATCTTTTGACAGATAATTGTGCTGGGTGCTTTTAAGCCCCCTCATCATTATGAAATAAATAAGATATCAGAAGTTTTTTCCCATAACAAGATCCGATAGGAAGTGTAGGACATCAAACTAAGAAATAACGCAAAATAAACAAGCGTCGGTAGACAATCTAATCATTTTTTGCCTATGCAGCTGCACTTAGTTTACCCGGTTATGTCTCTATGGGTCACCCTACTGAATCTTACAATCCAAATTAATGCCCAGAAAACTGTGGAATTTTCAATTATTAGTGTTCACTAAATCATTACTGTAACTAGCCTTCATAACTTACATTGTGCACCTTTCTAACATGTGTTAGAAAGGTGTATTTTGTAAGTGATATTTAATAGTTTAAATATCAGTTATTTTGATACTGAATTATTAAAACAACGAATAGTTATCCGGCTTTTCACTGACTAAATAAAAGCAGATGTTGATAACAATTACTTTGATAACATGCTCAAGCAAAGCTAATTGATAAAACAAAACTAATAAAGGAATATACATTCTGTACATACCGTTGACACTGCATTGTAGTTCAAGTAAATATTATTTGGGTGAAGACAACAAAGAACGCGTGCAATCGCAGACTGTCTACTTTCATGAATAATCGTTAGGGACGAAAATGTAATGCGATGCGTCATGCTTACGGGTGCCGACGGCAGCGAGTCGTTCAATAGGTATATACAAATCTACAAGTTGCGTGTGTTGGCTATCGGTATATCTCTATAAATAGATCCCTACATGGAGACTAAAGGACGATTCCTAACAATTTAGGGTAGTTAGTAAATAATGTGACTATATAGACCCACACACACTTCATTATTAATTATAATAGACTGCATATTGTCAAATATTGCCTCAGGGCGGGACGTATTAAGGAATAATGTCCGCTTTGAATATAATCTATGTGAGTGTGTTTGTAATTTTTCTCCTCCCGAACGGTTTGTCCGATTTCGATGTCTTTTTGGGTTCCGTACCCAAAAGACACAACGGAACCCTATTACTAAAACACCGCCGTCCATCCGTCTGTCTGTTCTGTCACTAGTCTAATGAATCATGACAGTTAGACGGTTGAAATTACTTCTAATGATGTATTTTGGTTATAATACAATAAATATTCAATGGCGCTCTTTAGAGTCTTTATAAAACGCAGTTAACTTTCATGCGATCGAATAAGTAAACTTTGGTAGAACATCTCACGCTAGGCACTCGTAGTCGGTAGATGACGCTGATATTGAGATTAGGAACCATTGTTTTTTAACATTCTAATCTTATAATTTTTGTCTTAAAACACGTCTCAATATTTTTAATTCTATTTATTTTTATAACTCTCTTCTATGAAATACGTTATCCGAAGGTAGTGTATATTAATAGTTTATTATATAAATAATTTAAGCTGGTACCTTTTTAAATTGTTGTTATTTTATTAACTTGTTCAAGTGAAACATGACTATAAAACGAAGCACAGTCATAAATTGCGATACGTTATTCGTTTAAGTAGAGAATAGAGATAAAAGCTGATATCATAATGCCATCTCAGAACAAGTTTCCAAAACAAAATTCTTATGTATCTATTTCATTTATACATAATAATTTCGCAATTTTACTACCACCGCCACTTAATGAAGTCTTTTCTAGTCTTAAAGTTGAAATCTTTAGGTGTTTAATTTATTGAAAATAATTTTGACATTACATCGAAACAAACTTGCATTCAAAATAAACTGAATTCATACAGTAAATGAAATATTCGTTCTGTAAGTACAGTTTTCTATACTAATTTGTGTAATAGCTTCATATAATTAATAAATCTTCAAGTATTCAAATAAAAGTCTCTCATTTTGGTCCAAGGTTAAAAAAATACAAACATACTGTATCCCTTATAGAAGACTTTCCTTCATTATATATCTACACGCCTTTTCGCAATATCGATTTAAAACTTAGCAAATGAGAGTGCGAAGTTTATTGAACAGGCGCTACAATAAAAGTCCATGATTTTTAAGAAACTTAAATAATTTTGCTAATGATTTTAGAAGGCAAACATTCTAAAATTGTAATTGCAGTGTAACTCATGCCAGTAAATAGAACAAAACAAACATAGCATCATTACAAAGTTTGGCTGGGATAAGCGATGAGTTTAAATTGGAGGTTGGGGTACACCGGGGTGTGGCGCTGAGTCCGCTTTATATTAATCTAGTTATAAACCTTTCCTCATATTCTGTAGCCTGAATTCGAATTCAATAAAAGTAAACAGACGTTTCTAAATTTGTACTGAGCGTTATCGCAGGTTAGTTAAGCTTGCACTCACGTGAGCAGCTAACTTGTTTAGAAAGGGTTAGTAGAACTTTTTGTAACAGAGCTCGTCCAGGGAGGTAATATCGCCATGCTTATTTCTGCCGCTAAGCAGCGTTGTTACAATGCTGTGTTCTGGTCCGAAGGACGTGAGTGCCCGTGTTATTACAGGCACATGAGGCTTAACATACTACCTAGCCCTAAATTGATTGACACAGGGCGAGATGTGGCAGGACGTGCTCCTTGTGACGTGTTTCTCTGTTTATAGGCGATAGTTCTCCATTTGCCAGATGGGCCATCGGCTTGGTCCGTCATTTATGACCATTAAAAAAAAAATAAGGAACTAGCTGTTGCCCGCATTCTTTATCCGCACTTATAACGAGTTTTAACAAATTCTGTGGGAATATCATTATTTTTCGTGAAAAATAAACGACTATTCCCTTAAATCCCACTTGGAAATTTGATGTTTGTCCAGGACTGAAAGTAACTTATGTTACTCTCCATCTCAGTAAAATGGTCTACCTAGTTATTTATAATAAAGGTAACTTTATTTACTTAAACTATTCATGTTAATAAATTACTTAAGAATATGTTTATGCTATAAACTTACAAAATTACTTAATAACCAACGAGCACACAGTTAACAAAAGTTTAAATCGCTTTTGAAGCTATATAATGATAATAGCCCGCCAAACAGCCGCAGGTATCGAATTCCAAAGGGTTGTCGTAGAAGTATATACCTATTTGTTTATTATATATATATTGATCTTGTCTGGGTCCTAAATATTACTACTAAACATTAATTAAATTATCATTATAGGTATAAACAAAATAGATATAGAAATGAATTCTAAGATTTAGTATTTGCCTTCTAAATCTGAGGAAAATAAATTGTATAGGAATTTTTTGTATGGCTCCTTCTTCACTTTGACTATTATTCGTGCATTCGCTTCTTCCAAAGTTGTGAACTTGTTTGTGTTGATACCCCTTGAATCACCTGCAAAATGTGAAATAAAATCTTAAGAGGATGACTTTTGTTGAGGCACATATATATTTGCTTTTGCTCGAGGTTGGATGTCTATTGTATCATCTCAAATATAACTACTACAAAATGTAGACCTGATTCGGTTGTTAACCTTAACTAAATTGACGGATATTATAATAGCTACTAGGTTTTGAAAAAAAAATCATGGAAGTCTGTTTATCTTTTTTTAAACACGTGTTATGCCCCTGCTTTCTAAGTCCAAAGCCGTGGGTTTAGTTCTCGCAACTGGAAAATATTTGTGTGATTAGCATTAATGTTTTTCAGGGTCTAGGTGTTTATATGTACCTATATTCTAAGAATGTATGCATATTATTCATATAAATATTCATCAGTTATCTTAGTACTCATAACACAAGCTACGCTTACTTTGGGCTAGCCCCAAAGTAATATACAACGACAATACACACATCAGTATCTAGATACTGATGTGTGTATTGTCGTTGTATATTTATTTATTTATTTATTATAGTAAGTATTAAGTAATAGTTTGAAACATACTTTCTGTTTTAATACTATACTATATACTTATTGCAATAATACTTTTTGCAATAATTGCAGGTAATATTTCAGGATTTTTATTAAATATCCCGAAAATTGTATGTGAGGCCGTTTAAATAATAAATTCTTAATAATATCAAAATAGAAACGGTTCTCATTTGAAGTATACACTTTGAACACATTTGAATAAAAACTTTTAAAACTAATAAAAATGCATATATATATATATATATATATATATACACTAGCTATTGCCCGCGACTTCGTCTGCGTTTGATATTGTTTTTAAAGTATTCAGTATCGCTAAGCCTTAAATGAGTATAGTAGTATATATATAACATGTGACTGTCAATTAATTATAGACAAATAATTTGCAATAAAATAAAATTGCGACTATAATTAAAGATCTAAGCTATCCTATCTCTTAAGTTGGACCAGACTGCTCACGGTGTGCCAATTTAATTTAAAATCGGTTAAGTAGTTTAGGAGTCCATTGAGGACAAACATCGTGACAGGAGATTTATATATATTAAGATTATATATAAATATTTATAATTATTCTACAATTATATTACATATATAATACTCTTAATATTTATCATATTTCTTATTAATAGTAAGTACTTTAGTGTGTAAATTTATGTACTGTTTTGTTGTAATTTCGATTTCCCGCCTCTCATGTTTCTATCGTTTAGGTAAGCTGGAAGAGATCACTTTTTCCTTCTATTTTTTCATATGAATATTCTTAATTTATCCTATAATACCCAATAAAGATGTTTCAATAAATAAATAAATGAAAAAATATTAACATCTAAAGAAAAGATATCATAAAAAATTATTTAATATTAAGGTGATATTATAATTTGCATGCCATAGAATGGCAGATTGTAGCATGTAACTTGTTATGTTTTAGTATAAGATCAAATTTGTTAACCTGCAATCACGCAAATAAAGATTTGAATTTGAATTTGAAAAATTTAAAAATCTTACCACATAAAATAATACTGTTGTTAGAGTAAAGAGCTTCTTCCACGACAGTGCATTCTTCTAAAACTATGGCCATCGCAGATGGGTCCAGAAGACTCCAGAAGCTGGTACTCTTAATTGATATCTGTTCAAACTGGTTCTGAGCTCGCATTATTTTAGTCCGTATGGAACCTAGTACATCCGTTCTCCACTCCTAGAATGAAAACATTGAAAATGATTTTTTACCAGTTTGTTAACGTGATTAATAATAATCCGCTTTCTAGTAAAACTTACAGCTTTCTAGTTCTTAGACTCTGAATTAAACCGCAAACGGTTGGACGGATATACAAATATGGTGAATCTTTAGAGTTTCCAGTTTGTCTATAGAACGTGTTTTACAAAGCATTGAACAGAAGTGAAAATCATAAGACCTCTAAGTGAGCCAGGCACCTATTATCATTATCATCCATTCCTGGACATAGGTATTTTTTAAGGAGTTCGAAAATCCAAGCTTATTTTCAGATGGTACCAGCGATTCATTGAATGTTATCTGTCCACCTTGGTGGGAGCAGACCGAAGTTATGCAGACCTGTGAAAGGTCGCAATTCCAGCACTTTGGTACCCTAATGTCTAATGTCCATCTTGTCTTCTGAGCTATGTAGAACTATGCAGTCACCAATAACGATACCGATTTCCATTAACATTGTAACACAAAAAGACAGTCCTGTTGAAAGAGGTGTCTAAATTTACGTCACCAAGTGCATTATAAGCGCAAGATTAAATTGCAATAATATGAATAGTGACATATACAAAATTTATAATGGCACAGCTGGGAAATATCTTCTACTAGAATGTTGTCCGTGCCATCCATGTTTGTCTAATAGAAAATACACAAATCCTTATATAGTTTATGGCCTGAGCCGGGATCAGACATGCTAACCACTGGACCAAAAAGGCAGCTTTTTTAGGTCTAAATAGTAGGTTGTATGTGATGGTTGGTACGTACGTTACTTATTTTTTGGTATTTTAAGATCGGAGAAAACGGTATTATAGTTAATTTATCCGGTTTGCAACTGTTCACTACTATTTGATATGCCTCTGGATCCATGGCTGCATTGAATTCTGGTTTGGTGAAATCTTGATCTGTAATAAATATAAAAATACTATTAATTTTAGTTATATTATATTATGTCCCAACTGTAACTATCAGTAATTTTGGCACTTTTATTTTAGTAGAATGTAATGCCTTACAAACTGGCTATATTGTTTAATAATATCTTGATATTTTACAAATAAATGATTTTCGAATCAAGATAATAATAATAATATTATTATCTTGATTCGGTCATATAATATTGCTGAGGACAACTGATCTATATTTTATATTTTCTATGTCTGTTGTTATCCCACTGCTGTCTCAGATGACGGATAATAAAGTATAGCATAAACCAACCATTTCATTTGTGAGATTCCAACCACCCAAATATCTAAGGCGTAGTCCAACGAAAGTTATGTGCCTAGATATTTCACTGACACATTCACCCATAATCTATCACTGCTACAAAATTTTGTAATAAAATGAAGATACCAGAAAGTAGCAAAATATCTTCCTTGACTATTTTCAAAAAATGGCGAATTTTGCATATAAATAACTCAAGAGCCGTAATTTAATTAATGTATGAAAAGATTTATTAATTTGGCATTCTAATGTGGGTTTAAAAGAGTTATAGGCCAAAAGTACCTTGAAGTGGTAAATGTAAGATAATTGAAGGCTTAAGCGTCACCCTTTTCTCTCTGAACCTGGCTTATAAACACTGCGTTTTATGTAAAGGGATCCATACTCGAGACAAACGGTCGCAAGCGATATCACAAGCGTGCTCATTTGTAGGCGTGTGGACGGAAGTTTCAAAGTGATAAATTGCTACGATCATCGTGCAATCGGTTGCTGCGACGGTTTAACTGTGAGTGGGGACCCAAAACTAGGGTCCCGTAGGCATTCTTTGAGCACGGAACATTAAATATTAAAATAAAAACATTTACCGTAAATGTTTCCAGCTGCAACATAAAGCTGCGACAGTCTTGATACGAAGTCAGGATCGATTCTGATGGCTAATGCAATGTTTGTGAGTGAACCCAAAGCGACTACTGTCAGCTTACCTTTGGAAATGACAAGAAATAACAAATAGATTAAAAAATAATAGGTGCTATTAAATAATAAATCAGCCATTTTTGCCTAGTGATCCTTTTAGGAGTTTCATCCTATTTTTTGCGAAAATAATTTAAAAAATATAATGACCTCCATAAAAAAGTAGTTAAAAATATAGACGGTATAATAATGTCTATATTTTTACACATATGATTGAAAAATAAGTGATATTTTGTATCCAATAAAATAAAGTTCACATAAACCATCAAATTAATAATAAAATTATATAAATTGTAACATTTTTTTTATAATTTTTTTTTTATAATTGACACTGTAGAAAATGAGAAAAAAATTTAAATTTATTTAATGATTTTATTAATACAATAATTTAGGAATTGTATTTTTCAATGTGATATGAGCATTAAAACAACCAAACGATTATGCAAATTGAGTTTAAAAAAGACATTAAGAGCATAAAAATGGACTTCGACCACCTTATTTGTATAATCCGTATTTGTGCATAAATTTGGCAACCTATGGACTATAAAAAACTTTAGGGTGCGTCCAAACGGGATGTGATTACGTAATCCTTAATTATAATAACAATAACAATAAAACATTTGAGTGATATCGATAGAAAGTGTGCTCTCCGGGGCACTGACTGGACACCGCCATTTTCCTTCAGTCCTGGTTACCAATATAATTTTTTTGCCTTTCCTTAAGGTCGATGGCGACCTCCTGGCGCAGCGGTGTGCGGTGTGGTTTTAAGTGGGAGTTCCCGGGGTCGATTACCGACCGGGTCAATTTTGGTATTTAAAATTTCTGATTTTTTTCTGACCTGGTCTGGTTCGAGGCTTCAGCGGAGCCAAGTTACAACCCTACCGACAAAGACTTGCCCCTAAGGCTAAATCCCTTAGTAGGTGTTCCGTTACGTTGTCACATAGAAACCTATAAGGAGTAAGGGGTTAATTCATCTGCGTTATCATTTACCAGCAGGTAAGATTTGAATTAAAAAAAACACTAAACCAATCTTTAACAAACCTATATAGTATTCCATGTTACCTTTGTATTTTTTGGACAGTTGTATAAGAGCGAACACAGCATGTTCTTTTTCAGCAGCAATAGCTTTATAAGAGGCTGTCACGTTGTCCCCGAGGCCGTCATAACCAAAATAATAGTCCGATTCTATGCCGGCGATCAATGCTTTAGTACTACCTCTGAAGATTGGAACCTGTTGAATGAAAATGTTTTTTTTACTAGCTTGTTCATTTTTTTTAGCCGTTTGTTTTCTCAGACTAAATTCTACGTTGAGAGCCATGAATTTATTAATATCCCAATAGCCTTATAGCATGTTTGGGTAAGTCAAAAGCTTAATTATAAAATAGTTACCAGCTAAGGTAAACGCAGCGTTGGTACGCCCCCAACGAGGTAGACAGACGACATCAATCGAGTTGTGGGGAGGTTTTTGGAACTCCCTAGAAAATACCTATGTCCAGCAGTGAACGTCAGTTGGTTGTAGTAATAATGACGATGAACCAAGTTTTAAACTATTTTAATATTTTAAAATCATTGCTATTTAATGACTATATACATTATACGGGCAGTATAATGACTATTAACAGGTTTTTAGAAGATAAAAAAATAACTTGAACGTGTTAATGGTTAAAACCAAAACACAATAGTAAAAATAATTATAGGTAGATTTACACTTTATTGCACACGAATTCGTTTAACGGTAGGAATACCATAGAAGCAAAATTGCTAGCAATAAATTGTTTTTAAATAAACAAATTAAAATAATATGCGATATATATTAATTCTTAATATTTTATATCGTTGTTTTAATATTTTCAGGAAATTTTTGATATAACTGGTTTTACTTAATAAATTAATATAGAGTCACCATGTAAATACATGGTCTACCAACGCATTATCGGGCTACTACAGGGCACGGGTATCCTCTCAGAATGAGAAGAGTTTAGACCCCTAAAAGATTAGCCCGTTACCATCTTTACTACTGCATCATCACTTCACCATCAAGTGAGATTGCAGCCAAGGGATTCACCGCCTATAACATTTGTTAACGTAGTGAAAGCTTGTAGTGTATAGGACCAGATGGAAATGTGGTAAGTACTAGGATAACACCCTTTTATTTGAATTCATGATGATAATTTCAAAAATAAAAAACTACTAGTAAAGTCTTGACATCGCATTTGCATGTGTGTGTGTGTGTGTGTGTGTGTGTGTGTGTGCGCGTATATACATTTTTGTGAGTTACTTTACAATATTATCGAGCGCCATAACTTTTTTGCTGTTACCATAGGAATTCGTGAACCCTCTTAACTTTAAAAGTGGTTCACATTTTATGCGGAAAGTATTGTTCTGTGCAAAAAGTAGTGAGTAGCTTTTCGTTTTTATGAATACTATAATTAGCTATTGGCTTTATTACTAAACTATTATGGCGTAATATATATTAAACAATGCATCGAATTTGAGCCGCTGTTAATGCAGTTTTTTATATATATAAACGAAAACTCGTTAATCCATATAAATGTTTTTTTATGTATTTATGCAGTTGATTAAAATTACATACGTTTCTTCTATCTGCAATGCTGAGTATTCTCTGGGTATTATTAAAGGTTTGTTCTTCCCCAACGTTGCCGTGTGTTGTTGTCAATGCTACCACTGTAGGTCTGTAAATAATAGAATTAGTAAATATAAATTACCTACTTAGACCTGCAGGGCTAGCACAGGCAGGGGAAATATATTATATCCCCCGATTAACCTGTTCACCTGTTAAAGCACAGGAAAATTAAATATGAGAAGTTTTTTATGTTTTTTATTATACATATATTATACATAGATATATTTCCACTTGTGCGCTGAGAGATGATAAAGCTGTGGGAGAAGATAATTGTTTATCCTTTCCCCGGGCAGATAATTATCTTCTTCCCATGCTAGCCGTGCTGAGAGATAGTTTTATTTATTTTATAAAAATCTTGTTTTTTTCGAAGATACTTTAGAGCTTAAAAAGTTAAAAGATGATGAATAAGAATTTTCATTCCAACCGCTGAAACGTTAAACGTCTAAATTAGTTCGTAATAAAAAAATATTCGTATTAGTTAAAGCATGTGGCATTAATATAAAGCACACATAACTCGGAAAAGTTAGAAGTTAGTACCGGGTATAGAACTCGGTCCCCCAGAAATGGAGGTTAAGATGAAGTTAACTAATAGGCTATCTACGCTCGAACCGCATATTTAATTCTTCCTTTATTAAATTTTTATTCATGTTGTTACAAAGCATTGCTGTTTTGTCTTATGAATAAATAAATAAACTGTATTATTCTCGCGGTAGGTAATATTCAGTACTGTGGATGGTAGTACCTAACTAACAATAATGAGAATTGTAGAAAATCCTGTCCAGAGTGCGGTGAGGTAGAAACCAGTTTTCACTTCATAGCTGAGTGCCCCATCTACGCGCTGGTAAGATGGGAACTTCAAGGTAAGGATAGAATAAGTGAAGAGGACCTAGCCAATCTCTCTATAGGGGTAACCGTAAGGTTCACCAATGAGACTGGTAGGTTTCAGGGGGGGGTTGCTGTCGGGACACCGGTAAAACTATGTCTCAAACATGGGGAGTAGGGTGGAATAGTCCGTGACAATGGCAGGCGTCCCATCATTAAATATATATATATATATATATATATTTCTCGAACCCAACTCTACTATATATATATATGGGTGAAACCTACAAAGTAGTAGAGTTGGGTTCGAGAAAGAGCCGATCTCATTGAAATTCTAAATTTTGAGGAAATATTTCAAAACAGAGTAACCCCAGATTAAGAGGTATAAGGTCTCAAACTTGGATTTCAGCAGGCATAATAATTCAAAATTCAAAAATGTTTTATTCATGTAGACCTTATTAGAGGCACTTATACCTTCCCTAAAGATGTAGTAACTGCAGTATCACTGAATCAGTTTAAGATTAAACTGGACAAACAAACAGCACGAGAAATATAAAAGACGCATCAGCAAAAACCGTTTAGTCTATTATTTAATAAAATTAAATGTTACCTAAAGTAAAAACTATCTGTCAATTATGCAGAACCTTTATTTTTAGGTAACCAGGAAGTACCTTAAAGGTTTTGTAGTCAGTGCGTTGGACTTTTAGTACAAAACACGTTTTATTGAAGGCTGTATAGTTTTATTGCGTTTTAAACAGCAATCTATATTTTCTTACAGGCGTTTTACTGGATAGAAGCAGGCTCAACGAAATTCCATTATGTATTATGACAATTTGCTAGTGGAGCAGGTATATCCACGAAAAGCAGGAGAATCTGTAAGGTGCTATTTATAATTTCTCCAATCTCCTTTACTTGACACAGATTTAAAAATCTTGTGGGGAATATTTACTTCTTGCTTTTTAGTTGTATTAAATAGTCGTTTTTTTTTGTCAAAATATTTTTTTTTTTGCGGTAATGCTTGAAGAGTTCTCTCGGCACTTCACCATCAGCTCTTTAATTGATATGAGCACAAATTGCTTACCTAGTATATACCATAATCAAAATGCAACCAGTATAATACATATTATTGTTTAGTTTCTGGGGCCATACGTGGTCTTCATCATCAATTTTACTTGACCAAATGGTGCTATTCGATAGCAAATGCTCATGTTATTAAAAAAAATTCTCCAAACGCTATAGGTGTCGATATAATATTCCTCAATTTCTCAAGGATCCCTTCAATAGATCTCGACCTGATGAAAATGGGACCACATGGGACTTATAGCGTCTCAAACAAAAATATATATATATAATTTCAAATCGGTTAATAAATGACAGAGTTATGAGCTAAAAAACATAAATAAAAAATATTAAAAAACCTTAAAACTACATTAACTTAAAAACAAAATAATTCGATTATTTATTCTTGCAAGTAGGTCCCCAAACGTGTTTTATTCAAAATGCATAAGAAGCATCGCTGCAAAAACAATTCAAGTAAAGTTTTGCTAAGAGTTTCCTTAATGGGTTGAGGAATACTTGGAAGCAGCCGGCTCCGCTTTCATCTCTCACGAGATAGAATAATGAATGTTAAATTATAAAAAGTTGATGTTGGAATCAGACAACTTATGATCTTCTTGCCTCGGTAGAATCTGCCTTCCGTGTGGTGAGATAGTCTCTACAAACGCCTTTAATTCCAAAAATGTAAATTAATATTTAGAACGTGTTTCGTAACCGTACAAACAGTGTGAATAAATAAATATTATTACGTTAATAAAACTTTTTTTGTTTAAATAAAATCTTTTTGATTAATTTTAATATTTATCGCTAATCACTACTGCATTTTAGTTTTTTTTTTCCATACACCAAAGAAGCATAACTTCTAACGCGTGTACATAAGTACACACACTCTTTTTTTTCTTATTCCACTAAAAGTTAGCCCTTGACTGCTACCTCACCTGCTAGTAAGTGATGATGCAGTCTAAGATGGTAGCGGGCTAACCTGTTGGAGGTTATATTAAATAATATTTTGGTTATATTTATAACAACTCCTTAGTTAGCTGTCTTCTTCTTCATATGACCTACATTTTAGTCACTTTCGAAATCGGTTTATTATAATTTTATCTCGAAAAAATATATCTTAGTTACCCCTTAATAAAATTTGTAGTAAGTAATTTTAGTTACTCGTATTTACAAAAATTTGGTATACAATAAAAACGCTTTGTCTGTAGGTTTCATTAGCTGACTATTGGAGTTATGATAATTTTATTTGTACAAAAAAAATTTGATTACCTAACTTTTTGACTCTTGTTCGTATTAGATTTTTCTACATTTAACTCACCCGTCATAATATTTTTCATACAGCAAAGCCATAAATATAGCCATTGCGTCATCGGCACCTCCATCTTGATCTATGACCAGTTTTTGCTTTACATCTAAATTAGCTGGCTCAACTCTATAAATATTAAAAAAAAAATCGGTTAAAAAATGAAATCGGACAAATGAATATGAGTGTTACAAACGCGTTTTAGTCTTTGAATAATTGGTTTTATCCAGTTGTACTTTAGTCTTTTAACTTCACCGGACTATCTGCGAATTTGACAAATAACTTCTTAATTTGTAATTTAGATTTAAAAAATGAATTAAATTAAAATCTATACATCTACTAGCGGACCCCAGCGCCATCTGTCGGGCTAGTTTGTGAATCTAAACCATCCAGGGTGCCACCCAAACGTATACCAAAAAAATCATTTGAATCGGTCCAGCCGTCTAGAAGGAGTTCAGTGACATACACAAGCACACAAGAAATATATATATACAGTAATTATTATTATCATAGCTTATAATGTAATTATTATTATGTGTTTACTAATTCGATTTATGTAAAGATTTAAAAATAGATGTATTTGTGTTTGGATAGCAAAAGGATATGTGTTTAACCCTGAGATAGAATTAATTTTACATTAAACTGTGTACTAGCCAAAAAATAACTGCATTGGAATATTATTTCATTATTTATCAATAAGCACATTCTTTATTACAGAAATAATTACCTAGATTTATTAGAGAACGAGGAAGTAACAAAGTATAATCTACATCAAATCAAAGAAAATATTCTTAGTCATAATAAGAACGTTGGAATAAGCACTCCACAATAATAATAAGTTTATTAAACAGAACAAATATTCAGGGCTAACCGGCAGATGAATATTCAATATAGAATTAATACATACAAATAAGTATTGTTAAAAATAAACTGTTTACATAAACGCTTACATTTTTTAAAAGAAGGACCGGCTTATACTGTAGTACAATTTTCCTACTAACTCAATTAATACGAAACAATTTTTATGGGAAAGAAGTCTAATTGGCACTGAGAAAAGATAGAGTTCTTGGAAGAAAATTGACTGCTCAGTTTATACAATTTGGTATTTTATTTACGTGTTAAATTAAATTAAATACTTTACTTACATGCCGTACACTAAATATAGAACAACCAAAGTCACTACCACCATTATTGGAATCGCTGAGGCTAATAAAAATTTATAGAATTTTCGCATACCTACTTTGTCTTTTATACAACTTTTTTGAGGAAAAAAATCACCCGTCCTTGTCTTGTATTAGTTTTATTTATCGAGTATTATCATAAACACATTATTCTGCTCTTTAGTTACAAACACCATGTTTATCATGATCGCTCACTTTCTCAGCCACTTAGAAATAATCTTGCTATCTCTATAAAACAAGATAATTTATTTATCTGAGGACGCATTACGGCAAGCGCACACTGAGAACATTTTTATCGTTCATCATTAAAAACCAATAACCGTCCTACTCCAAGGCACGGGTCTCGTCTCAAAATGAGAAAGGTTTTGGCCGCAGTCTACCTGGCCAAGTGTGGATTCGTAGACTCCACATACCTTTTAGAACATTACGGATAACTCTCAGACATGCAGGTTTCCTCGCGATGTTTCCTTCACCGTTAAAGCAAGTGATATTTTAATTTTTTATATTAAAAACGTACATAGGTAACTCGGACAAGTTAGAGGTACATGCCACGAAATTCCGGCCATTGATGCTTCCTTCCCTTTTGAATCATTGCCCAACGTAAATTCATATGTACCTAGTTGAAAAAATAGACAGATTTCAATTTTAAGAGATCGCTCCGGGAAATCCCCTTTGAAACCTTGGGGTCAGTGTATCTGCAAAAGGAAATCTACTCTTCCATAAGGAGACGGGAAATGGAGAGATATAGTCGACCTACACATCTTACACGAGTAAGATGTGTAGGTCGACCAAGGTTGAAGACGCAGGGCAAGATGTCTAAAACTCTGTTTTAGCGAAAAGTCAAGTAGCCTTTTTGATTGACATGGCAGAGTTAAGTATGAATTTACCTCGCGTTGTGTAAATGTAAAATGGACTGACTGGTCTCTCGGTATGCTATGACCATTAATCATATTATTTTTTTTTTTTTTTTTTTTTTTTTTTTTTTTTTTTTTTTTTTTTTTCTTTAATTGGAAAACCAACAGTTGTAGATACTAACTAGTTAACAGATTGATTGACTTAAAACTAATAACAGGTTAATGTAGATATTTCGTAGTATGTATAGTTAGCGGTTGGTTAGCAACTATCGGCTATCGGATCGGGCCAAAACCGGTATTTGGGATGTTGTCCACACCCTTAGCCGCGTTAAACTGTCGGTCGGGTTGTAAACACTAACATAAACTTATTTTCTCACTAGATAGACTTCTGTTCTTTGATATGTCCGCAATGGGGAAGTACATTGTCAATTAATTCCGTCTAGAGGGCGCCAAACGTTTTAAGCAAACAAACAGTTAATCTTAATATATATAAATCTCCTGTCACGATGTTTGTCCGCGATGGACTCCTAAACTACTTAACCGATTTCAAATTAAATTGGTACACCGTGAGCAGTCTGGTCCAACTTAAGAGATAGGATAGCTTATCTTTAATTATAGTCGCAATTTTTTTTATTGCAAATTATTTGTCTATAATTAATTGACAGTCACATGTTATATATAAATATATACTACTATACTCATTTAAGGCTTAGCGATACAGAATACTTTAAAAACAAAATCAAACGCAGACGAAGTCGCGGGCAACAGCTAGTCTCTTATAAATTTCTCTACTAAATCTCTGTTAATTCTCTTTGTTAAATTTGTACTTTTCGTAACTTTTTTAGATTTATAAAACAGTGTATCGTTGTGTACATCACAACAATGCATGTCTCAATGAATTATTAATTATAGAAAATAAATTTAACCAAACAATTCAAACATATTAAGTAAGTTTTAGTTTTGACGCATATTCAAATTCTAAATTTAAATTCAAAAATGTTTTAGTCATTTCATATTTACTTTATCATAGGCACTTATGAAGCGTTAATACATATAACATGTTACCACAGGTCAGGTTGTTAGGTCAGATTACATACCAAGACATACCAAGTGATTGACCCATTACCCCGGACTGGTGAAAACTGACAAGTAGTTTGTTACTTGTACACAGCGCCCTCTGCCTATAAACTTTTAGTAATCTTCATTCATCAATGCAGATTTGGCACTTTAATTGTAAACTTTAGTTTTAAATGTAGATATCACCTCAAAAAAATGGTAATATTTAATTCATAATTATTCATTTATTACTTAGACTGTGTACATATAATGCTTATGAGCTATATTATGTATCAACGCTTCATAAGTGTCTGCTAGAGGCCAAAATTGAATTTGAACCTGTAATACGATAGCAAAAGAAGCTAAAATTAGAATCACTTAAACATCACGAATAGATGTAAAAGAAATACTTAAACATTTCTAGAGTTGGCAATGAGGGAAATAAATTCAGTTGTAACTTGTATAAGGACAACCAGTGCGGAAATAATAGAGGTCAGTACTTAAACGTGATAGCTATCTTTAAATCCCACCAATCCGTATTAGAGAAGAGTGTTGGGTCTGTGCTCTAACTAAAACACTCTCTAATCTCAGGGCTGATAGGGATGATGTTTGTAATGTAAAGATAATATAAGTATCAAAACTTACATCACAAAATGCATTTCCATACTCTGTACAAATAACCCAGTTATTTTATCATTGCTATTTAGATCGACTATATTTATAGCAGCTCATAGACATATTGAGTGTTATCAGTCTTGAATGTCTATAATTTAATTAGTCCTCTACTCCTAATTCCTATTCCTAAAGTTTATCAACGATCAGTGACAACGAATTTATAATGTTTTAGGTTTACTTTGGTCTTTAGAGTGCCAACCTATATTTGATACTGGGAACAGCCTTTGACTACGCATCACTTCGTTATCAGCACCTTAATAGTTGGCCTCATCAGTAAACTCCAAGCAATGACGAGGGTATGCACAGGGTATGTAGATGATAAAGAAAATGTCCAGTACGAGTTATAAAAACTTAATGGTAGACTTTCTATAACTCTTACAAAGCCTATCCTTAAGTTTTTTGTAACTTGTAATGGAGATTTTTTTTAATTTTAAATCATCTGCATACCCTGTGCATAACCTCTATACACGCCACTGACTCCAAGGTACTTAGCATTCAATGAAGTGTATTTTGAGTTGATCTTTGAGGGACATAAGAAAACATTGATGATGATGATGCGGTCCAAGATGGTAGCGGGCCAACCTGCCAGGGAGTATGGTAGTCATATCCCTAATCAGTTTCTACGCGACATCGCACACTAAATCGCTAAGACCAGACCAGAGAAAATTCAGAAATTATAAAATCCCCAATTGCCACTACGGAGAATCCCCTACTTGTGTTACAGCGCTCACCGTTGCGCCAGGAAGGTCGTCAGAATCACCGACATAGCATAGAATAAGGGCAGGCCAGGCTTGTTGCAGTTCTGGAGACTGTGTGCTAGTTAGTGCTTCGTAGGATGTCCCTCCAGTCAGATGGAGCGACCTCCCTGGCACAGTAGTGAGCGCTGTGGTTGTGGGAGCCCTCGGCCGTGGCTAGCTACCACCCTACCGACAAAAACGTGCCGCTAAGCGATTAAGCCATTGATCATAAGACAATCGAAGTCATTGGGCATATTTAAAAATGCTGTTAAGGCTCATTATCTCGTAAAGACGACTATTATTATTTATTTATCTACTCAAACTTATATTTAAGTATTTATGGTATATTAAGACAGTATTAGTATATTTATTTTTTATATTTATCAATAGTATTTTCTGGTTTATGTATTAGTATGTAGATATTCGTATGTTTGTACTAAATAGTGTACCCCACCTATTTGTTTTCTTTTTAGTTTTCCTAATCCTAAGGTTGCCTGGCAGAGATCGCTACTTAGCGATAAGGTCGCCTTTTGTATCCTGCGTCATTCTTCATGTGTTTGTTCTTTTTTTTTGTCTCGTTTTTCTGATTGGTGTACAAATAAAGAGTATAAATAAATAAATAAATAAATAAGCGTTCCGGTACGATGTCGCGTAGACACTGATAGGTGTATGAGTTTATTACAACTGCCATACCGTAACAGGTTACCCCGTTACCATTCAAATTCAAATATTCTTTATTCATTTTGGGCTATCACAGGCGCTTTTGAAGTTCTCATCGGGCTATCACAGACGCTTTTGAAGCGGTCATACATATCATCATCATATCAACCTATTACCGGGCAACTAAGTACAGGGCACGGCTCTCCTCCCACAAAGAGAAGGGATTAATGCAGCAATGTTTACACAATTGTGTAAAGGTGATAACATCGTTCGACATCTTAAACCTAAATATTATGTAGGTATGTAATATATTTATATATATTATGTATATTTGATATTTATATATTACGTATATTTATTTAAATTATATCCATATCCATACATTTTGGTATTTATCTATATAATATCAACAATCTTGGCATTATCCCGTTCTCTTGCTGTAAGTCTTGTCTACATTGTTTACTGCATACTCGTTACTGTTTCTTTTCTTGTAAGTTATATGTGCAATAAAATGTTTCTTCTTAAGCTACGAGCGTTCCAAACGCGACTTTTATTTTTTTATCACCATTTCAGTAAATTAATCTTAAACTGCATTATTACTTACCAGTTATATTGTAGTGGGATTTAAAAAAAAACCGATGACTTTAAAGGATGTCGGGAAGAGGCATAAATTATCTGCCATTCTTCATTTTTAAATGTGAGCGCCTTATTCAACTCTGTACGTATATGGATGGACCAGTTTGCTGGCCTATTTTGTGGCGCGGTGGATGTAGATTAACTTTAGAGACTATAATTTGTCAACTAAATATAACGTTTGCATACTTTAAACACAGTTGTATATGATTCAGTCAATATTCAGTGTAGGTATCGTGACATCATCATATTTCAGAACAGATGTATTAACAACAGTGCATAACAATAGTTTAACAGTTATTTTTTGTAAAATTTCCATTTTCTAACATGGTTATACGATTAGCTACGTTTAGCTCAGGTGTTATGGGCTTGCAGGGTTGGTCTAGGAAAAAAATTGATGCCAGTATGACTATCAATTAAATTGTCGGATTAGGCCCAAAATTCATGGGCGTACCTATGTGGAAATCTCACAGAAAATGTATAAACTCTCTTAAAAAATGTGTTACAGTCCAACAGACAGGTGAAAACGATCAGTATCGATAGAGGGCCCTCTAAAAATTTTTTCACAAAACAGCCGCGGACGTTCCTAAAAAAATCTCACTTGCCCAGACCTTAACTAGAAGCTGGGAACGCCCATGCCCAAATTGTTAGGTTAATAGGTAGATATTGAATATTTGTTACAAGAAATTCTTATTCGGCCCCTACTAGGAATGATTTTTAACAAGAAATTCTTAGTAGCTAGATTCCAGTAGTAAGTAAATGGCTTTGCCTCTCGGGGCACCTTAATACGTTACTTATCAGCAGTTCCGTGTACCGTAAACGGTTTACGCAAGTTTACACGTTCAAGGTATACGTTGATTGTACACAACACATACATCCGGATCCCATCCAGTCGAGTCCATTTACCGAGTACGATGCACGGTTCTTATTTAAGAAAAAAACAGAAAACTAGGTAATTTGTCTGAGATACATTACAGTTACAGAGTATGAGGTTAGGCGTAATTTAAATAAAAATAATTATGTATATTATGTTTCCTTGACTCAAAATAAGACAAACAATTTAGCATTTACTGACAGGTTTGTCACTTAAAAAACGACAGGCCTGAGAAGACGGCCTGTTATTTAGCGCGCGCCTCCCTGGAGGATTCGGTAGCGCCTACGCCGACGACGACGTGACGATGGGACACGCAATACTCAATTGAGTGAATACGCAAGTGAATCCCATACTCTCACAGATCACTTATAGGTCTGTCGAGGGACACATAGAGTTCTTTGTGGTGCAAGTCCCACATTCTCCACTTCTTCATTTCCCCCAACGGAGTTGTATGGTTCAGGAATTATCTCTGTACATTTGGGACCTTTGAATTTTTTATAAATTCAAATTCAAAACAATGAAGTGCGGAACTGGTTTTATGAATAGTACTAGTTGCAACACAAACATAATTTTCTAGACCTTCCCCCACTCACCCATAATATTTTGTATTTAGCTTTCCTACTCATAATACCGACCGCTGAACGATAAATACCGGTGTACGGATACACCCGATTGGGTTTTTGAATAAAAAAATCTTTATTCATGTAGGCCTATCACAGGCATTTATGAAGCGTTCATACATGTATGTTTACATAATTGTAAGGTGATGGTGATAACTTCATTCGCCAACTAAAACCTAACACTACGAGTGTTCTACGCCCCCTGGTCTAAGAAGAGCCTACAACAAATTTAGCCGAGTATTTTTTTGTTATCACCATCTCACAGTAAATTAATATTAAGCTATGAAGTTAAAGGAATTCACACCCAAGCTTTTTTGTTGTTCAAGTTATCGTTAACATTATAATAGGAAATATATAAATATACTAGCTGTTGCCCGCGACTTCGTCTGCGTTTGATTTTGTTTTTTAAGTATTCAGTATCGCTAAGCCTTAAATGAGTATAGTAGTATATATATAAAAATAACATGTGAGTTGTGACTGTCAATTAATCATAGACAAATAATTTACAATAAAATAAAATTGCGACTATAATTAAAGACCTAAGCTATCCTATCTCTTAAGTTGGACCAGACTGCTCACGGTGTGCCAATTTAATTTAAAATCGGTTAAGTAGTTTAGGAGTCCATCGCGGACAAACATCGTGACAGGAGATTTATATATATTAAGATTATGACAGATAACGACATTTAGGACAGGTATTTGAAACTGTTACCTAACGTTAAGTTAACAGTCCAGGTAATTATCACTAATGATAATAATGATCATTAATTGCTCAATGACATTGGTGCGGCGAGGAGGTTTGCAGCCAGACATATTAACCGCTAAACTGACGAGGCTAGATTTTAGATTGCTTTAAATTTTCAACAGTTTCTTTCCATTTCCATTTTAAGCCTCGACGCAAAAACGACGAGTGACATAAGTTGGATGTCTCTCTGTGTACAGGGTGGGTCACGGGAATAGGGCCAAAAGTAGGCAACAAAGACAACAAGTTTTCAACAAGATGGGGCACCACCTCACATTGCCACTGTTACAATGAACGTCTTACGCGAAATGTTTCCTGACCGCCTCGTATCACGTTTTGGGGATGTGCTGTGGCCTCCAAGGCCACCTGACTTGACGGTGTGTGACTTTTTCCTCTGGGGGTACCTCAAACCTCAAGTCACGAGTTTATGAATCAAAACCACGAACTTTGGACGAACTTAAGAATGCAATAAGAGAAAACATCGCATCAATTGATGAACCATTGTTGCAGCGCGTTCACGATAACTTCATGGATCGACTTGCTTCATGCTATGAACAAGATGGACACCATATGCGCGATGTAATTTTTAAAACTTGAAATTGTAGATATTTCTCAACCAAAAAATGTAAATAAAATTATTGTACTCCTAAAATATAAATTTTTATGCCTTTTTGTTATTGGCCCTATTCCCGTGACCCCCCCTGTATATGTGTATGTCTATGGCAGCGTATTTTCCGAACGGAAGAACCGATGTGCTATGTTCGATGAAACCGATCTAAGATGGCCGCCGCTACAAAAAAGGATGAAATATATTTTCACAAGTCCCTCAACATGGGTATCAAATGAAAGGGCTTGACAAGTAGAATAATGTTCACTATATATTAAGCTAAATAAAAAAAAATGCGAAAAGCAGAGAAAAGAGAACAGAGACAAAAAAAAAGAAAGAAAACTATTGTTATTTACATTACTTTAATTAACAAATAACTTTGACGCACTGCACTTATAATAAGTGTACTACTAATACGTATTTAGTCCAAAACATTTAGTATAAACAGGCAAAAAAAAAAAGCCAACTATAGTACCGACCTAAAACAGTCTTGGATGTCGGAGTAAAAAAGGAAGGAACACAATAATAAAAAAAAGTACACTATACTGAAATCGCGTCGGGGATTTTTTTATTTTGACACATTTTGTAGGTACGGAAGTGTAAAAGCATAACGAGACTATTAATATTGTATGTATACGTTAATTTTCACCTTGTTCTTTTATTATGTATGTCAAATTTTAATATGCTCTTATATGTAGAGCTTAGATAACGATACAAACAGTTAATTAATTACTCATGTAAATTAAGTTAAAATACATCACAAGGTTAATTTGATAAGTAGATGTATTTTCATCGAACTAAAAAGTAAGTTATTATAAAGTCATGTTTGGGCGTTGCAACCATATTATTTATTATAGGTACTCTTTTTTGATTATTTATTTGAAGATTTAACCGGTTTTTTTGTCTCGTGGATAGCTTGTCAATTTTATCAGTTTGCAGCATCGATTTAATATGTTACTGGTTCTAAGTAGTCATCATATTAGCCTATTACCGGCCCACTACAGGGCACGGGTCTCCACTTAAAATAAGAAGACTATAGATCGTAATCCATTCCGCTGGCCCAGTGCGGATTGGTGGACTACCTACTCACTCCTTTGAAATTATGCAGAACTCTCAGGCATGCAGGTTCCTTTACGATGTTTTCCTCCACCGTTGGAGAAAGTGACATTTTCAAACAAGTTTCACTTAGAAAACCTCGAGGTGCGTGCTGGGATTCGAACTCGGCCTCCCGAAAGTCACTCGGCTAGCACCACTTCATTTTCACACCAGGCAATTTTTACACATCTAAAATGCTTTTACAGTGCTAATCATTTGAAAGGTGTAGGTAATTTGCATACCCATCCACATTCTGTAATGAGATTCGTAAGTACTTATCGGCTAAGACTTTGTTAATAGTCGCTCTCTCGTTAAGTTGGTATGATCTGATGAAGATCTTCGAAGAGAACGGAACTCAATGATCAAAAGCGCCATCTATACTTATTCTTCAGAAGCACATCATCAATGCTACAGGTTCTTTGTTAACTTTCCACAGCTTGCTAACGTTGTTTCAGCAATACATAACAGATGGCACGCAAAAGTAATTCCCGAAGTAGTTCATCAAATCAACAATAGATGACGCTATAATTTAACAAGTAAAACTATTTAGGAATTTAAAATAAAATAACCATGTATATAAAAAAATACTCATTTATTTGTAACGTTCTCTTGAAAACGGCTGGTAATCTTCCTAATTAGAAATAAAATAATTACAAGTAGGTATGCATAATGTACAAAGGTGTTATATAATAATATTTTGTCCCTTATTAGTATGTTGGTTAAATTTTTGTAGCATTTGCTTGAGCTATCCTACGTCTCTTCAGTCTTAATATGGTGACAGTGGATGTAGGAATGTCTAAACTTATTGTACTACTACTAGTTACGCTACGCTAGCTACTTACTACTGGGCTCTTGTATTTGATACATAACTCCATACTATTGATTCAGGTGATGCTATTCAGTCCGAGTTAGGAACTCCTCATGTAAACAAGATAAGTACCCTCTCGATTTTGGGCTGGCTATCAGATCTACCACGAGTTCACAGGATCTAACAGATCATTGTGAAAGTCATCTTTTTTATTATTAGGTATAAGTACTTATAGAATTTGGGTAAGTACCTTTTCAGAAATGTACACTTACCGCATTATAAAACCACCACTTTCTAATCTGAGCGTCATCCATCGTTGGTATCAGCTCGTTTAGCTCTGGTGCCTCCTGCATTATCTGAATGTGGTCGAAGTTATCCTGGAAGTATACTAAATTTTAGAAATGTCATCATATTTATCACCGTCATCTGCAGCCTATTAACGCCTGTTTAAAGTCATAAAAAAAACAAAGTATCCAATGTGGAAGTTAACGTTAACCAACAACGCGATCTTTTGCTTACCGTCGGGGTCAGGAGAGTTGCATAACTGGAGCACGTGCTGAGGCATGATAGATATGGGCTCCTGCAACTTATTATGATGGCAAAAGTTCCCGATAAAAGAGGCGTTGGTCACACACAAAGTTTTAGCTTGGTAGCATGAGAGAGAATCGGGAATCACAAGTGCAGCAGTATAAATAGACAGGCATTTACGAAGCTGACTGATATATTTTAGAGATAGACATCTACTTCTGGACGAAAGTCTTTTGTACAGAGATCCAAAACCCACGGTCCGCCTTTTTTCAATGCCTTCCAGAGACAGTTTGCTCGCTTGATGTCATCCGTAGACCACGCTGCGTTTACCGGTGCGTGGTTTCTATTCCAGCACCTTAGGACTCCAACGCCCATCGGCATAGATATAACTCCGAAAAGTTTGAGCCCTACCCAGTATCTCCGATCTAGTTAGCTCGTTAATGGTGTGTATAGTCCAAAACTATGTCTTCTATGAGAAAGGGTGTCAAAAGGTAGAATTTATATATACCTACTAACAAATAAGGCTCGGAAACCGAAAAAAATTTCAAAGCGGTTCCGGTGAACCCCGGTGTTAAAGTCATTTCGATAAACATTTGGTTTCCTTTTTTTAACAGAGAAACCAATTCTTATGCAATTTCACTCAATCGATTAAAAAAAACCGGTTTTACAAACTTAAATTTCATTTCTTTCTGTGATTTGCGGCGCGCGCTGCTATGCGCAGCTACGAGTTGGTAATCTGGAGCGGCAAAAGTTTAGATGGTCATTAGTTATTCCATGCACACAATTTTTCTTAAATTGCTTACTTTTTCTTTGGAATTAGCCAAAAGTGTGGTCATATTATGGGCATCTCAGTGAGTTTTAGTCCTAACATTAAGCTTTTTCGATTTTAAAACCTCGATTTATAAGATCGCCACAAATCTATTTCAAAAGATGTATTATTTGTACCGTTTTAGTTCTTTACAGCGAAATAGAACTCGCACGCGCCACGAACTGGGCTAGGCATTTATCTAAGGGACTAAACTGGCATATATAAACCGATAAATTTAGGTTTATTGAACGTTATGAAATCCATCGCTCAATTAGAACGGTAAGCTATGGCAATTCTGTTCGTTCAATCATTTAACCGGTAAAACGCAGAACATGAAAATAAATCGGTTATTAACGAAAATTTAAAAAAATAATAATTTTTGGTCACATACCATTGCGTCCATCCAAGATACCTTCTTCTTCTTTTCCGATTGTACGTGGTTCCGATCTTCAGCAATTGTAGGTTTTAATTGTACGTTCATTTCAGGAACTGTATCTTGGCTCGCTCGTAATAGTTCTTTGATTGTATTTTTGAACATTGGCTGAGGATTAAAATAAATGAACGAATTTAGGATCGTTTCTCAACAGTACAGAAGATATCTTTCATAATTAAACATCGTGTGGTGACGGCGGATCAGTATACTGTTGTCACCATTCTTTATCTGACCATGGGTGTCGTACGAGGCGACTAAGGGATATAACGGAGCACGGACAGTAGCGTTCTCAGTGCTACTATGTATACCATCTAAAGCGATCACCGACCTGTCTGTTCATCGTGGTGATTATAGGGAGACAACTTATGACCGAATTACGTGGCACGAGTTGTACTTAGCTACTGAGATTTTTTTTACGCCCGTAATGTATTTTAAGTGCTGTTCTTATAAGCGGGAGGACCCGGGTTCAATCCCCGGAAAATTCTGAAATTATCAATTTGGAAATTGATAATTTTCTCTGTTCTGGTCTGGTGGGTGTTTCTTTTTAAACTTTGTGGTGTATTTGCTACTTCAGTCTTTTTTGTGACAATTGCTACTTTTACTTTAGTCAGTTATATCTACCACTATAATATTATTAATGTGAAAGTGTGGATGTTTGAATGTTTGTTACTTAATCAACCTAAAAAAGCTGAACAGATTTGTATAAAATTTGGCATGTAAAAGAACATAGGTGATCTTTTATCCCGTAGTAGTGCCCGAGGGAAAATTGAAAATTGTGTACGCGGTAAGCCGAATCAGACAGCATTAAATTTGGTATGCATGTCACCTATGCTATGGAAAAGGACAGCAAGCGAAGTTTCGGATTCAATTCTGTCCACGCAGACGAAGTCGCGGGCCAAAGCTAGTTATATTATAAATGTTCCTCAGGTCGCAGCTGAGAGCAAGCGCTATTTATTTCATGCGTTCATACCTAATGCACTGTATTAATAGTTCGTGCCTACACAAATAACTCATGAGTGATGCTCACAGACAGCCAAAATAAATAAAATAAATAAATAAATAAATATACTACAACAATACACACATCACCACCTAGCCCCAAAGTAAGCGTAGCTTGTGTTATGGGTACTAAGATAGCTGTTGAATATCTTTATGAATATAATACATATAAATACTTATAATATACAGATAAATACCCAGACACTGAAAAACAATCATGTTCATCACACAAACATTTTCCAGTTGTGGGAATCGAACCCACGGCCTTGGACTCAGAAAGCAGGGTCGCTGCCCACTGCGCCAATCGGCCGTCAAAATGTTTAAGAATAAGATGTACCTACTTGTAACAACTGAATTGAAAAATAATAGTAGATTTTTAAACAAGGAGGTAATGCAATGTCTTACGTTACGGGCACTAGGATTAATCACCAGCGTAACGAGGCATTATGGATCACCCGAGACGAAGTTAGCATTATCCTTGCGTTAAATCCTATACTTTTACACCTCGTGATTAATTAAAAACCCGTTTCAATGTTATAACAACATTTAGGAAATGGTTAATTTCAAAACACCATTATCATAACGTTTAGGAAATACATAAGTATACTCTTTGGTCTCTTTCCAGAGAAGAACTAAATTTATCGACATAGCTCAGCGAGTCGACAAGTGACAAATAGCTCGAAGAACCAATAGACGAATGCCCGCACCGGTAAACGCATTTGTCGGCCCCCAACTTGGTGGACAGAAAACATCAAACGAGTCGCTAGGAGCCGCTGCAAAAGCGGCCTAGGAACGTGGATTTTGGAACCATCTACAAAAGACAGTGTGCCCAGCCCTGTACGTCTATTGGTTGAAGTGACTATGATTATGACCGTACTCTTTGGCGAGTATCTCACTTTGATGAATGGGACAAGTGAGAAAGAAACATTCAAATTAAGGTAAAAAGTGATGTTTCTTCGAAGTGTATATATATATACGTCATCACACCATTGCCGGCCTATTATAGGTACACGAGTGTCCTCTCAGAAGGAGAAGGGCGTAGACCGTAGTCACTATTAGTTTTAAGGCCGCCTTTGCACTCAAGCACTTAGTACAATTACTGTTTTATTTGTGTTTTTCCTTTTGTGTTTTGTTGTTTAAAGTTTTTTTTCTATTAGATCTAGATATATTCCACCACGCTGGCCAAGGGTGGATTGGTAGACTTTGAGAACGTTACGGGAAACTCTCAGGCAAGTAGGTTTCCTTACGATGTTTTCCCGTACTGTTAAAGTAAGCTATATTTTAATTGATACCAAAATTTGTTTTTACTTAAAAACTATGTAGCTACGCATAAGTATTATGTGAGATTGTCGATAGTACAAGTTATAAGTATAGTTAAATTTATTTGAATAAGTGTGAATAATGTGCTTGCCTTCGAGAGCAGCACGTTTATAAAAGGTAAAAAAGTGTTACTTTTATTTTTGCGTAGGTGATAAGGTTAAGTTTAAGTTATTGTATTTTTATTTACTCATTGTATATGTTTACAAAGGTGTGTTAGCCTGAACAACAAAAAAATATTAGATTACGTTAGCAATAAGAACTTATTATATGTATTGTTTAACATTTGTTACATTTTATTGACAAAATAAAGAAACTTACAAACAAACAAAAAAAAATGAAGGCTTTATCTTAGTTTCTTTAATTTTTAAACATAATATACATATTAATTCCATTACCATTTAATCTTTCACGTAAATAAAATTGAAGAGGGAGAAGTTTACGCCAACTTATCAACAGACTGGATCGTTTTCAATTGGTCTGCGTCAAGTCTAAATTACGCTTATCTAAATAACTTTTCCGCCATCTCGGCAATCTCGGGTAGAATTTGATAGAAAAAATCTCCTTTCCCTAAAGCAATACGTTTTAATGGTTTAATGTAACTTCATCACTGGCTCATTTAGGAAATAGATAGGCACATATTATTATTTAGCTGTAGCCAGTGACTTTGCCTGCGTTTTTATCGTATTTTTTTAATAGCGCGGGAACCGTTTGTTGTACGGCATCAGTTTTTGCGTCTTCAGAATGCAACCTATTTTAAATTTCGATAAGATCATTTTAATTGTGTAGCTGTACATAGGTCACAATGAATCTTTTGAATCATCATCAGGTTAGATCACAGACAAGCGGTATTCTGACATTCGAATAGAAATAACTTTTAAGACTTACTTTAGGTGCATTTTCATTTCTGTAAGTAAAAGTAAATTATCTCAATAGATACCAACATTAAGCACTAAAACGTAGATCCATAGAAGAACCAGCGTTACCGATATAAGCTCAAAGAGTCGCGAAGCTAAAGTGGCAGTGCACGGATGACATCAAGCGTGTAGCAGGGAGCCGCTGGCATCCAATCAAAGGGACACAAACCCGGGTAATTGGAACTCTTTACAAAAGACCTATTTCAACCAGTGGAAGTCCCGGCGCATCGGTGAGCGCTGTTGTTCTACTGTTGGTCGCAGGTTCGATCTCCGCCAGGGGCAGTTTTGGAATACATAATTTCTGACTTTTCTCTTGACTTTTCTCGGCGGCTTGGACTATGGCTAGGTACCATTCTACCGAAAAGACGTACCACCAAGCGATTTAGCATTATTAGAGACTGCGATACTCCCGAACAAGTTAGCCCGTTAGCATCACACTTACTATAATACAAGGTGAGCATGAAGTGAAGGCCTAAATGTAGATAGATTAAAAAAAAATTGGTTGTCTGTAAAGTCGGCTTACTGACGATAGTTGTACGTGACAACGTCGTAAGAAAATACTGATGGAATGGTTGCATTTTTCAAAAGAAAATTTTAATTTTATTTGTTTGATAGATATTATCGTTGCTATAAACAATTGACACCACATTCACTTTTTACTGCACTTCATCCTTGCCGAAAACATGTAAATGTATTATTGTATAGAAGCTGTCCACGCGGACGCATCGCTCACTCAAGTAGGAGAGAGCCAGATGTCGAACGCGGAGGCCAACTGTGCCTCTTTGTCGCTCGTTCCGCGCTCTCGCTTGCCATTCAAGCCTTGAATGGAACGCCTCAGAGCGAGGTAACGCCGCATGCGTCATGTTTTTTTGTGCGTGTAGCCGGCTCCATCGAATTATAAGACGTTGTCACGTCAAAAAAATTGTCTCATTTCTATTTTTATTCGAAGCTCCATGTGCAAAGCTCAAGTGAGATTGTAGGATATTATCTAATATTTTAATCTGTAGGTACAGGTCTTATAAAGATTACTTACAAATACGAAGAAGATTCTTTTGCCGACGATTTTCCTGAGTTCCCCTATAAATTAAATATATCGGAATTAGAGATCATGTCTACATTCATGAAGGCAGATATGAACCAAGTTGCTTTTTACTCGTAAATTCCCTAATACCAGTCAAATGTATAATATTTTTGCTACTATATATAGATTACTAGCTGATGCCCGCGACTTCGTCTGCGTTTGTTTTTGTACTGAAATTTTTAAGTTGTGTATTCTTATAAAAAATCTATTCGCATAAACAATATATGAAAAGAACTGTCTGACCAGTCTCAGTTCCTCCTGTCACTTACAAAACATAGTAATCGTTATAGGACGAATCGAAATCGCATTGTTAGTTGATTTATATGCTAAAGGTTAACGAAGAACATTTCTATAATTTTTTTATATTGTGTAAAATAGCCAAACTTTTTTTATTCGGAATAAAAATTATATTACTTCTATTACCTCCAAGAATATGTTTCCCAATGCACAATAAGTGTCTTGTATGAATAAAATAACAGACGAACGGACGACATACAGATAAAAATGAAAAAACACGATTATCGAGTATAGTCTTCAATGTACACAATTCGACCAGTTACAGTTTATGTGTAAAGATGTTATTATGAAGTAGGTATTAACTGTAAAAACTTACAAAATAATTTTCATTTACAGTAGCGACGAACACTTTGACTCTGAAAATAAAGACCTTTATCTTATTACCCTCTATTCCTGGGGCTAATGAAGGAATTTCAAAAGAAAATAGCGTCAAAAGTGAATCGTAATTAAGTTTTACCCTTTGAGCGCGGGGATGTTCAACTTCTTTAATATCTTTAGAATTTCATTTTTCGCCTTTGCCTGTCTGTCCTGGGGACAACGGAATTATTGTGGAATAGTAATAATAGTAATAATAATCCTTAATCATTTAATAATGCTATGTTTTTCGTATATGTGCATTTATATATCGTAAATATATATAAATATTTATGATTGTATCTATATATATATATATATATAACTCATGAGTGATACGAGCTTATTTTATTTATTATATTAGTTATTTTAGTGTGTAAATTTATGTATTGTTTTATTGTAAATGCGATGTGTCAAGATGGCGTTAAACAAAGCAAAATTGTTAGATGCGTCCACAACTGCGTGAAAAACCGTACGTGGACCAATAGAATCCTACGACGTCGTTCATTGCGTTCCTTTTTTTTCCTATGCATAGACATAGGATAATAAACGAAATCGTTTAAGCTATAATGAGAATATCTCGAAGATTTATAATAAAACTAGACGATAAAGTACTAACCTTACTATAGTATATTAATAATATTTTCAAAACGAAACGTTTTGAAAATATTATTATTCAGAGTTTGTTCACGTTGAATTTAAATTAAACCTGCTTTATGGAAAATTCATGATTAAAACCTTTTTACACAGAAATAATAACGTTATTTTAAATTTAAAAATAGAAACCTTACATTCTATAGGTATATAAATATTGTTGGGTATAAAGGATTTTTCTCGTTTACTAAATAATCACATTTCAATATTAACGTGTCAGAAATAGAGAAAAACAAAAAAGTCTCTTACCAAATTTAATACAGCTGACTCTAATTTGAACCTTAAAAGTTTTAATTATTTGTTAAGTCAATTGTAAAATTACATTTAAACCATTATTAGATTTTGGATTCAAGCTTTACCTTGGCTTTTCGTATTTATCTTGCAACTGTGACGGTATTACCTTTAAAAATGATAAAAAAAAATAAGTATATGAAAAAAGTACTTATAAGTTTTTTTCATTTTGTTCAGTCATAATAGTGATAAATATACTAAATAAATATACTACGACAATACACACACATCGCCATCTAGCCCAAAGTAAGCGTAGCTTGTGTTATGGGTACTGAGATAGCTGATGAATATTTTTTTATGAATATAATACACATAAATACTTATAATATACAGATAAACACCCAGACACTGAAAAACATTCATGTTCATCACACCAACATTTTCCAGTTGTGGGAATCGAACCCACGGCCTTGGACTCAGAAAGCAGGGTCGCTGCCCACTGCGCCACTCGGCCGTCAAAGTGATGATTGAAGTATAGAACAACATTTTGACAAGAACGCTATGTCCATAATATATTTGAAAAAAAATTAGGCACGTTTTCTAATCATGCTTTTTGTCACATCCTTGCCAAAAGTAGGAATCATTTCGTCATTATCATCATCAACCCATTACAAGCCAACTACAGGGGTACGGGTCTCCTCCTACAATGAGAAGGGGTTTAGGCCGTAGTCCACCACGCTGGCCTAGTGCGGATTGGTGGACTCGCTGGCCTGGTACGGACTGTTTGAAAGTTATGCATTTCATGGTGCTACTTAATTCCCACTGCTGGGTAAAAACCTTCTTTTTCAGAGCTTCAATCCACCACGCTTTTAAGTAGCTAAAATATTAAGTCAATGTGCTACAATGTCAGTTGGCAAGATTATGTGGCGTATTGTAACTATTATTTATCGATAATATGTTTAAATATGGAACAGATTTTTTCACTGCTAGTGATAATGACCACGAGGAAAAATCTGTTCCATATTTAAACTCCAAACCGAAAGGTGCCATGTGGGGACAGCAGATCAGAATACAGTTGTCCATGACACTAAGGGAATGTAACGGAGAACTTGAAGCATCGTCCTCTGTGTTGCTACGACCATCTGCCCAGCGTAATAATCATGGGCAACCCTCCCGTTGGAAAAGGCATTTAGTCTAACAGTGTTAAAGGTTATTGATGAAGACATATCAATCCCGTAAACGACTTAAATCACTTTTGAATGAATGAAATTACTTTTATTGCACACCACAAAAATACATTTAAAAAAAGTACAACAAAACAACGTGTACAATCCTCCTTATCGCTTCATAGCGATTTCTTCCAGGCAACCAATGGCGATTAAAACAAATACAGGAAATAGGTAGGTGGTGCATATATACCCTTATCTATTGGCAGTGGCGTGCATAGAGGGTATCATCTGCATATCCTGTGCATACCCTCTATGCACGCCACTGTCTATTGCACAGTCTCAAACAGGTCAAAGTTCCTTGGTAAAATAAAGTGATAATAAAAAGAAATATAATATAAACACTCGACCGTACAAATAGTCTTACCATAATGTAATCCGAAGGGAATCGCCTGAAGCCTGAATACATTACCCGCTCATTAAGAGAATCGTATCTGCAGTACGGAAGCATATTAACATTTATTAATAATTGTATGAATTAAGTAATAACTATGTATAGAATGTCTAGTGCCTAATGAAGCAGGTTTCCTCTTGAATAGTAACTTCGAATTCAATCCAAATTGACAATAATACACTCTAGAGACTTATAATTATTATTATTTATTGAGAGATTTAAAAATTATTATTTTTTGAGGGTTCTAATACCCTGGTACTTTAAAACATAAAATGCCATAAAAAATATGGCATATTTATTTGTTTTAGTTTTTTCGGATATATCATTGCTAGTTAAGGGGAATGGAACTGACTTAGTTCTATACCAAGGTGCATGAAACACAACACAGTATTATTTTTGAGATTGAAAAAAAAAACCATTTCTTATAAAAAGGACCTCTTTCAATATTCAACTTTATTTTGTTTTTATTAATTGTTGTATCAAATGTAAGTGTGTAAGTGTATGGGAAGCGGTGATAGCGCAGTGGGTAGGAGCTTGACTTCAATTTAGGGGGGCCGAGTTCGAATCCCAGCACCTCTAACTTTTCTAAGTTATGTGCTTTTTAAGTAATTAAAAATATCGCTTGCTTCGACGGTGAAGGAAAACATCGTGAGGAAACCTCCATGACTGAAAGTTCTACATAACGATCTGAAGGGTATGTGGAGCCCACCATTCCGCACTGAGCCAGCGTGGTGGACGACGGCCTTAATCGCTTCTCATTATAGGAGAAGACCTGTGCCCTGTAGAGGACTGGTAATGGGTCGATATGATTATGATGATGAATTGTTGTATAATAGTGGCAACAGCAGTACAAATCCAGTAAACTTTTTAACTCTGTTTATCAGGGTTCATGAGATATAGCAAACTAACAGATAGATAGACGGACAGAGGGTCAATGATGGCTTAGTAAAAGGGATTTTTTTTTATGGTAGGTGGTATGAATTTTCACCAGCTTTAGTTTTTTGCTGCTTGTATCCAGTGACTCCCTGTAAGTCGAATAATATAAACATCATCATCATCACATGCACGGGGTTAAGGCTTTAGTCCACCATGCTGGCTCAGTAGAGATAGGTGGACTTCTCACGCCCTTCAGATCATTATGTAGAACTCTCATTCATGCAAGTTTCCTCACTACGTTTTCCTTCATCGTTGAAGCAATCGCACATAAATTTAAAGTTAGAGGTGTGTGCTGGGATCCGAACTCGGCCCCCCGAAAGTGAAGTCAATGCGCTATCACAACTTCATATTATAATCATTGGAAAAATACGCAAACTCACTTCAAACCCAAATTCTCAACATTCCCATAAACGCCAGCACCATTTTCCAACTCTCTATGTGGAAACTTCAGCGCTGACTTGAGCATACCCAGCGCTGGTCGCAGTAAGGTGTGACCTGGTTGGAGAGGTTCCGCTTCTGGCAAATGACTGGCTTGTGATGGCACCCCTACTATAGAAGATAACTCTCGGGGGTCGAACTGGTAAAACCTTCTCTGAAAATCATAACTCTTTATCATGCGGATTCTCGCAAAATTTTATGCATGGTGTCATACTTGTTCTTCTACCCATATCTGTACTCAATCTTATGAACAAATAAACGCAACAAAGAAGAATGTTATAAAAGAGGAAAGATTTGTTTGTTTTATCTCATGATTTGTTTTATCTGCGTGCGCGACTCTTAATAACCAGCCATACAAAAACGAATTAATTCCTTTGTAGTTCGCCGTAATAAGTGTATTCTTGACTCCACATATTATGAATATAATTGAGTGTGAGAGGGCGTAGTCGAAAGTAGGAGGAGTAGGAGTGAAAGTCGAAAGGTTTTCACGTGGAGACCATGAATTGGCTAGCAGAGTATAAGCTCCCTGGACTTGGTGGAGCGACGACTTCCAGAAAGAAGCAGCATCGATTAGAGGCTTAAGGCTGTAAGCTGTAGAAATAATTGTTGCTGTTTAAAAAGATCTATGTCCTGCACCACGTAAAATATACGATTCCGGCCAACTAAGTACAGAGACGAGCCCAGAAACAGAAGAAAAACTAAACATTTGTCCAGGTTTGGATGCATATTTCCTTATGATGATGAATGCGGGAGTACATAGTGTGTTTTGGAAGATCTGATCTCAGAAGCAGTACAGATTTAAAAGTCATAAAACAGGTCCCTGATTTTGGCAATGTACCTTCATAAATTGTTCTTTCAACAATTAAACCTGTAATAGGTAAAGTAACATCGGGGAAGCCTTAACCGAGTAATTTATTGCGTCAGCCGTAATTCCCACCTTGGGTTTACAAGGAACAAAATGAGGGGAATCCGAGAACTTATAATTTCTGAATATTCAATGGTCAGGTTTGGTGGGAGAGTACATAGGTATGACACGTATTAATAACCTACCGTTACCATTAAACGTATTCTATTCTATTTCGGCCACATTGTTTATCGATTAGGTAACTGCCTCTGACCTCTCTAGAACTCTTTATCAAATCGCCTCCGTTGCCTATTAGTCTAGTTGACAAGTTGAAAATGATACAAAATAGAGATACTGCTCTAAAAATTATGTGCGATAGCTCATTGGATCCAGAATGGCGCCAAAAGCGTGTATTAGCACAAAAAAAATCTACAAAAGTTATAAACAATTAAAGATGGCATTTCTGGTTTTTGCCAATATTTCATACTCTATTAATATTTAACAAATTTAAAAAAAGATTCTGAAAGAGGAGGAAATTTCTAATAAAAAAACTCCAACCGGAAACCAGAACTCCGCAACTCTATCTCCATTATTTATAATTTTAATTTAACGCTGCGTTGAATAGGTCTGCGTGCGAAATTTTTAGATTGCAAGCGCGGCGTCACAAGCGAGTACGGCACGTTACTTAATTTATTTAAGATATTGATTTTTTTTATTTGAAAAAAAATATAGTGTATTCTGAACACTATTAATAATTTATTCCTGTTGGAAATTTTATTTAAAGTAAATTTTTCAATAAGTTAAACAATTGTTAACAAACAAAATTTTCAAGAACTTCCGTCTTAATTGTAAGTAAAAAAAATGCTTATATAATAGTAGTAAAAAATTTTCGTTTCGTAGAGCCTGTCTTACATGCATACTTAACAAGATCGTGCCATTAACGTAAAATATTTTCGACGAAGTTATAGACAACAGATATTAATGATTATGTTTTTTTTGTAATTGAAGTACTTACTGCAGGTATGCGATCGTATAAACCTTCATTTTCCAGTCTGGTTTTCTAAGAATAAAAATAATAAAGGCTCAATATATTATTTCGATCTTCCCATGCGAATCCTGTTGAAATTTCTAATATGTTATCTTATTGAAAGCTATGTATATCCAGTTATTAAATTCGACGTACAGAGCAGCATATGCAAATCAAATTAGATAATATGTGAGGAAAATTGGTAACAAAGTTCTTACAGCAATATGTTCGAGTTGTCGTTGCCAGCTGACGCCATTACTTTGGAATACACTCTGAAATTGTTCAGTTCCAATTATATTATTCTGCATGAGAGATCAATTTAATGGGCTCGATTATTAGGATGGATCAATAACATTTTATGTATTCTTTTCCGTTCAGTAGGGCTGGAATGATACCATAAGGGGACTCGGCTATCCTAATCGTAGCAGGAGACAAAAATTATATCCCCTGATAAGGGATAAAACTAACGGGTTGGATACATTAGTTTTATCCCTGGCTAAGCACGGCAATAGGGGGATAGGATACCCCCTTTTACCCTCACCCTCACCCACACCCACACTCTCATACACATACACATACACACACGCGCGCGCTCACACTCATATTTAATTTTTTAAGTACAATCAATAATATTTAAAAAAAAATCTTATGGATGTATTTATGTAAATGTAAAACATATATATTAAAAAAATAGGTAGGTAGAATCTGGCTTCAGAACCGGTGATAGAGTCACTACACACAGACATACTTGACGTTTCAAAAGGTATTAGGCCTACTTGAAACAAATGAATTCTGAATTTGAATTTTTGAATTTGGAGTACCGACAAGAAAAGCTATTTGGATCAGAGCTGGTCCATCCGGGGAAGTATTATCACCATGCTTATTTCTGCCGCCAACTATCATTGCTGTGTTGCGATCTGAAGGGCTTGGTTGCCGGTGTAATTACAGGCATATGAGGCCTAACACCTACGTTAATGGACGCGGCTCTTATAAGAACTGTTCCGCGATACCCTGAGTAGTGGTAACACCTTCGAGAATTTGGTCGCAGAAGTTAAATGGTGACCGGCTTAATATGCTCTCCGTTTTCCTTTTTTTAGAAAGGTACGAGTAGGAACTAATGTTACGAGTGAAAGTGTATGTTTCAATTACTTACAATTGTTAACAATAAGAAAACTTTGGTATTTGATGCCATTTTCAGAGCGCATGCTTGTTATTACTAAGCCATTCTAACTAAAACGCTTAGCAGTTAAACTTTTCCGTTTGCTTAGAATGCCATTATTATTCAAACACCGTGAAATAGCTATTGCCGTATTTGTATTGCTACCCTGTGGAAGTACGTTTATACAAAATTAATAATAAAATTGAACAGCCGGTCTGTAAGTTCATAATTTCAAAACTGGCTCTTCTTATAGTTTAGATAAGGTTTAAAGACGATGGATGCGGGATTCCGTCACCCGTTGGAGATACGTCCTCGGCACACCCTGTGCACCCTGTGTTCCCGTTGCGATTTCGGTAATTGTAGGATAATTTTTGTATGGCTCAGAGGAGGGTCTGCAATGGCGGGCGCCGCTAGCTGGATCGCGATTGTGTGCGAAAGCGTTCCCGTGGTCGAGTTACCAGGCGGCTGGTTGGAACACCGTGGGAATGTAGTCGGTAAGAGTCCGACATAATTACCGTGCCTCCCCGTGGCGCGTTGGTATCCATGAGGATTTCCCAACGAGAAAAAAAGGTTTAAAAACTTACTGAAGTAATATATTATCTAGTTATTGTGATACAAAACTAGCAGCTTATCTTTTAGTAATATTTAAAGCTGAAGAGTTTGTTCATTTAAACGCGATGATCTCAGGAAGGAGGTCCGATTTGAAAAATTCTTTCATTGGTTGATAGCCCATTTATCGAGGAAGGCTATATACGAGTATCATCACGCTTAGACCAAAAGGAGCATAGCACCATTGAAGAATGTTCCAAAATCGGGGGTTTCTCCTTTTGATAACGTCCGCTGCGCAAAACGGTTAAAGTTTCGATAAAAACATGTATGACACTAAAAAAAGTCCGCGACAGCACTTCCTTACTAATATAATACATATCAATGTAAGTTTGTTCACGCAAAAACTACTAAACCGAACCTCATGAAATTTTGTACACATATTCTTGGAAGTGTTAGAAGTAATATACGATACTTTTTATCCCGATATTAAGCTCGGTTGCTTTGGGAGAGGGAATGAGTGACCTATCTTTAACCTGCCTGTCAAACTTCTATCAAAACCAATCCAACTGTTTCAAAGATAAGCTGGAACAGATTCACTAAAGGTTTTGACTCCAAGGTTTTGTTTATAGTAATAATTACCGTGTTTAATGGTTAATAGAAAACCTTTGTCTATAAACAGAGCAGTACTTCGCAGGACATGCAAGGAACACCGCAAACTGCCGCGCTCTGTCCATAAACCTGGGGCGTGGCTGTTAACTGCATGTGTCTGTAATTACACCAGCCACCGCGTTTTTAAGACCGGAATACAGCAATGCCTGAATTAAGCAAACCAGGATGACGAGTTGTGTCACAAAAAACTTGTTTAATAATGTCACGATTCCTATTTCCACAAAAAAATACCTTTATAATTTAGTTAGTTGAATAAATAAGCCTATGTAAGTACTTTATATAGATAATTTCACTAGTAAATAACTTGTATGTTGTTAATAAAAATAAACACTTAAATACTACGTACGCAAGGTAGCGGACCTGGTAGGTAGAAGAAATTGAATCGAAAAATGAAATAAAATTCTTTGTAAAACACGTTTCTAAAGTGCAATGTGTAAAAGTGTCAAGCTGTCAAATGTCAAATTTTCGAATCGATCCATTTACCACCCGCGCCTCGACACGTGCTCGCGTTCAGTTCTTCCGGTCTTTTACACGTTTCACTCTAGAATATCTGGAACATGCCTGTAGCCTTAGTACAAGATTTTCTCGATCGCAATCGAGTTCGAGTATTAAACTCTGCATCATCAAAGTAAAATGTCGCAAATTCGGTTTATAAACGTTTTATCGGAAGTCCAAGCTTAAGAATTGTAGACAAATTTGAGCTTTAACGTAATTATAATATTATCCATTTTACTTCGTGTTCAAGTATTACTATACTCGAAAACGAATTCTCGATTGCGAGCGAGCAAATCTTGTTCTAAGGCTACTGAATGTTCACATGACGGGTATTGAATGGGTTGCTAAACAAAATGGTCCACGTTTGTGATCCATTTTGTTAGGTCCACATTATTTTGATGTCAAATTATTGAGATGACATTGGCTAGAATTTGTAACTGTTTACAAATTCTATTCACAAGCAGTTACAAATTCTTCGATTGACTGACGTTTTTTAATTGACTTCTCCATTTATATAAGTAAATTTTCCCACTTATAAGGAGGTGAAATTTGACAACTGTTGAAACGAATTGAAATAAGAAATTGGCCAAATCTCCCACCACTGTTGAAACAACAAGAAAATAATAAAAAACTATCATGTAGACTACTTAACTCACTAACTTTTCGGGTAAAAATCACGGTCAAGCACAAATTTATTATCAATATATTTTATCAAGTCTCAGGGCCTTAGCCTTTTTTGTTCATTCAAGGTCGGCTGGTTTCCAATATTTTGATAAATAATAGAAATCTCCCGTAAATTTGATCCCAAATTCTCGACAAACGTCGATGGCTTTCAATTCATCATGTTTTTTCGTCTCAGTCGTCAACCATGATAGATGTTATTCGTATTATTTACTGTCAAATGCACTCACAAATCTATCGACAATTTATTAGCACTCAGTTAACGCATTTTTCTTTCAGAAAGATGAAATACATTTTGGATGGATTTCTGTTCATCATCATCTTCATCATCATCGTCATCACCTGGGTCGCTTGTGTCCAGCGGCTCCCCACGATGCGTTTGATGTCGTCTGAACAACTCGGTAGGAACAACCAACGCTGCGCCTTTCCAACACCTTGGGACCCCAACGTCCATCGGTTCTACCGATGTGCTCCGCCCATAACCACTTCAGCTTCGCGACTTTTTGAGGTATGTCGGTAACTCTAGATCTTCTACGGATCTCCTCATTTCTGATTTTATCACGTAGAGGTACTCCTAGCATAGCTCTTTCGATCGCCCGCTGAGTGACTCTGAGCCTTCCTATGAGGCCGATAGTTAGCGACCACGTTTTAGATCCGTAAGTCAGCACTGGCAACACGCACTGTTCGAAGACTTTGGGATTTTCTGCTACAAAATAATATTTCTATGTGAGATGTATTAACCAAATTCAAGATTAAGATTTTAAATAAAAGTAAGGTCCTTATTTCTTTTATTCCTTTAATAAAATCTTCATTGTAATGTACCTACTTATTTTAAAAACTTATCTATTTTTGAAAAAAATCGTGATCGTTAGCTTGCCTATGAGATTTGGTTTAGTGAAACGTTAATATACATCATTATCTAGGTAAAATAAAGGATATTTATTTTTATTAAAAACGGAATATTGTGGAAGCATTTTTATAGTTTTAGGATTTTGCCTTTCTGTAAAGATAGAGGCGTGAGAGCGACCATTATAGTAAAACGGTTGACAAATCCACGAGTCTGGCCTTTCAAGGCCCTTTAGATTTTATTCCGCACTTACTAATGTGCTAGAGGTTTTTTGTTCGAGCATAACGCGCTTATATTAAAGCTGGCGGGCTTCACATTCCAGCATTAATTCCGAGATAAAAGTTTAGCAGATTTCATCTTGACATTTGACCTGAACGTTTCAAATATCAATAAATAAACCTGACTCATTTTTAACCTCCGCCCCGACGCAAACGTGTGTGTGTGTGTGTGTGTGTGTGCGCGCGTGTAAGTGTGTGTGTGTGAGTCTGTCTTTGGCATTGTATTTAAATCCCGTCGGGAAATACAATTATAATACTATTATAAATACATTTGATTTAGTTTTTTTTTGTTTGAAAGGCGATTTAGCCGGCAGTGATCTTAGCTATTATGATTGATAAAAATCAGTCCAATATGATAGCTGCCACAAAACGGTGGACTACATATTTTTTCACAACTCCCTCTAAAATGAAAGGGCCTGATTAGTAAAATATTATACACTTATTGCAAATTTTTAATTCAAGGTGGTCGTCACCACCAAATGTCGATGGCAGTTAAAGAAAATTTTGGTATAAAGTAATTTAAAAGTCATGTAGTAATCATGTATAAAATAAAAAAAAATATTAATTGTACGACTATAATTTATAATTTTTTTAAGGATATTGTGATTTCGTAAAGTTGGTATTTTTATTTTTGTATTACACAACATTATTTATTGTTTATTTATTAATTAATTTCCTTTTATCTTTATAAAGTCTTACGAACCATCATAAACACGTATGGTACATAATTATGTAGAGGTAGCCCGAGCGTATAGCACTTTTGACCTTTCTAAGAGCATACCAATTTTAAGTTATAAACGGCCCGAAAAACGTCGCATTTCATATTCATAGCATTTCTAATATTACAGTACGAAATCAGGATGATATTTTACGACCTTCTTTCTCCATTTGATGCTAGAGGGGAGATTCTTTTCAAACATTTGTCGTTCAATAAATAGTTTCCTAGGAGAAAGACGTTATTTTGCAGGAAGTATAAGTGCTTCAATGGGTACACAAAGCGCCGTGGCATGTTCAATTTGTTTAGGAAACTGAAAATCTATTCCGGTACACGTGGTTGAGTTTAGATTTATCTGACGCAGGAAAGATCCGGAAGATCACAAATATTTCCATCCAGTATGACGTTTCAGCGAGCATAGAATTTTTATTCAGTCATTTCAAGAGGCTTTCAACTATTAATCTGTTAATTTCTATATAGGCGGAGCTTATTTAGCTGGTTATGCTTAATGATTTAATATTTTAATACCGTTTAATTTTACTTAGAATGCCAGGATAACAAATACAGCGAACCTACCACCAAATTAGTTATTACTACTTACTATATATACTATACTTACGATGTAAAAAATTACAGTTTTTTTATTAAAAAGTGTAAAATTTTACACCACAATGTGCAGGCCATGGAACCAATGACCAGTTATGAAGGTTCCCTGCCTAGTCCTTCTTCTTCTTCTTCTTCATTTCTTCTTCTTCTTCTTTCACTGGGCTGGTCTCCGTACTTGGTTGGCTGGAACCTTCCGTTGTATGCAGTGCCAATGGTATAGCTCCCTGCTGGGTCACTCTAGCCAGCCGAGCTCACTCCAGAAGCTTAGCAGGCCGCCCAGGTCGCCAAGTGCTTCAGGGAGTGATGCTGGGGAGCCAAGGTATGCTGCGCGTTGCTCTGCTACTCCTCTACTTTGGAGCAATACGTGAGTCGGTGTTTCATCTGCCTCCATGCTCAGCGCAGCATTTACCACCAGGTGAGATTGCAGACAAGGGCTAACTTGTAGTGAAAAAAAAATAGCTCTCCGTGCTGATTGTAAAACGGATTAAAAGTGACGGAACTTCTCCATAAATCCTCGTGACATTTTCCCTTCGGAAAGAAAAGGTTCAACTTTTGCGGATTTCATGATTAGTGGATATAGTTAGGCTTCGTAAGAACCTCAAAGAATGGTACCAGGTATTACAAGTTCTTTAGGTTTTAGCTCAAACGTAATATCCAGTGAACGTGAAAACTTTTTTTATTACCGTCAGGGTATATTATGAACATAAGCTTCTCCTGCTTTTCGCGGAGTATAGCAAATTAAGCTTAATTTTCATAATATAGCCAAATCTACGTTTATTTTTAAGAACAAATCCAAATTCTACTTGATAAATAATATGTCAGTATAAGTCGTTTCCAGTAAACGATGGTCTTTGTTAAACTTATACGAACATTATTTTTAGCTGCATTTTTTTTATTTGTTATGCTTTGATACTATAGTTTATAGGTCTATATGTACCTTCTATAGTGTACGCTCACAACATGTTATAGTTTTAAGTTTTCTCTACTAAGCGAATTTTTGGGATTCTTTTGAGAAAATAAAGATATTAAACCAGTCGAACAAAGCTATGTCACCAAGCGATTAGGGATATAACTGCCATAACTCTAAAAGCTTAGCCCACCAGGTGATTTTCCAGTCTAGGGCTAACTTGTAGGCTGTAGCAGTAATAGTTAAAAAATATTAATTAGGTTTGGATAAAAATTTAGATGAAATTTTGAATATGTTTTTTTTTCACTATAAGTTAGCCCTTGCTGGACTGCAATCTCCCCTGGTGGTAAGTGATGATGCAGTCTAAGATGGTAGCGGGCTAACCTGTTAGGGAGTAAAGTAGCAAAATCCCTCATCGGTTTCCGCGCGACATTACACCGGACGTATGCTGAGTATTCCAAGTTAACAATCTTAAGTTTAACTCTTAAAGAAGGTACTCTTTTTTGAAAAAGTGGGCTTGTGTTCAGCAGTAGAACATTACTAAGCTATATAGGTACATATTTTCTTGCATGGATATGAGCGCTTTTATTTTAATCCAGGACAAATGAATTAGAATTTTTAAAGCTATTTGCTGCGCTCTGAATTTTGCTTTAACTACCACTCGATTCATGTGATGTGTGAGCGTGTACATTATTCTACAATATTCCTTTCTATTTATCCCACATTGAGGGAATTGTGAAAAAATATGTAATCCGCCATTTTGTGATGGCGGCCATCTTGGACCGATTTTCATCAAATATAGCGAAGAACACTTCCAACAAAATCACCTTTCAAACAAAAAAAAAATGGTTCATCCGTTTGGAAAATACGATGACATACAAACACACATATACATTTATATGTCAAACTTATAATATACCCTGTCGGTTTTATGTTGGGGTGTAAAAAAATACCTTATGGCTAACATTTTATTTCAGTTTAGTGATCCTTTTAATTGGATGATTGCTGATGGCTCGGGATTCTGTCTGCGTGGATTAAGGTTTTTGCCTTTTCGTTAATCAGATAGAGGGATAAAAGCTTAGACCCACCTCGTAGCTCCAATGTGGTTTTAACAATTATTATCACGATAATATATTAGCCCTTATACCCGGGATTGACTGCTAAACATACTTTCAGTTGACACGACAATATTTTTAAGTCCGGGCTTGTGCTGATTTAAGAAGGAAATTTAGATATAAAAGTATTATTTTCCATTCCCGTAAATCAGACTAAGGACCGAAAATGTGTCCCAGTTAGGACACACGCGCACATCACCTGCACAAAGTCCCCGGGCCCCGATGTCTGACGTCACACGGACGTGGGGGCGTTCGGACTAAGTACTAGTTTAAATTCCACCAAAGACAGATACAACGAGCCAAGCCGAAATCCTCGCAGGAGGTTCCCTCAGGTCAACGTCCACCTTCCCTTGTTGTCTTCAAGCCCTGTGACTCTTCTTCCTGTTGACGCTTGTTAAGATGGCGATCAGCTATTGTCCCTTTAAAAACTTCAATGAATGACCTAGGATCTCGTGGTCAGTAATCCAGTATGCTCTACCAGACGAATACAGTTGGATATTTTGTACGTATAATGTAAAAATTATATAAAGCAGTAGAATTATCAAATTATCAAAATAACACACACAGCTTAAGAACACTTTTTATTTTCACATTTAATATAGAAAGAAATATTTAAACGATTTCCTTTACACTTTTAGTCCGCTAACTAAGCGGTTGGAAGTCATCCTGAAAACAAAAAAAACAGTTATCAGTTAATTACTAAATTTTTAGGGTTCCGTACCCGTAGCATGCCAACCGGAACCTTTTACCAACCCCCCGGTATCCGTCTGTCCGCTTGTGATCCTAAAATATCGCTGTACGCTGATATATTGAATACATCGGCGTGTCTACGTAACCTTTTCGAGTGTACAGGCGTGATTTTATGTTGTGTTATTGCGCAAACAATGCATATTTCCCCGTAGTTGTTTTACTGTAATTTTTTTTGTTGTCTGTCTCCAGAAATACTCATCGGATAAATATGAAATTGAAATAGGAGCATAACGGAATAAACCCATATATACCCATATGTACCCCTATATGTAACTCCGTGCCCGTATACATAAAAACACAACTGAATTGCCAATTGATGATGTTTTTAATGCCCAAAGCCGTCTCCTTTTCTAATTCGATTAAAAATATATAGCGTATGGTCAGTCTTTGATCTATACCTACTCTGTATCAAGTGGCGTAAGAGAGCAGATGATATAAAATGAGTATGAGTTATAAAAACTTAATCGTTGGCTTTTTATACCTCGTGCAATACCTACCCCTCAGATTTTTTTTTATTTTAACCCCCGATGCTAAAAGACGGGTTTTATAAGTTTAACGTGTTTGTCTGTGGTATCGTAGCTCCCAAACGGATGAATCGATTTGCGTTTAGTTTTTTTTTGCCATGGATAATTTTATCACGAGTGTTCTTAGTCATATTTCATGAAAATCTGTTCACGCGTCTGAAGATCATCAGCTCTTTTCTACTTGATGAGGGGTTCTGATTAACTTCCTTAAGTCCAATCAAGTCAATCAATCCAAGTTCATATTTTGTGTCAGAAAGTTTTAAATTTTACTTTTTTATATCTAACGTTTAGTGCTAACACTATGCAAACCCTGCCCGCTCAGTGCAAACACTGTGCAAACCCTGTATACAAGCCATTGGCGGTATCATCGATTGCGGGTGCACAAAGGACTAACAAACAAATCTACCAAGACTAGACACAGCAGGGAATTGATTAACGTCATATCTGCGCTGTCCATTCAGGCCGATTTACGATATTTGTCCGGCACCGTGGAACCGATGCAAAATTTCTACTTGATTTGCGTCTAAGTAAATTATTTCAAAGTCAAAGCCAAAGACCACAATAAATATTGATGTAATCAAATGTGCCATAGACGGATTTTGATGCTTAGGTACATTACATTAAGAAATCTTATATTGTAGTGAGATGATGGCGATATGGCAGTGGCGTGCATAGAGGGTAAGACCAGGGTAGGAAGATGAAAAAAAAGTTATCTATAAATACTTAAGGGTAGACTTTTTATAACACTTCCAATCCCTATCCTTAAGTTTTTATAACTCGTACTGGAGATTTTCTAAATTTTATACCATCTGCATATCCTGTGCATACCCTATACGCACGCCACTGCGATACGGTACATACGTAACAATGGGGCGAATATTCAACAATCGCTTATAGCGGACGTCTAATTCAACTATAAAAGCTAACTGTTTACCAAATTTCAACCTTTTCCGTGCCGCAGTTAGAGCTGTACCTACGTGGATAGATCAGTCAGTAATTTTGTTTTATAAATAAAGATTTGAATTTGTAATAAATTCTCCAAATCGTGTATTAGTGATAATTTATATTAGTGGTTTCATAGTCCCTTCCAAATGTCGTTTATATCCGATTTGGTGTTCCTGACGCTCCGATAAATACAACAATCCAATAGGTATTTCGCAATTATACAATTCACAAGTTAGTTACCGACGTTTTCAGCCGGAGGGCTTTCGCCGAGGGCCTTTAAAATTTATCTTTCCATTTGGAAAACTGTTTGCGTAGAAGATTTTGCAACTTAAACATAAACAATCTTTGATATTGAAATTATTCCCAAATTTGTTTTCACAGCGGATTTATTAGTCTTACAGCATCTTTGTACATGGATCTGTATTCTTATATAAAAGAGTAGGCGGAAGAAGTTTAGTGGGATTTAGAGACATGAAATAAACGTTTGCTGGCATTCGTTCCATCATAATGTGATTTATGCACCACATGACGTCACAAAGATCCTAATTTATGGATACTAATAAACGAACACGAAAACTCCCAGATAAAAATTCAGGATCTGCCCTGAGTTCGATAGAGTGTCTAACCTATGATAAGTATACTAAGATAATGAGTATTATTTAATAACTAGCGTACCCAGCACGCTTCGCCGGGCTAGATTTTGCTTTATTTTATTTAAACAATAAACTTACATCATTAAATTTTTAATTTAAGTCTTATAATATATTAAATCATTTATTTATCTCCGTATTCATTCTCTTCTATTCTCTTCTCGAGCGGGTGAAGATCATTATCTACACCCATGTTCACCCAACAATAGAATATCATCATAGTAAATAAAAGCTGTATTTGACAGTTTGACACTTCAAAAATAGGAGTGATTCCCTGAAAGTTTCATTGAAATCGGTCCAGCCGTTTCGGAGCCTATACGGAACATACCCACACACTTTCTCTTTTATATATATAGACTAGCGGACCCCAGCGCCGTCTGGCGGGCTGATTTGTGAATCTAAACCACCCAAACGCATACCGAAAAATTAATTTAAATCGGTCCGGCCGTTTAGGAGGAGTTCAGTGACATACACACGCACACAAGAAATATATATATAAAGATTTTAATTATTTTTGGCTTAAGCCTTGAACACAAATATCCTATAGATTGACAGAGTACAATTTTACAGAAAGATTCTGTAGTGGGACTTAACAAAAATCCTGTAAACGAACTTATGACATTGTAGCCCAGAAAATGATACTCGCGAAAAATTTAAGCGAATACTATTATAATTTACATTTGTTTCATTTTATTGATTAGAAAAAGAATTAAACAAGCTTCGATGAAGTCGTGGGCAACTGTAAGTAATGCCGCTACCATATTTTCGGGATTTGGAGAAGAATTTTGACGCAACGTACCTGACGAAACACATCGTCACATCTCGGTCTATTCGGACCAAATGCCAAATGTCGGTAAATTGCGACGCATCAAAGAGCTGAGGCAAGGATCGCCCGCTTGGTTAAATTTTGCTACTTCAGTTGCATCAAGTACCTACAGATTTTTCCAGAAACTCTTTTGAATTTATCTTTCACTTTGATAAAATTTTTGCGTTGTAGATTTCTATCTAGAACGTATAACAAAAGTCGTTGTCTTACATCATCGATTTTCAAGATCACCTACATATATATTTCTTTAGGTATTATAATCAGAAAGGCTTATGGCATAAAAATAAATGTTTCTTTCTTTATTATGTTTGTACAGGGACTATACAAACAAAACAAGTATGATTTAAATATGGTTTATTTACGCATAAGTTATTGAACTGCAAATTTTACTAAATTTCAATATTAAACTTGTGTATTTACTCTCACACACACTCTTAACTTTGAAAGTATTTATGTAGAAGGGTAACTGTTTTGCCTACTTTATATATACGCGATTTTATATCAACACATACGTGATTACTATAGAAGCCTAACTTAAATGTCTGTTATTATGCCACTTGCTGACACCCCCTACGATGACATAATAGTGATACAATTGCACGCCTCATAAGCGAAGCGTAGAGGTGGGTTTACGCACACTGAGTGATTCTCCAACTAAAAATGTCACTTTTTTATTCTTTATTGCTTTTATAAGTGAATATAAATAGACAAATATTGAGAAAAAACACTATTTTCAACACTTATGATATTTTTATATCTGTTTTTATTATTTAAACTAACTAAAAAGTTGTTTAAAACGTTCTGTCTTGGACGTCCGTGTGTCTGTATTTGCAGATCCCGTATCTTGTGGTCACGATATCGAGCGATATACTTCACTTATCGAGTTTTTTTTATAGGCTTCAGTATTTTGAGGAATAGAAGGGTATTACTTTTAACGGTATAATTAGATGTAGTTTAGTAATTATTTAATTAATACTTTTACAAATTTTCAAATAATCTCAATTTTATTGTAATGAATGAGATTATGAGGCGTGCACTTTTGGTTTTCCAACTTTTAATAGAATATTTACGAGTAAGTTTTCCGTGTCTACATTATTTAACTCTTTACGTACATCCACACCAGTACGTACCTAAAGTTATCCAAGTGTGAAATATTAGAGTTAAGACTAGGCTCACGATATAGAGGTTATATAATTACTGACCTGATTGTAATACCACCATTTCCTTCCAAAAAACAACGACGCTCCGGAAGGGCCAAGGCTGTTTAATTGTGGGGCGTATGGATTTACGTTCATGTGATTTCCATCCATCTAATATGAAATAATAATAAAATATAAGGACATAAAATTATGGTAGCTTAAAAATTTTAATGTAAGATCATCGTTATCATCAATTCAACCGATTGACGCCCGCTGAGTAACTCTGATCCTTCTTATGAGGCCCGTAGTAAGCGACCACGTTTCAGATCAAGGTCATCACTGGCAACAAGCACTGGTCGAAGACTTTAGTGTAGGTACTTATACTACACAGACGAATATACTACGACAGTACATACATCGCACACTAGCCCCAAAGTAAGTGTAGCTTGTGTGATGGGTACTAAGATGACTCTATTATACAGAAAAACACCATTCATGTTCTTATACGATAATTTTCCAGTTGTGGGAATCGAACTCACAGCCTTGGACTTAGATATCAATGTCACTGCCCACTGCGCCCATCTGAAGTCAAAATAAACTATACATACCGTTAATAAAATAGCAAATAAAACCGAACCCTTAATATTATCACTTGCTATTTTCTCCTTCCATCCAGATTATAGACTTAGCGACAAATTATGTATGCGTTTGAGTGAATACCGTAGTAATTCTTTGGTGACTAACATAATGTTATATTACTTTTAAGAGCATTTATTATACCTTTTTGTTCTTGACGTATCATTTTATTTAGTTCTTACTTGACGGCATGTAGAAGAATCCGACCCGGCACCTCCTGCTTGTAAAACTATATAATGCTACTACTGCAAAAATATTTCGAACACTTACAAAATGATTCCACATCCAATTCTGTTTATATTTATCTTTGTAAACGCTATATGGGTTTCCTGGATTCCTATCATAGTCCGAGGACCCAGACGAAGACGAATCCGACGTATCTGTCTCCGAGTACAATTCCCGGTCTCTAAACTTGCTTTGTTTACTCGGCCCGTATCTTCTCCTTGTTGCCGGTAACTGATAATAATGAATTCAAAATTCAAATTTATAGTTCACTAGCTGCTGCCCGCGTTGATCGTCCACGTTTATTCGGATTTGTTTTTTTTTATTTTCTGCAATGCTAAATGTACACAAAAATATGTACCAAATTTTTTGTGTGCATTTCAGTATTTGAAAATCACTGAAGTTGATATAAAATATAAAAGTTCTTCAGATTTACATAACTATTTAGTCACTATATAAATCTTATATTAATATCAGATTATACATTATATTACATACATTTTATATCATTAGATGGGTGTATTAACTATAGTTAGCAAAATCTTACTAAAACCTTAATTAAATGTTAAATGTAAAGTATACCTTAAAGTAGAAAAGTATTATATCTTAAATAAAAAAAATACTAATTTTGGTTCCCACGGAATTCGTAAAAAAGCCGTTATAAAAATTCCGTAGGAACCGTTCGTTTGTCGGGGATAAAAGTACCCGGTGTTTCAACTAACTCTATGCAGAGTCGTTTTTTTGTTGGGCGTAAAGTAAGGACAAACAAACAAACACATTAAAATATTAGTATGGATTTTACGGAATCTATTTAGCAAATGTTACGTACGCACCGTTTACGTCGGGTGGGCGGAAACATACTATTTTGCGTACGGAATATAAATGCCGCTGGTTAAGTTCGCACAGCTTGTCAAAAAACCTGTGCAAACTGTTGCTTGTAAGATGGTATACTTTAGAATATCCCTGTTGGTAAGTGATGATGCAGTCTCACATGGTAGCGGCTAAACGCGGGGTATGGCCATACCCCTAATGGTTGTTCACGAATAATCGTACGGGAATTCTAAATCTCTTGGTGGCATATCTTAGTTGTTGTGGTGGTAGCTAGCCGAAGAGGCAGACTAGACCAATATTCAGAAATTATAAACACCCATATTGCAATCTGCGGTAATAGAACCCGGCACCTCATTTCCTTTTGCGTTCCTTTTTTAAAACCACAGCTTTCATTGCTCAACGAGTGAGGTCGACAAAATATTCTTGTAGAAATATAAAGCCAATTAAAACTGACTTGCAGTTGGTACGAATGTAGAGAAATGAATATGCTTTGCGAATAAATGTATGCTATGAAGTTTCTAAATGCGTCCCGGTACAAGAAACACTTATGAAACTCAGCAGAGTATTCTTTAAGTCCTCACCATCTCACATTATCACTCAAAAATGAGTATCTATTAAAACTAAATAATAACTCTCTTTTATTATTCTACATTTGAAAAAGTACTCGATAGTATTTGCAATTTACCCACTGAAATAATATCTTCGTTTCCCTCGTTCAAGCTGAAAACAGAAATACTGATATCATACATCCCAAGAGTTTGTATCTGTATTCGATGTAGAATGTTGAGCATCGTTACTAAATATTGAATGACCAATTCGATTACCTACATTTATACTCGCAGGGCATCCCGTGACTTTTCAGTTCTTACCCACTTGGGTAAGAACTGAAAAGTTACGGACATCTCTTGTGTCGTGGTCTAGGAATGATTGTGTACAGCACAAACACAGTTTTTAATACTTTTAAAAAACAAAGAATTCTAGTACCATTAAAAAGTATTATAGTTTAATTTATATACTTCAATGTTTTTAGTGAAAAAGTTATGTAATTATTAAGTTCAATGATTTTTATTAAATATGGTTATACTGAAACAGACGTTTTATAAATATGCTTTCGTTGCAAATTTTTAGGGATTTTTAATAATATAGCAAACATCATGTTCCAGTCCGTTTTACGCTAAGCTTTGTTTTCTGTATTGGTGTGTTATAGAATAAAAATGTAATTTATTTTTATTCATTTTACCTTTCAAGTTTTATGGGATTCGGACTTCACTGCTAAATACTAAATACAGAAAGAAAATACTACTAACTAGTATAAACACAGTTTATACTAATTCAGTAGTCAATGGAAAATTGGATTGTTTTTTACTTAGATGTTACACTGTTTTGTGATGTAAAAGACATCTACTAACTATTGTTAATATTATTCAATTTAATAATTTCCATGTTTGTATTTGTTTTATGTATAATGTGTAAATTGAATAAATAACAGTAATAACATATTAAATCAATGATAGATTAATAAATAATTTAACAGAATTTATTTAACAGGATACTATTTATTTTTTAAATGACGTAAAAACGAAAGGAAAGTAATTAGTCCGCCCTGTATAAATTGCACGACAGACGCTCCAATCTCACATTGCTGCAAGTAGGGGAAAAGGCTCAAAACCTTTCAGTAGGTATTGAAACTTCAAATGACGTTATCCATACGAGTTGACCTAGCAAAATGCGCCGAGGTCATTTTAGTGCTGGACAATGCGTTATACTACACACTACACTTACATATATGGATAGATAGATACATTTTTTATTGCACACAATTAAGGGATAAAGATAATAGACATTGGAAATAGTACTACAAGAATAATAAAAATGCGCAAAGGCGGTCTTATCGTTTCGTTGTATAGTAACAGTAGATTCGGTGTGCTAGCTTCCTAAATTACTTGAGTTAGCGTTTGTTACCAGCCTTAGCATCAAGGCTTTGAAGACTATGGAAATCACTATAGGATATTAGAATATCTGAGATGACAAGCACCTAATAAAATAACTGTCATGTCTGGGACACAAACCACGTAGAACCACTGACAAGAATAGTATTTGAGCTCAAGGCACAAAAGCAGGCCATTTTAAGCCATAATTAATTGCAAAATGCCACTGGAGTGGTCTGACTTGACTGTCCAACGACACTCGATAAGAATCCCGACCAGGCCACGTGTGGCTTTGCACAGTTTGCGGCTACTAGGGTTCCTACGTCACTATTGCAGCAGTGTGCAATGAATTTCTAATAGGATATCCCACGCAACCAAGTAAAGTTAAAGCCTTGGAAGAAATAAATGTTTTCCATCGATTCATCTGCGGTGCTATTGTATTTGGCCTGAGAATAAAAGTTGGGAAAACTTTGCAAGCGTTCCGTCTGGAACATAAATTCGTATAAACTTACCCGTCTAAGGCTTCGCTGGCGTTGTTCTCGATATCCAACTGCTGTAAAAATATACTCAAGTTTGAAATCTGAACTACCCCGTTGTTGGTTACAAGGATAGTGCTACTTAAAAAATGTAGGACTTTTTTAAAATATATTTCATAAATATGACTACCTTCCTGGCGCAACAGTGAGCGCTGTGAATTTAAATGGAAGGCCCTAGGTTAGGTTCGCGGCAGGGGCAGTTTGGGAATTTATATTTTTCTGAATTTTGTTCTGGTCTAGTCTGCTGGGAGGCTTCGGCGTGGCTAGTTACCAACCTACCGACAATGACGTGCCGCAAAGCGATTTAGTGTTACGGTAGGATGTCGAGTAGAAACCGATTAGGAGTATTGGTTTTACATAACTGCCATACTCCCTAACAGGTTAGCCCGCCACCATCTTAGTCTACATCATCACTCACCAGCGGGTGAGATTGCCGTCTAGGGCTAACTTGTAGTCTAATAAAAAAAATAAAAAAAAATACCGAGAGGCCGAAAGAAATATAGATTAGTTACTCAAAACCGGGTTCTATGGTACTTCAAGTTCCCAAGAAAGAACTCCTTTTTTTCTCTTAGCCTATCATTCAAAATGATCAAATTGAATTTCAACTTGGATCTGTAAATATAAATAGACCAATATAAATAGATACTGGCCGCAATATAACACAAAAGTTCTTTACCTCTTCTGATTCTTCCTTAAACCTGTAAAATAAAAAAAAAAAATAAGTCTATTTCGTTTTCGCATACACAAACAAGACCGTGGGGTTTAAATACCAAACTAAAGATTTATGTCCAATAGTGGACGTACATATTTTACGGTCTCGGGCCGGATTCAAATGAGTGAGTTTTTTTTAACATTTAGTTATCAATAAAATTATCTGACGTCCTCAGCTCTTATTTTTGTTCATAAAGCAATAGCTAAAAAAGCTACTGGTGAAATGTGGCTTTCAATATATTTTAATGTTTTGTATTTACATACAACCCTTTTTATTGAAGAGTTTCTGCCTAATGGTCTAATATTATAAACGCGTATCTTCGTACGTATGTGAGTATGTTTGTTAGTCCATCGTTCCGCAAGTTCTTATCTCATTTGTCTGAAATTTGGAATAAAGATATATTATACCCTGGTTTAACCCAAAGCCTTCTACAACTTTTTGCCTTTTTTTTTCTAACGTCAAAGGTTGTCTGGAAGAGATCGCTTTAGTGATAAGACCGCCATTGCACGCTCTATTTTATTTTTATTATTTTAAGTTTCTTCTGTATTTGTGTTTAATTTATATAAAACTAGCTGTTGCCCGCGACTTCGTCTGCGTTTGATTTTATTTTTAAAAGTATTCAGTATTGCTAAGCCTTAAATGAGTATAGTAGTATATATATATATATATATATAACATGTGACTGTCAATTAATTAAAGACAAATAATTTGCAATAAAATAAAATTGCGACTATAATCAAAGATCTAAGCTATCCTATCTCTTAAGTTGGACCAGACTGCTCACGGTGTGCCAATTTAATTTAAAATCGGTTAAGTAGTTTAGGAGTCCATCGCGGACAAACATCGTGACAGGAGATTTATATATATTAAGATGTGTGTGTGAAATAAAGACTTAAAACAAACAAAAAAACGGAAAAATCTATGGTTCCTGCGTTATTTGGGAAAAACAAAATTTCACGTCGATGAGCTAGCTATATCTGTATGCATAGTTTGCCATAGTAAATTTCCTTAAAATGTATGATATCTGCACACGTAACATGCCACCAATTAGTGTTATTAGCTGTTTTAAAGAGACACCGATGATTGGCGTACTTTGCATTAGGTGGTAATTAATAATAAATAATAAATATACTACGACAATACACACATCGCCACCTAGCCCCAAAGTAAGCGTAGCTTGTGTTATGGGTACTAAGATGACTGATGGATATTTTTATGAATTATATATACATAAATACTTAGAAAATGCATATAAACACCCAGACACTGAAAAACACTTAATGCTCATCACACAAACATTTTCCAGTTGTGGGAATCGAACCCACGGCCTTGGACTCAGAAAGCAGGGTCGCTGCCCACTGCGTCAGTCGGCCGTCAAATGATATTTATGATAAAGAAGAAATAGTGACGGTAACATTGGCACTGAAAGAATTCATGACGACGGTAAATTATACAAATAAATGTACTTTTATATTCTTACTTACGAATGGTTATTAGCCATTTGCATTAAATTTGTAGGGTCAATTTCAATAATAACCTGGAATGAAAAGCAATTTTATTTAATGTATTTGAGTAAATAGAAGATGAAAATAATGTTAAATACTCTATGCAAATTTCCAGGCCCTTGTAGTTTTCAATGCTTATCTTTTGAATTAAAAATTACAGGTTTTTCAAGATTCTTTATTCAAGATTATTTAATTCAAGATCACCATACATATAAATATTAGTTTTGTCACGCTGCAAAGATTTTTTTAATTTTTAAATATATCGTTTTATAAAAGTTACTTCACGAAATGTTTTATTTATAACGTACCACCGGATTACTGAAAAATAAATAAAAACACGCTTTATTCTATAATACATAGTTATTTTATGGATGGAGTATATTTAATTAAATTAAAAGAAATAGTTATAGTACAATATCAATACCAAGGAAATTGAACAATCTACGTAACAACTTATTCCAAAAAACATAGATCTAAAAGTTGAAATCGTAAAAGACTACAAATAAGTATGACAAGGAAAAATAGAAAGAAAGCGAAACAATAGATAACACAATAGTTACCTGAAGATGGGCAAAGGAAAAGTAGAAATCAATTCTGGACATAGGACGATGCCGTAAATAAACTAGAAGGGACGATGCGCTAAAACCTTTGATTGAAACTGGCGATGCCAGATGAGAACATTGTGGCAGTAGGATAGTTTTATGAAGGTAATATCAATATAACAAATCCAAGATCGGGTGCTGACAATCGTTTACATATCCCTGCTAGTCACAGTCATAGTAAGTCCGTCAAATTGTGGAATAGCCTTCCCTCTGAAATTCGCAATTCCAAATCCCTACCCATCTTCAAAAGCAGATTGTTTAAGTATTACCTAGCAGAGTGTGTTTATGAGTAGGTAGTATTAGTACAAAAGATTGTATTACTATGAGGTATATACATTTGTTTATTATATGTATATGTATATATATATATATATATATATATATATATGTCTCGATCTACCATTTCTCTTATATATATATGTATATATGTTTATTTTATTAATTCTTATATGTGTATGTTATATAGTATGTAGTAGTAGTAGTTTTTTTTTTGTCTGTGTATGTTTCATTGTTTGCACTGTCCCTCTTGTTTTCTATTATTACTTTCACCAAGGGTTGTCTGTAAGAGATTGTTTTTGCAATTAGGCCGCCTTTGCACACAACTGTATTTAACTTTTTTTATTATTATTTTCTTTAAATTATTTTTAATTTTACTAACTTTTTTTTGTTTTCTTGTGTGTTTCTTGTATTGTTTCTAAGTTTGTGCAATAAAGTATTCTAAATAAAATAAATAAAATAAATAACAAATTGTACTCTCATTGCTCTGTATTTATATCTCTGTAACTCCTCTTTTTCTTTCGTGTACAATAAAAATGTATTCATTCATTCATAACAAAGTTTCCCCGACCGATTTCGGCCACGGTGCCAATGTGCAGGAAGATTAAAATTTTTGAAGTTCTTTTGACGCGTTAGAGATACATTATGAGAGTACATTTTTACGATGCGCGCGCATACCATAACAAAAAACCGATACCCTGAAGTTAGCTTCAGTCAACATTTTAGTTTTTCAAAAAGAAATGGTTTGACAGTGTACACTTTCAATTGTCAAGTATCATTTCGGTGATTCAATCGATTCAATAGTACAAAAATCTCAAATGTTGAGGGAAATTTGGTTGTCCGATAATGAGATAACTCAATAATGCGTTATAATAAAATTTTAAATGTATTATATACTTTTTTCTATTGTTAGTGTAGTTTTTTCTACAACCGTCGAATAAGGCGAAAGATAAAATTTTTGAAAAGATTTTTATCTTGTTTCGCCAAAGAAGTATAACCGCGTGTATATAAGTGCACACACTTTTTTTTTTAATATAAATATATATTATAAATTGATTTTTTAATAGATATTATAAGTGCATAAGTGTGTGTGCTAAAACAGGAGCGCTCTCCATTTGCTCACTCGTCATAATCCGATGGGATGGCAGCTCGAACATGACCGGAGGAGAGATATCAGGCGCAGAATTGACTGTTTAACGTGCTTTCCGAGGCACGGGGGTGAATCAACCCCAATATCTAAACTCGGGGTTGGTACTAAGAATTTCTTGATAAAAAAACCCAATAGTATTTCTTGACCCGACCGAGTTGACCCTAGGATCGGCATTCGAATATCCTAAGCACTAGACTAACGAGGCAGTTCAACATAGTTAAAAATAGCGCCATAACTAAAATGAAACAGATAAAAAACTAAGGCGATAGATTTTGCAGCAATGAAAGTAATAAAAACGTACATTTCAATAATTAATCGACAAACCTATCGTGAAGAGTTGAATGTTTCTTATTCTGAATCTTCCGTATTGCTTTCTCTAGCAAATATGTCTGCGAAAGAGTATAATTGTATTGTATTGCATTTTTTTCTGATTATAAAGGTCCATGTATTAGTAATTCACAATAAAAATCTATGTTAGTTATAACTTATGTTACTAAATACTAAAGCTGTCATCCAGTGTGCTTTGAAAACACTATCCTACCTGTCAACTATAACCTTCATAACAATATCAGAACAGTATTGGAGCTGCTCTCGATCCTAAGTTTGAGGGACGCGATATTTTTCCTAATAATTGCGAAGAAGCTATTAACTTTGTTCTCTGCAAACACACCTGATGCACTACACTGCCTGAATGTATAATTTGTGACCTTTTGGTATACTCGTAATTAACCCATAGAGTGCAGATATAGAAAGACTGACCAAAGGACGTTAACAACGTATCCTTCACCTCTTTCATATAAAGTCATTATTTTTTTTAGCAATTAATCAATCAAGCAATAAATCTTGATACCTCTTCATCAATTTTAACTTCTCAAAGTGTTTAAAGAATAGTTAATATTAGGTTTCAATTCATATGCTTACCAGTATACTGTCTGTTTTTCTAAAGTCTGAATAAAGCAGCCGTTGATTCGTATTTCCAAATCTAAAACAACCATTTAATCCTTAAGTCTGAGATGTAAAAGTGAAGGGTTGAGGTGTATCTTTATTGTAATTTAATATTGTTTAACCAATCAACCAAGTTTGATACAATATGTAGGTATTAATATAGGTTTTTCTTTTCCAGTAAAAGTTATGTCTTTGTTAGCCTGGAAGAGATCAATCTGTGCCATCTAAAAATTGTTTTTAGCTATGTTGTATAATAAATGTTCATTCATTCATTCATTCATTTTGCTTTGTGATCATAGATCCGCTTTTAGAGTTCATCATATTTCCCCTACTTACGTTATTCCCAGATTTTTAAGATTTCCATATACTACAGTGTCTCCTGTGTCCTTCTGGGGAAATTTCACTGAAGATTTCAACATTCCTCTTGAAGGTCGCAATAAGGTATGACCTGGATGTATCGGTTCTGCTTCAGGAAGATCTTCTACAGATTGAGGTATATCTAAAATATCTTCGTCACTAGTGACGTAGCGACGTCTCTAAAAGTAATGGGATTCGATGATATTGTTTTTCTTATGGATTTAATATTCACAGAAACAAGAACAATTATAGTGGTTCACAAAAAGTCACATTAGTTGTCAGTTAAATGAACTATCGTGGTACCTACCCTATACTAAGATTTAACCTGTATAGGAGGCAGTCTCTCCAATTCCGACGCTAAAGGAATACAATTATACTATCAGTTGTATGTTTTATGGACGTAGAAATGAACATTTGTTCTCTTATTATCTTCCTTAAAGTAATATTAACAAACTCTCAGTTGAGGTTCTATTTGTCATTACATTTCCTCAGCGAACTTTATAATCAAATCAAATTTGAATGAATGAAGGTAAAAACTGCTAGGTCAGACTGACCATACAATCAATGAAATTGCTCTTAACTATGCTTAATTGATTGAACAAGAAAGAGGCTAAATATAACTCGATTAACCTTTTCTAAATTAATCTGCATGGTATTGTAATTCACAGTTATATTTTCGTCAAAAAAACTACAATATCCGTTTATTACCAAAACTTTATCACGACAGGACACTTGATATGTACTGGTGGAAGGTACGGTTGGAAATACCTTTGTCCAGCATTGTATAAATACAAGTTAATATAAGCTCATTGTTTCTTAATTACTTTAGGCTGCCCTAATAGAAAACGTTCCTTTACTTTAGACGCTTTTAGTTTGTTGTTCATTTACGTTAGACCATTTCATAAATCTAGTTTGGTTTACAATAGGATTCGGTCGTCTAACATGATTATGCACTCCGAGTCGACCCTGAAACTCTCATGCCTAAAACTTTTGGTCTCGAAGCGACATTTAACAGGAGTTAGCATAACTCAATAAGCCTCTTTGGATATACAGTTAGTGAATCCGGTCTTTAACTAAAAACCTTTATGAATTCTTTTGGATGTTTTCTGATTAAAGACAATATTTTTATGTTATCGTCACAGTCAACTGCTGGACCTATAGACTCTCCTAACGGGAGGATTGGTCCATAATCACCACGCTTGGCAGACGGGTTGGAGATCACAGTAGATGGATCATGGAAGTTGTACTACAGAGGACATTGCTGCGTACTCCGTTATATACCCTTCCGTGGGAAAAGCAGGGTGGTGACAACAGTATTCTGATCGGCTGTCACCACACGGCACAATGTTATCATGTATTTTTGTTATCATAGACCAAGAATTGAATCCTCGAGGGACATTCTGAAATCAAACCCTCTTATCTAGAACTACGAGTATATACAATTGTATCTACGAATAAAATGTACTTACTTGTATCATCTCAATGAACCTTTTTATATCCCTTGGATGTATAACTTTCGTTTGAGAAAGAAACATATTGTTCTAAAATAAATATTAATTTTAATATTCTAAGAATAATCCAATATGAAGCTCGCAATCAAATATTTATTTTATCGCCCTTTCGACAATATCGAAGAATATTAAAAACAATCCCTACCGATATCATTTCGACCCCTTTGCCCTCTATTAGTCAGAGGGTTTCAACTAACGAAATATTATAATTTAAATATTGGCTCTAAGAAATTGCGGTAATAGCCTAGTAAATATACTACGAGAATACACACCTCGCCATCTAGACCTAAAGTTTTTTTTTTTTTTTTTATTAACGATAGGCTAGCGTTTGACGACAATCATGCCCGTTAGAAAGCAATGATGAGGTCTAGGTTGGAGCACGCTTGCCTAGAAAAAGCCTATTCACTCTAGCCTTGAAGGTACTTAAATTATACGTGGCAGGAAACACAGTTACCGGGAGGGCGTTCCACATCTTAGCGGCACGTATCAGAAACGTGGATAAAAAAACGTTTCATGCGTGTTGATGGGATATCAACCACATCAGGATGCCACCGCTCTCGGTGTCTCGCTGTTCTGTGGTAAAACGGGGTAAGCGTAGTGCCTTGTGTTATAGGTGCTAAGATTACTGATGAATAATTTTTTTTATGAATAATATACAAAAATACTTATAAAATACATATAAACACCCAGACACTGAAAAACATTCCAGTTCATCGCACAATCATTTTTCCAGTTGTGGGAGCGAACCTTGGCCTTGGACTCAGAAATCGCCAATCGGCCGTCAAAATGTGTGTTTGCCGTTATAACAACAAATAAAACGCGGTCTCCATACAAGAAACGTGACTTTTGGTGATTTTGCACAATCATTATGTTAATACTTTGTAGTGTTATATATTGCTGCTTGGGATGGAACCCTTCTACTGGAAATCCATCTCGCACTTAGCCGTTCCTTGTATAATTGAAGTTCAAATGAATCTTCCATCTTCCTAACTTGAAGAATTAAAAAAAAAAAATACCATTCAGCTGCAATATTCATTATCCTAAATATTTTTCATAATATAACTTACCAAAAAGATAAGCCACACAAAATATACAACACACTTCATTTTAGTAATTTTATTATTTCAACTTTCATCTAAAGAGACTTTTCTCATTTTCCGTACAACTAACAATGTCTTAAACGATCTTTCAATTGCGGATCAAGCAATTTTGTACTTTACCACTAATACGTTAAAGTTTGAATACCACTGAGCGAAATATTTTCAGGTAATTGCTTTTATGTTTCGTGATATTACTTAAGTTTGATTCTACGTTTGTTTAATGTAAAATTGGATTAGCAAACCATGAAATTGAACAGTAGCAAAATTAGACTCAATACTTATATTTTAAAGTTAAAAAAAACCCGTGCTACTAGTCGTACGACTATAATCTTCAAACTGATTAAAAGTATAGTATTTTCAACAGACTTAAAAAAGTTGGCTATTATAGCTAAGACATAATTGCAAAGCTACCAACTGAAAGGAGTACAAAAAAAACTGTATTAGTAAAACAATAAAATGCAAGAAATAAAAACGTTGGGACTGGCATATCTTCGAGGATAAAAGTCCCCAAAAAAATATTTAGTCTTCATCATCAGTTCCACTTGACCATAATATGGTGCTTATTGAAGGAAGATGCTTAAGTTCGTTTGAGAAATACTCAAATTATATATAGGTCCAGGCCCTCAACAAATCTTCACTACATTAAAATGGGACCTCTGAAGTATAACTCTCAGAAAATTAATTATCAAAATCTTTTTATAATTGGCGGAGTAATCGAGTAACAAACACACCAAAAAAAACATACAGTCGAATTGAAAACCTCCTCCTTTTTCAAAGTTGGTTGAAAAAACTTCCTGCTGCTTTAATTACGGTTGGCTGTAACTTTACATTATTTATGAACCATTTTTTTCACAAAATGAACTCTTCAAGTTAACTTCATTAAATGATTCAACTTACTTAGGCGTCAGCTACCAACGTTCACCATTATCATCACTCCACTGCTTGAGTCTGCTAGGTATTTTTAGGGAGATCTAAAATCTACCACTCAAATGCCACTTATTTCCAGCGGTTCCCAGCGACACGCTTGATGTCGTTGAAGCTAGGGGATGATCAACGCTACATTTACGGTGCGCCATTTTAGCACCTTGGTACCCCAATATCTAGTTCCCTGAGCTATATGCTACATTGTAATTTAAATAGTGAAACGGGTAACACTGATACTAAATGCGTGCCAACCTTAACTTGAGCCTAAACAGCTAGATATGTGGAGTCACGGATGTCTGCGAAAGCGTTGCCGTGTCCCAGCCACCAGGCGACGAGTAGTACCACTGAGATGTTTAGTCGATATGAGTCCAACTTAACCAATTCGCCTCCCTGGGTTGTATCTGTGAGAATTCCCCACTTTAAAAACAGGCCTATTTGAAAGTAGGTAGGGTGTGTTGAAAAAGTCTCCCAAATTCTATTAACACATCACGTGACTAATGCACCTCTGTTTATTTATCAGGTTATTTGTACTCCGGTTATTGGACCTCAATATATGAAGTGATAAATTCCGAAAAATTATTGAAGTAGATTGAATGAAGAATAAACTTTATTCTGAAATATCCAAGAGCACTAACCAATAAAAAAAAATAGCATAGGAAAATGAATTACTCGGAATATTTAAGTCTTTTAAAAATGGATCATATTTTCAAATAATAATACGGCGCAGTTTTCTGTGGTGGAGTTTTTTGTCCACAAAATGAACATTGTGAGAAAATTTTGAGCGATGAGCATGCCGTGCTTTATCTACATCACTGGTGGCCACTACTAGTTGACCAAATAAAGGTCAGTGTTTTACTATATTGTAATTTTTGTTGAAACTTGAATCGGAATCTAAATTAAAAATACAATCTTAGCGTAGTAAATTATTAAATACATTTTAATGAACTTAAAACTTGCTTGCTTAAAAGCCTTTATTTATTGTAACTTTAAATCATAACAAACAAAATAAAACTTACTTTTAAAAGGACTTGCAGTCGAAAACACATTAAACAATTATTAAAAGTTGCTACCATCTGAGCTGGGACATATTGAACAAAACCAACAACAGTTGTTGATTGTCCACCGGATCCAACTGGGCCCCAAGTCTGCTATTACAATTGTGTGTCAGTGATCGATCAGTGACTTCATAATTGTCAATTTTGGCATATTTGGTAGCCTGCTAACACAATGGTGTCATTATGGTGTCATTATGATTTTCCGATGGAAGACCACTGACACTTCAATGAACATTTGCTAGTCTGCTGCACAATGACAATTCAATGATCGCACGAATTGGTAGTCTGCTAATATTTTGACAGTTCTATTGATCATTGTAAGACAATTGAGACGCCATTCTGCAGTCATTGCCTTTTAGCAATATTATTGTTGATTACAATTAAATTGTGGAGTGTGAGATCATAATATTCAGATTAAGGTGGAATATTTTTAAGTTGGCTAAGACTATTTATGTTCATCAATACCATTTGATTGAGCGTAGCAGGCGCCGTCGAGCCCTCAGCTTGCTAAGAAACAATGTAGACGACTTTTAGGATATTCCCGATGCGGAATTTATAAAAAAAGCAGTTGCTTGGGAAGCAGACTGTAATTAGTCAAGTGTGGGAGTTCGCTCTACTTAGGCATTCCCAAACCACGTCGGAATGAAGAAATATTGACGGAGGCAAAGGTAAGAAAACAACTTTAATTTTCGTTGCTTTTTAATTAGGTATAGTACCTATATCTCAGAATATGTTATGATGGTATGGCTGTAATGCTAGTATTTCTGTTGCAGTTACTGGTAGCACTAGCATTTTATGCATCTGGCTCTAAAAAATAACGATTGGGCAGAGAGTCCCCCACAATGTTTCTCCGATCACTGCCTCAAGAGCTGTGGGACAAAGAACGGAGGTGCTTAACACCAAATTTAATAAAAAGTGTTAAATGTCCAGAGTGATAAGGATGCCATTAAGGCTAAGTTAAGAAATTATATTTTGCCAGTTATATGCTGAGTACTTTACCAAGAAGAATGCTTTTTCAGCTTCTATGAAAAAAATTACTTTAGATATCATAGAGGGGACACATGTGGCAATAATAAGGCCAAATGTTCATGAAAGGCAATATTATAACACTAAGGTATTCTATTCCCTAACTGTTATAATAGTAACTTTAATATTGAACTCATATTTTAATATTATGTGATATATCTAGCCAATAATCTTCAATTTATTTAACAATCTGTGACTCAGATTTAAATACATATATTGTGCCTGCAACCCAGGCTCTGCTCTTAACTCCAATGTGTGGCAGAGTCACCCACTCAGCCAACACTTAACTCCATTAAATGATAATGGGGCATGAGGTTTTTTTTAGGTATTACTTATTTTAGGTTTTTTTAATTAATTCCAATATAGATTTTTAATTGTCAAGGTTAATATTGGTTGGATTTTCAGGTGAGTTTTTCCTCTGTTGAAAACTATGATGACCACAACTTAAATACTATAGAGGGGACACCACACTACTCTATGCATGAAACTTGTGACTGTATGAAATACAGTAGAGCGCTGTAAAAGTATATTGGATGAATGTCTCAGGTAAAGTAAATAAAATGCTGTCTTTAGATAGCATGTTAGGGTCTCCTAGATTGAAAACTGTAGTAAATCATGTACATAGTTTGATGGTCAAGTGTTTTATTTCCAAATATCTTTTTCAGGTGATTGTTTAGAGCAAGTATGCATTATAATCCAATCACTGCTGGCAAGATTGCAGATGCATGTTGTGTTTGGCACAATATAAAGCCACAACACAATTAAAGCAATTCTTCTGCAAGAGGCATTTAACTTTTGTGTGTTATTAAAATTATTTTTATAAATCTATGAGGAGACAAATAATACAAGTTAATAAAGATAAGACACTGAACAATGATTTTTATTTACAGTAATTTAGTTTACAAATTAATACATGTAAAAAATGAAGACTCTTCAGCTGGCTTCCAATAAAAGCAGGAGGATATAATTTTTTCTTTAAATACCAAATTTCATTTTGAAATCCAAACCTTTATTGTTACCCTTTTTATATTCATTCCAAGAATTATTTATTTTATCTGATGAAGTTCCTTATAGATAGAGGACAGAATTCTTCAACAGATAACAGCAAATCACTTTGTTCACGATTAGAGCCGAGTTGGACAGCTCTATCACATAAGGACTTGGTTCACAGAGACTTCAACGAGTAAACCAGGGTCTGCTTGAAGGTTGGGCACTGCAGCAGGCTCTTGTCAAAATACTGTGGACAAAGGCATATATTATGAGTATATGTGTTCCAAGGGTTAAACATAGTGTTTTGTCCTATTAATCTATTGTTTTCTAGCTTTAGTTTTAAGTTAAAAAATGTAGTTAGCACCACCATGATAAGTACAAGTTCATAAGCACCTGTAATATGCGTACATGAATAAAGAATTTAAGAATTTTATTGATTTTTTGATTACTCCCCATAGTTTTGTGTTTTTTTAATTAAATTACCAGAGATACTGTTGAAAAAACACACCAATTTGATACCTACTTAGACTTCATATCATGCTTAAACAGTACAAGATTTCATTACTTACTTTCGCTCTTCTGTGGGAATTTATTTATAAAATTTGAGCGTAGGTACGCAACCCAATGCCGCTTCGCAGGGCAACGTCCGTTATTGGTACAGCCGCAGTGTCCAGGCTGATCTGTCTAACTCTCCAAAAGCAGCGACGAAGTTTGCTTTGTTGAGCATTTTGTTTGTTTTGATTATAATTTATATATTTTCACTAGCACGAAATAACGTCAATGAAATTTAATGTCAATTTGACAGTTACAGATTAAATATAATTATTTTTGACAAAATTTGGCACACAAAATATTTGTTTTTTGGATTCCTTCGATTGTTTTACTAAATGTGATACAAAGTTCGTCTTTAGAACACAAATCAATAACATTTAAAAATATTTCTTATCAAAAATTCGCTTAATTGGACATTATTAATTAATGGTAGTTTTTTAAATTTTACTTCTCAAACACATTTTGAGCAAATGGCAACACTGATTCCCTTTCTACCACAATGCAATTATCATCCAATTACAATCCAATTGTAAGACCATTGTGAATTTAGTAGACTACGAACTTTTGGCACAATGATAATTGGATTACAATGGAATGGTGTCATAATGACAAATCTTGTAAAATAGCAGACTTGGGGCCCTGGGGGAACTCTTTCGCAGTTAAGTAGAATTCAACAGACAGAAGATCAAATTTAGACAAATTGAAACTGTTTTAGTGCCAATGGAACCCGCAATTAAAAACAAAGGACGTACAATATGTTATGCCCAAATTTATAGTTAATATTACGAGTAGTCACGTTATAAATCTTCATAATACTTTATAGTTGTCTTTGTTCATAATGTTGACGTGCTCTTTTAAATTATTTCTGATATTATTCTTTACATTGTTGTGAGGTCTTATTGTATACTTTTCGGGCTACTCGGGTGGTTCGGACCTTATTATCTACATTATTATTTTTGTAATATCAAATTATATTTAAATAGTTTATCTACAATATCACTTTTTTCATGTCTAAATGCAACATGTTTAAAAATACTGAATAATTAAATAACATAATTTATTTCTTTGGAATGTAAAAAGTCTTTGGTTGCAGTTTACTTGGCTCGAAATTTTAATTAGCAGGTGGATGAACTTTACTTCCAAAACTTCCCATTACGTTGCCGGGTGGGAAATAATTAGCCACAACATAAACTTGACCTTCTTTAGTTCTGGCAACGCCCACGCCGACTTCTTTGCTGTCTTCCCATACGACTTGGGTAAAATGTCCGGAGCCTAAATTAGCAGGCTCTTTCCCAAATGTGTGGCACTTTATTTCACTGTACCATTTATCTACAGGGGCCCTTCCAGTTAGTATAAAGTTAGGGTCACTAGACCAAGCGTAGAATATGTTTTCGCCATATTCGTTTTGGTCTCGATGCTCTACTCTGCCCTTTTTAGCTATAGTCTTGGCCCATTCTTCAGCATACTTACACAGCTTCTTACTAAGCTCAAGTGGTGGTACTTTATGTTTACTTCTGTATTCATTATGTGCTTGCAGAAATTCCTCTTCAAACTTATTGTCCGATATTGATGTTGACCTGAATATTGTGACCAAGTCGGACGCATAATCACTTAGATTTTTGCTGTTTCTATGATTGGGAGATGGAGGTGCCAAATTATTATTAGATTCTCTTGGGGTACTTGTAGAACTGTAACTTGAGGTTGAACGGAATTGTAAAGCCCCAGGTGGCGGAATATTTTTAACGAATTGGCCACTGAAGTTGCCCGGAGGATAATAATTGGCGACAACATACAGTTTACCGGATTTACTTTTAGCGTTACCAACTCCAAGCTCTCTAGTGCCTTTCCAAATGATTTGTGTGAAATGCCCACAATTTAATACGTCGGGTTCCTTTCCGAAAGAATAGTCATTGATTTCACTGTACCATCTGTCGACGCAATCTTTCGCCCGTATTTTAACATTTGGGTCTGGAGTCCAGCCACAATAAATACTTTCTCCGTATGTCTGATTTACACTATACGCCATATTATCATTTTTAGCCAACTCCTCTGCCCATTTTTGACTTACTTTACTAATTTCTTTATTTAAAACCAGCGGTGGTGTTCCATGTTCTTTTCTGTACTCGTTGTGTGCTTCCAAAGCTTCGTTTTCGAAATCACTTGATTTTGATCTGAAGATTTTACTCTGAAAATAAAGAAAATTATTTGTTGTTGAAAAATACACTTAACTAAGCAACGTGGCGTTTTAATTGGGAAATTATCTAGAATCATAAAAATTCTTATACAAATCATTGATTCACTTTTAATATTATCGTAAGCCGATTACCAAATTCATAACGAAATTTTATGAACAATACCTACGAGTAAGTAATTCAACATAAAAAAGTGATTAAAGCTAATCAGAATCATATAACAAGGAACAAACATCGTTATCACAAGTTACTCATACAGTTTTATCAAAAGTTATTTCCGTCTTTTTAGAGTGACATGATTTTATTTATAAATTGCCATTTTAGACTTGACTACGAATTTACATAATGAAGACTCACAACGCTCTGAACGCCCTTAGAAAGTATTTTTTTATAAAAAAAAATATCGAGCTGATTTAATTTTTTACCGACCTTTAACTTATACACCATCAGATTAATTTCTTATGCTGTGCGAACTTTTGAGACGTTTATATACGCACTATCTTATGCGCGCGACTTCACCTGCGTTGACTTTAGAATTGGTTCTAAAGCTTCGCTCGTTAACAATTTTTAATCTTACCACGGTTACTATTAGTGTTCGGTATAGAAAATGCATGTCCTTTTCCACAGCATAGGTGACATGCAAACCATATTTCAAAGCTGCCCGCCTCTAGCTTAGCTCGCAAACAATTTTCAATTTTCCCTCGGGAACTACTTACGGAATCGGGATAAAAGGTAGCTTTTGTTCTTTTCCATGTCAAAGGCTACATGCTTGTCAAATTTCGTTCAAATCCGTTCAGCTGTTTTTGCGTGATTGAGTAACAAACATCCACACTTTACATTTTTAATGTTAGTAGGATTTTTGACGCATGGTAAGATCTGATAATAGGAGAAGGGGTAAAGTTCCAAAAAGCTTTTCAGCACACTCTCTATAAAGAGGCAACAGAGCATACAACGGGAACCGATGAAGCTTCTGTAGCGAGTTTCCTGAAGTTTGCTGTTTAGTTAGGGGTGGTCAACTGCCTGATTTTGAATCCGATAGTGAGAACGGTCAATATTAATATCTCCCAGGCCAAAAGAAAAAAGCAGTTTACAGTTTACAGTTTAAGGCCAAAGAAGCTCTTGCCTTATCTAATAAAGTAAGCACTTTTAATGTAGTAAATCGTAATTAAAGTCTTTTGAGCACCCAACTTGTTTCGTAGCGAATTAGCTAATAGTTTTAATTATATTCCTTTTGCATAGACTAAGTGAGGTTGCCTAAAATCTTAGCTATATTTTAGAGAAATAAGAGGTACGCTTTAGTTCTAAAGAGACTAATGCGTCGTAAATTTCACTTACGATGTACAAAGCAATGCATATTAAAATAGGTAAATTAGCTTTTAAATTTTTTTGCATGAATGAATATACTTTTATTGCACACCACAAAAGTACATAAAAAAAGAAAAGTATAACAAAACTTTCTTTGTTTTTATTTTATTTATATATATATATATATATATATTTATATTTATTTATTTATTATACCCTAAATCAATGTATATATCTAATTGTATCTTGGTATTTATAATATATAAATATTTAGATCATAAAAGGAAGTATCCTAGTCCTATGTTAATCTAAAAGAGAAGTCTTTCATGGTCTCCACGATACAGGCTACCTATTGTGGAGACCACTAGAAATTGATTTTTGTAATCTTTTGAAAATAAAGATATTTTTTTTTTTTTTTTACAAACAACGTTTACAATTTAGCGGCCTTATCGCTTCATAGCTTATATCCCTAGGTACGTCAATACCTCTCCTTTTGACCAATAGTTATCACCTGAGAGTTGGTGAATAGTTTTTTTCTATTGACATCACCTAAATTGAATGCCTACTGCGATTTAGGCGATGTCAATAGAAAAAAACTTTCCTATTGTATTTCATTGCCGGGGACGGCCGATTGGTGCAGTTTGCAGCGTTTGCTTTCTGAGCCCAAGGCCGTGGGTTCGATTCCCACTACTGGAAAATGTTTGTGTAATGAGCATGAATGTTTTTCAGTGTCTGGGTGTTTATATTTATATTCTAAGTATTTATGTATATCATTCATAAAAATATTAATTAGTAATCTTAGAACCTATAACACAAGCTACGCTTACTTTGGGGCTAAATGGCGATGTGTGTATTGTCGTAGTATATTTATTTTTATTTATTTTATTTGATTGATTCCTAGGTGTAGTGAAAATGGGTATAAGACGAGGACTAGAATTAAGTTAGAATCATTAGTTCGTCATTTTCACAACTCATTGAGCTAACCTGGTAAATCTAGTTCCCAGGAACTTTTTATTTCTGTTTTTATGTTGAGCATTAACTGTACTATTAAAGACGCAATGAATCTAAGTTTGTTGGATTTTTGTTGGCTGGATCGATAAACCACAAAAAGAATATGAAATAACTGGAGCATTTTCGCAGAAATATAAATGCTAGTTACCCACGTCCCCTCGCCCTTCCTAACAGATTTATCAATGACTAATGCACTCGATACGTTTCCGCCTTTTCTAGTAATGGGTTTTCGATAAAAAAATTGATATTTCATTTACGTTTGCCTTAACGTTGACTCTTATATTGTTTTTCGTTCTTGACGGCTGATAACACTATTAATCTGCTGAATATGAAATGAAATTTATTTGAAAAGTTGTTTTTTACTGACAAACCCAAACTTTTTAAAAATGTAATAGACTAGCGTTTGACCACAAGCTCACCTGATGGAAAGTGCAGATGGGACGTGCTTGCCTAGAAGATACCTATTCACTCTTGTTTTAGAGATACCCAGGTTGTAAGAATTAGGAAACACATTTAACGTTGAAACCTTGCGTATAAGAAAAAGATGCAAATAGCTTCTTGCGAGTTTTTGGGATATTAACAACACAGGGATGGAAAACCCGCCCGGTGTCTTGCAGTGCGATGGTAGAAAGGCGTTGGAATATTTCAACGAAATAAAAACTGAATTAACTTTATGATGTCAGCAAGATGCTAAGAGAGTATTGCTGTTTACACTTCCTAGGCATCGCCTGAATCGAATGGCTAATGATTTATAGAAAAAAAAGTTTCACCAACTCTTAGGTGATAACTATTGGAGAAAGGTTCATATGAGACTATGTATCTCCTAAGTATATGCGTTACTTATTTAGGAATTGCCTTGTTAGTCGTTAGGGAAAAAGGCATAAGTTCGGAAATCATGTTTACCTGAGAATAATAGCATTTTGATAAATTGTAACAACTACTTTACGCATTCTGTACATTATATTTAATGCAATCTTATCGTTTTTTTTTTTTTAATACCACTACAACCCTTGACTCCAATCTCACCTGCTGGTTAGTGATGATTACTGCTGGTTATTGCAACGGGGTAACGTGTTAGAGGTATAGCAGTTATATTAAACTCCTCACCCTAGTCGGCTTCTAAAAGAAATCGTACCGGAACGCTAATTCGCTTAGCAGCACGACTTTGTCGGTGGAGTTATAACTAGCTACGGCAGAAGCCTCCCAAACCAGATAATTGTTTCATATAATGACAAATGATAATACGCAATTTGGTTTACTTAGATTACATATTGTATCCAATAGTTTTGATAGAATAAGACCAATCTATAATTTGAATCTATATTCTTTTAAATTTTAAAGCTAGAGCCAACCAACGACGCGTACGCTGTGATGTGTGAATTTTCGACCAATCACTGGATGCTCTGGTTTGATCAAGAATATTATTATTGGTTGCAAAGAGGACGCGACTGGGAAGCTATAGTGTAGCCTAACCTTAATTCTGGGCATTTACTCCGTTTTCTTTACCATAAAACTAGATTATTCTGTTTTTGTTTAACATAGTTGTTATATTTTTATGTGTATAATATATATTATCGTGGACAGGATAGTGAAATAGACGTTTATCTATACCGATTAGATTTTAGTCCGTACAAAAATGAACTCAACAAAACAATTCTCAATAGATTATTTGGCCTAATTATTTACATCAACCTTTGGAACCAGTGAAACATACTAACAGTGAAAATAAAATACACTTTATGTATCTAATAACTGTTGGCGGATTTAATTAAATATTATATTTTATGACGTAGAAGTTTAAGTTAAAAATAAGTTACCCATTAGTCAAGTAACTGGGTTAGATTGTAATCTGGCATAAAGTATCTCACAGATGTTTTATGGTTGAGGAAAAAATACAGTTACTTTCTCCCGTTATCTTGCTGATTAGTGTATTTTTTTGTAAATATTAGTACTTCAATAAATTCTCTGAATAAACTGTTAGACAATCTCGAGACAGCATTATTTGTGATATAAGGTAGGAAAATTATATTTTATTTTGGAAAATATTTTAAGTTTATTTAAATTATAAATATAACCTAAAATAAACTATTTAAAAACTAAATAAAATCTAAAACGTCCTCGAAACCATCGCAGCGAGGCACAGTTCCCAAGATGCTGGCAGCATTGCCCCTTTGGATGGCCAAACTAATTCGTTGGCCAAGGTAACTGCCCGCTCTAGGATCACCGGTAGACTCGATAACCCTTTTCGATAATTCTTTGAAAAGGGCTCTTGCCTCCGGACCCCACGGTCCCAAAGTCTCTACTCCAAAAGGCACAAAAATGAAGCTGCTATCCAGGTTTTCATATTAACGCCTCTTGGCCTGCTCGGCACTGGAAGCAGCCGCACCTACCATTGACGAAGTGGCCTGGATGTGTGATGCAGCTAGGGTATCAACACAAGTTGCATCCCACAGAAGTGACCTTCCAAGCCTTTTATTTTGTCAAATTATTTTCATAAGGCAAATTTAAAATGACAAAGATTGGTAGTCATCCTTTCTGTCGATTTTTATTTAAACAAGACATCAAACTACTTTAAAAATATTAGCGACTTTGTTATTAGCTAAAGAAACTGGTTATGTTTTTACGATAAAAAACATCAATTTTCTTAAGCACTTAGGCAAGTGCGTACTTAACATTTCCTCTTCCATTTGTGGGATCTCGAAGTGGGTAAACAAAACTTGCCAACCGTTTCTTCAAACGTAGTAATAAGGCTTCTTACGAATTAGTAACCAATAGCAACTTGTCACAAAATAATATTATCCATATCATCATCACCATTTTCATCATATCAACCCATTACCAGTCCACTACAGGACACGGGTCTCCCCCCACAATGAGAAGGGGTTAAGGCCGTAGTCCATCACGCTGGCCCGGTTTGTATTGGTGGACTCCACACACTTTTGAGAACATTATGGAGAACTTTTAAGCATACAGGTTTCCGCACGATGTTTTCCTTCACCGTTGATGCAAGTGATATTTTAAAACGCATATAACTTAGAAACGTTAAAGGTGTGGGTTGGGATTCGAACTCAGCCCCCCGAAAGTGAAGTCGAAGTCCTACCCACTGGACTAAAACCCTCATTATATACATAGTTAACAAAAAATATTTATTTCTAGAAGTTAGCGCCTATTATAGCTGTACATAACGCTGTAATTCCATTTTATTACATATAATTTTGCGCAGTTCACCTAATATAATTGTATAAGATAGTTATATTATCCGAGAATATTTTTAAATAGCTGTTAGGACAGTTACTCTTCTTAGTTTCTGTACCACACAGCAAAACATGCATTCCATGCAAGATTCAAAATTTAAAATTTATTTATTCAAAGTAGGCCTAGTTTATAAGCACTTTTGAAACGTCAAGTCAGTCTGTTTGTTGTGAGTCTACCATCGGTTCGGAAGGCAAGAATTACTTTATATCAGAGTATCCGTGAGGAATATAAAATTAGGCCTAACGTCAAATTTCGAACAACTTGTACTGTCTGTAAGAAGCCTTATGTGGCCTATGCCACTTTCAATATAACTCAAGGCTTTGTTTACACCGAACCTAACATGCCTGCGAGTAGCTACATTACGTTTGTGACGTGTCTACGTTAACCCTTTCACATGGCTATAAGTACAATAATATGAATTTAAAACAGTAAAAAATGTTTCTGCTCGTGTGAATGCGTGAGTGTGTGTGTGTGTGTGTGTTTGTGTGTGTGTGTGTGTGCGTGTGTTTATGCGTGTTTGCGTGTGGATTTTGCATGTATTTGTGTGTTTGTTTGTGTATGTGTGTGTGTGAGTTTGTATGTGTGCGTGTGTGTGTTTTGTGTGCGTTTGAGTGTTTGCGTGTGCGTGCGTATGCGAGCGCGTGTGTGTGTGTGTGTCTCTTTCGGTCTGTGGTATCGTTGACCGTGATCGTGAATCATTATTGGTATAGCTATGTTTGATGAAAATCGGTTCAAGATGGCCGACGCTACAAAATGGCGGATTACATATTTTTTCAAAACACCCACAATATGGGTATCAAATAAAATGGACACGGTAAAGGGATGATAGTTAATGGATTTTCAAGATATTAGAAGTCGGGGGTTTTTTAAATTTGAATATATTTTAAACGCTTAGTCTGGCATTTTTTTTTTAAATATATAGACTAGTGCTTGACTGCATTCACACCTGATGGTAAGCGATGATGCAGCCTAAGATGGGGCGCGCTTGCCTTGAAGATGCCTATACACTCTTGTTTTAAAGTTATAGTAAGTATTAAAAAAAACTAATGATAATTATTTATGTCTGTAATCTGTATGCATAAATAATTATCATTAGTATAGTATCATTAATATAAGTTGATGCAAAAGTTTCTTACCGGGATGTTGGACACAATAGGTGAAGCCGTCTGCAGTGAAATCCCTATCAGTATCCCTATCCCTACAAATTTTATAATTGTCAATGTAAGTTTGTTTGTTACGCTTTCACGCAAAAACTACTTAACCGATCCTCATGAAACTTTGTACACACATTCTTGGAAGTTTTAGAAGTAATATAGAATACTTTTTATCCCGAAATTAAGCTCGGTTTCTTTGGGAGAGAGGATGAAAGTGTTCGACGATTTTACACCATAACTGCGACAATTAATAACCAATTTAAATAATTATTTTTGTACTATAGAGGTTATAATGTGTTTAATTTTTCCCACGCTGTGTTTGGAGATAGAGGACAGAACTCCTCTGTGGACAGCAGCAAACCCCTCATTTAAGGCTTAGCGATACTGAATACTTTAATTTTTTTTAGACCTACAACCAAATTTAATGCCACATCAAAAAACAAAATCAAACGCAGACGAAGTTGCGGGCAACAGCTAGTATAATTTAAGTAGTAGTATTTAAGCTCTGTACCGCCGCCGTTCCCAGCAATATTAATTAAGGATCAAGTGGAACGACTGCACTAATCTGCTATATTAGGAAACGGGTGTACTTGGGTACTTGTTATTGGGTCATATAACTAGCATATTTAACCAAGAATACGCTCGGATAACACTATATCTTTGTTTAATGGGACACGATTTATACCTTCCTGGCCAAGGGCCCCGGGTATCACCTGGCTACGGCCCGGTCCTCACCTGGCCAGGTATTAATCGTAGCCAAAAAACGTATTTGTACTGAATAATAAGAATCGCATCTGTGTTCTTTAATAGTATTCATTCATTCACATCAACCCATTACCGGCCCACTACAGAGAATGAATGAGAAGGGTTTAGGCCCTAGTCCACCATGCTGGCCCAGAGCGGATTGGTGGACTCTACACCCTTGAGAACACTATGTAGGTTTCCTCACGATGTTTTCCTTCAGCTGGTGAAATTTACCTAAAACGCACACAACTTAGAAAAGTTAGAGATGCTTGCTGGGATCCGAACTCTGCGCCCCGAAAGTTAAATCGAGCTCCTACCCAATGCGCTATTACCGCTTCATTGTATTGCCTTACTTTAATAATAATTATAATAATATTAATAATAATAATAATAATCTTTATAGAAAGGTATAAACCCAGTTATTAGAATATAAAAAGATAAATTAAATAACAAAATAATAATAATAAGTAACAGTATTGCAATATATAAAAATATTGCAAATTCACGTCCGTCATAATAATTACATAATGTTAGGTATTTAATATTTAACTACTAATGTTGGCTTATGAATGGGTTCCCATCCATACTAATATAATAAATGCGAATGAGTGTTTGTTTATTTTTCCTTACTTTACGCCCTATCGATTAATCGACTTGATTTTTGGCATTTTTGGCTTAGAGTACCATAGACTACCTTGTATTGAAGGAAAGCAATCTGTTCCCAAGGGATTTTTAACATCCGTAATAAACGCGAACAAATAAAGCGGAAGCAGCTATGAATGGAATAATAAAAGAAAAAAAAAGAGGGAAGAGGACTGTGCGAAGTTTAGTCGCCTATAGGAAGCTGTTAAATCATCCTTATTATATTTTATCCGCAACCTATTAACGTGCCCCATTTATAAGGTCAGGCCTCCATTGCTACGGGCCAGAGAGATTCAGATCTTTGGCGGTCTTATACCGTGTGGTGACGGTAGACAGAATACGGTAGATAGACATAATACAGTTATCACTACCTCTCCTCTTTCAACAGATATAGTACGAACCGACTAAAAATAATATAGCTGAGAAAAGGCAGTAGCGATGTCTGTCCCACTTCTAACATCTACTGCAAACACCAAACCGTCTGCTCAGCGTTGTGATTATGGGCGAAACCTCCCGATGAGGACGGCTTTAAGTCAAAAAGGCTTTGATGATTAAACTAGAAGAAGAAGAAGCAACACTTTATTGCACGCTTAATATACAGGAAAAGAAACAGTAAGGAGTATACAGTACACAATGTAGACAGCCAAAGGCGGCCTTATAGCTGCAAGCAATCTCTTACAGGCAACCTTTGTAGATAGGACTTACAGCAAGAGAACGGTATAGTGCCAAGAGTTTTAATGGATATACATAAATACCCAGATGTGAAGATACAAATACATAGATAATTTAAATAAATATACGTTATCTAGGATGACGGTTTAACGTGTTATCCAAGGCGGCGATAATTTTTTTACCCCTGAGATGTTTGCAGCAGTATCAATATTTTGACCCGCAATGAGTCGGGAAAACTAACTTGGGACCTCGTGTCTCATGTTGACCTTGGTCTAGTACTAAATAGGCAATGAGTTTTGATCATTTATTCTTAACCTAGAAGTCGAAATTAGTTAATTGACTTTGACATTAAGATACAATTAGGTTTTTGTATTGACTCACAATGGACTAGAAACCTGATTTAAAACAATAATTACAAAATTCAAAAATCTCCGATTATATTATTTTCATCAGGCATTTATTTTTCGCTTTGTTTTTTATTGACGGGTTTTTTTTTTGGCACTGTTGCTGCTAACTCACTCAAATTTGAACCACAAAATAATAGTGGCTCATTGATTTAAAAGGGTTTTTGTTTAAAGACATTTTAAATATTCAAAGAAATAGAAAGCTCCATGATCTGCTCGGCTGGGTTTATCTCGCGACAGGCTTGCGACAGGCGTAAATCTTGCAATCACTGCTGTCAAACGTCACTTCAACCTCTATCAACCTTATTAAAGCTCTCCAATTTTTCCGTTGACTCAATTTCTCCATTGATGACTTTACATGTGATTTTACAAGTTTTGTAATGAGTGGTAGTTGCAAAAATTATAGTATTACGTTTAACTAAGTTCCCACGTGTGATTTTACAAGTTTTGTAATGAGTGGTAGTTGCAAAAATTATAGTATTACGTTTAACTAAGTTCCCACGTGTGATTTTACAAGTTTTGTAATGAGTGGTAGTTGCAAAAATTATAGTATTACGTTTAACTAAGTTCCCACGTGTGATTTTACAAGTTTTGTAATGAGTGGTAGTTGCAAAAATTATAGTATTACGTTTAACTAAGTTCCCACGTGTGATTTTACACGTTTTGTAATGAGTGGTAGTTGCAAAAATTATAGTATTACGTTTAACTAAGTTCCCACGTGTGATTTTACAAGTTTTGTAATGAGTGGTAGTTGCAAAAAGTATAGTATTACGTTTAACTAAGTTCCTACATTATATATATGCAATTATATGGAAGTTGGATGCATAGGTATATTATAAGCATCAATAAGAATATAAAATATTATGCGCGAATTACTTTTTTCTGTTTTATAAGTAACAAATTTTATTTTGTTATTTTTTACATAAATACAAATTTCCGATTACTTTTATTATTTTATTTACTACTAGACGTGCCCCGCGGCTTCGCCCACGTAATTTTGGGAGGCAGCGTACTACTACAAAGTCTACACCTATAGTCGTATAATATGAGATTTTGAGATTTTTTCACAAACATTTTTTTATCTTACGTAATTTTTTTTTTTATCTCTTATACCTCTAAGAATATGTATAAAAAGTTTCATGAAGATTGGTTTTGTAGTTTTCGCGTGAAAGCGTAACAAACAAACTTACATTCACATAAATAATATTAGTAGGGATAGGGATTTTGTTCCACAATTTTGTCTAGTAGCTCTCTGCGACCCGTTTGATGCCCTTTGTCCATCTACGCCCTAAGGTAATTTTAAATCTAATAAAAAATCTTCAGACGGCTGATTCTATTTTGTAGTTCCCTCCTTGTCTAAAGGGAAGTGTAGGGAAAGGAAAGCACTGCTAAGTTCAATGTGTCATTAGATGATTTTGGATAAGATCGATTCTTAATATCATTTATTTACATTCATTCTACAAATTTACATTACTTATTTATTGAATTTATTTTATGCCTACATATTGCGGAAGTGAATAAAACAAGTCCTTTTACTTCACTTCAAAGCGAGGCGCTTAAACATTGATATAATGAATGGATCAGCCGGACATTAAATATCGCCTTATAATAAACAATATATCGGAAGAATTTCAGTTGAATTAAAATGGAGTTAAAGAGTTATTATTTTATTTCCCTGAAACCCAAGCTGTGTAGTGTATGTTTGCACAAGCATCGGTTTTAATAATAGTAACAAACAAAAGAACGTGAACAAAGAATTGTTGGGATCACCGCGCCGCCGTGTCTTGACATTTGTATCCATGGCCTTTAAAAATTTAATTAGCATTTCGGGGAAGCTTCTTACAAAAACCATACGCAGTCGCACATGTTTAACTTTGGTGCCCTTTTGATTTTATGGTATTTAAATTAAACTCTTATGGCGAAGCTGCGGAAATTGTTCCAAGCAAGAGGTCTTGAATTCGATTTACGAGTAGATTACAAAATTATCAATCGACTATTGTGTATTATATACTTGGCCAATGCCGCAAGAAAAACTTGTTTTGGATATGTAGATAAACTTGAAAACAAAACATTAACTACATTTTAATTATTTATTTCTAAATTTAAATTATATACAAGATATATATAGATATAGACTGTAGTACTTTAAATAAAATAAAATGCACTTGTTTACACTTTTTTTTTCCTGCATAAAATCGTGCTATTTCAGATGAGACGACTAAAAATTTCAATGCAAAAATATCCAAATTGTTGTATCAATAAAATTTGAGTTCTGCAGTGCTCTTAACAGTATTGCCAAAATTAATAACATGATAGCAATAAGTTATTGTATTAATATAACATTTTATGTTATATTATGTTTTAAAAATGCTAAATAGCTTTTGGTATGGATACATAGTAAGAAAAAAAATATGCGTATTTTGATCGTTCGTTTGTTAAGCATGATTATAAATACAAAATATGAAAATCGAATAAAAATTCTTCTTTATGATTTGATTTTACTCCATGTATTTATTGTTTATAGTATCTTCTAAAGTTATTTAAAAAAATATTGAAATTTTTAGGTTAGTACATCTTGGACAAATATTTTTTTTCTATGCGTGCTACTACCTCCTTAACAATATATTCGCAGACAATAATTTATTTCTATCACACGAGATTGTTGAAAACTTTGTTAAAAAGCGGCGTTGGTCGGCCACCAACGAGGTGGACAGAAGATATTAAACGAGTCGCTGGGAGCCGCAGGAAACAAGCGGCCCGGGACCGTAGACAATGGAACTCCCTACAAAAGCCCAATGTCCAGCAGTGGACTTCAATCGACTGAAGTGATGGTAGTGGTATTAAAAAGAAAAAAAAGAATTTTCAAAGAGTGCTACCTAAACCAAATTCTGAATCACGTCGTGTTTAAGTTCCATACAGAAATCTGTGAATAATAATAAAATATTTACCATTTTCTGCTTCGAATGTATCCAAAAAAATTCACAAATCCTTTTCACACTCCCGACCAATTTGTGTGCCCCACTTATGTATCCTTGCGTCCGAATGCGAATGTTACTACCATTATGAAATTTAGTAGTGTTATCACAATATCCACCCGTCCCACTCTACGCTCATACATCCGAGAGGGACATACGCGATAAACGTTAACTCACTTATTGTTGAGCCCTATCTGAGATTAAAAAGGAATAGAGTCGCTAAACCTATTAATTTATTAATGATTTTTTTTTCTTTTTAGTGAGTTTACGTGACATAGTTAAACTAATTCCTACATTGAAGTACTTTTTAGACATTTATGTTCGATTCACTAACGACAGACTAAGCTATGCCTAAATTAGTAACGCCTAATCTAAAGAGATTCCTAGGCATACATCAACCGTTCACCTATAGTTATCACTTAAAGAGTTTACGTATTATTAAGGACACATAACGTCAAAATATATACGTATGAAGTGTTTTGTTACGCCTTCAATTATAGACAGCACCTTCCAAATGTCATAAAGTGTAAAAACACTGCATACAAAACCATTAAACCGATATGCCACATTTATTTGTAAGACCCGAGTGTCCCAAAACTACCTCGTTTACTAGTTGAAAATATAAGTACAAAAGTTCAAATCTAACGTCAACTCATCTTCCACATGTTCTACATTGGTCTGCTATTTCACTTACCATGAGGCGTGAGCCAAGCACTTGTCTATAAATTATATTAAATCAGAAAAATATATTTTTATATAAACACTGTAGTGTCTCAACTAACTAGCTAATTGATTACAATATGAAATAAACGCGTTGTCCATCACAAATATGGGAAAACACTGATTCAAATCAGCAGAACAATGGACACAGTTGTAATTACGTTATTAAGCCTAACGGAATTCTGGAAAATGATGCATCGTTTAACACAAAGACCTCGCAAAAATACGAAAGTCACGAAAATTGATACAACACGTAGCAAAAACGGCATGACTCTGCCTGACCCATTCAAGTGACGGTGCGTACGGAATAGGCGATTACAGCCGAGCATAATATTTGTAAGATCTACATCTTACAAATATTATAAATGCAAATGTTTGTATAGATGGATGGATGGACGTTTGTAACTCTTTCATGCAAAAGCTACTGAATCAATTTTACTGTATTTTGGAATGGAGATACATTAACTAGGTTTAGATAAGCTGCTTTCTATGCCGGGAGACTGTACGGTTCCCGCAGTTTTCATGAAAAATCAGAAAACAGCGTGCGGAGCCGCAGGCAACAGCTTGTACTTTATATTTAGGAGAATATGATTATTTGTAAAATTTTGATGATGATGATAATTTAAATAAATAAATATACTACGACAATACACATCGCTATCTAGCCCCAAAGTAAGCGTAGCTTATTTTATGGGTTCTAAGGAATATAATACACATAAATACTTATAATATACAGATAAACATCCATACACTCAAAAACAATCATGTTCATCACACAAACATTTTCCAGTTGTGGGAATCGAACCCACGACCTCAGAAGACTCAGAGAGCAGGGTCGCTGCCCACTGCGCCAGTCGGCCGTCAAAATTAATTATTTTAAATGTTGCCAGGTCCAGTCGTCGGGGTTTGCAGCGGAATCTCTTCCGGAGATTCTTGACACCCCTTGCCCCGCCGTTGCCATAACCGCTGCCAGAGCAAGGAATAGCGAAGCTGTCGTGGACTAAGATCTCTGGCTTGCTCGTCTACATCCATACAAAGATTTGCTCGATAATAGTATATAATACTGATCGCGCCGGCGTCGCTGCAGCCCGACGCCGGTCTGTGCTATTTATTGAGTCTGGCCAATTCGAAGGGGTTACACCACCATTTGTTGGTTGCCAGAGTCTCGTCAGTTGAACGGCAGAGTGCGCCACGAACATTGCATGAGGTTAGCAATTTGGGAGGCAGACTGGTACTAGCCACCCACGGGAAACAAGCGGCCCATAACTGTGAATTGTGGAACTCCCTACGTAAGAGCTATGTCCAGTAGTGGACGTCAATCGTTTGGATTGATGTTGATAGTGATTATTACATTTACTATGTCACAGTGTAGGTACACACACACACACCACACACACACCATCGCACACACACACTCTCTCACACACACACACACACATACACACACACACGGCCCCACACGCACACGCACCAGCACACACACACACACATAAACTAACTGACAAGTAATTATACTATGCTGAAATAGTCAGTTTTATCCAACCAGCTTGTAACTGTTAAGTCTTAATCGGCTCCGGTACCGATGTATGTACACATCGTACCACATAAGGTAATTGACTATTCACAAAACTGTTGGAAACACGACTCAGCGTTTGCAAATTAAGCTCAAAATTTTGGAACATTGTACGAAATAGCTCGCGAGCATAATTAGAAGAGACTAACGACCTGCGTCCCACATTCATATTATACTTAGATGTATTATAAGTGTGAAAATATACGCGCAGCTGATAATTTGCCCGTTGTGATTCTTTTGTTTGCTATTTAGCTTTTTAGTAGGCCTTAGTAAAGCGGTGATAGCCAAGACCCTAGTGGGTAAGTTTCGGCATCCCTTTGGGGAGGACCGAGATCTAAAAATGACACGATAGTTTTTAAGAGTTATGTGCGTTTTAACCGAGACCCGTGCCCTGTAGTACACCGGTAAGGGTTTGATATGATGATATTATGTTCCGAGGATTTTAAGATATAAAAGTTTTGACACTACGTTTTAGACTATAGGAATTTAGGTTTTGTTTCATAAAATTTCTTATTATAGTTATAAGCTTCAGTTTGCATAACACTACATGTGTTGCACATTGTGTGTCACATTTCGAATTTGAATTAGAAAACTGCATTTAAATTAGTCCGTTCGTTTGAGATGATTACATGTGCATTAAGACAGACATATACTCTAACTTAAAATACTTATTTATCATGTCGGATGTTGAAATAACAAAATGTACGACTCTACATATTTTGCTGTTACTAATGCTTATCAATGTATGCCGATAACTACATTTGATACGCTCAGATTGCGATTATAAAACACAAAATGTCACTAATTCTTAGAAGAACGATTTCACCGATTATTATTTTTGACTGAATTGTAATGACGTATAAATTTAATTGCCTACATATCTCATCGTATGTAAAAGAATTATTTATTATTAATTTATATAATCTAATTCAAAACATTCAAATTACTACCTCTACTAAAGTAAACCAAATGTGGTAAATCTAAGATTATACTGAAACCGCGTGTCTAAACCAGAATATGAACTGTAGTAAAATAATAATAACAATTAGAATCCTTTAAAAAACATATCGGCTACTCTTAGGCAAAAAATAACTATGCTATTCTACTATGCTATGCGGTCTATTTTCTATTTCTGAATATAATTATCCTAATATTGATAAAACATTAAATGTACAGTAACTTATAGTTGAAATTCAGGGTCCACCACATTTTTCTTTTGATGTTCAAACTACGACGCTTTTAAGATGTTTAATTTATAAATATTGGCCAACACGTAACTCCTGCGGCTTCTGACATACCGAGAAAAAAGGCAAGAGCTACACTTTATTTTTAAAATACTACACTTTATTTACCTATATGAGGATTGAAGATCTGACCACAGAGCAGGTGTATTTACCTAACAACACGTAGTACTCTACGTACGTTCTACGCTGATTGTTTGTATACTCTTTGGTGTAAAAGTGCTTTTTTTAGTAAGAACATTTTTAATGACACTATAATAAATTAATTAATGTGAGTTTCCTTTGCTTTCTGATTCTGGTTGTTAGAATTTCAAATGCGCAAACCAGTAAACAGTCTTCTTACACCTTACACCATCAAGCTTTAAGACCTGCATGTGCAATTTAGAATGAATCTTTAAATTAAATCTTTTCTCTTAACTTGTAATTAAAACTGAAAAGTGTGATAAAATATATGTTTGATTGCTTTAAACTGAAGAATAATGATAATAATATTTAGCAAAAATAAAAATTTGACTATAAGTCAAAATTCTCATGTTGTACATTTCATTGTGTTACTTTTTAACAAAGCCGAATTAGATTCTTAAATATAGTTAACTAGATATTCGTGCAGTGATAATTTAAAACCAAAGGTACTTACCATACAAGAACAGCCGGGGAATACGCAGGGTATCTTCATTTTGGTATAAATTTGATAGTTATTAATAAAAAAAAATAAAGGGACAAAACTTTTAAAATACCAATTTTGATTAAATAATATAGAGTTCACTGCAGACGGCTATCTCATCCGTGGCCGACATTATAATCGGAGATAAGTAGCGTACTTTTTAGATGTTTGGTGCAAGTTTAATGTTATAGCGGGCGAAGCCCCGAACAAAGTGTTCGAAGTAAGTGTCTGTTACCTATATTTACCTTAATTACTCCAATCAATCATGACCTTCTGTATTCCTTTATGGAGAGGTGCCGCTATGACTAGATTCAATGAAGTAAAAAGGGCTTATTTATTGAAAGTTATGAACTTTAAATCATGTAGATTCTTAACAGACTTATTATATGAAATCAGTAACTGTCTCAGTACTCAACTGTATCAGTAAGAAAATTATACGTTTTAAATGCAACTCTTAAAATACATAAAACTCTGCGTATTGATCGAAGTATTCTTAATAAAAGAACTAATAAAACTGTTGTCTGTTCAGTAATCACTAAAACGGCCTTTGCTAGTAAACAATAATTTAAAAAACAATGCAGTCTTATATATAACATAATTAATAAAGCAGTAAATATATAATACCAAATACTATATAAATATATACTAAAACCATTACACCAAAACCATTAAGTTATTTTGTCTTACGATTGTAAAACAAATATTACTCATTGGTTACAATCACTGACAAATGAAAAAACGGAAATCCTTTGCAACTGCTAAACAGGTGTTAATTATACACTTATTAAACAATAAGGTAATTATTCACTTATTAAACAATAAGTTTTATTACTTAAGTAATAAATATTAGCTTCACGCATACACACGCACGCTCTCAAGCACTATCACAAACATATACACACACACGACACATATACACATACACGCACGCACACACACACACACACACACACACACACACACACACACACACACACACATATATACACACACATACCTACACCTACATGCCCGTACACATAACATACTTACACCCAACTGCATGTTTTATTCGCATGTAAAAAAAAAAAAATGTAATATAAAAATAAATTGAAATAAAAATGTGTTTGTAATGGAAGAGCGAGATCTTCTGGCACAGGTTTTAAACAGGTCTAAAACAAAAGTGGTCCGCCTTATCTGCTATTTTAATTATAGGTGAACAAATAAATTTACATTTAAAAAAAATGTCATAATTTCATTTAAATTACTCCACTGATCTTGATGTAATTAAGTAAACTTATAGATTCTTTTTTATACCAGGAACGAGTAAGGGGACAACAAAGTTGATATAAATGCGGAAACCAAAATTCTTTCTTATTTATAAAATTGATTAGTTTTTCTGTATTCAAAATCGTTTAGATCATTTTAAGTTCTAATACTTTCTAAGTATAGAATTATATTAAAGTCTGTTCCGCTATTTTACCATCAAGAGGACTTTCAAGTGCAAGTCCCTAAGCACGGTTGAAGGCACTCCCCAAAACTGAATTTCCAACAATACATGCATTTTGTACGACATCACTACGACTAAGATACCGTGACATCATCTAGACTATTATATTCCTGTTTTCATGTCAAAATACCCTCCAGCACAATTTCATGAATATTGGCTGATAATCTAATATAATATTAATTATTTCTTCAAAACTATTTATTATTTAAAACTTAATCGATTTAATAAATTTTGGTAAAATGCTAATCGATTTAATAAAATATCTGGCATAAATCAAATTTGAGGAGGTTTTAATTATTTACTCACTTACAACTAAATTACTGTAACATTAGTCTTAAGTCAAAATCATTCATGTGTTTTTTTAAGTTATGGGTGACTCTCATTTGAGAGTTTCCTAATAAAGAGATTTCATGCTATAATATTATGTTTCAAAATACTTCCGCTCTTATTTTGTACCAAACATTGCTACTGTCAAATATTTACTTTGAAGATAAGTGAAAGAATTTATAACGAAAAAATCCTTGTTAAGGTCGGCGGTATGGGCACCTTAATTAGTTTAACAGGGGCCCCAGGGCCTTGGCGCGGGGTTTACAAAAACCCCATAAAGCTGACCTTAACAATGATTTTAACGCTATAAATTCTTTCACTTATGCGATGGCGTTGTAGAGCAGATATCATATTGCTATTTCGTTTATATGGTATAAACGGATACTACGTTAGATGTAGCCTTCCTTTTATCCAAAGGAAATACTCATGGTATAGAGCGGCGCCACGGGAGGCGTAGAAGAGGTCGGAATCTTATCGCCTAAAACTCCACGTTTTTCTTTCACCGACGGACGCAACTGCGGGAACGCTTTTGCACACAATAAGTTTTTAAGCGGCTGTCCGCCAAAACAGATCTGCCTCGTAGATTCACTAGTCAGAGGTGTGCCGGAACAACAAAACGCCAGCTTACTGACATACCGTGCTGTAGGTGATGGACAACCAATATCCAATACCCAATAGTCCTCTGAAGACACCAGGAGCAAGACTTTTTTAACTGGTGGAGGTGCTACACTCTTCTGCTACCGGCATTCTATCAAGAACGGCGTATACAGCGAACTTTGGTTGTTCACCCACGCCCACTAGTGCCATATCTGGACCAGCCTTCCACCCCCTGGGTCTATCCACTGTGGCCTTTGCTGGACACCTCACTTCGTCGAGTCAGTAGCCATTGGTTAACAATATTCCATAATAAGAGAAATTGCTAACCGATGTTTTCAGAGTACACCGGCCTTTATGCTTCTCTCATCCTCAGAGGAATCGGAACCCTTAGCACCCTCAGACATAACATGTGGCACCCCACATTACATGTTACCTTGGATTTCAATTTAAAGATACTCCATTCTCCATACTCCACTTCTTTCACTCGCTCAAAAAGCTTGTGGCATTGTAATATATATTTTTATTATTTATTCACGGTTCTATATACGCGTAAATGCATTTCTGACATAGTAACTCATTCTGTTTTAATTTATCTGTCGTTGAAGTAAGATTTTGTAATTGAAATTTAATTTGTTAGTATACAACCTGTTATTACTATGTTAGCAATTATATCAGCGTAATCAATTGCTACAAATCTACCTCACAGATCCCAGCACGATGTGTTGATTTTTTTTTGTTAATTTGAAAGTATATATGTTAAATAGATGGATATATAAAATAATTAAGTGTCTACTTAATTACTGAGCCCGTTCGGATGCGGTTTTTTCATTACAGGTTTTAAAAAAAGGAGATGGAGAGGCATCGGAAAACAATTGCCTTTAAACAGAGCAACACTTTGGAAGCAGTGGCGTGCATAGAGGGTATGCACAGGGTATGCAGATGACATAAAATGAAGAAAATCTCTAATAAGAGTTATAAATACTTAAGGGTAGGCTTTTTATAACTCTAACAATGCCTATCCTTAAGTTTTTTTATAACACAGACAGTTTTTTTATAACAGTGGCGGGCATAGAGGGTATCCTCTATGCCCGCCACTGTTTGGAAGGCATACAAGGAACACGTTCCGCAACATTCCACACTGTGGCAATCACTTTGAGGCTTAGGAAGGTGTTATACCTGTATTCATCAACCTGAGGCGTAGGTGTTAAGACTTATGTGACTGTAATTATACCTAAAAACACGCCCCTTAGATAAGAACCGCTAATACCGCAACAAATCTCCTTGGTGGAAAATAAGTATGACGATATTACTTCCCCGGACGAGCTGTCACAAAAAACTCTACTACTGCTCACATTAAAATTATTGAAATTATTCTGAACATAGGTTTAGTATTCGGTAGTATATCAAAATTATATGTAAATCCTTAAATCCTTAAAGTCAGACCACTACTCAAACTCCTGAACTGTAACGTCTCTTGATTTGAATACAAGACCACAGAGTTTGATTGTTTAACTTGCACAAGTTGGTCGCAGAGGACAGCGATCAAATTACGCGGTGCAATATCTCGACTCTACGGAAATACTGAAGTTTGAATTCTGGAGAATAATAGCAAACTTGTGATTGTTCGTCAGAGTTGCAAAACTATATAATAGTATATTTTGCAGTCATAGTAAGTCGCTTACTATGGGATATAAAAAGAAGGTTCAAAGTCACTCATCGGGCGATGGAGAGAGCTATGTTGGGAGAATCTCTACGTAATCAAGTCAGAGATGAGGAGATCCGTAGAAGAACCAGAGCTACCGACATAGCTCAGCGAGGACGTTGGGTTCCAAGGAGCTGGAATGGCGACCGTTTACCTGTGCGGGTATGTCCAGCAGTGGACTTCAATCCTTTTCATAAAAATTACGCAATGACAACCATACCATCAGCTGTGTTTACATTAATGATTTCTTTGGCAACAGAAAAATATTCAAAGTCGTAGAAAATGTTATTCATTCACTCTCACGGTCAGATGCACATAGATTGAAGTTAGATGTTCAGTTATTGCTTGCTTGTGATGCTCAGTTATTATAAGTGGGTTGATATTTTTTTTTTAATGTACTATGAGTTACTTGTGAAATTTTAACAATTTTGTAGAATCTTTTAAGATATACTTTTCATAGTGTCCTAGTAGCCCATTTCTAAATGATCTGGCATATCATCTTTTAAATTAGGATACTTAGATGTTGGTAGCACTCTGTGTCTTGCAAGAACACCGGAAGCATCGTCATCATCATGATGAAGAATATCTTGTAGGAATTTAACGACAAATAGTAAAGTTGCGACTCCATTTAGCTCTACGATTTCTATATAAATATTCCAACTCTCATTAATTCTAGAAATAAAGTAAAGTACCTATGTTTTATAAAGGCTTATATCCCTCATTATTCCTCGTAGTGCATTTTGCATGTATTAACAATTCAGGTTTGGAAAAATTCACCTTATTGTTAATGACGTAAGGATTAAAATCGCTCTGGAACGATTTAACTTATTGCCAATAACTTAGCTATTACCTTGTTATTTTATTACTAACCGTAAAATTTCAAAGCTCTGAAGCGAGTACTACTACTATCGGGTGGAGAAATAGTAGTCGTTTATTTTACCATACTTTTTCCTTATTATGGTTCCGTGAATGAAAGAAATAGTATGACTTTCTGCTCATCTAATTTATAACGTACCTCGATTAATTTATCGTTGTACAATGAACATTAAGCTCAATTTCTTATAATTTGCGAAAATCAGGAAAATCTGCAATGTAAAAAAATTCGTTAATTTTTGTACACCAAACCACAGAGATCTTCTATGCACTTTTTGCTCTGAAACCCTACAAACCTTACCATATATTTATTTAACAATGCACAAATGTTAAGCAAAAATATTGCAAAATGCGTCTATGGGTCTTATATATGTACCTTTTTTGCCTTACTTTATCTTCCAAAACCTCATTAGCACTCATAAATATATTTATTGTTGTTACCATGTCGGAACGCAACGCAAATCAAGACACGCGGGAGTGTGCCAGCCAAGTTCCAAAACTGGGGACGCAGTAATCGTGTGTTATATTACACTAACCATTACGGCCACTTTTGCCTTAAGCACTTTTAATTTAGTTTTCTTATTGAAACTCCTTTCCATTAACTAGATTCCTGAGAAAATTTCATGAATACAGATTCTCCAATGATTATTGACGTTGTAACGTTAAATTGCCAGTTTTTTATATTGACTGACATATTTGACCAAGCATATACTTAACTTACCTTGAGATGACCTAGAAAGTTAATATTTGTCGTTCAGCTTGGTAGTCGTATAGCCATTGTATATATAGGTTGGAGTTAGAAATTTTTACGACTTATTGAAATAGCAATTCCATAGCAATTATTTTGTCAGTGATGTCGATAACTGCCCATATTCTTCCCATTAAACTTGGCTCTAAATTTGTACTTTTATGTTTTTGATGGACGAAGTGAAGTTTAACGTTAATTGTATATCACTGAAAATAATGTCTGCTTCTAATCCGTGGATGTAGCTCAACTACAAGTTAGTTCAGCTGCATCCACGAAATGTACCTGTAAGAGTTGAGATTTAGGATAACCTATAGTGTGAGATAATAAGATATAAAGTGGCTGAGATTGCTGTATTAAAAAAATTAACTTTCAACAAAATAATATTCAAAAGAATATTTTTTATACAAAAAAATGGCAAAAGTAGGGAACGTAAATTATACGTAATGAGGAATTATACGATATCCACAGTCATCATCATCAAGTCCACTGCTGGACATAGGTCTTTTGTAGGGAGTTCCAAATTCCACGGTTTCGTGCCGCTTCAATCCAGCGGCTACCTGCGACGCGCCTAATGTCGTCCTTCCACCTCGTCGGGAGTCGACCAACGCTGCGTTTACCAGTACGGGGCTGCCATTCCAGCACCTTGAGACCCCAACGTCCATCCCTCCTCCGAACTATGTGCCCCGCCCATTGCCACTTCAGCTTCGCGACTCGTTGAGCTATGTCGGTAACTCTGGTTCTCCTACGGATCTCCACATTTCTGATTTTATCACGTAGAGATACTCCGAGCCAGTGGCGTGCACAGGGTTTTTGACCAGGGTATGCATAAAGTAGTCATACATGGCATAAAATGGAAAAATTGCCCTCCAATACGAGGTTTATAAAATAATTTGGGTATGCAGTGCTTTTGTGCATGTATGAAGTGCACGCCCCTGCTCCGAGCTCTCTCCATCGCCCGCTGAGTGACTCTGAGCCTTCTTATAAGGCCCATAGTTAGCGACCATGTTTCGGAACCATAGGTCATCACTGGCAACACAGTAATATACCATAATGGAATTATAGTTTAGTAGTAGTAGTAGAGCTTTTTGGGACAGAGCTCGTCCGGGGAATTAATACCTCCTACTTATTTCTACTGCCAAGTCGCATTGCTGTGTTCCGGTATGAAAGGCGTGGTTTCCAGTGTTATTATTTATTTATTTATTTATACTCTTTATTTGTACACCACTCACAAAAACGAGACAAAAAAAAAAGAACAAACACATGAAGAATGAAGCAGGATACAAAAGGCAGCCTTATCGCTAAGTAGCGATCTCTGCCAGGCAACCTTAGGATTAGGAAACTAAAAAGAAAACATATAGGTGGGGTACACTATTTAGTACATACATACGAATATCTACATACTAATACATAAACCAGACTACACAAATAAAAAAATAGTATTGATAAATATAAAAAACAGGTTATTACAGGCACAGGCCTCAGGTTAATGAACACAGGGCGGCATTTTTCAGGATTTGTTCCCTGCATACTATAAGGTAGGCCGTTTGCTTGGTCTCAGACCAAAAAATCATTAATTATTGCCATCATAAAAAAATACATGCAAGAAAAAAGTTTTTTTACGTCCCAAGGGTCATGGGATTTAAACATTAAACATGAGGTTTAAACTCACTACGCTTCTCGAATAGGACTAACGTTTATGGAATAATCTGCGTGTACGCTCAAGTATTAAAAGTCTGTCTTGTTATGTTTATGTATTAAAAGCCTACATTTTATCATTAGAAGATATATCAATTGTAGATACAGAATAGAAAATGAATTATACAATTTATATTTGGCTTACGACATACTCGAGTAACTTTATTATGGTTTTGGGACATATAAATACATTAACATTTTCCTACGCAATAATATAAAAACGGAACCATAAATATAATCGACAACTCGCACTGCCGCCATTATTTTCATTCCCCTCCTTCCTGGCATAATATATCCTTGTCTAGCTTATGCAATTTTATTGCTATCTCTTTCTATAATAGCGTGACAAGAGCTCATCAATGGCAGTCTTGATTGAACGTACGTTGCGAAGAGGTTCAGCTTTGTATCGAGAAATTATCATGTTTATCACAATAGTGGATTGATACGAAATTAAAAGCAGGCTGGCCCATTTTTAGTATGCCTTTTAGTTTCATTCTAACTTTGGAAGCTTCTGTTTTTATACAAATACTTTTTTTATTCCTCTATGAGTTAGCCCTTGACTGCTATCTTACCAGGTGGTGCAGAATAACACGCTAGCGGGCTAACGTGTTGAGAGTTTAGTAGTTATATTAAGCCCGTACTCCTAAACGGTTTCTATAAGGCATTGTACAAGACTATAAATCGCTTGATGGCACGTATTTCTCGGTAAAGTGGTAACTATCCGGTCGAACGTGGATAGTTACCACTTGTCCCTCCTTACCTTTTAGGCTCCCAACTTGCTCCCAGAAAAATCAGGAATAATGAATTCGTAAATTGTCCCTGTCCGGGATCAAACACAGGACCTCCACTCATTGACGGCCGATTGGCGCCGTTTGCAGCGACCCTGCTTTCGGAGCCCAAGGCCTTGGGTTCGATTCCCACTACTGGATAATGTTTGTGTGATGAGCATGAATGTTTTTCAGTGTCTGGGTGTTTATAAGCATTTTCTAAGTATTTATGTATATTATTCATAAAAATATTTATCAGGCATCTTAGTACCCATAACACAAGCTACGCTTACTTTGGTGCTAGATGGCGATGTGTGTATTATCGTAGTATATTTATTTATATTTATATATTTACTCATAAAACCACAGCAGTCACCACTGTGCCAGTTAGGTCAAAAAACATACATCATCAACACCTTAATATCTCGATACTTGGCACATGTTTTCTCTTGTATACTTGAGAAGCTCAGAACATATATCACTTGAAAGGTGTATGACAGTGTCTTGAACCTAGGGTTACTTAAACAACTTGATTTGAGAAATTTCGGCCGCAGTGGTCAATCTACACAGAGTTTTCCCAGCTACATGGGAAATACTATAGTTCACTAGAGTTTGAACAAACTGGTATGCACGCTCTATTGCCTTACTCTCGAAGTCCGATGGGACGTCAGATCCTCAGGGTGATTACGTATCTCATAACAGGCTTGCGACAGGCGTAAATTTCGTGATAATTGCTGTCAAACTTTTGCATAAAACAAAATACAAAAATGACGTTTTACAGCAAAGATTGCAAAGTTTACGCCGGTCGCAAGCCTGTCGTGCGAGACGTTATTACCCTGCCGATCTGATAAGAAAGAGATAAGACGCAGGACAGACCACTCAACTCGTTCCCCGATGCACGGGGGTGAATCATCGCTGATTTTCAAACTCAGGGCTTGGTACTGAGAATTTATTAATAGAATAACCCAACAGTATTTATTGGCTCGACTCCGAGATGGAACCCAGGAGCTCGTGATCTGCAGTCAAACAAAATCTTTATATCAACCCATTCCCAGCCCAGCGGGTACTGCCAGCAGGGTCTCCTACTACGTTGAGAAGGGTTTAGGCCTTAGTCCACCACGCGTGCCTTTTAGTCCACCAATGTACACTGTCACATTTTTAGACTTCACACGCCTTTGAAAACATTATGCAGAACTCTCAGGCATGCAGTTTTCCTGACGATGTTTTCTTTCACCGTTGTCAAAGTCAAAAGCAAAAGACAAAAATATCTTTGTTCAAGTAGGCCCATAGATGGCACCTTTGATGCGTACATTACATGAGAAATGTGTACACGGCATGAGATGATGGCGATAATCAAATTCTATATGATATATAATTTAAAACTAAATCCTACGAGGTTAAGTTACTGGTCTAAACAGACGCCCACCACAAACTTAGCCGGCTGTTTTTTTGTCATCACTATCTCACTTTGTCATTCAAATTATTAGATGAGCAACCTGGTAAGAGCAATAATTCACACGAAAGGTTTTTATGGATTAGGTAGTCCTTTATTATATAACAAGCGGACCCCAGCGCCATCTGTGGGGCTGATTTGTGAATCTAAACCATCCAGGGTGCCACCCAAACGTATACCAAAAAATTCATTCAAATCGGTCCAGCCGTTTAGGAGGAGTTCAGTGACATACACACGCACACAAGAAATATATATATAAAAATAGGTTGAAGCTAGTGACTGGCAAGTGATATTTTAATTATTTAAACGAACACAACTTACAAAAGTTAGATGAGCTTGCTGGGATTCGAACTACCAGGCTACAAACAAGTTCACCATTAAAACAGCTAATCTACTGATTCTCGGAATACCTCCAACCCTCTTCAAAGCGTCGTCGTGGTCTCAGCTCAATATCCCTCTCTCCATTAAGAAAGAAGGTTGCCCAACATGTAGCTTTAATTGATCATGATTTTGATGATGAAATGAAAAGTTCGGTGTCTGCTCTATAAGACCCCAAAGTGCTTCTTAGTCCTTGGAAATAATGACTACAAGGCTTTCCGTGAAACACTTTATAAATGTAATGCGTAAGTGGATCAAATTAAACATTGCTCATGAATATCCGAGCGCTTTATGGCCCTCGAAGATCGCGATGGCTTTGAAAAACGATTCAAAGGCATTATCGCTACTTTGCATATCTTACTAGAGTGCGGCCACGAAATAAGCGGTAGATATATATATTTTTTTGACACATTTTACTCGAGATTGAAAGTCATATAAATGGAAACTAAAACATCTCTGTCAGCTGTGAATATCGTTCAGTAGTAGTAACGCTTTCGGAGAGCTCGTCCGGAGAACTGCCACCATGCTTATTTCTGCCGCGAAGCAGTATATTGTTGCAATGCTGAAATATGTGGTACTCCCCCCTCTAAAGGGGGTATACCCGAACTAAAAACCACCACGGCATGTCACCACTCCAACCGAATGTTGAGGCTCCCGCGCTAGCGAGGAGGGGATCAGGACAGCTTGAACCCCCCCTCAGACCGTAGAGAGGCTTGGGTAGTGACGGGTAGCTAGCCCAACAGCTACCCGCCGGCTCTCAAGAGAAGCTGGCGAGCGGCAAATGAGCTCATTAGCCTATAGAATGAAACTTCAAAAAAACTCTAAAACCCTTTTTTATTTTTAACTGAAAGTTGAAATCGCTGTTTTATTGCTTACTTTCTAAAAATATCTTGATAAACGTTTTCAGAAAAACTATTTATTTACAATTCAAATACCAAGTTTTATAGATATTAGTTTCATATCGTTTGAAAATATTTTTTTTTTCCGCTAGGGCCTACTAAATATATACATATACCAAGAATATTCTTTTAAACTTTTCAAATTTTTACGTTTAGTATTTTGGGCTGTACTCAGAAGGAGGTCAAAGGCTTTTTTTATAGGTAGTTTTAAAAAACCAAAAGATTGCACTTTGCCGAATTGTGAATAAACTTTACGGAATTGACATGTAGTTTCCGCTGCTCTGAGAGCCATACCCAAAAAGGTTTTTTTCTCTCAATATCGCTCTAGATCTTAATAATATTAGATTCATTACAAATGTATGGGAAATGGATTTCTTTTGTGAAATACTTTAGTCTTTGACTCTTCTTTGTATAAACACAACATTCCGATTGGATAGCTGTTTTAAACGTTGTCTTTAATTGAATTTCAAGGAAATACTTGAGCTTAAAGCAACTCGTATTTGCATAACATTATGTTTCGCTCTTCAACTAGGAAAGCAGCCAAAGTAACAAAGGACGATCGTTTTTTATATGTGATGGGTATTGATTTCTGTCTTAACAAACAAAAATTATTTATTTGTAGCCTTATAACTATCCTGTATTTTTTTTACTCTTAAGAATATAAAAAAATAATAAAGCATGTTAAAAGCACACAATTAATTAAACCCAGAAACCATGTATACGACTAATATTGAAGCATCAAAAACCACTCCACTTTAGTAGAGTTCCTCGAACAGGCGTTTAGTAACTACAATACCATCAGCACTTGAGTAAGTATAACCTTTAATGTTCACTATAAAAGCGTTTACTATAAAATGGGGAAAATGGGAAATGTTTTTGGGCTAGCAACATTCCGCAATTGTGAAGGCGTTTTCATTGTTTTTAGACACATTTTTAGACACAATGACGTGCATGCAATAATGGCTAAATGAGGGTTCCGTTTGTTTTTAACTATATGATTATAGAAAATTATAGAAAATTAATCATAGAAAAGTTTTTTTTTTTTAAATGAAATAACTAAAACTAAGAATAGATTTTCCGTGTCTCTCGCCTTCTTAATTCTGTTCACAATGACCCCGAAATTGACTTATTTTATGGTAATATGAACAGTGTACGTCGCAACTTAGTAGATAAACTGTTACATGCTAGGTAAACTTAATACTTAGTTATAGTTTGCTGCGTTTTTGCTGGGTTAGACTTATCTGTGGAAACCAATTATTAGTTTTAAGTCAATCAATTTGTTAACTATTTAGTATCTATAACTGTTGGTTTTCCAATTAAAGAAAAATAAATAAATAAATATTAGAGGCTGGTCAAGCAAATCTAGATTTTAAATCAAGGAGTACCTTCCGAACAATATTCATACTAAGTATAGCAGTTTCTTCCCAAACGTTCCGTTGAGGCCGCGCTCAAAGCTAGTTTGTGTACACGAGAGGACCTCAACTTTGAATCTCAAAGGAATTAACGGCGCCAGCTTGCCACTTTAAATTCCACTATGCATTGTTTAATGTTTAGCGATTGCTGTGCAGATGTTGCTGAAATGTGAATTTTACTGTATGAATTGTGCATTTCATATTCACTACTAGAGGTCCTCTGCGACTTTGTCCGCGTTAGAGTCAACCTTTAAAGATGGAAATAATGTACTGTCCTGGATTGTTTTTTTTTATAACTTTTAGAGTTGAGCAATACGTTATTTTGGAGTAACTTTACCGCTAACCCATAACTCTCAAAAGGAATATGTTTTCGCAAGATTTTTTTCATTGATGCTCCGCTCCTATTGGTTGTAGCGTGATGCTAGACTATATATAGCCTGTATCCTTCCTCTATAAATGGACGATTCAACACAAAAATATCCCGAGATTACCCCCTGCAACGCCACAAAGTTCAACAAAGAATATAAATTAGCTAAAATATGTTTAATTCATTGAAATTCCGGAAAATTATTATTAGCTGTTGCTCGCGACTTCGTCCGCTTTTGTTTTTGTTTTTCAAAAGACATGTGCCTCATAAAAGTGGCAGCACTTTATGTTTTTAGGATATCTAAACCTGATGTTACATCGTCAAACACTTTCGTCCCCTCTCCCAAGAGAACTGAGCTTAATTTCGGGATAAGAAGCATCCTATATTACTTCTAATACCTTCAGAAATATGTGTACAAAATTTCTTGATGATCAGTTTGGTAGTTTTTGCGTGAAAGCGTAACAAACAAACTCACATTCACATTTATAATATTAGTAGGGATAGGGATATGGATGTTTCCCAATCATTTGTCCATCGATTAAAGACTAATTGAAAGACTATTTTATTGTTTGATAGGGTATATCTACTCTCGAGGTGGTCATGCTGTCACCAAGTTAGTATTTAAAGAGGGGAAATGATACGTCAATGAATGAATGAATAAAATGATTCCGTTATATTCAATTAGGCGATTGCGAGCCAAGTTTTATTTGGTATACTAGCGGTAGAGCTTTAAGTGTCAGAGCTTATCCCGGGAAGTACTACCGCTATGCTTATTTCTGCCACCAAGTGTTCCAGAATAAAGGGTTCTAGAATAATGACAAGGCACAAGTAGATTTGATGTAGCCACCTTCGCTCTCATATCCCACAAGATAGGAAAATGATTGTAAATGTAGATGTCACAAAAGAGCAACTACTGAGTTTCTTGTCGGCTCTTCTCGGCTGAATCTGCTTGCAGAACCGGTGGTAGAATCACCATAAACAGACATACTTGACGTTTCAAAAGTGCCTATAAAGTAGGCCGACCTACTAGGCCTTTGAATTTTGAATTTAAATCTTATAACGTCAAATATAGCTATATAAAAAAATACTTGACTATAAAATATGCATGGTTATAATTGTAATTAAAGATACTAGCCGTGCCTCCCAGTTTCACAAGAGTCAACTACTTACAGGTCTTAGCTTTCTCAATAAATGGGCTACCTAATACAAAGATTATTTCATCCGATTTCTATACCCAGATAAAAAAAACAGACGGACTCAAATAGCTGATGAATTAATAATGTTTTCCATAGAATATTTTATTTGGTAGTAAATATATTGCTCCCGGATATTGCCGCGCCAGATCAGTCGCAGGGTTTTTATGCTTAATATTATACAGGGTGTTTCTTAGACACCAATTTTTTTTTTTGGTACCTCTGATTTGTAAAATTGGGCACACATCTAAGTCTACCTCGTAAGTTAAAATAACAAGTATAATTTTAATACTTGTGCATGTACCTACAGGTATTGATAGACTGGTAGTTTATCTACTATAATTGCGTCCCTACTAGTAAAATAAACTGTAAACTATCTCATCTTAGTGCATGCATTAAAGAGCTAGCGATAATGATCAGTAACATGATAGCCATAAGGCTTAAAGTAGGTTGTATTCGATCGTATCTAAGTGTATTCCCAAAGGATTAATATCCAAATTGGATTGTGGAGTGCACGTTTCTCGCTGCGAGGAAACTAGGCGCACACATTTTCGATTTACACCTTATAGATCGTATTACCTAGGTGGTGGGGGCCAGTAGCAATATCGCAAATCGAAACGTTACGTTGGTTAAGCAATATTGATCGAATTTCGTAACTGGATGGGTGTACCGCACTTTAAAGTAGGTCCTACGAGTTGAATGTAAAGGAGTACGATATGCTGGGTACTGTTTTTGTTTATTACTATCCTGTATTGCTATCTTACCTGATGGTAGGTTATGATGCAGTTTAAAATGGTAGCAAGGTAATGTATTAGATGGAGGCATTTATTAAAAAACCCATACTTCTAATCGGTTTCCACGCGATATCGTACCGGAACGCCAAATCGCTTGGCGGCACGTCTTTTTCGATGGGGTGGTAACCAGTGGCGTGCATTGAGGGTGAACAGGGTATGCACTAAGTGAGTAGATAATATAACTACAATAAAAAATAATCGAGTACGAGTTATACAACACTCAGGGATCGGCATTGTAAAAAATGCCTACCCTTTAGTTTTTATAACTCGTACTAGAGATTTTCTTTATTTTATATTATCTGCATAACCTGTGCGAACCTTCTATGCACGCCACTGGTGGTAACTAGCCACGGCGAAGTGAAGTGTCCCACCAAACCAGTCAAGAGAAAATGCAGAAATTATAAATTCCCTACCCGCCGGAGATAGAATCCGATTTTTTTGGTCATCAGTGACGTAACATAGACGTCAAACGTATGAGCAAACTCTTAGAGCCTTATTTATAAGCGTGGCATAACGTTTGAATAGCGTTGCAATATGTTATCACGCACTGATATTTAAAACATCCTGTCAGTTAAAGTGCAACAAAACACTGCTTAATTGTTTCGACGTTATGCCAAGATTATTAATAAAGGCACTTAAGGTACTGCGTAAGATTCCCGCATAGTTATAGAAAAGTGTGTTTGTACCTATTACTGAATGTTTGGCGGACATAGGATTTTAGCCCGGGAAACCAGCCCTTGTTTTAAAAACTCAACAGTTTTACATCATCAATAGCTCGAGCATATATAATAAATATTTCGCGCATGTTCCACTTAAATATGTTCATATTATGGTAAATAAAGGCACTAAACCTAATGGCCCTTAAACATTACCCGATGCTTTAATGCTTGCAATTATAATTATTGTCCGTTTATAACAAAAATGGCGTTTCCGTAAAATTTCACTTCCAGCATTCATTATCGAAAAACTATTTTGCCTCTCCATTAAGTTTCCTGAAGAGACGTTGCGCCCGCTTATCTGATTACAGCCACTGAAATGTTCTGTTCACAAAGGCTTTAGATACATTGCCGAAGTTATTACTTGTTGTTATATTCTGGATGGGATACTGCGTAACCATGTGCGAAAACGCTTCACATATGACGTCAACAAAAGAACTGTAAATTTTAGTAGTTGAGGTTTTTGTGACAGAGTTCTTCCGGGAAAAGACTATCGCCATGCTATTTTCTGCCTCAAAGCAGCATTCTTCGTATGTAGTTATTCGAATGTAGGTTTATAATAATTTTACACCACCTATTTGTTCTCGCTCTTGTTGTCCTAATCCTAAGGTTGCCTGGCGGAGATCGCTTCTAAGCGATAAGGCCGCCTTTTGTATTCTACTCCAGTGTTTGTGTTTCTCTCTATTCGTCCTTTATTTTCCTAACTGTGTAGTGGTGTGCCAATAAAGTAAAAATGGCGTAAAAAAAATAATTGTTGCAATGATGTGTTCTAGTCTGAAGAGCGTGGGTGTCGGTGTAATTACAGACATTGAGACTTAGCCTCAAATGGTACACAGGGCGGCATGTTGCAGGACTTGTTCCTTGCAGACCTTGTGAAGTGTTACTCTATTTATGGGCGATGTTTTTCCACTTACCATCAGGTGCGCCAACTGCTTGGTCCGTCAATTATTACCATTAAAAAAATCTTGCAAAGATAGATATTTTTCCTTTTACTTCTTTTTTTATTAGTTGAGTAATGTGCAGTCTAAGATGGTAGCGGGCTAACTTGTGCGTTATATATAAAGTGTAACCGAATTACGAAATACCGTTGAAGGGCGCATAAGTATATTTCATAAGGAAACACTCTGTAAAAATATTAAATCAAAAGAAATATATTTATTTTTCCATACAAACTAATTCAAAACATTCCAAGAGTTTACTTATAACAATACTATGGAAGATAAAAGACCAACACGCGCATAGTACCTACGCTAAGCGATACCTACCTAATAATGATGTTAGGGCTGTATCTGTTTTCTTTCAGTAGAAATTATGATAGTGGTTAACTCAAAACGATGTTGCATAGAACCGTGATTAGGGGCACCTTTTGGTTTAATAATAATACCAGTACCCCTAATAGGCTACCCTGTAACTATCTTAGACTCCATCATTACTAACCACATCGTGAAATTGGAGTCCTGCAATTTTTTTTGACGTGACAACGTCTTATAATTCGATGGAGCCGGCTGCACGCACGAAAAAACATGACGTATGCGGCGTTACCTCAGTCGGAGACGTTCCATTCAAGGCTTGAAGTGCAAGCGAGAGCGCGTAACGAGCGACAAAGAGGCACAGTCGGCCTCCGCGTTCGACATCTGTCTCTCTCCTACTTGAGTGAGCGATGCGTCCGCGTTGACAGCTTCTATACAATAATACATTTACATGTTTTCGGCAAGGATGAAGTGCAGTGAAAAGTGAATAGTGTCAATTTTTTATAGCAACGATAATATCTATCAAACAAATAAAATTAAAATTTTCTTTTGAAAAATGCAACCATTCCATCATTTTTTTCTAATGACGTTGTCACGTTCAACTATCGTCAGTAAGCCGACTTTACAGACAACCATTTTTTTTGCATTATTGTGAGATGGTGGTTATCTGACTTAAACGACATAGAAGCCGGTCGATTTATGGTGCAGAGATGGACTTGAGGATTTTGGAAATTCAGAGTTCAAAGAAAGCAGGTTCGAACCATTTTGAATAGGATAATTTCTTGACACAAGCTAAGGCCCAGTACTGCATAGCTCTGATGAGGATTATTAATTGTTTTAGTACGTTGGCTCCATAGATACCTTCTGTCAAATCGTATATGAGATCTTATTTTTACCCATATTTCTTAAAGACTTTCATCTTACCTAATAAATCGTTAATCTTGCGAAAAAGGAAAACAAAATTTTATATCTCCCATACATGGAACTCTGATTTTACAAATTTTATACCATCTGTTATAAAATCCAAGTAAGTTTTAATATTCCAGCTCGCCCGGAACGGGTAGGATATTAAAACGGTAGGCCACTTCCTATGCTAATCTCTATATATTGTCCGGTACTAAGTTCGCTCTACATTGTACTTAATGCATCTTCTAACTTGAAAATAGATACGTATTCACGTTTCTCTCATTTAATAATAACTAGCGGACCCGCGCGACTTCGTCCGCGAATGAGTCGAGTAAAAAAATAGTCGTATGTCCAATATAAATGAATCCTAGCTAGATCGATTTATCGCCCCCGCAACGGGGGTTACGGTTAATGTCTACTAAATTTCATGAAAATCGTTGGAGCCGATTCCGATATTCCAATTATATATAGGTATATATTTATCGATAAAACACGAAAAAAATTACATTTTCTAAAAAATGATCCTAGCTAGATCGATTTATCGCCCCCGAAACCCCCTGTATACTAAATTTCATGAAAATCGTTGGAGCCGATTCCGAGATTCCAATTATATATATACAAGAATTGCTCGTTTAAAGATATAAGTTAAATAATAATAAAAATCATTTATTGCCATAAACTATTGTTAATACAAGATTTTTAACAAAATGTTTATCAATTAATATTAACAATATGGCAAATGGCGGCAAACTCAGCCTTATGATGTGCATTAGCAACAATGCTCGGCGCTGATTTTCAGTCTGCTCCAGTATCAAACTGAGCAAACAACCGCGTCGCCCGTTGTTTTATTACTATAACAAGAGTTAATTTTTAATAAAAAATTGAAAAAAAAAATGAAATAAAATGTAAAAATGAGCAAATAAAACTAACACAAACACCGTATTTAACAGTATAAAGTAAACAAGTAAAATTGTAGAAGAAAAAAAAAGAAAGTAATATTCAAAAATAAAAACAACGTCAAATATATATAACTGATTAAATGACTTCCTGTTTATTTATTTATTCCAAACCGAACTCATTTTGCATGGATAAATCTAGCAGCTTCAATTTTTTATTTGAATTCACCGTGACTGCCAAGTAGGTAAGACTTTAGCTTTCTTTACAGAAGGAACAAGTTCGATACGCGACATGGCATTATATTTCAGAGTTATATGGTTATTTCCAAGACTTTTTACCCAAAATAAAAGCAATGACACCGATGATCGAAAATATAAACTGTATGTATGCTTTAGCTATAGTAGGAGTAGCTCCCTCGAAAGAGAACTCGATGCTACGTACCTACTATATTCCTGATTTCCTGGTATTTTAATAAATAAATAAATAAATAAATAAGTAAATAAATAAATAAATATACTACGAAAATACACACATCGCCAACTAGCCCCAAAGTAAAAGTAGCTTGTGGTATGGGTACTAAGATGACTGAAGAATATTTTTATGAATAATATACATAAATACTTATAACATATAGATAAACACCCATTGAAACACACACTGAAAAACATTCATGTTCATCACACAACCATTTTCCAGTTGTGGGAATCGCACCCACGGCCTTGGACTCAGAAAGCAGGGTCGCTGCCCACTGCGCCAGTCGGCTGTCAATAATGCGAAAGCTGCTACGTGAAAGAAACATTTAACATGAACATAACTATTTTGAAACATAAGAATAACGGATTTCTTCGCATGAATCCTAGTTCATGACTTTCACGAATACATAAATGTATATATATATATATAAAAGAGAAAGTGTTTGGGTATGTTCCGTATATGCTCCGAAACGGCTGGACCGATTTCAATGAAACTTTCAGGGAATCTTCGGATTGACTTGGCGAGTAATCCTGTAAAGTTTGGTGACAATCAGATCACTCCTATTTTTGAACTGTCAAATACAGCTTTTATTTACTAGGATGATATTCCATTGTTGGGTGTACATGGTTGTAGATAATGATTTTCACCCGCTCGAGAAGAGAATAGAAGAGAATGAATACGGAGAGAAATAAAGCAAAATCTAGCCCGGCGAAGCGGGCTGGGTACGCTAGTAATTTAATATAAAATAACGAAATTTATCACATTACTACTTTTTTTGTAACTTTGTTCGTTACATTTGCAATCAATTAATGTCTGTAACATTGGTAAGTGATGTATTGGTTACCGAGTATTATGTGACCTAGTTGTTGAACTCAAATCAATTGATTGCTCCAATCGGTAACTTAAGATGTACCTAAATAACATTTGAGTTTCAAATACGGCCTCATCTTCTAAGCTTCAAAGAGATAATGCATGTAATCTTTCGGTTCTTATTATCTTTGTGTGAAGTCCATCCGTATTCAATATATTATTGCTCTAACCAGGTTGCTTATTATTGCTCTAACCAGGTTGCTCTTCTAATAATTTTAAATGATAATGTGAGATGGTTATAACAAAAAAACAACATCCGGCTAAGTTTTTTTTGGGCTTCTTTTTTAGACCAGCGCGCGTTTGGTACTCTCGTAGCTTTAGTTTTAAGTTTACGAATATGGTTATCGCCATCATCTCACTAACGTGTAATTCTCATGTGCGCATCAAAAGTGCCACCTATGGCCTACTTGAATATAGATATTTTTGAGTTTGACTAATCATCATTATCATATTATTATCAGTACCAATTCTCAGTTGATATTATATCTTGCTATTTTATGTATTTAGTTTTTTTTCTCTTCTTCGTTACACGCCTTTATTTAAATTTGGAACACATGTTCAGATATAAATATACACGTATCTTTTTTACTTCCTAAAATTTCTTCTTGACAAAGACAAACGAGATAAGGTGTAATCGAAACTTCCGACTGCAGCCTCACTCGTTTTTCTATAACGTGCAAAGGTTGGCTGGTAGAAAATGTATTATAAAGTCCGCCTTTTGTAAACCTTTTTGGCTGTGCAATGAAGTGAATAAATACATCAACACCTATAATATTTTGCCCACAACTTACAATACCAAACCAATATTTAAAATAATATATTTGTTTGTTTTGTGATCCTCATATTAAGCTGTATCAGTACGTAGCTCATAGGCCTAGAGACAAAACCCTATATACGGATAAAAAGTGCTAGTCCTCATGCCAAATCATACAAACAGGAAAATGGAGAAGTTTACCCCTGTTTAAATGTATCTGGATATTATTTTCCCCCGGACGCCCCGGATGCTCTAAGAATGGATAAAACTGTGGAAGAAAATAAAAATTTTGTCCTTGTGTATTACCCGTCGAGAAAATGTCTAGAGCCCGTTTAAAAATAAAAACAATGCAATGACGGGCATTTATTTTATATAAAATATTTGAAAACTCTGCACGAATATAGAACAAGTGTTATAAATGGAAACCACTTTTACTAAGCCCCATATTCTGCATTATATTACATTATCAAACAGTACTAGATCACAATAAGAGTTAATATTAGTGGAGTTGACACGAAATTAAAGTTAGCATTTCCCATTATACCACCAGCCTCAATAAAAACTATTTTTCCACCTAATCGTTACTATACGGAAGGCGTCCACTCACTCCCTCGTTCGCACTTTATTATGTTGATATAGAAAACCCATGCAAACTTTAGCCACTAGCGGTTTCTTCATACAAGTTTTACGATTATTGCTAAACTACTCGTGTGCGACGTTTTCTTTATTATTCCGACAACGATTATTGCATAGGTCGTATTGTTTTGGTTGGATATACGAATGGCTCAGGTAAAACTAATCAGTTAATATTGGAGATGTTTTTAATGAATATACCAACATTTTGTGAGTGTGGTCAGAAACTTTACTATCTAGTATTTTGACAGATCAGAACAGTGAGACGCTTTTTAACTACGTATTTGATACGAAGATACCAAAAGCGGACGAAGTCGCGGACAACAGCTTGTCTCTGTAACATATAACAAGCAACTTCCGTTTTTTAGTAGTATTGCCGCGGAAACAACTTTATATCATACATGATTTTATCGAAATTTTAACCGTTTACGCATTGCACGCAGCGTAAACTCTCAAAAGGAGAAAAAAAACCTGATTTTAAAACATTCTTCATTGGTGCTCTGCTCCTATTGGTCATAGCGTGATGATATATTTTGCCTTTCTCGATAAATGGGCTGTCCAACACTGAAATTATTTTTTAAAAAGGTTAATCCCATAGTTACTGAGATCATCGCGTTCAAGTAAACAATTGTTTGTTTAACTCTGCAGCGTTATATATAAATAATATACTATGACACTACACACATCGCCAATTAGCCCCAAAGTAATCGTAGCTTGTGTTATGGGTACTAAGATGGCTGATGAAAATTTTTTATGAATAATATACATAAATACTTATAATATACAAATAAACATCCAGACACTGAAAAACATTAATGTTCATCACACAAACATTTCAAAGACGATGACGAAGACGAAGCCGTCAAAATATTATTATCAGATTACAGATAGATCGAATATAGAAAACGGAGGTAAACAAAAACAAATTCCAAGACTGTTCTTAAAAGGCCAATACACAAATGGTTGCTTTCAGAAAGCTATTATCGCTATCTATTGAGGCCAGTATGCGGCGCAGGGCTCGACGTAGCACGATAAATTACCTCGGAGGTAATATCCGAACGTTACTGACTTCCTTAACTACCGGTGCTGGGTTCCGTATGCAAGTTGGTAACGCAATTGTATGATATTGTGAATTTGTGGTATTTAGTGAGGCAGTTAAATTGAACCAATACCCCTAAAAGGTTTATACGCACTGAGCGCTAAATCGCTCGTTGGCAGCTTTTTTTAACTACATCAGTTTGTCCTTGATACAATCTCACCTGCTAGTAAAGAAGCTGTTCTAGGTACGCTGACCTGTTAGGGGAATGACAGCTTTATCAAACCCATGCACATTTATTTTGACGATCTCCCTGATGCAGTGTGAAGCGCTGTGGCAATTGGAAGTCCAGGATATGACACCCGGCAGAGATTCAGAATTTTCTCCGGTTTGGTATGGTGGGAGGCTACCAAGAGTACCGGTACGATATCGCATAGAAACCGATTAAAGGTATGGGTTTGATGAAACTGTCATCAAGCTGTCATGTCAAGTGGTTTGACGGCCGATTGGCAGTGGGCAGCGACCCTGCTTTCTGAGTTCAAGGCTGTAGGTTCAATTCCTACAAGCAGAAAAAATTTGTGTGATGATCGCAATAATTAATGTTTTTCAGTGTCTGGGTGTTAAACTGTACATAACTAATTATGTATATTGCAGCGGTGATAGCGCATTGGGTAGGATGTCGACTTCACTTTCCGGGGGGGGGAGTTCTTTTCTAAGTTATTTGCGATTTAAGTAATAAAAAATTACACTTCCTTGGACGGTGAAGGAAAACATCGTGAGGAAACCTGCATTCTACATAATGTTCTCAAAGGTATGTGGAGTCCACCAATCCGTACTGGACCAGCGTGGTGGACTACTGCCTTAACCTCTACTCATTGTGGGAGGAGACCTGTGCCCTGTAGTGGGCCGATAATGGGTCGATATGATGATGATTTATGTATATTATTCATAAAAATTTTCAGCAGCCATCTTAGTACCCAAACCACAAGCTACGCTTACTTTGTGTGTGATGTGTGTATTCTCGTAGTAGATTTATTTATTTACCTAACAGGCCGGCGTACCGTCTTGGACTGCATATTCACTTACCTGGCAGTCAAGGATTAACTCGTAGTGGTAAATAAATATGTCATTTATTTCCTTTAAGAGACCTATGCTCAGTAATATGATATTGATTAGACCTATGACGTATGCACTTACTATAGAGTCATACCGATTACATCAGTTTCTGTTCGCAACTTGGATGCGGAATACAAAGCCGGTAGTCAGGGAAATAGGTAATGTTCTGAATAAATTACCTTCGCGGTGGTTTATCGCATACATTTTACAGCAGAAAATCATTAAACGTTAAAATTTGGAAAGTGTTTCTGCAATTTTCAGTAACTTTCCTTGCTAATGTAAAATTAAATATGTTAAACGTAACGAAGGCTGCTTGCAAGCAGGTCGCTCCGCTCTTATCTCTCACAAGTCTCACAAGGTATAATTGTAAAATGATAGTGAAAGAGAGCAACCTGCTCAATCATCGAGGAACGTTATAAGCTTTATATCATAACGCTAAGCTCAATTTTGTAACATTATTCATAACACCAAATAAGAATATTTCAAAATCGAGGTTTTTCTTCATTTGGAGAGCTTCCGCTGCATGCAGCTGACAAGGTTCTGACCCTTTAAAAATTATAAGAAAAATACCGCGAAAGCATATTTTTAAAGGTTGACTTATACGCGGACAAAGTCGCAAGGGACCGCTAGTAATGAAATAAAGAAATAGAACCCCCTTAGCGACGATAGGATTGTATTTTTTTACTCACGATCCCGATCACACTGAACTTTAGGTCAATGCCTTCTTGCCCTTTTAATGATTTTGTCATCGTTACAATACAACAATAGTAATAATATAACAATAGTTTGAGTAGTAAAAATATTACTTCCTTCAACGGTGAAGGAAAACATCGTGAGCAAACCTGCATGCCTGGGAGATCTATAATGTTCTCAAAGGTGTGTGGAGTCCACCAATCCGAACTGGCCAGCGTGGTGGATAACGGCCTTAACCCCTTCATCGTGGGAAGAGACCCGTAGTCTGTAGTGGGAAATGGATTGATGTGATGATGATGATGATGATAATACAACAGGTCAACAGCTTGGCCAAGTGTCCAAAACCGTGACCTGCAGTGGGCCGGTAATGCATTAATGATGATAAAATCCCTCAGCTCAGCTCAGCTCAGCGCAGCGCAGCTCAGCTCCGTTCAGCTCAGCTCAGCTCACTTCAGTTCAGTTCACTTCACTTCACTTTACTGCACTTCACGGTGAAAATAAATATCAAGCAATGGAATATGGCTTAAGTTTCTGAGGCTTAAAAATGATAATAATTAAACATATCTAACGATACATTAACCCACCACAGTAAACGAATTAACCAATGTTGGATGAACGAATTTATTTATAAATGAATGAATTAAAAGATGATTTTAATTATCTTCAATACTCAAAAAACTATAATACCTATCCCACGAGATTTTTTGTTTGACAGTGTTAGTGAAGAACGTATCAAACTAAATACTTATAAACATTAAGTATACACAAACATTGTGACCAACATTCCAAAGTCAGAACAATGTGTACTTGAATTCCCTATCTCCAACTCACGGTCCATTCACTTTGAGAGTCAAAGTTAAGGCTCGTAGCGAGCGCCTGCTAGCTTTGTGTTGGTTACCTCAAAACATTTACCTACAGAATTTGTATAGGAAATAATCCCTGTATTACTTAACGGTGAAAACCTTAAAGTATAAGTATCATACAATGCACAGTAGAGAACGTCAATCGGTTGATACTCACGAAACCTTAATATTAATTTAAAAAAAAGTTGATTAGGGTAAATAAAATTACTGTAAACGCTGGAACGGCTGGAGCCGAGAAGAAACTGATCTTCCATAACAAGAAACAATCATTAGAACGAGGGTAAGTATAGAAACAAAAAATATTTTTTTATGATATTAGAAATAATAGACATGTTACAAAGAAAAAGATAAGTTAAATATTCATCTGTCGTGCTCAAATTCAAATGCATTTCTTTCACGTCTGTCGGGCACTATCATAGGTTTGAAAGGAGCAGAAGCCGGCAAGAAACTCTTTAGTCTCGCTTTTCTACCATCAACGATTAACATTATTCTATCTTGTGAAAGATTAATCTGGAGTGACCTGCTTCCAAGCACCATTGTGATTAATAAATGCATCGATTTAATGTTATGACTTCTAACACATTGTTTCAACGTATAGAAGTACAACAGTAGCTTGGCAATATATTTATAATGATATTAGCTGTACCGGCGAACTTCGTTCTGCAGATCGTTTTTTCTTACTGAATGTTATATTTTAATACTTATTACCCTATTCCGGTCTAAGAGGAACCTAAAAAATCAAATATCATGAAAATTGGTCCAGCCGTTCTAGAGTTATAAATGGTGTAACTAACACAACTTTCTTTTATATATATAGATATGTCTTTGTGAGACAAAATATTACTCTTTATAAACAAAAAGCTGAAATTAACAATCGACTTACCAGAAACGGTCATAAATTAGTGTTATGTTATCTGCATATCGTCTGCGAAAGGTGCAGAACTCCTTTGTGGGGTTGAGTATACGCTTTTACAACATTCATAAGGAAATTCTTGACCTACCAATGCATACATTTAAAAAATGTGTAAATCTAGTACAGCGAGGTTAGTATACATTTGATGAATTCCTCAATGACAAGGTAGATTGGAAGCAGCAAGCCTCGCTTTCATCTCCCGCAAGATAGAAAAATGATTGTAAATGTTGATGGTGGAAAAGAGCAACTACTGAGTTTCTTGCCGGCTCTTCTCAGTAGAATCTGCTTTCCGAACCGGTGGTAGAGTCACTACAAACATACATACTTGACGTTTCAAAAGTGCTTATAAAGAAGCCCTTCTTGAAATAAATGAATTTGAATTTGAATTTGAATTTGCAAAAATTACCTAAACTACTTTCGCGGAAAAGGTAAAACGGAAATTCTGAACTGATAAATTCGATACTAAGTGCTAGTTTTAGTAATAAAAGTATCTTTAATCTGTACTAATTGATGGATAAATCGATTTTAATAACTCTTTCGAAATTAGAAAGCTTTTTATTACAGAAATAATAAGATTTCAGCCTGAAATAATGAATGTTACATCCGCGTGCGCTTTTCTAACGGCCCGTCAAACTGAATTATTACGTTTTAGAAATATACTGGTCCACGTTATTAGATAGAAAATATATTATTGGATAGAATAATAACATACAATGATCATTCATTTTTAGGCATGAAATATCAATCCATACAAGAATCTGTACGATCATGACAATCTTTTGATGTTAGTTAAGTAGTTATGGCCGTTCTGACATTACCTTACAACATTTATTTGACACTGAGGAACGACTAGTTAAAGAATATAGCTGAAACCTTTGGTATAATATATCCTTTTAGGTGGTTTATTGGGCGGTGTAGCCTTAATTTATAATTCGCCTCGTGTGAATTAATTCTAAGGCTACATTAAATGCACACTTAATTTTATGCAAACCAGCTTCGGAGCTCAGATTTAGTAAGCAAAACAGCTGCATTTATTATGATAAAATATGAGATTAAATTGTGTTAAACAGAGACATGCGACAATGAGTCTGGTCTACGGCCTAACCCCTTATCATTCTGAGAGGACACCCGCACCCTTTTAGTAGACCGGTTATAGGTTATTAATGATAACACGAAAATTACCGACACAAGAAGAACAACACATCTAGAGAACAAAAATGTTAATAAATTTAATATCAGCATTATGTCGACCTCTCTGGCGCAAATGTGAGCGCTGTGACTTTAAGCAGGAGGTCCTAGATTCGATTCCCGGCCGCAATTTGGGAATTTATAATTTCTGAATTTTCTCCGGTCTGGTCTTTGGCTGTGGCGAGTTACAGTCCTACCGACAAAGACGTGCTGCCAAGCGATTTAGGGTTCAACGCGATTTCGCGTTGAAATCGATTGGGGGTATGACCACCATATTCCCTAACCGGTTAGCCCGCTGCTACCAACTTAAACTGCATCGTCACTTATTACCACGTAAGATTACTGTCAAGGGCTAACTTGTAGAGGAATAAAAAATGAACCTTAGTTTAGTTTTTAACATACTGCATCTTTTATATATAAACACTAGCTGACCCGCGCAACTTCGTCTGCACCAAATTCTTTTAATATTTAAAAAAAACCTAGAAACTAATTGCAGCGCTACCTACCAGGTGGGCCTGTTTTATTTCCAAACTATGTTATTCGCGGCCGTACGTGTTATTCTATACCCGTCGTAACTTCTAAGCGATAGGTTCAATTTGAATATTTTAAAAATGAATTTGCATGTATATAATCAAACTTTATATTTATATTACTTTATTTCTTTCGCATTTATAATATTAGTATTTAGTAAGATGATACGCATGCATTCGATCATTGTCCCATATGCCTCGCGACTTGCTGTTATCTATGATGAGTTATGTCCTGTATCTCCGACAATATTTATCAGATCTTCATTAAAATTAGACTGCACATGCTTAATATAAAAAATACACTTTCAAATAAAAAAAGAATTTCAAAAATCAGTCGAAATTTAACGGAGCTATGAAGTAAAATTGATAAAAAATTTCATCCCATTTCCCGGAGGGAACTTATTTTTTATCGGGATATCCTATATGTTGACCCGGTATATCAGCTACCACTATACCAAAATTTATTTAAATCCGTTCAGTCCTTTCACGTGATGCCCGGACAGACAGACAAACAAAAATTATATAAAAAACTGTTTTGGGCTCAGTATCGATTATAAAGCATCCCCCGGTCAAAATTTTCAAAATATATTAAATGTACAGAAATCTTCCAGTTACAGTTTTATTATCAGTATAGATTATAGTAGCGTGGTTAGTACCATGTTACGTGAACGTGGGTCCGTGTGCTAAGCTAGCGTAACAGTTATTATCAGATGTTACCTACTAGGGCATGGAGGTAAGGTTATTTATTTATTTATTTTAGTCATGCCTATTTCCTTCTGTTTCGTTTGGGGTTCGATAATATTGTATATTTATGTATTATTGATATTCATTGTATAGGTCTATAGTATTTATGTATACATACATATAGGTATATTTGTGTATGTACAATTTTTCTATATGTGTATGTAGTGTACAATAAAAGTATATTCATTCATTCATTCATTCAACTTTTTCCCATATAATGTAAAATTTGATTGAACACCACCGCATGATATGTGGGAGCCCACCGGCTATAAACAAAGCAACATTGAGTGTTCAGAGATTAGCATAAACTCGCACATATATTCAAAGTCAAAGTCAAATATTTCTTTATTCAAATAGGCACATAGATGGCACTTTTGATGCGTTATTATATACAAAATGTGTACATATCAGTAAGTAGTGATGGCGATAACTACAATCGTAAACTTAAAACTAAAGCTATGAGGGTTCCAATCGCGCCCTGGTCTAAGAAGAAGCCCACAACAAACTTAGCCGGGTGTTCTTTTTGTTATCACCATCTCACATTGTCATTAGAAAATATTTAAGAAGCAACCTGGTTAGAGCAATTGTTTACACCCAAGCTTTTTTATCGTATACGTAATCCTTTATACTATAATAGGAATTTTCTATAAGCTTTCGCTTAATACAAACTTTGAACTTCTTGTGACATCCCCAAGATATCAATCGGTAATTTATTGTAAAATTGTATACAATTACATTATACACATACATTGACATTGCGTTTGTCTTGTCTTATATCTACGTTTGCAATGAAATAAGTTAATTTACGCAGGCCTCTGTAGTAATACAAAAGATTTCCGCTTCATTTCCGTAGGCGAAACTTTTTTGAATAAGTTAATATCTGGTTATATCCAGCCATTGTGACAATTTTTTTAAACTGGTTTAAATGTTCGCATGAAATACTAGCCTCACTGTGTAACACTTGTAGTAAAAAGTAGTTTTTTTTTTTTATTGCAAAAAGATTTACATGATCTTTAAGGTCTTGGAATATGAATTTAGGGAAGTGTTATGTCCAAATACAATAAAAAAAAATTGTGGGTTCTTATATACACTCGTTAGAAGTTATACTTTGACGTAACAAAATAAAAATCTTTTCAAAAATGTTACGTTTCGCCTTATTCTACGTTTGTAACTAACAATAGAAAAAAGATTTTTCATACATTGAAAGTTTATTATAACGCACTATCTAGTTAAATAATGTTTTTTTAAATATCACAAAAAATGTATTTCTACATAATTTAAGAAATTGACATAATTAAACGTGGAACACTAGTTATTGAGTTAGTTATCGGAAAACCACTCAACATTAAAATTTGAGATTTTTGTACAATTGAATCAATTATATCACCAGAATGAGCCCGCAGACTTTGACAATTCAAAGTGTACACTGTCAAACCTTATAGCTAATTTCAGGGTGTCGGTTTTTTGTGACGGTGTGTTAGCGCATTGCAAAAATTTACTCTCATCATTTCTCCCTAACGCGCCAAAAGAAGTATAACTTCAAAAATAACCATCTCAGTTAAAAAGTTAAAACTTAAGACATATTTCTTCAAAAAATTACCAACATTGATACAGACTTTTTTCTCGGAACATATTACCCTTTCTTCTGGGGCGAACGGCTGAAAACAGCACTAATCCTCTACAAATGAACCGACCTTGCGGTTCCATACAAAAGAAAAATTTATTCTTTTGCTTTTGATGCGGTTGAATTTAACAAAATAACTGGGAGTCTCAGGGTGACTGAGGTCTATCACCGGCATGCACTTTTCTTTTTAATCAATCAATTAAAGAAAAGAAAAGAAAAAGTTCTCAAAAGCGTGTGAAGTCTATCATCCAGGCCTAAAACTACGGATTTGCCACTACGGTTTTTCTAGCTCGAATGTCAACTAACATCTCTTAATATTTTATTTTATGACATTTATGATGGAAAAATCACACCCTCATCATTCCGAAATCCCCTAAGGGATTTAATAGTGACATTACACTGGCTTGCGTGTACCGCGTCTCTGCTGTCCGTGATGAAAATAAATAAAAATATTTTTATACCCCAACACTTTTAGTACCTACTTCGTTTTTTGATACGGTTTTACTTTTACAATCTAAGCGTCATAAACACTATCAATGCCCTTTTAATGTCCCACAGCTAGGCATTGGCCTGTTCTCTCATAGCTAAGAAAGATTAAGAGCTTAAACCCACCAAGCTCCCCGAATGCCGGTTGGCGGGCTTTAACGTCACCACTCATTCAGGTAAATACTTAACATAAATCTTAAGTTATGAACACTGCCTACTCCGTGGTGTATTGTGAAACCTTACTGTAAAAAAAAACATACGCCTCACAAAGACAAGTGTCGAGGATTTTTTTTTAATGACCAATAATACCAAAATAACGCTTTATTCTAATCATCATCATCATTTTTAAGAAACTAATCCGGTCTACTACAGGGCCCGGATGTCCTATCAGAACGAGATGGGTTTAGTAGAGTCCACCATTTAGTCCACCATGCTTGGCAAGTTCGTATAGGTAGACTTCGCATGCCTTTGACAACGTTACAGAGAACTCTCAAGCATGTAGGTTTCCTCACGATGTTTTCCATCACCATTAAAGCAAGTGATGAAATTAAAGTTACTATGCTAATTTAGAAGTTACATCGTTCTGACAGACGGACGCATGGAAAGGATGCTATTTTACCCATGCTAGCTCTAAAACATCGCTTAGTTCCGTCAATAACATACAAATTATAAAAATCATCTGCGTAATAAAAAAAAAAATTTGGCCCTCATCGCATCTTTTGAACACTTGCCTCCTTCTGCCTCTTATGAAGAACCACTTAATTCGTTTGATGTTGGAGTTTAAGCCAAAGTATCAAAGGGTCGAGGACCCTTCTCCCAAGATATATCCGATTCCTACAAGCCGTCAAATTCATACCTATTATTTACCTTGTAGTTGGTTAAAAAAACGACGTTATAATATGCCCCAAATTAATAAACTCTGAGTCACTAGCTCTCGACTAAGTTGTGGGAACTTCATTGGTATATGTGAAATAAAACTGCTCTTATGTGTAATAGTACCGTTTTTTCCTTAATAAATAATGTTGTCCAAAATGATGTATACATTATACATATTAAATATTTTACACAATTAAAAAAAAACCGAAATCTACAGATCGAAAATTAAATATATTCATTTTATAAATAGTAAATAGATTGTTCATCAACTTCAGGCTACAATATTATATTTAATAATTATTAATAAAACACATATTTCATCAGCTTTTCACCATCATCGTCATCTACCCACTACCGTCTATAGTCTACTCTCAGAATGAGAAGGGTTTTAGGTACGGACACTTGAGAACATTATGGAGAACTCTCAGGCATGCAGGTTTCCCAAGGATGTTTTCATTTACCGTTAAAACATGTTATATATACTTACTAGATCCTAGGCTTTCACCACTTAACAACCGACCTACTTGTATTTCAATTAAAAATAATCGAGAATGTTGGTTAGTTACAATTGCAAGCTGTTTTACAAATCGTAGGTATCTCAACCAAGACAGACATGTTCGAGTCTATTTGAAATAAATTTATATTCTTCGTCGCAGCAACGAAGCATCGAGCGACGTGTTTTTTTACATCGAGTTAAAATACCATATGTCATAATAAGCGTACTGAATTTGATCACTACCTACAAAAAAACATATCCCTCATCGTTAAAGTTCAAGAAAACGCCAGTACAGACCTTTACAGCGTTTCAGTTTCAGTAAAGCTAGGCACAACAGGTGCGCGGTTCATTCATCGGCGACTGTCGCCCCGGAACGGACGTATTATATGTCCCGCGCGGTCGATGTGCGAACTTTCATATTCTAAATTCGAACGTTCTGTGCCGCGCAAATAAAAAGTTACGCAGTGATAGTGTGTTATAATTAAATTTAAAAATTAATAAAAACTATTTCGGACTTATAACCTACATTTAAAAATATAAATAGATATTTAAAGGTGATCTGTGTGTTGTTATCGGGGATCGAGCGGCAAAATCTGAAAAGGTATGAACGGTGTTATTAAGTTAATTGAATTTTCAGATTGGTTTTGATTTAAATGGGTTGCATTTCAATGGATGGAGATGGGATGGCGAGATTATTAAAATAGGTATGGTAGGTTTTACTTTCATCTACGTATTAATAACTGATGTTTATACAATGATACTATTAAAAACGACTTATACTAATAGCCCAATTGGGGCGGTATGGGGTGCAGTGCCCAGCTGTGGGACATTTTTAGGCTGGTGAAACTAGAACGTAGATAACTAAGTTTCATCACCAGCTTTTAAATTAGGTTTATTTCTTTAAATCGCTTTATTAAACCCTCCCAATAATTTGTTTTTGGCTGGTGCGAGGCGGCCATGGCCAATTACCTATCGACAAAGACGTGCCGCTAAGAGACTTAGTGTTCCGGTACTACGTCGCGTAGAAATCGATTAGAGGTATTGGATAAAATGTTATTGCCATACCGCTAACAGACCGCTAATAGGTTAGCCCGTTACCTCCGTAGACTGCATCAATATCATCATCATATCAACCCATTGCCCACGAACACGGGTCTCCTCTAACATTAAGAAGGGTTTAAGGCCGCAGTCCACCACGCTGGCCCAGTGCGGATTGGTGGACTCCACACACCTTTGAGGATTATGCCATTATGGAGGCAGCAGGTTACTCCCAGGCATGCAGGTTTCCTCGCGATGTTTTCCTTCATCGTTGTAGCATGTGATATTTTAATTGCTTGAAACTCACGTAACTTAGACAAGGTGCGTGCTAGGATTCGAACTAGCCTCCCGAAAGTGAAGTCGTCGTCCTACCCACGGTTAGGTTTTTATCCACTTTTTGTCCAATTGTAAAGGCTCCGCTTTTCGACCTCTTAGTGAGTCAAATAGAAAAAAAGAAGGTTGAGAGATTTATTAAAACTTCATTTATCAATAATTTAAACAAGAATTTCCTACCGAATAGATACTGTGTTCTATTTTGAGACAGTAATGAAAGTTTTTCAACTTTAATCATGTTTCATATATTTTTAGCAACGTCATGACTGTACTGTAGTGTCGAGTAGAAGCAGACATGATAAATTTGACACTACGATTAAACTAAGTGTATGACACTTAATTAGGGAAAAAAATATTTATCATTCATATATTCAAACGTTTTTTCTTCATTTTAAGCTAATCACTAAATTTAAAATCACTTTATAGTCTCAACAAATAAATGAACGCAATTATTATTCTATCTACAGAAAAAATTACAAGATTAAATACGGATTTTTTTAAATTTAGCCGATTCCTGTAAAAAAAAAACGTTACACCAACTCTAAGGTGATAACTATTGGTGCACGGTTGATATATGTCTAGGAATCTCCTTAGATTACACGTTACTTATTTAGGATTAAGTCTCTGTTAATAATTGAAGAATCAGCTTTCTTTCTTAGTGCAATACTTTTAAATAGTGGCGTAGCCTGGACTAATCAAACTTCTTTTAAGTAGGTAAATCTGAAAGCAAAGCAATTCATGGCAGTAAATAAGTGTGCTGTGCTTGATCTACATTTCATTAAATTTTATTGAAACATATTTAAAAACGATGAAATGGAAGCGATGGAGCGTAGTGGGTGTAAAAGTGGCATCTATTTCTGGGGACCGAGTTCGATTCCCTACACGCTAACTTTTCAGAGTTATGCGCGTTTTAAACAATTAAATATCACGTGTTTCAACGGTGTAGGGAAACATCGGTGTGTAAAGTTTACCAATATTAGTGGACTACGGTCTAAACCCTACTCATTCTGAGAGGAGGCCCGCGCTCTGTAGTTGGCCTGTAATTGGATGATACGATGATGATTGATGTTGTCATTTTTTATCAGCATCTAAAAGTGATAAAATTTATCACAAACAATAAAGGATCCGATTAATACGCAGGATTCATTTGTAATAATTAGTTAGATGTAAATAAAATAATATAAATAAAATCCTTTAACATATAAAGTAGGAGTTACACAAAAAACTTGACATTGACAACTTAAACTATATAAAAAAAAATCTTAAAATTAGGTAACAAAATAAACTTAAATAAGCTAAAAACAAACAAATATAGTTCCCTGTTGGCAGTGACATATCTGTGGTGTTGTTCCTCCCAAACAGAGTATCGCCTCAGCGTTATGCTCTAGCAGTGGTTTTATGATCACTGCTACAGCGCTGATTTTCAGGCGACCTCTCTCGACATCCCGGACCGGCCAAGGACTGCTAAATAAATAAATAAGTAAATAATAATATAATCTAATAAATGTAATAAGTTAACTACTCGAATTTAATGTAACTATAGAAACCTTGATGTATAAAGTAGGAGGTACTACGTAGATATGCTGTTCCATACAAAATCTGACAGGAAATATTGTGCCGTTAATTATCCTGGGTGTAAAGCACTACAAGTGGGTTGATAATGGTGATATTAAAATACAAAGTCTTTTCACTTACGAGGGAGCTTTGTACGAGGCCGTGGACGAATGGCCATTTTGCCCACGTCTATAAAACTGTTTGCATTTATCAAACTAATATCTTACTTAAAATATATCACGACAATGATGAGGTCAAATTGAGCTATAAAACTGAAACGCGCATTGCTCTTCGTAACTCCAAACGAAATGTATCATTGACTCTTTCTGATTTGCTGAACTAAATGAAGTACTGAATTAAATGAGTGAAGTGGAACGTTTACAGTTTTTCCTTTCATTTATTTCATTTCAGTGACACACTTTGCGCGTGTCTAGATGTGAAGAGCAAAAGATCAGATATATTTCATTCGTTTAGTATGCTGGAGGATGCTGATTGAAATCTTTACACCCGATGCGAAAACGAGGGGTTTTCCACCCCCTCGTTTGACGTGTGTGTGTGTGTGTGTGTGTGTGTGTGTGTGTCTGTGTGTCTGTGTGTGTGTGTGTGTGTGTGTGTGTGTGTGTCTATAACACCTTAGCTACCGAACTGATAAAACGATTTTTATATGGTTTGGTTTTGTTTGAAAGGTTAATTAGTCAGAATTGTTCTTAGCTATGTAAAATGGCGGATTACATATTTTTTCACAACTTCATCAATACGGGTATCAAATTAAATGGCTTGTCTATTTAAATACGAACAATGACATATTTCAAATTCAAGATGGCGACAAAATGGTGAATTACATTTTTTTTTTCGTGTCGAGAGTATTTGTTATTTTATATTTAAATAACTGTCTACTATTGTTCAAAAATGTGGCACAATAAAACAAATAAACTATCATCTTACGATATAATTATAAGTAGGTACTTAAAATATTCTTCAAAAAACTTTAGTATTCGCCGCAATAAAATGTTATAGATATTTGAAGAATATTATATCATACGGAAATAAAAATATTGAAACTCAGTATTTCTACAAATAATATGGTTTTAATGATTGTATTACAAATGTAAATAACTAAAGCACGGACAAAATAATGCAGAAACAAAAAAATATTGTTCATGAAATATTGTTACCCGAAGGACGAAGAGTCTTACACTTCATCTTCAACAAAACACTACTACTCATTTAATAAAATGCACACTGAATATTAAATGAAAACTTATTTAATATCGGAACGATTCGCTATATATTATAATATCGGAACGTCACTAATATCCAAAATTACATCAAAACTTAGTTAATATTGGGACGAGTTGGTATATTCGGTACCAATCATAACGGTAGGTATCGGAATATTATATAAACCTATTTACCCTTAGGTATTCCCTAAGGGTTATTTGGTTTATATATATTGGGTGATATTTGTTCGGCTGCAGGCTTACACTAGTCAAAATCACAAGCTCAGTACCAAAACATATTATAATAGTGGTTTTGACTCGCTTTAGAGAAAGACTAAATTCTCTTTAACACGTCGCACTCGCAATTCGTACCGAAACTTGTCCATGATAAACGACTAAGACACCGGGATCTTTGCATCGTTCGAGTCCATGTAGAATTGAAGTGTATCGATAATGCAGTCGTATTTATCAAAATACCCATCAACTCAATGTCATGAACATTTATTATTAGTTATTAATCAAATATAATTTATTCAAATGTTAGCGGTTGCTCCCCCTGGCTGATACCTACCCTACCTACGCCATAAACATTTTGTGACGTCACTACAAGATTCATTAATATAGAATTACTTTAATAGTTCTATTTTGCTTTATATAATTCGTAGTAATACTTGTGTAAATATTTAATGTTTCCAAATAGAATAATAACAATATATTTTGTGAAATAAGTTACCGGAATCTAATATCGTAAAATATTATTATTGGTTCGTTTTGGTGTCAACATTGTAAACGGTACCTTAGCCGTATAATAGTAGAAGCATTACCTTCTCAAGCATTCATTCTGTATCAAGTAAGAAGTTGTAGGGGGAAACTCTGCTCGATTATATGTCAAATGTAAAAAGTGGAAAATAGTATTATTCCAAGTCCTATACCCACGTTCTAAATTAATAATAATAAGGGTATTTGTAAAATTCTTATCAATTTAATAAAATATCTGGCAAATATGAATTTATAGTTATCAAAAGTTTGATTATTTACCCATTTTATAAAATAACTGTAACACCCATTTGAAAACTATCAACAGACTAAATTATCATTTAAGCATTTGCGGCTTGTCTGATTTAATAATAATAATAACATTAGGCTTGTGTGTGTGTGTGCATGTGTATGTGTGTGTTAATATATATTTATTCAAATTTATATTCAATATATTAATAGAGTATATATTTACATGAACGAACGAATTATATATTCGGTATCTTGGTAATTTAGATGACTCATCATATTTTTATATTTATTTGTAATTATAATTTTACATTGTAATTATTTCGATGTGTAATTTTTAGTTTATTATTAATGTTTTTAAATTAAAATGGCCTTAAATAAAAAAACTGACGCTTTGCAAATGCACTGCTTTTTCGAGGAATAAGTATTGTGTGTAGTGTGTAGGTCATCGGGGAGAATTGTTTATTGATGGAATTCGATAGGTCCGGTCGTACCGTATAACACTATCTGTAATAATAGGAATCACAATTTTAACCTGGCAATCAAAATATATGCTTAAACTAAACAATTCTAATAAAAATGACTAATTGGACACTTTCTCTTTCCCTCTTATTAAAAATCCTATCTTTATTTCCTTCCTACCCGTCCTTTGGGGTTCGCAAATTTATGAACAAAATTTTACCTCCGATTACCGTCGGATGTACTATTCGTGAGAACAAAAACATGGCTGTATAAGTAAAAAAAAATATATAAAATAATAACGTTACGCATAACGCCTTATTGAGTGTAGTGGTGGTGAATTTATTGTGTGTACATAAGTAAAACGTTTTAATTCCACCAGCCATACTATAAAAAGTTTGGATATTTAATAAAGTTCAACTGTAGGGAATCTGTGGGGCTTAGCAAGCATTACCTCTATAATAGCTCCTTGAGCTCTTTCAACCTCAATGATATGCGAGGTGGCTGCTCCTTCCGATGCTGATATGCAATAAATCAAAAAAGATTGGATCAGCGCTTTATAAACAATCGTAATTAAATACTTTCGGCAATATCACCGACGTTTTTGAAGGATATTATTTAAACATTTTATAAAAATCTATACTCTTGTTATAACGTGCCGCGTCTATGATGAGCAGGCTAGTGAGCAGCACCAACACGCACCTCAGTACATCCGAATATAAGTAAGCTGGATAGCTCACTCTGCAGGGCTAGCATGGGCAGGAGACAACAATTATATCCCCCGATTATATCCAATCAAGGGATATAATTAACGTGTCCACCTGATAAAACATGGGAACATGCAATAGAAGAAGTCTACCCCCATTTATACATATATTATGTGGATATTATTTCCACGTGTTCGCCAGTGCTCTAAGAGTTGTTAAAGCTATGGGAGAAGATAAATTGGTAGCCTTTCCCCTGGGATACAATTCTCTCCTGCCTATGCTAGCCGTGTTGGAGGTGCTTGGACAAGGTGCACACGAGTGTCAGGCGGACGGGTAGGTTTTTTTTTTGTTTTAATTCTGATTTAGATGTTAAGCACTAACATGGATTAAGATGTATTAATAACATGCTTTCGACCATGGCCAAAATAAAGATTTTATTATTACATAAATGCAAAAGTTCGCATGGATGGATGTTTGTTACTCAACGCACACAGTGAAATTATAAAATTGCAAGAAGTATGCCTTCCAATATTAATAACGATAAATTGACCATACTTTACCAGCTTAGAACGGTGAAGGTTTAAAGGTCTCATAGCTCGCTCTAGTTCAGTTTAACCGTTCCTATAACATCTTAGATTTTGAATAGCGTTACGTAAGTTCTAGCTAAAGAATTTCATTCCAATGCTAAAGTACGCTCCACTTCTAAACCTATATGAATACAAACTATCTTGCTGAAACTATCTTTAACTGCATCCACGGAGTTTCTGAGCTATGGTGCTTATATAATAACGTACAAATCTAAAATAAAATAATAAAAGGCTTGGGAAAACACTCAGGGCACGATTGGCATACTTCATTGCGTAAATAAATAAATATGGGCAATAATTACAATGTTTTAATTATTGATCATATGAATTTTTTGATGCATTAGCAATAAAACCGGCCGCCATTACAAACGCCATGACGCCGATTTTACACCACCGCTCTCGACTAATTTGTGTCTTTTTTCCTATAGTAATAATAGGCACCTTGGGTAACCATGTTCTGTAAATATTAAAGTAGTAGTCAGTTAATTGTATTAAAAGTGACATAAATTAATAAACATTGACAATAGTTATAATGTTTTAATCATTGATCAAATGAATTCCTTGATGCATTAGCATTAAAATCGACCGCACATACAAACGCCATGCCGCTTTTAGACCACCGCTCTCGACTTCTTTGTGTTTTTTTTCCTAAAGTAATAAAGGGCACCTTGGGTGATCATGTCCTGTAAATATTTTTGGAGTAGTCGTTTAACTGTATTAAAAGTAACTATAAATTAATCCGTGTGGCGACGGCATATCAGAATACACTTTTCATTACCCCTCATCTGACAGCGGGTGTCATACGGGCGACTAAGGAAATATAACGGAAAACGGGCAGGAGCGCTCTTAGTGCTACTAATACACTCTACTGTTATTACCAACCCGTCTGCACAGTGTGAAACCCGTGGTGATTATGGGCAAAACCTCTCATTGGAAGAGGCCTTTAGTCCATTTAAATGAATCAAAAAAACTAGCTTCTACTGCATTTTAATACAAAACCATACAGCCGTGATTCAACATAAGATTATCCAAGTCTTATGTAGCAATTTTGACTTGGATTCGGTTATCAGGATAATTACCTTTTTTTTTTTAAATTAAAATTGCTGTTGCCCGCGTTCTTGATCTGCGTTCAATACGTTCTTTTACAAAACCCGTGAGACTGTCTGTTTTCTTAGGATAAATAGAAGCCTCTAGGTTACTCTCCGTTTCCTTCCTGTTTTCATCTTAATTAATTCCAAAAATCAATTTGATTGTTTGTTAAGTTAAGGCACGAAAGAAGGAACAAACAAAAACATTTTTACATGTATTATATTGCTTATAAGATTGTTTTGGGTTCATATTGATTAACGCCTCGCAGCCTTCTTGTGAAATATTGAACTTACCCAAAATCTAATACTCATATACTTTTCCTTTCGGACTATTCTTAATCACTTATGGAAGGTGTACCATATTAGGTGCGGCACTCAACTGCAGTAGGTGTGGTTCTATTCAATTTTCGGATATCGCTCGACCCTGTTACCGAAAAAAAATATTTTTATGTACATCTGGTCTCGGAATTTGATGTGGGTGTGTTAAACGCCGAAATGAAAGGGTGGACAGCCGGTTGGCGCAGTGGGCAGCGACCCTGCTTTCTGAGTCCAAGGCCATGGGTTCGATTCCCACAGCTGGAAAGTGTTTGTGTGATAAACATGGATGTTTTTTTTTTGTCTGGGTTTTTATCTGTATATTATAAGCAATTATGTGTATTATATTCATAAAAATATTTATCAGCTATCTTAGCACCCATAACACTTCGCTTACTTTGGGGCTAGGTGGCGATGTGTAATACACACAACGAAAAAAAAAAAGAGATTTTTGTGACATAGCTTGTCCCGAGAAGTCCTAACCCATTTTTATTTCCGCTGCCAACCAGTGTCGGTCTGAAGAGCTTGGTCACCGGTGTAATTGCATGACGGCAGATCAGACTACAATCATCACCTCTTATTATCTTTCCGTACAAGACGACTCAGTGAACAGAAAAAAGAGCGGGCAGCAGCGTCTTCTGTGAACTACTAGTATCTACTGCGAAAAGCAACCTGTCCACCCAGCGTGGTGATTATGGGCCAATATTTTCATCGGGAAAAGACTGTTATAGGCTCTTGGTTATGGTGAAGCTTAGACTCAACTGCTATGTCACAGCGCAGTACTTTGTTGAACGTGTTGCTTGTAAACAATTTGATAGGACATCTGTTAGGTCAGTCAATTAAACTACAAAACAAACTAAACAACAAAAGGCTATATATAAACTCTACCATATAACTAAATTTAGTGTAATACGTAACCATAAATAATGAGCTGTTAGAGAATTCAACTTGCTTGCACAATCGTGTGTTGCGTTAAGAAGAATATTTTTTTTAATTACAGTTTATTCGACGTCCCGTCCCGTTCGTGATTCGACGTCCTGAAAATAAAGATTATAATTCTAAAATAAAATGTCAACTCCCTTGAGGGGACTAGTTTCAATCCACGTCATCCACCTTTAACTATGCGGCGTTATGTTTTTAATATAAGTAATGTTCTCAAAGGCGTACGAAGTCTACCGATTCGCATAGATCCGTGTGTAGAACAATTAAGAATGTTGCAAAATAAACAGCAACAGGCTATAAAAACGTGTGCGTTATGTACACGTGTTAGAAGTTATACTTCTTTGACGTAAGAAGAAAAAAATATTTTCCAATATTTATCTTTCGCCTTATTCTACGTTTGTACGAAAAACTACACTAACAACAGAAAAAAGGTATTTAATGCATTGAAAGTTTTATTAAATAATATTAAAAAATTACTAAGCGATAAGGCGGCCTTTTGTATGGTACTTTTTAAGTTTCATCTTGTTGTGTCCATTGCTTTTTTTTCTATTTGTGCTGTACAAATAAAGTGTATAAATAAAATATTTAAATATGGAATACTAATAATCTCTTTATCAGAAAACCAAGTTTCACTCAACATTAAATATTGAATTTTTGTACAATTGAATCAATTAAATCACCAGAATGAGCCCGCAGACTTTGACAATTGAAAGTGTACACTGTCAAACCTTTCAGCTTACTTCAGGGTGTCGGTTTTTTGTGACGGTGTGTGCACACATAGTAAAAATTAACTCTCATAATTTTGCCCAACGTGCCAAAAGAAGTATAACTTCAAAAAAAATTGGCATTTACATGAATTTTAATCCAGGATCACTCATTTAACTTAACAAATAGTTAAGGTCACAGATTCAATTCCATGCAGAAGGTAATTTTCGGTGATTTATTATTTCAAAAAACTGTAACCTGGTCAGACCGTGACTTAACTAGCCGTGACCAAAGCCTCCCTTTTAGGTCACGGGTAGTTACCACCCTACCAACAAAGTACTATATACTTCACAATGGTCGGTATACAAGCGCGTTGCGTTGTATGTTAAGATCATGACATGGCTCGATTTTAGTCTGCGACGTTGCAATTTGCAATTTTTTTAACGATTCCTACGAGTCGTTGGAATTCGTGAGGAAATATCAGTTTGTCAAAGTCAAAAGTCAAAAATATCTTTATTCAAGTAGGCCCATAGGTGGCACTTTTGCTGCGTACATAATAATTACACGTTAGTGAGATGTTGGCGATAACCACATTCGTAAACTTAAAACTAAAGCTACGACGGTTCCAAACGCGTCCTGGTCTAAGAAGAAGCCCACAACAAACTTAGCCGGGTGTTTTTTTTTTGTTATCACCATCTCACAATGTCGTTTAAAATTTGAATTTCAAAAGTTAAAACACTCACAACGAAATGATCAGTCATTAAGGACAAGAGTATTTTTTTATATTCCATAATTTTAATATATACCTAAGTATGAAAAACGTGCTTCATAGTTTTCATTTACTCAAAAATGTAGAAAAGAGTAACATATTTTGGTTTTTCAGTCAAACATCTTAACTTAAAACTGTGGTTTGTTACACATTTGCCACGTCATAGCGATCAGTAGCAAAATTTTCTTCTATTTAGTATTATTTTTAGGGTTCCTTGCCATTATAGAAAACTCGTCCATAGTGTCAGATGAGATTTTTGCCCCTCGTGTAATGGTTGATTTTTGATTTATTAATTAATTACTTTAATGTGCTTAAATAAGATAATACATAACGTCTCACCCAGGCATTGCCATAAAGTTATAATAATTCTTTTTAATGCTGTTTTTTAAAGGGGAGGGGAGTACATTTAACTACCTTCCTGGTGGAGGATGGTTTTAAATGGGAGGTCTCGGATTCGATCCCGGCAGGGGCTATTTTGAAATTTATAATTTCTGATTTTTTTCTGGTCTGGTCTGTTGGGAGGCTACGGCCGTGGCTTATTACCACCCTAGCGACAAAGACGTGTCGCCAAGCATGTTTGTGTCTCAATGGACTTATTTTGATTCGTTTCATTGGGTTTGAAATCACAACGATTCTGAAGAATCACTTCAATAAATTTGTAAAGGCGTTCTGTGGCTGCAGAAGTACATCTGCTGCATCAGCAAAGTGTTGACCTATGTCCAGGGTTCTGCATGAAAATTGAAGTTCTTCGTGTCGGTAAATTATGCCTTCCGAACCGGTGGTAAGGTCAATACAAATTGACACACCTACTTGAAGTTTCAAAAGTGTTTGTGGCCTACTTGAAATAAATTAATTTCGAATTTTGAATTTTTCTAATTAAGTGTATCTTCACCGTAACAGCAAGTAATATTAAAATGCTGTAGCGGTCTCCACATTACAAAAACTAGATGGCGCCACAAAAATCCTGCATCGCGCTAGCGAAGTGTTCACTAAGAATGCCTATATATACAACTTCCAAAAATTAATTTTCGGACCTCGGTCCCCGAGCACGATCACCCGCTCGGAGGAAGATCTTCCTCTTGTTACGGTCGAGCGTATCACCATAGCTCCCGTACAATTGCATAAATTAAAAACGCTTCTTAGTTTAAAAATGTAGAGGTGCTTGCTGGGAATTGAACTCGGTCTCCCGTAAGGAAGCCCGGAGCCTTAACCACTAGGTAACGAACTCTTCTCTGTAGCATAAATTCATAAAATTATTCCGACATAAACTTAAGCTTCCGCCCTTGTTTATCTCAAACTTTGGATGACAAAATATAATCAAGTAAGGACCTATTAGCTCGAAGTTGGAAGACGTTTATTTTAATGATGCTAAAATGTGTTTTTGAAAATTAATACTTTGTTCTTGTGATTAAGTATGATTATAATAATAACTCCCTCGTTGATCTAGTAGTTAGCAAGGTACTGGGTTTGATTTCTGGGTAGAAACATTTATATGTGTTTAGGTTTTGTACGATCATCAAATTAAAATTGGCGTTGTGCCACGGTATAGTGTAGGTCCTGGCTATTATCACATATGCGAGTAAAACCACAAACCTGCGCTAGAGCAGCGTAGTAGCAATGGGAAGGCCAGTTATCGTAGCTGTGATGGCTGTTGGACCAGAAAAGTATTTGAGTAGAAAATGTGAACAAGCAAGCGTAGTTCGGGACACCCTCCAGCAGGATAGGCTTACAACGTGACTGATGGGGGTCAAGAGGATGAGGAATGCTGAAGACAGAATATAATCCCAAAGTAAAAATACCTTCTATACAAACTAAGTAGTATTGTATATTGTATTTTGCTTAACAATTTACTTGAAAAAAATATTGGCACTATAGCTAATATGAAATGCATATACTAATTTCGGCATCGACGGTAGGAGGTAGGTACGGCGGTAGCTTAGTTGGAGAAAGCGCTCAGGCCGCGATTGCCCGAGAGTCGCAGGTTAAATTCCTGTCGGTTCCGAAAATTTTCATATGCACTTTTAATTATATAAATAATAATGGCACTTTTAAAAATACATGTACTTCACATATAGTTAAAGAAGGGCGGTTATTCTTTCTGGATGGTAAATGGTTTTAAGATTCAAACGTGGCTTTAAATTACTTATTTACTGCGAAATACACTCTCCATCCGCACATAACCGGGTCGGGGTAAAACGGCCCCCGATATAAATCAAAAGGGACTGAGTCTGAAATAGAACTCTGAGAGGACAATTTTGTCAGGCACAATCGGAGAATTTATTTATCGTTGAAAAAATGCCAATATTCCACAAGCAATGGCTTCCGTAATTAGATTTCGATCAAAGTGGAAATATAAGAAGTTTCTAATGTTATTCCATTTCATCTCAAGTACTCTGGAATGGATAATGTAAAAGTGAGGCCTGAGGATTATTTTGTTCCTTAAAAAGTAAACACATAGAAAGAACTAAGTAGATACAAATCCTTTACATTTTAGATCCTTAGCAGCTTTTGCTTTCTATTGCCGAATTTATGTAGCAATATCTCTTCGCAATAAGGAGCGAAATATTTTAGAACCTTGTAGATTTTTTTTTATTGTGGTTTAATTTAGTTCACACATTTTCGTAAATTTAATGGAATATAATGAGAAAAAGAAAAAGTCTCTTATATATACTCGTATGTTTGAGTTAAAGTTGTAAGTGTTATTTGTTATGTTGTAATTTTTTAAATACCAAGCACCTACTTGTAAAAATTTATTTCAATCTTTGACGTCGTATGGGGCCTGAGGAATAAAAAAACCGTATCAATAATATACTACTATATCGAAGAAGTAAAACAAGACTAGGTCTAGCTCTCCAATAACCATAAAACATAATATATTACAGATACATCAGAAGTAATAAAATGTATCATACTCTTTTATTACTTGTAAAAACTTCAGGCAGGTTTTTCTCACGATTTTTTCGATCACCGTTGAAGATATTTGAATTGCTTAGAACGCACATAACTTAGAAAGGGAAGAGGTGAGTGCTGGGCTTCAAAACGGGGCCCCCGAAAGTATAGTCGAAGTTCTACCCACTGGTTTCAGTAAAAATGTACAACAATCCTCTTTTATTGATCGAGCTACATAACGTTCGGAGTTAAATTGCATTGAAATATTCTATCAGTATTAATCCACGCGACATTTTGCGAGCCACTGTATCGGGCTAGCTCATCGGTCGAAGTAATTGGCTGGTAGGTGCAATTGATCAGTAATTACGCCACTGTCCAATGGTAATTTTACCAATATAACCAGGCGTACACACAAAACTGTACCTCACGTATTCGAAACGCAGGGAAGTACGACTGTACGTCAGAACCGCAGATGGTATGTAGTGAAATCAAATTAAACCTGATCTATTATTTAGTAGTGTTTTAGTAGTATTTGATACCTTTGCAAAGATATTTAGTTTTTCAACATAACAAAAATGAGACTAAAAATAAAGTGCATCGCCAAGTGCACGTCAGGTTGCATTCTACTTCGTATCACGCGATACTAAAAAGTTTATCGTGTTTTTCTATTATAAAATTACGATCGAGCTCTTAATCTCTCTCTCTCTCCTATTAAATGAAAATGTTGAAAACAATGAAAATATTGGATTTTTATTTTGATAAATTTAGATTTTGTTTGTTGTTGGCTTCTTCTTATACCAGGACGCGTTTGGAATTCTCGTAGCTTTAGTTTTAAGTTTACGAATATGGTTCACCCACTACCGCGCAATTCTCATGTAATGTACGCATCAAAAGTGCCACCTAAGTGGCACCTACTTGAATAAACATATTTTACACTTTGACTTTGACTTTGAAAAACAGGGTTCCCTTTTAATAGTTCTTTAAAGAAGCGCGACCGCATGACTATCTTTGAAAGATAAACTTAATAATCTAGCTAGTAGCTAGCTACATAATATATACCATGTTTGCTATGTTCACATTCCTATAAACTTCATTTAAAGGTGTGATAAAGTTGCCAAAAGCGTTACTATCAAATATTATTCCAAAGTTTACTCTAACCCCGGATAAATAGCTCGCGCCGACAGTAAAGAATGAATTGTGCGAAAATTCATTACACGCTACAGCTTTCAGTCAGCGGGGATCTGTGGAGGCACCAGAGCTATTAATATGCCTCGGAAACATTTCAAATAAAATCCCTATTAAAGTGGCTAAGATTAATCTTAAATTCGTAATCTTTTAAGTGTGTTTAGTAATTTTTGGTTTCACTTACATAATTACTCGTACTACAAAATGGAAACTTATGTTTTTTCGATGCCTTGCGATTTTTATGAGAGATGGACCGTTGATGATTTATCCTCTATATATCTGAAAGATGTTGACTTTACCGTGAGAAATCAACAAACAAATATTTATTGTAAAGTGAAGATTTTCTGAGGTTCCTCCGGTGACGAAAGATTGAAAAAAATATTAATACAGACGAAAAATTACGCTTTATTTTCATTGTATATCATGGAATTCTGCAAAGTAACAACTCCTTCTATCCAATATCCAAGGTATGATTTGTTATTATTATGCTTCGGGATTATATTTAAAGCAACATTTTACTTACTATTCTCTATGTGATACTCTATACCTGTCTGTGAAAGTTTCGCGAAATTGGTCTGCCGTTTCGGAGATTAGCCAGATTAAACTGATGGTCACACATACATTTTGTATATGTACAGTAATTACTGATATACATTTCAACTGGCGCAGTGGGCCCTGCTTTCTGATTCAAAGACCGTGGGTTCAATGTCCACAACTTGAAAATGTTTTTGTGTTGAACATCAATGATTTTCAGTGTTTGGGTGTTTCTCAGTATATAATAAATATTTGTGTATATTATTCATAAAAATATTCATCAGTTATCTTAGTACCCATAACACAAGCTACGCTTACTTTGGGGCTAGTATAGGGTATGTACTATATTTTATTTACTTTTAGTACAAAGCTGTTTAGGCCGACATCAAATAAAATTAAAACCATATAATATTAAGTTCAACTTATTGAACTGAATCACTTTTTGAATTAAAAAATTTCAAAAATCATTTCCTTTAAGTTGGCACCGTCGAATCAGTCTGTTTGTAGTGAGAAGCACGTTTGATGTATAACAAATCTCGCACAGCCTTCCAAACGGACGCTATATTAATTTGTATGAAGCTTGCGTAATCTCATTTTATTCCCGTGCATTATTCACCGAGTCTTTTACACTAGTTACAAACGCTTTTCTCTACGATGCAATACCTGGTATAGGTTAGCCTTACATCTACATTAATGGTTGCGGCAGCTTTACTTGCTGCGCTTGTCATGGACAGCAACCGCAAAATACACGTGTTCTAACCATTGCCTCTACAGTATTTAGGTATATAATTGAAACACGGTGAATATAAATCTTCTTCTTTCGGAAACTGCCCTGAGAAAGATTCTGGGCAGTTTCCGCACGTAAGCACATCACTTGTTGTGCGTCGTTATTTCCCGCTGTTGCTCGCTCCTCCAGCCATCAAGGCTCATTCCAGAAGCTGTGCTGTCGGTGACACCTTTAATGGAAAGATGTCTGTTTAAGGAGCTATGCCCTGTTATGAGTCCCACCACATTCCTAACTTTACTTCTATCAAGGCGGAGTGATTGTTAGATAGATGTTGGTTAAGGTAAGGAAAAGCTTCTTTGGTATGTTAACAATCTGTTGCATTGTCCCAAAGTTATAAATATAACTCATGTAAAAAACTACGACGAGTAAGTAATTATTGCGTCGGTTGCGCTAATTTAAGCTTGCTCGCGAGTTACATTAATAGATCATTGAAGCGATGATAACACAGTGGTTAGGACTTCCGCTTCACTTTCGGGGGACGGAGTTCATATCCCAGCACGTATTTCTTACTTTTCGAAGTTATGTGCGTTTTATGTAGTTAAAACATCCCATAATGTTCCCAATCCTAAATCTTTCTTATCGTGGGAGGAGACCCGTACCCTATAGTGGGCCGGTATAGCTATATAGCTATCTTTAAGTTCACATTAAAACTACAGCAGGTGGCATATGGGCGAGAAAAAATTAATATTTAAACTAATTATCGTTATAAATAAATAAATAAATAAATATAATAAATAAATATACTACGACAATACACACATCGCCATCTAGCCCCAAAGTAAGCGTAGCTTGTGTTATGGGTACTAAGATGACTGATGAATAATTATATGAATAACATACATAAATACTTATAATATATAGATATTATATATAGATAAACACCCAGACACTGAAAAACATTCATGTTCATCACACAAACATTGTCCAGTTGTGGGAATCGAACCCACGGCCTGAGCTCAGAAAGCAGGGTCGCTGCCCACTGCGCCAATCGGCCGTCTATCCATACTCTAACGCCATCTTGCCCCAAAGTAAACGTAGCTTGTGTTATGGGTACTAATATGAGTGAGTGAATATTTTTATGAATAATATACATAAATACTTATATAATGCATATAAACACCCAGACACTGAAAAACATTCATGTTCACCACACAAACATTTTCCAGCTGTGGTATGGTGGTGTGTATCGAATCCACGGGCTGTCGATACTTTTAGTATAGCTCTATATTAGTATAGATATATATAGTATAGCTCTATATAGTATAGCTCTATTTAGTATAGCTCTATTTATCAACAGCCCACTGAGAGACTTCGAGCTCTTGAATTTTCTCTGGTCTCGATTAATCCGGTGGGAGGCTTCGGCTGCGGCCAGTTGCTGTTGCTATGTATATATGTAGTGCTGCTGATAAGCCACACATTATTAATTGAGTCATTTGTTATAGGGAATTTAAAGTGTTTTAAATAAGGCAAAATAGGAGTAGTTCAGGACGGGCATTTACGATTAGCAATGTTCACGTGATTGACAAATAGTAGATGATTAAAGCTCCAAGAGCAAGAACAAGTATATCGTTCGTCCACACCTCAGTCGTTTGCTTCACTTAATACCACAGGTTTGTATATTTGGCAGTACCAGTACAATTCAAAAACTTTACATTTGGTAGCTAACTTATTGTAGTTGTTGTAGACTATGATGGAGCTGTATGCAGCGCCCCTTTTTTACGCGGGTGAAGCCGCAGGGCACATCTAGTATATAATATATAGCTACAAGTATGTTATAAAAAATAGGTAAGGTTTCTTAGTAGATACTTTTAACTTTAGCTTTTTCCGATTTTAAGCTTAAAAAGCTCTTTGAACAGAATGTGTAAGCAAAGCCTTTATGCCATCTCACTTGACCTTGTTACTCCGTTCCAAGAACTCCCATTTTGCATTCGTTTTGCAAAGGAAATTTTATTTCGATACACCTCACTCTTACTTTAATTAGACGTAGAGAACTATAACTACCCGTTTTAATAATAAGACGTTATTTAGCTTTGTACCGCTTTTTACGAGTAATGTCCAGTTTTTCTGTTACATAATTTATTTCTCCTTTATCCATTTTCGCCATGGGAACATTACAAAATTTACATCCTCTCTTAACTTTTAGGAATCCTGCGAGAATGGTAAACAGGGGTAAACTACTATTTTCCCCGGTTGTGTCCAAGGTGGACGAGTAAATTTATCCTTAATAGATTTATCTAGTGGATATCATCGGTGGATATTTTTGTCTTCTCTATGTTATAATTTTTTTTAATTTTCATTATCACACTACAAGTTAGCCCTTGACTCCAATCTCACCTGGTAGTAATTGGTGCTAACCTTTTACGGTATGATATGTATGTTATTATGTATGTATATTTTGAATGGTGTGGGTTCAATCGGCTTTTATGCGGCATCTTACTGTTACGAGAATGCCCTCACTTATATCATCTGGCCGCATGCATTGTTTGCACGCCCAGGATTATGTACTACTAATAATTTATTTTAGAGATAGGTCGAATACAAAAGACGAAAATTGAAACTTTTTATTTCGGGAAAGGTAACTGACCATCCGGAATTTAAGATAGTCGTGAAAAAACTCGAGTGAAGTAACGGTTGACAACTTGCGAGACCATTAAGTTATCACGCCACACCGTTTCATAGCTTTTTTCCACTTCTCCAATCCAAAATTGCTTATCAATTAACTGAAGACGATAAACGGTCTCAGCGTTGATGGCAAATAATTAATATTAATCCGCAAAGTAATTAAGATATAATTGGCCGTTACTTCTAGCAATATTAATAAACTGGGCCTGAGAAATGTCGCAGCTGTTTGTACCCATCATTCTAATGACGTAGATTTACGTCAGTAATAAACAACGATGCTTTCTATAATTCAAAGTATCAGAACTAAAAAAAGAATGTGAAGAATGAGGATTAGTTAAAAATAACGTTATTTGTAAAATGTTTTTTATAAACTGGTTTTTAATGTTGACTCTTTTATCAAATAATTTTCTAAGAACCGCTTTTTATGAGTAATGTCCAGTTTTTCTGTTACATAATTTATTTCTCCTTTATCCATTTTCGCCATGGGAACATTACAAAATTTACATCCTCTCTTAACTTTTAGGAATTCTGCGAGAATGGTAAACAGTCGTGAAAAAACTCGAGTGAAGTAACGGTTGACAACTTGCGAGACCATTAAGTTATCACGCCACACCGTTTCATAGCTTTTTTCCACTTCTCCAATCCAAAATTGCTTATCAATTAACTGAAGACGATAAACGGTCTCAGCGTTGATGGCAAATAATTAATATTAATCCGCAAAGTAATTAAGATATAATTCGCCGTTACTTCTAGCAATATTAATAAACTGGGCCTGAGAAATGTCGCAGCTGTTTGTACCCATCATTCTAATGACGTAGATTTACGTCAGTAATAAACAACGATGCTTTCTATAATTCAAAGTATCAGAACTAAAAAAAGAATGTGAAGAATGAGGATTAGTTAAAAATAACGTTATTTGTAAAACGTTTTTTATAAACTGGTTTTTAATGTTGACTCTTTTATCAAATAATTTTCTAAGAACCGCTTTTTACGAGTAATGTCCAGTTTTTCTGTTACATAATTTATTTCTCCTTTATCCATTTTCGCCATGGGAACATTACAAAATTTACATCCTCTCTTAACTTTTAGGAATTCTGCGAGAATGGTAAACAGTCGTGAAAAAACTCGAGTGAAGTAACGGTTAACAACTTGCGAGACCATTAAGTTATTACGCCACACCGTTTCATAGCTTTTTTCCACTTCTCCAATCCAAAATTGCTTATCAATTAACTGAAGACGATAAACGGTCTCAGCGTTGATGGCAAATAATTAATATTAATCCGCAAAGTAATTAAGATATAATTCGCCGTTACTTCTAGCAATATTAATAAACTGGGCCTGAGAAATGTCGCAGCTGTTTGTACCCATCATTCTAATGACGTAGATTTACGTCAGTAATAAACAACGATGCTTTCTATAATTCAAAGTATCAGAACTAAAAAAAGAATGTGAAGAATGAGGATTAGTTAAAAATAACGTTATTTGTAAAACGTTTTTTATAAACTGGTTTTTAATGTTGACTCTTTTATCAAATAATTTTCTAAGAACCTCATTCTTAGTATATAAGCTTCATCATTGCACTGGAATAAGGAGGGTTTTAGGCCGTCTCCACAACAATGGCGAAATACGGATTGGTAGACTTCACAAACCTTTTAGAACGTTATGGCCACGGCCAAAGCCTCCCATCCAGTCCAGACCATAGCAAACAAATAATAATGACAATCTCTTAGCATCTGATTAATGCGTTGTCACTGATGTTACGGAGATATATCAATTTCAGCTGAATCGAAGGAAACAAGACCAAATGCTTACACGTTTAGAAACGTATACAACCATATTATGAAAATTAAGCATAATTTTCTAAATTTCTTCGGTCCTTATACTCCACACCAAACAGATCTTAAGCAATGTACGCATGTTTCGCTCCGAAACCGAAGCATCCTCAGAAGATGTTTACTTTACAATGAATAATTGAAGTAACAGAAGATCTGTTTGGTGTGGAGTATAAGGATTGAAGAAATTATAAATTGCACCATACAGATTCTCCTGCTTTTCGTGGAGTATAGCAAATTAGGCTTAATTTTCTTAATATATCATGGAATTCCGCAAAGTAACGCCTGCTTCTATCCAATACATATACAACTGGTTAAATGTGAGTTGGGCTTTCACACGAACGTTGTCATTACTTCTCAACTTTTTTAAATATTTTAGTATTTGATTTTCGTTAAAAGGTTTATATCACGGGTCAACAGTAGCTCAAATTTTTGGATTCTATTTTCATATTTATATAGTTTTGTCGTGTAGCATTTTAGGCCGTGTTTTAGTTTGCAAAGTTCAGAAATAGATAACGGTCATGCCGCGCTTTTATATGCTATTTATAACATGGTTTGCGATTATTTTAGTATTTCCACAACCCCGAAGAAATTCCATAATAGAATTTAAATTTTCGAACGATCTCTGCCTCGTATATTAACTTTTAAATTTTCCTTTTTTATTGCACAAAATCTTCCAAAAGGTTTCTAAAGATATTTTTTCTAAAAATGTTCGACAAAGTTCAAGTGTCATTGTATCGAAGGGTAAAAATGTCAATATAACGAAGTAAATATCCACTGTGTAAAAGTTCCATGATATTGAATTGATATTGAACTGCCACGTTCAACTAAAGATCACGAAGGTTCAAATCTTGGTTCGGGCCAGGAACTGTCAGGTATTACAATTATCTATTAAAATTTCTCAGTTTCAGCTTGAAGTTAATAATCTTGCGTTAAGCGTTTACGTGTATAACTAATAATTAAATTCGTTAAATCCCGCCAACCCACATTTGAGCAACATGGAGGATTTATGCTCGTTTTAGAGCATAAATCCTCCATAACGAGGCCTCTATGCAGCCGTGTGGTGTTAACAGGCTGATGATAATTACATGAAATTATTAATGTTATTTTTGTCTGGACTCAGAGATGTTTTTGTGATTGGTTAGTAGTTAAAATTTGAAACTAAGGCACACACGACTCATGGTTTGATTCCCTGCTCGAGCGTTGCGTTTTGTACCCCCCGTAGCGGTGTTTAAGAGACTGGTCAAGGAGTACCTCTTTGAGGTTTGAGCGATGCCCTTCTCCGCGGCGTACGCACTCTTGTCTCCATGTTTCTTCTTAACGCCCTTTTTTTTTGTTGTGAATACAAGTTCGCATTCATGTTCACGTATGTCTATAAATTGTATATATTATACATCGATTTATATACTTTACATAATAAATTTTTCGCCATGCCCTAACTCGTTTTTCTCGCACGTTGGATGGTAGAAAATGCTTTAGCAATAAGTCCGCCCTTTGTAAACCATTTTTTTTTGGTAGTGCAATAAAGTGAATAGCTAAATAAATAGCTTTTAGAGCTTCCTTTAAAATGTAGTTAAGTTACAGAGTCACGAAACTCTCACAAGAATTTAAAATAGTTAATGGTATCGGTGATAGCGCATTTGGTAGGAGCTCGACTTCACTGTTGGGGGGCCGAGTTCGAATCCCAGCACCTCCAACTTTATTAAGTTATGTGCGTTTCTAGTAATTAAAATACCGCTTGCTTCAGAGTGCCTGAGAGTTTTACATAATGTTCTCAAAGGTGTGTTGAGTCCACCAATCCGTACTGGGCCAACGTGGTGGACTACGGCCTTATCCGCTCCTCTTGTGGGAGGAGACCCGTGCTCTGTAGTGGGCTGGTAGTGAGTTGATATGACGATGATGATGAATGGTTTCGGGTTATTTGTAGTTTATAGCAACCAAGAGTTTCAACAGTGTCATCCGAGTGGGGAAAAAAGTACAAAGAACATTTTACTTTAATATGAACGACCTTTTACTAAAAGCTCCACTTTTACGAACCAAAAGAAACTATGGTGATCAAACAAAGTTTTAAATTTCATGTAACCTTTGTCGAAAATGAAGCTCCATCAGTATAATTTAACCTTCGATTCGCTGATAATTGACACTAACTTTCAAAGGGTTTCCGGAACTAAGCCTAATGGACATGATGACGAGTTGATGGCCCTTAACAAAAGGGACTCTTTGTAGGGAGTTTGATAATCAAAAGGTTCAAGGACGGCCCTCTTTCAAAATTGTTGTGACTTCTTCATAGATCGTAGCGCGCTTGGAACATCCTCAAAGAAAAAAACCTCGAAGCTTGGTGTGGCGATAATAATGAATAGAATATTGTTAAAACTAAAACCACTTTTATTTTATACTGGAAACATATGACTTCATATAAATTCTGGTAAATTTAATTTTTCCCTTTAAAACTTTTATTATCTGTACTACATCTTTCCATTTAATTTTCTTTCCCCATTTCAATGGTACTTCCGGAAAACTGTTATAGCCTAGTGCTTTGGCCTGTCTTTTTGGGGTACAGAGATCGATTCCCGATACGTACCTCTAAACAACATCGGGTTTTTTGAAGAAAAGTTCTTGCAGAATTAAAACCAGATGATGCTTAGAGACGGTGAAATACAGTAGAAAATAACAGCCTGTACTGATTTACAGAATCAATACTAACGTGAGCGAAGCCTTGAGCAAAAGCTTCAGAAAGTGTAAAAGGATCGATGGCGGTCAAGCTGAAAATGTGTTAACTAAAAATAAAAACCGGACAAGTGCGAGTTTAAATCACGCACGAAGGGTTCCTTACAATTATAAATGTGTAAATGGACTTGGGCTTCACTCTCGGGAGCCAAGTTCGAATCCCAGCACGCACCTCTAAGTTATGTGCGTCCTAAGCAATTAAAATATCACTTACTATGGTGAAGAAAAAAATCGTGAGGTAACTTGCGTGCCTCAGTTGTCTATAATGTTCTGGAGGCGAATGGAGTCCACCAATCCACACTGGACTGCCTATTGGACTACGGCCTAAACCGTTCTTATTGAGGGAGGAGAGCCGTGCTCTGTAGTGGGTCGGTAATGGGTTGATATGATGATGATATATACATATATATATATATATATATAAAGAAACAAAAAAAAATTAAATATGTTTTAGCTTTTATTGTTTAAGATCAACAGCAATAATAAATACATATCAACTATCTAACTATCACGGGTGACAGACGGACAGACAGACGGACAGCCAGCCGAGTCTTAGTAATAGCTTTTCGTTTTACCTTAACCCTAAAAAGCAGTCTTGGAGTCAAATACGATATCTCTACGAAAATAGCTTAGCTCGTAGTTACCTACTCTACGGTATTTCAGTTCGTTTGCCAATCCGTTGACAGGTAGCATCAATTGTCATTGAATGGAAACCGGCAGTTCAATGAATTCTATTTTTGGTGCTGTTAGCTGGGTGACATTTATTTCCATACAAACTTTTCAAGGGCAAACCGTAATTTTCGGTATTGCATAACACAGCTGTTTATTAGCTTCCGGGCTCAGAAAAGTACTTTAACATGTGTGATAAAGTAATAAATGGTCGAGGACGAAAATATCGTGTTGGTAAAAGCACCCTCCAGCTTTTCTCTTTAAATATTATCTTTATTTTTGTATAGAAATATAAACAACTGTTTATTAGCTTAAGTGCTCAGAAAAGTAGGAACTATATAAAAAAAATAGTCTAGGAGCAAAATTTAGAGTGGTAAAAAGAACGCCAGAAATATTTTTTGTTATTTCACGAAAAGTTAACCCTTGAGTGGAATAAAATTTTTTAGTCAGAGATAATACAGTCTAAGATAGGAGCGGGCTAACCTGTTAGGAGTGAGAAAGTTATAACAAACCTATATGTACCAAGTTATATATAAATATACTACGACAACACACACATCGCCATCTAGCCCTAAAGTAAGCTCAGCTTGTGATATGAGTACTATGATGACTGATGAATATTTACATGGATAATGTACATAAACCCTTATAACACACATATTTATAATATATAACATATATAATATACATATATTAATCAAAATGTTAGCACATCCATGACGTGGCTATAACTTATCATCACGTAAGAAATCTATTAACTGTGCCCTTGTAGGAACTTTATGGTCGATCTTTATTATCTTTCGTTTGACAAACTGAACCGAAAATAGAATTTATTAATCCAATTTCGATGCTCGATAAAAATTGATAATAGCTAGGCTAAAAAATATAAAAAATCATTCGCCCGACGTACTAGTCCAAAAATAGAATTTATGGATTACCCCTTGCGGTTTTCCGGTTCTCCATGACAGTTGATGTTGCCCTGTGGGCTAGCAAACTGAATGTGTATTTGACAACAAAATATACGAATTTCAAAGCAGAGTTGTGACATATGCATCATTGCTTTATGTCTACGGTAAAGAGCGCAGGTACAGTTCCGTATAGCCAGTTTGAGAGTTTTCTCTGATCTGGTCTAGTATCCTGTAGATACCACCTTACTGACAAAGACGTCGGACGTTTAAGCGTTCCGATAGGATACTTCTAACAAATAAGCCCACTAGAATCTTAGACTGCAACATAATTTAACACCAGGTAATTGATTTATGTCAACGGCAAAGAGCGTAGGTCCCAGTTCCGTAGAGGCAATTTGAGAGTTTTCTCTGGTCTGGACTAATAGCCTGTAGCTAGATACCACCTTGCTGACAAAGACACCGGACGTTTAAGCATTCCGATACGATACTCCTAACAAATAAGCCCACTAGCATCTCAGACTGCATCATAATTTAACACCAGGTGAGATTACAGTCAAGGGCAACATTACTTAACAGATATTAACGATGTAAAATACGCTGCAAACTATTTTGCTTCCACATCCGTCACAGTAGAAAGTTCTAGAGTGGTCTAAGCCAAAGGTCTCAACTTAAATATTTATAAGATCGTTTATGAAAGGACATTTTCACTTGATATCCGCCCTGTTCGTACGTAGTAATATTATTATATTTTCTATCAATATTCTATATAAGTAGAATGATGTTTTATCGAAAAACATATCTACTAGGGTCAATACTAAAAGTTATTTCAAGAATGATCACTAGGGGATAAAATAAGCTAGGAGTATCAGGAAGTTGGCGTGTTTGTGTATGTTTGTCTGTGGCATGGTAGCTTTTGAACGTAACCAATTTAGATTCAGTTTTTTTCTATGAAAGGTGAATTAGTTAAGAGTGTTCTTACTTCATAGCTATGTTTGATGCAAATGAGTTCAAGGCTGCTGATGGACGGATGATATATTTTTTCACAACTTCCTTAATATCAATATCAATTGACTTTTAAAATTTTTAACACGGCCTCAATAATATCTCTTAAATGGGCTTGACTAGTAATATAATATATACAGTGGCGTGCATATAGGGTATGCATAGGGTATGCAGATGGTATAAAATGAAGAAAATCTCCAGTAAGAGTTATAAATACTTATAGGTAGAATTTTAATAACACTTACACTGCCTATCCATAAGTTTTTCATAACTCGTATTGGAGATTTTCTTAATTTTATATCATCTGCATACCCTGTGCATACCCTCTATGCATGCCACTGAATACATAAATTATACTATATTTAAAGTCGTGGGTTTTTAAATTTTTTAATATTTTTAATTTGCACCGTTTATTAACTTTCCACGGCCAAAGCCCTGTAGATAGAAAAATCTGAAGTTATACTTCTAAGTGTACCCCGCCGGGAATCGAACCCGCATATAAGAGCACGTTGCTTAACACTGCACCAGGAAACTCGTCAAAGATTTATGTATAACAAAGAAGCTCGTCCGTGCTCCCGTTGCTATTTTTGTTAAATGCATGGGACAATGTTTGACGTCAGGACCTAGTTTCTACAGCAATATTTCAATTCTCGCTCGGATCCGATATATTGACGGCGGAAGCAGAGCAATTAGCGTAAACGGATACAAGTATATTATGACTTAGCTAGGCTAGGCTATACCGCCGCTGAGAAAATTGCTGCGTTACCTTACAGTATACACAGGTATAGCTTAGAAGTTTGTACGGGAAATACCCTTATTCTTTTTCAGTAAATACTTTTTCAATTACTCCGAAATAAAAGGTTAAGTTAAAATAGTTACGTTACTTAGTTTAGTTACAAGTATTGTTTATAAAACAATACTTGTAACTAAACTTCACTATATTAAACTAAGCGTTATTTATTAAGGTAATGATTTTTGTATTGATTTTTTTATATTATGACTTGGCTTAGAAGTTTTTACAGGAAATACCCTTTTTCATTTTCAGTTAATACTTTTTCAATTACTCCGAAATAAAAGGTTAAGTTAAAATAGTTAGTTTAGTTTCAAGTATTGTTTTATATATATTTATTTAGGTAATGATTTTTTTTTTCATATATATGCATCACAACTATTTTCTGTATTTAGTTTCTTCGCCATTGGTAGCAAAGAAATCGCTATGAAGCGATAAGGTCGCCAAGTTGTAAACGTTGCTTTGTTTTACTTGACGGCCGATTGGCGCAGTTTGCAGAGACCCTGCTTTCTGAGCCCAAGGCCGTGGGTTCGATTCCCACTACTGGAAAATGTTTGTGTGATGCTATATTTTTATGAATAAAATACATAAATACTTTTAATATCTCCCTGTCGCAACAGTGGGGTTTTAAGTTGGAGGTTCCGGGTTTGATTAGTTCCACTAGAAGTCACGTAGAAACCGATTACTGGTATGTTATTATTATAATTATTATGTTAAATATAAACTTCCACACTCCCAAATAGGTTAGCCTGCTACCATCTTAGATTGCACTTACCACCAGGTGAGATTGCAACCAAGGGCTAACTTGTAGTGGAATTGGCTTCTTCTCGGTAGAATCTGCCTTCCAAACCGGTGGTAGAATAGCTCTCTACCGATAGACTTGATCTTTCTAAAGTGCTTATGAAGCATAGCAAGATTTGATTTTGATTCCAAAGTCTATTTGAAATATAATATCCTTCTATAGACGGGAAATAACTAAATAATAGGAAAGGAACCGCAACCTGGAAGATGAATAGGGCAACTGTGATTTATCCCTTGGAGTGTTTCTTAAATAAATCATACCGTTCTAACAGCCTATCCGCGGTAGCCCGATTGACGAATAACGTTCCATCGACCGACAAATGAGGGTACGTACCCATTTCAAACTAGTTTTGAAATGGTTTATTGATATCGAGCACTAGTTGCTTTATCCCAGTCACTGCGATGACCAACCATATCGTTTATCAAGCGTAGTTATAGTTATTGTAATCTAAACATATATAGTAGACGCCAGGCAGTATATCCTTCTATAGACCGAAAACTGAGGATACTTACCCATTTCAAATTAGCTTTGAAATGGAGTACCAGTTGTTTTTTTCCAGTCACTGTGATGCCAACCCATCCATCGTTTAACAAGCGTAGTTATTGTAATTCAAATATATATAGTAGACGCCAGGCTGTATAACGTTCTATAGACCGAAAAACGAGGATACTTACCCATTTCAAATTGGCTTTGAAATGGAGTACCAGTTGTTTTTTTCCAGTCACTGTGATGACCACCCATCCATCGTTAATCAAGCGTAGTTATTGTAATCTAAAAATATATAGTAGACGCCAGGCAGTATAACGTTCTATAGACCGAAAAACGAGGATACTTACCCATTTCAAATTAGCTTTGAAATGGAATACCAGTTGTTTTTTTCCAGTCACTGTGATGACCACCCATCCATCGTTTATCAAGCGTAGTTATTGTAATTCAAATATATATAGTAGACGCCAGGCAGTATAACGTTCTATCAACCGACAAACGACGATACTTACCCATTTCAAACTAGCTTTGAAATCAAGCACTAGTAGCTTTATTTTAGTCAATGCGATGACCATCCATCCATTTATTATAATCTAAAAAGTTATTGTAATCTAAAAATATATAGTAGACGTCAGGCAGTATAACGTTTCATCCACTCACAAATGTGGGTATGTACCCATTTCAAACTATCTTTGAAATGGCTGATTGAAATCAAGCACTAGTTGCTTTATTTCAGTCACTGCGATAATTTTACAACTTTTTTAAACTTTTTTAAACGTACTTTATCAAATTAATTTGAGGTCTTCAGAAGGCATTCGTGTCCTTACAAATTTTTAACATTATAGTGAGATAATTGTTATTAGTTACTACGTCTAACTATGTCTAAGAAGAAGACCCCAAGAAACTCAGTTGGGTATTCTTTTTGTTATCACCGTGTCACAAAAGATCGACTACGAACAACTTAAGAGCGACTTAGTTTAAAGTTTTGATATAAAAATAACTTTAGTGGCAGTTATTTTCTTACTTATTTATTTGCACCGTTTGAAGCGCTATCATTTCGGTTTACCGGCACAGATGAACAAGATGAAAACACGTGTGCAAAACAGCTTTTATTAACCGTAACATTTTGTTTGTAACACAAAACCGATGTCAGAGGTTGATAAATTGATCCGTTTCATAATCCTGTGAGGAGGCGGGCATTAGGCTGTTTACATCATATTTTAGCCGCAAATTGATGATAGGCTATTCTATCTTTATATCGCAAACTCACTTCGTTGTTTTGTTGCATTATTCCTGAGCCCACTTACGTTCGCTTATTGAGGCACAAATTTCGAAGAATGCTGTACGGAGTGTGTATTTTAGTTTTTTTTTGTTATTTTTGCAAATAGAATGAAGAGGAGTAATACAATAAGACTAATCAATTTTATTACCTTATAATATCCGTGACATAATTTAAGGTTTAGTAAAATTTATTGGTATTTAAAAAAAAATGGTGTTTCCGAGTTTGGGCGCCAACGAACTCAGAATAGTCTTCTGAGTGCGTTGGCAAGTTCGGATGAAGTAAAACTCTTTAGTTTTCTATTTTGACAACACGGCACGAGTCTCCCCTCACAATGGGAAGGGCTTAGCACAGAATTAAGAACATACAGAAACCGTGTACACGACTAATATTGAAGCTCTCAAACCACTCCACTTTAGTAGTGTTTCTCGAATGGCCGGGTAGGTACTATGATAAAATGGGGAAAAAAAAATGTGAGCTAGCAACATTTCTGGGGTGTGAACTGAGAAGTGCGCGGCGTTTTCACTGTTTTTGAACATTGTTACAATAATGGCTGATGATGATTTTGTGTGTTCTTAAATCTGTGGCGTTCAGGCTGTAGTCCACGACGGTGGCCCTGTGCTGATTGATAGATTTATTTACCACAATTATTTTATTGCATTGAACACAAATAAATCCGAAAATCTAGGTTTCGATATTTTCGAACTGAAATAAACTTTTCAACTTAGTATAAAATAATCAAAAAAATTAAATGTGTCTGAAAAAACTTCTATACCTAATCATGTTTGTCCCCAATTATTTTGTCGGAACAGATTAATCTCGAATCAACAATGATTAACTGCGATTAACCAGATCAAAACGTGTGTTCAAAGTAGCTTTGTTGCCCACAGCCTTTTGTTTGTAACACAATAGCGATGTCAGGGGGGTGATAAATCGACCCATTTCATAATCCTGCGAGGAACGCCGACCTTTGCTGCTTACAGCAAAATTTACTTAGCAAATTGAAGGTCATTCTGATTGTATCTATATCTCGTGCGTGGTTTATATTGAACTAACAGCTAGAGGCATCGTATTCACAGTTGGCTGTCTGATCTTCGGCCGTATCAACAGTTACTTAGCTAAAGGATTACGTAAAGTATACGAACGCTTGGGTATGATTTACTAGCTTTTTAACTAGCCGCTATACGCGACTTCAATATAAAATCAGTGGCAGGAGGTATTCGGTTTATAATTCAATGTTACACTTATTTCTGGCAATTATCAAAAAATATCTTAAAACAGAAGGTATTCAGCACATTATTTAATTAAGTTACCTACTCTCAAAGTCACAGCTTAATAATATAAATAAATAAACTACGACAACACACACATCGCCATCTAGACTTAAAATAAGCGTAGCTTGTATTATGGGTTCTAAGCTGACTGATGAATATTTTTATGAAACATATACTTACTCATAATATATTTCAGATACGGAAAAACATTCATGTTCATCACACAAATATTTTACAGTTGTGGGATTCGAACCAACGGCCTTGGACTCAGAAAGCAAGGTCGCTGCTCACTGCGCCAATCGGCCGTCGCTTTAATATTAACTGTGGTATACCGTATATTATATAATGCATAATTCAAATCATATTATACTTATCGGAATAATAAAATAAAGTTATTTTATTATTTTATAATGATAAGTTCCAAAATTGAGTTTAATATCAGAGCGAATTGTTAGCAGTTCGCGGCCAATATTCAAGATTAACCTTAATAATTCTTAGGCAATATTTATTTGATTGGGCGTTATTATTATCGCGTCACTCATCAAATATACATCCTAAATACCAGAAGGTACTGTTTGATTATTTATTATTTTTTTACTTTTGTTCTGTTAATTATTCTGCTTTGCCGTTGGTCTCCATATTTAGTCGTTTATATTGGCGAGACCATTGGTTGCTTAAGAAAAACAATATCCGAAAAAAAGGCCGTAAAAGGTAAGTAATAAAATAGAGTAGAGGAAAATATTGAAATGATTAAAAGATTCTGAACCTACAAGTTTAATAAAAAAATCTAATAATATACAACCGATTGACGGCCGATTGGCGCAGTGGGCAGCGACCCTGCTTTCTGAGTCCAAGGCCGTGGGTTCGATTCCCACAACTGGAAAATGTTTGTGTGAAGAACATGAATGTTGTTCAGTGTCTGGGTGGAATATGTTATATTATAAGTATTTATGAATATTATTCATAAAAATATTCAACAGTTATCTTAGTTCCCATAACACAAGCTACGCTTACTTTGGGACTAGATGGCGGTGTGCGTATTGTCGTAGTATATTTATTTATTATTTATTTATTTATAAAAGCACAGTCACTGTGACGGCATTCTATTTTTACTTTTCTTATTATTATAATTATTCTCGCTTATAAGGCAATAGGAACCCACTTGTCCTTACACATAACCCTGTTATTTATCTATATACTTTGTTCTGGGGACCTATCGATATGCAGTCGATTGCTCTTTGATTGATAGCCCAGTGGGTAGGAGCTCGACTTTACTTACTGGGGTCCGAGTTCGAATCCCAGCACGCACCTCTAACTTTTCTAAGTTATCTGCGTTTTAAGTAATTAATTCTACGGCGAAAGAAAACATCGTGAGAGTTCTACATTACGTTCTCAAAGGTGTGTGGTGACCACCAAACCGCACTGGGCCAGCGTGGTGGACTAAGGCCTTAACCTCTTCTCATTGTGGGAGGAGACCCATGCCCTGTTGTGGGCCGGTAAAGATACTTTGTTATTTCTTAATAATATGTAATGAACAAAGATAATTTAATCCTTAGACGACTGCTAAAAGGAGGTATAAGTTTTTACGTACCTGTAGATTGAGAAATGAAACGGCGTCTTGGTACGCTCCATAAAGTCTTATGTGTCTTAGAATGTTTTATTGTTTTGCAATTAAATGTGCCCTAGAATTTTATTCAAGGTTTTATGTCAAAAGTGGCATTGTCTACGTGAAAATTTCCATCATCAGCGTCAGGTCTAATTAACGTTTAAATGTTTTCTTATCCCACCATTTGTTAGCTGTTGACACCGCGGTAATAAAAAAATCAGTCTTAAATGGTAGTGGGCTTAACTTTTAAGGGTACAGCCGTTATATTAAACTAGCTGACCCTCGCGACTTTGTCCGATTATTTGTCAACCTTAAAAAAAGTTGTAAATTGTCGCGGACTGTTTTTAGAACTTTAAAGGATCAGTTCTGATAATTACCACTTAATTCCGTCGTTTTTGCGTAACGTTTACCGTTCACACATCTCACGAAACGAAATTTCTTCAAGGTCTTTTCGGTTTTCAGGTTAATATATAGCCTATGACACTCCATAATAATCTTTCTATTTTTGAAATAATTTTAAAAATCGGTTCTGTAGATCTCGAGATAACCCCTTACAACGTTACAAACTCACAAACGTTACCTCTTTTTTATATTACTATAGAAGTATAGATGAATCTCTTAAAAAGTTCAAAGTTTGTATTAACGTAAGCTTATAGAAAAGTCCTATTATAGTATTAAGGACTAAGATAAAAAAGCTTGGCTGTAAAATATTGCTCTAACCAGATTGCTTCTTAAATAGTTTTTAATGACAATGTTAGATGGGGTGAACAAAGAAAAACAAACCGCTAAGTTTATTGTGGGCTTTTTCTTTGACCACTCGGACATCGTAGCTTTAGTTTTTAATTTGACGAATTTAGTCATCAATTCTCTTCCATGTCATATTTTACATGTAATGTGCATCAAAAATGCCATCCATGTGCCTATTTGAATAAAGAAATATTTGACTTCGACTTTATCCCAAATCTGTGTTTATGCGGTATCGTACCAGAAAGCTTAAGTGCTATATCAGTAGCTCGCCTATGTCGGTAAAAAAATGGCCGAAGCATCCTAGATCAAGAAAATTCTGTAATAATAAATACATAAACTTCTCCTGCTGGGCAATAAACCCGGAGTATTCCACTTAAAACCCTACGGCACTCATCAACCAGGGAGATTTGGGAGTAGCTATCACATTCTCATACTTTATTGCACGCCTCGCGTACTTAATATTATAAATGCAATAGTATGTCTGTTTGATTTTTGTTATCTATGTTCAGCTTAATCGAAGGACTAAATTTGACGGAATATATTATCCTAGAAAAATAAGGGGTTCTTAAGGGATAAAAAAAAAATCCACTTTTTTATCTGTTTTCAGTTCAAGTTTCATAGTTAACACGCAGGTATAGCCACAGGAAAAAAAGTATGTAATAAAAATAAAATATAACATGACAAAAGCAGCCATAAAAAACAATATAATACAAATTTCCTAGATACCCCTACACTATCCGGTTTTCCGTTGATAGCCAATATTTTCGTGATCTCAAATAAACCTTTGAACCTTTGTCATATTCCCGAATACCTTTAAGAAAAGTCAATTTGATGTTGCCATGCGAAACTAGTTTGAGGTAAGAGAAAAAAATATTTTTTCTCAATATAAAACGCCGATGAAAAATATTAAAAATATTTCATCAACATCATCAATGCATACAACAATACACTGAAAAATTCAAAATTCATTTATTTCAAGTAGGCCTACTTTATAAGCACTTTTGAAACGTCAAGTATGTCTAGTGACTCTACAACCGGTTCGGAAAGCAGATTCTACCGAGAAGAGCTCTTTTCCAACATCAACATCTACAATCATTTTTCTATCTTGCGGGAGATAATAATAATAAAAATAATAATAATAATAAAACATTTATTGAAACTAAAATGTTACACAGAATATCAATACAATAGTAGAAAGAAAAAGAAATACAACACAAAAAGTAAAACAATTTTACATGAATTGGTTAACATATTAAATTTGTAAAGCTGAATGCACATAATATTGATATTTGCCTCTTATTATTGATAACCTGTGGACCCCACACTAGGTGACCTGTATCGTGGGGCCCAGTTAATAGATTGCCAAAATTGATTGCTCGGCCAAAAAAGAGAAATTGATGAAGGTGACAGTTTTAAATAAAGGCATTAATGAGGTAAGAAACGAATAAAATAAACAAATTAGCCTGTGTATATAATATAGTTGCTAATAATAAGATATATATTATTTCTACATATATAAAATGGTAAGATAAATAAATATATAAAATTTTACTGTACGAATTTTAATATCTTTTCAGTGTCATCGTATCCAAGTGTGTTGAGCCAAAATGTTAACTTTTCCCTAGCCTCCTTTACAGTTAGGTCCTTAATATCTATATATTTAAGAATACTATTGTAGACATGTGCATCAATATACGGGAAAAAGCGTCTGGCAAATGCTGTTTTAAGTCGTGGTAAGTTTGCTTCGTATACTCTTTTTTTCGAAACTTTGCTATGATTTGGGGCATTAACCATTTCCTTGTGTTTCAAGAGGGTTGTTTTTAAAATAAAAAGTTGACGAACATTTAAAACCTTGGCTTCTTTATAAAGAGCGGCAGTGGGAAACGCGTATGGTTTTTTCAGCATAACCTTTAGCACAGATCTCTGTGCTCTCTCAAGTTCAATCATGAATGTTTTTGTTGCACCTCCCCACGATGGTATACAGTAGGTAAGCAGTGATTGACACAATGACTTGTAAACTAATATTAGTATTTTATGATTGGATATATTTCGCAGTTTCTTCATTATGCCAATAATTTTACGTGTTCTGGTTGCAAGAGCCTGGATGTGAGCTTGAAAGGAAAGATTGTGATCAATATAAATTCCGAGGTATTTAGTCACGTTCACTTTCTCAATCTGTTCGCAATCGCAAGATTGGCTTAAGCTTTTGCAACAGTGAATTTTTATGCTTGGTATTATTTTCGGGGCAGAGGAAGCTGTTTTATGAAAACAAAGGTAATTAGTTTTCTTTACATTCAGAGTCAAAAGATTACTTTGCAGCCATCCATTAACTTTCGAAATACCTATCTGCGCAAAATTGTAAGTTTCCTCCCAGGTCGATCCATGGAATAACAACGAAGTATCGTCTGCATAGCAGATAATAGTGGCATTTTCCAGTAGTAATTCATGGATGTCATTAATATATAGTATAAAAAGGGTAGGCCCTAGAATGCTTCCTTGAGGGACTCCAAAATTAGTTATTTGTGGCTGACTAGAGCAGTTATTAATTTTTAAGCATTGCTTTCTATCGTTTAGATACGTTGTAAACCATTGAAGAGGTATTCCCCTAATTCCAGATTGTTCTAGTTTCTTTATAAGTAACTTAATCGAAACTGTATCAAACGCTCTAGCGAGGTCTAAGAACACTCCTATACAATGTTTATTATTATCCAGCAGACTAGCTACTGAGGTTGAAAGCAGAAGCGTGGCGTCCTCTGCCGATTTATTTCTTCTGAAACCGAATTGATGATCAGAGATGATGTTCCGGGATTCAAGGTACTTAACTAGTCTCTTATTTACAACTTTCTCCAAGAGTTTTGGTATAACTCCAAGCAGTGAAATGGGGCGATAGTTTTCTGGTGTGTCTTTCGGCCCCGATTTGTGTATCGGGCATATTAGTGCGGTTTTCCAAATTTCGGGAAAAGTCCCTGTTGATATGCTTAGGTTAAATATGTCAGTTAGAGGTTTTAATATTTCCTTTTTAATTTGTTTGATCAATTCATTATCAATGTTATCTATGCCAGGAGCTTTTTTGTTATCAAGTTGCAAGATCAACGATTCTATTTCAGCTTCATCTGTTGGCTGCATGTAGAAAGAGTCTCTCTGGGTTTTTGCTAAATTAAGATTAGCAGCCAGGCTATCTTCATTTTCATTACTACTTTTCAAAATATCATCCGCTAATTTGTGCCCTAATGTAGCATAATATTCACCGCACATAGTCAGTGAGTGCGTGCCGTTTTTAGAAGATTTTAGGTTTAGTAGCTCTACGGGCTCTGACCTAGCTTTTGTTAAGTGACATATATTTTTAAGCGATTTCCAGAGTTTTTTTGGAGACTTGCTGTTTTTCTCCAGCTCATATTCCTCGAAACTGGCCTTTAGGTTACGTAAAAGTCTGTTGCAGAAATTGCGGTACCTTGTGTATGTTAACTTAAGAATACTGTTACTCGGATCTGCTTTGTGCTGTTTGTGCAGTTTATCACGGTGCCTCATGCATCGAATGAGACCCGGTGTTATCCACGGTTTTAAGTTATATTTAGAACGGCTTAAATTTACTATAATAGTGTGTTTATTTATTACGCCCATCAGTAAGCTAAGGAATAATGGTACTGCTACATTAATGTCACTGCAGCTGGAAATCTCAGCCCAGTTTGCGTTGATAAGTTCGTTTTTAATAGCGTCTATATTTCTTTTAAACCTTTTACGGGGTAGACGATTTTTATATCGAACATTTTTGAGAGCTAGTCCACAGAGGACGATGTTATGGTCCGTAATGTCAGATTCACATACTATGCCAGTAACTCGACCACTAGTTTTGACCATAATGTGATCCAAACAAGCCCTACCCCTTGTTGGAAGTGTAATCGCGGGGATAAGACCATGTTCTGCGTTCAGACATAAATACTCTGTATTCAATCCAAGGTTATTCGACGTAATATTTATATTAATGTCGCCGCACAGAACTAAGTTTGGCTGCTCTTTTATCGTATGTAAAAGATCATCCAAAGATTCTAAAAATTCATTAGAATGACTTACAGACGGCGATCTATATATTCCGAGAATTGTAATAAGGTTTCCTACTTTGACCTGTAGGCAGTCATAGTCAGCAGTGCGTGGTTCCTGCACAGACGCACTATACGAATTTTCAATGTATATAACTACTCCACTATTTTGATTTCTCATGGTGGTGGTACTATAAGAGGTATAACCAGTAATTTGAGGTATGATTGAGGACTCATTAAGCCAGCATTCACTTAAAACTATAGCGTCTATTTTTGTTTTAAAACGTGAAAGAGTTGCATAAAAGCTATCAAAGTTTTTATCCAGACTTCGTATGTTAAAGGCCAGTATTTTGAAATTAAGTTCTGGGCTCAAACTAAAATTACAAATCTCAGGAGAAGAGAAAGAGTGACAATTTATTTGCAATTCGTCTAACTCAGCACTAATGGTATTTGTATCGCCTTTTAAAATTTAATATTAGGTAAATAAAGGTTAAAGTGAGATTAGGGTTGAATATTGTCACTCTAAAAGGTCCTTTGTAATAAGTGTATAGATACGGGTTGATATTAAAATTATTTGTACATTTAAAAAATCGAGCAAATTTCCAAATTAATAAAATATAAATTTCATGGTGTAATATATTTAGTGATAATAAAATGTGTATAAATAAAAATAAATAGGGATTTAGTTTTGATAGCCGCGTAAATATGATAAATAAAAGATAAATGTTTTTCTTAATATCGTAACACAAGTAAATAGTTAACCAATGGATATTACATAGACTTCCATAAACACAACAATTGTAAATGTTTTTTATAATGTAACCGTTCGAAGAATAATGGCATGGCCCTAGACGAGAAGATAGATCATGGCTCCCAAACCCGAATGCCGGAGCAGAACAATAAAGCAGGGACGTCACAGTAACAAGGCGTTTTCTTGAAAAACTTACATTTCCTGTTTTATGCCGAAAGGATAGCAATGAGATCATCCTGACTACGTATTGGACGAGCCGGCTTGCCTTCACGATGCCTGACGAATATAGTCCCCTGAGAACACCAGCAGTGTAAGAAGCCCAGTTGTTTGGCTTTAGATCGTGCTTCACGAAAAAGTTCGCGGTTTTGCTTAGTCAGCCGCTCATTATAGAATATCTTTTGGGCAGGACCTGGTATGTCGATGTCTGCGCTTGTTATGTTCCTCCTTGTTTTGGCTGCTTTTATTATTTCATCCCGTTTTGACCGGCGAAGTAACCGGATAACCACTGGCCTAGCAAACTTTCCTTTGACTTCCACGGCAGTGTCCAGCTTACTACGAGGTCCAACGCGGGTCACCCAGTCAATGTCACGGTCTTCCAATTCAATGCCTACTTTACGAACAGCCAAAAGGGCTATATGGTGCAGGTTTTCAATGTTCGTTTCTGGGATACCGGAAAGCTCTAATTCATTACGCAAGTGATTTTGAGCCTGGGCGTTTAATTCTTGTTGCAAGTCCTTCACTTTAGCCTCTAAATTTTCAGTGTGACGCTCCCGATCTTCCAGGTATTTAATTCGCCCGTCGTTTTTTTCCACTGATGACCCTAGTTCCTCCAGCTTTCTCTCACAGGTAGACAGCGAGAGATCTCACAGGTAGATGAGAGCGAAGCTGGCTGCTTTCAATTACCTTGTCATTAAGAAATTCATGAAATGCATAGTAACCTCGCTGTATTATATGTGTTTTTACATATTTTTTTAATATATGCAACGATAGGTCCAGATTTACCTTAGGAATCATGTCTTAAAAGCGTATACTCAACCCCACAAAGGAGTTCTGCTCCGTTCGCAGACGATATGCAGATATAGCTAATTTATGTCCGTTTGCTGGTCTATAAAGGCTTCTCCCAAAGAGCTGGTGTGCCCACGTGCTAGTGATCGCAGTAGATGGTATTATTGGCACACTGCTGGCCAGTAATGGCTGCCAGGTATAACATATTGTTCGCATAAAATACGGCACTTATCAATGTATATAATTAACATTAAGGTGCTCGACTTTACTTTCGGGGTTCTGAGTTCGTTTAACAGTTAAGGAAAACATCGTGAGGGAACCTGCATGCGAGAGTTCTACATAATGTTCTCAAAGGTGTGTGGAGTCCACCAATCCGCACTGGATCAACATGGTGGACGACAAGGAGACCCGTGCTCTTAAGTTAGTCGGTAATTTTTTTTATTTTTTTATTTATTTATCAAATAAAACAATAACATTAAAATGGTTAGTATAAAAGCACCGAAAAAACCGCAGAGGTTTGTCCTCGGTGCCTATCTGTAACGATTACCTTAGGTGTTAATTAGAAGAATAAAACCAGCTGTGGGAAAAACATACTGCTACTACTAATGAGTTACTACTAGTAATATGATGATGATGATACCAAACAAAACCCTGAAGTTTGTCTGTCGTAGTTTAAATAAAGAGTAGATAAACTTTAACTATCTACGGTTTATGGTTTTAAACTGCATCCTGTATCTTTATAATCTTTACCGCAAAACAGAATTTACTTCGCTTTGTACGCAATTGAACAATTTACCTCTGTGTTTTGCCTTTTCATATCCCGAATAAATCATTGCATTGTTTTTCAGATTCAAATATCTAAATAAATGCATGAGTGCTTTCAAAGCACGTATCGAATGTTTTGTTTTATTTTAATGGTATTGTATTTGTTTGCAGAACTAGTATAAAAAACGTTGAATTTTATTTCGATCTTTATACATTTTTTACAAACAATACGAAAGTAGCCTACAAAAGTAGTAAGTAAGGGAGACCGACTTATTAAAGCGTTTTTAGTCTGTGAAAGTAAACATCGATAGGACACCAGCTGCACATTATGTGAGAGTTTACCATAACATTATCACAGGCGTGTAATGTGTTTAGTGTGATGATAATTTTATGAAAACTTTGTTATTTTTATTATTATTAACTTTAACTTTTTTTGGTTAAGAATTGCAACAGTTCCAAATCATGAAACAAAAGTTCTTATCATTAAATACCCTTTCGATTTATTATTTTTTATCTGACCAGTTCCAGTATGATACATATGAAAACCGAAGTTTATCGATCCCACTTCGATATAAGAAAGTTTTTGTCTATGGTGATGTTTACGTCTGCAAACTAGACAATAATATAAACATTTCTTGTGACGGCGCTCAACATATGACCAAATAGCCTATGTTAAAATTTTTTACTAAGGTTTTCCACCAATCGATTTTCACAAGGCTCATATAACCCAACTTGTCACAAGGTGTGGTATTTCATGTTTGTATCATCATATTTTAGATTTATCATTTATAAAAAAAACAGAATTTTTATTTTTTTCTTATGTCAAGTGTCATTCTACGAGTCCTCTAATCGCCGAATCTTTGTCGTAACTTAAGACGTATCATAACATTGTTGGACATCACACAAGAGTATGTGAAACGTTTTCTTCTCTCTAGGAATCACCTAAATCACTAAGCATCCGATCAAGGTGATTTCCGGCAAACCGGCATAACGGTATGGCTTTCCATTTTATTCTGCCCATGGAGAAATTTTACACGTTGCTCTGGGAAACACTCAGCCAACTTCAATTTGCGCTCAATTTACTTTTTATTAGTAAGGTCCTTTTCCACGTCAATAAGATTTCAGGAATGTTGTATGGTAAAATGTACCTACATTCTACCATAGAAAATTCCGAAAATATCCAATGTCTTACTTGTTGTTGTTGTTGTTGTTGTTGTTGTTGTTGTTGTTGTACTTTGTGGCTTAACGGGCTTGCCTACATTTGCGTTTGGATTCCATCATCCCTAACCATCAGCTAAGTTTGCTAACAAGGGCTAAATAGTAACGGTGTTAAAAACGTCTCTATCTTAGGCTCGTATAAAAGCTTCTAAATGCGGTGCTATTTCGAAGCGCAGTTCAAGGGCGTCTCAGCCAAAACGAGCTGAGAAGTTATTATTAAGTCAAAGTTGCGGTCGTCCAGCTTACTACGAAAGCAAGACGGATCGTGCACTCAGTCTGGCTTCCAATCCGAAAACAATAGGAATTGATAAATGGCTGGCGTCTCCATTTCGATAACAAAGGCATCTGACCGGAAAAAGGTTGGGAGCATTAATTCTGTTTTTGGGAGAGCAGAAAATCGGTTGTCAGTGAGTTGGAATTTAAAATAACTGACTTAATAGTAAAAAAAAAAAAATTATATCTTGTTTGCAATTGATAAACGGATTAAGTACGATATATTAAGATGAGAGATTGACATATAGAGTATCAGGATAGATGTAAGGTTTTTTTTAATGGAATGTAACTATAAGAAGAATAGAAACAAAATCAATATCTCCTTTACATTAATGTATTTGTTTCTTTATCTACATATAATTATTCAGTTTCCATGGTAACTAAAATAGTTCTTTCTCATTCTCTTCCATATATTTATGTGTTTATTTCCTTATCGTGACGCATTTTCGTTTTATGTTTCAAATATAATATAATCCTAAAGAAGTTTAATTCATTGATTTAAAGTAGGTATCTACAGCGGTAGGGGAAACTGAAGTGGCAATGGCAGGACTCATAGCTCGGAATGCTAGCTCTCAATGTACTGGAATGGCCACCCGCACCAGTGCACGTAGCGTAGGCCGGCCCCCAAAGAGGTGGACAAATGACAGCAGGCGAGGCAAGCGGTCCAGGAGCGTGGATTGTGGAACTCCCTACAGAACACCTATGTCCAGCAGTGGACATCAATTGGTTTAATTGATGATGATGATGACGTAGTTATCACTTTGAAACGTTTAGTTGGTCTGTTTATACTTACTGTACCACTCTACCACTCTTTTCTAACTTGTACAATTTACAATTTCACAATGAAATATTGTTTCGACATCTATTATATTTCCATAAATATAATATTTATGTAATGAATATAGTGAACCATTAATCAAGATAAATCAGGAGGCTAGGATGTTGTCAGTACGAGTAGTTTACAGAGATAGCCTAGCGAAATGTAATTATGGTCGGCGGCGCGGCTAATACGGGTGGGTCAGCATAGCCAATAAGCTCCAATTTGGGTAACGAGCAACATCCAGATACTTTTTAGCGAAACCGTTTCAACACAAGTCCATACTGATATTATAATTGCGAAAGTGTATGTTTGATTGATGTCTAAGTTTGGTTCAACAATGATGCTACTGCAAAAGACATACATTGTAAGAGTTCTAAACGTCCGAATCTTGTAGGTATGCAAATGGTATTTCAGATTGTTTTCAATAGAAAGCAATCCGAAATAAAACATTACACACACACTGCCACATAATTAAAAAGTATCAGGGTAATTTAATATTCAATATTTTACATAGCTTTAAGAATAAACATAAACCAGCTACTTTCTATGAGATTTCCTAAAGTACGTTTTTTTTTAATTTAAAATACAATAGTTTTAAAAACAAAATTGATTTTACAAAAACAATCACATTGGGAGACAAGTACAAAAATAAACCGGATCGTGTTCTTCTATAAATAAAAACTGTTCTATATTTTACGTGTACGAATGCCGGCGCCGAAATTAATTTAATAAGTTAATGTGAAAAATATAGATTTTCTTTATCAGAAATAGACATCAAGCAATCTATTTGTATGGTGCTAGTACGGTGACATTTTTATTAACGACTGTAGAAAACCTTGACATTCAGAGCGTCTAGTGTAACTTTACAAGTTAAGGGGCTTCCTTTGAAGTGAAATATGAGAGAGATATCTTTAGACAACTCTTTGTATCAAAAAATAATCGTTTCTTTTCGTCCAAAAGAAACATTAATGCAAAAGGGCGTCGATAACAGAAAAAAATCAATGTCCATTATTTAACATTTAAAAAAAGAAGTTCATTAAATCGACATGTGATTATGTCGTTGGAGATATTTCTCTAAATCTTATGTCCAGGAGGACATTAAATCTATACGGAGTAAGGATCAGGTTGTTAATCGTGATCTTCTCTAGTATTATCTACAATTTCCTTGATGGTATCCTAAATATCCTGGCACATAAAAAAAGTTATGAGATATTTAGTTGTTGTTTCCTAACTCGACAGAGAATAGTAAATCATAATAATAAATATTAATTATATATATTTGATTTAATCCGCGACCACAGATAACCTTTGGAAGAATTTTTAGTTTTTATATAATTGTACTATGCTATAACACTTGATTGGTGCACAACGTCATGTATCACCAAGCTAAAACAAATCATTTAAAATTCTCTCTACCGTCTTCTACTATTGAGAATTCTAAAGAATAACAAATGAAGTATCCGAAGTCAAGAATAAACTGCATTTGTCCGTAAAAGTGTTTTTATTTATCGAATTATAAAGCTTATATTTAAAAAAGCTGGCGTGTAAGATCAGATTAAATTGCTGATGGAAGGAAGTTTTGTTGTACATTAAAATCTAACTGTATTCATACGTGTTTTATTCCTTTCATTGAATTGATTAAAGTTTTTTAATATTATCAGTCTCATAAATAGCCTACTCTAGGTAGCAGGTATCTACCACTTCACTGCTCAAATTACAGATTCAAAATAAAAACTCATTTAGTTGCCTTAAAAAAAGAAAACGTTGCAAGTTTAGTCACAGACTATGAGATACAATTTTTAAGGTCAACATCATCATCATTATGGCTCACTACAAGACACGGGTCTCCACGGGTTTCCGGGTACCACAATGAGATGGGGTTAAGGCCGTAGCCCACCACGCTGGTCCAGTGTGGATTTGTGGACTCCACACACCTTTGAGAACATTAAGGAGAACTCACAGGCTTGCAGATTTCCTCACGATGATTTCCTTCACCGCTGAAGCAAGTGATATTTCATCATCATCACATCAACCCATTACCGGGCCACTACAGAGCACGGGTCTCCTCCCAGAATGAAAAAGGGTTTAAGGGCGTAGTCCACCACGCTGGTCCTGCGCGGATTTGTGGATTTCACACACTTTTGAGAAGATTATATAGAACTCTCAGACATGCAGGTTTCCTCACGATGGTTTCATTCACCGTTGAAGCAAGTGATATTTTATTGGTGATAGGTGCGTAGTGGGATTCGAACTCGGCCCCGCGAAAGTCAAGACGAAGTCCTACCCACTGCTATGACCTTTTTTTGATTTTTAAGGTAGTTAGATACTACAAATTAGATACCTACCACCGAACCACCTGTTACCACCAAATTTCCAATAGAATGAAATTATTAGATACAAATGTATTAATAAAATTACAATTTTATGATTAGACTACCATACCAGGTAGCTTTAATAATTTTAGAGATATGAAGGGTCTTTATTATTGATGGCTATATTGTAGGCTAGTAAGCTCAGTTTACATACTGCAACTCTTAATTTTCGATTGTTATTGTCAGGACTTACTTAATATGTCGATCGTAAATGTTGAAGCAGTAATGTTATATCACGTATCTCATACGATCCGATGGTCCAGCCCCGGAAATCCCTGACCCTGATACATCTGAATAGACCCCTCCGAAACGGAAGGAAACGAAAGTAAACTTTCAAATAAAGTGTATCGTAAAATCACACAGACCGAAAGGTTCTGGCACAACAAAACAGTATTCCGCTGAGTCAGCAGTCGCCAAGTTTTGGTTACATTATGGGTTTTTTGTTAATCAAACACGTTTCGGATGCTAAAAGGGTCGGTATAAAAACGAAATGGGTTGGCCACCCACTGGAATTCACCAGTACTTTTAAGCTACTTTGTATACAAAAAATCTGGGGCACGTATTTGGGACGATGAAAGCAGCAACTTTGGAGGTATTTCTGATTTTCCTTTCACATCGAGTTGAAATGTTAGAATTAAAATAGGTATGAACTTTAGAGTTTAATATCTATAAAAATAAAAGTAGCACTTAGAAAGTATTTCAAAACTTCTAAAATAAAGAAATATACCTAGTGCTATTGGATAGAAACGGGCGTTACTTTGCGGAAATCCATAATATATTATAAAAATTAAACTTAATTTGCTATACTCTGTATGGTATAATTGATAATTTCTTCAATACTAAACATTGAGCATTGATCTCTTCAACACTGTACCCTCTAAGAATGTTTCGCTTCGAAACGGAGCATCCTCAAGAGTTGTTGACTTTAACAATAAGAATGATAAATAAATAAATAAATATACTACGACAATACATACATCGCCATCTAGCCCCAAAGTAAGCGTAGCTTGTGTTATGGGTACTAAGATGACTGATGAATAATTATATGAATAACATACATAAATACTTATAATATATAGATAAACACCCAGTCACTGAAAAACATTCATGTTCATCACACAAACTCTCTGGTTTTGGAGTGAAACGTGCGTAGAGGGTACATTGTTGAAGATCTGTTTAGTATGGAGTACAAGCATTGAAGAAACTATAAATGTCATCATACAGATTCTCCTACTTTTCGCGGAGTATAGCAAATTAAGTTTAATATTCATAATACACCTAGTGTTATTAAATTCTATTGGTTTTTAAACGTAAGCTTATAGAAAAGTCCCATTATAGTATAAAGGACTACGTAATCGATAAAAAAGCTTGGGTGTAAATTATTGCTCTGTCCAGGTTGCTCTTCTAATAATTTAAAATGACATTGTGAGATGGTGATAACAAAAAAAAAAACACCCGGCTAAGTTTGTTGTGGGCTTCTTCTTAGACCAGGACGCGTTTGGAACCCTCGTAGCTTTAGTTTTAAGTTTACGAATGTGGTTATCGCCATCATCTCACTACCGTGTGTTTCTTATGTACTCATCAAAAGTGCCACCTATTTGAATAAAGATATTTTTGACTTTGACTTTGGCATTAAACCTTGTAAAATGCAATAATATTGTATAAGCAATGTTATATATTATTATAATATTCGTCCAAAGAGAGGTAGCGTTAGTCTTGGAAGATCCGATTCTAAGCGGTCTTTTATCAAGTATACCTTGAACTTCAACTTTAATTCTCCACTTTCTTATAATATACAAATGACTAAGTACTTAGTTGACAAATAATTAGTTTTCCCAATAAATAAATAAATAAATAAATACGACTAAGACTTGGACCTAGATTATTGGAGCAGCGTTGTGGGTCTATATTCTAAAACTGTAACTCCTACGAAAGATTTTTGTCCAGCAAAATCATCATCCGCAGGCTATTGGTATCCCTCCTGGGTACAGGCCTCTCCTCTTATAGGAGATAAGAATGTTTTAGATCAAAGCACCCACCACGCTACTGATGCCGGTCGGTGGGCCTTAATGAGGCCCAGGGGTTGGCACCGCCAATTACCTTATTTGAGGCTGGTACTGAAAATTCTAAAATAGAATAAACACGATACATAAGAATTTTAAACACAATTTTATTTTTACCAGTCATGTGACGTCAATACAAACTCGAAAAACGAAAGAACCAACACCAACAATCATGTTTTATTTAACCAGACTATAACATTATAAGTATTTATGTATTCTATTCCTAAAAATATTCATCAGTCATCTTTGTACCCATAACACAAGCAACGCTTACTTATGTTCCCGCGCGCTCGTTAACAATTGCTAATCTTACCACGGGAAATATTAGAGATCGTTATAGAAAGTACACGTCCTTTCCCATAGCATGTGCAACAGTGCATAAAACCTTTATATTTTCCTACTACTGAGCTGTACTCAATCACCGGACACTCCTGTAAGATAAAATGTTTAAAGTGGCTTCAATCACTATCTTATGAAGGGACTGAAAAACTTTTGATTATTTTTAAATAAATTCAATTGAAAGATTTACTTACATATAAATATATATATACACATATAAATATAAAGGATAAAAAAAAGATTTACATATAGTCTAGTTCTATAACTTTTTTGTTCCTTGGCTTAAATAGCCCGGTGGGAGAGCAAAAATCCCAATTAATTTATCTGCCGCATTTAACAGTAACGGCAGTGCAACTTGCAATTACGGTCCGGTTTCGCCTTAAAGCTTAGTTGCACTTTAAGGCGTATTTCCAACATGCTTACCTCTAAAGCGGCCGCGCGCCGCTTTATACTTTAATGGAGCGTTTTTTGAGAACCCAAGCCGCAGCCATCCGCGATTCTCTGTTGGTATCAAATAAATAATGAAATATTAAGAAATATCATATACTTAGTAGCTTCTTCTAAGAATCTGGTTGTCTGGCTTTGGTCTCAATTTTCGTGCTGCAGAAGAGGGCAGTTTATGCAATAATACGGGCTCAAGAGAGTCACTAACGGATTAATCTAAAGAAGTTAAAATAATGACGGTGCATAGTCAGTAGGTTCATGTTTCAAAATTTAATTTATGTCCACAAAAATATAAAAAATATAAAAAATAATAAATGTAACAATATGAATATCAGAAGTAAAAAATAGACTCGTTGCACATTTTACTAAGAGAAATCGTTTATATGTTTATAACAAATTACCGAATTAAATGTTGCAGATATCTCTCAATAAGTTCACCGTAAACCTACTTTAATGATAAAAAGCTTCGGTATGAATTGCTCCAACTTAATCGACTATGTGTGTGTATGTGTGTGTGTGTGTGTGTGTGTGTGATTACAAAAATTAACAATTAACAAAAATAAAAATTAACTGGCTAAGTTTATTGTAGACCAGGGCGCGTTTGGGACTCTCATAGCTTTAAGTTTAAGTTGGAGAAGGCTATAAGAGTTCTATTCCATAACCATTGCCTCAAAATTATGAATAAATGCTTCATAAGAATCATAAGTCCCTGTGATGGGCCTATAATAGATAGGCTAATAAGGATTTTGTTTTTATTCGAGTGGTTTCAATTGGAATTGTCCGATTTTGATTCCCGGCTCTCTAACTTTTCATAGATATGGGCGTTTTTTACGAAATTAAATATGAGTTATTCTTTTTTTAAAGATGAAAAAAAACATCGTGAGAAAGTCTAATAAACAAAAAATGTTGATAGCACAACATCAAATTTTAACAGTCTTATTTTCTTCACATAAAACATTTCAAGTACAACGAAGGCTGTTTTTTTTCCCCTCAGTTTAATTTCACTGCATTTTAAACTCTTGATTTTTAATAGAGAGTGTCAAGCACTTAGTACAAGTGTTCGCACTTAGCCAAGACTGAGTAGGCAAGTCGAGATTTTCTCTTCAATAACTAAAGCGGCTTTATCACACTACTAGTGCCTCTAAACCAACGAGGCAGTCAACGACTTAATAAAATTACTCCATTTACAAAACCACAAGACATTCGTGGCTGGTATAAATTGTATTAGTATTAATATTAAATGGAAACAGGCATTACTTTGTTAAACGCTGTTATACATAATGAAATATTATCTGCCTATTCCGTGAAAACCAGGCAAATCTGCACGGTGCAATTCATAATTTCTTCGGTCCGACACATCACAGATTTAACAAAATACACTCTCTTCTAAATTGCAAAGGTACTTAGCAATTGCGAATTGTAAAGTCAATATCTTCTGAGGGTGTTCCGGTGCCGAAGTGCACCTTCCACAATTTTGCAAGCATTTTGGATGATCTGTATCGTGTGGTCAGTGGCGTGCATAGAGGGTATGCACTGAGTATGCAGATGATATAAAATGGAGAAAATATCCAGTAAGAGTTCTAAATACTTGAGGGTAGGATTTTTATAACTCTAACAATGTCTTTCCTTAAGTTTTTTATAACTCGTACTGGTTATTTTGCTTCATTTTATATCATCTGCATACCCTGCGCATACCCTCTATGCACGCCACTGTGTGTGGTGTATTAAAATTTGAAAATATAAATAGCACGGTGCAGATTTGCCTGATTATCGCGGACTATAGCAAACTAAGCATCATGTTCAATGATATAAAAAATACCATGATCAAAATTATGTAGGTACCTACTTTATTTAGTTCTGAAATAAACACACAAACTTACTAAATATCATGACAAAATTGCGTAAATGACATGACTCCACGTCGATTATGATCCGTCTCAGAGTGAGAAATACTAGAAAGATGACGCTAATATTGTCAGATGAGTATCAGATAAATAAGATGCATGTACAAAATGAAATGAAATTAAAACTCTCTTTACCAATTTGGCTAAAATAACTATTAATACCAAAAAGTCACACAATGAAGTGCATCCACATTCACTATGAGCATTAAGACTTTGTAATTTATAACTGCCTTGTTGGTCTATCGGTTACTAAGTTAAAATACAGCTTACGAGGTCCGGGGCCATGGAAATGATTAACCATGGATAGTAGATTGCATCCGTTGAGAAATTTTAAGAAATAGGTATACTTACTGTAGCTTGACAATATATTTATAACTAGCATACCCTCGCGACTTCGTCCGCGTATAAGTCAATCGAGAAGCTAGAGTAGATCTGATGCTAACATCATAATCATCGTGGCTAGCTATGTACCTACTATTATTTTACGTGGTATACTGAGTTAGTAAGTTGTCATTATTTTGGTTGATATATACATACATCCATTCATATATCCCTCCTCACAAACTTTCGGATTTATAACATTAGTAGGATGGTACGCATGCATTCGATCGTCCCATATTCCTTGCGACTTGCTGTTATTTGTGAAGAATTATGTCCTTTATCTCCAAAAATATTTATCAGATCTTCAATAAAATTAGACAATACAGGCTTCATTTCGGTAGAATCTGCCTTCCGAATGGGTGGTAGAGTCACTAAAAACAGACAGACTTGACGTTTCAATAGTACTTATATGAAATATACTTCAAATAAATGAATTTTGAATTTTGATGATGATTATTAATTAGTTACGGAAAGCAAAAACAGTCAGTGGAACATTGGTTCTCATTCAAGCAGCAAATAATTTGTGTCTTCTATCATTTTGGTTCTCTGTGGCTCCCGCTAAGCTGTCTTATATTTTACCACCAAAGAGTGTAAGCGAGGTTATTTTACAACGTTATCTTATTTCGGTATTTTCAACGTGTTCCAAGATGTTTTGCTATGAAGAAGAGCTTTAGGAGCAAGATAAAGTGTTGTAGGGTTTTTTTAGGAAGCGTAATCTTATCAACTTGTCTTGTCAAATCATTTAAGCGATGAGGAAAACCACCAACAGTGTAAAGCTTATCGCACATTGCGCGGCAAGCCGCAAAAACAACTCTAAAGTCAACCTTTTTTTTAAACGTGTTTAACTAACAGTACAGGTCGTATATATTAGCTGCTTTGCTAGCTCAGTGAGGAAAATTGAGCAAGTGATTTCATTACCAATAGTAAAATTGTAGTTTAAAAATCAAAAAGTCCATTGATACGGAACTGGCATTTAAACAAGTGTTTTTTACCTGTAACTTTACTGATTGATTCTTCTGATAAAAAATAATTTTGCATGTATCAATATTGGCATCTGCTCGTGACTTCATTTGTGTGAAATTGTGTAAGTAATAGTTATTTATTCAGCAAACATTGAAATTCTCGGGACAAATGTTAAAAAATAAAAAAGTCCACTGATACGGAACTGGCATTTAAACAAGGGTTTTTTTTTCGTGTAAATTTACCGATTGATTCTTTTGATAAAAAATAATGTTGCATGGATACTTTATTAATATTGGCATCTGCCCTTGACTTCATCTGTGTGTTATTGTGAAAGTAATTGTTATTTCTGCAAATAATGAATTTCTCAGTATAATATGTTTCGAAATATAATTGAAGAAAGCTTTATCTTCATTTTGATTTTTTTTAATTTAAAGAGAAAAAATTTCATTATAACTCTGATATAGAAAGATTTCTTGGACTGTTTGAAGCCTGGCACTGGGCGACTCATTCGATTCTTATGACACTATTAGCTAATCTCGTATCGTGCGATCAATTTTATCAGATTCGTGCTTCTTCTTGAGCGTTGAATCAACTTCTTACATCGTTGTGATCAGCGAAACTAGTAACTGACGGGATTAACGACCTATTGGCGCAGTTGTTAGTAATTTAACTTTTTTGTAAGTCCTAGTCTTGGTTCGATCCCGGTCGTAGTGTAACAAAGCTAATGTAGTGCCAGTCTTTAACGCTTGAATCTCACACAAAATCTGAAGTTTATAGATGCAGACATCGCGGGCTACTGTTAAAGTCTGTACGCGCATAATTATCACAACAAGCCAGTCGGGATATTTGAACAGTTCTGGAATCCTCAGCAGGCCAAAGTCTGTTAGGCTGCGGACATATACGGAAGATTACTACCCTGGTGTTACTCTTAAAGATTTTAAGGCCTGTAATTTTGGTTGTCAACAGAGTGCTATAGGGTGTGTAGTAACAGCAGATCAGATTACACATGTCACCACGCCTCCTCGTAATATACGAGTGTACAAGTTTTTGAGATGAATGTTTTATACATACTCAATTTTATAAATTTAAAATGCATATAAAAATTTCGGAACCGTCAGGAATTGGACCTGCGACACTGGCAATCGCGGCCGGGCGAGCCGTAGCTTAGTGGGCAAAGCGCTCAGGCCGCGATTGCCAGAGAGTCGCAGGTTCAAACCCTGTTATTTCCGTAATTATTATATTCATTTTAAATTTTAAATTTTTCTCCAAGTGTATGTAAAACACTATAACAAATTATAGTATTTTTATGTTTGATACCCATAATGCCTGGTAGTGACGGTTGATCAGAATGCTGTTGACATCCCTTCTTGCGGATCGCGTACGAGGCGACTAAGGGAATATTGCGGAAAACAAGTAGCAGCGTCCTCTGTGCTACTACTACCATCTACTGCAATTGCCAACCCGTCTGCCCAGCTTGTTGATTATGTTATGAAAATTAAGCTTAATTTTCTATACTCCGCGAACAGCAGAAGAATCTATCTCTCTCTCTCTTTCTCTACGTCGTGTTCCTCATTGCTGAGGGTCGTGACCCCTTCCACTTACAACCTTCTAGACGATTTTGTGCTATCTGACTCGGCTTTGAGCAACGTTTAAAGCAGTATGCACTTTGGTGTCGAGAGCAGTGCGGATTTGATCCGACCAACGAATCGGCCTACGTCCTCGAGGTCTCTTTCCTTCCACTTCGCCAGTGATCACTATCTTTTCAAGATTGTCTCCATCTCTTCTGGCAATGTGACCGAAGTACTCGAGAATCCTCTTAAGACCGGTGGTTGATAGCCTTCTTGTAATTTTAAGCTGTCTCAAAGTCAATGCGTTGGTCCTGTGTGCCGTCCACGGGATTCGCAGCATTCTCATCCACCAGGAGAATCTATATGGTGTAATATATAATTTCGCGGAGTATAGCAAATTAAGCTTAATTATCATTTAACGTCTACTTCTATCCAATTGTTGATTATGGGAAAATCCTCCCGTTAGGAGAGGCCTTTAGTCCAGATTTATGGCAGCAATTTGCTGTTATGGGCTATGCATGATGGTCGCATGTCAAATCCGATTTCCCTGCACTATGTGCGTAGTACTCGTTGACGCCTTACGCCGTAGGACTATAGTCTCACGTTTCAGATTCGTACGATTGCATCGTAACGTCGTTTTCGAGTTTCGATCCGCAATAATGTTAAAGTAAAATATACCTTATCACTTATGGTGCTTTTTCTAAAGTCGTGCGTTCTGTAGGCCTATTTTCAGGCGGTAGTGATCGTTATTTTAGTGTCGTAGCATACTTTCCTCTTAAAAGAGTGCACAGCCCTGACTTTTTCCGGCGCATTACATATTATTGTTTATTAATCTACTTGACCAAGAGGATAAGATCCATTTTTCTGTAAAGTTACAACTCGACAACTGCTTTTCGATTGGCAACATATTATTGTAATGGCATTAATTTTATTAGATCAGTGTTTAAGCATCAAATATATTTTTCATATCATCAGAGCAAAAATAGTCCATAATTTCAAAGTGATTCGTAAAATTTCAAACTTCATTGAAATTTCAACTTTATTCCTTAGGCAATGGAATATAAATTTATAATCATCATAATCATTAACAGCCTATTACAGTCCACTGCTGAACTAAAGGCCTCTAAACCCAATGAGGGTTTACCCATAATCACCATGCTGGGCAGGCGGATTTGTACATGGTAGTAGTAGCAAAGAGTAGCCCGTCATTAGTTATATTCGCTTAGTAGTATCTTACGACAACCGCCGGAGGAGGTGACAAGTGACAAGTGTGGTGACTATTGCATTCTGATCTACCGTCACCACACGGCGAAATCCCTACTAATATTATAAATGTCAATATAAGTTTGTTTGTTACGCTTTCACGCAATAACTTCTTAACCGATCTTCATGAAACTTTGTACACATATTCTTGGAATTGTTAGAAGTAATATAGGATACTTTTTTCCCGACATTAAGCTCGGTTCCTTTGGGTGAGGGGATGAGTGTTTAACGATTTTACACCATAACTCCGACAAAATATAACCGATTTAAATAAATATTTTTGTACTATAGAGGTTATAATATGTGTTTAATTTTGCCAAAACTGTGGTTGGAGATAGAGGACAGAACTCCTCAGCGGACAACAGCAAATCCCTCATTTTAGGCTTAGCGGTACTGAATACTTTAAATATTTTTAGATCTACAACTAAATTTAATGCCACATCAAAAAACTAAATCAAACGCAGACGAAGTCGCGGGCAACAGCTAGTTATAATATAAAATAATTTATAATAGAGCAGTATTATTAAAGGTGATTTCTTTCATATTACAATAGTTGTACACGAAGGTTGCCAACGGTCTGTTTCTGCTGTCCGCCTGTCTATCCGTCCAACAATCCGTTTATCTATGGTGAGTAAAAGATAGCGAATTTAAATATTCACAGTCTGTATATAATTACAACTGCCTTTAAAAACCAGTGCAGTGGTTGATTGGAAAACAAGTAAGAAACAAACAAGCATCCACACTTTTGCATTTATAATATTGTTTAACAAATAGATTGAAAAATATCCCAGTTTTTTGTACTATACACGAAAAAAATAAAGATTATCTGAGGTGATTTTTACCTTATTAGCACCAGACCAAAAACTCTGATTCTCGTTAGAACTTGACTATCTGATATGCTACGAACATTTTAACACGTAAAAACCTACGAGCAGGGCAATTCATTTCCCATATAGGTGCGGTTAATAGAGATCGTCGGAACCCTAATGGACCGTTATTCCAAAAGGTCAACGTGATCCAAAGTAATGGACCTAGATTTATTTTTACTTTTCACGCAGCAAATGTTGTGGAATGTCTTAAATTTTTATGGAACTTTTGCATTGTTGTTTCAACTTTTGGACTTTGTTTTTTTCTAGTATGCGGGAATTATTAACTTTACTTTTACCTCTGACTGAGAAGGTATATTTACGGATTTAGGGGGAATAATTTCTGTAAAACAAACATAATACGAGTTTTATATTATTACAAGTATGTTTGTTTGACAAGTGTTGTATTACCTATTTATGTATTAAACTATTATAAAACTGTATTATGTAAATTATATTGAATGTAGAATTACCTAGATGTCTTTGACTAGGAATGCAGTAAGTGCTGAGAAGTTGTAAAATATTCTAAAAAATTTTTAAATTCAAAATTCATTTATTTCAAGTAGGCCTGATATAAGCAATTATGAAACGTCAAGTATGTCTGTAGTGACTCTGTCATGGATCTGGAAGGCAGATTCTACCGAGAAGAAGCCGAGAAGCTATCAATCGATAAAAATTACTAAAACTAAACACCGCTATTATGTTTGTTTTTTACTACACTCTTAATTCTAGCGGTTTCAGTAATTAAAAATACAAACTTATAGCCTCCCTTGCAAATGCAAAAAAATAATAACTTGTATGGTAGTTCCTGAGATAAACGCGTTCAAGCCAACAAAAACTCTTTACTTAGATAGATAATATTATGTTTATTTAATGGTCTTTCGAATGTATCGTATGTATGTTTGTAAAAAAAAAAAAAAAAGTAATGTCGTAGGTATGACTTTAAAACTTATAATATTAGGTTTCTTTTACTTTAATGTTAGTGTTTCGATACTCGAAAATACTCTATTATTTCGAGCGTACAAAACTCATACTAGGGGACAAGTAAACATTGTTAGAACTCTAATTTTACCTTAATTCGATTTAACAACATTACTTACATTAAAGGTACATTGTTATTTAGGGTTCCTTAATTAGTTTATTATATAGTGTTTGGATAAAATTTATCGAGAAACAACCAATTCCATTATTGTATCTCTATTCTTTTATAGACTGTGTACAATATTCTATGATATTCATCATCCACAGTCTATTAATGCCTATCGCTGGGTACAGGCCACGTCTGTCAAGGCAGAGAGGGTTTTAGATCAAACAACCACCACGCTTATTCATTGCGTGTGGGTGGGTTTCATTACAAACTTTATATTTGTGAACTCTGATATTTTTGTGCAGTTTGGCAACAAATTTTAACATCCAAGTGATAGTTGCAGGGATAAGCACATTTAAACAAACATAAAACTCTTAAGCATCAATAATACTACACTTACTTATAGCTACTATATACTTTCTTGTAGTTTCCATTCCTACCTGTGATTTTCATTTGACCGCCAATTGGCGCAGTGGGCAGTGACCCTGCTTTCTGAGTCCAAGGCAGTGGATTCGATTCCCACAACCGGAAAATGTTTGTGTGATGAACATGAATGTTTTTCAGTGGCTGAGTGTTTATCTGTATATTGTAAGTATTTATGTGTTTTAACAGTCATCTTAGTGCCCACAACACAAGCTATGCTTACTTTGGGGCTAGATGGCGTTGTGTGTATTGTCATAGTATATTTATGTTTAGCCATATTTAACTACCTGTGATCATGGTACCTGGGTTCATTGATGGGTTCTCCTTATGAGGGAGGATTGTCCATAAGCACTACTCTAGAGACGGGTTGATGAGTAGATGGTAGTAGTAGCACAGAGAACGCTGCAGTACTCCGTTATTTTATGTTAGTCAACTCGTATGACGCCCGCGGGAAGAGATGGGCTGCTGACAACTGTATACTGATCTACCTTCACCATCCTGCATAAACAAAAATGTCCCATACATTTTTGTTTCCATAATCCCAAATATCATCATCATATCAACCCAATACCAGCCAAATACGGGGCACGGTTCATTAAGAGAAGAGACTCTCATAATGAAAATGGGTTAAGGTCGTGATCCACCACGCTGGCCCAGTGCGGATTGATGGATTCCAAACACCTTTGAGAACATTATAGGGAATTCTCAGGCATGCAGGTTTCCTCACGATGTTTTTCTTTTACCGTTGAAGCAAGTGATATTTGAAAACGCAGATAACTGTGAAAAGTTAGAGGTGCATACTGGGATTCGAACTCGGCCCCCGAAACGTAGTCGAAATCCTACCCATTGGGCTATCACCGCTTTATCCTAAATATACATAAACATTTTTGTTTATTCCCCACTGTACCTACTGAATCTAAATGGACTACTCTCCCATACTAATAGAATTTAATCTTATTTGAACTAAGGTAAACCAATGAGAGCTTTATTTGATTGGGCGCGATTGCTATCACCGCCTTTCATGAAAATCTCGGCTTAGGCACTAAAAGCATCTGACAATGGCCGTTTTGAGTCTTCGTGGGTGATCGAACTTGTATTTGAGGAAAATTTTTATGTCAAGTCCAATGTTATGTCATGTTTCATTGGAATTATTCCATTAAATAAATAAAGATTCTTATCAATTTAATTTACTTATACTGTATGAGTTTTTGCACACCCAAATTAAGGAAGCAATTGACTGATTTTTGGCATAGAGTTTGTATGTTAAAGTATTTAATTATGTAAGTGTTGTTATTATATATATTAGTTTATTTTTATATTTATTTATTTATTATATTATTTACTTTTTATCTATTTGTGCACACTAGTTTATGTATTAGCATGTAGTTATTTGCATGTATATATTTTAATATTTGTACCACCAGCAGTCTATTCTCCTCTTCTTTTTTTTCCTAATTCTAAGGTTGCCTGGCAGAGATCGCTATTAAGCGATAAGGCCGCCTTTTGTTTTACTACTTCTTTCGATGTTTCTGTTTTTGTTATATTTTAAAGATGTTAATGTTGTGGTATACAAATAAAGAGTTTAATAATAATAGAGTTAGTTGAAAGGAAGGAGAGTAACGGTTCCCAACGGAATTAAAAAGGTAACACCACTAGAAACGCGGACAAAGAAAGTGGGCAACAGCTAGTATCTAATACTTTTAACGTATATTTCCATTAGTATGATTCAGAACTGTTTATTTATTTATCAGTTATAGCATTTTTTGTCGATGGATATGTCACTTTACTTATAATATATTTACAGTCCATTTACTATAACTTGTCCTTTATATAATACAGAGGATATACTATAGGACAAGTAATAGTCAATGGAATGTACATTTAAAGTGTTTAAAACCCGCAGGATTCGAACCCGCATCTTTTTTTAGATCCTACCTTCGGAGTTCTTTGACTAGTTTATTGGAGTCATGGCTCTTATACCACCGATGCCCACATATCATCACAGTTGATATATAAGACTATATCAACTGTGATGATATGTGGGTCCAAATCTTCCCCATTTTATATTCATTTCAAATATTTCATATTTCATTATGATAGTGTAGAATATATGAAAATAAAGCAAAAGAATGTGAAATATATAAAAATAGTACTCAGTTGATTGGATAAATCTACGACAAACTAAGAAGGATCTACGAAGGCAGGGATCAAATTAGGTGCAATTGAAAACTTCTTTTCGTCCCACGTAGCAGTTATTTTTAGATTTGACGTCATTCGCGTCTCAGTGGAAAATTAGTTGTCTCTTGTATGCGTTTATAATGCACGACTTAATTTCAACAACCATTCTGTATGGTACTATAGACAGAAAGCGGAGATAGCGTAGTAAGGACTTCGGCTTTATTTTCGAGACGGATCGAATTCGTACCTCGACACGCACCTCTAACTTGGGCATGTGTATGTAAATATCACTTGTCTCAACAGTGAAGGAAAACATCGCGAGCAAACCTGCAGCCCTGAGTGTTAGCCAATCCGCAAATCCGCAATCGGCCAATGTAGTGGAATAAGGACCCTTTTCAGTCTGGGCGAAGACCTTTGCCCTATAGTAGGCCGGTAATAGGTTGATTTGTTGATGACAGACATTTAATACTTGCAATTTTACGATAAGATGTCTTGAATGGTGTCGGTGATAGCAGTGGCATTGAATCCCCGCCTTTCGGGAAATGTGCTTTTAAAAAGAATTCAATATAACGTGATTTATCGGTTAACAATCTATAACCTCAAAAAAATAATAAAAGAAAGCATAAAAGAAAAAAAAACAAAGGCGTTTGACATGTACAAATTCACACGTCGCCAGCGTGTTAGACCGTCTGTCTGTCTTATAGTAGATTATATAGATTGATAATGATGAGGGTGATATTATACCTAATGAATCGTTAAAAATCCACCAACCCGCATCGGAGCAGCGAAGTGGACTTTCAATAAAAGAATCCCGTGATCAGCTGGCCGAGAGTTATGAAGCAAGGGTTAAGAATTATGACTTAATGAACTGAGAAAAGGAATTTTTTCCCAGCTTTGACACCATCTTGGGTAATTACGTGACACAAGCCACTGAGTATTTCATTTGCCAGGCCATTACCGCCTCCTTCTTATTGATTTTATCCGCTTCATAAAACAATATGAAGTTTAGTACAGGCGGGCTCTGGACATTATTGGATTTGAAAAATGTTTTACAGTAAGCTGTTTTTAAGATTATCGGTATTTTTACCACCAACTAATGCCAATGTAAAACGTATAACGGCTATTTAAGAGTTTCTATAGCGTTTTGGTATTATTATCACAATTATATCAACCGATACACGTCCACTGCTGGACATAGGACTTTTGGAGGGAATTCCAAATACCACGCTCTTGTGCTACTTGTGTCAGCGGCTCTTTGTGACTCTCCTGATACGTCCATCTCGTTGGGAGTCTATCGCGCGGTCGCCATTCCAGCACCTCGGGACCCAAAAGTCATCGTTTCTCCTAGCCATGTGCCCCGCCAAGTGCCACATCTGGTTCGCGAGTCTTTGAGCTATGTCAGTAACTCTGGTTTAATCACGTAGAGATACTGTAAACATAGCTCTTTGCTTGCTCGCTGAGTGACCCTGAGCCTTCATATGATATGCTTTGGTAAATATATGGATATATTTTGGTATATTAGTTGATAATGACGTTTTAGTATCTTTAATTGCATCATCCTTACCACCAGGTGAGAATGTCAAGGGTAAACTTCTTGTGGAATAAAAAAATTATGTACGGAGAACTCGGAATAAACCGCATATTTTTCATATAAAAATGTAAATTCAGCACGTTCCAGTGAAATAAGCGAGAAAAGAGATACAGTAACGATGGTCACATACTTTGTTATTTATCACGTGTGCCGTGCTAGAATAAACATAGTAGGAAAATCTTTAATCTTATGGGACTAACTTAGAAACTGTATCGGCATTGCAGCTGTAGCATGAATGCGTTTAGAAAAAGTCGACCTTGGAAAGATATATAATCGTCACCCTCTGTCTATTATTGCACCGACACCCTGCTCGAAAACATCTTAGTATGCTTTAAGCTATTTTTATTATAATACTAGCGCTCTGACCGGGCATCGCACGGGTGCAATGTGGATACTAATAATAAATATTTTAAATCTCTGATATCCTCTAGGGTGACAATGTATGATGTAAATGGCAATTTGAGATAAATGAAATGAACAACGTATCTCATGAGTTCAGTTAGATAAGGAATAAAACTGTATTGCTTACTTTTTTTGTAATGTGTAAAAGATAAAAATGTTTATCCCTAGGAGTTATAGTTAGTATCTTTTTAATATACAATTCCGTGGTACATAAATTTGAAACATTGTCTCGTTAGGTTTAGCCACCGTTTCCAATGTAAGCGTACTAAAATATGTTTTTATCACACACACTTTATTTATTGAATTTCTTGGCTTTTCCCTACTGTATTATACGTACTTGCTGCATGTATACCTGTCCTTTTTAATCACTCTATCTATTGCATTAAAATTCTTTGCTAAGTTTTACCTCACATAAATTTAAAAAAATAACTAAGTGTTAACTTGTAGTTCTAAAGACAGAGATAGCAACCGCAACTTAGGCCGCCACCTAATGTCATATCCGAGACGCGGATCTGGTCACTGGTATTTTACTTACTCCGCGCTATCATAGATTCTACAGCCTTTCGCGAAGTATGGCAAAGTCGAAATCTAAAATATCTGTATTCAAGTAGGACCATAGATGGCACTTTTGGTGCGTAGGATATATAGAGCTTAGACCCTCTCCGTCCTTTTGAGACCTCTAAGGGTTTGCTCAATCGCTCTCATAGGTTTGCACCAGTCTGCAATCAACTTAAGGCATTATTGTCTTAACAGTCTTGGTCCGAAAGTACCCACTTTATTTGTTATTTATAGTTTGCAATAATGGAAAGGAATAGAAAAGAAAACTCTGTATGAAAACGGTCCTCCTGAGAGTGATAATAAGAATTCATGTACTCACTCGGCTATATGATTGCGTAGTTGCGTTCGTACAGCATTACGCAAGTAGGTATAGCGTTAAAATCTATACCAAAATTTTTGATAGTATTGGACAAACCTTTTGTTTCTTCTAGCTTTCGACCTCGGCTTCGCTCACTTTATCGAATGTTTTGACAATCAATTCGGGTTGTCCTATCCCAAAAGTATTGGTGCATCCCTTGGGAGCAATACTTTTTTCTGGATGAAAAGAACTTCTGTACCTCTGATAACACGTACGCAAAATTACATGATTACATACGGTTGAGTAGTTAAGGCGTGAAAGCGAAACTTGCTCATTTTTGCGCAAAGGAACAGCCTTGCTGCTTAACTCAGAAATGCAACTAGCATTCTAAGCATCATGCTACATGGCCATGGCCTATATAATAATTTGTAACATTATAAATAAATCAAAATAAGATCAAGACATAAATATTAATATCCATAAAAATGGTGTCTAGTCAGTGGAAATGAATTCCAGTATTTTCCGAATAGCACCTGTATTTTATATTATAGAAACATTCCACGCTTTCAGCCATTTCTGGATCACGTCGACCTTTTGTACCAAATGGACCATTACGTTCTTAACGATATTTATTACCTACGTAATATGTTCAAAATGAATTGCGTCGGGTACGTGCGAAAACGCTTATAGCCTATTGAGAAGTCGGTGACTTAAATAGAAGAACCGGACAAGAAAACTGTTTACCAAGGTTTCCGTATTTAAAAGGTTTTTAGTAAACAATCTTATTAATTTCTCTTGCATAGAGCTCATGTTTGGATTTCATAGTCAGATTTCATAGCAATATTTTTTTCCTACACAAAGAAGAAATTACTCAGTGTTTGAATGTGGATCGATTATATGCAATTTTAATTTTATAATTTTTATAATTTTTAGTGTTTTTACCTACTCTTAAGAGCAAATATCTACTTTATAATCTTTTTAAAACCTTACAAAAGTCTACAAAACTGCGTCTACAGGTGCGAGGTCTCCATTCCAGCACCTCGGAACCTAAACGTCCATCGGTTCTCCGATCTATGTGCCATATAATATTGTGGAATGAGTGAAAAAAATATTAAATGAATGCCATATAATATTTCTTTTATTTTGTCCTCTGCTCATGCTAGTTTGCTGGATACTAAAAAGAAAACAATACGGGTAAAAAATAATGTTCTAGAAATATTTATACATAAATCGCTTCCATAAATTTTGCCGCTGCTCTTTTGTCAATCATTGAAATTGTGCGGGAAGTAAGCGGAGACAACTCCATCACAGCGCTCCAATAGTCAACTTCATCTACCCGCGGCATCCCTTGATGATTAACAAACGAGGCGACCGACTTATGTAAGTTGACCCATACGAATTGGCTATAAAGAAGTCCACCTCCATAGTCCGGCTAGCAGAGCAAGTTTGGCTACGGATCACGAGGGATTTAAATTCTTGGGTCGGACCAATAATTTGCGGACTTAAAGTGTCTGCAAGAGCACGCCATGCCATAATAATCTTTAAAGCCTACGAATCCGCATTGAAGCAGAGTGGGGAATCTAAGCCCTAAAACCTTAAGCCCTCCTTTCAGAGAGGAGGACTGTGCCGAACAGTGGGGCTATAATGATGATAATAGCATATACCGATGACGTCATTAATAGGAGAGCCATTTAAATGGGAAGTACAGAAAAGCCGTACAAAAATGTTTCGTTCATCGGATGGCTGAAAATTCAAATGAAACTACAAATTAATTAAATTCTCCCAGGAATCGTTTGTCTACTCAAGTTAAAATACATATATTTTCGCTATTCTTTTGTCACGATGCTGTTTGGTGACGGCAGATCAGAATACAGTTGTCCCCACTCCTCGTCTTCACACTCCCGCGGATGTCGTAAGAGGCGAATTATGTATTACGCTTATATATATAATTATAAATACGAGAGAATAGAATGGAGTACGGGCAGCTACTGCCATCTACTGCGATCACAAACCCGTCGGACCTGCGTAGTCCAGCAGTGGACGGTTATAGGCTCTTGATGTTGATGATTCTTAATGATTTGGCACGTACATTTGTTGGCGAGCGTGCGAGATTTAGGCCTTTTTAGAAACGTTCAACGTCCGGCTCTTCTTCTTCTTCTTCTGCTTGAGGCTCGGTTCGTCTGGTCCCTGGTGTCACAACCACCAGCTACGATCTATTGTGACGCTGCTGTCTAGATCTCCCAGCCAGCATTGGTCGCCGCCATGAATAGCACTTTCCTTGCTGGAAGATGTTTAGCATCCTCTGGTTGTATTATATACTTTCCCAAAAGAGTGCTGCGTTTATGCATCAGCGCGGAACAGGAACAGATTAAGTGCAGCGACGTCTCTGCAGCCTCTTTACAGAGTCTACATATATCTGTGTCCTGCAGCTTTAGGTTGAACATGTGCCTGTTAAGCTCACAGTGCCCCGTAAACGCTCGCACTAGGATGCATAGGTTTTGAGCGTCCGGCTCGCTTTATTTATTTATTTAGCAAAAACACATCCCGTGTAGACATTATAGTTGCCCAATTCATCTCCCCGGCGCTATATAAAGAATTTAACAAGTACCAATAATTACAAAATTGAAGAATATAAAATTAAGATTAATAATAACTCAAATAATAACAATACCAAAAAAAAATAACAAAACATTCAAACATAATTATTATTGCAGATTACCTACTTATGTCATTGTTTTGAGTGATCGAACGATCATCTAATAGGTATTCAATTAAAAAAAACTTTATAGCACCTTTCCTTATAATATAACTTCATAGTCGCCTTGATAATTAAAAAGTTACGAAATTTTATTACGTGAAGTTGCGGAGTTCAATCTTCCTCTTTGTTCAAACTAAGTTTTGTAGATTAAGGGGCACTTTTGTGATTATAATTTCAGAAAGTTGGCACCTTCGGAGCCGTTTCAGAAGATCCGTACCCAAATTATGTGCTTTGAAAATTAAATGTATTTAACTAGTTACACAGTTATTTTGGAATTTAATAAAATTAGTGATGGAAGTTTGTTAACGACTATTCGTTATCCGCGACTTAATTTACGCAAGTTTTCTTCTTTGCAGCCAAATTAGAGGTAGACTTTAGGCAGGTTTCCTCACGATGTTTTCCTTCAGCGTTTAAAGCATACCATATTTAAATTGCTTAAATGCTCAAATATTTTTTTATTTCAAGTAGCCTTAAACAATTTCAATTAGAAAACACATAATAATAATTCAAACTTACATTAATATTTACAAAAAATATAAGCCGTCTAACTGTTCGCTTACGGGCATGGTACCCGAAATGCTCGCGCTATACCAGACGTCAAGACCAATTGTTAAGACACGATGTTAATAAAAATTTTCGTGTCCGAAAACCATGGGTCCAGAGTCTCAAACGCAAGCTTAAGTTAAAAAAACACACATAACTACGAAAAGTCTGTGGCGCGTGACGGAGCTCGAACTTGGTCTTCAAGAAAGGAAAATCGAGTATGACTGGCAAATCCGAATTTGGTTTTGAAAATGCCCGCACAGTGTGACTGGCCAGCTGTAGTGTATTTGTAGGTGTAGAAAACTTCGGCTGGGTTTTTTTGCTAAGGCGTTACTTGTCTTGGTGTTTAAGTATTCCATTTTCATTCCACATTCCTCAAAGGTCTTAACGACCTTATTCACAGCGTTGCGCCAAGCGATCCTCTGCCGTGCACGTTCCTCCGACCTGTCACTTATCATCATCATCATCATCACATCAACCGATAGACGTCCACTGCTGGACATAGGTCTTTTGTAGGGAGTTCCAAGTTCCACGATTCTGAGCCGCTTGGATCCAACGGCTACCTGCGACGCGCTTAATGTCGTCTGTCCACCTCGTTGGGGGTCGACCAACGCTGCGCTTACCAGTACGGGGCTGCCATTCCAGCACCTTGGGACCCCAACGTCCATCCTTTCTCCGAACTATGTGCCCGGCCCATTGCCACTTAAGCTTCGCGACTCGTTGAGCTATGTCGGTAACTTTGGTTCTTCTACGAATCTCCACATTTCTGATTCGATCGCGTAGAGATACTCCGAGCATAGCTCTCTCCATCGCCCGCTGAGTGACTCTAAGCCTTCTTATGAGGCCCTGTCACTTATGTTGGAGGCTATTAGGTGGCGTTTGGGAGGAGCTTGAGAGAGAGAGAGAGAGAGAGAGTATTTTTTTTATTCCTCTACAAGTTAGCCCTTGACTGCAATCTCCCCTGGTACGTTATGATGGGCTAACCTGTTAGGATACTTAGTGTATGGTAATCATAAACCTAATAGGTTTGTACGCGACATTGCACCGGAACACTAAATCGCATAGCTGCACGTCTTTGTATGTATTCATGTGAGAAGGAATGTACGCATCAAAAGTGCCTTTATATGCCTATTTGAATATATAAATGTTTGACTTTGCCTTTAGGCCTGAGTACCCCGGATCCTAGACTTCGTTATTCGTAGCTACACATGCTAAATTCCAAACCAACGACGTAAAGAGAAAATAAAAAGTAACATCGAACTCAAACTGATCATTATACAGCGGCTTTCGAATGGCTGTCTGTTGAATAAAGCTGGAATTTAATATGCTTTCGTACAGACTTTTATTTTTTAGTTTTATTAGTAGGTAATACGGCTCCATTAGTGTGGAACTCGACAGCAAAATGACTAGAAAAAGAGTATTTTTTGCACTGCGGATATCTTATTAAGCTACTTAGTTACCTTTGTCAAGATTTTCGCATGAATTTTATGTACATTTTACGAAATGGCACTACAAAAATAAAATAAATAATGTATTGTGTAACGTTAAAAACCTATATTTTAGTATAGCAGCAATTAAACTGCGTACATAAATAATTCAGTAGAGTTGAACTGAAATACTTTTGAACAAATAATTGCTTTGAATTCGAAAGCAAAATGTTTATTTACAATTTTAGCGGAGCGATCTTTTGTAAAATGCAAACATTGCAAAAACGTATAAAAATATTTTTTATGAACTAAATGTGAATAAGGCCGGTTGAAATAATATGCAAAAAGGTATACGTAGCAATTAAAAACTCGAATAAATGGTATAGTACATATCAGTATATATCACGAAACTGAATCTCCGATGATTATTGTATTTTAATCCCTTTCATCTTATCGGAGGGAGATGTGTACAAAATCCACCATATCGTGGCGGCGGCCATCTAATACCGATTTTTATCAAACATAGCTAGAAACACTCCCGATTATTATATTCACCTTGCAAACTAAATCTACGGAGCGACGGTGCCACAGACTGACACACACACACACACACGCGCGCACACACACCCAACACATGGACAAGTCAAACTATGACACTCCGTCATTCTTGCATCAAGGGTTAAAAAGCCGCTTTATAATCTCGAACTTTGGATGAATAAAAAGCTAATACAGAATTTCGTAATAATGGTCAACTCAGACCAGCTATGTGAAACTCAATCTATTTTCAGTGAGTGACAAAAAATAATTTCACATAATAAAGTGCTGTAAAATTTTCTTTATCGATTTGTATTGGATCTGGAACAAGAACTCTTTTTACAATTGATTTGTACTAACTTTGACTAATGACGTTGACGAAATGGTGATAGCCCGATTAGGACTTATTGAGATAAGTCCTGAACAGGCTATCACCATTTCGTCTACGTTATTTTTCATGGGATTTTATTTGAAAGAATATATCGTGAGGAAATCTGTGTGCCTGACAGTACTCATATCGTTTTCAAAGGCGACTGAAGTCCACCATACTGCACTTGATCAGCGTGGTGGACAACTCGCTAACCCTTGTCATTCAGAGCGAAACTGTGTCCTGTAGTGCGCTGTTAATACAACCATATAAACTAATTTCTAACTGGTTTAGTAGAATCAGGATGATGATATATTTTTGTAAATGCAATGCCATATTGGAACATAAATTTCAATGTGAAATCATAATATCTAGGGATCAGTATTTGAATGTAATACCTTACGAATAGGTAATGAAGGAAAAACAATATCGAACAAGATGTTTCCTTTATAAATCTCAGATAACAGGTTTCTGGATACGTCGTATTGCTTCAGCGTCGGATTATTAAGGTACTGACGTGATTCGAATACAAAATAGTACATATTGAAATAAGATATTTCAGGCATGATGAGATATATTTACATAACATAACATAACATTTTTACGCATTTTTCATAGAACGTTTTATTTAGTCTACACCTCTAAGCTTTTCGCTATTACTGATGCCCGTTTCTGGTGGAAGGCTTTGGCAAGCGATTTAGCGTTCCAATACGATGTCGCGTAGAAAAAGTGATAGCCTATTACCTTCTTACTTACCAAAATGAGTGACAGCTTTATAGAAAGTAGTTACCGGTAAAAAAAATATATTATAGACTAATGATTTGCATACAGTTTGCCATGTCATGAAACGTAGTCGTGAACTATTCTCATAAGAAGGCTCAAGATCACTCAGTGGGCAATGAAGAGAACTTTGCTTGGAGTATCTCTACGTGATCTAATCAGGAATCAGAAGTAAGTGGATCCGTAGAAGAACCAGAGTTACCAACGTAGCTCAAAAAGTCGCAAAGCCTCTGGTAAACGCAGCGTTTGTAAAACCTTATAAGGTTAATAATGGATGACATCAAGAGAGTCCATGGACCCAAGCGGCACAAGACCGAGATATTTATTAACATCCTACAAAATACCTGTGCCCAGCAGCGGACGTCCATTAGTTGCAATGATAATGATGAACTTGTTATCAAGACGTCGGAACAAATGGGTTTTGCCGTGCAAATTTCTGAAGCAACGCATGCAGCAGAAGGAAATAAGTAGAACAACCAAGAGTAAAAAGCTTTACTTTAGTAATGAAAGTAGAGACGTGACCTTAATAGGTGCTCTAAGCTTAAAAAAAACAATGCAGGCTTGGATTTTCTCTACGCGAGAGCTTAGCGTGAGTGGTAAATAGTTTAACCAAATTTTTAGGTATTAATATAGCAAGCACGCTATTCCGTCTTTCCGGCTTTTAATATTGATAGCAGGCAAACAAGCCAGTGGGTGATGTTGTTTCATTACCACAGCCTATGCAACATCATGAGAAGAATCAAATATTGCCACCTTTTAAACATGTATTTTACTACCATTTCAACAACTCTAAACCGTAATTTTGAAGGGAAAAGAGAATATCGAATACTATTACTATAAGGCCGTGGCAGAAACAATCTGGTATAAAGGATGGTGGAAAAAATAGGCAGGCATAAAAAAATTAAAGGAAGATTTTTTTACTGCATTCGATTCTAAAAATGCACCGAAAATTTTATACAGTCGAGCTTTTATTGCACGCCGCTTCTATGATTATCTGACCAAAAATATATACATATAACTAGCGGACCCCAGCGCCATCTGTCTGGCTAGTTTGTGAATCTTAACCATCCAGGGTGCCACCCAAACGTATACCAATCATTCAAATCGGTGCAGCTGTCTAGTAGGAGTTCAGTGACATACACACGCACACAAGAATTTTTTATATATAAAGATGTGTAATATTAACTTACTAAAAATAAGATATTCCATCTTTTATTGCTTAATATATTTAGCAATAGAAGATATTTTGATATTTTGGCGTCACTGGCGCAGTGGTGAGCTCTGTGGTTTTAAGTTGGAGGTCCCAGGTAGTTCGATTCCAGGCCGTAAAGAGAGATCTGTTCTTGTCTGGTACGGCTGTAGCTAGTTGCAACCCAACTGACAAAGTCGTGCAGCTAAGCGATAAAGCGCTCTGGTACGATGTCATGTAGAAACCGATTAGAGGTATGGATTTAATGTAACTGTTATACCCTACCCTAATATGTTAGCCCGCTACCATCTTAGTCTGTTTCATCACTTAATACCAGGTGAAATTGCAGTAAAGGGCGAATAAAAAGTAAAAAGAAAACATAATATGACTATAACCACGAACACTATGGCTTGTCGTTGGCTAGCAATGAAACGAAAATAGACTCCTAATTAATAAGTAAAAACTTATTTTCACAGGAACTTTTTAACGAGTAATCTTTACGGTCAGTTATACCTAGGCCTGTTTCTAAATATATTGGTAGCTAGCTGTTGCCCGCGTTCTTCGTCCACGTTTATTACTTTTTTTTAAAGATCCTTTTTTCTGTTTTCCTGAGATAAAAAGTTCCATATGTTAATTTCCCTCTTTTCATCTGAATCCTTGCTAAAAATCAAGTTGATGGGTTCCTTAGTTAGAATGTAAAGTAAGGACAAACAAACACACTTTTGTATTTACAAATCATATTTAGTCAATGTGAAATTAAGCTGAAGACGTTTCCAGCTATGTTAATCTTTGCAAGAACATCTGTAATACGAAGACCAATTTCAGCGCAGCGTATTTACCCACCCACTCGACCTGTCCCTTATTACCCATCTATCCCTTTATTAGGAGCTGAGGAAGACGTGCAAATAAGCCACGTACGAAACCAATTAAGGCAGAGCAGTGTTTCCAAGCAACTGGAGTCGGGACGGAAGGGTTCAAGTGTAATTTGAGATGCCGTAACAATTGTCAGGGTTATTGTTTTTCTTTTTCATTCGTAGGTAACATGTTAATATAACGAGTGAATTTGCGTATCCGACAAATCAAACATTTTAGAAAATAATGTTTATTTTTATACGTAAATAAAGTTTATTTTTGAATAACTTCTATTTGTCGGTTATGCTAATTCGGTTAAGGAAATGAAATAAAATTCGCTTGATATGTAAAGTAACAATGTTGAGAAGAAGGGTTATATTTTCATGCTCAGTTTACCCGCTCAAGATTGCAAGGATGAAAATTTTTGCACAATATTCAAATATCGAAATACTATTTTGTTTGAGTTCATCATATCGACCCATTATAGGCCCAATACAGGGCACGTGTCTCTTCCCACATTGAGAAGGGGTTAACCGTAGTTCCCCGCGCTGGCCCAGTGCGGTGGGCTCCACATACCATTGAGCACATTATGTAAAACTCTCAGGCATGCAGTCAGAGTCACGTCAGAGTTAAATAAACCTAATAAGTTATTACGACAATGCTCAGAGGATGAATGGTTACTTGAATTTACAGAAGTGTACATGGGTGTTCACACACCCTTGTACACTTCTGTGTATGTTTACACTACAAGGGTGTATGACCCAGTGCGTCGCATGAGCCACCCACCCTCTTACGTATTTTTCTTGGCTCCTAATGATCGTAACGTTATATAACCAGCCAAAAGCGTTCCCTATTACACTGTTGATGGACAATTAATGGAAATTGAATTCCAAGAATTTAATTTCTATTGATTAGTTTGACAACTAGGTGAAGTGGTGAGTACGGTGCTTTCAAGTCGGAGGTCCCGGGGTCGATCACCAGCAGGGGCAATTATGTAATTTGTAATTTCTGGGTTTTCTCTTTTCTGGACTTGTGGGATGCTTCGGCCGTGGCTAGTTACCACCCTACCGATATACCTAAGCCAATTAATAATAAAAGGGGTATAGGTTTAATTTAACTGCCATAACCCTTAGACTAACCATCCATCTTAGACTGCAATATCACTAACCATCAGGTGAGATTGAAGGCATGGGCTTAATTGTAGAGGAATAAAAAATAAAAAAAATCCAACTAGCAGTTTAAGAGATTGGCACGTTCATAAAACAACAATTAAATAAATCTTCAGTATTATAATTATATGATTTGTTAGCTTCCGTGCAACAGATTGTCAAGACGTATGGCCTTCTTAATAAAACTTAAAGTTTCTTCAACAAGCCTGTACAAGTAGAAGCATAGATTAAACTGTACCAGGTGCTAGCATTGGAAGTGGGTCACCGAGACAAAGGTAATGAATAGCCGACCGGGGCGTTCATTATGTTTGAAGAATACCTAATTATTTATCTTTGATACCTATCTCACGGTTGGTATCTGCATTTTGTCGTGAAGCGGTGCGATCGTTAGGCAGCTTTTGATATTTCGCTTTGGACTTTGTAATTAGGCCATTGATATTTCCTCTTTGTCTTGTATTTGGTATTTTCATTTCGACTGGTGTGATTAGGTGCCGTTCTTTGTTTTAAGCCCAAAATATTGTTCTGAATGTTGATTCGAAATGTCTTGGAGGTGGACAATGGGTGTGCTTATTGTGATTTTCACAAAAGGGAAAATTGTTTTCCTTCTACCGACATATTTCATGTCCATATTTAGTTCCACAGTTATAACTGGCTATTGTGACACAATCTCGCATCGTTGTATGTTCAGGGAACAAAACTGTCTGTTTCACGTTTTTTTTCAGTTATTTTTAAATCCTTCATTAATGGAAATACTATTCTCAAGATAACTTTTTTTATGTGACATCACATTTTTTTCCCCTCCAGGAATTATGCTATGTGTTTGCCAAAATTTGCTATATAAATGTTTTTAATCTCTCGACAACTGTTACCATAAAAGCTTTTTTGGGATAAAAAGCATTCTATATCCATCTCATACATACTTTCGCTTTTATAATATTAGTAGGAAATAATAATAAATAATAAGAATAATAAATATTTATTAACCACAATAAATAAATTACAACATAGTACAAGGGAACAGAGAAAAAGAACAAAAATTTCAAAAATAAATACAATAATTTAGGAGTATTTTGCTTCGTTGTGGTCAACGGGTCACCTAATCAGTTCTGTGCCACAGCACCATGGCAGTAACTGCCAAGGAATACTGCAACGCTGATTTTCAGTAGGGGAAATGAAGTATGCACATACTTATTTCTAGACTCACGATCGTATAAGAGGATAATAAAAATATCTTCCTATGAATAATAGATATTAGATTTCAGCCTACGAACTCTACGAAGCTACACAGTCTACGATGCTACGAGTCTACGTACGTAGGTTATATACACACCATACCATTGTGTATAAAGATGAACGTTAAAAACCGCGATGTACATCTTTGGTTTAACTCTTGTGATATTGAAATAAAAATCAATTTCAGTAAACCAACTTTAAAAAAAGCGTAATACTTTACATCAACTAAAAAAAAATAGTTTTTCCTTCCTCCTTTACCACATCAAAAAATTTCCAAAATATGGTTCAATGAATATATAAATTAAGCTTCTTTTGGATTTTTATTTCTTTGTCGATTACGTTAACTCGACATTTATTAATCGAATTATATTTTTTTTTTAATATTGTATATTTAGCAATACCGCCACGCGGGGCATCATGTTGTCTTTACAAACTACAACCCATTATACACACTATTGCATTTATAATATAAGTATGGGCTAGTTATTAATTTCGATACAGATAACACGCTTATACGTATCCTCTAATGCGATATAAACTAATCTAGAGCCAGGTATGTTAGAGCAAATTACATAGAATGTTCGCTTCAACTGAACATAACTCTAGGTAACGCATGCAAATCCCCTGAAGCCTAGCTGCTTGGAACTTCTGACACGGTAATTGACAGAACATTGTAAGAAGCATTTCAGTGCAAGCTACATACTCGTGTAAGAGGAAACTAGCAGATAACTCCGTTTAGTTATTAAGGAAATAATATAATTTCGAATCCGATCGCTCCGTGATTTTAAAATTATATATATTTTAATTTTTAATAACCTCCGGCTCTCAATATTTAGTGTATTCTAGTTAAGCAAGCTCTTTTATTTGATAACCATAAGGCGGATGCCATTTTGGACCGATTTTCATCAAACAGATAAGAACACTCCCAACTAGTTTAACCTTTAAAATAAAACAAATAAAAATCGATTAACCCGTTCGGGAAATTCGAAGCCACGGACATACACATGCACACAGACAAGTCAAATTAACTAACCACAGATATGTTAACGTTACAAAGTATTATGACACACAAATAAACATAGTATCACAACAAATAGAGAGATTTTATGTTAATTTTTAATTTTGAATAGTTAGAATTTGTTACGAATTCCGAAATATTACTTTAACTGCTCAAAAAGAAATTGAAATTAAAGTGTTTTATAAACAACCATCTATGTTAAACTAACAAACTTTGGCAATTGTATCAAATTTGCAGAGCATTATAGTTGTTACCTATGACACAATGAACTGTATAATGTACCTAAATGTATAACGAGCGCGCTATAATCTTGGTGTACTCGAAGCAATAGAACTGTTTAAACCGCCTCTTATATTTAATGAAACCCTTGGTTAAATATATATTTTTTCGGGAAAGGTCCAATCAAGTCGCTCTTGAAATATTTCCGCAATTAAAACAATGTTATTTTGGTTTCAGGGGCCTTCATAATTATCCTAAGTTTTTAAAGAAACGGACCTAGCTCGCGGGGAATAACTTCCTTAAAATTTAAAGACTACGGAAGTTAGGTTAAGTTTTGTATTACATGTAGTGGTATCTTTACATGTAGTAGTCATAAAATAGGGAAATGCTTATTTAAAAATAAAAAATACATTAATTTCGTCTCTCATAACTTAGCTTTTGGCGTTTTATTTTCTTTTTATGATAATCATCTTTGGGGCATTATGATAGTAAAACTAACGTATATGCCGTGATGGCAATGGAACTACGGTGTCTTATTACGTCATGCCCCCTCTGCCCCCGCATATTTACTTCTTTTGTATTTATATAGTGCTCTTATTATTATTAAAGTAATTTGAATAATTATATATATTCGTTTTATTAACTATTATATTATAAAGTTAATTATAAGTTTTACCTACAATCGGGAATGTTTTATATATGAGTTACGATCCATACTTAAAAGAGTAATACGCGAGGCGAACTGTAATTTTTAAACGCCGACTTAAAAGCGACGCGATGTTAAAAAATTGACGTGTCTGTGTGTGTTTGTGTGTCTGTCTGGCCGTGGCATATTATTTCCCGAACGGATGAACCAGTTTTAATTATTTTTTTTAAGTTTCAAAGGTGAGTGTGATGAAAAATGGTGGATTCCTAATTTTTTTACAACTCCCTCAATATGGGTATTAAATGAAAGGTCTTTACTAGTCGAATACTTTCTAAAATTACAAAATTCAAATACAACATGGCCGTCACCACAAAATGGCTATTAGCATTTTTTTTCACAAGTATCTCAATACACCCAGGGTTAGGGTTCTACTAGTCAAATGCAATAGCTTGACTAGTAGAATAATGTACAATATTGAGAGTCGGGGTTCTTTAAATTGTTTATGTGTATATTATTTTTAACTCTTAAGAAAGTAATAAAGACACACATAAAGAATATCTCTTTTTATTTTATATATTCTTAATGTATTTCGAAATATTACGTTTTGTGTAGTCCCTGACCACGACAATTTCGATTATTTAATAGCTTAATATCCACTATCGTGGCTTAATGGCCACGTTAGGTAACACGTCCTGTCATATTATAGTAAAAGGTTTTTGTACACAGATAAACTTTGACCCAGAGACTGCAATGGACTTAATTTTTTTTTTTGTAGAAGAGGTATACTGGACTTTTCTCCGGTATCTAGGGTCCCTCCCTTCCTAGTGGCGTGTACTGCAGTCTTCTAACTGCGAGGTCTCAGGTTGGAAATTCATAATTTCTGAATATATTGGGAGATGTTTCAGAGCAAAAAAATATAAATTTGAACGACATGCGTGTTATCGCTGTACATTGCTGTGCTTTTTTTTCGGCGTACTATTTGCGCAATGGGCAGTGACCCTGCTCTCTAAGTCCACAACTAGAAGATGTATGAATGAATGAATGAATGAATACACTTGATGTATGTGTGATTAACATGAATGTTTTTCAGTGTCTGGGTGTTTATCTGTCTATTATAATTATTTATGTAAATTCATCATCCTCATCATCATCATATTAACCCATTTCTGACCCACTATAGGGCACGAGTCTCCTCTCACACTGCGGAGGGGTTAAGGCCGTAGTCAACCACGCTGGCCCCGTGCGGATTGGTTGACCTCACACGCCTTTGAGAACGTTATGGCGAACTCTCAGGCATGCAGGTTTCCTCACGATGTTTTCCTTCACCGTTGAAGCAAGTGATATTTTAATTCCTTACATATATATGTATATTATTTGTAAATATTGCATCAGTTATCTTAGACCCCATACCACAACTTACGCTTATTTTGGGGCTAGATGGCTTTAATATTTTTATTTTTATTTTGTAACCTATGTGTTACAAATATACAACCTGCGGTATCTACGCCTATCTTCTTCATCATGGATGTAGGCAAATTCCTCCCTTAGCATCTTAAGCCAGAGCTACGACCCTTGCCAAGAGTGAGAGACTTAAAGTACAGACAACCAGATAGATAAACCTTTATCTTAAGAAAGTACGACTACACTACAGTCCGCCTGAGTTATTTCCTGGTGTAAGTCAGTTAGTCTTACCTTATAGAAATAACCAGATGGCATAACTTTATAACAGGGCAGTATCAATTAAAAAAAAACCTTTTTATATAACATTTAAATTATAAATTTGATGTAGCGATGTACTTATTAATTATAAGTTCTCGATTTTAGGAAACAAAACTGCCTCAGGGCGCGGGTTATTTGTTTCTATGCCTACAATAACCCAACAGTATGCTAGCCGCTTTATTGGGTCGGCTAAAGTGGCGTGCACTGCATACGTGCACAAAAGCACGAGTTATATAAAATTTTACGGTAGGCAGGTAACCTAAAATTGTACATAGCTCGTTTATAGGTTTTTAATTTAAATAACATTTTGAAAACCGGTTGGAACAGCGGGCAGCGACCCTGCATTCTGCGTACAAGGCCGTGGGTTCGATTCCCACATCTCGAAAAATGTTTTTGTGATGAGCATGAATGTTTTTCAGTGTCTGGGTGTTTATTTGTATATTATAAGTATTTATGCGTATTATATTCATACAAAAAATATTCATCAGTTATTTTAGTAGCCATAACACAAGCTACGCTCACTTTAGGGGTTGGATGGCGATGTATGTATTGTCGTAGTATACTTATTATTATTTATTTTAATTTCTTATTTTCGGTCACTTATTCGTTGGATAGATACGGTGAAATGGCTGACCCAGACAACTGTGGTAGAATGTTTACGACACGCTACCAACCGCCAAAAGTGGAGAAGACTCGCGCGGGAAGCCGTGCAATCCAATGATGCCTAGAGCCATGAAATTCATCTCAGCAGCCACGACCACTCTGCCAAGAGTGCACGACTAAGAAGAAGAACTTCTTGCCAATTTCTTACTTAATACATACTATACCTACTATACTTTACCTAAGTAAAGTGCTTGAGATTTGGCTCCTAAATTAAAAAAAAAATCGACTGCTCTGCGGTCAACTTGCTCTGAGCACTTAAAGGTCTCTTAGCTATCTAGCCGCAAATTCAACTACAGTCCGCAATTAAGTACTGGTCCAACTTCGTTAGAGTTAACTTAGAACTTAATATCTGTTCAATAATTTCATCATCATCCGCGGCTTATTAACGTTCTCCTGCCGGGAACAGGCCTGGTCTCTCACTGGAGCGATGGTTTTAGAGCATAGAACCACCACGCTGCTCCAATGCGGGTTGGTGGGTTCAATAATTTAGTAACCATCAAAGAAGAGTTTCGGCCGTAGCTAGTTACCACTAACTCACCTCGTTAGGTTTGGTTAGCCGCTGCCGCAAAGCGAATTAGCGTTCCAGTGCGACACTGTTTCGAAACCGATTAGTGGTATTTCTTTGTTCTCAAAGGTGTGTGGTGTCCACACTGGGCCAGCGTGGTGTACTACGGCCTTAACCCCTTCTCACTTTAGAAAGAGACCCAGAGAGCCCAGTGGCTTGCAATGGGTTTCTTACCAGGGTATGCATACAACACGTAAATTGCATAAATGGCAAAAATCCTCCACCTATACGAGTTATATATAAATTTTAGGGTAGGCAGTTCTTTTGTGCATTTATGAAGTGCACGCCACTGCCCGTGCCCTATAGTGGGTCGGTAATGGGTAGATCGCGACGACCTGTAACATGAACACGTTATACAACAGTGGACCAGATGTTATATTATATAAGAGGAGTATGTTTGTTATTTATCTCACTGTAGTCATTGTTAATGAAAAACAATTAAAGAAAAAAAAATGAGATGTAAGCAAACATGACTGGCAAATCTAAATTTGGTTTCAAAAGTTTTGTTATCTGCTTGGTTTTCATTTATAACATGGAGTGGACCAATTTTTTTTTTTTAAGTTTCGCTTTATTTATTTATTTAATGGACAATCAACAGTTTACAACAATAACTCTTATAAAACTAAACAAAAAATGAAAAAACATATAAATGTAATATTGTAGACCCACTTAAAGACTGCCCCAACTTGCGAATACAAAACTATATTGTCAGTTAGAAGAAGAAAAACGATTAAGAGAGACATGAGAGTATAAGCTGTAAGATCTATCAGGCTGTGACATAAACTTGACGGATCTAGCACCGCGAACAAAAACAAACATTTAGAATAAATAAAAAAAACAAATACTTAAATCTTAATATATATAAATCTCCTGTCACGATGTTTGTCCGCGATGGACTCCTAAACTACTTAACCGATTTTAAATTAAGGCACACCGTCAGCATTCTGGTCCAACTTAAGAGATAGGATAGCTTAGATCTTTAATTATAGTCGCAATTTTATTTTATTGCAAATTATTTGTCTATAATTAATTGACAGTCACATGTTATATATATATATATATATATATATACTACTATACTCATTTAAGGCTTAGTGATACTGAATACTTTAAAAACAAAATCAAACGCAGACGAAGTTGCGGGCAATAGCTAGTTATATATAAAATAATATTAAAAATGTTGACAATATATACTATAGAACAAAACTAGCTAAACTAACACGAAAAAGAGCAAAGGAAAAAAAACTAAGTTAAAACAGTACCACAGTATTGCGATAGGAAGTGGTCCTTTAGTTTTTTTTTTTAAATGTAAGAAGAATATCCCCTATTATGTCTATGTCAAGCACTTTATTAATGCTGATATACAAAGTTAACAACCTATTAAAAGGCGCTGAGAAACTTATGGAATCTAAAGGAAAAAAGTTTCAACGTAAATTCAGATCTTTTACTATCTTATCCTAAGATTTGCTTTTCATGGTAGGTAATCATTGATGGACTAGGCAAGTTTTCCACCTGATGGCAAGTGGAAAACCTATAAACACGGCATGCAAAGAGCAAATTCCTGAAATTTCTTTGATCTGGTCAAGTAGGAGGCTTCGACTGTGGCTTGACTGACAAAGACGTGCCGCTAAGCGATTTAGCGATCCGGTACGAGGATGCGTGGAAACCGATCAGTGGTACCATACTCCCTTACAGGATAGCCCGCTACCATCTCAGACTGCAGCATCACTTACCACCTGGTTAGAATACAGTCAAGGGTTAACTTGTATTAGAATGAAAAAAGGTACGAAACCTTTTGTTTGCAAGTCCTACTCGCACTAGGCCGGTTTTTTTAAAGTAATTTATTTCATGTTTTAATCATAAATTAGTGAGGGTGAAATTTGGTTTTCTTTTATCCTTCAAATGTTAAACCTATAAAGTCTGGGGAATTTAACTTCCGTAATTACGTTTTCTTTGAGTTATTTCAAATCGTTCCTTGCGTGCAATCGAGTGGAAGTTCCTTTATAAAGTTAGAAAATAGATCGGTTTATTACTTTGTATAGGATCACCTATATCTGTTATACTATACATAGACTTCAACGGTACATAAGTCTCTTATACCTTCAAAAGAAAAAGGTGAACAAATTAGTACTCTAGATAAAGCGTGGAAGTCAGAAACGGTTATTATCACTGATAAATTATAATTAATAACTTTTAAAAATTTACTTTTTAATTAATTGCACAATTCCTAAGGTACAAAAAAGATTTTGGTTACCTGTAAACCCTATAAGTTCTCAAATTTTAAACGTCTAAATAACCTTAGCAGTAATGCTACAATTTAAAAACTTTAGATTCCACATTGGCCTCATAAGAAGCCCCAGAGTCAATCAGCGGGCGATGGGGAGAGCAATATTGCAGCTTGCCCCTAGATAATGGGCTAAATTATTTCCCGCTAAAACAAACTTTCAACGTTCCTATTAGGCGATCTATAGTTTTTTTTATTCGACTTTAAGTTGGCACTTGACTGGCACATCACCTGCTGGTAACTTATGAAGCAGTCTAAGATATACTACGACAATACACACATCGCCATCAAGCCCCAAAGTAAGCGTAGCTTGTGGTATGGGTACTAAGATAGCTGATGAATATTTTTTTGTGAATATAATACACATAAATACTTATAATATACAGATAAACACCCAGACACTGAAAAACATTCATGTTCATCACACAAACATTTTCCAGTTGTGAGAATCGAACCCACGACCTTGGACTCAGAAAGCAGGGTCGCTGCCCACTGCGCCACTCGGCCGTCAAGATGGTAACGGGCTCACCTGTTAGGGTTATGGCAGTAATATTAAACCCATTCTCTTAAACGGTTTCTACGCGACATCGTACTGGAACGCTTGTTGGAACTAGCCACGGCAGAAACCTCCCACTTGTCCAGAAAAGAGGAAGTTCTGAAAATTTATATTCCCAAATTTCTCCTGCCAGAGATTGAACCTGGGACCTCCAACATAAATCTACAGCGCTTACCGCTGATCCTGCGAGATCACCTAGATTCCTGGAGACGGTTATTATTATGATGCTTGTTCTCTCAGGAATTTTAAAAAACTGAAATAAAAGCAGACGATGGCTCAAAAGCTAGTAAAAGTAAAACATGTAACAATGCAATACTATTTCCGAATATTGCAATTTTACCTTCCATTGTGCTTTCTCCGGTACATTTTCTTCGTGTTTTATCGATTGACGGGCAATTGTGCGGAAGTTTCTTTATGAAGTTAACGAACGGCGTGGTTTTGTTGTTTCGTACCTGATTGACTTTAGACACCGCTTTGATGGTAAGATTGATGTTGCGAAAGCAATCATTTGTAGACGATAATAATATTAGTAGACCTAAACTGTTTTTTTTTTTTTGAAACAAGCTTATTTTGTATACTAGGATAGGACCTCAACTTTGTGGGGGCCGAGTTCGAATCCCTGCACGCACTTCTAACTTTTCTGAGTAATGTGCGTTTTAAACAATTCAAATATCACTAGCTTTAATGGTGAAGGAAAACATCGTTAGGAAACCGGCACGCCTGAGAGTTTTCCATAATGTTCTCAAAAGGTGTGTGGAGTCCGCCAATCCGCACTGGGCCAGAGAGGTGGACCACGGCCTTAACCCCTTCTCATTGTGGGAGGATACCCGTGTCACACCAAACAGATCTTCGGTAATGTACTGTGTACGCACGTTTCGCTCCGAAACCGGAGCATCATCAGGCTGTATACAATGAATAATTGTTAAGACATCGCCAATTTCACTTAACAACTATTCATTGCAAAGTCAACATTTCCTGAGGATGTATACCCTAACATGTATACTATAACTTTAACCTGAGTTAAGATACCTGAGAACGCATAATTAATACATGTTTCTATTTAAAATGTCACTGTAACAGCCCTCTTTTTAAGTGCCACCTACAATACTTAGGGACCAAAAAGCCACTTCATTCATAAAACGATTACGAAATATGATTATGCAAATACAAACATAATCGGCCTCAGTGTCAGAAACCCTTGATTACAAGACTTTACATCGCGTGTTTGACACAGTGAAAATAATTTTATATTAAGAGCTATAAATATCGCGTGAGGGGAAATCCCGAGAATAGATTAGCTAGTAAGTCCGGAATATGAAATTGTCGATTCGATATTTGAATTTTACAAGTGCCTTATGTTTATAATTTCGCGAATATATTTTAAGAATAGGTTTCGTGATTAGTAAGGTAATTAAGTTTCCGTAATTTGATGAGGGGATGGCAATAGGGTTTAAACCTAATCAAGTAAAGGTAACCTAAGACGTAATAAAATTTGCGACTGTTGTATTACTACTAAAAGTAACGCTGGTAAGTGTTAATGAACAAACACTCACACATGTGTTCACAACACATACACAAACACACACACACACACACACACAAGCACGCACGCACGCACACACGCACGCACGCACGCACACACACCATACAATAATCATAGTGCCGCAATAAAACATTTTTATTATTATTTTTTGATTTTTTATATCCGAATAATATATAGGTTTGGTTGTAAAAAATTTGATAACCATCATAGATGGGAAACCAGGTGTTACTGACTAAAACAATTTTGCAATGCAGTCGGCACTTTTGTGATACATAAAGTGGGATTCTTAGATGGTATGCGAAAATATAGAAAATAATGATTCTAACACATACTTAAACGTCACCAATAACAAAATTGGCAGAAATGTCTAGCTGTTGCCCGCGACTTCGTCTGCGTTTGATTTTGTTCTTTGAATTTAGTTGTAGTTCTAAAAATATTTCAAGTATTCAGTAACGCTAAGCCTCAAATGATTTGCTGCTTTCCGCTGAGGAGTTCTGTCGTTAATCTCCAACCACAGTTTGGGCAAAATTAAACACATTATAACCTCTAGAATACCAAAGTAAGTATTTAAATCGGTTATAATTTGTCTGAGTATTGGTGTAAAATCGTCAAACACTTTCATCCCCTCTCCCAAAGGAACCGAGCTTAATGTCGGGATAAAAAGTATCCTTTATTACTTCTAACACTTCCAAAAATATGTTTACAAAGTTTCATGAGGATTCAGGAGGATTAAGTAGTTTTTGTGTGAAAGCGCAACAAACAAACTTACGATCATATTTATAATATTAGTAGGGATGCAGAGCAGAAAGGTACAGAAGTAATGACTGGGATTGAGTATTCGCTTTTATAATAAAATATGTAATTTTGAACCTACCAATGCATGAGTTTAAAGAATAGGTTCATCATCATCATCATCACATCAACCGATAGACGTCCACTGCTGGACATAGGTCTTTTGTAGGGAGTTCCAAGTTCCACGATTCTGAGCCGCTTGGATCCAACGGCTACCTGCGACGCGCTTAATGTCGTCTGTCCACCTCGTTGGGGGTCGACCAACGCTGCGCTTACCTGTACGGGGCTGCCATTCCAGCACCTTGGGACCCCAACGTCCATCCTTTCTCCGAACTATGTGCCCGGCCCATTGCCACTTAAGCTTCGCGACTCGTTGAGCTATGTCGGTAACTTTGGTTCTTCTACGAATCTCCACATTTCTGATTCGATCGCGTAGAGATACTCCGAGCATAGCTCTCTCCATCGCCCGCTGAGTGACTCTAAGCCTTCTTATGAGGCCCATAGTTAACGACCATGTTTCAGAGCCATAGGTCATCACTGGCAACACGCACTGTTCGAAGACTTTCGTCTTCAGGCACTGAGGGATTTCTGACGAAAAGATGGCACGGAGTTTCCCGAACGCTGCCCATCCGAGTTGGATTCGGCGGTTCACCTCCTTCTCGAAATTGGACCTACCTAACTGGATCGTGTGTCCTAGGTATACGTATTCGTCAACAATTTCGAGTGCAGTGTTCTCAACGATTACTGGTTGAAGCGAAACATGAGCATTAGACATAATCTTCGTCTTGCTCATGTTCATTCGTAGGCCAACCTGTTGAGAAGCTCTGCTGAGGCCATCGAGCATCGTATTTAGGTCTCCCAGAGTCTCTGCCATTATGACTACATCGTCGGCAAACCGAAGTTGAGTGATGTACTCGCCGTTAATGTTGATGCCAAGTCCGTTCCATTCCAGAAGCTTAAAGACGTCCTCCAACGCAGCGGTAAATAGTTTCGGGGAGATAACATCTCCCTGTCGCACGCCTCGCTGCAATTGGATTGGTCTCGTAGTCTGATCCTGTATACGAACTGACATAGTGGCGTTTTTGTACAAACACTGCAACACTTGGATATACCGGTAGTCAATTCGGCATCTCTGCAGTGACCTAAACACAGCCCAAGTTTCCACCGAATCAAAGGCTTTTTCATAGTCCACAAACGCTAAGCAAAGTGGCCGGTTATACTCTTCAGTCTTCTGTATAACCTGCCGCAGCGTATGAATGTGGTCTATGGTACTAAAGCCCTTACGGAAACCGGCTTGTTCGGGAGGCTGGAAGTCATCAAACCTACGAGCGAGACGATTCGTAATGACTCTCGAAAACAGCTTGTAGATATGACTCAGCAGCGAGATGGGTCTGTAATTCTTCAACAAGGTATTATCACCTTTTTTGAAGAACAGAACCACCACACTCCTGTGCCATGCCTCTGGCGTTGTGCCTTGGTGAATAACGGAATCAAACAATCGCTGAAGGACTTTCAGTATCGGTTTTCCACCTGCCTTCAGGAGTTCTGCCGTTATTCCGTCATCACCCGGCGCCTTGCCATTTTTAAGCTGCTTGAGAGCCACACTAATCTCGTATAGGCTGACGTCTGGGATATCTTCGGTATAGTGTCGAGTTAATTTGGCTCTAGGATCCTTAGCCAAATCTTCAACAGGCGTCTGTACTGTGGTGTACAACTGTCCATAAAAGTTCTCAACCTCACCCAAGATCTCAGGTTTGGAAGAGACAAGACTACCATTATTGGTCTTCAGTCGCATCAACTGGCTCTGACCGATAGACAGATCTCTAGCGAACACTTTAGAGCCTCTGTTTTGCTCGATGGCATTTTTAATACGCTCTGTATTGAAGTGCCGCATATCACGAGTCTGTGATTTAGAGATCTGCCTATTAATCCGCCGGTAAGCGGACGCGTCTGCTATAGACTGTAGTCTCATCTCTTGCCTCTCCGTCATAAGCTTGAGTGTATTGGTTGAGAACCTATTGGCCTTGTTTCTACGGTGGGCCTTGTAGAATTTGGACCCGACTGTTTGGACAGTTTCCACCAGCCTGTTGTTCAAATCGTCCACAGTGTCGCAATTTGCTAGGCAACCGAACCGGTTCTGTAGTTCTAGTTGAAAGCTCTCGGGGTTTTGAATATGGGCACGAGTAGGCCGGAGTGTAGACTTCACCAGTCTGACTCTTTCAAGTTGAACGTTTATACTCAATGTGCCTCTTACCATACGGTGATCACTTCCGGTTTTAACCCTGTTGATCACAGAGACATCATTGAATACATGCCGTTTGGTCGACATGATGAAGTCGATCTCGTTTCTCGTGGAACCATCGGGGCTTATCCAGGTCCATTTCCTGTGTGGCCGCTTCTTGAAGAAGGAGTTCATCATATAAAGGCCCTCCTTCTCCATGAAGTCAGCCAACATTTGACCCCTGTGGTTCCGTTGCCCATACCCAAATTGCCCCACCCTCAACTCTGAACCAGTTCGCTCGCCAAGCTTCGCGTTGAAATCCCCCATCACAATATTGTAGTAGGTGTTCGAGGCATGTATGGCTTTTGAAATGTCCTCATACAAAACCTCTACATCCTCGTCTGGGTGTGCCGAAGTCGGCGCGTATACCTGTATGACCTTCAACGAATACCGTTTGGTAATTCTGAGTATAAGGTATGCTACCCTGCTCGACACACTTTCGACTTTTACAACATTGTTGACGAGAGACTTGTGGACGATAAACCCGACACCACCCTGTGACTGTTGGTCACCCTCCCGGTAGTAAAACAAGTTGCCGGATTCCAAGATTATCGAGTCCTCCCCCTCTCGCCGGACTTCAGACAATCCTATAATATCCCAGCGCAACTTGCTCACCACTTCTTCCAGCTCAATCACCTTTCCATCGGTCCTCAACGTGCGTGCGTTGTATGTTGCCAGGTCAAGTCGTCGGGGTTGGCAGCGGAATCTCTGCCGGAGATTCTTAACACCCCTTGCCCCGCCGTTACCATAACCGCTGCCAGAGCCAGGAATAGCGGGGCCGCCGGGAACTAGGGGCTGTGGTTTTTTTCTCCTTCCCATTAAAGATATGCCCGATAATGACCACGCTGGGCAGGCGGGTTGGTCATCGCAGGGCTAGACTGATCGCCCCGGCGTCGCTGCTGCCCGACACCGGTCTGTGCCATTTGTTCAGCCTAGCCAATTCGAAGTGGTTATACCGCCACTTGTCGGTCGCCAGAGCCTCGTCGGTTAAACGGCAGGGTGCACCACGTGCAGGTGAGGTTGGCAATTTGGGAGGCTGACTGGTACTAGCCACACCCACTTACACCCCACTTACACTCTCTCTCTCTCTTTCCAAGAATAGGTTACAACACATTTATTACACATTTATTTACTATACTATTGAATGATTTTCTTAATGACGAGGTTGCTTGTAAGCATCCGGCTCCGCTATCATATCTCACAAGATAGAAATGTAATGTTTATGTTGAAAAAGAGCAATTGCTGAGTTACTTGCCGGCTTCTTTTCTGTAGAACCTGCCTTACGCTGGTAGAGGTACTACAACAGACGAACTTGACGTTTCGAAAGTGCTTATAGGGTAAGCCTACTAGAAATAAATGAATTTTGAACTGTTGAAATATGATGAAAGCGTTCCGAAGCTAAAACACTGTTTCTCGGTAACAGTTTAGTGAGACCCTCCCTAATAGAAGGGTACACCTGTTAAATTAAGCGGGAACTTCGACGTAAGTTCATAATAATTCCCTGATATAATGCTTTGATATAATGCCTACTTATTTGGAAATTGTAATGGAAATTTTACAATCGATAGTTTGAACAGTAATATCTACAGAATTTTTCTAACCTTTTTGTTTTACTTAAACAGACTTAAAAATAATTAAATTGTTCAAACAAACTAAAAAAACACGCTTGGTATAAAAAACTAAACTAATTTCTTTCTTTTAGTTTATTCATAATAGCGATTTTTTTTTAGTTTTTCTTGCTCTATTATTTTTATTAGAGCAAAATTAATCGGTAACACATCCACCATTAAAGAGATAATTTTTTTTTTTAATCCAGTGTGCCCGTCTCTCGAAATGCAAGTTCTAATTATTATTTAAAAAAGGCCATTAAAAAATAATAGCTAACGCCCTCTACCATGGTACTGTTTAAACTTAGTTATTATTATTACTTTTTTTTTTTCCTTTACTCTTTTTTGTGTTAGTTTAGCTAGCTTATGTCTCTCTTAATCGTTTTTTCTCCTTCTAACTAACAATATAGTTTTTATTTGCAAGTTGTGGCAGTCTTTAAGTGGGTCTACAATATTACATTTATATGTTATTTCATTTTTTGTTTAGTTTTTAAGAGTTGTTGTTGTAACCTGTTGATTGTCCCTTAAATAAATAAATAAATAAATACCATCTAGTAGCTTAATGTTTTCTGTGGAATTTGTTAGGTACGCGAACGCCATAGGTTTTTCACATTTGGGTCTAGATGGCGCTGTAGTAATTAGTAAAAAATCTTATTTTTTATAGTGAAAATTGGAATAATCTTTTCAGATATTGTCATCGGTCCTCGATATGTCTACAAAGTTTGAAAGAAATCTGACCGTTTAAAGTGGGTCAAAATCGCGCCCAAAGAAGTCGGTTACAAACAAACATACAAGTGAAGCTAATATAAAGCGTGTAAAAAAGGAAGTGGTTCTTAATTTGACTGTATTTACTGACTGAGACTGTATTAGATTTTAAAGTCGGTGCCAAGTAAAATGTAGAAAATTACTAGATACTTACTACCGAAATTGACGTTCCGCTAAACGATGTACAATTCAGACAGGTATCTACCTCTTAGACTACATCATCACTTATCACTAGGTGACATTGCAGTCTTGGGCTAACCTGAATTAAAATGAAAATAATGTAATTATATCCGAACGAATAATATTGAATCTTTGTGTGTTGATCTTTCCTCAAGATCGGCGCAGTGGTTTGAGCCAAGCATACGAACAAACAAACTTTTAACAGACACACTTTTGCATTTAGTTAAAATGTATGAAAAAGGTATAGAATAGAAGTAAAAGTTTTGTTTATTTTATGTTCGACAACCAATGTATCCACATATCAACATCAACCAGAGGGCCAATAATATGACATAGTTAATTATTCTATGTCCATCTCCAGGATGCCATATTATTCATAAATAATTATTAATTAAATATTAAAGTTATACAGAAAAATCACTTGAGTAAATTGCCTTCCTTACCCATACACTGCTTCATAACTTAATAGATCTTAGCGGAATTTATCTCAAATAATATATCTTGCACAAGGTATAGCTGGAGACAGAATTAGGATATTATGAAAATTAAGCATAATTTGCTATACTCCGCGAAGATGTTTGGTGTGGAGTATTATGATTGAAGAAATTATAAATTACACCATATAGATTCTCCTGCTGTTCGCATAGTATAGCAAATTAAGCTTAATTTTCATAATATATTATGGATTTCCACAAAGTAACGCCTGCTTCTATCCAAGAATTAGGCTACTTTAAAAAAAAAACGCGGATAAAGTCACGGGCTAGCTGCTTAATATACCTAAAGCTACTTCCACGAAGCAGGCTCCGTAAAAGTAATAGTATATTTTTCACAGAAACGTTGACGTAATGACACCCGTGAAGCCAAAAAGTCGCGTGATTGCGATGAAAAATTCAGATTGTTTCTAATAATAACGTATTACTTGCTATGGAAGCTTCTGGTAATGTGTTTAGTTTTTTTTACGTCACGCTTTTTATTCTATATTGATTGATACTTTACGACTGCTGGACATAGGTCCGTAAAATCGAAGCAAAGGCGACCGACGTTGCGGGCTGCTGTTAGTTATCAATATTGACCCTAATATACTTCAAATCGGATATCGGATTCATGTGCTCATGAAATCCAATTATATTCATGAAATAATCATGAATTTTTTGTTTATGTATTGATATTATAAAATCATACACATAATATATATGTTGTACCACCTGCCAAGCATCTATAACTTTTGCTTCTACACCTTTGGTTGCCTGGAAGAGATCGCTGTATAGTGATAACGCTGCCAAATTGTACCATTACGCTCTATTATATTTGTATTTCTGTAATTTTTTTACGTGGTGTTTGATTATTTGTGTATTCATTCATTAATTTATGCAAACATAGTAACGGACTAAGGGGTATGGCAGTTATATTAAACCCAACTCTAATCAGTTACTGCGCAAGATTGTATCGGAGCGCATAATAACTTGGTGGCACGTCACTGTCGGTAGTGTGGTATCTAGCCCCAGCCGAAGACTGTCAGATCAGGATCATTCAGAAATTTCATATTCTCAAATTACCCCTGCCGGAAATACGGATCTCCAACTTATAAAACCATTCAAAACTGCGCAAGAAAGGCCGACAAAAGATAATCGAAAAGTCATCATTTATAAACCAAACAAACATACATACTAGCAATATATCGTGTCTATGTTCCTTGGCTCTTCTTCCGACTTTCGCATGTTAGGAACCCCCCAAACAATTTACGGCGGTCATTTCCGGAACGCCCTATTATCGGACTCTAATCGTGGAAGGAAACGCTATTACGGTTTAAAAGGTTTAACAATACACGTTCACTTTTACTTGGAAATAGAATAAAATTAAAAATGCTAAACGAATACAAACTTTTGCAAAAGATTTTTGGTCATCTTAAATAATGCAAACGCAACAGATTAGCTAAAAACCATAGAAATTATATTACTGACCTCAATCATAAACGCTTTACTGGCTGTTCCTAAAAAATGACACCTTTAATTTTATCCTTATTTAAAGTTTAATATTACCTGTTTTTAGAACTAATATCAAAGCTTTTTAGTAATTTAAATTCGTTCCCTGGACACTAGTATTACAGCTTCAAAAATTACAGCGCTAAAATGGTTTCAACCAATTAGAGTCAAAGACAAAGTGGCAACAGCCTGTCACAGGTAAATTGCAGAGATTAGTGCTTTAGCACAAAAGATATTTATATCTTCATGGTTATTGACAAACAAAATGACAACGTTTTATTGGTGCTAAACATTAAAAAAGCTCCAGGGCGTACGAGATAAACTTCAATCGCCAACTTGACAGTATGACTTAACTGAATACAACAAGTTATCTCTTACCTATCGTTAAGTATTTGCTTATAGCCGCTCTCGCAAAGTCATGCCGTATAACTTAATCACGTCGTAGTTTATTCTTGATCCGAGGAAGTTCATGAGTATTTAAAGAAATGTTGCTGAGTTGTTTATTAAAAATGTTTTTTCTCTCTTTGTGTATGGCCCTTTGCAGCTGAGTTCGCCATAATTCAAGCAATGTCAACGTAGTGAAAGATTTATTTAAATAGAAAGTAGCCTATGTCACTTGTTATTGCATCGTCGCTACGTGATTGAATTATAAATAAACAAACTACGGTTTTCTTTTTTTTAATTATATTAGATTAGTAGGGATTTTAGGTGCGTAAAATTTCTCCTTCTCTTCGTATTTTATAACGAAAATTGTAATTAGGTGAATATGCTCTTCTTGCAACTTTTTAAGCATAAACTTCCATGAAATATTTTGATGTGAGTAATTTGCTGGATATTTATGATCTCATAATTTATATAGCTATTGAATTCCTCCCGACTCTGTAACAAAAACATGTTGATTGTAAATTGAAATTCGCGTCGATCTACTTAAATCCTAATTGTAATTGAAATTATTTTTGAATTGCCATTTGTGTTAGTTAATCAATTGAATTATTTTTTCTCATAAAATTAGTTTCAATAAATTTCCACAAAATTATACAGTTAATCGAATTATTGGAATTATACATTTTTATAGTGATTTTACCTACACTTGGAGGAAAAATAGTCGCTATAAGACTGATATATATGCATATACTAATTTTGCATCGGCAGTTGGAGAGTCGTAGCTTAATTGGTGAAAGCGCTCAGGCCGCGATTGCCGAGAGTCGCAGGTTAAATCCTGTCGGTTCCGAAATTTTTTATATGCATTTTAAATTTATAAAAATGATAATTCCCCCAAGTGTAGGTAAACACAATAATAAAAATTATAAAAAAGAGTAATATTTTGATTGCTTTAAATTATAAAACACACTTAACTCAGAAAAGTTAGAGGTGCGTGATCCCCGGATCGAACTGGATCCCTCCGAAAGGGAGGCCGAAGCTCTAACTGCTTGGCAATCATTGCTCACTAAGCTATAAACAATTGTTGAAAATACCAGCGTAGTACGACTAATAACGAAACAGTCATAATCAGTACCCTAGTTGTGCTCTCTCGTAGTCAGTTGAAAATCGTAGTTAAGTTGGTAAATAATTGTGTCCGTATATTCCCTTTGTCCACGCTCTGCCGTCTCTCTCAGTCAATGGGTCCTCCCAAATAATTTACGGCAGTCATTTCCGGACCGCTCTGTTATCGCTGTAATCGTAAAGGAAAAATCCCCTGCAATTAACAGGGATTAAGATCGGCTCGTTTATAATTTATTTGGTTAATTAAATAAATAGAGGTTTGCCGTTGTATTTATTATCTTTAACTCATTATTGTCCCCTGAATGAAAAGGTTGTTTGTATATAATCTGCTGGGGCCTTAAAAGTGGCATAACGTCAGTATGCAGTGTTTTATCGCATTTTTACATTCAGCTGATTTCACACCCGCGGAATGTTGTTAGCTGACGAACCTTTCTCATTTTACCCATTTTATGTATACCATACCGTTTAAAACAAACAAAAATTTACAACTAAATCCCGGAACATATAAAAGAAAAAGACAGAATAAACTAATTTACAAAATCCTTAAAACATTACTTGCTGGAGAAAGCTTATTATAAAATAAACGACTTCCTAAATGAGAATATTTAATATTGACAATAATAAGTCCGCCTCTCAATCTGGTTACAGCGCCCTCACAGGGCTCCATTTCAAATGTAAACATTTGATTGACATTCTTTTTGAAATATATAATAATTATTTAATCTATATGACATTGTAATGGACTTGTAATTGAATAATTAAAGAAAATAAAGAAATATAACAATAGGAATATTATAATATAATTAAACTGCTAAATGGGACGAAGTTTTTAAACACCAGTTCGAGAAACAGAACTGGAGGGGAGTCGTTTTTGATGCTGCAATATTAGTCGTGTTCACGGTTTCTGTATGTTATTAATTCTGTGATCATAGTAATCGGTAAAAAAACGAGCGAGAAGTTTGAAAGTACTGAAGCTACATAATGAACGTTGAGCTTCATCACCATCATCTCTCAACATAGTTATTTTGTAGAGATTTCCACTCGGTACGGTTTTGTGCCACTCGAAACCAGCAACTTCCTCCGAGTAGTTTTACGTATTCTGTCCACCATGTCCATAGGGGGTCTAATAACACCGCGCTTTTCTGGGCATCGTCACTCTAGCACTTTGAAGCCCCAACGCCCATGGGTTCCTAAAGCTATGTGCTGGCTCATTGCGGGTCGAGTCTCGCGACTCGTTAAGCATCCGAGGGCTTCTGGAAGAAATTTCATTTGAAATAAGTTTGCCTCGGTCACGTCCTGTCCTTATTAATATTAATTTTAATCCTTGATACTAAATAAATAAATAAATTAACTTAATTTGCTTTAATCCGCAAAAACCAGGCCAATCTGCACGGTGAAGTTTATTATATCTCCAATTTTTATCATGTATCAACTAATTTCTAGCCCACTATAAAGCACGGGTCTCCTCCCACAATGAGAAGGGGTTAGGGCCGTAATCCACCACGCTGGCCCAGTGTGGATTGGACTCCATACACCTTTGAGAATATTATGAAGAACTCTCAGGCACACAGGTTCCTCACGATGTTTTCCTTCAGTATTGAAGCATGTGATTTTTGAATTGTTAAAAACACATAATTTTGAAAAGTTAGAGATACGTGCTGGGCTTCGAACGCACCTCCCCGAAAGTAAATTGCATTACAATTCTACAATAAACTACCAATTGACATCTTGGAGATGTCTCTTAAAAAGTTCAAAGTTTGTATTAAACGTAAGCTTATAGAAAAGTCCTATTATAGTATAAAGGACTACGTAAACGATAAAAAAGCTTGGGTGTAAATTATTGCTCTTCTAATGATTTAAAATGACATTGTGAGATAGTGATAACAAAAAAAAAAAAACACCCGGTTAAGTTTGTTGTGGGCTTCTTCTTAGACCAGGACGCGTTTGGAACCCTCGTAGCTTTAGTTTTAAGTTTACGAATATGGTTATCGCCATCATCTCACTACCGTGTAATTCTTATGTACGCATCAAAAGTGCCACCTATGGGCCTACTTGAATAAAGATATTTTTGACTTTGACTTTAAAGTTGAAGTCCTAACCACTGGGCTGTCACCGTTTCATCAATCTTTATACACTGCTGAGAACATATCCTTCTAAATGCGCTTTATAATATCTTTCGATGCGTCACCGGATCCTTAGATGTTTTCTGACTTTATAAACCAACTTTGAGATTTATTCTTTGGCGGAATATTGAGTTTTTATTAACAGTATTAGGGTCACCGCCTACGTACGGCAATCAGTATCCGATTTTATGCTACCCAGAAATGGAATATTCAACAGTCCTGTAAAAATCAGTCAGAAAGAAGTCCGAAATATTACGTCTAAATTATACATCTGATTATCGAACTTACAAAAATTCTGACGTAGGCGAAGCCTCCGCTGGGATGTGGTCCCGGATTCATAGGTATGTTTTTCCCCTCTCAGTTTCAGTACGAAAACCTTGGTGGTACCACTATTTCGAAATCATGGTGGTGTTAGGGAAGCAAGTAACAAGTACTACATTATCATATACGAGTATTTATATATTTTTTATATTACGACAACGCACACATCGCCATCTAGCCCCAACGTAAGCGTAGGTTGTGTTATGAGTACTAAAGATGAATTTTGAATATTTTTATGAACAATATACATAAAAACTTAGAAACATCACAACACTGAAAAACATTCATGCTCATCACACAAACATTTTCCAGTTGTGGGAATCGAACCCACGGCCTTAGACTCAGAAATCAGGCTCTCTGCAAACTGCGCCAATCGGCCGTCAATTATTGCAATTAATTGTGCTCTCTTTCTTACCTCACTCACTACCTCACTAAATAGAGTACATTTATCCATCTTTAGTGATGAGTCGACAGCAGGATTTCGCAGTGCAATTCGACGTCGAATATTCCAATAAATTTAGAACGGGAATTTCCAACAAATTTTACAACTTTTACATCCGCTTTTAAAAATTTCCTCCATTTCCCTCCTCATAAACTTTGTCCAAGCACTCGCGTAAGAGGCTTATAAAGTACTTCGAAACTACTTTTATATTACATGGAAAAATAGCTCAAGAAGTAATGAAGTTATTTAAGTGTATTTGTTTGGTAGTTATCCATAATGATTCATTCTTCCATCCTAATAATATAAACATGTTTCCACCCCTATAGCACCCCTATTTTGATAATTGGCATATATTGTATATGTGCCAATTATCAAAATATGTGTTCCTGCACCGATCTTGATAATTGGCACATATACAAAGTGTAAATAAATTCGAAATAATACTTCATAGGCTTTAGAGGAACATTATGTACTTTCTCTGAGACTTATCTGTGAAACCGGAAATGTAATAGTTTTTTGAGTAAACCACTGCCGTAGTTATTACTGAAAGAAATCAGATACAGCCCTTACATCTAACAAAATGAACTTTATATGACTCCTGTCACTTTATTAGGTACGCTTTGCGTAGCGTAGGTACTATGCGCGTGTCTTTTGTTGTCATAAGTAAAAACCTAAATTGACTTGAATTCGTTAGTATGGTAAAAAGGCTTTATTTGATTAGTATTTTTAAAGGGTGATTCATTATGAAATATATTTATACATCCTTCAACATTATTTCGTAATTCGGTTACACGTTTTATAGCTTACATTTGACGACCTCCGTGGCGCAGCGGTGAGCGCTGTGGGGGGGTCCCGGGTTGGAGTCCCGGAAAGTTTTATAATATCTGAATTTTCTCTGGTCTGGCGTGGTAGGAGGTTTCTGCCGTGGCTAGTTACCACCTTACCGACAAAGACGTGTCGCTAAGAGATTTAGGGTTACGATATGATGTCGCGTAGAAACTGATTAGAGGTTTAATATAACCCGTTAGCACCCTAGACTGCATCATCACTTACCAGCTGCCGATATTGCAGTCAAGGACTATCTTGTAGTGGAATAAAAAAAATAAAAAAAAACATCTATCTGTTTGTTATATCCTTGGTCTGTTTTAAATTTCTTGTTAGCATTCTAAAAAGTTTAAAAATTCTCCAGCTTCATCTAGTCAAAATGACGCTACAGAACAATACCAGATAGTATGTCTAGATTGGATTCCAATGTAAATCCAATCGGGCAGCATCCTTTCGAATGTATAATGAGTTAAACTTAACTGTATATATTTTAATATTTCGCTACATTTCTGCGTTTGTGGAAAACCTGTTTACTTAAATAATGTAAATTAGGACGCGTTTGCAACTTTCGTATCTTTAGTTTTAAGCGAATGAATTTTTTTTTTTTTTATTTTATTGGTTAACTTAAGAGTAAAACAATTAACGACAACTAGGTCACTCACCTCATCTCAAACCACACAGAGTTTGAGACAAGGTATAGATTAATGATATTCATTTTAAAAACATTTTTTTTTTCTTTATTATTTAAGTTACAATCACAACCCTACCAATAGTCAGTACACAACAGTTAGATAGCAAGTTTATGATTACAATCATCGCCGAGCGTTCGAACGCGTCGTACGTACTTACAATCTGTTATACTCGTAAAGTGAGTCTTTAGACTACCCTCAAAATGGGAAAAAGTGAGGTAAAGTTATAACTAAAACTAAACCTGGATTGGAGTGCAGCCGATGTGAGAAGATAGTGCACCTAACTACTACATGTTCAGAGCTAACAAATAAGCAGCTGGCAGCTGTCCGTGCCGCTGAAAATCTTGAATGGACATGTCGAGAATGCCATGAAATCTCACCTAAACGTCACTCAATTGTTGCTCCTGATGATGATGAAGAGATGACATACGCGGCGAGGTTCCTAATCTAAAAATTGATATAAAAAAGCTATTGGCAGATATTTCGAAGGAGATGGAAAAGACAATGAAGCGTGAGTTAAGAGAACTAAGTCAGTCGTTACAATTTCACAGTGAAAAGATGGATGAAGTAATTGCGACCTTAGAAGCCTGTCAAGGTACCTTACAAGACCTAAAAAAGAAGAACATTGAGCTTACAAACCGAAATAACAACTTAGAAACGAGAGTAGGAGCTCTAGAACAACGTTTACAGGAAAAAGAGCAGCGAGAACTATCTGACTGTGTTGAAATATGTAATGTCCCACAAAAGGATGACTAAAATGTCATGCTAATTGCTAAACAAGTAGCGACAGTACTAAAACAACAAGTCGACGACATCAAACATGCTGTCCGTCTTCCGGGAAAGAAGGAAGTTCCAGGTCCTATTCAGGTGCAACTTAAATCAGAACAACTTCAAACTACTTGGTTGATAGCTTCAAAGTCAAATGTTAAAAAAATTATGGTTACGGATATAGATCCTGCAACTCAGAATAGTAAAATAGTGTACCTAAGAGAAGCCCTGACACCCTATAAGAAATACCTGCTGTGGTTTTGTAAATCAGAGCTCAGCAGCACCTTCAAATACATATGGATCAAAAAAGGTATCATACGCGTTCACAAAGAAGGTGAAAAAGAAAAAGCGATAATAATTCGGTCAAGCGTTGACGTTAAAAATCTAAAATAACAACTTTATTTCGATACTTATTATAATACTTACTATTTTAAACCTATTTATAGTAACTAATTCCTAATACTGAAATGAATTTAAACCTAGATAGCTATAAGGAAGATATATCCGAAGTGTCAGATTGTAAAAACCTACAAAACTTTATCGATTATATACCTTCTAGAACAAATCTGTTATGTATTCACATAAATATTAGATCTATAATTAAAAATTTCACATCGCTAGAGCAATGCATTCAACAATGCTCAAATACTCCCGATGTTATCGTTGTCACAGAGGCTAATATATCCGACTCATTAAGTCGTTTATATAATATTCAGGGGTACGAAATGCACACAGAGCTGCGTACTGGACGCAAAGGAGGTGGGATAATTATATATATTAAGAAAAAACACAAATTCACTACATAACCTATGTCAATGACGCCACTGGGTTGATTAAAAATTGTGAAATTTACCAGTTTGCTGATGACACATGTCTTATAGCAGCGGGCGAGAATATAAATATAGCTCTTCTGAAACTGCAAACCGATTTTAATTTACTAACTAAGTGGTCTCATGACATGGGGCTTGTGCTAAATGCAAGAAAGACGAAACTAATGTATATCAGCTCCAGTCAAAACAGAAGTACTGTAACTCCATACCTGATTGCCCATAGCCATGCGTGCCTACATGCTACCATAAATCCGTGTAATTGTGGTCCTGTTGACTTGGTTAGTTACCATAAATACCTTGGTGTCGTAATTGACGATCGTCTTAAGTGGACAGCACACATAAACCACGTGTGTGATAAATTACGATCCATGTTGGCAAAATTTACTCTTATAAAAAATAGAATTCCTTATAGTATACGCTTATCGCTTTACAAAGCTCTTGCCGAATCAACTATTGCCTATGGTCTTAGTAGTTATGGGAGAACATGTAAATCACATTTAGATACCATTTACCAGCTCCAAATGCGCTTGCTAAAAACCGTTGTACCATACAAAGTCTAAAACAATTTTAGAGGTAATTACCATGAATTATTCTCGTACTGTAAAATCATGCCAATACACGATAAAATTAAATATACCTTATTAATGGAGAACTTTTTCAAGAAAAATTTCCAAAAGCAGATTAAACTACCAATAATAACGCGCAGTATGTCAAACGCCCAACTCATTATTCCCCAAAGTAACAATTTGTACGGAAGGCAGACCCTGGATTGTCTAGTGCCGACTTTGCTGAACAGCTTGCCTTATAAACTAAAGCAGGAAATAAACTCTAAAAACATAAAGGAGAAACTTAAAACATTTTTCTTTCAAACTAATAAATGTAATAATAAATAGCTGGAACATCCTGTGTAAAGTTTACTCAAACGATAAAGTGCGATATGTGGAACTGGTTGAAACGCGATCATTATTTTTTATATTTTTTTTTTTGGAACTACCCGTCATATATCATATTTTGTATGTAGCTTTAAAATACTGTACCTACTTATAATTCCGAGCGCTTATTGATGAATACCGGTGTACGGATAAACCCGTCTGGGTTTTTGTTACGCCGTAACAGAAATTGTTATGTTAACATAAAAAAAATGTATATTTTTCATTAAATAATTAATAAATTAACAACTCGTACAAAGATGACATACCAGATCCCTACCCCACGCAACATTCTCTCTGATAAAGTTATTTTAAAACAAAATTCTTTAAGGTTGCCCTTACATATTTAATGAATCCCTCCGTGAAAAATTTAAAGAAATAAGTAGTCTTAGGGTAGCCTCACAATATATTTATATCAATATAGTACTTGTTAGACAAAATATTAACAAAAAGTGGATATAAACATTCGACTTACAAGAAATAGTCATAAATTAGTGACATCTGCATATCGTCTGCGAAAGGTGCAAAAGTCATTTGTGAGATTGAGTATACGCTTTTATATAATGATTCCTAAGGTAATTTTGGACCTACCAATGCATAAGTTTAAAGAATGTGTTAAAACACATTTATTACAGCGAGGTTATTATACAATTGATGAATTTCTTAATGACAAGGTTGCTTGGAAGCATCCGACTCCGCTTTCATCTCTCATAAGATAGAAAAATGAATTTTAAAATGTAAAATGTAAATTGTTGATATTGGAAAAGAGCAACTGCTGAGTTTCTTGCCGGCTTCTTCTCGGTAGAACCTGCCTTCCTAACCGGTGGTAGAGTCACTACACACAGACAGACTTGACGTTTCAAAAGTGCTTGTATTAGGCCTACTTGAAGTGAATTTTGAATTTTTGAATGTTATTAGTGTTTTTAATCTTATCACACAAATTAACTGGAAGCTTATTTATTAGTGATGGCAGCATATATTTCCAGGTACAAATAATATCCTCACATTGATTGGTAGTTGGAAGGAGAGCTTTTCGTATCAGAGACTCGTTCAGGGAAGTAATACCATCATGCTTATTTCTGCTGTTAACTTGTTCAGTCTGACGGGCTACGTCTTAGATTGATGAACACAGAGCGATACTTTGTAATACTCAATCCCTGCACGCCCTGCAACACAACACCTTTGTGTTTATAAGCGTTGGTTTGGACAAAATGTAATCAGGTAGGCCACCTATTTGGCCCATCAATTATTATTCAAAAAATAGCTAAAAAATGGTTTGTTTGTTTTTATATAACGTTCAAAGTATTGACTATATCTTGCATAGCGGAGCGAGTTTTAAAAGGGAGAGCAATTATTGATTGACAATCATCATCATATCAACCAATTACTAGCCCACTTCGGAGCACGGTAGTCCTCTCACAATGAGAAGGGGTTAAGGCCGTAGCCCACCACGCTGGCCCAGTGCGAATAGCTGGACTTCACAAACCTTTGAGAACCTTACGAAGAACTCTCAGGTATGCGGGTTTTCTCACGATGTGAGAAAAGAACCACCAGCGGCAAAAAGTTGCATTGTCTGCTAATAATACAATAAATATAATCCCCGTACGTAAGGTCTAATACTACCATGTTATAATTATAATTAATCAGCCCGTCACCTCCTGAATGAGCTGCAACGTGGGTTTTGGCTTTAAAACACTGTCTATTATGAGAAAGAAGTCCTGCACCCAGTATTGAGACATCGACAGGCCAAATCTGATGATGACCAGTTAGTACTCCCAGATGCCCAATTAGTCAACTTAAGTATCCAAAGATTAATTATAATTAAGTGTTTTAGTTAAGCAACTCCAACATGACACTTCGTCGAAAGCGATTTTAATATAAATTGAAGATTAAATATATATTTTAAGCTAGTAGAAAATTAATTTTACTTGTAGGATGAGAAAGCCAGCCAGTGCCAAAATCTTAATTTAATTTAACTAAGTTAGCAGACCTATCTTGACGAGTAATTTTAATGAAACAAAGCCAATACTGAGAGGCGACTTTCTAGTAAAAGCTTAAATTTTAATAAAATGTCGCTTCATTTAACTACCTCTTCTCTTTGATAAGGCCGCCTTTGAACCCTAACACTATGTACTTTTGTCTATGTTTTTCTTTGCATTGTTTCTTCGTGTTTTGTTGCAACAAAGTTAGTATATCTATCTATATAAGTAACATTGATCATTTTAGTGAAATCAGCTTTAAATTTAACAGCTCTGATTCATCATCAACCTATTACCGGCCAACTACAGAGCACGGGTCTCCTCCCACAACGAGAAGGGGTTAAGACCGTAGTCCACCACGCTGGTCCAGTGCGGATTGGTGGACTCCACACACCTTGGAGAACATTATGTAAAACTCTCTGGTATGCCGGTTTTCTCACGATGTTTTCCTTCACCGCTGAATCCAGTGATATTTTAACGCACTTAACTTTGAAAAGTTAGCGGTGCGTGCTGGGATTCGAACTCGGCCCCCCAAAGTGAAGTCGAGCTCCTACCGAATGCGCTATCACCGCTTCGCTCTGTGCTGAGCTCTGATTAGTGATCAGGTTTTATTATTAAATTGAAAACAATGGCATATTACTTTAAATTACACTATTTTCTGTTACAGATGCTTGAAAACGGAGCGAAGAATTGAAAATGTACAACAAGATGGACCCACCTAACAGAATCTACCATATTTACGAAATAAGATGAAATGCGCACGAAAACAAAATGAAAACAGGGGAACATTCTGAAACTTCCAACAATGAATGAGCAGGAGTTCGGAACTTTATTCAGTGAAATCGATTATAACTGGGATGGGAATAATAACACAAACGATATAGGTGAACTGATTAATGGGATAGATGGGAATAGGACTGGGGAGGTGCAAACAGAGTTGGTTCATAACTGGTGGGCACTTATAGCCATAGTGCTGGTGGTTTGTACAGCAGCTGGTAATGTGTTGGTTTGCCTCGCGATATACTTGGAAAGGAGACTCCAGAATGTGACAAACTATTTTCTTATGTCGCTGGCGATAACTGACCTGCTTGTCGCAATATTGGTGATGCCAGTCGGTATACTGACTCTAGTGAGAGGTAAGTCATTATTTTTAATCCATTCTCAACTAGAAAAGTTTTGATAAAAGAAGTTAATTTATAATGGCTAGTGGCAATAGCATCAGTCATTTGTTCTGCTATTGGAAACATATAATATCTAAATTATATAATATAATAATCTCTTTATTTCAGGCAAAGCCCATATTAATATTTAAAACAACTAATTGTTGTTTTAAATATTAATATTATTAGTTTATTTACAAAATCGAATTAAAAATTAAAATTACAGTATAAATTGATTCAAATGGCACATCATAAATAAAAAATTAAAAAGACAAAATAAAAAATAAAAATAAAATAAAAAATTACAATGAATAATGATAATTATTAAATTAAAAAAAAAAAAAAAAAATCTAATACTTTTTGCTCCGTGTATGTAAACCCACCCAGTGCCTCTAGAACGGGTTATTTACATTCTGAACGTACATTTCCCGCTGAATATTCATAGTCCTAGTAAGAAAGAGGTGGCAAAATTTACGTTATAAGATTCATGTATGAAGTTCCACTGACATACAAAATAAAACCATAGAGGATCTTGATTTACTTCGTTATATATTACGCAATATATTACGGAACATCACAGAATGTTACGAATTATTTCTGGATGTACTAATACATAATGATCCTGACAGCGATTTCATTGATGCATTTGCTTTTTTTTAAATTAAAAGACTTGAGCTTAAATGTAAATAACTAAATCTAGGGCACTACACCCTACACTTTATTCGCCCTTGTTTTCATAGAGCCCATATTATTGGTGACGAAAATGTACACTGGAAGTGAACGCCTTGATATATCAACAACGAAACCGGACTTTCTAATACCTCGTTTGATCGTTAATGCGAGATAAAAACTAAATAAAAAGTATAAAGTGAGTCGTCTCTATCTATAAAAAGTGACAGTGTGGAATTGATCAATAACAATTCATAGTATAGTAATCTCTTTATTATTTTATAAACGACTGGTGGGAAAGTACCGGTGTGCCCGCAATATAAGTTCTTAGAAAACTAACCGCAGAACGTAATGACCTACTTTTCTGGTGATCTCAAGTCTATTGAAAAGGAGAGCATTAGTGAATAAAAGTAGCACAAATATAAAGTTTTATCTGAATCGATAAAAAGTTATGGGATTTCTTGTTATATTATTGTCAGTATTACTTAAGTTGTAATACCTGTAGTATTATAATATTAAATCAATGAGTAATACATACATGTAATTATTAATCTTAAAATATAATTAAACTTAAACAATAACGACATTCGTAGCCTAGTGGTCCTATGGTCTTTTTTTAATTTTTTTTATTCCTCTACATAACTTGTAGAGGAATAAAAAAAAATAAAAGAAGACCCCTTGACTGCAATCGTACCTGGTGGTGAGAGATGATGCAATCTAAAATGGTAGCAGGATAACCTGTTAGGCAGTATGGTAGTCATATCCCTACTCGGTTTCTACGCGACATCGCACCGGAAAACTAAATCGCTTAACAGCACGTCTTTGTCGGCAGGGTGGTAACTAGCCACGGCCAAAGCCTCCCACTGGACCAAACCAGAGAAAATTCAGTAATTCCCAAATCGCCTCTGCCGGGAATCGATCCCAGGACCCCCTGCTTAAATTCACAGCGCTCACTGTTGCGCCAGGGAGGTCGTAAAATTGTCTCATAATAAGTGCTAAGTTTCAAGTTCGATCCCCACCAGTGGAGATTTGGGAATTCATAATTTCTCACCGACAATGACGTACCGCTAAGCAATTTAGCGTTCCGGTAAGATATCGTGTAGAAGCTGATAAGGAGTATAGGTTTAATATAACTGTCATACCGAATAAAAATAAGACTTCCAAGTGAAAGTCACTTGTTTCGTTGTTCGTTGTTTCGTGCGTTCCGGTAAAATGCCGCGTAGAAACCACCACCTTAAAGGTTAGCCTGCAGACATCTTAGACATCATAAATTTTCTACCACGTGAGATAGCAGTCATGTGCTAACTTCCAGTGTATTAAAGAACAATATAAAAAAAAACACTAAACACGATATTGGATCCGTTCCATGATAATAGTAAAATGTTAACGATATTTCTGTATAAACATCTAAACGAGCTCGGAAACTCGAAAATATAAAACTGAATGTACTGCATTTAACGAGGTGCTACGAGATCCTTCTGTTTGCTACGAGATGCTTCGGTTTGCTACGACTCTTTGACGCATGATACTGTATAAAAGTCTTGCGTGGGGAAAACAAATCGATTTAAGATAAATATTCTTTACTGAATGCTCTTTTATCGTTCTACTAGTTGTTGCTACTGAAAATAGCTGGTACTGAAAATTTAGGGATGGAAGAATTCAAATTAAAAATTAATTTATTTAAAGAAGGCATAATTTATACTTGGTCTACCCGATACCCGATAAGACCCGTCTACTTAGTTAGAGATTTGTGTACAGTATAATTTATTGGTACCATTATAAAATGAAATATTCAAGCAATTCACTTTTCAATATCACGATCGTATTTCCATATCCTTTGGCGTCACTCCGAATCCTTTGACGTGCAATGAGATGCTAAGTAAATAGGTACCACAAAGTGTTATCGAAACGTGCACAAACAAATATTATGAATACATAAATTTATGAATAGTTCTAGATATATTAGTTTCAAGTAGGTTCGCAATCATTGCGTAAGTACTTACGCAAATCAATTTGGTCAAAGATATAAAAATTATAGTAAAGTTTTGAAAAGAATTCGAAAGCCTTCTTAATGTATATTCCCATAGACAAATAATGGAACTAAGTCATGGTAAAATATTTCTTTATACTAATAGGTCCGTAGATGGGATTTTTTATTTGTCTATATTATAAACAAAATTGATAAATTGGGAGATGATAGCGCTGAATTGTCACAGATAAAATAACAATATTTTGTTGGATAGGTTAAGTACAGTTTTTTAACTAAAGAATTATTTGTTATTTCTTAATGTTTTTAAACGCACCCTGAAAACCTGTTCTTATAAAAAAATAAGCATTAAATTTTTAAAGCTTTAAAGCATTTGTTTGCAGAAAATAACAAATAATTCTTTAGTTAAAAAAAAATACTTAACCTATCCAACAAAATATTGTTATTTTATCTGTGACAAATTAGTTTTTGGTGCCACTGTAGGGTAGATGACTATGAAAAGATTTGTTGGACGACTCATTTAATTTTGTGTCACAGCTGGCTATTAGGGTGACTTGATAAATGAGTGTTTTTGTAATAATACCTTTCAGTTATTTCAAGGTCGTGAGAATATATTCTGGTATACTGACTACATATCTGATTATATACCTTCTAGATAACTTCTAGGGATACCTATTAAGGTATTCCTGAAAAGTAATTGTGGTTGATACGTCCTTGGTTCAATTCCCGCCTCAGCAAAAACAAAAATGAAATAAAAATTACTATGACTCGAAGGAAATGACACATCATAAAAGAGTGTTCATTCATTCATTTACTTGGTTGGTCAATTTTTACCAAGGAAAAGAAACAAGCCGTATTGCGACTAAACTGAAAAGTTTTTACAATTTTGCGAGACTTAGGGGCAGATAGGACTTGAAAATGTCGCCCCATAAGCTATTCTATTATTACTGAAGTACTGGAACCATCTGGAGGGAGTGAAGCCTGGTAATTCGAATTAATGTCTTCTATGCCGAACGCGAACAGAAAGTCATTTAAATCAGCCGACCTATACAACGTTAGTCTAATGGCAAGAAAGTTTAGCTACGGATCACTGAGTCTTGGGTTCAAAAATAGTTACGTATTGGGGTTTTTCCTACTAGAAAAATGCCAGTACCAGCTTAGAGCTGCTTGCCAAAATAAGAAAAGTTGGCAGTATCAACCCCCGTTGTTCAGATAACATTTTGAACGTTCAGTAATTGTTATAACATAGTATTGATAACAGTTTTCAAACCCACTTCCTCGCATGGAGCAGCGTGGTGGGTCTATATCTAAAACTGTATATCCTAAGTCAGAGGAGGCCTTTGCCCAGCTGTGGAGCGGTAATTGGCTAAGAAGCCGAACCTGCATAAAAGGAATATTAATTAAGATATAATTTTAAATAGTTCTTTCTTTTTCATTCATTCACTGCTGAAACTTTCAGAAGAGTAGTTTGTAGGGTCAAGATCATCTCACCCCTTTATTCAAAGTTGTGTGGTGTGTTTTTTCGCGTTGTAAGATTTTTAAGGTGCTGTCAGATGAAGTTGTGACAAAACATTGTAAATGGGGCTATAGCTTCTCCACAAAGCGGGTAAGCGGCTTTTGACAATTATTAATTTATTAGTGTCGTTTATAGTTTTCTGCTATAGGCGAATATTAGACAAGGGGTTGTACTAAAAAAATGTTAATACTACTAAACAAACAGGATAGTTTAAATAAAATTTAACCACCAAATTAGTTACTGTAAACCAGAAATACGTAAATCATTTCTAAAAGCCGCCACTGTCTTGGCTAAAACTCGGGTATCCGGAAGTGGAACAGCTTCTCTTATCTTTGTTTTTTAATCTTTTGGATACCGGGAACTTCTTCAGAGCGGATTTTCTAATTTTCCGTTTATTTTAAAAGATGCTCTCTAGAATTCTTGCTATCACTATACAAATGTTTCGGAAAAGTAAACATTTTGTTCAATACGAGTATTGCACGTAAAAACTACTATTTTTCGTTATTCTATAGCCCTTGACTTCAATCTCACCTGGTGGTTACTTACGTGAGTTTACATTCCCGTTACCATTTTAGACTGCATCATTATGCAGTAGTAACATGCCTAACCTGTAATGACTATTGCAGAATGCAGTTATCTATACTTATAATAAAACTGTAACTGGAAGATTTCTGTACATTTAATAATTTTTGAAAATTTTGCTTTATAATCGATACTGAGTCCAAAACAGATTTTTATTTAATTTTCGTCTGTCTGGTATTAACGTTTATATTGCAACGCTCTTGGCACTATCCCGTTCTGTTGCTGCAAGTCCTATCTACAAAGGTTGCCTGTAGATTGCTTGCAGCAATAAGGCGGCCTTTGCATGTCTACATTGTTTTTTAAAGTAAACTTCTTACTGATTCTTTTTCTGTGTTTTTTACGTGCAATAAAGTGTTCCTTCTTCTTCTTTTTCCGGAGAAGAACTATCGACATGCTTATTCCTGCTGCTGAGCAGCTTTACTCATTAAATTACCAAACTTAACTTTCGCGTAACGTCCCTAACAGGTTAGACCGCTACCATCTTAGACTGCATCATCACTTACCACCAGATGAGTTTGCAGTTACAGTCTGTCTATTAGTGGAATTAAAAAAATATATAAATTTGAAACGTGTTCAGAGTTCTCAATGTGTTTCGAGTACCAATACTCCAGATAATTAATAGATAACGCAAAAGTGGATGTGACATTAGTGCTCATGAAAATTAACACTACTGAAGTAACCTACGGCTTTATCGTTGAACTGCTGAGTTCTATTACGCAGTATCCTTGAAAGCGACGTCATCGCATTACGTCACAGAATCCTCAGTAATTTATCACGTTCACCTCGGCAGGGTTTGGCGTTATATTAAATTAGTCCTACTACTTTTGCAAAGAGACATACAAAATAGCTGAGTATTCTCTAGGCCCTGATTATACTTATCACTGTGACATTGAAAATGTAAATTCCCCCGAATTAAATTATTTGTCACTATATTTTACCAGCAACAATACTACGTGTCAATGAAAACCGACATATTAGACATTATTTACTGTCTCTGAGACTTATCTGCGAAACCGAAACACTAATAGTTTTTGAGTAAACTACGGCCATAGATTTTACTGTAAGATCAAATACAGCCTAAAAATCATATGCAAAATAAAAATCAAGTGACTCCTGCCACTTTATTAGGTTCACTCTTTACGCACTTTATCACTATGCGCGATTCGGTATTTTATCTTTAATAGGGTTTGTCATCAGTAAACACTTAGAATGCTTTAATATATAACAAAGGCCACACAAGTCATACAATCGTGGAATTCAAACTACCGAGATTATTGTTGCAGTTTGTTAATTATAATTTTTCTCTTATATATATATATATTTTCATTATAACATAAATTATCCATTTGATAGCAGGCATTACTTTGCGGAATTCCATAATACAATATGAAATTGAGCTCAATTAGCTATACTCCGCGAAAAACAGGAGAATCTGCACGATGTAATTTATGATTTCTTAATTTTTTTTACTCCTCACCGAACAGATCTTTGGAAACGTACGCTCTAAGCTTCTTCAATTACCAATGTTATATGATATGGATATTTCGATCGTCTATATTCGTTTTTTCACGATGTTTCAACATGATTCGTTTGCAAATCAAAGCCACGGGCAAAAGGTAGTCTAGTGTAAAGCATTACAACAATATTAACTTGGTACATTTTTATTGGAACGATAAAAATCTTATGTAAAATTTATTCCACGCTTCAAGTTATGGCCCTAAAAGTAACGGCGCCCACAAAACTTCGCAAAAGGCTATTAAAAACTTCTTGATTACGAAATTGAAGTTAGCCAAAATTTTTATAACGTAAATTTCTGCCACACTTGGTTAAACTATTTCAAGCGATCACCCTGTATATTTAATTAAATTATTGGTAACCATTACTTAAAACAACTATCTACTTATACCGGAACATATGGGTGCAGTGTTGGTTCTTCAACATAAAAACACAGGAAGCCACTCGTATACTATAAAGAAATAAATAAATAAAATATGACAATACACACAAGCTGCTAAATTGTGGAATGCACTCCCATTGAACATAAGACAGTCGAAGTTATTGAGCATATTTAAAATTGCTGTTAAGGCTCATTATCACGCTAAGTAAAGACGACTATTATTATTTATTTATCTACTCAAACTCATATTTAAGTATTTATGGTATGTTAAAATATGTATTAGTATAGGTATTTATTTTTTATATTTATCAATAGTATTATTGTATTTGTGTAGTCTGGTTTATGTATTAGTATGTAGATATTTGTATGTATGTACTAAATAGTGTACCCCACCTATTCGTTTTTCTTTTTAATTTCCTAATCCTAAGGTTGCCTTGCAGAGGTCGCTACTTAGCGATAAGGCCGCCTTTTGTATCCTGCTTCATTCTTCATGTGTTTGTTTTTTTTTTGTCTCGTTTTTCTGAGTGGTGTACATTTAAAGAGTATAAATTAAATTAATTTAATCGTCATCTAGTAGTGTTTGTACAAAAACGCCACTATGTCAGTTCGTATACAGGATCAGACTACGAGACCAATCCAATTGCAGCGAGGCGTGCGACAGGGAGATGTTATCTCCCCGAAACTATTTACCGCTGCGTTGGAGGACGTCTTTAAGCTTCTGGAATGGAACGGACTTGGCATCAACATTAACGGCGAGTACATCACTCAACTTCGGTTTGCCGACGATGTAGTCATAATGGCAGAGACTCTGGGAGACCTAAATACGATGCTCGATGGCCTCAGCAGAGCTTCTCAACAGGTTGGCCTACGAATGAACATGAGCAAGACGAAGATTATGTCTAATGCTCATGTTCCGCTTCAACCAGTAATCGTTGAGAACACTGCACTCGAAATTGTTGACGAATACGTATACCTAGGACACACGATCCAGTTAGGTAGGTCCAATTTCGAGAAGGAGGTGAACCGCCGAATCCAACTCGGATGGGCAGCGTTCGGGAAACTCCGTGCCATCTTTTCGTCAGAAATCCCTCAGTGCCTGAAGACGAAAGTCTTCGAACAGTGCGTGTTGCCAGTGATGACCTATGGCTCTGAAACATGGTCGTTAACTATGGGCCTCATAAGAAGGCTTAGAGTCACTCAGCGGGCGATGGAGAGAGCTATGCTCGGAGTATCTCTACGCGATCGAATCAGAAATGTGGAGATTCGTAGAAGAACCAAAGTTACCGACATAGCTCAACGAGTCGCGAAGCTTAAGTGGCAATGGGCCGGGCACATAGTTCGGAGAAAGGATGGACGTTGGGGTCCCAAGGTGCTGGAATGGCAGCCCCGTACTGGTAAGCGCAGCGTTGGTCGACCCCCAACGAGGTGGACAGACGACATTAAGCGCGTCGCAGGTAGCCATTGGATCCAAGCGGCTCAGAATCGTGGAACTTGGAACTCCCTACAAAAGACCTATGTCCAGCAGTGGACGTCTATCGGTTAATGTGATGATGATGATAATGAGATGACTGATGAATATGTTTATGAATAATATACATATATACTTATAATATACAGCAAAATACCTAGAAACTGAAAAAGGTTCATGTTCATCACACAAACATTTTCCAGTAGTGGGAACCGACCCACAGACTTGACTCAGAAAGCAAGGTCGCTGCCCACAGCCGTCAAAGTGAGGGTCCTACGAGTATGTCCTGCAATGGACATACATTTTCCAAACGACACAATTTAATGATTATTTAATTCAATGATTCTTATAGGCTATCTAAACTTACAATAATTGAATCTGCGTATCTATATATATTATCTCTATGATATGTATATTCTATCTTCTATATTATTATATGTTTATTATTTAAATATACAATAATAAATTGCTTATCGTTAGTCTCTCTTAACTCATGAATGGCCTGACCGATTTGGCTAATTAAGGTCTTGAAATATTTATAGATGTCCAAGGAAGGTTTAAACGGTGACAAAGGAAAAATTGCAAGCGGAATACAATTTTATTAAATTATTTTATCATAATAATGTCGATCTGTCATTCTGACACCAAACAGCGGTAGTCAGCTTGTTAATATATAAAAATTAAAATTTTTAAGTTAATATATAAATCCTTTGTCATTCATATTATAATAGCAAGGAAGACAAAATTGTCCTCAGTGCATCTAAAAACAGGTAAAACCATATAAAATATAACGCATGTTGAAAATAATTAAAAAATTTACTATCATTCGAGTCATTGAATAATTCCAGGTATGGAAAAACTTTTAATTACAAAGCCATTTTCGAAAAAGTAACAAAGTGACCCATAAGTTGTGTCAATAAACCATCATAAATATCATATTATAAATGCTCTTACCCAAATAGGGTTTGAATATTTTTTAATTACTTACGGAATACGAGCAAAAATTAAAATGCTGCAGAAAAATTACTGCGACCGTAGCAACGGTGACATTTTCGGCTATTTTCGTAGCATAATATATTATTATACTTGCAAATAAACTGAACAAATAACTATACAGAAAACCTAGCTAGCACTAAAAAAATATAAACGCGAGCGTAGCTAAGTCAACATTTTTAGTTAACTTTTCAGATTATAATCTAACAAAATGTAGTAACGAGGGAGAAAATTATTACGTGTTTGTAGCCAGCTTTTTTTTTAGAATAGAATAGAATTTGTTCGATCAACGTGCCGTAATACTCCAATTAATGATTTGCGCAAAACTTTAATTTTTCTAAATTTTCCTACTGTGGCATGCATGCCAAAGGTTTGCCAGCCCTGAAATAGTCGATTCTTAAGAATTTAATTTCAAACCTTGCGATGAGATGCAATAAAGTAAAAAACTCATATCATTCTACTGATCTGTGTTTTATTTTACTTTGTTACAATTATTATATATAATGCTTATGCGTAATTGTAAAGTTTATTTATTTTTACTTTTAATATTTTTTTAATAATAAGGATTTTTTTAATAATAATGATGAGGAAGTAAGCTAAAAAGCTTCAACCAAAGTTTTTGATGAAGAAAGTAGATGGCTCACCTAATCTTAACTGGAAAGTTATAACTACTCACTATAATAATATAATTATATTATATTATATATATATTATATATATATATGATATATTATAATATAAATGTGAATGTAAGTTTGTTTGTTACGCTTTCACGCAAAAACTACTGAACCGATCCTCATGAAACTTTGTACACATATTCTTGGAAGTGTTAAAAGTAATATAGAATACTTTTTATCCCGACATTATGCTCGGTTCCTTTGGGAGAGGGGTTGAAAGTCTTTGACGATTTTACACCATAACTCCGATAAATTATAACTGATTTAAATAATTATGTTTGTACTATAGAGGTTATAATATGTGTTTAATTTTCCCCAAATTTGTGTAGATCTGAATGTGGTTGGAGATAGAGGACAGAACTTCTCATTTAAGGCTTAGCGATACTGAATACTACCTAGCCTACTTGAAATAAATGAATTTTGAATATGAATTTAATGTTTTTGTTGAAGCAAGTGATATTTTTATTACTTAAAATGCACATAGCTTAGAAAAGTTAGAGGTGCGTGCTGGGATGCAAAAGTGAAGTCATGCTCCTACCCAATCTGCTTCACCTGCTATGCTACGTTGCTAGCTCACAAACTTTTATCATTTTTCCCATTTTATGGTAAACGCTTAGAACATTAGGGGTAAAGAAATTACTGTCGACTGCTAAATATAATGAAGTGACTGCCGCCTGTTCGAGAAACACTACTAAAGTGGATTAGTTTTTGATGCTTCAATATTAATCGCGTACTTTCTGTACGTTCTTAATTCTGTGGCTGAGCGATAGAGGTCGTCAAATCCATTGCCACGGTTGACAGGAGGGGAAACTTAACAAATTATTCGACGAACTTTGTCGAATATAATTTGTATCTTTGTATCCAAAGACAGTATCAGTGATTAAGGTTTCGATCAAGTTGTAGTTTAACATTAGCGTGTTCGAAAGGTCACTGAGTTGTCATTTTTTGGACGATAAGAAAATTTAAAAAAGGGCGTTTGGGTGATGCTTCGCTCAAAAATCACAATAGCGTATTTCAAAACATGCTTTATTAGTCGAGAGTATTTTTGACTACTGACCACTAGGTCCTGGATTCGATTCCAATATAAATGAATCCTAGCTAGATCGATTTATCGCCCCCTGTTGAAACCCCCTGTATACTAATTTCATGAAAATCGTTGGAGCCGATTCCGAGATTCCAATTATGTATATTATGAAAATTAAGCTTAATTTTCTATACTCCGCGAACAGCAGGAGAACCTGCATTTATAACTTCTTCAGTCCGTATACTCCACACCAAACAGATCCCCAGCAATGTACCCTCTACGCACGTTTCGCTCCGAAAGCGGAGCATCCTCAGGAGATGTTGAGTTTACAATGAATAATTGTTGAGTGAAAAATTTGGCAAATTTTTCGCCTTTTATACCTTTCGTACCCCTACCTCCCTACCATTCCTTCTCTACTCGTATCTAAGCCCCTCCCATATATTTTTCGATAAAACACGAATAAAATGACATTTTCTAAAAATTAATCCTAGCTATCCTAGCTAGATCGATTTATCGCCCCGAAACCCCTTGTTTACTACATTTCATGAAAATTGTTGAAGCCGATTCCGAGATTCCAATTATATACATACAAGAGTTGCTCGTTTAAAGATATAAGACTAGCTGACCCGTGCAACTTCGTTGCACCAAATCGGTTATTACCGGAAAAGAATACACAAATAAAATGACATTTTCTAAAAATGAATCCTAGCTAGATCGATTTATCGCCCTCGAAACCCCTGTATAATAAATTTTATGAAAATCGTTGGAGCCGATTCCGAGATTCCAATTATATACAGGAATTGCTCAATTAAAGATATAAAATTATAATATTAATATTAGATTATTCTGTTGGCATAATGCTCCCTCACCAACTATCCTTTTATAAGGCTTAAAATTAAATCCACCTCTTTCATATGTTCATGTGTACGTCACACGAGTTATCCTCAATTTATGCCCAAAATAATCCGTCGATAAATAAACGAGCGTTAGTAAAAAATGAATTCGACCTATTTTCGGCGTTGGCGTAAAATTACACGGTCATTAGTTTCAGATTCCCGTATTCCCATTAACCTGTGATTAATAAGCTGCGGTGGGCGGTTTCCCAGAACTTTGGTTATATTTAGCTGATAAGCTAAGCTGTGATAATATTAACGCCTACACACCAATCCCAATTCGAGGATTATTATAATCTTACCAATTAGTTTTCAACAATCTTATACAGTTACCAGCAGCTGTTAGTTACTTATTTATTAAGTAGCAAAATAATATATTTTATATCAAAAAATATTTGACGGCCGATTGGCGCAGAACCCTGCTCTCTTAGCCAAGGCCGTGGGTTCGATTCGACAATGTTTGTGTGATGAACATGAATGTTTTTCAGTGTCGGGGTGTTTATCTATATATTAAAAGTATTTATGTATATTATTCATATAATTATTCATCAGTCATCTTAGTACCCATAACACAAGCTATGCTTACTTTGGGGCTTGAGGGCGATGTGTGTATTGTCGTAGTATATTTATTTATTTATATCATAATTTGCCATGTGGTGAAGGCAGAGCAGTATATAATTATACCAACCCGTCCTCTTTCAGTGGGAGATGTACGAGGCGACTAAGAGAACGGAGGACGGGTAGCAGCGTCCTCTATACTACTACTACTAACTACTGCGATCACGAACCCTTCCGCCCAGCGTTGTGATTATGGGCAAATATTCTCGCTGGGTGATGCCTTTAATCCAGTCGTGAACTGTTATTGGCTATTCATTGATGTAATTATTTTAAACAAACAAAAATACGTATTAAAACTCAGGACGTGTACTAGGATATCATATATCTAAAGAGATTCATTCTAGATGTACAGATTTAGACCCGTTAAAGTTTACGCAAGATAATCTATACTTATAATAATAAGTATAGATTATCTTGCGTAAGTATTTGACATAAACAAAATGTGCTTATAATTACATCAGCTACCTCGCCCGTTTCACCGGATGGGTAATTAGAATTACATATTATCTTACAACAGGTTTGCGACAGGCGTAAACATTGCGATAATTGCTGTCGAAAGTCACTTTTCCATACGAAACAATGACGTTAGACAGCAAATATTGCAAGATTTACACCTGTCGCAAGCGTGTCGTGTGATACGTAATCACCCTGCGGAAGTCAGCAATGCTGTTTGATGGCAGAAATAAGCAATCAATAAATCAATTTTTATTATGCTGGAATATGGTACATACAACATATTCCAGCAACATTAAATAGGTGTTAATTAATTTTTATAAGTGCATATCCTTGGAAGAGTTGCGTGCTTAAATTTGTCGTTAGTCATTTAACAAATTTTAATATTAAATCATAATATTAAATTAATAATATTATCGTCCCATTATCGGCCCACTACGGAGCACAGGGCTCCTCCCACAATAAAAAGGGGTTAAGGCCGTAGTCCACCACGCTGGCCCAGAGCGGATTGGTGGACTGCACATACCTTTGAGAACATTTTGTAGAACTCTCAGGTATGCAGGCTCCTCGCGGTCTATTCCTTCACCGTCGTATCGAGTGATATTTTTTATTACTTAAAATACATTATAAATAACAATAGTTAGTAAAAAAATATCGTAACTGTAGTACGAAGAAGCGATAGAACGGAAGGCGAGCTATGTCACAAAAGCTCTCCGGCAACAAAAAGATATTTGAGGATATATACCTAGAGTACAACTATTACAGCAAATGGTTATGCTATGGCACCAATAGACCGATCGAGTAGGTAGCATAGATGGAAATCGATATAAAATCGTTGCAGGCATCGCTACCTGAACGTACGGTATTACGTTGAGTTTTCACTATGAACACGCTACTCAATTTTGTATTGTATTCATTTTGTATTGCTCACTTGGAATCGATAGTAATTTATATTTTAATGGAAATAACAATTTGTAGTGGGAAATTAGATCACCTATGGAAACTTCAACAGCAATCATATTTTGGTTTTATATAGTTTAAATTTTATACGATTATTAGACAACAACTGATTTGTTTTACAAAATTGGAGAATGATGTTCTCAATTCCATTTATAATTTTTTGTTTTTGTTATTTTTTTTTTTTTTTTATAAATAAATAATTAAATATACTACGACAATACATACATCGCCATCTAGCCTCACAGTAAGCGTAGCTTGTGTTATGGGTACTAAAATGATATGACTATGACTGATGAATATATATATATTTTTTTATGAATAACATACATAAATGCTTAAACTAATGAAATCCAAGAAGCTTGATGGGTACTAGCATAAAATATAAGACAAGACAAATTACGAGTACAACTCAGTTGGTCTAGAGTTTAGTATTCTTATAAATGATGATTTTGTTGATGACCGAGTTTATTTTTATATGTATTATCTATATATTCTTAAGTATTAATGTATGATTGAGTATTTATTACTTTAAATTTATTTATTATATTTTTCTTACTAGTGCAATTTTGTTTATGTATTTATAAATAAAAAATAAAAATAAAATCATTTTATTTCAGGTCGGGGACCCATATACAAAATTTAACACAAAATAAATATACATATAAGACAGATTTTAAAAATAAACACAAAATAACTATAAGACCGATTTTAAAAATAAATAAATAAAGAGAAAAAAAAAACAATAATTAATTAAAATCTACAATTAAAAATTACAATAAATTAAATTTCAATTAAAAAATAAATTAAATTTCAATTAAAATTAAAATCCAACTATTTTATATCATTTCGTGTTTGGAATCTGGTGCACTTTTCGCCAATGTTTAATAAATACGCTGTCAGGGGATGCCTGAGCGACGACTCTAAGGAGCTTATTGTTGGAATTTACAACGACTTCCCAGAAACTCGCAATTCTCTTACGGAGCACAGCGTAGAAGTCGGGGACTCCGGCATCGGCAAACATGCCCGACCCACTGCAGTACCTCGCCTTTTTTAACAAAACGCGGAGCGCGTCGTTGTACTGGACTCTGAGGGTGTTAAAGGATCTTTTGGTGTAGTTGATCCATAACTGCGAAGTATAAAAACTTAAACAATAAGCTTTAAACAGAGTTATTTTAACATCCTCAGAGCACCGAGCGAATCTACGAGCGAGCATGTTACACCGAATGGCCAGCGACCTCCGCTCCCGTTCTATATCCAGATCGTCGCTCAAGGATCCCGACAGCATATGACCTAGATACTTAAACTGCTCTACAACCTGAACTGGTGTTCCATCCAAAAGTACGGGTGGAATCCTCTCCGGACCCTTACCAGCTCGAAAAACTACCATTTCCGATTTTCGAACATTATATTTTAAACCGTGGTTCCTCGCATACTCCTCACAGATGTGCAACAATTTTCGAATACCATTTATTGAGGGACTAAGTAACACCATATCATCAGCGTAACTTAAGTTGTTAAAACAGACTCCACCAAAATGGCATCCGATGCCAGTGCCACTTAGCCCCTCGATCAGGTTATTGACGTAGAGATTAAATAGATCCGGAGAGGTCAACCCACCTTGACGCACACCGCACGCCAATCTAAACTCACAAGATACTGAGTCACCCCAAAGTACCATGTTCTTTTGGTTTTCTTACCAGTATCTCATTAGCTGAACAATACTGCTATGTACGTTCGAGTCGCACATTTTTCTCCACAGTATTTTATAATTAACGAGATCAAACGCACGACTAAGATCTAAGAAACATGCGTATACGGAAGTATCGCGCTTCTTGTAATAATTCACAGCATGTTTAAGAGTCAAGATAGCAGAGTCTGTAGAAAGACCTGGACGAAAACCAAACTGAGCGTCATTTAACCTAAAATTACTCACCAGTTCAGGCTGCAGGAGCCGTTCAAACACCTTACCTGCAATTGTGCCCAACGAAATTGGTCTATAATTAGAAAGACTTGACATGTCCCCCGTTTTGTTTTTCGGTACAGGAGTTTATTAAGCTATTTAAATTTAGGCTTATAATAATTTTACACCACCTGTCCGCTCTCACTCATCTCAATATGTAGGGCCTGCAACGAGGACGTCGAGTCCATGGAGCATTTGCTTTGTGAATGCGACGGATACGCTAGAAAGCGGTTGGACCTCTCGGGAGTGGCCTATCCACAACCAGAGGATTACTGTGCCTCCAACCTAAAAGCTTCAATCAAACTCTTAGAGTGGATATTTAAAGCTATTTAGGGTGAGGGGATTCAAGGACGGAGCGAGCACAAAAGATCCTGGAGGGTCGAAGTGCATCCGCTGAAGCGGGCCTCATTACAAGATAGATAGATAGAAGCCGTAGTCTACGTCACTGGTCAAGTGTGGATTGGTTGACTTCACACGACCTTGAGGACATTATGAAGAACTCTCAGGTTGCAGGTTTCCTCAAACTGTTTTTCCTTCACCTTTTAAGGCAAGAGAAATTTAATTTGCTTGAAAAAAAAACGCACATATTCGAATAGTGCTGCGTGCCGGGGATCGAACTCGTTCTCCACGAAAGGAAAGTGGAAGCCTTACCCACAACGCTATCACCGCTTTTTACCACTTCACTAAAAGCTCTACCGCTACTAAAAGGTATCTTTATTTATTTATTTTATTTAGCTCTTTATTTGTACAAGAAGAATAGAAATAGAAAAACGGAAGTAAATTACAAAAGCTGGCCTTATCGCTCAGTAGCGACTCCACTACCTGGCAACCTTAGGATTAGGACAAGATGAGTGAGAGCGGACAGGTGGTGTAAAATTATTATAAAACTAAATTTAAATAGCTTAATATAAATACATAAACAAAATTGCACTAATAAGAAAAATATAATAAATAAATTTAAACTAATAAATACTCAATCATACATTAATACTTAAGAATATATAGATAATACATATTAAAATAAACTCGGTCATCAACAAAATCATCATTTATAAGAATACTAAACTCTAGACCAACTGAGTTATAATTTGTCTTGTCTTATATTTTATGCTAGTACCTATCAAGCTTCTTGGATTTCATTGGAAAATTACTAACAGAGATCAAAAGCGTCGAACTACTGTAATCTCTTCTTTATACTTTGCTATTTTTACAGAGTTATCTGTTGATAACAATTTTCCAATGAAATCCAATAAGTACCTAATTGTTACCGTAACGTTAAATTGGGACGGGCGCGGAGGCGAATGCGACCCTTAATCGAAATGGACTTCATTCAAAATTGAAATGAATTGAAAAATCCCTCCCGGGTCGTTACTTGGTCTATATTTAAAGAAAGGTCGCCTATAGGCAGAGGGGCTCTCCGATTTTTGATAGAAAGCAAAGAAAATTGAGCTTTACAATTTCACGAATGAAAAGCAATACAAATTACGAAAGGTCAAAGATAATAATACCTATTGATTACATAATATGTACTTAAGATTGGTGTAGGCAAATTAGGCGATCTAAGTCTTTTTTTAATATATAGACCATTTGACTGTATCTATCCGTATCTAGCCGGATGGTACCTAAATGGTGATGCGCGTTGTCTACCACACTGGCCAAGTACGGATTGGTAGACTTCACAAGCCGTTGAGAACATTATACAAACCTTTTTTTAATTAAACTGTTTATTTGTACACCACTAGACAGTTAGGAAAATAAAGGACGAATAGAGAGAAACACAAAGCCTAGAGTAGAATACAAAAAGCGGCCTTATCGCTTAAAAGCGATCTCTGCCAGGCAACCTTAGGATGGTCGGGAGGTTGGGAGGTTGGTCAACTGAGGGTGCAGTACAATAACGGGTTTACGATGCTGGGTTTTGCCGCGTGTTTGTTCAGAGTCAGGCATGTTTGCTCAAGAGCAAACTGACGATTTCTACGCCATTATCAGAAAAAAAGACGGCATCCTTGCTAACAATGCTGCGTCAAAACGCAGTTGGCTCTGACAATATAAATATGTGCTAAATAAATAAATATTTTAGCGGGTAAAGTGGATTAAATTATGTTTAACATCATTTAATCCACACTGTCCGCATTGTACAGAGATTTTAGTGTAACGAAACGTGTGATACATAAACAGTTTAGTTCGTTTATTTGTAATAATATTTAGCTACTAACTTAGTATGTAAGTTGTATACTAAAAAATGAACCGTGGTCGCAAAAAAATCTTCTTTATTTAAGTAGGTCCATAAGTGGCACTTTTGATGAGGCAAGGAGGAGTACACGGTAACTAAAACTAAAGCTACGAGGGCTTGACGCGTCCTGATCTAAGAAGAAGCCCACAACAAACAGAGCCGGGTGTTTTTTTTTGTTATCACCATCTCACATTGTCATTTAAAATTATTAGAAGAGTAATAAGGTTAGAGCAAAGAGACTCGAGCTTACGTAGTCCTTTATACTATAATACGGCTTTTATATAAGCTTACCCGATCAATAATGCACTAGATTTGCAGTCCCACACAATTACATATAGTGAAGTTTCAATTGATAGGACCAATTTAATTCCAGGAAAATAATCATTTCCTGCACATTTTTTAATAACCAATAGTAGTCGCGAACAACGGCTACTAGTAGTTGACAAATAAAATAAAAAACCTACAAGAATGAAAAAATATTGAAGTCATATTTGAAGAAAGACTGAAGATATTTGTGTTTCTAGCGTACTTAAAGCAAAATTATGAAATAAAAACTAGCTTGTTGAAAACTATCCAATTATTTCTTGTTCTTAAGTGACCACTTAAATTAGACCTTGCAGACGAAGTAAGCCTGATAAATACTCTAACAGAAATCAAAGAAAACTTGAGTAAAAGATCTCAGAGTTACTTTGCTAAATTAGTTAAATGTCTCTCAGAAATCTTTAGTAAATTATGCAATGGTAGGTACATCAAGGGCTGTAACTGAGTGCTAAGATAAATTGAAACAACCTGGACATCACGTGAACAAACTTTTATTACTCCTAATTTAATTTCATAGAGTTGAAGAAACGACAGGAAACTTCTTCAGAAAGTTTCGCGTTTCATTGAGAAACGAGTTTCGTTAATTACGTTGGATTGGTTTCGGTCGAATATAATATGTTGAATGAATTTGAAAACATCACCTCCACTTTTAACTTATAGATGCTCTCAAAATGCAGTATATTTTTGAAGTTAAACCATTCAAACCATTTTAGATAGAACCTTTGTTTTAAAATCTCTCACTGTTTGCTCGTTTCTGTAAATTTCCTGTCAAATCAAGAAAGGCTGACTAATGAAATACAATTTATACTAGTTCAGTAGGCAATGATCAATTTGAAAAAAAAAACAAATTGTAGAGCACGAATGCGTGCACTAGTGCTGTGGGAGCCTAGTGGTTCGGACTTATAATATAATAATCATACCTATCCCTATCCCTACTAATATTATAAATGTGATTGTAAGTTTGTTTGTTACGCTTTCACGCAAAAACGACTTAACCGATCCTCATGAAACTTTGTACATATATTCTTGGAAGTGTTAGAAGTAATATAGAATACTTTTTATCCCGACATTAAGCTCGGTTCCTTTGGGAGAAGGGATGAGTGTTTGACGATTTTACACCATAACTCTAATTATAACCGATTTAATTTAATATGTGTTTAATTTTGCCCAAACTGTGGTTGGAGATAGAGGACAGAACTCCTCAGCGGACAGCAGCAAATCCCTCATTTTCACATTAAAATACAAAATCGAACGCAGACGAAGTCGCGGGCAACAGCTAGTAATTAATAAATGTAATTATAGAATTTAGCGTGTATTCACCACCAATGATTGTAACGGCGCAGTATGTAACGGTGAAACTCTTAAGAGTTTATGTTTTACACAGTTTAAATGTGATAATTTTTTTTGTATTTTTCGATGAAATAACAAAACCCTACCTAATGGTAAGTGAAAAAATATCGCCAATAAACAGAGCTACACTTCACAGGGCATGCATGGATCACGTCCTGCAACCAGTGGCGTGCATAGCCCTTGGACCCAGGGTATGCACAAGGTGTTACAAAACTTTATTAGTCCTATCTGAAAGCTCTGTATGACCCTGAGGGTAGGGTATGCACTGCTTATTTGCATATATGCAATACACGCCACTGCCTGCAACATGCCGCCATGTGTCCATCAATTTGAAACGTGGATATTGAGTCTCATGTGTCTGCAATTATTCCGGCAAACTGCTGCTTAGCGGGAGAAATAACTCTACTACTACTAAACTCCCAAGTTGATTCTCGACAAGCAACTCTAAGTTTTCGGAGTTATGTGCGTTTTGGGCATAAAAATATAATTTCCATTAACGGTGACCAAACCTGCATGCCTGAGTCGTGACTTGTGAATTCTACCAATACGCACTGGCCAACGTGGTGGACTACGGCTTTAAAGCTTCTTATATATCACTTTTAAAGGAGACCGTGCCCAGTAGTGGGGTCGGTAATCATGATTTTGATTTTAGCACGGAACCCTCAGTGCTTGAGCAGGGTTCACACTTGGCCGGTTTTATATTCATTCTCTTGTGAAATATAAAAATTAAAGAGAAATTTTAATCATTCTGAGTCAGACAAAAGCCTTGTCTGTAATGAAACGTCTAGAAGGTTCTTCATTATGCTGTCCGATTGGGATTTTGCGGTCGAATACGTTTATTAGGATTTATTTGTCGTATATTTCGACTTTTTTCTCCTCATTGTGCTCTTAGATACATAATATTTTGCAATCAAAATATTATTAGAAACTTGCTCAGGAATTGGTACTAAATGTGCCATTTGTAAAAATAATATTTGAATAACAATGGAAACGTTTTTATATGATTTAAGTGTTTTAGTTTTTGAGACTAAACTCATCGCTATTTTTTTATTAGTGCGGTTCGAGCTTTTTGAAATAACGCAAATCAATTGATTGCCATGGTTAAGCAATGTTCACTAAAATCGGTAACTGAGTGGGTGACCATTTCTTTGAGTTCAAATTAGGCTATTTACTTCTTGTCTTAGCCACAGGGTGAGCACCCTGATAATAATCGTGTGTTCAGTAATAGATCAAATAGGATCTCATAAAACGTCTAGAAGCATTTGAAATGTGAGCCTATCCACGCCTGCTTAAAATCAGCTGGACTCAAAAGGTTAACAAAGGAAGTTTTGCGACGAGTTGGTTGTCTTCGCGAATTTTGGAAGACCGTCAAAAAGAAACAAGTTGCTTATCTAGGAGATGTGCTTAGGCATGACAGATACATGCCACTGCAACTGATAATGATGGGCAAAGTTGCTGAAAAGAGGCAAATCGGTCGCAAGCTGAACTCTTGGTTGCGCAACATAAGAGAAAGGATTGGGGGATTGCGAGTGCTACCCAACTGTTTACTATACTAGTATTTTTTACCCTCGACTTCTCTACCATCGAACCGTAAGTAATCAAAAGTGTGCACCGGTTCATAGTGTTGATATCACATCGACACGTAAGCACTTTGCTTCCCCGTTGCAAAAACACACACGATAAATTTGCAATGTAAAATCTGTTAAAAATAAAATATCACTAAAAAAAAAGTTCAGAGTATTTTTCGAATTAAGAATTGTATGAATTCTCCGACATCTATTTCGCAGCGGTGATAGTACTTGTAATCTTTTCTTGTATTCGTGTCAACAGCAGCACTTGCGGAGACGGAGTATCGAATAATATTAAAATCAGACAAGCTTAGGATTTACCATCAAAATATAAATCTAAATTTTCCATAATAACTGGAAGAATATGGATGGGAATGACTCGTGGCCATTTAAAGTTTAATAATCAGAAGAATATAGAGAATTCAAAAACAGTCCCTTGATATTAAATTGTATTTCTAACAAGACAAGTCAGATACTTATAAACTTCATAAAAAAACCACTCTGTAGAACTAAACTCCTTTTGAAAAGGGAAATGTCCGCTGTTTTTGTCAAGCTTACTATGTTAATAATTTTGTCCGCAGGATATTTTCCACTACCAGCCGTGTACTGCCTCACTTGGATCTGTCTGGACGTTCTGCTCTGCACAGCGTCTATCATGCATCTGTGTACCATCAGTGTTGATAGGTATGATAAATAATTTAAGAATTCACTGATTAATATTATCAGAGAAAACACCACTCATCGGTGTTCCGTCGTAGCTACGCCTTGATTACGTTAAAACATGCGATCGCTTAGACGGAAAAAACCTTCAAATATATTTATTGTTTGTATTAAAATATTGTACTTACATTTAAAATCTGTTTTGGACTCATATCGATTATAAAGCATCCCCCGGTAAATCTTCAAGATATATTAAATGTACAGAAATCTTCCAGTTACAGTTTTATTATAAGTATAGATGTTACGCTATAGTCGTAGTTTATTACGCTGGCTAAATTTGTACTATCAGGTACCACACCCCTATGAGAATATTCTGGAGAATTCTCAGGCGTGCAGGTTTCCTCACGGTATATTTCTTTTACCTAAAGGTAACTTGACTTATATTCAGGGTTAAATAAAAAAAACCAGATCTGTCCCTGGAGTTGTTTACATTAAAACTAACAACTCCCAACTTCTTGTTTTGTTCTACGACATTTTAAAATTCAGTATTTATACTTTTCTGAGACAGTGTTTTTGTTTAAAAAGACGTGTATACTAATTTACATTTTTGAAAACTTATTGACAAGTATTCATTAAACAAAACCCTTTAATAACCATACACAGACAATCTAACTGGGTTAATATAGAATTAATTCTGTGCAAAGAGCTGGTCTCCCTAGGGAAATTTAATACTGTCTTGAAAACTGAAGCCAATTTAATAAGCGAGTGTGGAAATGCGATATCCTGGGCTCCTTTACTTTAAGTGGAGAATATAATCGGGGCATTTGTAATTTACGATGTTAGGTTTAGCCTCTTATAAGATTTTTTATATTGCCGGTAAATTACACCGGAATAATAATATATTAAAGGTAATATAGCTAATATTGTTAATTATCATTGAAGTTAATTATTACAAAGATGTTTGCTAATAATAGTATTATGTCATACAAAATTTGTAATTTGTAACATAACTAAAAATTATGAGAAAACTGTGCTTCACATTGTTTTATCAACTTTTCTTTATGAAATTGGATAAGTGCGAACTATTTTTCCATAATATTAAGTAACAGGCTAAAATTAATAAGGGCGTGGAGAAAAAGACCATTTAACAATACAATTTCATGTAATTACAAGTAACAATTTCGGCAGTATTATTGACGTAAAATATTTAGGGTATGGTTCACCTACACACAAAATGATCAGCGCTATTGTTAACCAACCTTAAAAAGGAGGACGTTCTCAAATCGCCGGAATCTTTTTTTTGTTTATGTATGTTACCCGATTACTCGAAGACGCCTGAACCAAGTTAAAATTCTTTTTTTGTTTTAAAAAAATGATATTTAAATTCCGATTGGCAGTTCCAGAACTTAGTGCGTTAAAAAAAACTGTCACTAGTTTTTTTTTTTGCTTTATTATTATCAAAGACATTACGTACGACAAGTACGACGTACTTTGTAGGTACGTAGCTAAACTTTTTGCCCTCTCCCCTGATCGAATCCTGGCCTAGCAATAGGCTGTATTATTAATATTAGTAATATTTTCAGGTATCTCTCACTGCGATATCCAATGAGGTTCGGGCGAAACAAAACAAGAAAACGGGTGACCATCAAGATCGTTTTTGTATGGATACTCTCCACAGCTATGAGCCTTCCTTTGAGTCTAATGTATTCGAAGGTAAACTTTAAACTATAACTTTTTTTGTATTTCACTACAAGTTAGCCCTTGACTGCAATCTCACCCTCTAGCGATGATATTTATACCCCTAACGGTTTTCAAGCAATATCGGTTGGCGGCAAGTTTTTGTCGGCAGGATGATAATCAGGCCAAGAAAATTCTGATATAATAAATAACCTAGTTCATGCATATCTTTATAAAGTTATGAAATAGAAACCATTGCTTGTTACATTTTACCGAACAGTTTTAGCAACCAATAATACGCTGTAGAGGCGCTTTAGAACCTCTAAAATGCTCGCAGATGCACATACAAATGACTTTCTAGCCATAATGCATAACAAATGTAACAAAAAAAAGTACATCTATAACGTATAAACGGCTGCACCGATTTGCATAAGATATATTGTGTCTACTTCAATATTATCCTCGATGGTTCGAAAACACACTACGGCCACACACACATCCCCATCTAGACCTAAAGTAAGCGTAGCTTATGCTATGGGTACTAAGATGACTGATAAATATTTTTATTCATACTCGTATTATAGATAAACACTTACAATATACAGATAAACACACAGACTCTGAAAAACATTCATGTTCCTAACACAAACATTTTCCAGTTATGGGAATCGAACCCTTGGACTCAGAAAGCAGGGTCACTGAGCCAATCAGCCTTCCCAATTAGACCTGGTGGGTTGCGCTGTGTGTTTATTACAGTATTGTATTAGTGTACACACGTAAGACGTGAAACTTCTTTATGCCATCTTTTTTATTTCATTATTACAATTAATTGATTACTAGATTACAGTCGTGTTAATTAATAATTGATAGTTTTATTACAATTACTTACATTATCATCATCGTCATCACATAAACCCATAACTGACCCACTACAGAGCACGGGTCTCCAATACGCTGGCCCAGTGCGGATTGGTGGACTCCACACACCTTTGAGAACAAAATGTTGAATTCTTACGATGTTTTCCTTCACCGTTGAAGCAAATGATATTTAAATTACTTAAAATGTACATAACTTAGAAAAATTAGAGGTGCGTGCTGGGATTCGAACTCGGCCCCCCGAACGTGGATTCGCGCTCTTACCTTTATTTACATCCTAAAATTATTTACATTCAGAGATATTCACAATCAAAAACTAAATTTAAAAAAAAACATACTCACACCAACGTTATCTCAATCACACAATATTTCTAATACATACATCAGAAATAAATATGGCGCCTAACGAAAAATGTAACTCAGAAATGAAGATAGCGACAGAAAAGATGGCGCGTAACTGAAAAAAGTGACGCATAACTGAAAATGTAACGGTAATTTTTTTCCAACGCCGAAAATTCACTTCAAAATTATTATAAGGCTATTCCAGTAAAGTTCCTATTGAAAACATAATAAGGAACTTTTGTTATTGTGGCGTAACCAAAGTTTAACAATTTCGACCAAGAACCATTATTTTGTTATTTGTCTTCCGTTTCCTATCATAAATCCTTTGTTGAGAATAATATTTGTGATTTATTGTTAGTAGCAAGATAGTGATGTAAAAGAAAAATGGCGGTGTGCTCTATTTGCGTCAGCTTGATAATATTGCTAAAAGCCTCCGTCTGACACTATTAAGAGTAACTTGGAAAAATAAAATGTATAAACCTTTTTCCTGCGGCTTTTTATTTACTACCAGTTACCCGTAGCTTTCGCCACGCAGAATAATTTAGTTTTCCCGTTTCCTGCAGTATAATAAAACAAAAAAACTCCTTTCAAGCTTCTTTATTTACTAAACTAAAAAGTTATGTCTAATTCAATTCGGTTTTCTAAGTGCTCCCAAAAAACAACCCATCAGTTATTTAAAAATTATAAAATACCTTTTTTATTTTATTTATAACTAGTGTACCCGCGCGACTTCGCGAAAGTAGTCGCATGTTGTCGCAGACTGTTTTATAGAACTTTAAAGAAACAATTCCGATATACTTACTATATACAAGTATATCTGTCGTTTAGCGTAACGATTACCGTTCACGCATCGCACGCATTGGAATCTCTCAAAATGGATATTTTTTGTCGTAGTCTTAATAGATACTACCAATCCAAATAAAATCGAAATCGAAACAGCATTTTCTGAGATTAGCGCGTTTAACCAAACAATCTCAAAAGCTTGATAATATTTCAACTATGCCTATCTAAAAAACAACGTCATCCACTGTCTGTCTGTCTGTCTGTATGTCTGCCTGTCCGGGCATTACGTGAAAACTACAGAACGGATTTAAAATTTGATATAGTGGTAGCTGATATTCCTTGTCAACATATAGGATACTTTTTATCCCTACTACGATGATTATGATGTTTGCACCAGATCTTTTCTAGCTTCTCGATTGACCCATACGCGGACGAAGTCGCGAGGGTCCGCTAGTTTTTATAAAATTATAAAGGAGATTGTTTTTAAAAGAACTTTGCATAATATAATAAAACGTCTGAAATGATAATTCCGTCCGGCATCATTATTCACTGTGTCATTAACAAACTGAATTAACGGAGCCAACTTTCAAAATCCTTAATGTAAATATGCAACGATTTGATCCTACAATTTCTCTCGACTCGTATGCAGATTTTATCTTATTTGAATAACGAACTTAGAATGTGAAGTTGGGTGCTTCGATTTATATGTAGTATTATCATCTACATCTTCAGATGATAAAAAATGAAAAAAAACTCCAGTACGAGTTGTGAATACTTAGGCTTTTTATAACTCTTACAATGTCCTTAAGTTTTTTATGACTCGTACTGGAGATTTTCTTCATTTTATATCTTCTGCATACCCTGTGCAGACCCTCTATGCACGCCACTGAGTATTATAGATCTCATCTAACGGGTAGAAACGGAGTATACGACGTGTACATGAAAACCGAAATGTTACTTCACAGGCTTTAGAATTATATTACTAAGACTGATCTGTGAAACCAAAACGCTAATAGTTTCTGATTAAACTACTGCCTTAGCTTTTACTGAAAGAAATCGGATAGTGCCCTAACATTACATCCAGAATTAAAATCAAGTGGCTCCTGTCACTTTATTAGGTACTTGTCGCTTAGTGTAGGTACTATGCGCGTGTCTGTCTTTATCTGCAATAGGGTTGTCATAAGTAAACACTTAAAATGTTTTGAATTAGTTTGTATGGAAAAATGTATAAGCTTCGATTCCCTATGAAATATCCTTTTGCACCATTAAACAGTGTTTCGTAATTCGGTTATACGTTGTTTATACAGTTTCACTGATCGATTTCATCGATCAGATCAGATCCTCCAGATATATTTTCAATTGACGCGGGGTATACTATTATAGTACACTAGCTGTTGCCCGCGACTTCGTCTGCGTTTGATTTTGTTTTTTAATGTGGCATGAAATTTAGTTGTAGATCTAAAAAAAATTAAAGTATGTAGTATCGCTAAACCTTAAATGAGGGGTTTGCTGCTGTCCACTGAGGAGTTCTGTCCTCTATTTCCAACCACAGTTTTGCAAAATTAAACACATATTATAACCTCTATAGTACAAAAATAATTATTTAAATCGGTAATAAAAAATTGATAACTTGTTAAGAGCAGGTCATTGAAAATTCTTCACCTAAGGAGACACAATAGGATGTTGAAAAAGCATAAAAGTCGATCGAAAATCGAATCTAACTTGAGTGAACCCGAGCAGAAGGTAGTCCATTAATAAATAAACTGTTTTTAGGGACATTTGTATAAAAACTGCCAAAAAATGGAATATCCAAGTTTAAATCATTATTTTCAGTATTTTATAAATCTAATACTACTTTAATATAATTGGTACAGAGTCTTTAAAATATAAGATGGATTTTCGACGTCCTTATTAATCTTCCATCAATTTTAATTGATGAAAGGTTATGCCTTAAAGGTTTTGCTTATGATTTTTTGTTATAAAGATTAAGTTTATTAATTAACTTAACAATTACGATTCGTGAGCGATAATCAGTTTATAGTTTCTATTCATTTTTCACAGACATTTTTACAACACATTATATTGTCTACTTGCGTGAAATGTAACAAAATTATCAAAAAATATGTGGGGAGAAACGAAATTTTCCATCATAGTTCAAGACCATTTCCATATAGTAGATAGATAGAGCTATTATCTATCTACTATATATATATTATTTATAATTAAATTGTCACGATGTTTGTCCGGGATGAACTCTGAAACTACTGAACCAGTTTTAACTCATTTTTATTTTAAATGTGTGTTTAGTTCCTACTTAAGAGTTGGGACTTTATAACTCAATTTATGATTGCAATATTTTGAACTTTTCATCATTCTTTACTAACCAATCACTTCCTTAATAACACCAATTGCACCGTATAATAATTTACCGAAATGTGTGGCCGGGTCTGCAAAAGTATTATAGTGTATGTAAAAGTATATAGTCAGATTCTGCCGTGACAACCAACTTGACATCTCGTACCTCCGCAGTCCCATCGTGACCACGATCCATGCAACTGGGTCGTAATATCGTACCCGTTGAACTATTTAAAAAAAACACAATGGACGTAAATGTTAAGTCATACCAAAATAACTGCATTAAAGATTTGTTATTTTCTCATAAAATCAATAAATTCATTGACGTCGCCCGTACAGGTAAATGGTGACGGTGGAAGGGGAACGTATTTTAATGCCTTGGTATCAAATGCAAACTGAATAAGTAAGCTGTCTTTAATGACGTCAGTAGACCGCGCCAATTACAGGCTTCCTGCATAGTTAATGCATGTTTGTAAGTGAAGCGGCTACGTGTATTAAATTGTATAGTGCTCCAAATATTTATGAATTCCCTTAAAATTGTGCCCTTATTGAAATTGATCGATTTGAGATTACTTATTCATATCTCTTATGGGACCTTGGTGATTAGGTCTAGTAATAAAGGTGGGAAGCAGTAATAGCCCACTTTCGGAGTGCCGAGTTCGAATCCCAGCACACACCTCTAATGTTTCATATTTACTTGTGTTTTAAATAATTAAAATATCACTTGTTCCAATTGTGAAGGAAAACGTCGCGGGGAAACCTGCATGCCTAAGTGTTCTCCATAATGTTCTTAAAGCTTGGCTGAGGCCATCAATCCACACTGGGCCAGCGTGGTGGATTACAGATCTGGAGTGGGCTGGTAATCAGTGGCGTGCATAGAGGGTATGCACAGGGTATGCAGATGATATAAAATGAAGAAAATCATCATTTTCAATAATCATTTTATATGAAGGCAGAATCTAACTACCCGCTTTCGTGTTCTTTTTGTCTGTTTCGCATTCATGAGTGTTTGGGTAGTCAGATTCTTCCCGTGACATCCAACTTGACATCTCATTCCTACGCAGTCCCGTCGTGACCACGATCCATGCAACTGGTTCGAAATATCGACAAATCCAAAATATTATCGTGGTATGTACCCGTTGAACTATATTTAAGAAAAGACCATTTACAAGTTTTTTTCCCTATACAAGATTTACGTAACTTTCTATCTATGGCAATCGCTAGGATATCACCACTTCTATATTCGTTGCAATTTACTTTGCATACATTATAATATGTATTACGCTAGCGACCTCAGGGAGTAGTAAAGATTTGGTGTAAAATTACATGTGTGCTTTTCTTTTTTAATAGCACCCTCTCCACTTATGGTTAGACGACGCTAAGACCCTTGAATACGTGACACTATACGTGTATGGTGATTGACCGGACGTTGGCCCGTGAGAAATACTTCAATATTTCTTGTAAATTTTTAAACTATAAAGGGTGTGTGAACTAAATTAAACAATGTCAAGATTTTTTTCTAATGTATGTTCGGGAATGACTGCACTTAGAAGGATATGCAAAGTTTTTTTTTTTGCTCGGTTTTGGGTTTATTCCGAAAAAGTCCCATTAAAATCTATATAATACTAGCTGTTGCCCGCGACTTCGTCTGCGTTTGATATTGTTTTAAAGTATTCAGTATCGCTAAGCCTTAAATGAGTATAGTAGTATATATATAACATGTGACTGTCAATTAATTATAGACAAATAATTTGCAATAAAATAAAATTGCGACTATAATTAAAGATCTAAGCTATCCTATCTCTTAAGTTGGACCAGACTGCTCACGGTGTGTCAATTTAATTTAAAATCGGTTAAGTAGTTTAGGAGTCCATCGCGGACAAACATCGTGACAGGAGATTTATATATATTAAGATGTATAAATGAAAGTTGTGTTAATATTTTTAACATAAAATTAATGTAAATGTAATTTTTAAATTAACTTTTATTTAACAAATCCGCGAGGTTATATCTAGTTGTAATGGTAAAGACACAGTAACCGCTTTTTATTATAATTTGTCAATCAACAAACGGGTACAATCGAAATATGGTGACATTCCTATTACGATATTAAACCTTAGGCAAATAAATAGTTTTTTTGTAAAACAATTTTCTATCTAAAATTTTCAATTTTCTATTTTATTTAAATAATAAAATCGATTCCCGCGTGAATCGGTGTTTTGAAGATTGTAATTTAGTTGGTCTATTTGATAACTTAGGGTATATATTTCCATAGTTAGGAAAATACCATCAAAAGCTTTCTTGTGCGAAGTGTACAAATTGTTAGCGGACGTACGAAGTTGCGGGCAAACGTTAGTGTTACACATTAAATTAAATTTGATTAACATTATAGTTCAAGTTTTAAAATGGTTAAGCCAGTTAGTTATCTAGTGGGAGGCTTCGGTCGTGGCTAGTTACCACCCTACCGAAAACACTGCCGATACAGCGTTTTAATACTATAACGCGTAGATACCGATTAGGTGTATAGGTTTTAATAAAACTGCCATACCCTAAAAGGTTATCCTGCTACCATATTAGACAGTAGACTGCATTATAATTCATGTCTTAGAAGCATCATAATTCTTTTTTTACGGTGTGCAATAAAAGTATATTCATTCATTTTTCATACATTCATTCATTCAATGCGTGACTTTTTTTGAATAAATAAATTAATATGCAAAAATAATAAGTAATCGAAGATCGGGTTATGGGTACTAAGATGACTGATGAATATCTTTGTGAATAATATTCGTAAATACTTGTTACATACAGATACACACCCAGACAATGAAAAACATGCATGTTTATCTCATAAACAGTTGTAGAATCGAATCCACAGTCTTGGACTAAGGAAGTACGCTACGTACTGCGCCAGTTGGCTATTAAACTGACTTCAGTCAAGGGCTAACTTAAAGAGACATAAAAAATACATAGAAATAGAGAAATATAAATTTGGAAATGTAATTGAGGTCATATTTCTATTCAAATAGCTTATCTGCTATCATAAAAGGATGAGAGAAATATAAATTTGGAAAAGTAATTGAGGTCATATTTCTATTCAAATAGCTTATCTGCTATCATAAAAGTATGACCGAAGGAAGATAATAATCACACCTAGGCAGTTAAAAAAGAGTAGAAATCAAAATATAGTTCGTTCGTTCGTTAGTGTTTCTAAACGAAATAACAAGTACTTTAATTAAACCAATTCTTTCGCAGAACGAAGAGTCAGTTCTTATCAACGGCAACTGTCAAATACCAGACCCGCTCTACAAGGCCATTGGGTCCGTCATCTCGTTCTACATACCTCTAGGGGTGATGCTGCTCACTTACGCACTGACTGTGCAGCTGTTGGCGCGGCAAAGGAAGGGGCTCGGACAAGGCTGGGCGGCGGGCTGGCTTGGTGCGATCCCTATCGGTATGGAATGTTTTTTTTTTAATTACCCGCCATCCCACTATAGAAGAGCGTGGTGGGTTGTAACTCCAAATTCCTCTTCTCAGTGTCTTAGTATCCACTGGACACTTCACTCATGTCGAAAGGCAAATGGGGAATTAACGGCCAGCGCACAGCGCGGACGGCAAGATCCATCTACATATGACAAATGACACAAATACAGATACCAATGTTCAGAGATCAAGTCGAAAAATGTCCTTTTATGTCTTGGTTAGGTATCTAAATATTAGAATCTGTATCTTGTTATAAATAGTTACATGAAAAAGATTAAATCTTGAAATGGCAGACAGTGCGTTTTAAGATATATATAAATAAAAAAGAAAATTTAATGTGTAATGATTGTATATATTTTTTAATTAAATGCTACGTCATTTAACTCCTTTAAATTATTACTCTTGCATCACAATGATACATTTTTCTCCTCTTGCGATCAGTATTTTTAACTACAGCTTATCGAAACTTCAATAGCTGATGATGATAAACGAACACAGATGATGAGATCGGCGGACACTTATAAATCTCGTATACCGCTAGTTACGTTTGAATATACGTTGGAGAACGCGAAAATGCTTTGCTCTACTGTCCCCGGTGTGCGCTGGCCTTATAGGTAAAGGCTAACGCTGATTATTCAAAAAACACTTGCGTTTGATTACAATCAAGCCTCATGGGTAAACTAATTAAGTCTACACTACACTTGCGTTGTTATTATTTCTTGCCTTAAAGGTCTCAAGATATCTGGCAAGAAACACAGGCGCTGGGTGTGTCTCTTGTTTCATTTTATGCCAGCTTATTGGGTGATCAGGGTCGTAAAATTTGTGGCAAGAAACACTAAAGCCGGAAGTGTTTCTTGCTTCATTATTGAATTTTCAGCGTTATGAGATATGTGTCATGAAACACAGACGCCGAACGTGTTACATGTTTTATTTCGCTCCGGCTAATTAAAGACATTTGGCAAGAAACATAGACGCCGGAAGTTTTTTTGACTTCATTTCGTACCGGTTTATTGGGTGTTACCCAGTCTTGAACTACTCCACAACTTAGCTGGGTAATATAATCAAATTATGCAGCAGAAAACCGATAACTATGGCGTCAATGCTGTAAAATAAGCATTTTAGCCCGATTCGAATTTGCACTTCGATGATTTTCTTGGCGAGGCGCTTTGGATTGTTTTTAATTGAAAAATGTTCAACCGATTGGTAATATTTTTATTGGACTCAGTAGCACGATCGCGATCGAAATTATCGCGGAGTATAGAAAATTAAGCTTAATTTTCATAATATAACGGCAGTGTACAAAAACCTCCAAGTAAATTAAATGCACTACAAAGTTCAGTACATAGTTTTCTTTTTAGATTTTCAATGACTAAAATTGTGACAATTTTTGTTCATTTGGGTTAACAAAAAACAACAAAGTATCATATTACAAAATACTACTGCTTAAATAGTAGAGTAGTAGATAGGTAGACTAATAGTAGAGTATAGCGCAAAGATTTTTTGTTTGTTTATTTATCCGATTTTAATCATTTGTTACCAAAATAAACGTGCTAAAAGCTAACGTGCGCTGAGTAAAATTTTTATATGATCACCGGTTGAACTACGTCTTGAAAAAATATTAATTCGGTTTTCTTAATATATTATATTTTTTATGGATGGATTTATCATAAAAATAATACAGATTGTGATAATATAAACACAAAGTACCACATCATTTTGCAAGAATCATAGACAAGTTAGTTTATACGAATTGCCTAGTGAAAGTCGATGGGTAAAAGGTCGTATTACTTGGACATTGCTTAGTTGGTCGTTAGTGAAAACGGGCGTTATGTCTATAGGCTATTTATAGTTTGTTATTAATTCAATTAAAACCGCACACAACACAAACTGAAATCGTAATAACATTGAGTCTATGCAAACCCAATCATGCATGTTGTCATTATTAACAAAATATATATTCGGTTTTCCAACGCGTGATTGTGGTTACTATGAAATCTACACATATTTTGATCATGAAACGTTATATAAGCGGTGCGGCGAGAAATATCATGATAATTAGACGAAATGTGAGTTATTGAATCCATTTCATTGTTACGTGGGAGGCACAAACAAACCGGGCTGTGTAATTACAGACGCATGATGACGCTTAATACCTACGGCTCAGGTTGATGGACACAGATCGACACAGGGGTGACAACTGTAAACCTCCTAATAAATAAGCACTCAAACACGAGGTATTCAGATTTTTTTTTAAGGTGGAAGCCTATTGGTTAACACAACAGATTCCTTCTCGGAAATAATGCCAATATGAACTTGGCAAGCCCGGTGGACAACTGCCTTAACCCTTTTCATTCTAAGAGGAGAGCCGTGTCCTGCAGTGGTCTGGTAATGGATTCATAATGAATGAATGAATGAATGAATACACTTTTATTGTAAACCAAAAAAAAAAAAAGTAGTTACAAAGATATAAATACATATAAAGAGAGTACAATTTGGTGGTATAATGATGATGATGAATCAAAGGTTAATGTAGAATCAAAAACATTCAGCGAGACACCGTGAGCGGTGGCATCCTTATGTGGTTGATATTCCATCAAAACGCACGAAACGTTTTTTATCCATCTTTCTGATACGTGCCGCTAAGATGCGGAACGCCGCCCCGGCAACTGTGTTTCCTGCCGCGTATAATTTGAGTACCTTCAAGGCTAGAGTGAATAGTCTTTTTCTAGGCAGGCGTGCTCTAACCTAGACCTCATCATTGCTTTCTAACGGGCATGATTGTCGTCAAGCACTGGCCTATTGTTAAGAATAAAAAAAAAACATCAAACTTATTTCAAATTAACTGTACGCACATCACGATTTGTATCAATTTCGTCTCTCGTTTCAGATATTTGAAGATAGTATGCCCAATTATCGAAGTTGGGGTATCGTGTATGTACTGTAATATATTCCTACATCAAGTATTTACTTGAGGTAGGAAACGAAACTTTCAACTTAATTAAACTCAAGGCAGTACTAAAGTACTTAAGTAGTTGAAGTTTAGTTGTTATATTGTTATTTTATTTACGGTTTCAATAATTTAAAGAATTGAAGCCTTATAAATAGAAGGTTCTTTGTTCAAGCTTTAATTTAACTTGCGTCGTTTGTATGTTTACCTTCCCTTTTTATCTTTGAGCATATATCTATTTTATATAGTTACATAGTATGTCAATTTGGTGCTAGCCAATATTAAGGTACCATGCAGTTTGACTGATGATGTGAAGTTTATCATTATGGTAACAGGATCTGTGTTTTATTGGCAAGGATCTACTAAATTTGGAATCGTTAAATTGGTCGAAATGAGTATTTCATTGACTGTTTGTGATCAGATTATGACAATAGAATAAGTTGTCTATGGAAAATGTTCTAAAATCTTAATTTATTTAATTGTTCTTTACGCTTTACTAAGTGATAATTTCACCGTAGTACCGTTTTAGGTTTAACACTCAGAAAAGATTGAGATATTTGATTACAGTTTCAGCTTTAATCGAATGTTTAGTCAAGATGGTTCACGCCCTTTTCAAACCATTACATCGCATATGTTAATTAGAACTGGAATGCTCGAAGATTAAAGCAAGAGCATTCTATATAAAACATGTCGAGGGTTCAGCAGTAACATTCAATGTCAAGTTCGATGTAGGTAAAGGTTAAGATAAAAATTGTTGAAAATCTATCGCTTCATAAATGTCATTCCGATTAAACAATACAATCAGATAAAGTAGATATCTGATTATTAACATTCGGTGCTAAAAAAGTTAAAACAATTATATGCGGAGATTTGTAGAAGAACTAGAGTTACTGACATAGCTCAACGACTCGCTAAGCTGAAGTGGCAATGGCAAAAAAGAAAGAGAAACCTAGGTGTAATCTATCTTAAAATATTAATGCTAAAAGTAATTGAACCGCCTCAGTTTTGGGTGAGAAAGCAGGGGAAAACGGAACGTCTATCTCCCCAATTTTTTATAGGTCAAATCGGTCTGAGCTATAGCTGTCTCTATTGCACTCTATGAAGGAAGCCACGCTCAGCGCGACGGCAATAGTTTTTTAAAATACCTATTCATCAAATTGGTCCCAAATAAACTGTTGTCCCTCCTTATGAAGTTAAGGAGATAATAAAAATAATAAAAGTAATGAATTTTATTTCAGGCGTAGCCCATATAATAGTTACCATTTTAAAAAATTAGCACGAAAAGAAACACAATCATAAAAATAATAAAATAAACTCGAAATAAGTGTTAAAAAAAATATAAAATAATGTTAGTAACAAAAAACGTATTTAAAATTACATTATTATTTCATTTTCCTCTTTCATCGCAATACTCAATGGCATATATTCCATGACGGGTGGACAGAATTGTTCCGTATATTGTTGAGATACTCTGAGAATATTAAATGACCTTTACTTCCATATTCGCAGAGTACCACTATAGTACACTATATCATGTCTTGTATAATGTTTAATGACATCTTTCATTCATTTGTGTTTTAGTTATCCATAAATTATGTAGTTTCATCAAGTTAGTGTAAGAGGCCCTGCCGTACTAACAAGATGTGGAAAAAAAAAGTCAAAGAGTTTCAATTGAAAATATGAAAACAATTTATACATTCCTAATGAAGACGTTCTTAGTTTCTAATAACCATTTTGCCGTTTCTTAAGTAAACTTTTAACCTCTAACAAGTTGTAAGTTCAACTGCCTTGGAGTTTGCCAGTAATTGGATGTTCTCTTTAATTAACTGTGTAGGTCCTATTTATTTAGTGGCAGACGGTTTTAGGACGTTGTAATTTTCTTGTTAACGTCACGTCCACGTAAGCGTAAATCTACCAACATACAAGCGAATTTTTGACGAGCTCCCTGACGCAGCGGTAAGTGCTGTGGTTTTAACTGAGACCTCCCAGATTTAACTTCAGTATATTCTCTGGTCTGGTCTGGTGGGAGCTAGCTAACTACCCAGACGCGCCGCTAAGCGATTAAGCGTTACGGTACGATGTCGCGTAGCAAACGAATAGGGGTGTGGGTTTTTAACTGCCATACCCCCCGGCACGGGTAGCATGGGCGGGAGACAATTATTTCCCCAGGGAAAGGATAAAAATGACGTTCACCTACAGCTTTATCAACTGACGGAGCACTGGCGCACAAGTGGAAATACTATCCAAATAATGTGTATTTTTTATATGCATTTTAAACTTGTAGTTGAAATAAATTTAAATTAAAATAAACTCAAGTTTGGTTCAAGGTCAGGTTGAGATAGGTCTTGTCAAGTCCGGTCAATTTAAGATCACTACCCTCTTTGTGGCGATCTTAAGCCGACTGCAGCCCGAAGGCACGTAAAGAAATTAAACATTGGCTGCGTATTTGTAAAGCCAGCGTAAGCCAACCGACTCATTTTTTAAACAAACGATACTTATTTCTTGCTCAACAAGAATGTAGCTAAAAATACATATCTAAAGTTATATTTAAGTCTGAGGACGACTGAGGCAATAGTATTTTTAACAAAGTTAATAGAAATACTTATATATATTAATAGCAGACCCGCGCGACTTCGTCCGCGAATGAGTCGACTTCAAAAAATAGTCATATGTTGTCGCGGACTGTTTTATTATTCAACTATGCCTATCCAAAAAACCGCGTCCATCTAAAAAGTATCCTATATGTTGACCCGGGATATCAGCTACAACTGTACCAAATTTTATTTCAATCCGTTCAGTAGTTTTCACGTGATGCCCGGACAGACAGACACACAGACAGACAGACAAAAATAAATAAAATCTGTTTTGGGCTCAGTATCGATTATAAAGCATACCCTGGTCAAAATTTTCAAAATATATTAAATGTACAGAAATCTTCCAGTTACAGTTTTATTATAAAGCATAGATTGTCAACTCAAATTTAACAAAAAAACTAGTTTAATTTGAATACCTATTACATAACTACGCCCAGTTAATAGTTAAATTTACTATGTATAGATCACATACTTTGTTATAACTGATAGAGTTTTGAGCTAACAAACATAAAAAAATTAAATAAAAAAAAAACGAATTGAGAACCTTTTAGGTTAAAAAGTAAACATTATTCAATGTACCTAAGTCTCTTTCCTTTTTACTTATGCATCAGAAATAAATATTATTCCGTCAGGTGAAAAGAGATAACGTAACCGCGTAATGAAACGTTCAAACGAGACCGCAAATAACGTTTTCTATATTGAAACGAACGTCCAGAGCCTCTGAACCTTTATAATCCGCTTGTACCTTTTAAATGTCAATTACAATCCCGCAGGTTTTGAATTACCGCTAAGGGTTTCTCCGATACTAATAGATTTTAAAACTTGATAAGGCAAAGAAATCAAGCTTTCTTACGTAATAATAATATAACAGTTATCTATGTCAGTTATTCGCTTAGTAAACTACATGTTAGTGCAAACAGTCGAAATCCACCGCCAGTTTCAGTTTTTTTTATTTTTGTTTTATATATCAATTCTATGACTTTTAAATTAAGAACAAAATAAAAATATATTTATTATTTTTGAAGCAAGAACTTTGTACCTCTTTTTACGAAAACTGCGCGGACGGAAGAGTATCAAATTTCCCGAAATTATCGTTTACTAGCGGACCCCAGCGCCATCTGTCGGGCTGATTTGTGAATCTAAACCATTCAGGGTGCCATCCAAACGCATACCAAAAAATTCATTCTAATCGGTCCAGCCGTTTAGGAGGAGTTCAGTGACATAAACACGCACACAAGAAATATATATATAAAGATATAAAGAAGGAGTGCAGAATGCAAATGTTTTATTTTCAGTTCCACATAAATAATCCATTAAATCAGTAAAAATACATTACACACACTACCATGTATTTATCACATACATTCAATACACATTCTCTTTTTAAATCACATTTTGGTTAATAATTTGTTTGAAAAAATGGTAAATTAAGTGTCAGTGCCTTTGAAAATGGAACTTCAATAATGTTCAAGCTTATATTAAAATTAATTTTGGTCGAATTTCGACTATTGGGCGACCACTAATATAACTGAAGACTCAAATAGCATCAAGCTATTTTTTAAGTCTTAACTAGTACACGATACTCGTAGTGAGTTATTAAATGACTACCCAACTCAAAGTAAATCGATAAAAGCTTTCATGTCATCCTATACAATATTTATAAAAAAATACTGTTAATAATTATATGATCTATTCAATCTGCATTGGAATTAGGATAGATTTTGTTTTTTTTATTATTATTATTAAAATGCATTGGATGTAGGATACATTTTTGTCAATTAAAAATGCTAAGATTATACATTAATCTAACCAATTAAAAATATATTGTGACACTAAGTTCACGAAACTGATATTGAATTTTAATAATGAATTAAAAAAGTGTGCATACCTATATATTTTACAAAATTTAGATTTTCCTATTTTATTAAAGTAAGAAAAATAACAGTTCTGCCTTGATGTTTACTATTTGTTTGTTTGCTGTGAACCTGAAAACTTACATGTATTCAGTCATTTCTGGCGCACCATATTTAAAAACAACTAAGCTTTATAGTCAGAAAATAAAGAAATAGTTGAAATCTACAATATTAATTATTTCTCCAAAACAAATATTATTAGCAGAATATATATGAATTTTACGTCATACGGTGTTTAGAAACATAAACGAATTAGTATTAAAATGGTTTCATGTCTAATCTTAAAATAAAATAATTTCCAAAAATTACTTACGCTACTTTTGTAACTACTACACTTAAATACTTGATTTTGAAACCCAAATAATAACTGACTTTCATTAACCAGAACGCCGTTGCACCTGGAGGAGATTTCTCAGTCCAAGAGGAGGTACACCGCAGCACTCAGCTGCGTCTACCGAAACGGAGCTACCACCAATAGATACCAGAGACCTTTGGCTTCAGGACTCTAGGTAAGCCATATAGGTATTAATAAATCTGTGTTGCCTAATGTACATGCCTCATTCATGATTCATGACGTATTTTGTCGTCTACAAGCACCATTCATGACTTATTTTTGCGGCCTCATGCATTATTCATTACGATTTGTGAAACCTAATATATTTGTACATTTAAGCGTGCAATTTGCACGGTGATTTAACAAACGATGCAAAAAACACCGTGTATACAATTTGATGATGCATTACGTGTTGGCTAAAATATTTTTTACGTTGCCTTATTATGTTTAAGGTACCGTAAGAGGTGAAACCGCAAACATGTAAAATGTTTGCGATTTCACTAGAGTAAAAGGAGGGTTGTTGAATGTTATTATAATGGTCTAAGCTTTCCTCAATGAACGGGCTATTTAATATCAAAAATTAAAAAACACTGGTAGTTTAAAGATCGTTGATCACAAAAAATATACCAAAATAAGTTTGAAGAAGACATGTTGGGCCGACCCCACATCATATGCGATATTGGGAAGATCAAGAAGTTTCTGAGATTTGCGTGTTTTGATGGACTGAAAAACTCATAAATTAACTCTTCATTCTAATTTTATCAGTATTAATGTATATGTAAGCTGAATAATTATGTAAGTGGTAATAAAAGACGTCGATATACCCATTAAGAAATATATAAAACCTATGAGTATTGTGTTCGAGAAGACGTGATTTTGCGGGATAATATCAATAAAATAATAACAAAAACAAATAATACGCCGCTGCTTTATTTACGATGACTCGCGAAAGGTAGAAAAAACTGTAAAATGTATTTCACCAATTTTATATTTTGATCCTCGAAAATACGCTTTCTGCGTACACGTATTTCTCCAATACCGAAGCATCCTCAGGCAATGTTGACATTTTTTTAAATTTTTTATTTTTGTTTGCTGTGTTGCGTTGCGTGTAAGAAATATAAAAAATATATAAAAACATTTGTTTTTTTTATGAATCCTGTGGGAACCGTACATTTGGTAATTTAAGGCATAATCGATCAAATTAGTTCAGTAGTTAGTAGTTGGTACAGTAACAAACATCGCTCCATCGATATCTATATAAACACGCATTTGTCCTGTGATCGTGGGTCATTACTAATTCCACAGTTCCTTCGAGCGTTTTGGTTCCGCCAGAATGAAATATTCTCTTCAGCTCCAAAAGCAAATTAAAATGTTATTAGATTACCTTGATAATAAGATAATACAAACATTCAAACATATATTGTTTGAATGTTTTGTTTGTATTATTATAGAATTTTTGGTTATTGTTTTTATTATTGTTTTTATTTATTTCTTAATTTTATATAGCTTATTTATATGTTTTAATTTCATTTTTTTTTTAATTATTACTGGTTGTTAAAATTCTTTTAATAGCCCCGGGGAGACGAATTGGGCAACTGTAAAGTCTTCACCTGGTGCGTTGCTAATTAAATCTATATTTATAATAAAACTGTAACTGGAAGATTTCGGTACATTTAATATAGTTTGAAAATTTAGACCGGGGGATGCTTAATCATCGATACTGACCCAAAAACTGTTTTTTATTTATTTTTTGTCCCTCTGTCTGTCTGGCTGTCTGTCTGTCCGGGCATCACGTGAAATCTACTGAATGGATTTTAATAAAATTTGGTATAGTGATAGCTGATATTCCGAGTCAACATATAGGCTACTTTTTATTCCGATAAACAATAAGCTTCTACCGGGAAATGGGATGCAAATTTTTATCAATTTTACTTGATACCTCCGTTAAATTTGAATCGATTTTGAAAATTCTTTTTTTATTTGAAAGTGTATTATATCAAACATGTGTTTTGTAATTTTAATGAAGATCTGATAAAAATTGTCGGAGATAAAAGACATAAATCTTCACTGATAACAGCGAGTGGCAAGGCATATGGGGAAACTACATAGTCTCCAGCACCGACGCAATGTTTGCCTGTTTATCGGTTTTTTACCGGATATACTTCGGTGAGTGTGCTCAGGAACTTCACAATCTTGTTCCCCCTTCTCCGTTCTACCACAGAACAGCGAGACACCGAGAGCGGTGGCATCCTTATGTGGTTGATATCCCATCAACACGCACGAAACGTTTTTTATCCACGTTTCGCCCTCCCGGAAACTGTGTTTCCTGCCACGTATAATTTAAGTACCTTCAAGAGTAGAGCTAGAGTGAATAGGCTTTTTCTAGGCAAGCGTGCTCCAACCTAGACCTCATCATTGCTTTCTAACGGGCATGATTGTCGTCAAACGCTGGCCTATCGTTAATAAAAAAAAAAAAACAAAAAAACAACGATCGAATGCATGCGTACATCTTACTTATATTATAAATGCGAAAGTTTGTGAGTATGGGGGTATGGATGGATGGTTTTATGTATGTATGGATCGATGGACATGTTTAAATTAATCATTATTAATTGAAAAAAAGGTCCGGGAGGCTAAATGTCTGACTGTTGAGGCACAATAACCGCTTTTTGTTATAATTTGTCAATCAAAACACGGGTACAATCTTAAGATGGTTACGTTCCTATCAAATCTTTATCCAAATAAATAGTTTTACAGTTAAAATTGATGATGTGCCTGCAAATTGCTCTTTAACTTATTCAAATTGGACCTATCGTTTAGACGTTACGACGGGTATAGAAATGCTAAAAAATGTTTTAATTATATTTGATGCGGACGAAGTTGCGCGGGTCAGCTAGTAAATAAATAAAAGACTCAGGTTTCTATTGGAAAAACATGCAGCACTAGTCACGACTTGAGGCAATATTGTTTCTATGGCTATAATAGATAGGTTTCATTGTATTTCTACCTATTTCCTTAGGAATTAATTACTAATATGTATTTGTTCGCTCGTTATGAAATTCAAATTAATATTCATTACTAGTTATCCCCGCGAATTTCATTTCTCCTTAATATACTTTACATCTCAATGTCTTTATAAAGTACAATACGTAAAACTCATCCTACTCCGGAACCTCTCTATAGGTCACATCAACAGTTTTAGGATAGACAACTCGACGTGCGCTGTCAGTTCTGTTTTGTTAATAATGAACGGCTAGATAATTGTTTTGATATTAAATTTAAAAAAAAAAATTGTATTTTAATACTTAGTATCCTATTCTGGATTAACAGGAAATCAAAAATAATGAAAATCGGTCCATCGCCTCTCAAGTTATAAATGGTGTTACTAACACGACTTTGTTTTATAGATATAGATTTATCTCATGAAGCTATTTAGATATTGTGAGTCTTCTATAATGGTAATAACAACTAACAGGCTAATTAATTCGGGAATAATCAGGGAACAATGTATGCGTGCGTGCAAAAGACAGTCCGCTAAAGAATGATTAATGTTTCAGTTACAGTTACACATTTAATGGTTAAATGCAAACCGTATATTTTCGGAGCTCATTGTGTGCGCTTCATTGTTTTCATTGGCTTTTGAAATTATATTTGAGTTTTTATTTTCATTTCGTCAAATAATTTAATGGACTCCAACTTTCAGTGTATTTAAGATGATGATTGTACATCAAACAAATATGTGTTATTTTGAATATATTTTTAATTAAATGGTTTTTCAATATAAATAAATAAGTAAAATTATCACGATAGAATAATAATCACAAATATTGGATGGAAGCAGGCGTTACTTTGCGGAAATCCATGATATATTATCAAAATTAAACTTAATTTGCTATACTCCGCGAAAAGCAGGAGAATCTGTGTGGTGTAATTTATAATTTCTTCAATCCTTATACTCCACACCAAACAGATCTTCGGCAATATACCCTCTAAGCACGTTTCGCTCCGAAACCTGAACATCCTCAGGAGATGTTGACTTTACAATGAATAATTGTTAAGACAATTGACTTAACAATTATTCATACAGATTCTCCTGCTTTTCGCGGAGTATAGCAAATTAAGCTTATTATTATATTTATAATAATAATCACAAAGTTATTTCTAATGGAAATTTGCATATTATAAATATTGCCCATTATTCTAAATTAAAAATAATTATCAAAAGTGGAAACGGAACGTTTCAACGTTCTGAAATCAAATACGATCGTGTCACACTTTTACATGATAATATTTCCTTGAGCATCGTATGCGTTGCTCGTACTAATATCATAGTTTGCGTTCGCTTGAGATCTTGTTGAGTTAAGACAAATTCTCCGTCTACGCCATCAGCCTATTAACTACCTAAACATTAACTGGGTACAGCGCCTGCAGCAAATACGCTAAAAGCGACGTTACCCAATTTATCGATTCATGAATCCATTAACATTGAAGGATAGCATACTACCATAGAGTAAGGAAGGCATACAGAAGACCATCAACGCTATCCAGACCGAAACATCGTGCGATAAGTGATAAGTGCCAGGGTAGTATAGAGCGAGTTAAGGATTCTTTCTAGTTCAGTAGTCAAATCTATACGCTGTCGTGACGCTTCTAAACTACGAGAGATCAAAAGCGTCGAATTAATGTATCTTTTCTTTATACTGTGAATTGTAATATTACAATACATTCTGAAAACTTAAAAGAAGCTACAGAATGTACTAGTATGATAAAAGTCCAACTCGATGCCGTCTGTCGGTGCAAAGACGTGTTCCGAAGCTCGGACTTTTAGTCTGTAGTCATCGTGAAAGGATGAACTCTACAGGGAAGCGAGTCGTCTAGAAGGTCCGTCAGTACTTTAAGGTTTTTTATGGTATGGTTTCTATTTCTTTATGTAACGTAGTTTTTTTTTGGTTTTCAAAATTGCCTCGTGGCGTAAACATGCCCCAATCTGTTGGAAATACAATATTTTCGGAAAGCAGTTCCTACCGCTGAGTATAACCTACATCAGGCAATAAAAAGAAAACATGCTTTATGTTTAGGTATCTTTTTTATTTAAAAACATTATTAACTTGCAGAATAATATTGCAAGTTTTTTTATATATTTTGTAAGAAAAATAAACTATAGCAATTAGAATCCGTATCATCTTCTCCACTCCAAAACTTCCTAATGTGATAAAAAACTATATCTTATAAAACCCCATCTGAAATTTCAGACAACAAACTCAATATAAACTCCATCTCACACTAAAATTATAGGAATTCAATTAACGGTTGCGATGGCTTTAAACATAGACTGAACTACATTTTATAGAGCATTTCAGTTAATATTTATATTAAAGGTATGTTTCGAGAGTAAAGCTTCGATAATCCGGCAGCTTTTGTTATTATAAACAATTTGTGTATTTTATACACCAAAAGATTTATTTAATTCCACGCATATATATATTTTTTATATCAAGCATTATATATATATATATATTTTTTATATATTTTTTATATCAAGCATTTTATATCTCAGTTTTATTGAATTTCACATTTCTTTTTAAAGTTTAAAAAAAATCTAACCAAAACTATCGATTATTATGTATTCGGCAATATTGGTCATTGTTACATTTAACGTAGGTACTTTAAGTGCCGCTATAACATCTTTTTTCTAAGAGTCGATAATGATTATTAAAATAATTTTATCATTTTTGTAAGTAAAACGAAAAATGTTGATGACTTTTTCAAATTGCAAGCTAGTATATAGTAAAGTATTCCTAATAACTGCAATATTATGATATTGTGGCAGACGGATAAAGCACCATTTTGGCAGAAAACTCTTAAAAAATGTCACTATGCCAAACTGAGAGCTTAGTTAACTCTGGATTTCTATATTTCTTAATTGACAATTGTGTTATGGACACATTCCATTCCCAGGCGTCATATCATATGACACTAGAAGCTTATATTGTCTGGGTCTGCGAAAGAATAAAGCACCTAAATTTGTACCTGTATACTCCTGTGTATAAATGTCGGGCCAGTAAAATACAACTTTAAGTACACACGCTACTGCAAGCTTAAACTTAATTTAAACGGCGTGTTCATTAAGCTGTAATATTGTTAGAAACAGAATAATATTCACGAAGGAACTACATCGAAAGCACGATGTAAGAGTAGAATATAATATTCTTGTTGCAATTTGATAGTAAACATATGAAAGAGTAATTAAATTTCACTCCTAAATACACTTCAAAAACTCAAGCTTTTCGCAACTTTACAGTAAAAATTGCAAGATATTAAATGTTAACATTCCCACTCTACTGCGTCCACTTACTTTTATTAGCCGGTGGTAACTCACCACACGCACAATATATCCTATGAAAATTAAGCTTATTCTGCTAAACTCCGCGAAAAGCAGGAGAATCTTTTTTTTTTTTTTATAATTAGGAAGGGAAAATCCTCATGGACATCCCTATGGATAGTGTCGGGCTCCTACCGACTAAAAACCCCTCCTGCCTTCTAAACGTTAGTGTACCTGCCATTTGGCCTACCAATAACGTCGTTGTCCTTTTACCTTCCTTCTCTTTCGTCTCTTTCCTTTACTTTTATTATCTCTTCCATGTATTTTTTATACATTGCCATTTCTCTGATGCCTCTAGCAATATGGAGGTAAGGTTTTCTGTCTTTATTTTACTTCCTATTTCCTTCTTTACATTCTCCCTTTCTTCTTCAAATCGTGGGCAGTGAAACAGGGTATGTTCTGCATCATCACATGGGTGTTCACAATACAGGAGAATCTGTATGGTGTAATTTATAATTTCTTCAATCCTTATAACAACCAACCCACATCAAACAGATCTTCGGCACTCTACGCACGGTTCGCTCCGAAACCGGAGTGTCTTCAGGGGATGATGATGAAGTGAAAACTCGCCAAATGTGTCGCCTTTTATACCTTTCTTACACAATATATCCTCTTTAACACACTCCATTAATCTGTTCTTTAGCCTTCCTCTACTTCTCTGTCCACATACATATTTTCACTGATCCTTTAGTAATTATCCCTCTGCTATTACGATTTTCTCCACTACGCATTTCATGACCGTACAATTCCAGCCCATAATTCTACTACTGTTTCTAAACGACTCCTCATAAATATCTTATAGTTATCTTATCCCTTTTGATAAATAAACGTTCTCATTACGTCTACGAAAATATATTATCGATCTTCTTTTTAGACTCTTATTAACTATGCCATTACAACACTCTTAAAACCAAATGTTAGTGCCAGTTGGTAAACAAGTTTGAATACGCTAATCTCAGAAAGACCTATTACGATTCGGAATTTTATACTCGCTATAGAAGCCCGTTTGTTGAGAAAGGCTAGGCATAAGTTTGTTAGTTTATATTTTATTTAACGTACTGGACACGGGACATTATTACCGCCAGTAGAAGTGGCTCGAGATTTTTGTGACTGAATAAAATTTATGGCGATCAGCATACATTTTACCCGTGATATCACGGGTAGTGGTATTACGAATCGAATGAGCTGTTACTCAACTTGTGGACTAGCCCTACGGTTTCGATATATAAATGCATCTCTATGATTGCAACCGTAGTAACGCTATATTGTGTAGCAATTTTAACAGAATCCAGTAGGGTTAAAAATACAAACCTTTCTGTTATGATGCATGCATACCGGGCCATAATCCAATATTCATTTACTCGTATTTCTAGTAGGCCTAGTTCATAAGCAAGTTGAAACGAACATGTTGAAATGAAGACTATATACCGTCAAGTCAAAGAAATGCAGATTCTACCGATAAAATGCCGGAATTAAACTCAACAGTTGCTCTTTTGAAACATTAATATTTTACAATTTAACAATTATTATTCTACGTAAACGACGTAGACTTATTGACGTGTGTCATATTACAGCAAATTATGTTATATTTTACTGTAGCAGCTTAATGTTAATTGTTTATTACTTACTGCGGAATGTCCCTATGCTTTGACAACTTTTATAGTTCCACGTTCTTCATCACAGACCGAGCATCAAATACAAGTAAGTTTGAATGGGGAAAAGTAATGTTTAAGTAAAAAGAGAAACATTATTTTCGAATTAGCTTACTCGTATGTCGCTCACTTAATATCTCTTTTTACTTATCCATATTATGTAAGATTTTATGTGGCTTTTGTTGATTGAGTCTCCGGAATGAATGCTTTTAATATACCACTTCCATTATATTAGACTGAAATAAATGTTTAAGTTGACTTAAATCTTAAGTCGCATTTTCCAACCTGGGCAAAGAGTTCTGAATAAAAGTTAGTTAACTATTCAGACTATTTACTGACTAGCAAATAACAAGCTTTAGAAGAGCGCTTTATAAGCTCTAATCTCTACGCTATGACGCTGTTAGCGTCGCAAAAGCTGCTAAAGCCTTCTTGTACAGCTTTTTCCCGTACTAGTATTGTTAGTATATGTAGTGGCGTGTACAGGGTAACTGCCAGGGTAAACATAAACAATGCAAATATTTTCTGCTTCATAAATAAAATTATTATTTCGCTGCAGTACCGGGCACATAATAAACATAAATTCAAATTATAAGTTCATTTATTTCATGTAAGCCCATTTTATAAGCACTTTTAACTTTTATTTAAAAGCTATCTATAACTCTACTTAAGGTGAAATAAATATTAAAGAAGCTGAAATAATCCATTTTTTCAAGAGTTGCTATCTAGTAGCTAATTTTCCTACCAATTTTTCTGTCTCGTGAAAGATAAAAGCCCAGCTGATCGCTTTCAAGCAAACTTGTCGTCAATAAATTCATCAAATAATAAATGACTTTATTTCTATAGTCATATTATTCATTGTAACATTCAACATTAAATGCACTGCTTAAGTTATTAATCAGTCGAAAAGAACTTTTTTTCAACAATATTTTTTATATCATCTGCTTACCTTGGCTGACACCATGATCACGCCATTTGCATTGGCCATTACTGTTAACTCTCATGCTAGTAGGGTTGTGTTCATATCGTGTTCTGTGTGCTCATAATGTATTGTGTGTGCTCATAATGTATTGTGTGTGCTCATAATGTATTGTGTGTGCTCATTTTGTGTTGTGTGTGCACAGCGAGCCCGCTCCGTCAGCCATGAGTGCACTGCATCATTTTGGAGCTGAGATGTTACGCCTTTCCCGCGGTTTGGAAGCTTCCGCTGCCGCTAAGCCATCGTACAGAGGGTATACAATTGGCATTTATTTGTTCGCATCAAAATTGACTGCCTCTACAGATCGTTTAGCTTAACTGTTCAATGTTGCGCTTTTATTATTTATCTCCCTTGATTTTCGTTTTTTTTAGCTCTACTCAATGTTGACGCCTTTATCTAATAATTTAAAACTTTACTGTTCTACCAATATTTAGTTATTCATTTTTTTCATCTAAAGCTTGAAACTTCTCTATTTAAATTGGTATATATATCACAGTTCATTTATATTTTTGAATTACTGTCGAATTACTGTGAGTGTTAATCTTTTTAAAATCTAAATTCAATATTTTTTTTTATTTTAATTATGCCTTTAACCGGCACATAGCGAGGTCTTTTAGATACTGTTCCTTTTTTTTAAATATTTTTTACATAATAATTATAGCTTTATCATCTTATCTGAATATTTAAATTAGTTAGATAATAATTTAAAATTAATTAATTCCCCAAATTTTCACTGTTTTCTTGGGATACGACTCCCCTGTGAATCACAATGCATTGCTTTTCAAAATAATTCTGATCGAACTGTCCATTTAAAAATATCGTCGTAAATTATTCTTGACAAAATTTTTGTTCATGTTCTTTTAACTTGTGTTCAATTCCAGTCGCCAACGTTATATCACGGACGATTCCCTAACAAGTCTTATTTGTGTTATTTAGATTACTCAATATTACCTTTCTTCCAGGACAAACGTATCAGAACGTGGAGGAATGCTTACTCCAGGGTCACTAAGCGTCTCCTCCAGTTCACCATCATCGATGCTTCAAGACAAACGTCGGTTGTCATCCGCAGGTGATTCAAACATACCTATAAATAGACCTAGGAGTGCATCAGATGACGAAAGTAATGATGGCCTATTAGCTCCTGTCACATTAACCACTAAGTCCAGAAGCTCAGAAGATGGGCTTTTGCTACCACCTCCTTGCACTTGTCCTTACTTTGGGACAGATTCTACCCCACCAAGACGACAAACTACGGAAGTAATCATTGTTCCTGGAGGTGACATCAATGGCTGTAATGGGTATCCTCGTAACGGTATGAAAGGAGATGAACCATCTACTCCTTTCTTTAGGAGATCAAGTCGAGGGGCGTCTTCTATGGTTACTTGGGAGGAAGCCCGAAGATTCAGACGTGGGTCAAGTTTTGGTGGAGCAAGAACTGCGCTATCAACTCCAGTGAGGACGATTCGTAACCAAAGGTCAATAAACAACCGGCCCCAACCGCAGCAACAAACTAATCCAGCCCCACAACGCCAGCTACCTAGAACTCATCATTCTAGGAACTCTAGCGTAATTTCACGGAACTCCTCGCGTCATGGAAGAATTTTGCGCCTGGAACAGAAGGCGACTAAAGTGCTCGGAGTTGTGTTCTTCACATTTGTTGTACTCTGGGCACCTTTCTTCATCCTTAACATGGTGCCAGCGGTTTGTCCGGAGTGTGAGAGGAGAATTTCCAGTTGGGTTTTTGACTTTGTGCTGTGGCTAGGGTACGCAAGTTCGATGGTCAACCCTATATTTTATACAATATTTAATAAGGTGTTCAGGCAAGCTTTCAAGAAGGTGCTGTTGTGTCAGTATTGTAAGTCGACAAGGTAGCCAGCACCCTGGGAGCGCGTCCGGCCCTCGTCTGACCCCGGCCTTGGTGCACTCTCAGTAAATAGAAATATTCGATCTCAATTCGTATGAACGTAATAATGAGCTTTAAATAAATACGCTTTTAGCTTAGAACGCGACTGTAGTCTAGATTGTGGCTTCAAAAGACATGTTATATATTTTTTTTAATCACAATATGTATATGTATGAAGCTTAATTTAATAACTTCACGTTCCACATAGCCGCTTATTTTATAATTTAAAACGAAATCTAGTCTTTTTTTAATTAATACAGGTTATAAATAGATTAAGATAAAAGAGTTAAAAGATAAAGGTCACTAGTGTAATGGCATCAAGAAATTATCACCTGTAGTAATTGTCTCACCTCTTTTGTCTAGTACATACTGAAAAGTACTGTAAATTTAATACGACCCGAACTGTTAAGAGTACTTTAATTTAAATCTATGTACAGAGTAGTTAAATATTTGTTTTGTTACTTACATTTTATTTATGCTATTTAAGTAGGTTACAAATGTTTGCTTTTACATTAAATGCAAAATCTTTTCTCTTTAACTTAAATCCGACGGTGATTTTCTTGCTTTAACTTTAGACTTATCTAATCCGCTAAAAGTTAAGAACTTACTAACTTGTGTAAATATTGCTTTAAAAGTAATTGCGGGATCCTGCAAACATTAAACAAAGTTGTATTAGTTACTTCAACTTTACATACTTTCTTGATGGTATCCTTCAGTTTACAGTTAAAATACTTAATAACCCTTTATTTTCAGTGTCAGGATTTGTATAAATAATTTATAACAATAATAGTGATGTGGTCTACCAGCAAAATTCAGTCATTTAAATTTTTAATCACAGTTTATTTTGTATGGAACATACAGTCTACAAAGTTCCATACAGTCTTTAACTGTATGGAACTTCGAGCCTTAAAGAGCACATTAAACTGTATATACTCATATGTCAATCATTATCACTTATGAAAAATAATAGTTTTTAACACGAATCAGAGTTCGGTACCTAAGCCCGATACCTCGAAATTAAGAAGCGTGGTTGGTGTATAGAACTCTAATCAAATTTGAGGCCCGTGGCTGAGATTTTATGTGGGAATTAGGCTGAGATATTTAAATATAAAAGGTTACCCCCTTACTTATAAATGTTGTATAGTTCTAATAAGGTGTCTTCTTCTTTCGAATGTCAAATTACTGTTGGCAGAAAGAGAGAGCAATAGGTGTTTATTCAACCGCTATAAAACCTTTAGTAGTAAGATCGGGTATAGACTTACATGTACATACTCGTCATATATAAATCCGATGAGTCGCGATAAATTATGAATACATTATTGTTAAAACAAGACATGTGTAAGTTATTACTTAAATAAATATAAGTGAAACTAATGTCAGCGAAATGGATACGTTCGGAAATACATCGGGATTAGCACTAACGTGGGATTTAAACGCCAATGTTTAAATCAAAAGTAGTGATAGCTTTGTGGTTAGGGCTCCAACCCCATTTCGGGATTGCCAAGTTCGATCCCTTCCTGAACCAACACAGCAATGCTGATAGGCGGCAGACATAGGCATGGAGATAGTATTTCCTTGGATGAGCTCTGTCACAAAAGCTCTACTACTAATTTAGAAGATGTAGAAGAAATACTTTCTTGCACACAAACATCAATGTATACATAAAATATAGAAAAAGCAAAAGAACAAGAATTGTAGACACGCTAAGGCGGCCGTATTTCTGCAGGCAATCTCTTACAGGCAACCTCTGGCAGAAGGAAAAGCTGCAAGAGAGCGGGATAGTGCAATTATATATACCTACATATATATTCGAAAATAGATAGACACATATAAACATACATATAAAATAAATATATATATAAATACACACACATATATATATATATATATATATATATATATATAATGAAATAAGAAAAATACAAATAATACAAATTAATTACGATATTTGGCCAAATTACTTCACTCAAAGACAGATAGTAGTCTTTAAGACGACACTTAAATATGGGAAGGGATTGACTTTTACGGATGTCAGCAGGCTAATTATTCCAAAGCACAGCAGCCTTAAAAGTGGAAGAGTTACCGAAGAACTTGGTGAAGAACTAATTTGGTGAGCATTTCGTTTTTAAAATTCCATTGCATCACACAGATCGATCGATAAGGCCGCCTTGTGCAGATGTATAGTATTACATTTGTTTTTGTAACTCCAATAAAGACTTTATTGTCTTGGATAAATGTTTAATTAAGCTTAAATGTTCGTCATATAAATTAAAATACAGATCTAAAAGTAGAGCTATATTTTTCTTAGAAATGTTCTGAGAAAAATTTATAGCTCTATTTTTAGATATTATATAAATTTAGTTCAGTGTAAGGATTTGTGTAAAGCGAAATTACCACAAAAGTCCAAGTAAACATTCTGTATTATCCAATACAATTTTATTTAGTTTTTAAATAGTTTATTTTAGGTTATATTTATATTTTAAAACTGTAAATACTATATTTTAAATTTATATACGAATAAACAGATACTGAAAAGTCATAGTTCAGGTAATCACAAAAATATAAAGGCAATCACCGCAACGCTACGCACAGAATATTTGCTCTTAATATATTATAATTTTGCTGCGTCGTTATCGCACAACAGTTCAATAGCTTGCTACATAAGATAACGTGGTCAAACGACATTCAATGGTGTAAATGCACGGCCTGCCCAGATATCAAGCTATTACGGCCAATTTAGTGAAACTAAAAAAAACAAATATGAAGAAGGTATTTTTTTTAAATATTTTTTATGAATAGGTGATTGTCTTATGACCAATCTGCAAGAAAAAAAAAAATCAAAACTTGTTTTGTCGGTAACCCTAAGTTACCGACAAAACAAGTAAGTAATATTTTGCCTCATTGTTTTGCCTTATACGTCCTTGTCTTAACGTCATCCTATACTTCAAGAATATGGGCATGTAGAGACTAAAATTATGTTGCTTAAGCACTCGCTTTCATGTGCATAATTTTCAATCAATAATCTTTGGCAATAAGCAACGGTAGAAAGAAAAATTACGTTACACACAACACGAGAAATAAGCCCACGTTGTTCAAATAAATATAACGTGTACGCAGCAAAGGATCATCGCCTTTATACAAGTGGTTATGAATAATTTTAAAAATTTTACTTTAAAGAGATCGATAAAAATGTATAAAAAATTATTTGTTACTAAAGAAGATTATAAAGTTACGTAGCACTAACGCCACATCCACGTTACTAATAATCTGTTATTTTATATGGGTAGCCATACACCAACATTTGACAACTCTCTACAAATTTGGCCGATTTACATTACTTGAAAATTAGGTTTGGTAACTTAATAAGTTACACTAAGCGCTCTGACACGCACTTTAGATCACTTCTTGTAGACTTTTTCAGTACAGGTCTGTGTGCAAAAACATCAATCCTTTAAATAATTTATGGATTTGAATTTCAAATGAGTGAGCTCACTCAAATGGTGGACATAACATTAATTTGCTTGGAATAAATTGTATGCGTAAACTCAGACCGGATAAGTATTATTTAATAAATTATAATAAATACTTACAAATGCAATTAACTTGTGAACAAAAAATAATTTATAGTGTAAGAACCTATATTTGTTTAGTCTAGTTTTTGTACTATGTCTAAAAATTTAACTAATGTAGGTACCTGTATATCTTTTAAATACAAATGTTATGATATATTATAATGAATGTGTAAAAATTACTAATTCATTAACATCAAGACATGATACATTATAATGAATATTCGATTGAATAAAGTTATTTGATCGTAGTAATGTCTGGTTTTATTTCCAAAAAAAAAACAAACAATCCAAGTCGAAAGTTAGTAATTAGTAACTTTATTTATGAATTTATAACAAATTAAATGTCAATGTCAAACCGTTTGGCAACACTGTGCCCTCCCTGTTGTTACCACTGAACTAATCAGTAATACCTCTAAGCTTAGCCGTAAGGTTGAAAAAATAAATACTGCACTCAATAATTTTAGTCAATATTATTTATGTAGTTCTAAGTAGTATTCCGTCATCTGTGTCATGAATAGGAAGTAACGCTTCATTAATATTTTCTGGTACCACTTTCGCAACTTTTCTTGGTTCCTTTACCAATTCAAAATTCATTTATTTCAAGTAGGCCTAATATAAGCACTTTTGAAACGTCAAGTCTGTCTGTGTGTAGTGAATCTACCACCGGTTCGGAAGGCAGATTCTACCGAGAAGAAGCCGGCAAGAAACTCAGCAGTTGCTCTTTTCCAACATTAACAATTTACATTTTACATTTCAAAATTCATTTTTCTATCTTGTGTGTAATGGTTTGGGGCATTGCATTTCTGACCAACTTATGGGTATCGTGTTCACACCTTGAGGAGATCCTACTGCAGTTGCTATGAAAGAAATGAAAAATATAATAGAAAAATTCTGTGCGCAGTAAAATATAAATGGTAGAAGAGTAACTTTCTAAAGAGACAAATTAAGAAAAAATAATATTAAAGTTTTATTGAAAATATATAATCTACAAAATGTCTATAATATCATCATTCAAGAAACATTAATTTTTGCATGGGAGATACCTCAGATAAACATAAGAGCCATTAGAAATAGCATTCTTCTATCTTGCCGCCAACTCCCAAAACTCCAAAATTCTATACAATTTTTTGTCCACAATTGTTGTTTTGTGTTCTTGTGTGTATTACTTATAGTTGACAATTTTATTGGAGTTTCGTTATTTCGTTTATTCATTTCAAAATTTTAATCGGTTTTGTAGACACTTTAAGATATCCATTTACATGTTTTCACATTACAGCAGATAGGTATATATGTATTGTTCTAATGTCAATAGGTTATTCCGCGACTATTGAACTGCTTCGCTGAAGCAGGAGTGTTCTGGAATGGTGGCGGTACTTCCGCAGACGAGTTCAGTCACAAAAAACAAATGATACTTAAACACCTTATATAAAATGTACTATATTGTTTATGTTATTTATTTATGACCATCTTAAAAATGCGATTTTATATAAGGGCTACCTATTACTTTCGATCAATACACAAAATGGATGATTACAAATTACGTAACATTACGAAATGTAAGGCCGAAGAAGAACATGTAATCCTTTACAGCGGACCCGGTTAAGCTTCGCCTTAATCAACTCTGTCCCTTCAAAGATTTCAATTATAAAGCAAAGGCAGATTTAGTCCTTAATCAAAATTAATATCGAGAGATGAAGTATTAAAATGTATTAAGGGTCCTATACACAGACGAGCTGTCGCTTACGATCCGTCTGTATACACAAAATACAAAAAAATAATAACTTATTTCAAATATATATAGTTATAGCGTCGAGTCAGTCTATTTATAGTGACTGTACCACCGGCTCGGAAGGCAAATTCTACCAAGATGAAGCCGCCAAGATACGCGGCAGATTGCTGTGCCAAGGACAATTGATCTCTTGAGATTTCTTCCAGAAGCCCTCGAATGCCTGAACACACTATCGAGAACATTATGGAGAACTCTTAAGCATGCAGGTTTACTCACGATGTTTTCCTTCACAGTTGAAGCAAGTGCTATTTTATTTGTAAAAAACGTACATAACTTAGAAAAGTTAGAAGTGCGTGCTGAGATGCAAAGTCGATCGATCACAGGGCTATCCCCGCTTCATAAAATAGCAGATATGAGAAAGAATATTTGTAAAATATTCAATTAAAAAAACTGTGGCACACTAGCTTTGTTTTTTTAGACGGTCATTATTGTCTTAAATATCAAAGCAGAGAGGACTAAGCCTTTAGCACTCTGAAATAAAAATGACCTGGCGTTGAAAGCGACTGCACTTTACAATATTAAAGGCTTGACTTTAAATATTATTCTACAAAGGCGTTTTAATTCTTTATTTCGCGAAACCTTTTACGCTCTTATCTCAGCACACCAGATAAGTTTTAATTCATTTCTATTTCTAATAGTAAGTTCTGACATAGAAATATATATATACGCTTACATAAAATCGTTAATATAAATTGCGTCATTATCACCAACACATTACTGACCCATTACAGTGCACGGATCTCCTCCCACAATGTGAAGAGTTTAGGCCGTGGCGCACTACGCTGGCCCAGTGTGGATTGGTTTACTCCACACATGTACTGAGGCTGGCCATAAGGTGGTGGGTAGAAATCCCACATAACCCAAATTCTCCCGTAGAGAACTGGGTATCTTTTAAAAGAAGATTTCCCCTCCGTCAATAAAAAAAAACATGTAGGTTTCCTCACGATGTTTTCCTACGCCGTTAAAGCAAGTGATATTGTATTTACTTAAAACGCACATAACTTATAAAAGTTAGAGGTGCAGGGATTCGAACTCGGCCCCCCGAAAGTGAAGCCTTAGTCCTAACCACTGGGCCATCACCACTCAACAGCAGCGGCATTAAACCGCGATACTCACTGAGCTTTCAATTAAAAGTGAAAATTTTCAACGCTTCTCCTGAAAATTTCCCGTTCATTTTAATGGAAACGATGCAAAACGACCGTTTCCCCGATCAGGTAATTGAATTACGGTCCTTATATCATTATTTTTTGCGTTGTCACCAATTTGTGAGACACGTTTTCGGGAGCAATGTGATGAAGATATTTTGTTGAATATATTTTACATGTCCTTTTCCAAAATGCCTTGTTGAGTTTTTCTGTAAAAATGTTCTCAGTAGCAGCATAGAGTTAGTAAATTGGTAGCTGCCAAACTCCGCGCCTTGGTTAAAAATAATAATAATAATAATATCTTTATAAAAGACTGTCTGTAAAGACATTACATTCATTTATAAAAGATACTATAAAATTTAAATTAAAATAATAAAAAATTACATAACATAATAGTTTAAGTAAAGTTAATGGTACTAACTGAAAATTATAATGCTGATATTAAAAAAAAAAGAAAATTGATTGTTTAGTAAGAAAATTTAAATGAAGAAAAACTAAAAAGATATGTGTTTGGACTCAAATTATTGGTCTCACCTCAGATCGTATATTAGATCCTTACATAGGAAATTGGCGTTTTGTAAGGGCCAAAAATTAACAATATTAATATGAAGTCGATTAATCAAGGTATGTACCTTTTGCCATCTCATGTAGTTCATCGATCCCTTGACTAATAAAAGACATCTGCTATAAACGTTTGGCCAGATTTAAGACAGCTGTAGTGAGAGACAGCTGTAATAGTTACATGAGAGCGTATACCAAACGCTCACATGTAATTATTTTTAGTAAATTTACGCTTGGTGTAGGATTTTGCTGGTTTGCCAGGGTTTCTTCAGGTTGAAATTTCCAGAATGTAAACGTTGGAACCAAAAATGCACAGTGTTTTTTTTTGTGACCCCGCAACATTAATCCTTCGAGCCCTTTTTGCAGCACTGGTGCTACAATGGAACTAGAACTGGTAAATAACGCGATATTTCAAGTTTTCCATTTTGCAAACATAGTGACGCGAAGAAAAAATCAATAGAGAAAACAACAAATTAATTAAGGTTTTTAAAACACAAAAGCATGAGTAAATAACTGCATAAATTTCGAATTGAGATTCCTTACCAAAGAGGGGATATTTGAGATCAAAGTGGCCAGTACGACAAAACGCCAATATATTATGAAAATTAAGCTTAATTTGCTATTGTGCGCGAAAAGCAGGAGCATGTATGAATAATTGTTAAGTCATTGTAATGTCAACATCCCCTGAGGATGCTCCGGTTTCAGAGCGAAAAGTGCGTAGAGGGTACATTGCCGAAGATCTGTTTGGTCAGGAGTATAAGTATTGAAGAAATTATAAATTACACCATACAGATTAGTAACGCCTGCTTCCCCAAAACGCCATCATATGTTAGGTCCTTATATATATTTGAAGTGGTTAAGATCAATAGATTTAGCGATTTTATTGTATATATGCCACAATAAATAATAGATAAAATTTTAACATAAACAACTATAAAGACTAATTAATGTATAGTGTCTTTTTCTTATTCTGCCTCTTATGCCTCGTACCTAATGAGGTCCTCTTCAAACGAGATAGACTTTTTGTTTAGTTACCAAAACGGTAATTTGCTAAACGTATTAATCAAATAAAGAAGATTCAAATTATAATTACATGGAGGATATAGCTAGATTCGAAATAACGCTTTTTTAATGCATGGTATAAAATATTTTTGACAAAAAAAAATTTACTTTGTTTAAAAAGAAAAAAAAAATATATATTCCACAACATTATAAGTCCAATAGTTCTTGACCCGATAAAAGGGGAGATACAAGGGTAGTAAACCACTTCAAATAAAAAAGAATTTTCCAAACCTTAATAAAGTTCTATAGTGTTGTAACAAAAAAATTACAAAAAAAATTCAACCAGAGTAAGAACTTCCTCTTTTTTTAAAGTTGATTAGAAAGTGAAAAGCCCTGCATAAGAGTAGCCAAGAGTTTAGAAATTACATAAATAAAATAAATATCGGACTATAGACACATCGTAATCTAGCCCCATTGTAAGCGTAGCTTGTGTTATCGGTGATAACTAAGGTGACCGCTGTATATTTATAAATAGTACACATAAATATGTTCTTCTATTAAACAGATAAATAAGTGTCTGGGACACTGAAAAAAAATCATGACCATCTCACAAATATTTTCCAGTTGAAGCCTTGGAATCATGAAGCAGAGTTACCGCCACTGCGCCAATCGGCCGTCAAATTGAGAATTAAATTGGTGGTGATCCGCCATTTGAAAGATCTAAGCATGTCGGTAGTAGCACCTTTCCCGAACAATCAAATAAAGATTTACTATACTACATTCCAATTATGTGGCCGCATCGCAGAGGTAAACAGCTGCAAACATCTTATCAATATAAAGCAATAGAAAAGTAATATACTGAAAAGTGTTTGTAAAGAGATTGTCTGCTTACTGGATAGTAGGAACCAATTTAGTTGCAATTCTCGGTAGGAATTCTTGTATTGTAGTTTAATGCCGGAAGGCTTGAATGCGGAGTATGATTGTATGAAGTTGTACTTGTTGGATATTCCCGCAGTTTTATTGGATTAAAAGCAATGCACAATTGCAATTACTGTATATTCCTTCTTCAAGATTAATAATTGTCTATTGTTATATAATATTTAGGCTGAGAGTGATGGTATACTCATTGTTCATTTCGTATGATTATGGAAACCACATCACTGAAGTCAACGAATGTTTTGAAAAAGGATACAGTACAATTAGTGAAAAAAGTAGACTTTATTTTACAAAATTTTATAGCATGTTTCAATAGCATATTAGGCCACCAACACGCATTAGAGCAGCGTGGTGGCTCTCTGCTCTGAAATCTTTACTATTTGAGGGGGTCTGGGCCCAGCGTTAAGACGTAAAGAGGCTGCGAAACTTTCTTAAATACATATAATAAATAAATAAATATACTACGACAATACACACATCGCCATCTAGCCCCAAAGTAAGCGTAGCTTGTGTTATGGATACTAAGATAACTAATGATTGTTTTTATGACAACCATAAATAATTAGAATATACAAACACCCAGACACTAAAAACATTCATGCTCATCACACAGACATTTTTCACAAATCGAACCCACGGCCTTGGGCTCAGAAAGCAGGGTCGCTGCAAACTGTGCCAATCAGCCAACTTTGATTCAATTATATTGAAATTATTATATCAATTCAGGGACGTACGATTACGATACGATATAAACTTCAGCCACTGGCTCCTTAACTATTAGCTACGTTGCAATATTGGTTGCAATCCATATCAAGTGGCTGGATACATCTCTGTCAAACTCTATACGAAGTAATTCCTCGAAGTTCCGCTTACATAAAACATGATCGATTTTAAAATGCATTGCTAATAAAAATTTAAATTGAAAACACTTCTCGTGGACGGTGAACGAATCGCACGTAATTTTATAAAATACTAGCTTCTGTCCGCGACTTCAGATTTGGGTCTAAAGCTTCGCTCGTTACCAACTTTAAATAATTCCACGCGAACTATTTGAGAGATCGTTATAGAAAGTACATGTCCTTTTTCCATAGCATAGGCGGCATGCATACGACATTTCAAAGCTGTCTGCTCGCGGCTTAGCTCGAAAACAACTTTGAATTTTCCCTCAGGAACTAGATAAGAAATCGGGAAAAAAGATAGCCTGTGTTCTTTTCCATATCAAATACTACATGCATGCCAAATTTCATCCAAATCTATTCCACCATTTTTGCGTCAATGAGTAACAAGCATCCACACTTTCACATCCCTACTAACCCTACTAATATTATAAATGTGAATTTAAGTTTGTTTGTTACGCTTTCACGCAAAAACTTCTAAACCGATCCTCATGAAACTTTGTACACATATTTATGGAAGTGTTAGAATTAATATAGGATACTTTTTATCCCGACATTAAGCTCGGTTCCCTTGGGAGAGGGGATGAAAGTGTTTGACGTTTTACACCATAACTCCGACAAATTATAACCGATTTAAATAATTTTTTCACTGTCAGGGATATAATATCATGGGATATCAGTTAAGGGCTAATTTGTAGTGGAAAACAAAAAAGGAAAAAAAAAAAAATACCCCTTATCTTTGTATCTTCTTCAGAATCAGAATCTGATAACCATTGACGAAATTTATCAACCACTGATACAAAATCAGTCAACAACTGGAGCCTATTGTCAACAAAGGGTACATTCTAAGTTTTATATTCTATGAGACAATTCTTTTTATTATATATTATTTTAATTATTCTATTCTATTGGGGTATATTCTATTGGAAATCACTAATAAACCAAAATAAATTAAACGATTTTTCTATTTTTATATAACATTAAATTAGACAACGAAAAATAAAAATAAAAAAAACAGCAATAAATCTCCTAACTATTTACTATCCCTAATTGGTTTGAAATGACATCCACCATATTTTATTATTTGAATTGTTAACCTGAGTACTAAAACTTGAAAACGGACTTTCATACAAAGCCTAGTGTATTGTTGTCCTGAAACTGGCGGTATTCATTCCCGCGTTTTGAATAGCACGTGAAACCATTATTACTGATAATATGGCCCTGGTGCTTCTGATATAGCCTGGACTGAAAGAATAAGGTGTTCTACGAGATACGGGGGTTACTGTCACTGACATTTCCAATCTTGGACTGATTTTCATCAAACATAGCTAAGAACACACCAGACTAATTCATCGTATGCGTGTTAAAAAAAACATACGTAGATACACACACTCATCCTTACTCACACCCACACAAAAACACCCACACACTCAGACAAACATACGCGCACACACACACTCACGCACACGCCCACACCCACACACACACACACACACACATACACAATCGTCGTTTTGAAGTTAGTACATTTAACCTCTAACCTAATGGAGTTTAGACGGCTAGTGATATTAGATTAGCTATTCATGTCGAGCGCCGTGAGCAAACATCGGCGTATATTCAGTGAAATTAATTAATGTTAGAATAACCAATGTCAATAATTGATTAATAGGAACAGGCGAAAATTTAGCGAGCATTAAATTATTGTAGACCTTAACGCGGATATGTTTTTACGACAGTTAACATCCTTTACGTGTTTTTCCTTCCTAGCTTAGTAACCCTCGACGTAAAAATGTCAAAGTGTTATAAGTTTGACGTGTCTGCGTGTGTGTGTGTTTGTTTGTGTGTGGTCCGAGATAGACGTGGCCACAAAATGGCGGATTACATATTTTATCACAACTAACTCAATATGATAAATAAATAAATAATTGATAAATAAATAAATATACTACCCACATCGCCATCTAGTCCCAAAGTAAGCGTAGCTTGTGTTATGGGTACTAAGATAGCTGATGACTATTTTTTTATGAATATTATTAGTACACATAAATCCTTATAATACACAGATAAACACCCAGGCACTGAAAAACATTCATGTTCATCACACAAACATTTTCCAGATGTGGGAATCGAACCCACGACCTTTTACACAGAAAGCAGGGTTGCTGCCCACTGCGCCACTCGTCAGGTGATAGGTTTACAAAACAAATGTTACACATACTGTACACGTGTATGTCAAAAAAATTGTTCATTAGTCCAAATTAATTATAAAGGAAACAACAAACGATAAACAAACAAAGATAAAAAATAAAATAAAGTAGGTATCAAAGAATCAAATGGTCATACATACATAAGTAGGTATTATTAGGGCAGTATTGTAATTATTGGTATTGATACCTCTCAAGTTAGGAAATGCGTCGTTAAACTGACTCTATTTTTTACTTAAACTTACTTTTGCATTCATATCATCAGCCGATTTTAACATATAAACTACTAACACAGCCTTATTTTACGCACTACCTACGTAGGTAACCTATCTAAGTACTTATTTCGAGCTAGATATTTCCGTTCTGGTCTGACAGCAAGCAACGCTAAGCCTCAAGCGGATTTATGTGCTACAATTTTGTTACATTTGAATTTCTCTAGTACGGTTACTTTTTCTTTTTCAGTGGTTACTTTTTAACATTTTCCAAACCTTCGTAATTTCAACGCAAAAGATTTCCATTGACGTTCATACGAACCAAAACTCGTATTTGTTTTGTTATCCACTTCTACTATCTTCTATATCAATTACAGCACCTGTTAACAAGACATTTTACGATACATTTCAATATCTAGTACACAATTCGGTTAGAATATTTGACGACTGTCGATTTTTATTTCGCCTCGCACCAGACTAGACCAGTGAAAATTCAGAAATTATGAATTCCCAAAATGCATCTGTGGGAATCGAACCCGGGGCCTCCAACTTAAAACCACAGCACAACCCTAAAACACAGATGCTTCAAAACACGAGATCGCATCGAAGTACCTAATTAACGTCACTTGTGCCTTATTGAGCTGTATCGCAGAAAACACATGTATGTCAGTTACGTGCGATCTGACAGAGCAATTTAAATTGATCCTCGTTTAAAAAAAAACAAGCGGTGATAGCCCCGTGGTTTAAACTTCGCCTTCACGTTCAGGCACGCACCACTAACTTTTCTAAGTTATGTGAGTTTTTAAGCATTAAAATATCAATTGCATCAACAGTGAAGGAAAACAGCGTTCAGAAACCAGCATACCTGAGAGTTCTCTATAATATTCTCAAAGGTGTGTGAAGTCCACCAATCCGCACTGGGCCAGCTGGAGACCGGTGCCCTGTAGTGAGCCGGTATATGGATTGATGTGATGATAAGGATGATTTTAAAAACCAAAAATAAAGTATAGGAAAATTTAAAAGTCTTTTAATTATTTAAAGTGGAATATATTTCCAACTACAAACGGCAGTCCATTTGAGTTCGACGGCTGCCATAAATAGAAATAGAACGCAGTACCCTGCCCTTGGACTTGAATAATATAATAGACTATTCAAAGTGGTTCAACCTCGCCCAGCAATTTAGACAGTTCCTTTAACGTTAAGAATAGTAATTAGATATTTATCTACTACCATCTGTACAAGATTATTTAATGAAAGTGATAACCTTTGTGGTTCTAAATATCTAAAAGTGGATCGAAACTTTTACAGAAATAACTGTATAAAGTAAGCGTAAAAAACATACAGTGACAACCCTAGAATCACCTGTGTTTCCGTTTAAGGTTAAATCGGGTAACAAATTACTTTGGCAACAGCAGTAAGATAATGATCCTAATAGTAAATACACACAATCGTGTGTACGCATATACATACACGTGTAAATATCCTTTCGAGTCATTAAACATCTTTTAGGGTTGTCAACTTTTTGAAAGGTTAATTAAATAACAAAAGCATCACATTTATTTTTCCATACAAATTAATTCAAAACATTCTTAGTATTTTATTATGACAACCCTAATGCAGATAAAAGACCGATATGCGCATAGTATCTACGCTACGCGACGCGTACCAAATAAAGTCATCACGATACACATGATTTTAATTTTGCATTTGATGGGCTGTACCCTATTTCTTTCATTAATAGCTATGGCAGTGGTTTACTCAAAAACTATTAGGTTTTCGGTTTTACACGTTAGTCTCAGAGATCATAATGTACTTCTAAAACCTTTAATTTTGGTTTTCATTTACACGTTGTATACTCATATAATATCATGGATCGCGGTTCAAATTATACTGGATTGCCGCTACATTTCAATCTTGCCTATATCTCGGTACTTATTGACAGAATGGCCCGGCCTATCCGAGTGCATTTACTTGAAAGCCTGAAAGCGTCATATTTCAATCGAGAGTGGATTCCGCTACGTACGCTTTTCAATGTTGAAAGCCTATTTGTATTGGAAATAAATCATTACCCTATTCCAGTTATTTTTATTGCGGTATGAGATCTCCACTTCCACAGGTGTATTCCTGGGATTGTTAATTTAATGCTTGACTATGCAACTATATATTTTTTTATAGTATTAACTAGCGAATCCAGCCCGCTTCGCCGGGCTAGATATTTGCTTTATTTTATTTAAACAATTAACATACATCATTAAATTTTTAATTTAAGTCTCATAATATATTAAATCATATATTTCTCTCCGTATTCATTCTCTTCTATTCTCTTCTCCAGCGGGTAAAGATCATTATCTACACCCATGTACACTCAACAATAGAATATCATCATAGTAAATAAAAGCTATATTTGACGGTTTGACAGTTCAAAAATAGAAGAGCTCCGATTGTAACCAAACTTTACAGAATTACTCGCCAGGTCAATCCGGAGATTCCCTGAAAGTTTCATTGAAATCGTTCCAGCCGTTTCGCAGCCTATAAGGTGCATACCTAAACAATTTCTCTTTTATATACATAGATTGTCGGACCAAACAGACTGCTCACCTGATGGCATGTGGAAAACCATCGTCTACAAACAGATTAACGCTTCGCAGGGAATGTCAGGAACACATCCTGCAACATGCTGCCCTGTGTACATAAACAAGAAACGTAGTTAATGCATAAGTTTAAAGAATGTGTACACATTTATTACAGCGAGGTTATTATACAATTGATGAGTTTCTTAATGACAAGGTTGCTTGGAAGCATCCGGCTCCGCTTTCATCTCTCACAAGATAGAAAAATGAATGTTAAAATGTAAATTTTTGATGTTGGAAAAGAGCAACTGCTGAGTTTCTTGCCGGCTTCTTCTCGGTAGAATCTGCCTTCTGAACCGGTGGTAGAGTCACTACATACGAACAGACTTGACGTTTCAAAAGTGCTTGCATTAGGCCTACTTGAAATAAATGAATTTTGAATTTTGAATTTTTTGAATTGTTTCTTCTTATTTCTGATGATGAAACTATACTGTATAGACAACGCATTGGTATATCGCCCTACGAATATACTTTGATGTTTCTATTTAGGCCACATAATTTTGAGCTAATCGTATTTTATTTCATGTACTTGTAAGTAACCAAAGCTTTTTTGCCTAACAAAACCACCGAAAATACTCGAACAAATATTTAGTACCAATTTTCTCACGCATCTATTTAATCAGAGTAGTTTTATATGTTATAACAGTTAGTTAATTATTTTAATTTTAATCCCATTGCCTACTTTCTTACTTATCATCATTAAAACCTATCAATTTTAGTTCGATGTTAAATTATTTGGTATTTTTAATCACAATTACAAAAATACATCTTGACTCGTAAATTTCAAGCCGTTAAGTTGCAAGAATGGGCAATAAAAGTTCTTTTATTCCGTAGTTTACGGTTATATCCGGATTTACGATGGCACCTATTAAATATCACTTCCCATTTCTGGACCCTAAAAATATTAATTTTTGGTAGCAGCATTCAGCGTATGATAGTCCAGTGGTTAGGACGTCGACTTCAATTTCGGGGGCCGAGTTCGAGTCCCAGCACCTCTAACTTTTCTAAGTGAGTTTCAAGCAATTAAAATATCACTTGCTTCAAGGGTAAAGGAAAACATCGTGAGGAAACCTGCATGCCTGAGGGTTCTACATAATGTTCTCAAAGGTGTGTGCAGTCAGCAATCCGCACTGGGCCAGTGTGGTGGACTACGACCTTAACCCCTTTTCATTGTATGAGGACCCGTGCATGATGATTTATTTATTTATTTATTTATACTCTTTATTTGTACACCACTCAAAAAAACAAGACAAAAAAAGAACAAACACATGAAGAATGAAGCAGGATACAAAAGGCGGCCTTATCGCTAAGTAGCGATCTCTGCCAGGCAACCTTAGGATTAGGAAACCTAAAAAGACTTACTTACTACAAAGACTTAGGATTAGGGAAACTAGAAAGATGATGATGACTTAACAAATATAACTTTCATAAGTGAACAGTACGTAATTGTTGAATATTATCTAAATTTTTTGGATATTATCTAAATTGTTATTATCGTAATGCTCCTACTGTTCTATGTATTAACACCATTATTCTGAAAGAAATAGCTTTTTAACTAGACCGCCGACCATTTCCTTGGAGAAAACGCAAAGGCGATTATAAACTTCTCTAATTAGCTCCGACCACAAGAACAAAAAAGTTTAGTAATTTATATACGATTTTGTAACTGCCTGGAAATTTAAAGAAAAGTTTTTAGGTCTGCGTAGTGGTGGTGTGGAAACACACATCGTATTGGGTTATATAAGGTGTGTGTGGGTTTTTTATTTTTTTTAACTAAATATAAATTAAATATATAGGTATATTATAATATACTAAATTCAACATTCAACTCGAAAACTATTTGTCTGATGAACATGAACGTTTTTCAGTGGCTGGGTATTTATATATATATTATATCTTAGTACCCATAACCCAGGGTACTAAGATAGAGCGACGCTTACTTTTGGGCTAGATGGCGGCGAATTGTGTATTGTCCTAGTATATTCATATTTTTATGTATATTTATTTGTTAGGTTACGATAACAGTCGCCTCATTGGCTTAGGCCTCTCCTAGCTATGAATTTCTTTCCTCTGTAATCAACTATGAACATAAATATGAATATAAAAAAGGAGGAATAGAAACGTGCACCAAAAACAATAGGGTCGCGTTTTAGTTTACTGTTTACTAGATCTCATAGAGAAATCGAGTAACCTCGTTAGCGACGGCCTCCCCTAGCTCTCGCCATAACTTTCTTTAATATAGACAGACAACTGTATATTTCTGCTAACATAGAAATAACGTAATAAAAAAATGTGAATTAAAAAAAAAGAAATCATATGAAATAAATAGTACATATTACAAGAAAATATCACGGATGTCAAACGGCTGCTTGCCTATGATTACCCACAAGTTTGACATGTGTGAGTGTGTTTGTTTTTGGCTTCGTAGTTTTCAAACGGATGAGCCCGTTTTTTTTTTTTTTATTTTATAGAAAGGTTAATAGGAAGTTTTCTTAGGTTTTTTTAATGAAAATTGCTCCAAGATGGCCGCCACGAAATATTTGCACGAACTGGCGGATTAAATATTTTTTTTTACAATATCAGGATGACTTTTAGTTTGTAATACAAGATGGCCGCCACCACGAAATGGCGAATTAAATTTTTTTAACAACTAATCAAAAAAATACAGTACCAAATGAAAGAGCTTGACTAGTAAAATAATGTTAGTATACATTATTGAATTTTTTATATTTATATATTATTATTTACGTTTACTATTATATATTATTATATATTATTATTTACGTTTACTATAGGAGTACTTCTGAAGCCATTATCAAGTATAACGTAGCGTTATAAGATCACTCCGAAATTCCGTGTCTTGGAAAACACCGCCGTATTTTGTATTTTCGGCGTTAAAACACGAGGAAATTGCACCAAGCTGTCCAAACCGAATCCGCATGATCGAATCTCGATTCAACTGGATTTTTATTTCCTTTTCCGCTTAATATTCAAATCGAAGAATACCCTCACCCCGAGAGGATTCCTCGTTACGTACAATACTGGATTACATTTTACTTGCATTCTTTTAGAAATACGTGAATTATCAAAAAATTGGCTTAGTTACAATAATAATAGGCTTTTTTGACCACACCAACGATTGCTGCAACAAACGAAGAAATATAAAAATAAGAGAAAAAAACCACATAAACAATTAACGTACCTGACGTGGCGTCATTGTGGTCAATGGGTCGGCTTTTGAGCTCTGTGTTGCAGCACCATGGCAGTAGGTACCTGCCAAGGAATACTGCAACGCTGATTTTTAGTAAGAACCCAAGGTTCAGCTACGGACAGGCTGCTACATTTTCTGACGTAGTGCTTGTATACTCTTTGGATAAGCTGACGGTAAATAATAAGAATAATACAAACTGTGGTGTGTGGTGACAACTATAGCCAGGTAAGAGAAGTTATACCTATCTACTTCTTTATTCATCATCATCATCGTAAGGAAAAAACTCGCCGATCACTTATCGGTGAGTTAAATTTTTCGTCAACTTTAGTTTTTATTAGTGCTCTTAAGAAATAAATAAATCATCATAACAACCCATTACCGGCCCACCACAGGGCACGGGCCTCTTCCCACGATGAGAAGGGGTTGAGGCCGTAGTCCACCACGCTGGCCCAGTGCGGATTGGTGGACATCACACACCTTTGAGAACGAATGACAGCAAAACACTTGACGAAAATTAAGATAAACATGAATTAGAGACGCGGCAGTTCAATGTGACCTCGAACATGAATACCTAAAGTATTATATAATATACATCACTATGACATAAAAAAAAAGAAACACTGGCAGTAAGAAGAAATGCTGATAGAATAACTCGACACCATGGAAAAATGTAATGGAATTTTCCAAAAAAAAGTCAAAACAAAGTATATTCAGTCTTTCTTAGAAACAAAAGGCAGTCTGTTGACGGCCGAGTGGCGCAGTGGGCAGCGACCCTGCTTTCTGAGTCCAAGGTCGTTGGTTCAATTACCACAACTGGAAAATGTTCGTGCGATGAACATGAATGTTTTTCAGCGCCTGGATGTTCATCTGTATATTATGAGTATTTATGTGTATTATATTCATAAAAAAATATTCATCAGCTTTCTACAGTCCCCATGAAACAAGCTACGCTTAATTAATTAGTATTTATTTTTTATTTATTAAAATTCAAACACGCATTTATAGTCAAGTTTATGCAATCTATTTATATACATATGCGTGTTAATGTACCCTAGCTGCTATATTGCGCGTAGCTAGTTCGGCGCAATACGGTTGCAATACCATGTTTATTGTGTCTGTACCCTTATCATTATTCTGAATAAATAAATAAATAAAATAAATACATGAGCGTGCCGAAGACATCGGTGACGGTAACCCATAAGTGCTGCTTCTACCAAAAATCGCTCAAAGCGACTACGGTTAAGTTTTCACTTCGAAAACTTAACCGAAGGCGGGATTATTTTTTCCATCTTCTTAAAGAGACTGCAAACTATGTCCTAAGGCCAAAAGTCCGAACCGAGCAACACGTCAGACCGGAACTGTAAGCACGTAGGTTTAACTTTATTTGTACATTCAAATACAAAGGAATAGGTTGTTAAAATAATGTATTCTATACATGAAAGTAAGGTACCTGCATTTTTGCTTAGGACGTGTACGCTTCACCTTATTTATATTCTTGGGGGGAAAGCCCATTTGCATGGAACTTACATAACAGCATCTCTCGTACTCTGTTGATTCGTTTCGTTTTAAAGGATACGCATTTTTTTAGGACCATATTTACAGTGAAAAAAAATTTTTTTTAAAAGCAATCTAAACCTACTATAGGGACTCTCTCTCTTTAGTCGGTCCCTCATGACTGAGGATCGTGATCACTGGTATGGCGAGTAATCTTGTCATATAAGATCTCTCTCCATCGGGTCCTGTCTTTGGCCATTCTTATTGCGTTATAGAAGGTACGGGCACCAGTTTCTCTTAGTTGATCTGACCACCGGGTTGGAGATCTGCCACGGGGACGTTTGCCTTCTACATTTCCAACCACTATCAACTTTTCAATGCTCTCGTTTCCGCGGCGTGTGATATGTCCAAAATAACTAAGGATGCGCTGAAGGCAGATGGTAGAAAGACGTGTTTACTATAGGGACTATTATAGTTAAAAGAATTATAACTTTTCTGGAATATATACTTCTTTTAGAAAAATAGTTCACTGGCAAACTTGTAAAATGAGCAATACGTTCGCGTGGATTAATGTTTTTTATTCCCACGGGAACTCTCTACCCAGGATAAAAGGTATGTTCTTTTCTATATCAAAAGCTACATGCATGTCAAATTTCATCGAAATCCGTTCAGACGTTATAGGGTGATTGAGTAAAATCTCCACACTTTTACTGTGTACTGCTACATAGTCTACACCTTTAGTCATATATGAGATTTTGAGATTTTTTCACAAACATTATTTTATCTTACGTAATTTTTTTTCAATGAAAACTATACTATATTATTTTTAATACCTCTAAGAGTATGTATAAAAAGTTTCATGAAGTTCGGTTTAGTAGTTTTCGCGTGAAAGCGTAACAAACAAACTTACATTCACATTTATAATATTAGTAGGGATATATAAATAGATATGTATATATATTTATTATATAGTAGGATTGTCCTACTTAAACTTGATCACGAGGCTTATAGTGGATTCTATTTTTATTTTAAGGAATGAGAACGAGTAGGCAGTGCTTGCTTTTCAATTACCCCAAGATATTATTCCATGTTTTTTAAGGATGCTTAAGCTCCTAATGTCTATAAAGTCGTGGTTGAACCAACCACGAAGAACCATGGATTAAAAAGTTACGCATTCATAATATTAAGTAAGTGTAGATGGATACGGACGGAACGGAAGTACCGAAATTACTCTGTACATTCAAATAAAAAATGCTATTTGTCTTCCGCCAAGTGGGTGATATCAAATCTCGGAGAAATTCGCAAGACCCGCGCAAACCGGCTGAGAAGACCGAAATAATGTCCGCAATAAATTCATATCAAGAGGAAAGTTGTTCGGAATTTCCATTCAGAGTGACTATGTTAAATGTTAAGTTAAAAAGTATAAAAGCTCGGTCAATTTATGCCAAGCTGTTAAAGCCAAGTAACAGAAAGCTTAATGGCTCTCAAGTCTGAATAGCACGTTTTAGGGAGTTTCATTTTTATAGAACGTTGTTGACTCTACTCAATGAAAAAACGGCAAAACTACGTTGGTTAAATTCGACCTGACGCCTTAGAGTCACAGGTCAATTTCCCAAAAAAACGTATTTCTAGCTAATTAGTAATTTTTTCTAACATCCTCTTTTTCAATTACTTTTCAAAATTAGAGTACATTATGACATTAGTGTGCTATGTTGAACTCTACACTCGAGGCAACATAACGCGCTATTAGACTCTAGCTACATTGAGACAAACAAAACACACAACACAAGCATTAGAACAAGTTTATTTATTCTTTTATTACTAGTCTCCAATTATTAACATTACTTTATTATTATTTATATTACTTTACGGTCGTTCTCGACGCAAAACTACAAAAGGTTTTTCAGTAATTTGTGCTCAGTAGGCTAACTTAGTGTAAAGTCCAGGTAGGCTGAAATCCAGTCCAAAGCTTGGCAGCAATTCAGCAAATATCAGAACGAAAGACTAGTTATTGAAATTAGACTGCATTATAAAGAGATAATGCTGATTTGACTTTAGTATTTCGCAAATGAACGATAACGATAACGATAAGAGAACATAAAGTGTGTGACCTAATGATCCATGCAAATTCTATTTTGTTTCACTTACTTGCAACCTGGACATTTTACTATACGAATTTTAAGGCTCGTAATCGAGTAGTTTTTGCGCTTGCGCCGATTAATGCTGATAGATCAGATGCTACTAATTCATTGAAATAAAATTTAAAATCATTTTACTGCAAATTAATTCTTAAAGATGTTTAAAATGTTTTATAAAACTTGAGCGTTCAGAAAAAAATCAACTTAGTCCGTCAGTTTCTACTATAAAAAAAAGTCGATTAACTAAGCATTCGATTTTTTCGATTGTTTTCATTGTTGCAAGTACACAATACGAATTCAAAATGTTAAGTAATATAAATTACGTCAAAAAACGAGACCTAATTGTGTACTTTGTATTCTTTAGGTCACGCACACGCACACGCACACGCAAACGATCACGCACTCGAACACACACACGAACACGCACTCGAACATGCACACGCTAACACACACGCACACGTACACACACACACACACAAACCTTGGCCTAGTGTGACCTTCATCTTGGTCCTTCATTTATTACCATAAAAAAACAAAATTAAGAAGCGAATTAACCTTATTTTCATATTTATGTTTTTGCTTGGGATAGAAAACAGCTTGTATTATAAATAAGTACGCATTTCCTTATATAAACGTAATAACGTTCACATCACTTTTCTGCTTCATAAACTACATTAGGGAGCATAATATACATTAGTGTGACACGAGTCATAAACGAACACATTACTCAACTCACTTTCATCATGTGATAAATATAATAAAGTTTCTGTACAAGCTAATAATGTAATGCTGTAAAGACATGTCTAGCGAATGTCACACTTAGTTGAGAAGAAAGTATAGGCAGGGTTCTCTATACAAACGTACTACCTATTACCTGGATAATGCCTCAAGAGCATTCATCTATTCTCGTAAAATCAAGGTCAAAGTGTAGACATTTCGCAATCATTTCTTTTTCTTTGAAAAACTAAATATTATGAAAATTAAGCTTAATTTGCTGTACTCTGTTAAAAGCAGGAACCTATATGGTGCAATTTATCTTTATACTCCACACCAAACAGATCTTCAAAGGATCTTCTTCTTCTTCTTCTTCTGGGCAGTTTCCGCACGTAAGCGCTTCGCTTGTTGTACGTGAAATTTCCCAATGTTGCTCGCTACTCCAGCCATCCAAGCTCGTTCCAGAATCCCAGCATGCCGCCCAGGTTGCTGAGGATTTCTGGGATAGTGGCTGGTGATCCCAGGTAGATCTCGCGTTGCTCTGTCACGCCCGTGCACTCCAGCATCACGTGCGTAGGTGTTTCATTCTTCTCCATGCATGCTCTGCAAAGAGGGCTGTCGGTGACACCTATAATGGAAAGATGTCTGTTTAAGGAGCTATGTCCTGTTATGAGTCCCACCACCTTCCATCTTCAGAGGATGTACAGAGGGTACGCACGCGTTTCGTAAAAAATTGGCCGAATGTGTCACTTTTATACCTATCTTAGCCCCACCCACTTCAATAGTACCTCTGAACATGAATGAATGAATGAATGAATACACTTTTATTGGACACCAAAGAAAAAAAGTAGTTACAGAGATATAAATACATATAAAGAGAGTACAATTCGGTGGCCTTATCGCTACATAGCGATTTCTTCCAGGCAACCAATGGCGTAAACGAAAAAACATAGAAAAGAGGTAGGTGGTGCACCACACAAATAATATTTAAAATTATAAAAATATATAAATAAAATATATACATAAATATAACTATAATATATATAAATCTATTACATATAAGTACAAATAAAATATATAACATAAATACCTATATAAATAGATAACAAATAACATCCTTAATTTATATGAAATACATAGATAATTAAGATTACACACTTAAAATGTTAACATGTTTAATAAAGGTGAAGTTGATTACTTGATTTGTCCGTTTAGCAATTCGTACCTCCCATTCTTATGTTTAATAATTTCCAATTGTTACGTCAAATCAGTCTCAACCCTTTGTCGCAGGTTTGTAATATTTCGTACGAATGATTACTGGGTATGTTACGACCGCTGTCTAAAAGATGTTTTGCAAAATGAGATTTTTCAGGATGGTTATGAATATGATTGACATATGGTCTTTGTACCGGTCTGACCTTCATATATGGCGTATCTTACTGTACAATCTTTCCATACCTTTATAAATAGTTCTCAGTTTGTTATTTGTTCTAAAATCCACATGAACGCCATGTGATCTAAGTATCCTTGCTACACGCTCTGATACAGTTACTTCAGACTTGTCTTATACATATTCAGTTTGTCCATTGGTAAGGCGTATATAACCTTAGCAATCAGCCATAGCTGTTATTTTTTAAATTATGCTTTCAACCAAACCTGAATTGTAACGATTAGTATGTGCCACGTGACAAATGATATTTTACTCTTTACTATAATCCTAATTAGTTAATGATATGGATAGTAATGATATAAATACTTAATTATGAAATGCTCAAAGTTAATGATGCAAAGGATGACATGGTGAAGTTGGTATGGTATAGTTAGGTAGCCATACCATTTTTAGAAACCGAAAAGATACGCGGATAAAGTCGCAGTAACAACTAGTTTTAAATAAAAACCAAAACAATATATTTTTTAATCTATACTACGTTCTTACAAGGCTACGTCAAAGGTTTATTTAAGAACCTTGTAGGGTTATGTGTTTAATATAACTGCAATACGGGTTATCCCGCTACCAACTTGGACTACATTATCACTCACAACCGAGTGAGTTTGCAATCAAGAGCCAACTTGGACGACCTCCCTTGCACAGTGGTGAGCGCTGTGGTTTGAGGTGGGAGGTCGCGGGTTCGATTCTCGGCAGATGCAATTTGGGATTTTATTATTTTTTCTGGTCTGGTAGGGGTCTTCGGCAGTGACTGATTACCACCTTGTCCCCATAGACTACACATAGTGATTAAGCGTTGCGGTACGATGCCGGATCGTAACCAATTAAGGATAATGACATCTATCACAGAGATCTGTGTTTAAAAGAATTGGCACAAACCTTTACCTTTATATTATGTACTATCTACCAATAATAATAAAAGTGGCTACAGCGGCGGGAGAAAATGAGAGCGGAAGGAAACGTCAAGCGCGCGTGTGGAAATAGGAAATGAAAAGGGCATCGAATGACGTCTAGCAATATTCTACCACAGAAATATTACATTTGTTACGGTAATTTACATAAAGTGATATATAATAAAACTTTTAATTGTAGTTATTTATTTAGTTAGTTTTCTATCTTTTCTTGCATATGTTACCTTAAATCTGTATATTAATTTTTGAAGCAAATATTGTACCACTTTTTACGAAAATTTCTTTATTATAGTATAAAGGATTACGTTAACGGTAAAAAAGCTTGGGTGTGAACAATTGCTCTAACCAGGTTGCTTCTTAAATATTTTCAAATGACAATGTGAGATGGTGATAACAAAAAGAACACCTGGCTTAGTTTGTTGTGGGCTTCTTCTTAGACCAGGGTGAGTTTGGAACCCTCGTAGCTTTAGTTTTAAGTTTACGGATGTAGCTATCGCTATCACTACTCACTGCTATGTTCAAATTTTGTATATAATTAACGCATCAAAAGTGCCATCTTTATGCCTATTTGAAAGAAATATTTGACATTGACGATATTTTACACACTTGTAGTATATATAGAGGAGTGCATAGTGCTTTTTTTTAAATATGTTTAAATCAATAAAAAAACATTAAACACACCATCATGTATTTGATATTCACACGCATATATTTTTTTTCACACCCTTTATATTTTATAAAGGTTACAAAAAAAAAAAAAATAACATGTTTTCGCCTCACCTGTATATTTGTTTGTATGTAACATTCTTGTTTGTAACCGACTCCTTTGGAATTGATTTTGACCCTCTTGAAACGGTGTAATTTCGTTCAAACTTTGTAGATATATTGAGGACTGATGACAGTACACTAGTTTGATAAGATAAGATTATTCCATTTTTCAATTTGCAAAATAAGATTTTTGTTAACTTACATAATTTTCATTTTAAACCATTATCTTAATGCCTATATGCCTATTTGAATAAAGAAATATTTGACTTTGACTTTGTCTTTAAGCTTTAATATTCTGTTACAAGAGTGAACAAACTAAAAGCTATAAGACTTGTACAAACATTTTTTGATAAACGATTGGCGTAGTGGACAGCGACTGCTTTCTGAGTTTAGTGGAAAATGTTTGTGTGATGAACATGAGGGATTTTCAGTGTCTGGGTAAATTATTTTTTTTTGTTACACCATCTCACAGTAAATTTATATTAAGCTATGAAGCTAGAGCAATTCACAACCAAGCTTTTTTATCGTTTAAGTAATCCTTAATATTATAATTGGATTTTTCTGTAAGCTTACGTTTTATATAAACTTTGAACTTATTGAGAGACATCTCAAAGGTTTCATTTGTTAATTTGTTATAAAATAATATACAATTGCCTTTGAATGAATTATAGTCAAAGTCAAAGTCAAAGTCAAAGTACAGTCATACAATTTCAATAAATGTCTGATATTTACATCCCTACTAATATTATAAATGTGAATGTAAGTTTGTTTGTTACGCTTTCACGCAAAAACTACTTAACCGATCCTCATGAAACTTTGTACAGATATTTTTGGAAGTGTTAGAAGTAATATAGGATACCTTATATCCCAATATTAAGCTCGGTTCCGTCTTACGCCATAACTCCGACAAATTATCACCGATTTAAATAATTGTTTTTGTTCTATAGAGGTAGACTATAGAATTTTTGTTTAATTTTGCCCATACTGTGGTTTGAGATAGAGGACAGAACTCCTCAGCGGACAGCAGCAAACCCCTCATTTAAGGCTTAGCGATACTGAATACTTCAATTTTTTTTAGAACTGCAACTAAATTTAATGCCACATCAAAAAACAAAATCAAACGCAGACGAAGTCGCGGGCAACAGCTAGTTTGCTATAAAACATAAAAAATTCTAACATAGCTGTATTCTTTAAAAAAACTATAGGTAGATTATAATTTCTCTAAAGTCTTACATAATGCTCTAAAGTCGTACATAAACTCAATTTTATGCACTAATGCATACCATTTAAAGTTATTATTGACTTTCCGGCTTTGGATACCGAATCTTAAAGTGAGTGTTTTTTTTTATGCACTACGTTGTTTGTTAGTATGTTAAATTTTCTTTATCTTCTAGTTTATTAAAATGTTTTCGTCACACACACATTTCTTCAGGTTTCACATATCCACATATCTAGAATCAAAAAAAAATTAAAACTAAAAAAAAAAAAAAACAAAGGTATAGTCGGTTATTAACTGTCTTCATTGTCTATGCTCTAAAGATGAACTATTGGCGAGAAATCATGAAACTCGTAGTTTTTTTTAATCTAAATAATAAAAAGCAGTGATTTACTCGGTGATTTATCCCATTTTTATTAAATATATTGCAGATTACAATCTTGGCTTCCTTGTCGTGCTCGATGTGTTCAAAATCCGTCGTAGGAAACCCACAAATAGACACAAACAGACACTTCCATCGTTAGTGAAAAAAGAACCAGGAAGGCAGTCCTGCGGGATTCGGAGTTAAAAGTAATGGAATCGACTTTGACAGGTCCCGTCCCAAACCCAAATATATTACCCACATTCCATTCAATGATTTTTCTCAAATGTGACAAAAGTACGTTGAGAATCTACGATAATATGTTATGATCTGCTGATCTCTATTCTTTTAGACATAAATTTAGTTTATATTTTATTACTTTTCGTCCGCGACGTCGTCCGTTAAAAATTTTTATTATAAAAATACTTCTCGAGCAAATAAAAAAAATAGTCTACACTCTTCAGGATTGTTTGAAAAACGATTTTGGAACTATTGCATTTAATATCTCTAAAGAATTTTATAAAATCTACCAAACCCAGTTCATTCCCTTTACGAGTAGATCTTACAGCTACTCCTTCTTAAGCGTGGAGGTACGATCCCTGGAATTATGAATTTGGTAATTCATAATTGCTGAATTCTGGTTTGTTCTGTTATGGTAAATGACGTACCGCCAAAGATTTAGCGTTCAGGTACAATGTCGCATAACACATATCGTGGTAACCAATTCGAGTATGGGTTTAATATAACTGTCTTAAAGGTTAGCTCGCTACCATCTTAGGCTGAATTATTACTTACCACCAGGTTAGATTGCAGTTGATCGATATCTTGTAGCGAAAAAAACCTGCCATACCGTATCGGAGCAGCGTGGTGGTATATAAGAACAGAGACCCGTGACCAGCTGCGAGACTTTTATAGATTTATTATGAACCAGGCAATACACCCCTAAACTGTTTACTTGTATATTCTCTTTGAACAGCTAGTTATCTAGGCAGATATTAAATACACAGTCGATACTCCGTTCAAATTTATTAGAACTCCATACAAACAACAAACTTGTAAAATCAACACCAATTAGATATCGGGAACACCAAAGCGACGCGATTCACGAACCCCGAAATTGAAACATCGATACTTTGGATAATTTATCAAGAACTTGTTAAATTATGAACAACAGCAGCAACAACAACAGCCGAAAATCGAGATCAGAAGCAGACTTCACGATTTGTAGAGTCTGACTGTATTAATTTAATTAAACACCTCGGTGTCTTTATGCCCCAGTGTATATAGATAAGTAGAACAACCAAAATTAAATTTGCCATCTAAGAATCTAAAAAAGAAAATTTATCTTGATTTTACATTAATTAAATCTACTTATTAACAATGCCTAGCTATCAAAAAATCCATGTGGGTTTTTTTTAAGTTATTCCTTTGGGAACTTTTGAATGTTCTTATCAGCTGAAGTTGAATCCGTTCATTTACTGTGGCTTGAATGAGTAACATATATTCAAATTTCTACATCTTTATCTTTACACATTATAAAACAAAGTACAGTCCGGTGTTTGTAAGCTTAATTTTTTAGAACTATTGAATTTTAATGCAATTTTTAGCAATATATAGAGTGATTCAAGAGGTATGTTTGAATGCATTATACATGCATATTGAAGTAAAGAAACACCAAGAAGTTCAAGGATTTCTAAAGTGATGCTGAAAAAAACATTTTTGTGAGCTTGCCTTGCAACGATGGTATGCTTATCTCCTAAGAATAAGCCTCAGTAACCATTTTTATCTATAACATATCAAAAATAATCATGGATTATTTATAATTAATAATATTTTTTTTGGAATACAGTAGATATTATTCCTTATCAAAGTCTCCTCCCACACTGAGAAGAGATTTAGTCCACCACGCTGGCCCTAAGCGATTTGGTGGATTAGTGAACCTTAACGTAATAGTCTTAAAATTGATATTTTAGAAGTAACATTTACATTAGATATTTATTCTGAAAGTTATGTATACAAACAACGTGCCTGTGTCTAATTTTTTAATAATTTTATGCTACTCATTATTTTATACTGTGGCACATTGCATGACCATTACACAGTTAGAATATTGGTATTAATGAGAAATATAACTAAGTCGTAATTAGAAATTTGTTTATAATTAACAAATAAATTAACATATATATCATATTGATTCTCTCACTGCTATAAAACTTGTTTATCTCAATAATATTTCAGCGTGTAATAATGGCATTTATCAACAGCTTTTAGAAACAGCAGTTACGTTTTTTTATTGTTAGCCAACTAGCTGTTTCAGTCGCGATCGGTAACTATGTAGCGTAAATTTAGTACATATTATAAAACATCTATTATAAATAACCCGAAATTGGATCTTTTTTTTTTATTTATTACCAATCGCCATTTTAGGCTTAAAATATTAATCCATTCAAAAATGATAGTCATAATTAGGTCAAGTTTTTCTCACACGTATGAAGGTAATCTGGTTTATAACGCTTTAGCATTAAGTACGCCTTTGTAAGCTGTTTTATGGTTGTGCAATAAAGTTTTCTTTTTTTACGTATTAACTTTAAAACTTTTTGTACTTGCAACCACCACCTGTGTAAGATCCAAGATTAAATTCGTTGGTCTTTTAACAAGAATCTCGTTCTTTCTCTCTTTGTGAAGGCAACCTTTTTACATACTGAACGCAATGTTCTAATGAAATAATTTTAGACGTTTAAGTTACTTGTTCTTTTGGGTATAAGGGGATAAATTGTAGTTTGTCTCTCTCAAAAAGTACTGAAACCTTTAAGAGACCTGTCTGGCGCTGTGGCCTTATAAATGGTAATTCCCGGTTTTGGGGCAATAAAGGAATAAATTGTAGTTCGTCTCGTGCGAGAAAGTACTGAAATAATTGTAGACCTTTAGGAGGCATGTCTGGCGCTTTGGTCTTATGAGTAGAAAGTTGTCGGTTTCGGGGCAGTAAGGAAATGTATAATTTTTGTATTTTCTTTGATCTGGTTTGGAGGACGGGTTTTTCCGTGGCTAGTCTTACTATCCAGCGATTTACCGTTCCAGTAATATATTTAATTAAACACAAACTCCCTACTATCTTGAACATCATTACTTATCACTAGGTGAGATTGAAGTTGAAGGCGGAAAAAGTTTGAGACTGACTGATCTATAAAAGCAAACTACTGGATGGATTGGGCTGAAATTTGACACACACGTAGCTGGTATAACTAATCTTCTGTACCTGCAACAAATATCAAAAAAGTATATTTATTCATACCCTAATAATTTTGCTAATTTTGTGATTGAAATATCTGTCTAAACTGCTTTCAAAACTCGTTCAAAAAGATTCCAAATCCCTGAATTTACAGTGAAATGTGAGACTGAAAAATGGGAGGTACGCCCTCAGCTTAGCACGTATCCACGCCATATATTTCCCTCCGCCGAGATAAAAATCCATACGTTGTCGACTCCAAACCGCTTACTTCTGCACTGTTTTATTACCCGCAATGAAAAGGGTTTTTGAATCGGACCACTGTAAAAATCTGAATCTTATAGACAAAATTGCACACGTTCTGCAAATGCAAACCTGCAAAATTACTATCTAACACTTTCAATTTTGGAGTTAAATTCAAAGTATTTTTATCAGCTTCCAGATCCCTGGCGCAACGGTGAGCGCTGTGAATGTAAGTAGGAGGTCCCGGGTTCGATTCCCGGGAGGGGAGGGGGGAATTTTGGGAATTTATAATTTCCGAATTTACTATGCTCTGGTCTGGTGGGAGGCTTTGGCCTTACCACCTTAGTTACCACCCTACCAATAGAGACGTGCTACTAAACGATTTAGTGTTCCGGTGCGAAGTCACGTAGAAACCGATCAGGGTATGACAATCATACTCCCTAACAGGTTAGCCCGCTTCCACCTAATACTGCATCACTTACCAGGTGAGATTGCATCCAAGGGTTAACTTGTAATGGAATAAAAAAAACGTGTGTGTACTTATGTACACGCGTTAGAAATTATACTTTATTGGCGTAACAAGATAAAAATCTTTTCAAAATGGTTTATCTTACGCCTTATTCAATTAATAAAAAAAACACCGGAATGAGCCCGCAGACAATTAAAAGCGTACACTGTCAAATCTCTTTTTTTGTAAACTACAATGTTGACTATAGCTAACTTCAGGGTGTCGGTTTTTCGTGACGTTGTGTGCGCGTAGCATAAAAATTTACTCTCATCATTTTCCCTAAAGCGCCAAAAGAAGTATAACTTCAAAAATGATACAGTGCATTACAGCCCATTAAACAAACACTATTTCATCTTAGGTATACCCATAAACACTGACGCACGTAATGCTGCGATGCTTGGCTCCTTAGCATTACTCTCTGAAGCTTCCGGTGACCTGGGCAGCCTGCTAAGCTTCTGGAGTGAGCTCGGCTGGCTGGAGTGACCAGTGGCACTACGTACAACGGAAGGTTCTGGCAGACCAATTACGGAGACAGGCGCAGGAGAAGAAGAAGAAGAAGAAGAGCAGCTTGATTTTTTTGTTGCTTTTTTATGCTTTACTCTTGGTATTCAGTTTTTTCTTTACGTGATTTCTATTTGCGCACCTTGGGAGTAAAACCAACTCCTATACTGTCGCAGCAAGCGGCGTGTTGCTCTCTTTTGTGTTCTGCGCCCCCGCATATTTACTCGTGCGTTGTATTTATAGTCTGTATTTATTAATATAATCAAAGTCATAAAAATCTAATATTACTAATAATTTTTTGTTGAATTTTTATTCAAAGATATTCCGGGCTTCGCATATCGGCCTTTTTGGATTAATTGTTTTATAAGATATTCGAAATACACCCCGTGAACATTTTTTAACTGGCTAATAGTAATTATATACTCTTTGGCTAAAAGGAAAGACGGCGGTAAAAATGAATAGGCAGCGGAGTTTTAGTACCGAAAAGAGGCCTGGCTCTCTTCGGAATCCTAAAAACCATACGTTTGGATAACCGTATTTCGGTAGTGGGTTATAAATAAGTAATTCCCTTTAGACGTAACATTTTATCATTGGATGAGTTATAGTAAAAAAGCACTATACCAAGAAAATACTAGATGAAAGATTCTAAAGAATACAAAGTTAACAATGAGAAAGCTATATTTCGCTTCTAGCTGTACTACCCACGCTGAGTTAAACTTATCTAAGTCAAACACCCACCGACACATCTTTCATAAAGGTCAAGTTAAATAGTTTTCTTTGTTGACGTAATTTATGTTACGTATGCAATACAAACAATAGAAAAAACCGATTGCGTTTTTAATTAAGGTTTTTTTTTATTAACAACTGACGGACTAAGATGATGATCGTAAGAGGAAAAAGCTGGTGATCCACATGATGGTATGTGGAAACCATAGTCAGACCAATACTTCACGGGGCGTATATCGTACACGTCCTGCAACATGCCACCTTGTGTCCATTAGCCTGAGACGTAGGGTTTTTAGCTTCATATACCGTACAAGCCATCGAGTTGTGGAATGCGCTTCCTATGAACATACGGCAGTCAAAGTCACTGGCGATATTTAAAAAAGCCGTAGTCACTGGCGATATTTAAAAAAGCCGTAGTCACTGGCGATATTTAAAAAAGCCGTTAAGCTTTATTGTTTGTCCAACTGAAGGCGATGTTTAATAGTATTTATTTACTTTTATCTAAGTATTTATTATATGGTTTATAGTTTATCATTAGTTTTTTTTTAATATTTATTATATACTAGATGTATTTGTGTGTGTGTTTATGTATTAGTATTTAGATATTCGTGTGTATTTATTTTATATTTTGTACCACCTGCAGTTACTTCTCCTCTTTTTTTTCCTAATTCTAAGGTTGCCTGGCAGAGAGTAGAATACAAAAGGCGGCCTTATCGCTTACGCTACTAAGCGATAAGGCCGCCTTTTGTATTCTACTTCTATTTTTATGTTTCTTTTTTTTCTTGTATAGTTCTTAATGTGGTGTACAAATAAAGAGTTATAATAATAATAATATACCTACCTGTAATTACACAGGCAACCACACCCTTCAGACCGGAACACAGCATTGCAACAATGCTGCTTTGCGGTAGCAATAACTATGGCAGTAGTGTTACCCTGATAGTTCTTCTATAACCATACATTCTTCTACTAGAACGTTGATATAAACCGATGACTGGATTGGTTTATTTTCCAACCCAGGACTTCGAAACTAGAAAATTTTATTTATTTATTATCAAAATTAAGCTTAATTTGCTATACTCCGCGAAAAGCAGGAGAATCTGTATTCTTCAATCCTTGCACTACACACCAAACAGATCCTCGTCAATATACCCTCTACGCACGTTTCGCTCCGAAACCGTAGCATCCTCAGGAGATGTTACGAGATGTTACGAGATGTTTGTTAAGAGACTTTACAATGAATAATTGTTAAGATAATTAAGCTAATTTTCATAATATATTATGCATTTCCGCAAAGTAACACTTGCTTCTATCCAATATTTAAAAAAAAAATTAGTTCATAGCAAGTTCATAAATATTATAAATAAAACAAAACATTGTTTTCAGAGTTTTTAGAAATTAGAATTAATTCTTGAAATTCTTACCTGTCCAAAACAAGTAGGTTTTATAAACAAATTCAAATTCATTTATTTCAAGTAGCCTTATTTTATAAGCTTTTTTGAAACGTCACGTATGTATATTTGTAGTGACTCTACCACCGGTTCGGAAAGCAGATTCTACCGAGAAGAGCCGGCAAGAAACTATAAGTTACACCACACAGATTCTCCTGCTTTTCGCGGAGCAAATTAAGCCTAATTTAGATAATGTATCATGGATTTCGTGAAAGTAACGCCTGCTTCTATCCAATATTTATTTATTTATTTAAAACTTTTTATTTGTACACCACTACACAGTTAGGAAGATAAAAGACGAATAGAGAGAAACACAAAAAACTGGAGTAGAATACAAAAGGCGGCCTTATCGCTTAAAAGCGATCTCTGCCAGGCAACCTTAGGATTAGGAGACAACAAGAGCGAGAACAAATTTTGAAATCTGTTTTGATCTACCCTCCTATCAAATTAATTTTGTTTAAGTTTTATTTTTCATTTATTTAACTTTTCAGAGCAATACGATTTTTATGTAATAAAATATCACTTGCTTTGATGGTGAAAAAAAGCATCGTGATGTCACCTATATGCCTGAGAGTTCTCTAAAATGATCTCAAAGATTTGTGAAGCCAATTTATAAGTCCTAGCTTTTATTTTGTTTTCACTGTTTTGGACGCAATGCACTGCATGCTGCATGGCTTAATGAGGGTTCTGTATGTTCTTAACTCTGCGAGGTAAATCATTCCATCTTATAAAAAACGATAAGAAGTCATCAAAATTCAAAAAATTCAAAATTCATTTATTTCAAGTAGGCCTAATATAAGCACTTTTGAATCGTCAAGTCTTTCTGTTTGTATTGACTCTACCACCGGTTCGGAAGGCAGATTCTACCGAGAAGAAGCCGGCAAGAAACTCAGCAGTTGCTCTTTTCCAACATGAACAATTTATATTTTACATTTTAACATTCATTTTTCTATCTTGTGAGAGCTGAAAGCGCAGCCGGATGCTTCCAAGCAACCTTGTCATCATTTCACACTGCCCCAAATTAGTATTGCATCCGTGGAAAGCCGGGGCGGAGTATATGTGTAAGTTGAAGTTGGCTTACTAACTCTTTGAGTCCTAATAAAACATCCACTAAACTTCAAAGGTCAATTATATTCACACAAGCTTTTAGCTCCACTAGCAGCGTAATCTCTTCTGAACTGAATTTTAATCGTGACATTTACGTTTTAATGATTTTAAAACATTGCCCCAAAATATAATCACAATTCAGATTAGCATGTAAATCACCTTTATATGGCCCCAGCGCGGTGAGGGACGGGCACCAATTAAAACTTTAACGCGGAATACCACACCGATCCTCAATCTACGGAATAAAATTAGACGATAAAAAGAAGCTTTTACATCATCATCATCATGTCAACCCATTATAAATAAAATTAATATACTACGACAAAACACACATCGCCATCTAGCCCCAAAGCAAGCATAGCTTGTGTTATGGGTACTAAGATGACTGATGAATAATTATATGAATAATATACATAAATACTTTTAATATATAGATAAACACCCAGACACTGAAAAACATGCATGTTCATAACACAAACATTGTCCAGTTGTGGGAATCGAACCCACGACCTTGGCTCAGCAAGCAGGGTCGCTGCCCACTGCGCCAATCGGCCGTCATAATTTATTTCATTCATTTCGTCATTAAAAGACCGTGGTCCACAACGCTGGCCATCCATTTCGGTTTGGTGGTACAACCTTTGAGGTTTTGACGGCCGATTGGCGCAGTTTGCTGCAACCCTGCTTTCTAAGGCCGTGGATTCGATTCCCACAACTGGAAAATGTTTATGTGATGAGCATGAATGTTTTTCAGTGTCTGGGTGATTATATGTATTTTCTAAGTATTTATGCATATTATTCATAAAAATATTCATCAGTCGTCTTAGTACCCATAACACAAGCTACGCTTACTTTGGGGCTAGATGGCGGTGTGTGTATTGTCGTAGTATATTTATTTATATTTATATTTGAGAAAATTATGCAGAACTCTCAGGCATGCAGGTTTCCTCACGATGTTTTCCTTCACCGTTGAAGCATATGATATTTAATTACTTAAAACGCACATAACTTAGAAAAGTTAGAGGTGAGTACTGGGATTTGTACTTGGGCCCCCGGAAGGTAAGTCGAGCTCCTACCCACTGGGCTATCGACCTTTTCATACGGATTTCCTAAAACTGACTGACATGGGCTATAAATTCAGTGCGGTGCTTTAAAATTTTTTTATAATATAATCTATTCCACTACATTTAGCTCCTGAACGCAATCTGGTTGCAAGTGATAATGTAGTCTAAGATATTAGCAGGCTAACCTGTAAGGTAGTATGGCATTTATACGCATCCCATACACAAAACGCAATTCGTGCAGTTACGTCCATAGCGCTGGCTTTCTAAGAATGTGCTCATTTCTGATTAGATCACGTAGAAATACACTATAGCTCACTCCAGCCCCCGCTAAATGATTATAAACTTGCTTAATAGCTGGCAACTTGCAGAGTTGTGTGCGTTTTTAATTATTGCAACAAAATGTTTATTGTTATAACGGAAAAACTTCGCGAAAAACCGCATGTGATGTCTAGTATTTCGTTCTTGGCCAGTGTGGAGGACTACGGCCTTTTTCATTCTGGTCGGAGACTTCAGTAATGGGTATTGAGTTGATTTGAATTAAGTTGATCAAGAATATAAATAAAATGAAAATAAAAAGCCATTTATTTCGCATCACAAATCACAAATATATAAAATGTACATTGGTTTTAAGTTCTATTAGAGATATAGGATTAATTTCAATTACCGTGCATTGACTTAGGATAAGTTCCAAATTTTTCATCTCACTATTTTGATAAAGAATACTTTGACATTAATGGAGATGCATATGTCAAAGTATTCTTATTTTTATTATTTAAGATGTAGCTCTTGCCTTGCCATATGAACGAGTTTTCAACAGCTTTCGTGATTTACTCGTACGATAGCCGTATGAATGAATCATGAAATCTACATAAGTAAGCAGTGATGTATTATTCTTTGTGAATTACTGCAGTACATAATCCAGTTACTTTATTATTTAGTGGCATTTCGCGTGATGTTCCGAGAAAGTGGTCCCGACTTTAATAGTCAAGTTTAACTCGAATTTTATTGCTTGAGTTGACGTTCTATTCTGATAGCAATAACAATAGAAAATATTTATGAGAAAAACTCAATACAATATTTCTTTGGAATCCTGACCCCTAAACTAGGCAATCCCGTATCTTAATTTACCCTCAATCAATGGTTTATTGAGGTCTCTAATGGTTTAGTGGGAATTGCATGCTGAATAAAACGTGTGTGTCTGTTTATATGTGTTCGTGTGTTTGTGTGTCTGAGTGTGAGTGTGTGTGTGTTAACTTGTGTGTGTGTGTGTGTGTGTGTGTGATTTTTGTGTGTGTGTTTGTGTGTGTGCGTCTGCGCTAAGATATTTTCGTAAAAACTATAAATATTATTTGTGTATTCGTAAAAGCTTTTACTGTAAAGCTTTTTATAAACCTGCTATGAAATTATACATTAAACATAAAAAAACATCGCACGAAAATCGGCAGTTGAAATGGTATTAAAAATGCGAAATGCGATGCGATTCAAAAATCAGTTTTCCGAAATCCCTTTTCTATTGAATTGAATTTCTCCATTTTTTCGTTTTATTCGAACGCACGAGTGAAAGTTTGATTCTCAGTTTCCATTGACCGCACGTGTATGTTTTTGTTTGGCAAATTCCTCAAAAGGCCTTTTAATAGGAATAAAAGTTATCGAAACGCGAATTTGCATGTAAATCGCTTTGAAGCAGTTTCAGAGCGCGATGAGGGATGGCTCTCAATTAAACTTTGACACACAACGGTGGCATTAAGTTCCTACTCATTCTTAATGTTGTGAAATTAGAGCACGAGGGTTGGAATGATAAACCGAGCAGTAGAGTTGGCTCTTCCAACTAGTAGGATAGTAGGATTAAGTTAACGTTATGCTTTTCATAATGACCAATAACTTATTACCTGTCCACCATAATCCCTATCCCTATCCCTACTAATATTATAAATGTCAATGTAAGTTTGTTTGTTACGCTTTCACGCAAAACCTACTTAACCGATCCTCATGAAACTTTGTACACATGTTCTTGGAAGTGTTAGAAGTAATATAGGATAATTTTTATCCCGATTTAAATAATTATTTTTGTATTATAGATGTTATAATATGTGTTTCATTTTGCCCAAACTTTGTGTAGATCTGATGAATGTGGTTTGAGATAGACACCAGAACTCCTCAGCGCACAGCAGAAATTCCCTCATTTAAATAATAAATAAATAAATAAATAAATATACTACGACAATACACACATCGCCACCTAGCCCCAAAGAAAGCGTAGCTTGTGTTATGGGTACTAAGATGACTGATAAATATTTTTATGAATTACTACATAAATACTTAGAAAATACATATAAACACCCAGACACTGAAAACACTTATTGCTCATCACACAAACATTTTCCAGTTGTGGGAATCGAACCCACGGCCTTGGACTCAGAAAGCAGGGTCGCTGCCCAGTGCGCCAGTCGGCCGTCAAGGCTTTAAGGCGTTTAAGGCTTAGCGATACTGAATACTTTATTTTTTTTTAGAAATACTACTACTAAATTGAATGCCACAACAAAAAACAAAATCAAACGCAGACGAAGTCGCGGGCAACAGCTAGTAAATAATAATACTTTTTAACGAAGAATTAAATTCCATATATTGTAAGTAACAAAATTAACTTAGACCTATGCTAGTTCCCATTACACTACAAGGTACGGTTCCTTGCTTGCAGACTGGGAGGGCTTTAGGGCACCACGCTGACCGATGGCGTATTGGTAGACCAGTTTCATTTCATTTCCTTCAGTATATTTAAGTCATTTTAGTTTTCTTAGAGCAATCTCTGGTGCACCTTGGTTCCGAAACATTCGAAACACCGAATATCAAAGAGGAGGTAAACAAGAAAATCTAAGAAACAAAAGCGTGACTACGGAAACATCCCAATATCTTGGCTCACAGATTGCTAACAGACACAATACGCTTGAAATGATGGCACATACTAGAATTTTACGAAAGATTAACTTCAATTTCATCATCATCTTATCAAAATATTGGATAGAAGCAGGCGTTACTTTTTTTTTTTTTAATCTTTATTTATTTGGGACTTTTTTCCAACACGGATATGCCAGCCCCATTATCCCTTAAGTAACTAGGAAACAAAAAACCCAATAATTATATTAATATAAGGGAAATGTAACAGATACAATCTGTTATTGCTGCGTACGCAAAAATATCTCAACAGCATGGATTACTTCGCTATTATTCATTGTAAAGTCAACATCTCCTGAGGATGCTCCGGTTTCGATGCATTGCCGAGGATCTGTTTGGTGTGGAGTATACGGATTGAAGTAATTATAAATACCATACATATTCTACTGCTGTTCGCGTAGTATAGCAAATTAAGCTTAATTTTCATAATATCATGTTATCAACCCATTATCGGCCAACTACGAGGCATGGATCTCCTCCCACAATGAGAAGGGCTCAAGGCCATAGTCCACCGTGCTGGCCCAGTGCTGATTGGTGGACTTCACACACCTTTGAGAACATTCCGTGGAATTCCGCTTGCGTCTATCCAGTATGCAAGAAACAGTTCGATCGATGTCTAGGTAAAAGACCCTCTAATTTGTATAATACTTTTTAACGGTAAAAATAAGGTAAAACTTCATACTTTTCCTAAGCACGGATCGCCACAAATAGCTGTAGGTACTGGGACGCGACAAGTAAGAAAGATTTATGCTCATTACGGTTTTTTGCCGGCGTCCTTTGAGACTAAGCTTAATTAACGTTAATTTTTCGTCTACCCGGTGTTCCATTAAAGCCTTAGTGTGTGTTTCCTCTTATACAAAGAAAAAAAATGAAAAATAATACTTTTGATGAATCACTTTTGAAATGTCAAGTCAGTGTTTCTGGTGACTTTACCACTGGAGCGGCAATCTTATGGTAACGACATTCAGTGAATATATATTTTTTTTAAAGTATAAGTAGTAGTATTTGTATGTACCGACTTTTTACAGCAGAAAATTAAGCTTAATTTCCTATATTCCGCGAAAATCAGGAGAATCTGTATGGTGTAATTTATAATTTCTTCAATCTTTTCTCTACGCAAGGCCGGGACAAGCCAGACTGCGTATATAATAGTTTGCAAAATCTTTATAAATATATGTATATTACTTGTGTGCGTATGTATGTCACTGAACTCGTCCTAGACGGCTGGACCGATTTTGATGAAATTTTTTGTGTGAGTTCAAGGGGATTCGAGCATAGTTTAGATTCACAACTTAGTCCACTGGAATATGTTTAAAAAAAAATATCTGCGGTACGAAGTTCGCCGGGACAGCTAGTATACATATATATTTGCAAATATATATTTATATAAGAAATAACGTTATTTAATAAAAAAGAAATAAGCCCGCCACCCAAAACCTGTGCGAACAGAGAATACTTGTGCCCAGTAATGCGACTTTTAATGTAGCGTATTAAGAATGATTAATAGATGATAAGATTAAGGTTATAAAAGCGCAATTATATATAACACGATTGAATTGTGAAATTGTATGGAAAATTTCCAAAGCAAACGTTTTTAAATCTACCATAATAAAATTATCTAAACGACTACAGCAAATCGAAGTTTTACAAATAAAGGTGAAACTCTGCCTGTAGATTTCCAACATTTTTGAATTACCATTTCTCTTCGCGAAAGCTCTTTCTTTTGTCGATGCGAAAAAGTTAGGGATAAATGGATTTTCTATTAAAAGTAACGGGGGAAAATGTACCAGGAGTTCATAAATTATCTCAAGGTTATTCTTGATTCTCAAAAGAGGTATTTAACTCATGTCATCTTGCTCGTCGTACGTAGTCTAAAATGATGCATGTTTACTGCTGCTAGGAATTTCTACACTCCATTGTATCCACTGGTATCCAGCGGCTTTTGACTAAAGAGTGAAGAAAAAGAAGAAGAAACACTTTATTGTAAACATACATATAGGAAAAGAAACATTAATGAAACAGTAAACAATGTAGACATGCAAAGGCGGCCTTATTGCTGCAAGCAATCTCTTACAGGCAACCTTTGTAGAAAGGACTTAGAGCAAGAGAACATGATAGTGCCAAGCGTGTTGTAATATGTACATAAATACCAAAATGTATAGATACTAATACATAGATAATTTAAATAAATATACGTCATATTTAAGTATAAAATATACATAATATATATAAATATATAATATACATATTATATAAAAGTAGATTTTAATACATATTTAACAGACAGTAATAAAGCAACAACTTCAACTGCCAACACCCAAAGAGAGGTAGTAGTCCTTCAGACGACTCTTAAATATAGGAAGGGAATTACTTCCACGGATTTCAGCAGGCAGATTATTCCAGAGCATAATTGCCTTGAATTAATTGAGTTGAAAGAATTACCGAAGAACTTCGTTTTACAAAGAGTACCAGACGGTTACCGAGGCGGGATCGAAGGTTGGAATGAGTGGTGGGTCTGGAATGAAGACTGTCTTATCTTGCACAGAGACCACAATGTTACGTTGGTAACAGATGCCGTAATATTGCCGACCCTGAAGATAAAATCGCGGCCGTTCATGAAAGCGCTAGATATCGTTAGATTTAACAGTCATTTTACACTTCCAATCAATATATGTTCCAGAACGGCCAAAGTAAGGCAAAAATTGTCGGATGATTTGGTTTGTAAAGTTTTTTGACTCGATCTGGTTTTGCCTTCCCACTTTTAGAACTTCGTTATGAATATGTAATGTAACCTACAGCTACTCGGTCAAACGAAATATCAATCAATTATTCAAAATATTTCACGTTGCAGCTGAATTTTTCGAACCGAGTTTTTGTCATTAGGCAGAGCGGAAGAGTTAGAATAATTTATGGTACGAGTATTTACATCGTCACCCTCTCAACTGTTAGTCACTGATCGACTATTTTGTATTAATTTTATGCTTTTCAATTAATGTTGCCAACTTTAAATCCCTGGCTGATTGGTAACATTTATTTAAGAAACGCATTATTTTAAATGAAAATAAAAACGTCTAGATTTGATTTGCCATATGTAATAGTTCCACGAAGGTGAAAGCAATATTATTTACCCAAATGTAGAGCTTTTAGGGTCTGATCTTATAATTCTTAAACTTGAAATTAAAACTACGAGGGTTCCTAACGCGCCCTGGTCTAAGAAGAAGTCCACAACAAACTTAGCCGGGTGGTCTTTTTGTTACCACCATCTCACAATGTCATTAGAAAATATTTAAGAAGCAACCTGGTTAGAGCAATTGTTCACATCCAAGCTTTTTTATCGTTTACGTAATCCTTTATACTATAATAGGACTTTTATATAATCTTTCGCTTAATACAAACTTTGAACTATTTTAGTGACATCCCCACGATATCAACCGGTAATTTATTGTAAAATAAATACAATTTCCTTTATATACAATAATAGCTGAATGCGAATTCTGTATGTTCCTAGTTCAATGGAAATAACATTACAAATCTTTGAATATCTTGGCTTTTCTCTGCTGTGATATGCATGCAGTGGCGTGCATGTCACAGCTTGTTGAAATCGGCAACGGACTTTGCGGATGGTAGGCTTTTAATAACTCTCCTTAAGTTTTTTATAACTCGTACTGGAGATTTTCTTCATTTTATATCATCTACCCCTTACCTACCTCTACATACCCTGTGCATACCCTCTATGCACGCCACTGTATGCATGTTTGTATCCCTACTTCACATAAACCTTCCTTTTGGATTATTATATATATTGTCTGTAAGCTGCAATAAAGTCCGGTGCCAATTTGAACAGATCTAAGCGTACAAACAGCGGGAGAGCCTTTGTTATATACTATGTAAATATAAACAGTATATCTTATGTTTGCATGCTGCAAACATAAGATATACTAACTACTTCACTGAAGCATTATCCATATTCTTTTGTATATATGAAGCCGAAGCCGAAGTGACATCTGCGAAAAGTTTCACTTTGAGACCACAGAGGTCTCTAAAATCGTCTCAATCTTTGCTAAGGCCCCGCATATCGCCCGTTTACTCACCAGCGCGTACTCGCAACAAAATGTTTTGCGTGATAATAAAGTAGGATGAAATATTTTCTTTGCTGAATTTATTTATGGACCTCCACGCTCGGATCGTGAGTAGATTTAGGTTGTGTTATATACACAAGAGTTTATTTTTAATCGACCCCAAATAGGGAGACGTTTATAAAATCTATAAAAGAAGTGCGAATAATATTATGTTTACATATGAATTAAGAATGATTTATGTTAGACCGTTGCGGTCTAACATAAATCATTCTAACTAGTCGTGCCTGGTACGAGATAAGGGCGAGACACGGAATCATAGCTTCACAAAAATTGTGTGTGTCTGTCCAACTCGTGGTGGACCACAACAAATACCCAGCGCTTCTAAGTTCCAGCCTTTTCAGCACCGTGGGACCCCAACATCCATCGGTTCTAAGAGCGTGAGCCCATTGCCACTTCAGCTTATTTTGACGGCTGACTGGCGCAGTGGGCAGCGACCCTGCTTTCTGAGTCTTGTTTGTGACATGTGTGACATATAAACTGTTTCTATGGTTCGCGAGCAACAGCTAGTTTGTAACTATGTATATAGAATTAGGTAAAGTATAAATAAAAAATAAAATAATTTTATACAAAAATTGAGATTAAAATAAAATGGACATAAGTATTTAACGTACTTATATCTTATGTAGTTTATTACCATAATTGTCTATTTCACGATCCCGTTTTCTGTTACACGATTCTTCAATCAAAGTTTGTTTGGAGGAGGTATCGCTTTAAGCGATAAGGCCGTAGTTGGGCATATATAATTTTTACTTTGTTTTGTTAACCTTGTTTTGTTTTACTATTTGCAATAAATACTCTATCTATCTATGGATGTTGGCGTATTTTACCCCAAACTTTTTAACTTGTTTTATAACAAACAATAACCATAGCAAACAACTCCAGTCTAATGCGTAGACACAATAAAATAAGTTTTGGGATCACAAACACAACTAAAAATAAGCCCGGGACTCCTTAAAAGGGACGAGTTAGCAAAGCGAATATCATACAAAACAAATATTCGTTCGTCCATTATTTGAATATATTAAATGGAAAACTTTTGAACCTTTTGTAGAATATTGGAATTTTTCTCCGTAGTCGATTCTCGGTTTGGTTAAATTTTAGAATTGATTACTTCTAAGTGTCATTTCCTGAATATTGACCTTATAAGAAGTTGCTGAGAGATTTAGCGGGCGATGGAGACAGCAATCTTTAGAGTATCCTTGGATTATCGTTATAGCTCTTTTTTTAATATATATTTTCTTCATTTTCTTCATTTAAACTTTCTTAAATAAATAAATAAATATACTACGCCAATACACACATCGGCATCTAGCCCCAAAGCTTAGCTTGTGTTCTGGGTACTAAGATAGCTGTTAAATATTTTTATGAATATAATATACATATACACATTGAAAACATTCATGTTCATCACACAAACATTTTCCAGTTGTGTGAATCGAACCCACGGACTTTCTCTCAGAAAGCAGGGTCGTTGCCCACTGCACCAATAGGCAATTGACTATACCGGCGATCTAATAGAATTTTAGATCACAAAATCTACTATTGCGACTTAACTATTATAGTTAGATATATTCCCTGGAGGATTTTTTGTAGGTAATAAGTACTGCAATTGTATGTATCATCAAAGGTTTTAGTAGCGTACGCCAAATAATGAACTTATGGGCAAAATTTTTCTACTTTGGGTTTTATTATTTTTTAAATTTTAATCGATTTTTAAAAAATCTCCAATTTGTTTATAAATAAATATTAGCATATTTAATACGAAATAGTCTATAATCGCTTTTGACGTTTAATAATTTTGTCAATCTTATTACCCTCACCAGCTATTTCCATAGGTTAACTACCTTAACTGTAAAAGAATTGCAACCAAGAAAATGATTCAGAAATTATAAATTCCCAAGCTCACCGGAGTCAAACCCGGGACCTCCGACTTATAAGAACACATCACTCACCCATATTTCCATTCAATCAATCAAATCAAAAACACTTTAAAGACAAAGCAAAAAAAAACAGAATAAATTGAAAGAAAGAAAAGGTACAATATGCGGCGTTTTCGCTTAAAAGCTATCTCAACCAAGCAACCTACCAAAGTACATAAAGTTAAGAAGACGGGTTATCACACACGTGCTGGGCGCTGGCCTCCTCTCTCATAAAAGGTTTTATTTTTTTGACCCACGAGGCTGCTCAAATACAGATTGGCGAGTGTTAGACGTAATACGAAGGCAGCGGAGAGTAAGAATCAAAAAGATTTAAATTTCTTTTCTGAAATTCCTTATCTGAATTCGCTGAAAAGCTGCATACAACGAAGCTACACAGCCGGTATTGTACCGTGCATCCATCTTGACATTTTGTTTTTTCATTTTCATAATGGACTAGTATGACGGTTCTAGCTGGGGTAAAGATAACCATACAGATGTCCGATGACATTGTAGTAGTAGAAGATATTTTTGTGACAGGGCTCCATTTCTGGGGGACATTTCTGACATAAATCAGCATTATTGTAGCCAAGCAGTTGAAGTTTGTAGTTTCATGAGGCTTAACACCTACGCCTCATATTTTTGTACATATATTTAATATGTCATGTTTAATATGTACTATGTTATATTTTTATTTTATGTTAATTTAGTTTAAAATCCCAATGTTTCGCTAATGTTTGTTGTACCACCTACTAATTTCGTATAGCATTTTCTTGTATGCCTTTGGTTGCCTGGAAGAGATCGCTATTTAGCGATAAGGCCGCCAAATTGTACGTTCTACCTTATTGTGCTGTTGTATTTGTATCTCTGTGAATTCTCTTTTTTCTGTGGTGTACAATAAAAGTGTATTCATTCATTCATTCAATCATGATGAATTTCTTAATGACAAGGTTACCTGGAAACAAGCCGCTCCGCTTTCATCTCACACAAGATAGAACAAAGATTGTTAAATTGTAAAATGATGTTGGAAAAGAGCAACTGCTGGGTTTCTTGCCGGCTTCTTCTCGGTAGAATCTGCCTTCCGAACCTGTGGTAGAGTCACTACAAACAGGCATACTCGACGTTTCAAAAGTGCTTATATTAGGCCTACTTGAAATAAATTAATTTTGAATTTTGAAATCGATGGGCGGCACTTTTGCAGGACGTGTCCCTCGCATACCCTGCGAAATTTTGCTCTGATTATGCGTCTAGCTAAAGCAATAAGGCAAGTGTAGCATGAAGAAAGGAACCATGCTGACCTCAGTAGTAAAGGACTTGTGTAGCCTATGTGTTTATAGTTTATGTTGCTACGCCAACTAGACGGCGCCGGCATATCCCACGGATCAATGGCGCCGAATTACTGTATTTCTACTTTATACTGTGGTACTAGCACAGTTCGCTTCTATTATAAAATGTAAAATAGAGGTCTCTCACTTCAAGGTTGTGCACATCGCAAGCGATTCTGATCTCCTAGTATCGGCATACTTTAACTTAAAAATTAAAAAGACCTTTGCCTTTAACTTTAAAATTTTACATTATGCTTACTGGACTCGGTGACATTAAAGCAACGCAGTAAAGAGATAAATAAGAGGGACGGAGAGAAATCCTCGCTGTCCCACTAAATTTGACTGATGATTCCGTAACGAACAATTATAAATAAAACAGTTTCAACTATGGTAGCTGAGTGTTGTATGTATAGACAGACTTGATACGTACAAAAAAGACAACTTTGGAATAGTGAAGCGGTGTTTGGTCGCGCTATGGGATCAGAAAGATGCTATCAGTTGACAAACACTGCTTGGCTGATCCGTAAACAACGTTTATTAAGGTGCCAAGTGCTGCTAAATATAAAGGAGAGAACTTTTAATAAGAATTATTTCCTTGTAATTTGAACTCTCAATCAATACAATTTACTCAATAAAATTTTACAAAGTTACCTCTTTTTTAAAATTCGAATGTTGATTTCGTTTACATTAAAATTTTGGTGTAATAGAAAATACCACACTGCTACTACTACATGCTATTACTGAGCATTTGAGAAAACAATATACAAATATATACAATATACAATAGAAAATAACAAATATCAGGTAAGAGGTACCTTTGCATTTAAAGTACATCAACGGCGTTATATTGATGATGCTGGTATGAGGGGTTACTAATATACTATACACAAATTAAGTCACGCCGATGATGTACAAAATATATCAAATAGTCATTTTTTATCCTTTAAATGCAAAGATACCTCTTACCTGATATAAAATATTAATAACGATTATGGATTATATTATAAAATTTTCTTCGCGAATAGGTCTCTAATAGAAGATCAAAGAGATTATATTGTTGATAAAATTTGACGGCCGATTGGCGCAGTTTGCAGCGACCCTGCTTTCTGTGCCGAACCCACGGGGTTCGATTCCCACTACTGGAAAATGTTTGTGTGATGAGCATTAATGTTTTTCAGTGTCTGGGTGTTTATATGTATTTTCTAAGTATTTATGTATATAATTCTTAAAAATTTTCATCGGTCATCTTAGTACCCATAACACACGCTACGCTTACTTTGGGGCTAGATGGCGATGTGTATATTGTCGTAGTATATTAACTTATAAAAATATATATATATACCAAGTTAAATTATGTTCGACCAAAATTACTTGCTATATATAGGCTATTTATTTAAGCCTACGTATCGAAATACACAGACCTCTCTTATTGATTTCGGATTGCCGACATAATATTCAATTGGAAACCCATTTCATTTAAATGCGACAAGTTTTGTATTGTTTTGTTAAGCCTTTATCTCTTTGTACATATATTTAATTTCTGAGTGTGTGCATTGGACACGCAACTGATAATTACATTATTTTAATGTTTTGCAGCCCAGTGAGTAGGACTCGAAGCGGTGATAGCCCAGTGGGTAGGACTTCGACTACACTTTTGGGTGGGCGAGTTAGAATCCCACGCACTTAACTTTTCTAAGTTATGTGCGTTTTAAGTAAAAGAAAACATCGTGAGGAAACTTGCGTGCTATTTTTCCGTACTGTTTTCAAAGGTGTGTGGAGCCCACCAATCGGCACTGGACCGTGGTGGACTACAACCTTAACCCCTCCAAAATGTAGGAGATGACCCGTGCCCTATAGTGGGCAAGTCATGGGTTGATATGATGATGATAATGAATGTTTTGGTAAAAAAGGAAATATTTCCAATGTTTACGTAATAAACCTCTGCCTTTCAAACTCTTTAGAAAGCTCTAGGAAAAAGGATCTTCTAATAACGTACCAGTCGGACGACATCCAATCGGATCTGTAATCTCACGTCATGGCTATGAAGTAAACACGAAAGCTTTTGTGAAAGACTTGTATCCAGTACCATATTAAACGGGTCAGATTTTTTTTTGGTCTGTAGGGAGGCATCGGCCGTGGCTAGTTACCACAACGAGCTCCCTGGCGCATCGGTAAGAGTTCTGAATTTAAGTTGGAGGTCCCGGGTTCCGTTCCCGGGGCAATTTGAAAATTTATAATGTCTGAATATTCTCTGGTCTGGTCTAGTGGAAGGCTTTGGCCGTGGCTAACTACCACACTAGTGACAAAGACATGCCGCTTAGCAATTTAGTGTTGAGTGCAGTGGCGTGCATAGACGGTATGCACAGGGTATTCAGATGATATAAAATGAAGAAAATCGCCGGTACGAGTTATAAATACTTTAGTGTAGGCTTTTTATAACACTTACAATGCCTCTCCTAGTTTTTATCAAAACCGTACTGGAGATTTTCTTCATTTTATATAGATAGATAGATAATTTTTTTATTGCACACAATTAAGGTATAAAGATAACATATGTTGAAAACATAAATACTATAAAAATAAAAATGTGCAAAGTGTGCAAAAATGCTTATCGCTTTAAGCGATCTCCTCCAGACAACCCTTAATGAAAGAAGAAAATGATAATGGAAACGGGATAGTGCAATTTTAAAAATATGTCATTACATAAACTACATACAACAATAATACACAAATAGCTAATACAAATACAAATAATATAGAAATTATAATATACAAAAAATACACAATTTTTTTTTATAATGTGTATGTGTGCATACCCTCTATGCACGCCACTGATTAAGTGCGATATCGCGTAGGATCCAATTAGGAGTATCACTACCATACTCCGTAACACGTTAACCCGCGTCCATCTTAGACTGCTTCATCACTTACCACCGACAGTCAAGGGCTAACTTGTAGTAGAATAAAAAATAATAAAAATACTTCCTAACAGGTTAACCCGCTACCATAGTCAAACTCAAAGTCAAATTACATGTAAAATATGGCATAGGAGTGAGTTGATGGCGATAAATAAATTCGTCAACTTAAAACTAAAGCTACGAGGGTTCCAAACGCACCCTGGTCTAAGAGAAGCCCACAACAAACTTAGCCGGTTGTTATTTTCTTTATTGTAATCACCATCTCACATTGTCCTTTAAAAACTAATTTAAGAAGCAACCTGGTTAGAGCAATAATTTACACCCAAGCATTTTTATCGTTGACGTACACAATGACGACATCTTAGACTGCATCATTGCATACCACCAGAGTCAGAGAGAGAGTAATGAAAATAAAAATACCCTACGGACTAAGATGTCGAAACCGATAAGGGATATGGATTAAATCATACCCCATCACAGGTTAGCCTGTTACCAGCCCAGACTGAGTCACAACTTATCACCAGGTGAGATTGCAGTCAAGGGTAAACTTGTAAAGAAATAAAGAAATAAGCTACGTAACTTGATAGATTGTCGGATGAGATTTTAATAGACTTCCGAATTACAAATTTTCTTTTCTTTGTGTTGATCTTCTCTTGAATTGGAAAGACAGGAATATCTCAATCAAGACAAAAGTGCATCTGGTCCGCGCACTTATTTTTCCTATATTTACGTATGCAGCTGGGACATAGCTCATTTAAGCAGCTGATAGACAACGTATAGATGCTTTTGATATGTGGTGCTGGAGGAGAATGCTGCGAAGCCCGTGGACAGCACACAGGACCAACGCATCGATATTGAGACAGCTTAAAAGTACAAGAAGGCTATCAACCTGTCTTCAGAGGATTCTCGAGTACTTCTGTCACATTGCCAGAAGAGATGGAGACAATCTTGAAGAGATAGTGGTCTCTGGCAAAGTGGAAGGAAAGAGACCTCGAGGAAGTAGCCCGATTCGTTGGTCGGATCAAATCCGCACTGCTCTCGACACCAAAGTGCATATTGCTTTACAGGTTGCTAAAAGTAGAGTCAAATGGCACAAAATCGTCCGAAAGAGGTTGTAAGTGGAAGGGCTCACGACCCTCAGTAATGAGAAACACGACGTAGAGAGAGAGAGAGAGATCTTCTCTATTTTATTCACTTTTTATGGTCTTAAATTTAAGTAAATTATCGAGATTCCAGGAACTCGTACTAATGTGTTAGTACGAGTTTCTGGAACAATGACATAACAACTTTGAGTGCGACAACAGGCAAAAGCTAAATTAGAGTCAGTTTTATTACAGGATTATAGTAAGTCGTAAAATTGTAAGCAACAATAAAACTGGTTATGTTGTATGCACGAGTATTATGTAAATGTGTCTACATTGTACATACTGAGCTGTGGCCAAAGTGTGCTGTTACAATAATTGTATAGCAGTGGTCGGCTACGACATTAATGAAGATGACAAACTCCAACTTTCAATACAGTGTGCATTATTCTACTAGCCAAGTCCTTTCATTTGATACTCATATCGAGTGAGTTGTGTAAATAAGGGCATTTGCCATTTTGTAGTGGCGGCCATCTTGGATTTGGATTTTGTCATAGTGTATAGTATTCTACTAGTCAAGCCCTTTCATTTTATATTGAGGGAATTATGAAAAGATAAGTAAATCCACCGGCACGCCTGAGAACTCTCCATCGTAATCTCAAAAGCGTATGAAGTCTAGCAACTAGCAATTTGGCCAACGAGGTAGACTATGGCCAAAACCCTTCTAATTTTGAAAAGAGAAGACTCAAAATTAGAAGATTCTCTCTCTCTCTCTATTCTCCTCTCTTTTCAAGCTAAGTTTGTTGTGGGCTCTTCTTAGACCAAGGCGCTTTTGGAAACCTCGTAGCTTTAGGTTTAAGATGGCGAACGCCAACCATCTGTTGGGCTAATTTGTGAATCTAAACCATCCAGGGTACCACCCAAACGTATACCAAACAATTCATTCAAATCGGTCCAGCCGTCTACGAGGAGTTCAGTGACATACACACGCACACAAGAAATATATAAATTACCCGTACCCAGCCCGCTACGCCGGGCTAGATTTTGCTTTATTTTATTTAAACAATAAACTTACATCATCAAATTTTTAATCATCATCAAGTCTCATAATATATTAAATCATTTATTTCTCTCCGTATTCATTCTCTTCTCGAGCGGGTGAAGATCATTATCTACACTCATGTACACCCAACAATAGAATATCATCATAGTAAATAAACGCTGTATTTGACAGTTCAAAAATAGGAGTGCTCCGATCGTCACAAAACTTTACAGGATTACTCGCCAAGTCAATCCCGAGATTGCCTAAAAGTTTCATTAAAATCGGTCCTGCCGTTTCGGAGCCTATACGGAATATACCCAAACACTTTCTCTTTTATATATATAGATTTCACTGAACTAACAGTTAGTTCAGTGAAATCTATATTTATAATCTATATTTTTCTGTGTAATTATAGGAAACCTTCTGGTATTTTCCAAGCATTCCCGTAGGTAGGTACTTACACGAGGTGATGTGGCATAGAATTCAAATTAAATTTACTATCTGATACTCGTTCTACGTAAGCCTTAGTTCTACCTATATTATTATGCAAACTAGGCCTTCGGGGCTCGTAGCTACCTTGGTACGTGTGGAAAATATAGAACACTATCAAAACCACATTTTCTCGTAATTGTTTATTATTAAATATGTTATTACATATACAACGGGTGACCGAATTACGAAGTACTGTTGAAGTATATTTCATAAGGAAAAACAGCCTGTAAAAAAATGTAATTAAAAGAAGAAATTTATGTAATTGACGTAATCGAATTCTGAATGTTTTTAATTATTTTTAAGTTAAGATTTGCATGCCTTTAAATGGGCTAAACATCATATAATACATTATAGATGTTACAAAAATTATACAGAACAATAATTTTTGTAACATCTATAATTTCACATGTTTTTTTGCAAATAAATGATTATGATTATGATAAGCATATTTATTTTTGCACACAAACGAATTCAAAAGTCAAATTCAAATTCCAAATTCAAAATTCATTTATTTCAAGTTTTGAAGTACTTTTGAAGTATCCAGTATGTCTGTTTGTAGTGACTCTGCCACCGGTTCGGCATGCAGATTCTACCGAGAAGAGCCGGCAAAAAACCCAGTAGTTGCTCTTTTCTACCATCAACATTAAGAATATTTTTTCTATCTCGCGGGAGATGAGAGCGAAGCTGGCTGCTTCCAATCTACCTTGTCATTAAGAAATTCATTAAATGTATAGTAACCTCGCTGTATTAGATGTGTTTTTACACATTTTTTAAATGTATGCAACGGTAGGTCCAGAATTACCTTAGGAATCATGTTATAAAAGCGTATACTCAACCTTACAAAGGAGTTATGTGAGTGTTTACTTATGGCAACCGTATTGAAGATAAAAAACCGATCATGATTACCTGCAGTATGTTATCCTTTTGTTTTCCTTATCTTAAGGTTGCCTGGAAGAGATCGCTACCAAGCGATTAAGCGTCCTTTTGTATACTTCTTCTGTCTGTGTTCTTTTGTATACTTCTTTTGTTCTTCTTCTGTATTTTTATTTGTGTGCAGATAAAGAGTATAATTATATAAATAAAAATAAATAAAAATGATTTTAATTTTGCATGTGATGTTAGGGCTGTATCTGATTTTGTTCTGTAAAAACTATGGCAGCGATTTACTCAAAAGCTATTAGTTTTCTAAGTCTCAGAGACATAATGAGCCTCTAAAGCCTGTAAAGTATTATGTAGGTTTCCATTTACACGTTGTATACACTATAATATTATAATCTTGCTATTTATTGCTCTCGGGAAAACTATTTGTATGCTAAACTTCATAAAGGTAAGAATGAAATCTACTACCAATGCAAGCAAATATATTATCAGAGATACAAATAATCTACAGGTATTCCAATATGAATCAGCATTACACCTACAGTTTAAGTATGTTGTTTGTATGTTCTACAAGTTGTTGAAATACCATTAATCACATATGAAGATGATAGGTAGACATGCGTTATAGCGGAACACAACATTCCTTAATATGTAACCTTACTAGACTTTACGTATATATATAAAAACTAGAAGACCCCAGCGCCATCTGTCGGGCTGATTTGTGAATCTAAACCATCCAGGGTGCCACCCAAACGCATACCAAAAAATTCATTCAAATCGGTCCAGCCATTTAGGAGGAGTTCAGTGACATACACACGCTCACGAGAAATATATATATATTATATATATATATATATATATAATATATAAATATGTACATGAGTTATGAGTTTTTTGTTTATATTAGTTTGTGTTTTATATGATTAAGTGGTTTATGGACTTCCTTCCGACCGTACCGAGTTCTATCTCCGGCTTCTTACCAACTACAAACTTTTCAGAGTTATGTGCGAGTAATTTAAGTAATAAAAATATCACTTGCTGCACGTTGAAGGAAAACATCGTAAGGAAACCTGCGTGCCTGAGAGTTCTACATTATGTTCTTAAAGGTGTGTGGAGTCCACCGATCCGCACTGTACCAGCGTGGTGGACTACGGCCTAAGCATTTCGTATTCTGAAAAAAGACCGGTGCGCTGTAGTGTGCTGAAAATGGGTTGATTATGAGGATTATATGAACTTATTACTTTCTCCGCGTTTATTTTGATTTTTCAAAACCATTTACTTTACAGGGATAAAATGTATCATATTACCGTTTCCATGATGCAAACTAATTTGTGCAAAATTTCACCACGATAAGTTAATCAGTCAAGCCATGTAACAAATGCATTTTTTTTAAAACTCCATGGATAACTTTACCGTGACTAACTTGGGACTTTTAACTTTACCAGATTTCTGGGATGAGTTTGTGCACAGAATGGCAGCAGCTATACAGGTTAGTCCGCTACCACCATTGACTGCATCATCATTTACCACCAGGTGAGATTGCATTCCAGGGCCAAACTGTAGAATAACCGAACCGAGAATCTCCTGGTTCTGTAGTTAAACTCTTCTATATAACATAGATGTAAGACAAGCCGAGCTCATAAAGAGTACCTACCTGGCTAGTTTCAGCCTCTCAATTTGGTACATCGTAAATTATTTGCGGTCCGCACAGCTGTGACGTGGGTCTGGAATCCTTGTACAATCGTCCAACAAAGGGATATTGTCCCGACCAAATATAGACTCTATGCCACACAGAATATAGATCATTATACTCATGAGCATAATTGTCTGTACTTAAACATGTACCTCGAATTAGCTTTGTTGAAAACTGTCGCCTCAATTCCTCACACTGAAGAATGGTTGAAAGTCAGAATGGTTCAATTCGGAATAGGTGGTTTTGAATTAACCTGAAACGACTTCATTTATCCATTTTGTATCTATTCCTAACTATAATGAAACGAGGGAAATCTTCTCGAAATTGAGTCAGAATAACGCGACGAGGGTTCTGTATCTTAACTGAAATGTAAGATTAACATAGAACGGTTATGAATTCGGTTAAATTATAATTAGTCACTTGTTCGAACACCTTCCTTCCTTTATAGAGTTAACCTATTTAGAGTTTTTTTAAACAAAATTTACTCATCGGAACCGGAATCCTAAAAAACTAGGTCGAAATAACTTTCCATAAAAAAGTACCACTAATGCCACATTTATTTCGTGGCGGCGGCCAGCTTGGACCGATTTTATCAAACAATATAAATATAGCTATTAACACTCCCGACTTATTTGCCTTTCAAACAAAATAAAACAAAATAAAAATCGGCTTATCCGTTGGGGAAATGCCACAGACACACACAAACACATACACACATAGACACTTCCCATTTCTATCACCCCGTCATTTTTGCTGTGGGGGTTGGTAACAAATTTAAACGAAAACTAAACAATATTTCAAAATTGTTTCGCAAGAAAACATGCTCAGTGCGGTCTGGTGGAATATTCATGCGATGCTCCCGGGAAATCCCCCTGTTGTTGTTTTAACTATCATGCACTTTACAGAGGCTTAAGTGGAAATTGCAGGCTTTTCTATCGATGACAAGGATGAAATTGATTATAACTTTCGTATACAATAGCTCTACTTAACCACGCCGTACTAAGTCTGATATTAATTAATGTTACATATGCATAAACTCTTTCGGGACGCCACATACACATGCACACGCTCGCACAGGTACACACACAACAATTATTATGTTTCTTGCATGCTGAACTAACTGTATACTTTATTCATACAACAACTTGGTTTGGAACTTAATAGTCAATAGTCAATAGTCAATAGTCATTTATTCATAAATATTAATATTATACGTCACAAAGTAATTATGCAATAATAAATTGTCTCATGCAAATGTATTATCATAGCTTAAGTTTCGGAGGTGGGCGTGGCGGCTGGAACGCAGTTTTAAACTTTTCCTGACGCCATCGTCTCCGTTGTTATTCATCCAATGTAATCTGATCATAAATAAATGAATTTTGAATTACCATTATGTTCTTTAAACAATCAAACGATTAAATTGGCTAGTTTTTGACATTTCAAAAAGTTGCTCATCACCGTGCGTTGGAGAGCATGTTAAACCTTCGATCCTGTTATCTTCACTCATCATTATCCACTTACTACGATTATTGACGAAGATGGTAATGTGCTAACCTATTAGGGGTATGGCAGTTATACATACCCATAAAGTATACCCATACGAATAACCGGTTTCTACGTGACGTACCGGAACGCTAAATCGTTTAGCGTTCCGGTACGTCTTTGTCGCCTGCCACCCGACCAGACCAGATATAATTTCGAATTCCTAGATTGCACCTGCCGGTAATCGAACACGGTAACTGGCAATTAAAACCACAGCGCCAACCTCTGCGCCAAAGTGGTCGTCAAAAACTTGTTAGGGTACTTCGTTCCAATTTAGAGGTTGAATTTGAAAACCGACTGCCACAGCATAACAACGTACAGGGAAAATTTCCATTCAACTACACAAGCGATAATAAATCTCCCCAGGTTATTGAACAAATAGTACAGCCCAATAAATCCTAGCAAATAGCAGGCGAACTTCCATTTTTCATACACGCGAACGTCAGTTGTTTTGTCAGAAACAAGATGGCACGAGATAAATTCGTGTTAAAAACATCGATATACATAATCTAAGATAAGCGCGAATGACGGGGAAACAACAAAATGTGGGCCAAAGTTGAAAATAAACAATTGTTTAAATGTAAAAACTACGTTATCTTCTATGTTGTCTAACACAAATCATTAAATCTACAATCCATAAATATGCGCAAGAGTATTTGTTTTTTTTTTTATAAACTATATTATATTTTTTATAGCCCCCAAGTAAGCGTTGCTTGTGTTATGGGTACTGAGATAAGTGATGAATAATTTTTATTAATAATATACATAAATACTTATACCTCATATATAATTAAACACCCAGACACTGAAAAACATTCATGGTCATCACAAAAACATTGTCCAGTTGTGGGAATCGAGCCCACGGCCTTGGACTCGGAAAGCGGGGTCACCGCCCACTATCGCCAATCGGCCGGCCGATTTTTGGCTGCCGTTCCTTCACCCCCTTACTTAGCCCTCTATCAACTTGATTTTTTGCAAAGAGTTAGTTGAAAGGACGGAGTAACATACGCTACTTTTTATCCCACGAAAACAAACGGTTCTCACGAGATTCGTAATAAACGTGAATAACAATATAAATAAATGCATTACCGTACGAAAACTCCACAATGGCATTGAAAAATGAAAAGTCTTTTTTTAACATTCAAGGGTCTAAAAGTCAAGAGCTAACCTGTAGTGAAATAAAATAAAAAAAAAGCTTGTGTTTTGGATACTAAGATGACTGATGAATAATTTTGTGAATAATATACATGTATTCTTATAAAATACAGATAAAGATCCAGACACTGGAATTGGTGGACTCCACACACATTTGAGAACATTATGGAGCACTCAGGCATGGCAGTTTCCTCACACAAGTGATATTTTAATTACTTAAAACGCACATAACTCAAAAAAGTTCGAGGTGCGTGCTGGGATTCGTACGCGACCCCCTAAAGTGAAATCGAAGTCCTACCCACTAGGCTATCCCCGCTTCTCATGTAGTATTTTTATTAAAGTAGCTTCTGCCCGTGACTTCGTCTGCGGAAACTATTTGAGAGATCAGTATAGAAAGAACATGTCCTTTTCAATAGCATAGGTGACATGCATACCAAATTTCGAAGCGGTTCACCCGCGGCTTAGGCGTAAACTATTTTTAAATTTTTCCTCGGGAACCACTTAAGGAATCGGGATCAAAAGAAGCCTATGTTATTTTCTAAATTAAGGCTAAATTAATGCAAAATTTCATACTAGTCCGTTAAGCCGTTTTTGCGTGATTGAGTAACAAACATCCACACCTTCACATTAATAATATAAGCAGGATATTTTATATTTTATATATTACTAGCTTTTGCCCGATGTGGCATTAAATTTAGTTGTAGTTCTAATGAAATTTAAAGTATTCAGTATCGCTAAGCCTTAAATGAGGGGTTTGCTGCTGTCCGCTGAGGAGTTCTGTCCTCTATCTCCAACCACAGTTTGGGCAAAATTAAACACATATTATAACCTCTATAGTACAAAAATAATTATTTATTTCAGTTATAATTTGTCGGAGTTATGGTGTAAAATCGTCAAACACTTTCATCACCTCTCCCGAAGGAACCGAGCTTAATGTCGGGATCAAAAGTACTCTATATTACTTCTAACACTTCCAAAAATATGTGTACAAAGTTTCATGAGGATCGGTTAAGCAGTTTTTGCGTGAAAGCGTAACCAACAAACATACATTGACATTTATAATAGTAGTAGTGATAGGGATAGGGATAGGGATAGGGATAGGGATAGGGATGTAGTAGTGTAGTAGTATTGCGAATCTATTGCCGGTATGTCTCTTTCTATAAATTCTTCAAGAAGGGATTTGCGTGGTATTAGTTGATATTATTGATCGTGTAGCTCGCCTAGTACAGTACATTGTTAGACGTCAAAAAAGCAACTCACAATCAACTAATGGCTAAGCTCTTTCATAAATAATGATAGTTTGTGTCGCTATCATTTTTCTCTCGGAAAGGGTCTGCTTATTATTCAAACCCAAATGTCAGCCTGTCAAGGCTGCCAGTTTTTACATGGGATTGTCATCTGACTTTATCAAAGGGTGAAGAATGGACAAATAGAACGTAAGCTTATAGAAAAGTCCTATTATAGTATTAAGGACTACGTCAACGATAAAAATGCTTGGGTGTAAATTATTGCTCTAACCAGGTTGCTTCTTTAATAGTTTTAAATGACAATGTGAGATGGTGATTACAATAAAAAACAACCGGCTAAGTTTGTTGTGGGCTTCTTCTTAGACCAGGGCGCGTTTGGAAACCTTGTCGCTTTAGTTTTAAGTTGACGAACTTCGTTATCGCCATTAACTCACTTCTATGTCATATTTTACCTTAAATGTACGTATCAAAAGTGCTACGTGCCTATTTGAATAAAGAAATAATTGACTTTGACTTTGACTTTGATTTAAAAGGACATATTAATATCACGACCTTCCAAATATAATATTTCACTCATATTATAACGATATCTATGGTGTATAAAAACTATTTGTTTTCTTCGTGCATTTTCTTTACGTTTACATACACAACCTCTTATATTACATTTACCCGTGACTTCTTTTGCCTTAGGACTTAGGAGTCCAACTGCTGGGAGAAAGGCTTCTTCTCTCATAAATCTTCTATCACGTTGCTCTTCGGGCTAAAGGATTATTTTATTCTATTGACAATCTCCGTGAAGCAGAGGTGTGCGTAGTTTTCGGGTAACATTTCCGTTTGTACCGACAAATATCGACCCATGTCCAGCTCACTACAGAGCACGGGTCTCCTCCCACAATGAGAAGGGGCTAAGGCCGTAGTCCACAACGTTGGCCCAGTGCGGATTGGTGGACTCCACACTTCTTTGAGAACATTATGTAGAACTCTCAGGCATGCAGGATTCCTCACGATGTTTTTCTTCACCGTCGAAGCAAGTGATATTTTTAATGACTTAAATATAACTTAAAAGTTAGAGGTGCTCACTGGGATTTGAACTCGGCCTCCCGAAAGTGAAGTCGAGCTCCCACTGCGATATCACCGCTTTAACATAAGAATTTAGCAAGTTACATTCACCTTTTTTGCCAAATAAAGGTCAACTCGGAACATTTATATGCTAACTTCCAGTCGAAAAGGCGTTCGGAGGGAATTATAGCTCGATCCAGTTTCAGTCCTATTACTTTACGCAGTTAGGATATGCCTAGACTATACAAATGAGTTCATATGTATTTACAGCAGAAAAACTAAGTCAAATTTATACACAACAGAAAAATGTTTGGGTGATGAACATGATTTTTTTTCAGTGTCTGGATGTATATGTATAAATAAGTGTTTATGTATATAATTCATAAAAATATTCATCAGGCTTTTTTTTTTATTTGGTTCACCAACAGCTTTACATTACAAAAAAGCAATTTAATCTTGCTTATATAGTATGAAGAAAAAATGTTCAGCTACTTGTAGGTAAACACCGCATGCAAATTAATAGTGTTAAACTAGCTTACAACGACACAAAAAAGATAAAAGTATATCCAGTGTAGGCAACTTATAAAATTTCATTCAGGCCATCAAGTCAATTCGAATGATGTAGTACGGCTATTTTATTTTACCATAATAAGCTTACATTAATTAACTATATTTTATCTATCAAATTAAGTATAACTACATTAAACAAAATAACATTTCTTAAATATAGTTCAACGGGTACATACCACGATAATATTTTGGATTTGTCGATATTTCGACCCAGTTGCATGGATCGTGGTCACGACGGGACTGCGTAGGTACGAGATGTCAAATTGGATGTCACGGACAGATTCTGACTACCCGCTGTCGTGTTCTTTTTGTCACTGACAACGCCACTATTAAATTGAGAAGCTGTACGATACTTTCTTGGTTTGCATAATTCTACCACTGGATTCCACACACTTGCTTATTTAAAACCGTCCTCACGATTGAAGTTTTTGTGCTTCTGAATTTCAATCGCTTCACGAACTAGTCTTGGAATATAATGACGGTCGGTGGAGAGAACTTTAGGGTCATGTAGCTTTATCCAGTGCTTGTAGAATGTGCTGCGCAATCGCTGACTTCTGTGTTTTATTGTCTCTAACCGCTTTAATATGTTTGCGATCCGAGTGGCTATTGATCTCTTTGTTTGCCCAATGTAAGAGCTTCCACAACTGCAGTCGATCTTGTACAAACCGGGACACTGGTATGGTGAGCGATCCTTTGGAGAGCGCATCAAGTGGGCAATCTTGTGTAAAGGTGTGAAGATAGGTTTTATGTCATACCGCTGTTTAAGGAGTCTTCCAATCTTATCTGTCACCCTCCCTTACAAAAGGAAGATAGGCCATTCTCCTTTCAGCGTTTTTGTTTTCTTTATTTTATTGAGATATAGATATATTTATATGTATATATATATAAATTTAATATATATATATATATATATATCATATATTTAAGAAATGTTGATTAACCACGAAAATCTTAGTTTAAAATCTTTACGCAAAATAATATGATTAAATAGAAGTGAGGCATAAAGAAATAGTAAAAAGTCTTCTTAGTACCCATAACACAAGATACGTTTATTGTGGGGCTAGATGGAGATATGTGTATTGTCGTAGTATATTAATTATTAATTATTAGAATGTCCCTAACCAGATTTTTTCTGTTATTTTGTAAAAATCATTTATGTATTTTTCTTTTGTCTGATTTGGCATCAAAAATACCAATAGCCCGGTTGGACCCGATAGGTGGCGCTGCTTCCGGTATGAGACCAAGTTTAATTAAAATAACATGTGACGCTGCTGGAGAATCAGCATAAATGAACAAAAATTAACATTACAGTTCTGTTTAGCTTTGTTCTGGCATGACTTGTTTTGACTTTAAATTTAAATTAATGTTCAAATAAGATTGAACTCATTAGTTCATTACATATCGCATTAATTTTAACAATGTCGTTTGTCTTATACAAATCTTAGTCTCGCGTAACGATCTCGTATATATCACCGAAATAATTGAATAAATAATTCAGTGTTCATATACACCTACCCTTATGTTAGTTTCAACCACGTCGGAACTCGATTATGCGTAGACACCTGCTTCCAGGGTCGTGTCGTCATTTTCTCTACATCACAATATAAATTCCTTTGATTAAAAATATAAAAGAGATATATCCCAGATGGGGAAGTTTTATGGGTTACTTTGTATTTACGGCCGATAGGCGCAGCGGGTAGTCCTGTAGAGTAGTGATTCAAGATCCAACGTTTTGGGTCCAATTTCCATAACGAAAAAGGCTTGTGTGATGAACATGAAGCGAACTGGGATATTACATCCCAGTTTATAGCACTTTGACTTAACTTTCGGGAGGCCGAGTTCTAATCCCAGCACGCACCTCTAACTTTTCTAAGTTATATTTAAGTAATTAAAAACATCACTAGCTTCAACGGTGAAGGAAAACATCGTGAGTAAACCTGAAAGCCTGAGAGTTCTTAATAATGTTCTCAAAGGTACGTGGAGTTCACCAATCGTCACTGGGCCAGAATGGTGCACTACGGCCGTAAAAAAATAAGAAAAAAATCATCCGCAGCGGTTTCAAAATTATCCTGTATAATCACTTTGAAAACGATGTTTTTGTTGTCAGGTTTTGAAGCTCAGGGTAAGTTTATGTGATGATATGAATTAAGGCTGTTCTTCCGAAATATTATCCACTTTAAATGCTAAGCGGTAGGATTAATAAAAGACCATACAAATGATAATTAACTTTGGTACAATCCCAAATTAACATAACTTGGAGTATCTAAAGTACTGAAGAGACGCGTGGAGAGGTTCTTATGCTACCTCATAATTGGTCACTATTGACGCATTACCTGCCAACCTTTCAGGCACGAATCTCCTCACAGAAGCTTTGACCAACCAAGTTACTCCCACCTGGGTCAGAGGGCTAAATAAATTAGTGCTATTATACTAACAAGCATGCATGCGATCTCCCGGTAGCTTAATTCCACATGCATCAACAGTCGACTATTTGTGGACGAGCCAAGATTGATTCTATGAAGCGGCCGTACATTCCTAGTTTACCAGTGATTTATTAGTATGTGATAGTGAACAGTGATACGATCTTTGATATAAACATTCCATTTGGACTATTGTATAGTGCAAATCATTCGGAGTGCATTCCCGTGATATCACGCAGATAGAATTGGAAACTGTAGTCTGGTTCTGAGTGAAATTGATTGAATCGTTATCATTATTCTGAGCCTATTTGTAACCTACTGGAGGGTTTAAAGCTTCTCTCTCCTTCTCTCTCATTTGATCTTTCCTTTAGTTTGGAGAGGGCTGAAGAGACTAGGCTGTTCTAACGGGTTTTAGCGATTAATTATTATCACACGTTAATGATAAAGGTAATGATGGCTTAGCGTCATTACCTTTATCATTAACGTGTAATAATTTTCAACACTGGACTAATATTTCAGAATTTCTTGACCCCAATAACCAAACCTATGACACAAACTAAGAATGGAACCCGAACACAACTAAAAAAGAAAGAAAGAAAAAAACTTTTATTTAGGTTTACACAAAAATAAATAATGAATTCAAAATTATTTTATTTCAAGTAGGCCTAGTTTATGAGCACGTTTGAAACGTCAAGTCAGTATTTTTGTAGTGACTCTGCCACTTCGTAACTCTGAAGATTCTACCGAGAAGAGCCGGCAAGAAACTCAGCAGATTTCTCTATTTCAACATATCACAATCTTTAGAATTTTTCAAACAGCCTTGTCTTTAAGTAATTCATCAATCGTGTAGTAAGTAAATACAATATACATAAAAATCAAACAAACTAAAATTCTATACAACAATCAGATAAGATCCTAAAATGGTATTCACTCAGTATGTTAGTGTGTCGAGCCAGCGCTGATCTTCCTTAAAACCAGACGTGACAGCTTAATAATGACTACAATTTATTTTCAAATGTTGATAGACTATACAATATAATTGTTGTATAATCTATACATATAATAAAACTGTAACTGGAAGATTTCTGTACATTTAATATATTTTGAAAATTTTGACCGGGGGACTTTATAACTGTCTATCTGTCTGTCTATCCGGGCATCACGCGAAAACTACTGAACGGATTTAAATAAAAGTTGGTACAGTGGTAGCTGATATCACGAGTCAACATATAGGATACTTTTTATCGTCAAAGATCATCTTTGACATTTACATTCCATTTGAATTTGTGAAGAACCATGAGCGCTTTATCTAGGGGTCGAAATTTATGAGGAATTTTTTTTTGTTTTTTAATATTATGTTGTTTCAGATAAAAATATATCAAGTACACAAGGCTAAAAAAAAATTTACAAAAAAAATATATAACTTGAAACACTTACTGTATATTATCTGCATTTTGATACTAGATGACGCTAGCTGTCAAATTGAATAAGTATTTTCAACTATTCGACGCGCTTTATTTCGATAAAATAAAAATAAAGCATTCGGTATGTTGTTTCAGCTTCTATCACTAAAGACTAAGTAATGTATTCAGTATCGTTAAGCCTTAAGTGAAGAGTTTGCTGCTGTCCGCTGAGGAGTTCTGTCCTTTATCTCCAATTATATTCATCAGATCTAAACGAAATTTGAAACTAAACTGTAATAGTAGACTCTATCCAGTACAAGAATAACTATTGAAATCAGTTAACATTCGACGGAGTTATTTTGTGAAATTGTATAACAATTTCATCCCCTCTCCCAAAGAAACTGAGCTGAATTTCGGGATAAAAAGTATCGTATGTCCTATCTCGTAGTATAAATTAGTTTCCCTTTGTCCTACCTCATAGTATAAAATTAAATAGTGCAAAGTTTCATTTGAATTCATTCTGTAAGTTCAACGTGATGCGCAGCCATGATAAAGACAGACAGACAGATAAGAAGGACAAAAATTACAGTTTTGGTTTCAGTAACGGTTATAGAATGAAGAAAAAAAAATCAAAGACATTTCAAAGAGATAGCAGGCCTGTGCCTCTCAATGGGATATTCATAAGTTTTTATAAAATTAACAACTTATAAAAAAGGCCGTGGGTTCAATTCCCACAACTGGACAATATTTGTGTGATGAACATGAATGTTATTCAGTGTCTGGGTGTTTATCTACATATTATAAGTATTTATGTATATTATTCATAAAAAATTTTCATCAGCTATCTTAGTACCCATAACACAAGCTACGCTTACTTTGGGGCTAGGTGGCGATGTGTGTATTGTCGAAGTATATAAAAAAAAAAATCCATACTAATAACGTATTCTTTCAAGTGCTCTATCTTGTCTCTAAGTCTCTATCTTGAGTCGGGGAGTGCTCTTCAGAGATATTAACTGGTCCAAGAGGGTACTTACTGAATCCTTTATACAACACTTTTCCTTAAGAAGCCGTCAATATTTTCTTGGAAGTTATTTGCAGAATATAGTTTTGTATCTTTCGAAATAATATAATTCTGTCTTTGTTACTCGAATTCCATCTTATAAATTTGATTTTCGACAAACGACGACTGTTTCGATTCATTTCCTTTAATTTAGTAACACGGGTAAAAAAATATTGAAAACGGACAATACTAGGACAAAGACAGCTTATTTCTTCTTGGCAATTTCCATGTGTTATACACACATAGTATATTTCATCGCTGATTTCAATTTATACGAAGAAGAAGAGGTCAAATTAGGTATCTATTAGATTTTCATAGAGTATAAATGATCGGAATACGTAATTAATGCCTGTCGAACACCACGCTTCGCTTTTATCAGCTATAGTGTTTCTCACTGTACCTACTGCTTAGATATTAAGTAAGTAAGTACTAATATAATAGTAATAAATTATTCTTACTTCAAATAAAAAATCTTAGTTTATTTTCCTTTTTTATACCAATCAGTAGGTAGGTTAGGACATGTATTGGACATTTTGCTAAAGTGGATATAATCTCGTAATATAGATTTAAATACCTACTATATATAACACTGCAAACATAATTATGCTCTAAATACAGACGAATATATAAAATAAAGTTTTCGGTAACCCAAAACTTTTATCTTTACAAACGGCCAAAATCAATAAATCATAATATTATATTCCAGACACATTGCCTACCGTTATTCCCAATACAAAATCTATTTATCCGCAACTTTCTCACATTGATAGGAGAAAAAAACTTCTGCGGAGAGAATCGGTAAGTCGACAGTGTTTGAAAATATACGACCCAAGTTTTGGCTTTATTGGCATAACTTCGTTTTCCTTTAATCCTTTACTTGCTCTTATTTACAACAAAATCACACGGACTTAAGATTTGTAAGCCGATAATGGCTACTGTACTGCGTACGTGATACAAAATTTCGAAGAGCAGTTGGTTTTTATGCTTCTTGTTTAGTTTTGCTTTGCGCTCTTTGTAAATTTTATTATTATTATCATTAGTGTGTAATTTTAATGTGCTCCACCTCTCTCCGCTCTACTTAAAATAAATTCTAAACTTTTGTCAGAAATACTTTTACAAGTGTATCCTACGAATCCTACTATCTTAATAATATTATAAATGTTAAAGTGAGAGTGTTTGTTACCTAATTTTGATGAAATTTGACATGCATGTAGCCTTTGACATGGAAAAGTACATAGGACTTTTATCCCGATTCCTTAAGTAATTCCCGAGGGAAAATTAAAAATAGTTTTGTTTGTAATCTGAAGATTTAAATAAAAATTACAATTGCTTAAAATAATATATATAAACTTAGCAAAATATGAAAAATAGCGCCAATGAACGGAAAACGAAAACAAAAAGTGGTCTAGATAGATGAGTTATAGTAGAAAGACTAGACCATGACAGGAATAATAGAGGATAATTTCATTGAATTTTTGTTTATTTTTTCATACTACATACGCTAACGCTTGACAACTTTCATGCCTGATGTAAATGATGTCTAAGTTGGGACGCGCTTGCCTAGAATGCCTATTCGCTCTTGCCTTGAAGGCATTCAAGTTGTATGAATCAAGAAATGAAACTACTTAAATGTTGTAAACGTTTGCCGACGCTATATTTTTAACCATTTAATTTTTTTTGATATAAACAACAGTATATCAACAGTATCTTGAGAGCGATCAAGGGTTCACTTGGGAAGACGTCTCTAAAAATATGAGACAAATAAAACACAGACACTGGCGATGCTCTACGTTAAAATAAACACTAGAGAAAAGTATAAAAGCTTTCTGCATGGAAATAAATATATTGTCTTTAAATAACAAAATAATACCTATTGAAAATAATAATGCGAATTTAGAATATAGAGTATATTATATATCTATTACGTGTGTGATCTCTGTTATTGTAGCTTGTCTATAATATACTAACCCTGCTACGCTTCGCTGTGGCACATTGTGATTGACTGGTTGAGAAAAATAGATAAAAACAATCCTTGATGCGTATTATATATCATGCTAAAATTTCAGCTCGATCGGTGCAGAACTTTTTGAGTTTTTGAAGCGTACACAAACCAACATAACAATTTTATATATATACTCGTAGATACCAATTCTCAATGTGCCAGCGTGGTGGACTACGGCCTTAACCCCTTCTCATTGTGGGAGGAGATCGGTGCCCTGTAGTGGGATGATAATGGGTTGATATGATGATGATAATATATAGGAATATGCCTAAAACCTGCTGTTAAAGCTGTGATAGCCCAGTGGCTAGGACTTTGACTTCACTTTCGTGGGGCCGAGTTTAAACCCAGCACGCACCTCTAACTTAAGTTATGTGCGTTTTAAGTAATTCAAATATCACTTGCTTCTACGGTGAAGGAAAACATCGTGAGGAAACCAGCATATATATGAGTACTCCTTAATGTTCTCAAAAGCGTGTGGAGTCCACCGATCCGCACTAGGCAAGGATGGTGGACCACGGCCTTAACTCCTACTCATTGAAGAAGGAGACGTGTAGCCTGTAGCCGGTAATGAGTCGATTTGATGATGGCATCATCAAAATAGCCTGGCTAATTTTATTGTAAGCTCTTTTAGACCAGGCCACCTTTGTAACCCTCCTACCCTAGGTTACTCTCTATAAGAGAAAATGTGACTGCAATAAATTGAACGTTACAAGGAAAAATGAACTTGCAGTGCAATATGCTGGACCGAATAATTAAAATAAATAAGTAATTAATTAAATAGAAATTGTATACGATTTTACAATACCACTCGATATTTTGGAGATGTGACGAACAAAGTTTAAAGTTTGTACTAAGCGAAAGCTTATAGAAACGTCCTATTATAGTATAAAGGATTACGTAAATGATGAAAAAGGTTGGGTGTGAATTCCAACCAGGTTATAAAGGTTGCTTCTAAAAAAATTTCAAATGACAATGTGAGATGGTAATAACAAAAAGAACACCCGGCTACGTTTGTTGTGGACTTCTTCTTAGACCTGGGCACGTATGAAACCCTCGTAGCTTTCGTTTTAGGTTTACGAATGTTATCGCCGTTACTACTTACTATTTTGTATGAAATGAACGCATCCAAAATTATGAAATACAGATTCTCCTGCTTTTCGCGGAGTGCAGCAAATTAAGCTTAATTTTAATAATATATCATGGATTTTCGCAAAGTAAAACGCCAGCTTCTATCCAATATCCAATACGCATGAAAAGTAGCTTCTGCAATAAAGAAACATTTGACTTTGACTCTTCTTCCGGTTAATTAACTCTATTCCAATAGTAAAATTGGTTGATTAGTGAGGACGTAAAGGAAGGACAAAGAAGCAGTTCCCACGAGATTTTAAAAAACCGTAATAAACGCGAGCGAAGAACGTGGGCAACAGTTTATGTTATATAAATTAGAGATTTTCCTACATCATAAAGGTGTTCAATCCTATTACAACGATGTCGTATAAAACACAACATCAATTTAGTTCGTTACACGCGTCTACATAATAAGCAGCATTGTTTGAAACACAAAGGAAAGCAGTGAATAGTAAAGGTACTTTAATAACCATTTTACCTTAGTACGTGATGTTTTGTTGGTAAATTTGTTGAAAAATTTGTTGATTCATCCAAATACTGTTAGAGGCTTGTTCACATCATGCCATTTCATTGATTTGTGACTGGAGCTGGACTGGAATTAAATCTCTTTCCACATTTATATCAGTTGCAACCCAGTGCTGTGTTAAATAACTAGATACGAATGTATCTAGTTATTTAACACATAACTAGATACGAATGTATCTAGTTATTTAACACATAACTAGATACGAATGTATCTAGTTATTTAACACAGGGTCCAGGGTTTAACACAACACTGGGTCACAAATCAATGAAATGGCATGATGTGAACAAGCCTCTAACAGTACGGCCTCTGTTTGTCAGTGTTTGTGCTGTGTTAAATAACTAGATACATTCGTATCTAGTTATTTAACACAGCACAAACACAGCTTATGGAAGAATATAAACTATCTGAGCAATTTGTTCAAGTGTAAACTAATACGACGATATCATTAAAAATGCAACACAAAGTTTCACGCGTCTGCATAATGAACATCCACGTTTGAAACACAAGGGATGGGAGTGAATAGAAACGGTGCTCTAGTCGTAATTTTACCACAGCCCGTGATGTATTGTTAGTAAATTTATTAAGAGATTTGTGGAATGTTTCAAACAGTGCTAATGACTTGTTCACATTATTCCATTACGACGCTACACATATTAAAAACTAGGTAAGAACTTCACAATCTCATCCCTCTGTCATCATTCTACTGTGAGCGGTGGCATCCATATGTGGCGCCAATCTTTAAGCACTTCTTATTCTTAAGGTTTTCTAGTATCGAATGCATTTCTTTTGTAATATATATTGCTGCGCATCCATACTGTTTCCCCATAATACTTCTCTTCTCTAGTAGCTCAGCCAGGCATTACTGTATGCATAGTAAGCAAACAAAGTAAAAGTCAAAGTAAAAAATCAAATATTTCATTATTCAAATAGATGGCACTTCACAATATAATATATAGACACTGATAATTGATATATACCGATACCAATAAATATCAATAATACATTAATAACCAATAAATATCTACGCAATCTAAATCTATCCCATTGTTGGAGAGTTAAGGGGTGATTCTTGATATGGTATGATTTTGGGTTTTTGGAAATATATCTCTAATCCATCCGTAAAGCCATCTCTTAGACACTAGCTGACCCGAGCATATGTGAGAATTTTTTGAACGTGTGATTTCCAATTTATATACGACTACATATTGTGCGAGTATACAGAGTCCAAGTAGAGCGAAAGCATCTACGCATTCTAAATCTATCCCATTGTAGGATAATTCTAAATTAAGGGGTGATTTTTGATATTTTATAAATATATCTGACCTAAGCCAACTCGCTCGAAATTTATAGTTCGTCTACTCGCCACTAGGTCTCACTAGTCACCGTATCACTAATGAGCACAGTTGTTAAAGCATTATTTTTTCAGGCCCACTCTATTACGTTCTTGTCTAAACGCAACACGAATTTAGCTCATTACACACGTCTGTTTAATGAGCAGTATTGTTTGTACACAAAGGCTTGGTATGAATGGAAAAGGCACTCCATTCGCCATTTGTTTTTGTTAGTAAATTTGTTGAGAGATTAGTGGAATCTAGAGTAAGTGTTTTCTAGTGGACTCATTACTAAGTCTCCGCTGTCCACCTGTCTGTCCGTCCGTGCTTCCGTCTGTTTATTAGCGAGCTGTGTTTCATGGGTAGAGAATACAAATTTTCACAGAGCATTTTGTTTTATATATTTATTCAAGTGTTTTTAACGGCCGATTGATGCAGTGGGCAGCGACACTGTTTTCTGAGTCCAACGCTGTGGATTCGATTTCCACAACTGGAATTTTTTTGTGTTATCAACATGAATGTTTTTCCAGTGTATGGGTGTATTTATTATAAGTATTTATGTATATTATCCATAAGAATATTCAACTACGCCCTTCAGACCGGAACACAGCAATTCTTCTTGGCAGCAGAAATAAGAATGGCGGCAACACTACCTCAACAATCAATCGAGTCAATCACACAAAAAGCTATCCTGCACTGCTAATACTTAGGAAAATAATTGTGCAGTATAGCGGATGATTTGTATGAAAAACTTTTACATAATATTTTTTTTATTCCACTTCAATTTAAGGTAAGGTAACAAAATAAGTTCCACCCTTGACTGAAATCTTACATTATTAAATGATGCAGTCTAAAATGGTAACGGGTTAAACGACAAGGATCTAGCATTTATATTACGTCCTGCTTTCTGAGTCCAAGGCCGTGGGTTCGATTTCCACAACTGGAAAATGTTGGTGTGATGAACATGAATGTTTTTCAGTGTCTGGATGTTTATCTGTATATTATAAGTACTTATGTGTATTATATTCATAAAAAAATATTCATCAGCTATCTCAGTACCCATAACACAAGCTACGCTTACTTTGGGGCTAGATGGCGATGTGTGTATTGTCGTAGTATATTTATATTTATTTATATTTATATTTATTAACCCCTAAACGGTTTCGACTCGATATCGGATAGTAACGCTTCATCACCCAACGGCACGTCTTTGTCGCTAGGTAGGTAAGTTAGGTAACTAGCCACGGCAGAAGCCTCCAGACCAGACCAGAACAGAGAAAATACAGAAATTATAAATTCCAAAATTGTCCCTGCCGGGGATGGAACCCGGGACCTTCCAACACAAATCCCACAGCTGCGCCAGCGAGATGTAAATTATTAGAAGTTGCATTACGTTCTTGAAATAAATCTTAAAGTTTTACTCCAATATTTTCTTTTTTCAATACGCTCGCAAAAAGGCTCCATTCAAGGTTTTTAATTTTTACACCTCACACCTTTTACATTTTATGCTCGTCAATTTAAAGGCAATCCCTAACTCTTGCTTATTAATAATGCAGTAAAAGCGGTCATCGAAAAGCGGGCCTTATTTCGCTGGCTTAATTTGAAGCTAGATTACGCCTTAACACGAACGTGCTTTTAATTTTTTTTAATTAAACATTAAAGGTTTTCCTACTTAAGCACGCATTACATTAATGGCATGGCTTCATAAACTCTTATGTATGTAAATAAACAAACCTATCATTATTCGTAGTAGCTAAATGTACCAAAACATATAATAAATATTATAATTTATTATAATGCATAACAGCTAAAAACAACAAACTAAAAACGTACACAGACGTTTTAGTCAGCGTGATATTCTCACCTAACTATTACAGAACTCAACACACCAAAGTCAAAGTCAAAAATATCTTTATTCAAGTAGGCCCCCATAGGTGGCGCTTTTGATGCATACATTACATGAGAATTACACGGTAGTGAGATGATGGCGATAACCATATTCGTAAACTTAAAACTAAAGCTACGAGCGTTCCACAATGAAGCCCACAAAAAACTTCGCCAGGTGTTTTTTTTTCACCGTATAGTTTCCTTTATTAAAGTTAACTAGTAATTATTTCAATGTTCCAATGTTTTGGAAGGCATTGGAGCCCCAGACAAACCCGGCTTTCCTAGTTTAGGGGTAAGGATTCCAAAGATATATTTGTACTAAGTTTTACTTATAAAGATTTTATATTTCTTGACATTTGTATGTACCACAATATTCCTACAGGCGAAATCTTGACGTCCAAATGTTGACTTAGCATAAATTAAAAAAAAAAAGAGTTTAGAATTTTGCTATAGGGCAACATTAGGATTTCAAATAAAGTGAAGACAGCGATTTCGGGTCGCCTCACGCTTAAATTGCGAAGGTTTTGCATTATCATGAAAACGCTATCGGGTACTGTGAGCGTCATAAATATAAATTGACTTGAGATCTAAGATATTGAAGCTTTAAGTCTGTAACACATAGGACAAAATAACTAAATCCAATAATCAGTCACTTAACTACAAATCAAGAACTAACACTAGATTTTGTACAGTAAGATATTTACCGATAAAAGGCCAATCGACTCTATTTTTAGTATTACTCTCTTTTTTCACATTTACCAAGTATAATAAAGTTTAAACTATATGCTCAGATCGTTTTTAAGGTTTTTTCAGTACTGCTTGCAGTTTCTGAAGTCAGTAAAAAAAAAAAATCTGAGTTGTGCTAGGTTAGTTTCATCACTCGGAGTCTACTCAGGAGGTAGTTCTAAGCCAACTGGCTCACGTTGGGAAAATCATGGCAAAATGGTAAGGGGTGGCAAAATTCTACCCCGCCGTCGCCACACTACTTTTATTATTATTATAAAGAAGAACATCTGTTCTTCTTTATAATAATAATTCTGGTAATAGAAGACGCTGCTATCTGCAGCGTCTTCTATTACCATCTACTGCGATCACCAACCCATCTGCTCAGCGCAGCGTGGTTTAAGGCTTTATATTAAACGAAATCGATAATCTTTCTAATATCCACTCTACAATTAACGTTATTCTCTTTGATTTGAGAAACATGTTACTTCTGTCCATTTGTAATGTATTCGTATATCCCACCCGTTTATTTTTCTTTGGTTGAGGATTAAAGGACTTCATTTTGGATAAAGATTAGGATGAGTAAAATCTTGGGGTATATCGTTGTGGTCTTAAATCTAGGTTTAAGTCAAAGTCAAGGTCAAATATGTATTTTTGAATAAGCAAAAAGAGGGCAATTTTGTTGCAAGCATACAAGTGTTCCAAAGGAACCCACCGCTCTAAGAAAAAGCCCACAGCAAACTTAGCCGGGTATTATTTTTGTTATCACTATCTTACATTGTTGTCCAGAACCTCTTGTCAATTACTAGGTCCATTCATGCTTTTTTCACTTTATTGTACAATAATAATTAATAAATGCATGGATTTTAATAACGTAATGATTTTTTTTATAAAAAGAATACATATTAAATTTACATAATAATGATAACAAACCCCGATCGCGGTACTTCGATGCTATTTGTTTGATTTATCGATATTTTTGGGTGATATTTATTTATTTAATTCTAATATAATACTCTACGGTAATTCGTCATAGAACATTTCATCACATCAACCAATTACCGGGTCTCCTTCGGGGATTAAGGCCGTTCCACACTGGCACAGTGTGGATTGGTGGACTCCACACACCTTTGAGAACATTATGTAGAACTCTCAGGCATGCAGGTTTTCTCACGATGTCTTCCTGCACCGTTGAAGCAAGTTATATTTTAATAACATTGGAGATTTTTCGTTGCGTTGCATTTTTACCTTTTCTGTGGTAAAATTTTAAAATGTATCGAATTTCTTAATTTTTTCTCTTTATAAATATTACACATTTTCCTAATTTGTATTTGGAATTATTTTCTTCAAAATTTAAACATTTAATGATAACAAAACCAGCCAGATACAAATAGTAAAGAAAAAGAGATTTTATTAAAAAGTTCATACATACTATAATGCGAAAAGACTTTTTCCCCAACCTATTATAAATGCAAAAGTGAGTTTTTTGTTTATCCTTTCTTCACGCAGTAACTAAACAATCAATCAACTTGATTTTTGGCATATAGTTAGTTAAAAGGGTTGAGAGTAAAATAGGCTACTGGGATAACAGTCCTAGGAAAATAAACTGTTCCCACATGAATCGTATTAAACGTTATAAGCGAGCATCAGCTAGCAAATCAATAATTATTAACAGTGCTAATAAAGTACTTCCCACGCATGTTCGTATTTTAGTAAACAACCCACCAACGCTATTTGGGATGAGGCGCTCATTGGATATTTTAATATGGTGATTCAATTTTTGGAGCCCGGGTATTAAAGAGTAATCTTGACAGCAATTACGCTAGGCCACTCTGTGTAGGATGACTTCAAACGTGGGATAAGATGGGAATATTTCACTTAACCCACTGTAATGCCAACAAATATTTATACGACCGCGAAAATTCATTCTGTTACTTTTTATAAACTTCGACCCACCATTTATTTCCTAAGGGGTGGATTTGCTATTCATAAAAGGTGATTATTGCGAAATTGGAAAATCCTGGCTTTAGTATAAAGTATTTCAGGCTCCAGTGAATATTGCCTACGACTGCAATGATAATAAATAAGTTGCATTTCAAGCTAAGAATTGGAAATTCTCAAAATAATTGTCACCCAACACCAAATCGGAATTCTCAATTTACTTTAACAGCAAAGATTTCCATAAATTATAGTCCGAAAGCGAAGATTTATAAACTTAATAAGCTCCCGTCAAATAAATACCTTGAATGGATTTTATAAACGTCAACTGAAAATTTATTGCAAAAATAGATGGATTCGGAGCACGCGTTTAAATTCTGGAAAATAATAAAAAGTAAACAGTTTAATCACCGAGTCAGTTTAAGCACTTTCTCAGTAACAGGATTTCTTCTTCTTTTTTCACATCTAAATGATTTAGGTATATCAACTTTATCATTTAGATGTGAGGCCATCTAAGGACAGAGCTTCCCCTTTCTTTTTCTCTGTATATCATTATTATCATATCACCTTATTACCGGCGGCGATTTTCTCCCACATTGAGTTTAGGCCGTCGTCCACTGGCCCAGTGCAGATTGGTGGACTCCACATGCCTTTGAGATCATTATCGAGAACTCTCAGGTATGCGTGGTTTTCCCACGATATTTTCCTTCCCAGTTGAAGCAAGTGATATTTTAAAATGCACATAACTTAGAAAAGTTAGAGGTGCGTGCTCGGATTCGAACTTGCCTCTCCGAAAGTGAAGGCGAAGACCTACCTACCTGTGTAAAATTTCTTGATCACGTGAAAGTTAACTACGATTTATATGCGTATAGGGCCATCTAGTGACATAACTGGGAAACCACTATATGGCGCTCTTTAGATACCATACAAATCATAGTTAACTTTCACGCGTTCGAATAAGTAAACGTAGCTAGCAAATCTCACACTTGACACCCTGAGCGTAAGGGAATAGTCTACCGTCTCTTTAGGGAAGCGAGACAAAAAATTCCTTCTTAGGTTTACCTATTTTTTAAGAAATTGTTATTTATATAGTGGAATTTTTATTGCATTTTTTTAATATAAGTAAAATATAAATAAAATAAGGATAAGACCGGTTTATCTATGCCGATCGGCAGCCAGTATCATTTTATCAACCCACGCTAAGAAAAACGTGTATGCGAATGCACGTTATTCATATAGGAAATACGTAGGTGTGTGTGGATACTCCTACGTCTTTTCTGAAAGGTTACAAAGCTAACCCACGTGCATGTACGCTCATTTTTCATTTCTTGTTCTCCGATTGAAAAAAATATGTTAAGACACATTTATTACAGCGATTGACCTCGCTGTAATAAATATGTATACAATTGATGAATTTCTTAGTGACAAGGTTGCTTGGAAGCATCCTGTTTCATTTCTCACAAGATAGAAAAACGAATGTTAAAATGTAAAATGTAAATTGTTGATGTTGGAAAAGAGCAAATGCTGAGTATCTTGCCGGCTTCTTCTCGGTAGAATCTGCCTTTCGAACCGGTAGTAGAGTCACTACAAACAGACAGGCTTGACGTTTCAAAAGTATATTAGGCCTACTTGAAATAAATGAATTTAGATTTTTTTTAATAGGGTATTTCATATCTATTATAGTGACAAAGTGGTAAAATAAAAAAATGTTGGTAGCGGCCATTTCAATGTTATCAAACGCGTAATAAAATATTGTGTCTTCCTTTAAATATGTGGCATTACAATCTGCTGTTCAATTATTGGTTAAATTAAAATAAAAACTGCTCTTTATTAATCTAAAATTTTACTAACAACAGCGAACTAAAATTTTTATTAGAACAATATTATTTTTATAAAACATAAGTTATATGAGATCACTTTCAGGGGGTAGATTTCGAGTCCCAGTACCTCTAACTTTTCTAAGTTATGTGCGTTTTAAGTAATTAAAAATATCACTTGCTTCGAGGGTGAAGAAAAACATCGTAGGAAACCTGCTCGCTTGGGAGTTCTACACAATGTTCTCAAAGGTATGTGAATTTCGCCAATTCGCATTTGGCCAGCGTGGTGGACTCCTGCCCTTCTCATTCGAGGAGGAAACCCGTTTTCTGTAGTGGGCCGCTATGGGGTTCTTGACTTATATGTAGTTTTTTCCTATATAATGTATAAAATATGGGATGTGCTTATAGCAACACTGCTATATCTTTTTGCTCTGGCCTGCTATTTAGACAAGACAATCATTTCAGCATCTCATCACCTCATTCAGGCCGTAGTCCACCAGGCTAGATTAGTGGACTCCACATACCTTTGAGAACATTATTTAGGACTCTCAGGCATGCAGGAAACCTAAAATCTCACGCTGTTTTCCTTCACCGTTGAAGCGGGACTTCATAGACCGGGTCGCGTTTAGAACCCTCCTAGATTTCATTATCACCATCACCTAACATTAGTAGTAACGTGTTATATGTATGAACGCTTCTGTGATAAGGTCTACATAAATAAAACATTTTTGAATTATTATTTGAATTAATGTTAAAACCGCTTGGCCGCACAACTTTATCGGGTGGTTACTATCTACGACCGAAGCTTCCTACCAGAGAAAACCATGCTAGTAGAACATGCTAGCTGCTAATGCGAGGAAACGGTTCCAGAGGTAAAAACTAATACCAGAATTTTACTTCAAATATCCAGAATTGTGAGTGGCAATATAAGACCGGTGCACAAAAGCCTGCCATTCGAGGCGTACGACTTTAGAGCGTTTGCGGGGATGAAATTGCCTCAACTCTTAAATTTCCATTAAATTTTTGCACGGAAAATGAATTTCTTTGGTCATCTAGCTGGAGAATTATTATGAGAATATTTTGAGTTAGTAAATATGTCTAATACTATTTTTTATGTATGCTCTTCAGTCTTCATCTTCATCTCCTTGGTATTGTCTTTTTTGTGTCTAAAGCTCACAAGGTCCTGAGTTATATTCTCGGGGTATAGCGATAAATAATAAAAAAACGAGAAAACCTTACTTGAAAAGTTGGCTATCAATAAATGCAAAAGGATTTTTTTTCCGAAATCCACACCACGGTTGATTGCCTCATCTGGTGACACGAGGGCTGGCTCTTTTTTGCGCAAAGTATCAACCTAGCTGTTTAGTGCGTAAATACTGCCAGCATTCTTGGCATCATTCCACGCGGGCATGACTTTACAGTAATTAGTTTAGATATAAGTTTTATTGTAATATTATCAATTAAACAAATACTTCACATACATTTGAGACCTTATAGAGAACTCTAAAGCATGCAGATTTCCTCACGATGTTTTATTTTTCTTTAAAGCAGGGGATATTTTATGCTCCGGAAACATAACTCCAAAAAGTTAGAGGTGCGTGCCGGGATCATACTTGAAAATTCCGTAAAAAATTCCGGTACTTTAAGTATAAATAAGGAGTCTATCTGTGTGCTTTTTTTGGAGCGTGTGAGCGTTGAGCGCTGTTTTTAACGCTGGAGGTCCCGGGTTCGAATCCCGGGGAGTTTGGGAAATTATTGTTTCCGGGTTTTGTCTGGTCTGGTCTGGTGTGAGGGTTTGACCGTGGCGAGTTGCTACCCTACTGACAAAGACGTGCCACTAAGCGATTAGGCATTCCGGTATGTTGTCTCGTAGAAATCGATTATGGGTTAAATATTGCCATAATCACTAACAGGTTAGCCCGTTACCATCTTAGACTGCATCATCACTCACCACAGGTGAATTACAGTTAAGGAGATTGAAGGTTTTACAGAACAAATGAGATTGAATTTAGGGTCTAACTTGTAGTATAATAAAAAAACATAAAAATGTATGCAAAAAAACTCGTGTTTTTACATTTAAAAACGTTTTTATGCAGAGAATATTTAAATTGTTCCATTAGGAAGCTTTGTCCTCGAAGCCTTTTAAAACGCATAATCGCTACCACAACAAAAGCGGAAGAGCGATGATTACTCTCAATTTATTGCTACTTTTCGTATAAGGTCAGGGCAGAAAATATTATAGGGTTTTGGTCGTCTTTTTATCATCGCGAAAAGATCGTTATGCTATTTTATGGCTTATTTGTATTAGTAAACTGTAATGTCACTCGCTATAATCTAGTTTTAAGAGTTATTTATGAGAAATATTTTTTTTAGCTGGTCATCTAGCAGGAGAATTATTATTAGAATATAATGAGTTGGTATTTTGAGTTAATAAATGTGTTATAATATTACTTTATATTTATGATCTTTCGTTTTCATATCTTTGGCCATGTGGTGACTAGGGATCACAAGGTCTTGAGTTCTTATCCCGGGCCGGATATATAAAAAACAAGAAAACAGAGGCAGTAATAAGGCCTGCCATCAGCAGTGAAAACTTACCTGGAAAACTGGACTATCAAATGCAAAAAGGATTTTTTTAAATCGGACTATAATTTCCTAAAGAAAAAAAATAGGGCATTTGGTTGTTTTTTTTTATTATCGCGATACATACAATTTTATTTTATAACTAATACTATAGTTTTAGTAAACTGTAGTGTCTCTCGCCAAAATCAAGTTTTAAGGGCTAGTTATAAGGACCAATGTTTTAAAAACAGTTATTTGCATGTTGACGAATTATAATTTCATTATTTAATTTAAATTTTCCAATTATGAGAAATCATAAAAAAACTGTCTCGTCTCGTTTATTTTATTTATGCGTCAGCGTTGAAAACAAATACTTTAGAAATAGTCGTAAATCAATATTGGATTTGTACCTACTTAGGACTCTGTATTCAACGAAATAATACTGGTAAAATATCCAGCCAATAAAATATAATCTGCCATTATTTATCGCTTCCACCCTTAAACCAGCTAATTGTTGGTTAAACAATAAACCACAGCCTGGTAAAATACGAGTAGGTACACCTGGCAAAATAAAATTATGTTGTACAGTCTATAGTCGAGTCATTCAGACTCTAAGTTCAGATTTCGTATTGCATTCTAAGCCTTTTACATTTACACACACAAGGACGCGATGTTGTCTGTCTATCGATTTTTCCAGGATATACTTTGGTAAGTGTGCTCAGGAACTTCACAATCTTGTTCCTCCGTCCCCGTTCTACCACAGAACAGCGAGACGCTATGCATTCGCTCACGTTTTTTACCCACGTTTCAGATACGTACCGATAGGATGTGGAACGCCCTCCCTGCAACTGTTTTTCCTGCATAACTTGAGTACCTTCAGGCAGTGGCGTGCATAGAGGGTATTCACAGGGTATGCAGATGATATAAAATTAAGAAATTCCCCAGTACGAGTTATAAATACTTAAGGGTAGGCTTTTTACAACTCTTACAATGCCTTTCATTAGGTTTTTAAACACACGTACTGGAGACTTTCTTCATTTTATATCATCTGCATACCCTGTGCATACTATGCACGCCACTGCCTTCAGGGTAAGAGATAATAGGCATTTTCTAGGCAAGCGTACTCTAACCTAGACCTCATCATAGCTTTGTAACAGTAGAGGTCAAGCGCTGGCCTATCGTTCATAAAAAGAGTCGGAGTTGTGCTTTTAGCCAAGGACTGGCTTCACACATTCTAGATACAAAATATGCATAGATAGCCTAAATTAATACACAGAACATTCTTGAACTATCAGTCATCATCATCATCATCATATGAACCCATTACTGACCCACTAAAGGGCACGGGTCTCCTTACACAATGAGAAGGGGTTAAGGCCGTAGTCTACCACGCTGGCACACTGCGGTTTGGTGGACAAGGGATATCTTAGGAATAACAAATTCCCAAATAACGTCTACCGGTGTCCAATTATAAGACCAGAGACGCTCACCACTATGCCAGGTGGTATGCTAAGGAAAACTTAATTAATTAAACACAAACGTAAATTTACTGAAGAGAGATTACAGACCGAGATAACAAAAAATTAAAGAGACGGTTTTTCATATCACATCAAAAGGATTCTAGACGCAGATAATGAAATTAAAAATGTGACCTGCATGTTTGCCGAGTCCTTAGCTATTATTTCGTTTAAAACTTAAACTAAGGGCGCATAATTTTTTGAGATTTACATGCAAATAGACAAATAGAGTGCGGTGACTTTATTTGTATCGTACGTATCGGAACGTGTAATCACTAAGCAGTGCATTATTTCCTGTAGGGTGGTACTTAGTCCCAGCAGAAGCTCACCGTAGCAGGTAAAAATCTATTTTATTTATTAAATTGACCTTCACCGGGAACAGAATTCGGTACTTTTTACTTACTAGTATAAAGCCACAGTGATGACCAGTAACAGAGGTAAAACACTTCTAAAATATTCTTTCCAGTTTAAAAATGTCCCGAAGCTTCCCGCAGTTTTTAAAAAATAAGGTAAATAAAAACAATGTAACATTTTGACCATTCTGCTTTCTGAATCCAAGTGGAAAATGTTTTTATATATATATATTATAACTTTTCATGTATATTATACATAAAATCTATATATATATATTCTATGGACCTCATAAGAAGGCTCAGAGTCACTGTACGTGCGATAGAGAGAGCTATGCTAGGAGTATCTCTACGTGATCAAATCAGAAATGAGGAGATCTGTAGAAGAACTAAAGTTACCGATATAGCTCAGCGGATCGCAAAGCTGAAATGGCAATGGGCAGGGCACATAGCTCGGAGAATCGATGAACTTTGGGGTCTTAAGGTGCTGGAATGGTTACTCGAACCGGTAAACGCAGGTGGACAGATAACATCAGGCTAGTGGTTGGGGCCGCTGGAGGCAAGCGGCCCAGCACCGTGGATTGTGGAACTCCCTACAAAAGACCTATGTCCAGCCATGGACATCAATTAGTTGTTCTGATGATTCATAAAAATGTTCATCAGTCATCTTAGTACCAAAAACACACTACTCTTACTTTGAGGCTAGATGGCGATTTGTATATTGTTGTAGAATATTTATTATTTTCATTAAAACTTTAAAGACATAGTAGTAGTAGTAGAAATTACTACCAGCATTCTTATTTCTACTGCCAAGCAGCATAGCTATGCTCCGGTCTGAATGGCGTGAAATTACAGGCATATGTGGCTTAACACCTACGCCACAGATATTAAAGTGAATAGAGCAAAAAAACACTAATAAAAATTATAAAAATTACAAAAAAGCAATGTGTCATCTCTTTTTTCAAACGTGTCACATTGTAATATGGACCTTTGAAAAAGTAGATCGAAACTGCAACGTTTTCTAATAGATGACGCTACAGTCGCTGTAAGACTGATGTGAAAGGCATATACTAATTTCGGCATCGACGGTAGGAGAGCCGTAGCTTAATCGGAGAAAGCGCTCAGGGGGTTATTGCCAGAGATTCGCAGGTTCAAATCCTGTAGGTTCAGAAAATTTTTATATGCATTTTCAAGTGTAGGTAAAAAAACTAATAAAAATTATATAATTGAATAGAGCAAGTGTTTCTCTGCTTATAAGCTGCTTTTATTTGTCTCTCAATTCCTATATGATAACAAACCATGTATTAATACACATGGTACTTATTCTAGTATTGTTATTCTAGTATTCTAGTATGTATATAGGTTATTTAAAACTTTAGCTATTTAAAAACATTTGCAGCATAATCTCTGCCGTCTTTTGAAAAGTTACAAGATACCAGTGGCTTGCACTTCATACATGCACAAAAGCACTGTATATCCTAAAATTATTGTACAACTCTTAAAGGAAAAGGATTTTTAAATGTTACGCAATGTTCGTTCTTTATGCATACCCTGGTCAAAAACCCTGTGCACGCCACTGCAAGATACCGAAATTCAATGCTCGATAATTGTGGTTCCAATAGCGATTATGGAAGCACTGATCTCAATACACTGTGTCGAAAAGACAATTGAGGGTATTTAATTAAATTGTACAATCAGATTTTGCCGATCGTCGAGTTTGCTCTTGATCTCAGCTTGCGGCCGCTTTGTTCATAATTGAACAACTTCTTGATAAATTATCTAAAGTATCGATAATTAAACTCGCTTGAGCGACACGTGCGATTCCGACTTAATCTATATTATCTACAACTAATAAACTTTCACTCGACACTGTTATTATAAAGAGATAAGTTTTGTTTGTTTGTTATCGATACATTTGAAAGTACTGAACCGGTTCCAGTAATTATTTTATCGTTAGAAAGCTATTTTATCCGGAAATAATATAGGCTATATTTATTACAGTTTTTTTTTATTTTGGCATAAACAGTCATTACATGGAAGTAACTTCATACATATATAATAACAATCTTATAACATAGACTAAACATTGCCGAAAAAGTACAGTTAATTTACAATATTAGAAAATGTTAAAAGCATTGAGCAGAGCAGTAAGGCAATAAGTGTTGTAAAAGAAAAGAATAGGTTAAAAACAGCAAGAAAAAAAAGATATAGTTGAATGTAAAGATAAAGTATAAAGTTGCATCAAAAGTATTTTTTAAAAGATGCATTTAAATTTTCTTTAAGGAGCTAGAAACAGATCCACGTAAAAACATTCATCATTATATAGTCTCACAGCAGCACGAGAAACGTAACAGTTGCATATGTATTTTTTATGGAAAAAGGCGGCGAAAACAAGTTTAGTTTACGATTGGGGCGAAGTGGAAGTTTTAATCGGCATGAAAAATTGAACTTAGATAGCAGCATGGGGCAACCAATTAGAGCTCTTATGATTTTATAAAGAAACGCAATTTCAAATTAGTTCCGGCGGTTGTAAAGGCTTAAAATATGATGGTGTTTTAAGGAGTTTTTATAGGAGTCATTGTAACGATTACAACGAAAGCTACACAAATAATAAGATTTTAGCATAATTCAAAGGTATTTGTAGCGTAATCCAGCATAGAAAGCCCTTCTGAACTGTTCTATCCGCATGCGTTGACATACAAACGGCGTCATACAAATATATTATGTAGGTCATACCATAAACAAGCAGTGTTAGTGCAGTGGGTAGGAGCTCGACTTCAGTTCGGGGTGCCAAGTTTGAATCCCAGTACACACCTCTAGCTGGCACGCATCTCTAACTTTCTAAGTTATGTGCGTTTTAAGTAATTAAAAATAGTTGGAAAATCCAAAAGTGCACGCCTCATAATCTCATTCATTACAATAAAATTGAGATTATTTGTAAATAATAATTAAACTACATCTAATTATACCGTGAAAAGTAATAGGTTTCTATTCCTCAAAATACTGAAGCCTATAAAAAAAACGAACTTGATAAGTGAAGTATTTCGCTCGTTATCGTGACCACAAGATACGGGATCCGCAAACACGGACGTGCTAAACAGGACTTTTTTAAACATTTTTTTAATCAGTTTAAATAATAAAAAGAGATTTAAAAATATCATGAGTGTTAAAAATAGTGTTTTTTCTTAACATTTGTCTATTTATATTCACTTATAAAAGCAATCTATCTATCTATATATATAAAAGAGCATGTGTGTTCCGTATAGGCTCCGAAACGAAAAGTTTGGTGACTATCGGAGCACTCCTATTTTTGAACTGTGAAACTGTCAAATACAGCATTTATTTACTATGATGATATTCTATTGTTGGGTGTACATGGGTGTAGATAATGATCTTCACCCGCTCGAGAAGAGAATAGAAGAGAATGAATTCGGAGAGAAATATATGATGTAATATATAGAGACTTAAATTAAAAATTTAATGATGTAAGTTTATTGTTTATAATATAAAGCAAAATCTAACCCGGCGAAGCGGGCTGGGTACGCTAGTAAAGAATAAAAAAAGTGCCATTTATAGTTGGAAAATCACTCGGTGTGCGTAACTGACAGTAATAGCCACCTCAACGCTTCACTTATGAGGCGTGCAATATCACTTGCGTCAACGGCGAAGGAAAACATCGTGAGCATACCTGCTTGCCTGATAGTTCTACATAATGTTCTCAAAGGTGTGTTGAGTCCACCAATCCGCACTGGGCCAGCGTGGTGGAGTACGTAATGTGTTGTTATGGTGAATACCATTGATTTGATATGTTACTGAATTTCTTGGTTAAATAATTTTATGTAAATTGATGGACTGCCGTTTAACGCTGTAGGTATATCCAGTGCTCTTGTATTCGTGGAGTCAAGCAGACGTTTTCAAACATCTCGATCGGCTTCATGGACCATAATTCAGTTTACATTTTCTTTATGAGAACGTGAACGTGTGTTGGTGGTTTGGTTATCAAACACGCAACAGAACAACAGATTAACGTGATTTTTCAGGTTGTGATAGTTACAGTGGATATTGGCTGTTGCTACTTTTTATTAAGAAGACAATGATGAAGCCCGGGCGGTGCGACACAGTGAGTCGAGGTATATTGTGTATTACGAGTATATCGGAATAAAGTTCGTATGGGAAACTTATCAGAAGCTGTACGCGAACGAAGTCGCGAGAGATCACTAGACACTAATAAAGGAAATAAAAAGAAACAGATGTTCTCTATCAGTGACAAGCGGAAACTTTTCGACGTGATGTTACTACCAATGATACTTAATTTCGCCGAAAAGGATACGAAAGGTCATGAATTCTTAATGTACTTGGCAACATTGGATGAAATATCTAAGACATGTCTGTAGAATTTTGAGATGTAGGTCGGAAACTCTCGTGTGACAGTTTTAGGTAGTATATTTTTTTTTATCCTTTACAAGTTAGCCTCTAACTGCAATAATATGTCACTAGTGTGTCTTATGAAAGTTTATCGAAAAATTATCTAACCATTAATCATCTGCTTTTAACTTGGTGATTTTATTTCATTGTTAATGTTAAAATAAAACTCATTAGTAAACTTATTACTGTAAATGTCACAACTGCGTGTAATGTTGCCAAGAATGCTGGTTTCATTTGCGCGCTTAACAGCCAAGCTGATTCTTTCCGCAAAAATGAGCCAGCCCTTCTGTCATCAGATGAGGCAGTAAACTATCAGGCATTATCTAATCTAATCTTATTTCAATTAATTTTCATGACATACCACAGTAATTTTTAATATAATTTAATGACAAAACTATTGGCTAAGCAATTGTTTAATATTAAAATAGATTTATTAACTTGACGATCTTTAATAGTAACTAATTATTCTGACATCTGATATATACTTCTACTAACACTAATTAGAATCCTGAAATCGTGTATTTGTAATAGTTATAAGGGTCAAACTGTTTGTTATTGCTATGCCTTGACAGGGCCTCATGGCTATATAAAGGCATGGATGCAAAATAAATAAATAAATAAACCGCGGTAAATGCCTTACAAGTTTTTTTTTTGCACTTAGACTCCATGACAAACAGAACAAATATGTCATTTTCAGCCATCTCAGCTGAGATAAGTTAGATTTACTAAGCTGCATGTGTGTCAAATTATTGAAACTGTGTAGCTACCAACTCAAGCTGCTAAAAATGAAATACTTATCGATTTTGTTAGTTTACATTTTCTAATGAAATTTTTTTTATAGGACAGTACATGTTACATGCGATCAGTTTAAACGAATTAAACGCAACTGTCGCCGAAATTGAATTTATTTTTAGTCTGGCTCGGCGTATTCAGTCAGCGCGGCCCAGCAAATAATATTAACATACCCCCATTTATAGCGCTTAAAGGGGTAGGCGGGGTGGAATAGCCCTAAAGTGTAATAAGATACGAGGGTACAAGTTTTTGACATGAATGTTTCATACATATTCAATGTTTGACATTGAAGCTTAATAAATTAAAGTAACATCATAATGTCCTGTAGTGACGCCAGATCAGAATACAGTTAACATATCTTCCTGCACGTATGTCGTATGTACGAGGTGACTAAGGGAAGATAACGGAACCAGAAGCTTCCTCTGTACTTCTACTACCATTTACTGCGACCTTCCTATTGGGATACTAACTCCAGCAGTGGAATGTTATAGGCTACTGTCATATCAAATATGTAGTTGCCTCCATTTTATTTATGTGTGTCTGAGTGTCTAGCTCAGTATATTATATCTTAAAAATAGTTTAAACGCCAATGGCATGAGGTAGCATGCAAACAAAATATGTGATTAACGTCAACGTGACTGAGATACTATGTCTTATATTCTCTCGCATCGAAAAACTGGCGAAGTGTTAACATTCTTGAGATAAGAATGCTGACAAACTTAAACATTCGGCTTTAATTTATGTTGGGTGATATGAAAATGAAAATAGGTAGCTCTTTTATTAAGAAAGGTATACCTATACTTGCATAATGCTGCGACCCATAACTTTTTTTTTCTTAATTTCATGACTAGCGCTTGACCACAATCACACACTGAAAATAAGTGATGATGCAGTCTTAGATGTGAATGAGGAACGAGGAAGAGAAACGCTTCGTACGAGTCCATGGTACATTAACTACATATGGGTGCAGATACTTACGACGCCTTGCAGTTCGATGCTAGAAATATATATTTATTTTTATTACCCCAGCGCCATCTGTAGGGCTAATTTGTGAATCTAAACAATCCAGGGTGCCACCCAAACGCATACCAAAAAATTCATTCAAATCGGTCCAGCCGTTTAGGAGGAGTTCAGTGACATACACACGCACACAAGAAATATAAATATAAGATATATATATATATATATATGTTTTTTTTATTATTTGTATTAAAAAAAACATATATATATATTTCTTGTTTATGTAATCGTATGTAGTTATTAGTAGGTTTATAATAATTTTACGCCACCCATTTGTTCTCGCTCATGTTGTCCTAATCCTAAGGTTTGTTGACAGAGATCGCTTCTAAGCGATAAGGCCACCTTTTGCATTATACTCCAGTCTTTGTGTTACTCTCTATCTGTCCTTTATTTTCCTAACTGTTTTTTGATGTACAAATAAAGAATCTAAATAAATAAATAAATAGAAAGGTAAAGATGGAACCAAATTATATAGTCGATGCAGGTGAAACCACAAGGCACAGCTAGTAAGCAATAAACTTGGAAAACAACGAAAACGGAAAACATCAAATTCAAATTTCGAAAAACCCTACACGCCCTAGTTGAAAATAGAAAAGTTGTTCTAAACATTTCAAACGCTCGGCCCCATGATTGAATTTAGAATCCAGTGGATTTGTATACAGTGTTCTACTTAGTATTCAAATCGAAGAAAACTGGATTTGCATTTACGCCGTCAATACAGGCTTTGAAGAATTGCTTCCATTCTACATTATTTTAGAAAGAGTTTACTGTAGCAACATAAGCGTGGAATACACGTTCGAGAGGGTTTGTTTTTATTGGACTCCATATACGTAACATTTATTATTATTATTTATTTATTTTGTTCCGCACTCAGTTATCCTCTGCATGTCAGAAAACTTCTTTCATTTTGATATTTTATCCACAAAAAACGATGAATTTTAATTATTTATATAATTAATATGCAGTATTTTTAAAATAGTTGTACACATTTTTTGACTTATAATACAGACTGTAAGTAGTTAATTCACAAATAGTATATTTATTTTAACGTAGCAAACTTGTAAGTTGTTTACACAGCGACGGTAGACGCGAAACTTTATTATTTGGTACAGATTTAAACGCACTTTAAGTAAGGATGAGGTTATCTGTTCGATAAGGGTATTTCATCAACAGCCTGTCCCAGTACTGGGCCAAAAACTCTTACAGGAGAGATGGTTCTAGTGTATAGATGACTAAGCTGCCCAGAGCCCATTTTTATTGATATATTAGTCCAAATCCTAATCACCTACGTAACCAATCATCGATTATGATCCCGTGGTCAGCCCGCCGTGCCAAGGAGGTCGACAGGGGGGTTGGTTATTATAATTTTAAATGATCGATTATTTTCTTAATTCAGTCATGATCACTTGGATCTACTACTGCTAAATGTAAAAAATGAAATGAAAAAAAAAAAACTATATTGTACACCTAACAGAACGAAATTATAAACAGAAAATATATCACACAAGTACAATCGGCGGCCTTAAAGCTAAAAAATGTTCTCTCTGAACATAATCGTAATGTTGTTATGTGAAATAAAACTCGCGTGTTGTATGTCTTGGATTATGACCCTAAAATCTAAGTAACGATGGGTGTGCTTTTTGTGACAGAGCTCGTCAGGGAAAGTACCGCCATGCTTATTTCTGCCGCTAAGCAGCAGTGTTGCAATGCTGTGGATATGAAGGGTTGCCGGTGTAATTACAGGTACAAGAGTCTAATACTATGGAGGGTAGAGGTAAGGAGGATCATCTGTGTATATGAAAAAGTGTCAAAATGTATTAAATTAGGATGGCGCCACATTTGCATCAAGGTAACTCTTAAAAGAAGCGCCAAATATAAATATTGTTAGAGTAGGCTTGAAAAATAAACAAGGAAGTAAGGTTATATTTACCACAATATTTTGTACAACGTAAGTTGTTGAAATTCTCAATAATTAACTACTTTAGTCGATAATGACATTAAATTTTTTAACTCGGCATACTTCAATTCATCTACGATTGCTACATTCATACCATACCCTGTGCATCCACCAGCGCCATTGTGGAGGATTTTTGAACTGTTATTTAGCGCATACAAGTGGACACTTTTTGAACTTTTCTCCCATATAAGATGACTCTCCTTACCTCTAACCTCCATATCTAATACCTACGCCTTAAATTGATGGGCACAGGGCGGCATGTTGCAGGACGTGCTCCTTGCATCCCCTGTGAAGTTGGCCAATATATTTGGTCCGTCCGTTAATTTAAAAAAAAAAAGCAAGTGTGATGAAAATAATAGGTATTACAACCTGCTTAAAGTACGCACGCTGCGTACGCCCTAGCGATCCTCTCGAACCTACTGCTTTTTAAAGTCTATTTCAATAAAGCCAAAAAAAATATTTGCACTTATTATTGTCTCCTTTTTTATGTCGCTAAATCGCGTAGCTATCCCGTGAGCCGAGTCACCGAGGTTGTCTGTAACAGATCCCTAAATCCCTGGATAAAAAAGGGATTTCAATATCGGTAACATGATTTTCATAAATTCATAGTGTGAAATATATTGTATTTGCTTTTATTTTCGGAATGGACATTGATTACTAAGGAGAAGAGTGAGTTCCGAAACAATGTGGATACAATTTACTGGAAGGCACTTTCGATACATACATATAACAGAAGTCAAATGTTGGTGAAAACAATAAAGCTCCGAATGTACCGAAGTCACCCTGGTGTAAGAAGTCCACAACAAAGATTATTTTTGTTATCACCATCACTTTGTCACTTGAAACTAAATATAAAGAGCAATCATTTATATGCAAGCTTTTTTGTTACGTTCTCCTTTTGTAATATAATCGACTTTTTTATATGCTTCATGTTAACGTTGAGTTCTCCTAAATGTTGACATCTCCAAAATGTATCTCAAAAACTCAAATGAAAAAGAATTGTATACAATTTCCATTACACGAATTAACGAATTTTATAGGTTGATTTTTGCTTTCATCATGTATCTACTAGAATGTCACGTTAATAGGAACTTGAAACCTCGGCATTGGATGCCCTCCAACATGGGATGGTTAAACATACTCGTATACTAACCGTCATCTCTCCGAGATTCTGGAAGAACTACGTCTAGGTTAAGTACTAAACAAAATTAGGAGGAAACCTTCGCTGCTAAAATTATTTAATAAAATTCAAAAATTCAAAATTTATTTATTTCAAGTAGACCTAATATAAGCACTTTTGAAACGTCAAGTCTGTGTGTAGTGACTCTACCACAGTTTATTGTGGGATTAATAAATTAGGGCTCGCTTGGGAATCTCATAACTTCAGTATTTGTTAACGAACGTCAAAGTCAAATATTTCTTTATTCAAATAGGCACATAGACGACACTTTTAATGCGTACATTACATGTATAATATGCCATAGAAGTGAATTGATGGCGATAACTAAATTAATCAAATTAAAATTTTAGCTACTAGGTTTCCATACGCGCCCGAATCTAAGAAGAAGCCCTCAACAAACTTAGCCAGTTTTTTTCATCACCATCTCACATTGTCATATAAAACTTTTAATCTAACCTGGTTAGAGAAATTAACGATTTTCGGTGTCAGATAGTGGTGCAAAGTTTATTATTAAGTAGTAGAGTATTTGTTGACGACTGTTGTTATCACTATCATCTCATCAATAATGCAAAAAATATGATGAAGCTACGATTTGTTAGCGCTTCTGATACGCTTATTTGGTTAATTATTTTGAGTTTTAGGAGTATTTTGGTCGAGAAAAGAAAATAGTTGGAGTCTTACCAACTTTTAGTATAATTTCTATAGTTAAAGCTTAGTACGCTTCTATGTAGGTACATATTTTATATTTGTTAACCGTGGTTAAAAGGCATGCGATTTCTGTGCCAACTTTTATCAGCATTCAGGGTGTTTAGCCTTGAAAAGATACACACACACATTTGCATACTTGATATTAGTGGGATTTAAGCTAACAGAACGTTTAGGTACAGACTGTGAGAATTATTCCCGTGTAGGTAACTCTTATCCCCGCTTTGAGTAACATGCACCCTTTATGCATATCTATATTTTGTACAGTAATAATTGAAGGACTTCGTTTTACCATCTGCTTGGTCATCTGTGTACTGACTGCGAGATTTTTCATCTTTTCGATCGCGTAAGAGTTTACTATGATTTGTATGGCATCTAAAGAGCGATATCTCTGGTCCCTAGATGGCGCTCTTTCTCTTTTCGAATCTTTCTCTGTATCTATTCGATCGCGTAAAAGTTTACTATGATTTGTATGGCGTCTAAAGAGCGATATCTCTGTCCCTAGATGGCGCGCTTTCTCTTTTCGAATCTTTCTCTTTATCTATTCGATCGCGTAAAAGTTAACTATGATTTGTATGGCGTCTAAAGAGCGATATCTCAGGTCCCTAGATGGCGCTCTTTCTCTTTTCGAATCTTTCTAGTGGTTTTTGATGCTTCAATATTATTGTATAGAAGCAGGCGTTACTTTGCGGAAATACATAATATATAATGAAAACTCAGAATCGGTATGGTGTAATTTATAATTTAAAACAATTATAAATTACACCATACAGATTCTCCTGCTGTTCGCGGCATATTATATTCGGAGCATGGCAAATTAAGCTTAATTTTTATAAGCTTCAATATTAGTCGTGTACACAGTTTCTATATATTCTTAATTCTGTGTTGATGGCATAGTCTATATACCTACCATTAGTAAATAGATATATTATGTTGTCGCAGACTTTAATAGAACCTTTAAGAGGAATTATTTCATTTTTTGTCTTATAAGTATTTTTTCCGGTTTTGCAACAGTTTTTATTAATGATCCGCTTTTATTAGTCGTAGCATGATATTATATAGCATATCGTCTTATTAATTTGACTATTCAACATAAACAGACGAATTCAAACCGGTTGGTCCTGAGATTAGCTATAGATATGAGCATTATCGTCATCATAATAATAAATAATAATAAATAAATAAATAATAAATAAATATACTACGACAATAAAACGGTATATACGACAAAAAAAAAAGTTCGTTCGGAAAATACGTTGTTGAATCATAAATCAAGCTGCTAGTCACTGGATGATACATTGTAAAGAGGAAATTCCCTTTGTGTTTGCCATCTTTCACTCTAATCTAACATTGTGATTTTGTTGGTTTATCGCTTTTTACGCAGCAACGGATCAACGGATCAAAAACTAGTTAAAAAGTAAGCTAGTTAAAAATATAAAAATAATTTTCTAAATCGTGGGAAAAATAAATAAATAAATATATTAAGACAATACACACATCGCCACCTAGCCCCAAAGTAAGCGTAGCTTGTGTTATGGGTACTAAGATGACTGATGAATATTTTTAGGAATTATACATAAATAAATACTTAGAAAATACATATAAACACCCAGACACTGAAAAACACTTTTGCTCATCACACAAACATTTTCCAGTTGTGGGAGTCGAACCCACGGCCTTGGACTCAGAAAGCAGGGTCGCTGCCCACTGCGCCAGTCGGCCGTCAAATGAATGAATTAATGAATATACTTTTATTGCACACCACAAAAAGTACATAAAAAAAGAAAAGTATAACAAAACAACGTATACAATTTGGAGGCCTTATCGCTTCATAGCGATTTCTTCCAGGCAACCACTGGCAAAGAAAACAAATACAGAAAATAAAAAAGTATAGTAAAAAAAACTATAGTATAGTCCGAAAAGTATTTTGTTAATATATAGTTTCCCTTTGTATATTCGTATAAAAGGAATAATGATAAAATTGTATGGTTAAATATATTTCATAAAATCCTTCGATTTCGAAGTAACAACTTCATTGACAACTTGCACAAAGGCGGAGGCGGATACTTTGCCGGTTTTTCTGCTAATCGTATTCTGACTATAAATACAATATTTCGAGACTGTCAGCCAAGTTTCAGCCAAAAGTAAGGAACTGGAGACGCACCTAAAATGTTTTATATTACACGAACCATTTAGAGCCACTTTTGCCCTCTTTATATTTTTAAATAGCAAACATTGTTGTAGCAGGAATAAGAAATTATAGGTTGTGAATTAAAATTTTTAGAATGTGTATTGTTATTTTATCTATTGAAGTTAGCACCCGTTTAGATCTCAATTCTTTTCAGAGAAGAAGACAACCACTCTTATTCTTCATATGGAAGTTGGCTCTTCATTTTTATATAAATAATGTTTTGTATGGATTGGATTTTTGCTTTCGTTCAGGCAAAGTTACACGACAAAGGCAATGTAGCGACCAAAGAGTATACAAACATAAAGTAATCTAGCGACAGCCTTTTGAAGAAGAGGAGAAATCAAAAGCAATCCTTGCATTTAAAAAAAACTTTGTAGATAGACAACATTAATGTATGCATACAACGCTATGTTCCAAATTTAAACGAAACTACAGTAATGGATTTTCTTAGTAGATTTCTATAGTTTCTTTCTCTTGATTCAAATTGAAGTTCTGTTCATTTCTACTCCATTAATATTTGTAAATTTAGGTGAAAAATAATAAGTTGGCTTAAGGTAAGCCTTTATATAAAATTAATTATCTCACCAACCCCGCTAAAATTATAGCATTCGAATGTGAGGCTCATTTGAGAGATGGTGTTTGAAGGCCTTTAAGATATTGACATTTTGTATGGAAACGTCTTGCAAACGTCTAACGATAATAAATATCAAGTGCCGTACAAACTCGTTCCGTTATTGAAGAGTTTTCGCTTCGTATTTGAAAACTCTTTGATTGTGATAATCGTCTTGTTATTCGTCCGTCCTAGTCCGGAAGGTAGCGTCACAATACACTGACTGATGGTAACATCGGTAGTTGATCTTATATGATGCGATCTGCATTGGAACACACAGCTTTATCAAGTCTCAGAGGACTGGTGCGAAAATGGAAACAATATCCAAATATTGTTTGTATAATAATTAACAGGGGTAAACTTCTCCTATTCTGTTCCCGTGCTTTAGCAGGTGGACACTGTAAATTTATCACTTTTCAGTACGGCTAGCATGGGTAGGAGACGATTATATCCCCGGGGAAAGGATAAAAATGTATCTTCTCCCACAGCTTTAACAACTCTCAGAGCACTGGCGCACAAGTTGAAATAATATCCAAATAATATAAGTGTATTAATAAACGGCGGTAAACTTCTCCTATTTCATGTTCCCGTCCTTAAGCAGGTGGACACGTTAATTATAACCCCTATCAGGGGATTTGATTGGGGGATATAATATTAGTAGGGGAGCCCACGAGGCTAAATGGGGATTTACTCGAGCGTCGTAGAGACCTATTGGGATGCAAAGCTTAGATGATAAGAAGAAAAAAATGTTATATGATATATACCTTTACATCGGTGGGGGAAGCGGCTATAGATTTTTAAATATGTAAAAAAAAACTGTTGCATAGACATCCTCGAGCGCATCAGATATTGATAGCATCAATGCCCTACGTATTTTTAATAATGTACGTATGTTAATCTGATCGTTTGCATGATGCGGGTGGTTGTATTTAAGGGTTGAAAATGAAAAAAAAATAATTTAATCGAGCGCGTCAGATTTTCTAAGGGAGTGTTAAGTACACAAAAAAAAAGCTCTCATTCACTAATCTGACGATTTCGATGGGACGCAAACTCGCGGCCATTTTCATAATGTGCAAAAAAAAATCGCCATTTTGAAATACTCAAGCGCGTCAGATTAAGATATATATGGTTCATCTTTCTGTTCTAAACGTACTGTCTCATAATCTGACGATTATCTAGAGGGAATCGCCTGATCTGACAAAAAAAAAATTAGAAAACCGGTTCACTTTAAAGGCCATCCCTGCAACTTCCCGCTAATTCCATTCCTGGGCGCTTGAAATTGTACTTATGACATTTTTGAGCTCAAAATATAATTTATGTGATATTTTGAGTTCGCTGAGTTCAAAGAAATAATATTTCTATGCATTCGAGCTCTCCCAGCTCGAAAGTCTCATAAAAGTTTCATAGAACACTATTTTTGGAATTTCCAAACCGCAATAACTTTTGAATGGATCAACCAATTTTCACGCGGTTGGCACCATTCGACGCTGTTTTATCATCCTCGTAAGTAATTTTGCAATTTTAATTGTTCGAACCACAAATTTCGGAGTAATCCCGAAAAAACACTTTTTCGGGTTTCTTTCGTTCACGATATCTCTCGAACGAATCAACCGATTTTGACCAGCTTGGTGGCGATCGACGTGGTTTTTCAAGCTCAAAGGCGGATTAGTTTTTGAAGTTAATCGATAAAGCCGGTTAAAAGTTATTCCAAAAAAACCACTTTCCAAAAATTTTTTTTCTTATTTTTTTAAATCATTGAACTTAATTAATTAAAAAGCTCAGGAAATAGCATGCAAATAAAATATAAGTGTATGCTTTTTTAGTAAATTACATGTATTTATAAAAAAAAAGATTAAAACAATTGAATGTTAGAAACGCGGAGAAGGAAATGTAGGCAACACGCAGCTGCACGCATTTAACTTTATCGACGAATTTTTGTTATTTCGGCTTGCGGAAATCGTCAGATTATATATTTTTCATTATTCTTGAATTATTTCCTTCAAAATAAAAAAAAATTTAGCTACGCTCGAGAATGTCGAGATGACGTATTTTTTTTACAACTTTGTTGCCCTCCCCTTTTTTTACGTCACTCTCAAATTGTCAGATTAGTGGAATATACACTTTTTAGGATGTAATTAACTCACCCTACCTTAATCTGACGCGCTCGAGAATTTCTGATTCTGAATTTCTGGATGTAATTTTTGTCTCCTGCATCTTGCGGTCTTTCCACTGCTACACACGCAGCTGATTGGAGTCCCAAGCCCACGGAGGGTGCGTCCGCTGACTATTGGTTCCCTTAATTTCACATGAAATGTAGTGAAAAAGAAAGCAAGAAATAGTTTAGTTTTCCGGTGCGATGTCGCGTAGAAACCGATTAGGGGTATGACTAGTATACTCCCTTACAGGCTAGCCCGCTACCATCTTAGACTGCATCATCACTTGCCACCAGGTGAGATTGCAGTCAAAGGCTAATTTGTAGTGGAATAATGATAAATCGGCGTACTATCACTGCCTCAAATGCAACACTAGCTCCCAGACTATCGAGTATGTTCCTTATTGTTTTGCATTTCGTCTTAAATTTTCAATTCGAATGGGCTGTTTATTCATCTCGAGTGAATTTATAATTTTCTTTAATTGTCTCACACATATTGACAGCCGGTTGGCGCAGTGGGCAGCGACCATGCTTTCTGAGTTCAATGCTGTGGGTTCAATCCCCACAACTGGAAAATGTTTGTGTGAACATGAATGTGTCAATTCAGTGGGTGTTTATAAGTATTTATGTGTATTTATAAAAATATTCATCAGCTATCTTGATAACCATAAAACAAGCTACGCTTACCTTGGGGCTAGATGGCAATATAAAGTATATTTATTAATATTAAGGCGGCTCTCTCAAGAAAAGGCTTAAAAAGCGTATAAATAAAGCTACTTTTTGACGGTATCTACAGAGTAATAACTGAGCAAAAATTATTATAAATCTACAAGATATAGGGCAGCAGTAAAAAGTCGTTTGATTTTGGTAAGTCTTTCTTTTATTATACTCATCTATAATTTTTAGAGCTGTAACCTTGTTACTCTATTCTTTATAATAAGCCTCATTCATTACCACTTCAGATTCACGACTCGTATGTCTATGTCGAAGAGTCTGGTTCCGCGAAAGACATCCACATTCCTTCATTTAATTACGAATGAATGAATATACTTTTATTGCACACAACTAAAGGTACATAAAAAAGAAAAGTATAACGAAACAGCGTATACAATTTGGCGGCGTTATGCGCTTCATAGCGATTTTTTCCAGGTAACCTGGAAATAAATAAAAACAAATACAGAAAATAGGTAGGTGTTGCATATACAGCGTGTAAATGAAAACCGAAATATTACTTCACAGGTACATTATATACTATACCTAAGACTTATCTGAGAAACCGTGACGCTAATAGTTTTAAATAAACCACTGTCATAGTTTATACTGAAATAATTGTTTTACAGATACAGCCCTAACAGCACATGCAAGATTTAAATCCAGTGACTCCTGCCACTTTGTTAGGTTCGCGTCGCGTAGCGTAGATAGCTATGTGCGTGTCGATCTTTTATCTTCAATAGGGCTGCCATAAATAATCACTTACTGGTTTAAATTTGTTTGTATGGACCAATAAATATACTTCTTATGATTTTATATTTTTACAGGGTTCATCCTTATTAAATATACGTATGCACCCTTCAACAGTTCTCCGTCATTCAGTAACACGTTGTATACATATGATTATGTATGTTTATATATAGATACTTCATGCATAGCTCTCTCAATCGCCCTCTGAATTACTCGGAGCTTTCTTATTCAAGCCGCAAGTCTTCAACGGTAGCACGTATACTGGTTGATAATGATAATGACGAGGGTGATCATCATCACTAGCCGACTATATGTGTGGAGGTCCCCGGTTCGATACCCGACGGACAAAATTCGGGATTACCACTCTACCGACAAAGGCATGCCGCCAAGCGATAAAAGCGTTACGGTACGATGCTGTAGTGGAACCTTTCCGGGGTGTGGTTAATACCTACAGCTACTATATTTATAGAAGGTTAGCCCGCTACCATCTTAGACTGCATCATAACAAAACAAATGAAATGATAACTTCTCATTTCACGTTAGCCCACTACTATCTTAAACTGCGTCATAACGTAACACCGAGTGAATTTAAAATCAAGGGCTAACGAGTAGTGGAACAAAAATAAGAAAGTAACATTAAATTATTATGGCTTTCAGAGCACGCGGCTCCTCTCAGAACGATAAGGGATGCTGTGTGTGTGTAGAGTAATTAATATTAATTATTTACATTAAACGTAACAGTATTCCCAATAACAAGAATATCACTTCAAAGGCATAAATAATGTATAAATCAAATTACATTAACAAACCTCCAATTATGCGCAAGTATAAGTAGGCCTGGAATCTGGATACAATTTACGATTATAAACACAATAACAAAATAAAGCAACCATATTATAAGATGCTGACAGTATCAAGTAGTTAGCTTTACATTGCTTTACATTAAATGATAATACTTACAATAAAACTGTAACTGGAAGATTTCTGTACATTTAATATATTTTGAAAATTTTGATCGGGGTAAGCTTTATAATCGATACTGAGTCCAAAACAGATTTTTGTTCAATTTTTGTCTGTCTGTCTGTCTGTCCGGGCATCACATGAAAACTAATGAACGGATTAAAATAAAATTTGGTACAGTGGTAGCTGATATCCCGGGTCAACATATAGGCTACTTTTTATCCCGATAAATAAAAAGTTTCTTCCGGGAAATGGGATATAAGTTTTTATCAATTTTACTTCATAGCTCCGTTAAATTTAAACCGATTTTAATAATTCTTTTTTTATTTGAAAGTGAATCTGTAGTCCTAATCACCAATAGGGCAGTAGGCTATCGCCGCTATTTACTTATGGTAAATAAAGATAGTACTACTAAATTCAATCGGTCATCTGACGAGGATTGGATTGATGGTTAGCTTCGGGTGTAAGGGAATTAAGAAAAAATATTGCAACATGCAACATTTAAGTCCTTTTTCATGTTCATTTTAATATTTAGCACTAAATAAATAAATGAGTGCCGTAGGAACCCGGTGACTTTAATAATTTTTATCTTTATAATTATGTCATTAAAGTCCTTTTTTCTGTGACGTTAGAACACAACTTACGAATTATGCACTCAACAATATGTAGCTCGTAAAAAATATATACACTTCGCACTGAACACCGTGGTATATTTAGCTTAAGTATTTAGTGTCAAAGACCTACTATCGTTTTTGACATACCATGTCAAATGATTCAAAAATGTAAAATCAGTGGATCACGATAATTCTATTGGTACTGTTTCTTGTACAAAGGTGAAATAACTAGCTTAAATTTTAAACCGATACATAGAGTATCGGTAACTGATACATAGAGTATCACTCAGATAAATTTTATAATTCGGTACATAATATAAATACCGGGACTTGTCAACTAATATAATATACAACTAATTATGCAGCTGTACACTATGTCATACATTATTTTATCGTAGCTTTAACCTTTTACGCTGCGCACGTAGCAGAAGCACTCAAAAGGCAAAAATATACCCAATTTTGAAACATTATTCATTGGTGCTATGCTTCTATTAGTCTTAGTGTGATTATATATAGCCTATTTTTCAATAAATGAGCTATCCAACACTGATATATTTTTTTTTAAAACGGACCAGTAGTTATTGAGATCATCGTAAATCGATCATCGATCCAAATAAACAAACCAACTCCTTTGTCTTATAATAATATATATATAGATATATTACTATAAGATTATGCATTATGTTACAGCACTTACTTTTATTTAAATTTTGCTCACATACTTCGTGTAAAAGTACAGTACAGTAAAACTGTTTCCGGAGATTTAATGACCAGCAATGTATAACTATACAAAAAAAAGTAACCAATGTAAATCGTGTGTCAAATTGTTAATCGCGAAATAATAAAATAGGTAACTGATATTTTCGGTAAATTTTTGTCGTAATAATTTATTGCTGGTATGGTATATTATTTTCCTTGGTCATATATGGCATACATTATTTTGTGTGATACTCTAATACGAGGATTATGTCGGAATATAAAGGGACGAAGATATATAATACGGACATGGCTTTGCTACGTTTGTGGTGGTTTCATATACAGTTGTCTTTACTTTTTTTATTAAATAAATAAATACACACATCGCCATCTAGCCCCAATGTGAGTGTAGCTTGTGTTATGGGTACTAAGACAACTGATGAATTTTTTTAGAAATAATTTAAATACTTATAATATACACACCCAGACACTGAAACATATTCATGTTCATCACACAAACATTTTCCGGTTGTGGTAATCGAACACACAGCCTTGGACTCAGAAAGTCACTGCCCACTGTACCAATCTGCTGTCATGACTGCCTCGTGATCCTAGATTAGATTAGCGAATAGGTGTAAAAAATTTATTACAAAATAAATAATTCCACTTTCTTTCAAGAAATTCTTAATACGAGACAGGAGAAAGAAAATATCAAAATATTGAAACACATTTATAACATAAATGTTATTATACAATTATGGATGAATTTTCATCTCGAACAAGTAGAATACTGTTCCTGTATTGCTAGTGTTTTTTTTTACTCTACTAGTTATCCCTTAGCAGCTATCTCACTTGCTGGCAAGTGATGATGTGTTTCAATATATTCGGTTTATTACGCGTCATACCATAATGCTAAATAGATATCGGCACGGTTTCGCTATAGTGGTAACTGGCCATGGCCAAAGCCAAACCAGAAAAGAGAAAAATCTGAATTTATAAATTCTCAAATTTCCCCCCGCCGAAGATCGAACATGGCCCCTGCCACTTAAAAGATCACAGCGTTTGCCTCTGTGCCTTTAGGGATTTATTATATTTGTGTTCGAATAATGTTTTAATGTTGGGTTTTTGACCCAGCCGTCTTCAAGTTGAAAAACTGCCAGGTGCTTTCCCCTGGAGGATGCTCCCCTGGCAGCCTCCCACCTATTTAGAGTTGTGTGCGTTTTAATTTGTGCAATTAGATATACATACACACACACACACACACTCACACACACACACACACTCACACACACACACACACACAAAATATAACTTGCATCAACAGTTAAGGTAAACATTGTGAATACGTCTGCAAAAAGTGAGACATTATCTATGTTCCGTAAAGCGTATTGGAATTCGGTCTAAACCCTTCTCATTCTGAGAGGAGACTATATTTGAGCTAATCCAGCGTCGTCGCTAGTTAAGTCAACCGCAAAACTAACCGCTTCCAGGCCATATTAATATGGTCAGATACATTTGCGGTGTCGCGTACGAGGGGATGTAGGCAATATTATTACGAGCGTAATTATAATAAACGTTGAAATGGAATCTGTTTGCTTAATTAGTACCATTGGTAGTAATGAAGTGCCGCGTATAATGCAATGGAATTCAATTAATTTGAAACATTCCGAATACCATTGTGGTTAATATAAAACCCTCAATACCTAACTCAACATGTGTACATTTGTACAATCCATTAACAGTCAAAAACCACATAAACTAATTCTATTTCAATATTAAAGTCGCTTTTTTTACTTGAATATTAACTAGTATTTGGAAGGTTTTTAGATTCGAATATTAGTTTTTCGAAAATTTTACTGTTGGTTTATTTCCAATTTATGTAACAACAAACCTTTAACAGCCAATATACACAATAACTAATTCTATTTCAATATTATTACAGTCTGTTTTCTGAATTGAATATTGTTTTTGTGAAGTTTTCACTGTTTTTGTTTTTCAAGCCTATATTTTAAAATTTTCATAAAGGCACGGTTTCCCAAGAAAACCCTATTACTTCAGTATTATTAACCAGCTAAATGTAGACCCGAACCCCAGAGTTACTTTTAACCCCGATGCAAAATGTAAACAAACAACCTGCCTGCCTGTCTGTGCCATCGTATCTTCTGAACGGACGAACCAATTTTGATTTGTTTTTTTTTGTTTGAAATGTGGATTAGTCGAGCTATATGCGATGAAAATCGATCCAAGATGGTCGCCACCACAAAATCACTATTTTGCCACATTAATTTTTTCACAACTCCCTCATAATTGGTATCAAATGAAAGGCCTTGGCTAGAAAATAATGGACACTATATCGAAAGCCCCCGACTTTCTACATAGTGTTTTTTAAATTTTCAATTTATATATTTGTCATTAATTTTACAGGCAGATGTACACATCGTTTCGTTTTGTTTGCGGGAGGTTATCATGATAATTTCACGCTGAAAGAATTTCAATTTACTCTAACACAAATCTGCTCCGCACAAGCGATTTGTTAAGGCTTTATAATAATTTCCTTTTTTATATTATAACGTCCCTAATGAAAATGTACCCACATGTCCTTTTCAGGGCAAAATATTTTTAATGTAATAACAATACATTTTCATGGAGAACAAATATACATGGATCACGAAGTATAGTGAGGAAAATGTTAAGCTTGCTATATGTTTACTTTTATTAAAATCATACTTGACAGCCGATTGGTGCAGTGGGCAGTAGCCCTGCTTGTCGAGTCCAAGGCTGTGGGTTTTATTCCCGCAACTTGATAATGTTTGTGTTATGATCATGAACGTTTTCCAGTGTCTGGGTGCTTATCTTTATATTACAACTTACGACCAGGTGAGATTGCAGTCAGTGGCATGCACTTCATACATGCACAAAAGCACTGCATACTCTAAAATTGAAATATAGCCCGTGTAATAAAAATCCTCCGCGATTTTTCCATTTTATGTAATTTTCCTGCTGTATGCATACCCTGGTAAGAAACCCAGAGCACGCCACTGATTGCAGTCTAACTTGTAGTGGAATAAAAAAAAAGTAGATATGATCGTTTCGCTTTATCTGAACTGTTTGTCTGTTACTTTGAAATAGCTATTAAAGTGTAATATATCTGATTCCGTTCCGCTCACTTTGGCAACAAAGTTGAAAACTTGAAGAAACAACAAAGCTTGCATTGCAAAGCTTGAGGAGTATCCCAGTTGGAGTTTCTAAACTTTGACCGCAGCGTCATCGTGAATGGGGAAACGGAGATAAGGTAAAAGTCACATAGTTGAATGAAATTATCTCTGATGAAGGGAACTACTATAGTAGCGTGTATCTTGTGTTACGGGTACTAAGAAGACTTTTTACTATTTCTTTATTCTATGCTTGTATTTAATCGTTTTATTTTGTTTAAAGATTTTAAACTAAGATTTTCGTGGCCAACCAACATTTCTTAAATATAATGCAACTGGGTCGAAATATGAACAAATCCAAAAATATTATCGTGTTATGGACCCGTTGAACTATAATTAAGAAATCGCACGTACTATTACTATACTACCTACTATTTACTAACGTGAATTAGTTTTAATTTTGAATTCAAAATTCATTAATTTATTAATAATAGCCTTACAATTAAGAACTTTTGTTGAAACGTCTGTCTGTTTGTAGGGACTCTACCACCAGTACAGCTACAGATTATATAGAGAAAAAGCAAGAAAAAAACTAAGCAGTTGCTCTTTGCCAACATTAACAATTTGCAATTTAACATTCATTTTCTTATGACGGCCGAGTGGCGCAGTGGGCAGCGACCCTGCTTTCTGAGTCCAATGTCGTGGGTTCGATTCCCACATCTGGAAAATGTTTGTGTGATGAACATGAATGTTTTTAAGTATCTGGGTTTATCTGTATATTATAAGTATTTATGTGTATTATATTCATTAAAAAATAGTCATCAGCTATCTCAGTACCCATAACACAAGCTACGCTTACTTTGGGGCTAGATGGCGATGTGTGTATTGCCGTAGTATATATTTATTATATATTTAGTATATTTATCTCATGAGATATGAAAAAGAAGCCGGATGCTTCCAAGCAACCTTCACGTTACACATTCCATCAATTGTCTAAACCGACGGAAATATAAACGTGTTATAATATTATTTCTAATTATTCAAATATATAATTATTTTATTATCTATTTATAATTATTCAAATATATGCTTTGGCAGTGCAAAATCACCTTAGGAATCATGTTATAAGAGCAATAACTCAATCCATAAATAACTTCTGTACCTCTCGCAAACATTTTAAATCAATGTATGGGAGGGTAAAACGCTTCGTTACGTAACGCGTCACGGCGCCAATCTGTCTAGCTTTCCTTTTTCTCGCGCATACGGCAGCGGTTGGCAGACTAATGTACATAATCAAGATTTTTAACTATGAAAAAAATAGAATTTTTTAATAAACCATTACCTATTTTTATAATCAACAAAGAACTTTATTGATTATGAAAAAAAAGGTTGACTATTTTTTATTGTGCGAGAGTGCTCCTGTGTGTTTTTATGTGTTGGTGTAATGTCTGTGAGTTTGTTCATTGCGTGTGTTTGCGTGCGTACAGGTGTGTGTGTATTCATCTTTGTATGTTGGCGTCTGATGATATGAAATACAGGCGATCCCGAGTCGCACACGTTTTTTTTAATGTTTAAACTATAGACCTTAATGTGTCTTTACCCTATACCTACAGGATAATTTTGAAAACACTGCGGATTTTGTTTTCTTGATGGATCGGTATCGGTAATAGAACATATTTTCAATTCTACTTCCGATTCAACGGAATGCAACTTAGCGGCAGAAATAAGCATGGCGTAGTACTTCCCAGGACTAGCTTTGTCTCAAAAAACTCTACTGCTGCTAAATTAACTTAGTACATGCAAAATTTTAACCATGCGTCAAAGTATAAACTGCAGTTATAATGATGAACCGCACGAAGTTAAAGAGGACAAATCAAATGAAAGTGCACTCCAAAGCACTTTACGTAGGGAAATTTCGCATCGTGATTCGTGACCGAGCTGACGGCGATATTCATAGAGCAACCAGAAGTGGACATACGTTTTTGAATCGTGTTTCTAACCCTCCTTTTTTACGGACCAATCAGAAGGCCCACCTGACGGTATGTGAAAACCCATCGCCTATATTGGAGCAGGACATCGCATAACGTGTGTTACGGCGCGTCGGCGTTTTATGCCGAAGCAACGCCAAGGGAACGTGTCCCACTGGGTGACGAGGCGCGAAATAAAGCAGGTATAAGAACCCTGCCTTATATTCTGCGACAGAGTTGAAGCTCTGTCGCGTGCGCTGGTCGGCGCCCGTCTGCTACGCGCACCGGTCGTGTTCTTCCACCTTGTTCCAGGTAGTCGTAGCGCGTGGTGGGGGTAGCGACACCGTTCTTCAGGTAGCAGGATTTGCTTCGCAATAAAAGACTGCTGAGATGTTTCTTGTTTCAATGCTCCGGGTCGACTGACTGGCATTACTATTTCGGATGGACACTTGCCGATAACCACCTGAGGGGTTACAACGGCGTCACCGGGGGAGTGGGGCGAGCGTGAGAGCTCGCCATGAGAAGAGCCCCAGGGCTCGACGACATCGGGGGGGAAAGACTGGCATTAGGCCAGAGTAGCCTATTTATGTTAAATTCTCAAATTCTCTCTATCGAGCGTGAAAGTACTCGACCGCCAATGGAGGCTTTATTTATTAATAAGTCTCACATAATCTAGTCGTGTTACTAAATAATTATCAGCAATTTCCATATAGTGTTAGTTTAACATTTAAATAATATGTATTTTACCTAAAAATCCTAAATGCTAACCGCTTATAATAAATTATGCAACTACTTTTATCACTTAAATTAATTATTATAGTTTAAGGTAAAGCTAGACGCAGACATAATGCAAGAAACACCCTGTGTCCATTAAGGTGAGGCGTGTTAAGCCTCATGCCGGTAATTACACCGGCAACCACACTTGCCAGACCAAAAAATAGCATTGCAGCAATCCAGTTTAGTGGTAGAAAAAGACATGCCGGTAATACTTCACCGGACGAGTTCTGTCATAAGAGAGCTTCTTATGACAGAACTCGTCTAGTACTCGTCTAGTACTACTATCATCTCTTTTTAATGCCAATGCAATAAATAGTCCACCAACCAGCACTGGGCCAGCGTGGTGGACTACGGCCTAAACCCTTGTAATTGTGGGTGGAAACACGTTCCCTGTCGTGGGCCGGTATTGGTTGAATATTATGATAATAATGATTATGACAAAATATAGATAATATATAAAATAAATCCTGACCATTTTGTCATAGTACGAAAGACGATAGTAAACGGCAAAAACTTGACATATACGCTAAAAGACAAAACCCGGACGTGACTTTGCGTTTGGCAATTGTATAGATAATTCTACAATTTTATTTGAATCAAACCCTCTGACGTCGGTTAGTTGGTAACATTTCTAAATTTAATCGCGACCTCGTTTAATCGTGATGCACAAAGAAAACTTGAGACACACTTCTAGGAAATTCTTTATCTATTTTTGACCCAATGACCTGATACTTTAGCAAATAGGAACGACGCGTATACCACCTCCTCTTAGAGGGGCAAAACACCTTAGGCAAAGCCTAAGTAATCTTTGTTAAAACGGACAGTTCAATTTGCAAAGTAGTATGTTGAATCGAAACTTAATTTTCGTAGGTATTTTAGTGCGGGTAAAATATTATTGGTGGATCTCAAACGCATAGCATTAATTAATATGGGCAGATAAATAATTACCAGACATTTGACGTCGGACGTGTCTGTCTCTGTTGATCTGTTTTCACTCAAATTTCCACGCATCGCATCCTTCTCACCTAGCCATTCAAAACCCACGCAAAGCGAACCCTGTGTTTGTTCCTTTTAAGTCTTGAACGCGTGCATTCGACATATCGAAGTATAATCCGAACTAAAAAGTTGTAAGCTCTGAAATAGCATAACGATATTAAATAGGTCTCGGCCGAGTTCCAAGTGAAGTTTAAAGGTGATATTTTGTGTCTTCGCGTTGGCGTACAGGAACTGCGTCATTGTAGAACTTTTGTGAGTTGTGTGTTGGCAGGTAGGTCCGTTCTCCATTTTCCTTTTCATCTTATCCTGAACACAATTCTAATTCGCTATTAAAGACTTTAAAAAACAATCTACAAGAAAATACAGCACTCTAATATAATATCAATTATTTACGAAACGCATTAGCAAATATGAAGTCTCACCGTTTTATCTACCGCCTGAATTTAAAACTGAAGATCAGAAATAAGCAAAACGGTAATTCCCCTGGACGAGCACTGTAAAAAAAATCTCTACTACTACTACTTTTGTACTGATAATTTATATTTCATTGTCATAAACTAATTTAGGCCCAAAATTCCGTACAGCGGAAAAACAGCAAAAATTCACAGTATTTTTTTAGAATATTTTTTGGCTTATTTCAATGGGTCTGGCGAATAAAAAGGCCAGCTTGCTTTGGTGAATCTATTCCATGTTAAAATACATTTCTAAAGAGACGCTCGGGCGTACATATATTTGTCGAGAACCTAAAGTATTATCAGCAGCGGACATTGAAAAAATTTTAAAAGATACTCCCGATAGTACCTAGCAACAAAGGTCAGATATTTTAATAACCCATCATACTCCGCCTGGATAGAAGCAAACCTAGGAAGGTGGTGGGACTCATAACAGGACATAGCTCCTTAAACAGACATCTTTCCATTATAGGTGTCACCGACAGCCCTCTTTGCAGAGCATGCATGGAGAAGAATGAAACACCTACGCACGTGATGCTGGAGTGCACGGGCGTGACAGAGCAACGCGAGATCTACCTGGGATCACCAGCCACTATCCCAGAAGTCCTAAGCAACCTGGGCGGCATGCTGGGATTCTAGAACGAGCTTGGATGGCTGAAGTAGCGAGCAACAATGGGAAATTTCACGTACAACAAGCGAAGCGCTTACGTGCGGAAACTGCCCAGAAGAAGAAGAAGAAGAAGAACCCAACATAAATTCATAAAACATCTTGATCCTTTTCCAGGTTGTGCTAATTATGAGTGTAAACGTCAAAAGCTAAATAGTATTACAATTGGAACACTAAGTTAGATAAAAAGTATAGTGCCGCTATACGAGTACACGAGTATATAAATGTATTTTTTTTTAATCGAAGCGGTCGTGCATCTTCCAATTCACGTGACAATGGCGGAGAAAATATGCTAATCTGGCATACCTAAAAGCCGAAAAAGCAAAAGAAGAAGAGGAAGAACAACAGGTATCTATCTATCTATTTCTCTGTCTTTAACATTCAATAGATATTTACGTGAGAGTGATCAGTTAAGTGAGTTACTCGGCCGCTCTTTAAATAGTTTCCCAGATCGGTCACGGTTGTCAATCTCCATATAGATTTTTCAACTACGCGGGAGATATTGTGCACACAACACAGGCACACCTTCCATTCTCCGACCTTTCATATTCAGATTGGACGGCAGTTCCGACACGACCAGAAATAGGTCGGGCGCTGAACCAAAAGCTTAACCTGCTCTCCAAGGCATTCTAAAGTCAGGGCTGGTATAGATACATCAACTCAGTTGTGCGCGCGGCCCTATGTGTGGGTAAACCTTGTACATATACAGTGACTTTGTGTGCGTGACAAGAGGTACAGTCGGGTACAAATACAAATACAGTTATTTACGGGTTATATACGGGTTTTTTTTTAAAAAAACAGTTATTTGGTAATTTAATGTTTATTTATTGAACATTATTCTGAATCGCTACTTGAAAAATCAAATGATGAATTTTCGGATTCGCTGCTCTCATCAAGGTTAATTATGAATTCTGACTCCATGTCAAAATGTCTATAGTATTCTTCTTCTTTCTTTTGTACATGTCGACAAGTATTACCCCACATCCCTTCATCAATTTGACTTAAACATTCATTTATGAGTTTCATTATTTCCGTCACATTTTGGTCGACATTACGCGAAGCAATATAATTTTTTAAAATTCCCCACACATTTTCTATGGGGTTTAGTTCAGGATGATATGGTGGCAATCGAAGAACTTTTATGCCATATCGCTGAAGTATGTCATCAATCTTGTAACAGATATAGTTTTCTTTATTTTTTTTAATCAAATCATACAGTTCAATTTTTTTCATATCTTGATTAAAAGCTATATTTTTTTCTGTCAGCCATCTCTGCATTTCTATTTTTTTGGAATTCGAATTTGGGGCTCTGTCATTTTGAACGTTATGGTATGAGGCATTATCAAGCACAACCACAGAGTTAGGTGGAAGATTCGGTACTAGACGTTCTTTTAGCCACTTTTCATAGTTTTCCGCGTTCATGTTAGAATGGTAATCACCAGAAACACTATTTGCTTTGTATGTCAATAGTGCGTTAGGTACGAAACCTTGTTCTGAACCAGCATGCACAATGATAATTCTTTGTCCTTTCGACAGGTTTCTCTTTAAAGGTGGTCCATCTTTATTACCCCATCCTTTGTTTTGAACATGATTAGTTAAGATATAGCTCTCATCTGTATATACGATACACCGATTTTCTTGACGGTATCTGAGTAAATTTTTTAGGTAGGAAAATCGTAGTTTTAGGATGTCATGCCGCTCTATAATAACACGTCTGTTATCCACAGTTTTTCGCCATTTGTATCCCAACTTTAACAAAGCTGTACGCAGAGTCGAAATACTTCCATCATAGTTAAGTTTATCTTGAAATATTCTTTTCAACTTTAGCAAGGTAGGTAACTCACGATGTTCTAAATGGTAATTTTGAATAGTGGAACGTATAACATCAACGTTAAAGTTGTCTAATTCTAACTTCTTTAAACGTTTTTTACGGTCTTTATGCGGAGATTTAAACTTAGAGTCAGATTCTTTTCCTTCAGCCAATATATTAGTAACTGTTCTCTCTGATACCCCCACTGCCATTGCTGTTCTTTTCCGTACGCTATTTAAATGTTCACTTAGTTTCGATATTAAAATTGGACTTGCACTGCAAACTGGATCACTTACTAGTTCCAATATATCTCTCGCATCTATTTTCAGAAATTCGTATACCTTAGCAATGGTTTCTCGAGTCTAAAACAATAATACGTAAACGTCAACAAGGATATATTTTTTCGTATATAGAATCATAATAAATACCTATTCATTACATCTAAATTTAAAAATAAAAAATATTTACCTGACTCCTTAAACATTTTTTCCGTGAAGAACTAGACATTTTCGTAAACGACTGTACCCGTAAGAAAAAGCGATAGGAACACGTCTTGCTCGAACGACGACTGCCGCGTCACTGCCACACGAATGAAAGTTGTATATTTACAAGCGCACGCACACATAGGGCCGCGCGCACAACTGAGTTGAAGTATCTATACTAGGAATTTGTTGATATAATAACCCAATGCTATTCATTGGGCCGACCTCGGTCGAATATGCAAACCATTAGACCAACGAAGCAGTAACTAAATGCTGTGATAGGCGGCTGGACAAGACAACTCAAACAATTCTTAATTCATGACGTTTGGAAGATCAGTTTCGGAGATTTGAGGAAACAGTTGGACGTTCATTATAACAAACTAACGTAGACCAATACGAGTGGATACCCCATTAATAGTCCGGTAATTACCATTCCGTATAACTGCGATACCAATTCCCTTAACGGCCATATCCTAATCAACAATCATTAACCTAAGTAAATGTAGACTAAAGTTTCGAAATTAATTATCTTCCTTGCTCCAGAGATTAGAACACCGTTTTAGTGCTCCTTAAGGTAAGGACATATTAGTCTCATGTACGTACATGTAATATATACACATGCAGCTTTCGCTTTCGTTGTGTTATTTCATCATATCAATCCATTACCTACCCAGTGTTGGGTCTATTATACCCCAAAATGAGGAGGGGTTAAGGCCATAATCCACCACACTGGCCCTGTGTGGATTACTATGGAGAACTCTCAGGCGTGCAGGTTTCCTCATGATGTTTTCCGTCACCGTTGACGGAAGTGATATTTTAATTGCTTAAAACCCACATTACTTGGAAAAGTTACAGGTGCTTGCTGGGATTCGAAATCGGCCCACCCAAATTGAAGTTGAAGGTCAAACCCACTAAGCTATCCCCGCTTAAATTATCTGTTATTTAGCATGTTTTAATAGTGTAGATGATACATTATGTTAATAAAATAGTTTGTTTGATTGTCACATAGCATGTTCTCCGTTCTCTTGCCGTCGTTCTTTCATTTGTATGTTTCCTGTAAGAGATTGGCTGCCTAATTTAAATTACAGCAATACAATATGTTTAATATAATTTTCGCATTATATTATTCATATTGTATTGCTATAATTTTCAAATTGCTGTAATTGAATTTTATGTTCTACGTACAAATCAAGCATCTAATTAATCGAATAAAATTGAATAGAGACCGATAATGCACCCCTTGTTGTGCATTGCACAGCGTCATCACTGCCAAAGATTAGAAGGTTATCCGGACGATGATCTGATCCAAGGTAATGGGTGCGGACTCAACCCTAGTCCATGAAACCCAAACTGTGCAAACGTCACCGCAAGTCGAGTTTCAGACTTCATAGGAAGCGCTTTTAGGGTTGACGTTCTCCTTAAAATATTATTTTCCTATATATATATACCTTTTTCATTAGTACCTATACTAAAATACACTTAATATACTACGACAACACACGTCGCCATCTAGCGCTGAAGTAAGCGTAGCTTTTGTTATCGGTACTAAGATGACTGATGAATAATAAATATAAATACTTATTATATACAGACAAAAATCCAGACAGTGAATTCAAGTTCATCACACAACCTATATAACACAAATAAGTATTCTGTTTGCTCGGGAATTTTAATACATAATTCCAAAAGTCCCGCAGTTTTGAATTATAAACTAAAAGAAGACCTATACCTAAAACAGCGATTAATCATTCTAATGAAACAACTTAAACAAAAAGCTACCCTTTGAAAGCCAACAAAATATAAAAAGGCTCATTATCATGATTATGCCAACTTTTTCAAAGGAGGCTGCTTTTAAACTTTCACATTTGTTATCAACTAAGCGAGTAACCTAAAAGTATGGTAGCTACATATTCATATTCAACGCCCTGATCGTAGTGAACCTTGCCTAACGCGCAAACGTAAAAAAAATGGAATTTTCCAGAATGCAATGGATTAAAACATGCCAGTTAGAATAAGAAAAAATATATATACCATAACGAAAAATGCCATTCAGAAAATACCATTAAGAAGATGGGGACAAAGATGGGCTGGTACCATAACAGGACAACATTAATGGAGTAAATTTGCTGGCATACCAGACACTTAACAAGGCAACGGGGCAAACCATTTCAAAGATAGGTTGATGACATTAAAACTACAGCGTTTGGAAGAATGCCGAGAACAGCTGGAGAAAAAAAATTGAAGAGGCTTTTGCCAATATATATCTTAGTCATAAATTAGGTAAACTTAGTCAAAATCTTGTATGTAGCCAAAATCAAACAAAATCCAACGAGCTATTGCACATCATTACATTCAGTTATTACAAACATTCCAATACGAATGATAACCATTTATATAATGTTTCTATTAAAAAAGATTTTATTTGCATTATGTTCCATTAACTTTAAACTTAGCAAGTGTCAAACCAAATTTTAAAATTATCAGATTCATTTTGATTTTCAATATTTCAAGTAATAAAAAGATGGATCTGTTTATTCCGAAAATGAAATATGGCTTAATCAAAATTTTACCGCAGAAAACGTCCATAAACATATTATAATGCCTGACTTTATGGTGTTAGCGAAATTTGATTTTTTTACGTCACCCGATCTAACAAAGCATCTTTCGATTAACGTTGCGATATTTACTATCCTATTTTTCAGTTGTAAATTATATCTGTCCAAGAGGTATAGCATAAAACTTATAATAAAGAAGACTGTACGAGCGTTTAGATATTCTGTATGGTTCTATATCGGAAGAAAGTGCTTCACTCGTATTTTAATGTTCTGTGACATTTTAAATTCAATAATCTTTTATTCAATGAAGAAACAATTTTACAATAAACTATCGCTTTACATCTTGGAGATATCTCTTAAAAAGTTCAAAGCTAAACGTTTGTTTAAATGTAGTTCAACTAGTAGGTACCACGTTAATACTTTTGGATTTGTCGATATTCACTACGGGACTCATATGTCCCGTGACCACGATCCAGGCAACTGGGTCGAAATAACGACAAATCCAAAAATATTATAGTGGTATGAGCCCGTTGAACTAAATTTAAGAAATGTTGATTAACCACGAAAATCAAAGTTTAAAATCTTTAAACGTAAGCCTATAGCATTGTCCAATCATTATATAATTGGACTATTCTATAACAAAAAAAATCATGTATTATTCTTAGAACAATTTTATGTAAAAAGGTAACCAAAGCTTAACTATAAAATAAGCTAGAGGCCCTGATAACAGTTGCATTAAGACATAGGCTTTGTGTTTACAATTATAAAATTTTAAAAGTATGTTTTATAAGGATTACATAAAAGATAAAGAAATGTATTAATTAGAAAAACCTAATTTTTTTACCTAGTTTTTCTAATTACTTATTTTAAATAATAATGTGAGATGGTGAAAGACCACTAGGCTAAAAGAAGGCTAACTTTTTTGTAGGCTTCTTTTTAAACCAGGGCACATTTGGAACCCTCGTAGCTTTAGTTCTAAGGTTAAGTAATCGCCATCATCTCACCGCATCATTACGACCTACGAGTATGTCATCAGTATGCTTCTTTAATGTAATGTTTAAAATCAAAAGTGCCATCTATATACTTGAATACAAATTTTTCAATTTGACTTAGACTTTATCGTATTATTCATATACTTTTTTTTTTTACTCTATAGAAAGGTCAACATCTAAATTAATTATCTCATAACTGTACAAAAAAATCTATAATCATCCCCATCTCAGAGAGTCAAAAAAATCAACTAGGAAGTTCATCCCAAAGCTATTTTATCATTCAAATTTCCTCATTACCGTTTAAAGTATGTCAAGTTTTATTTCTATTTTTGACCTTCCCTTTTTACAATGAGTTTTAATTATGTTTCTACTCTGCAGCTATACTGCAATATACCTATTAGAGGTGGCTTTCAGATCTCCTGGGATCAAAATGACTTAGCCAATTTAACTTTGGATCACTTTTTGTTAGACTTGGCGTAGGATGGTGGCGACACGATATAAATTGTTCAGAGAACACTGATAACTATTATTTCAGTAATTTAACTAAGGTAGATACTCTCTGAATAATTATTATCGATTAGTTATTTGTTAATATCCATCAGGCGGTCGCTACTGTCGCTTAAACCAGTATTAAAGAGACAATTATACATGACGCATCATGAAATCCCCAAAGTAATACTTAACATAGGAACGTCAACAAAAATAATACATTTTTATGTACGACTTTAAGCACTGCTTTAAGGTCTATTTTTTAATTTCTGCTGTATTCTGCAGAAAGTCTCCCTGTGGAATAAATTTCATGGATTTTATATAAAACAACTGTCAAAACATCACACTTATGCCGTAGTTGGAGACTATTTTGGAAGCGATTAAAAATCAGTGCGAATTTCGTTATAATTTCAGATCTACAACGTGTAAATGGAAAACGAAATAATACTTCACATTTTCTGTGACTTATCTGTGAAAACGAAACCTAATAGTTTTTGAGTTAACCACTGCCAAAGTTTTTACTGAAAGATATCAGATACAGCCCTAACATCTCATGCAAAACTAAAATCATGTGAGAGAGAAGGAACTCCTGTCCCTTTATTAGATACGCATTGCGTAGCGTAGGTACTATGCACGTGTCGGTCTTTTATCTTCAATAAGGTTTTCATAAGTTACTACTAAGAATGTTTTGTCTGTTCGTGTGTATGGAGGAACAAATCCTTATGAAATATACTTAAGCATCCTTCAACATTGATAAAACTGAAAAAATGCTTCATTTGTCATAAAAGAAAAACAAAACAGAATCAAAACTACCCACTTAAACATAACACATAAATTGATACAAAATTTTGTTTTATTTGGCCCAGATAAAAAGTGTAGTTTTCAGAACTACTTGAGACTGTGTCTCGGAAAATCATTAGTAAGCATTGTTTCGCAATTTCGTTACAAGTTGTATATAATATAGCTCGACGTCCCTTAAATAAGGATTATAATTTTCAACCGCCTCGTTGGTCTAGCGGTGAGTAAGTTTGACGGCCAATTGGCGCAGTTTTCAGCGACCCTGCTTTCTGAGTCCAAGGCCGTGAGTTCGATTCCCACTACTGGAAAATGTTTGTGTGATGAGCATGAATATTTTTCAGTGTCTCGGTGTTTATATGTATATTGCTATTTATTTATGTATATTATTCATAAAAATATTCATCAGTCATCTTGGTACCCATAACACGAGCTATGCTTACTTTGGGGCTAGGTGGCGATGTGTGTATTGTCGTAGTATATTTATTTTATATTTATTTATGTATGTCCGACTGTAGATCGGGTCCGATCCAGGGCCCGGTTTGGACCAATGATTGAGTATTGGATTTTACTATCACACATTTCTTAGTACTAACCCGAAGTTTATGCTGTGTGGTGACGGCAGATTAGAATGCAGTTTTTATAATTTTTATTAGTGTTTTTACCTACACTTGGAGGAATTATCAATTTTATAAATTTAAAATGCATATAAAAACATCGGCATCGACGGTAGGAGAACCGTAGCTTAATTGGAGAAAGCGCTCAGGCCGCGATTGCCAGAGAGAGAGAGAGTCGCATATTCAAATCCTGTCGGTTCCGAAAATTTTTATATGCATTTTAAATTTATAAGATTAGAATACAGTTGTCACCACCACTCCTCTTCCCGCGGGTGTCGTACGAGGCGACTAAGCGAATATAACTGAGAACGGACAACAGCGTCCTCTATTCTATCCATTCCATCTATTACGATCAACCATGCAGCGGGGTTATTATGGGCAAAAACTCCCTTAAGGAGTGTCCAACAGAGGACTGTTATCTAAAAATAAAATAAAATGCTAACTTTAGGGTGTCTGTTTTTGTGACAAACAGTGTGCTGGCGGACGATGTATTCCCCTCTCACTCTGTCTCGCGACTACTTTCATCTGCTTCATTGTTCTGGCATTCGTTACATCGTTTTATTTCACTGCTATGATTTTTTCCTAAAACCGCTAAAGAAGTATAACTTGAAAAAGAATCTTGAAAAATTGCAGGTGCGCGGTACAAGACGAGTTCTTCTACAAACGTTGCGACGCTTTCTATTCTATGTTGGAGCGGGCGCCCGAATACGTGGGCTGCCACAGCGTCCCCTTGGTGCACTCGGCGGTGCTCATCTCGCTCAGGAACAAGGCGAATTGATGAATTGGAATTGATGATGTTTGTTAATTCCAGAAATTTCGAAATTCGCGGTGATTCCACCCGTGCCTTGGAAAGCACGTTCAGCTGTCGATCCTACGCTTGATATCTTTCTGGTCGTTCCCATCTGCAATCCCAATGGTTGCTGGTGTTATTGCACGTTTCACGATTCAACACCTTTTTTATATATTTTTTTTCCACTACAAGTTAACCCTGTAATCTCACCTGGTCAAGTGATGATGCAGTCTAAGCTGGTAGCGGGCTAACCTGATAGGGAGTATAGTAGTCATACCCCTAATAGGTTTCTACGCGACATCGCGCCGGAACGCTTAGCGGCACGTCTTTGTCGGTAACTAGACCAGACCAGAGAAAATTCTAAAACAATTGGAAAATCCAAAAGTGCACGCCTCATAATCTCATTTTTTTCACAATAAAATTAAAATTTTTGTAACTGAAACTTTCAATGCTCATTACAATTTTTTTTTTTCATATTAATTATTATTCATTTTTTGTAAACAAGACACGGGAATGTCATAATGATTGCACATTGAAAGTTACAATTAATATTAGCTAGAATAATTACATGGAAATTTAACGACAGTGAATTGAACGCTCATATTAACTAAGAAATTATGTCGTGTGTTACTTTAGATAATTAAAAAAAAATTATTCCGATACGATCATTTTTTCGACCAATTTTGATGCCACATACACCCGTCCATACACGGACGTCCAGAAAAGATTATGTTTAATGTTATTATTTACTATGTTAAACAAAAAAATTGTTATTGAAATGTATTTTATGTGCCTGACAAATTATTTGACTTGATATTAGTGTACTCAAATTAACCTGTAAGTGCAATATAAATAACAAAAAATCAATTTCAGTTTCGAGAAAACTGCTTTTTTTGAAATGTCGAGAGTAGAGCACAACCTCAACGCTTCGCTTATGAGGCGTGCAATTATAAATTCCCAAATAGCCCCTGCAGGGAATCGAACCCAGGACCTCCTACTTAAATTCACAGCGCTTACTGGCGCGCCACGTCAACTCGTCTACGGCTCAGGTTGATGGACACAGGGTATGACTTTTCTCTTAGCGACAATACAGATATCGCCATCTAGCGTATATCCCAAAGTAAGCGTAGCTTGTGTGTTAGGTACTAAGATAAATATTTCTTAAATATAGTTCAAAGGGTACATACCGCGAAAATATTTTGGATTTCTCGATATTTCGACCCAGTTGCATGGATCGTGGTCACGGCGGGACTGCGTAGGTGCGAGATGTCAAATTCGAATTCAAATTCAAAATTTCTTAATTCATGTAGGCCTATCACAGGCACTTATGAAGCGTTCATACATATTTGTTTACATAATTTTAACGGGATGGTGATAACTTCGTTCGCCAACTTAAATGTAAAGCTACGAGGGTTCCAAACGCGCCCTGGTCTAAGAAGAGCCCACAACAAACTTAGCCGGGTAAATTTATTTTTTTGTTATCACCATCTTCCAGTAAATTTAAATTAAGCTATGAAGCTAGAGCAATTCACACCCAAGCTTTTTATCGTTTAAATAATCCTTAATGTTATAATAGGAATTTCTGTAAGCTTACGTTTTATATAAACTTTGAACTTATTGAGAGACAACTCAAAGATTTCATTTGGTAATTTGTTATAAAATGATATACAATTGCCCTAGAATGAATTTGCAATTTTGTGTAGCCTAGTAAACTGCACAACGAGTTTATTTTTGCTTCTAATATTTATATTGTTACAGTGCATTTTCTTTTTAAATTTTGATATATTTTTATGGACATAAATTAAATTAAATGTCAAGTTGGAGGTCACTCGCAGAATCTGACTACCCGCTTTCGTGTTCTTTTTGTCGGTATTTCACGAACTGTTCGACTCACTACACTGACAACGTCACTTTTCAATTGAGAAGCTGTACGATACTTTCTTGGTGTGCATAATTACAAAAAAAAAACAATCACATCATTGTAATTAACTTATTATGTATTGCGATGTTTGCATCTGCCTAATTTCACGTTGTTGTAATGGGTCCGAAGGAAGGTGGCGACACTCGTAACACAAGTTACCTTAGTGCGAGTGTTTAAGCACTCCTTTGTGCACAAATAAATAAAAAAGAGTATCACTGTGTCCATTAGGAGATTTCTGCTGTATACACTTTTATATATGAAATAAATAAATTATTATTATTATTATTAATTCCACGATCCATGCAACTGGGTCGAAATATCGACAAATCCAAAATATTATTGTGGTACGTACCCGTTGAACTGTATTTAGGAAATATGTTAACCACGAAAATCTTTCATAAATATTTATGAAATACCCTGACACTGAAAAATATACATGTTCATCACACAATAATTTTTCAGTTGTAGGAATTGAACCCACGGCTGAAAACAGGTTCGCTGCCATTTAATTTAAAGGTTAATTTAGTAAGACATTTTCCTTGCATGCCCTGTGCCCTGCCCTGTTTACATAGGTGATGGTTTTCCACTTACCATCAGGTGGGCCACCTGCTCGGTAAGATTTAAAGTTACAACTTAGAGGTATATCTGACTGAATAGCAAATTAACCATGTTATTTTTTATTCAGTGTTGTTATTCAATGCCTCTGCAAACTTAACTGAATTGGTAGGCCTATGTAGTGCTGTCCTCTCCCAAATAGTAGATAATGAAAAGGATGGCACTACTTTTAGGCATTCCAACGGAATATATGTTTGTCAAGCTAACGCCATCTATACGCAAGTGGTAGCACTACAAAGGAAACGCTCAAGTGGCGAACCATCTTTACTAAGTTAACATAGCTGGAATTAGTACTGGTATCTAGGTCAAGATGTCACTTTGAGGTTGTTGAAGTTATACTTCTTTTCGCGCGATGGAGAATAAATGATGAGAGTTTTTACGATGCGCGCGCACACCGACACCTGAATTCTACATTGTAAAGTTAGTTCTAGGTGGTATGAAAATCGATAACTATGTTAATGTTTTAATTCTAGTATTTTATATTTAGAACACGTATTTCGTAACGGTACAAACAGTGTGAATAATATATTATTACAGCAATAAAACCTTTTTTATTTAAATAAAATCTTTTTGATTAATTTTAATATTTATCGTTAATCACTACTGCATTTTAGTTTTTTTTTCCATACCCCAAACTGAGAACGGACAACAGCGTCCTCTATTCTATCCATTCCATCTAATACGATCAACCACCCGTCTGCCCAGCGGGGTTATTATGGGCAAAAACTCCCTTAAGGAGTGTCCAACAGAGGACTGTTATCTAAAAATAAAATAAAATGCTAACTTTAGGGTGTCTGTTTTTGTGACAAACAGTGTGCTGGCGGACGATGTATTCCCCTCTCACTCTGTGTCGCGACTACTTTCATCTGCTTCATTGTTCTGGCATTCGTTACATCGTTTTATTTCACTCCTATGATTTTTTCCTAAAACCGCTAAAGAAGTATAACTTGAAAAAGAATCTTGAAAAATTGCAGGTGCGCGGTACAAGACGAGTTCTTCTACAAACGTTGCGACGCTTACTATTCTATGTTGGAGCGGGCGCCCGAATACGTGGGCTGCCACAGCGTCCCCTTGGTGCACTCGGCGGTGCTCATCTCGCTCAGGAACAAGGCGAATTGATGAATTGGAATTGATGATGTTTGTTAATTCCAGAAATTTCGAAATTCGCGGTGATTCCACCCGTGCCTTGGAAAGCACGTTCAGCTGTCGATCCTACGCTTGATATCTTTCTGGTCGTTCCCATCTGCAATCCCAATGGTTGCTGGTGTTATTGCACGTTTCACGATTCGATAACTATGTTCATGTTTTATATTCTAGTATTTTATATTTAGAACACGAAACAGTGTGAATAATATATTATTACAGCAATAAAACCTTTTTTATTTAAATAAAATCTTTTTGATTAATTTTAATATTTATCGTTAATCACTACTGCATTTTAGTTTTTTTTTTCCATACCCCAAAGAAATATAACTTCTAACGCGTGTACATAAGTACACACACTCTTTTTTTTTTATTATATGCATTCAAAGGTGCTGGCAGGCTAACCCGTAGCATTAGAACGAGATTTGCTCGAAAGTAAGTAAGTAATCCAAAGTAAAATGGATCTAACAGCACTCGTTTTAGAGTCTCGAAATGATCTCAAAAATGATAAGTATGGGACAGTACGGGATGTACTTATCATTTTTGTTTTGCAAACGTTATACAAAATGTCTGGCGGTAAATGATTGTAGGCAAAATTGAGCTTTAAAACAATGCCAATAATTTCCATTTTACTCCGATGTCAAGTATTTCCATACTCGAAAACTTGCAAATCTTGTACTAACTACTCTCCTTAATCAGTTTTCATGTGGGACCGGAACATTAAATCGCTTTGCGGCACGTCTACGTAGGCTGGGGGGTAATTATCCACGACTGAAATTCGCCTTCAAACACTAACCACGGTTCGGTCGTGAAGATTCTGAAATTATAAATTCCCAAGTATTCCCGGGGATTGAACCCGGTATCTCCAACTTGTAAAATTATAGCGCTCACCATTGCGTCCAAGAAGTCGGTAAAAGGTTAAGTTCTAAGTTAAGGATTAAACAATAATAGAGTCATTCATTCAATCCTTTGAATGAATGAATGAATGAATATACTTTTATTGCACACTACAAAAAGTACATAAAAAAAGAAACAAGAACAAGTAAAAGAGAAGAAGAGAGAGGATTATGAGATATTCGTAATAAGAACAAGAAGAAGAGGGAGGATTATGAGATATTCGTAATTTTATACACAGGGCACACGATTGTGTGCAAAAGTAAGTTAAAATAAAAGAATATAGAATTAAATATGCATAAAAAAATAGTTTATTTCTTTAAAATTGATTATGAAGTTGCCTACAGACTCGCTCATTTTTTGTCGATCGATCATCATGGAATCAAATACAATCAAGTATGCAAGTAATACCTAGATTAACAACGTATTTATGAGCGATCGGTCAATTCAATTGATCGACCAAAACATTCCAATCGTGGATAGTTTTAGTATTTAAATGAATCAAATTCACTCGATATTGATCATGGAATTTAAAAATAGTTCATTAATTCGATCGATGCGATAAGTAGGATCTTACTTTGAGATCTAATTATTTTTTTAGGGAATAATTAAATTTCATTTTAAAAAGTGCTGCTTCTCTGTTGGCACCCTTCTGAAGTTACAATGCAACGCACTTATTAGTTGTACCTGAAGTTATTTCTATATAAAATTTCGTGATGTGACACTCGTTAAGTATCGAATAATCCACTGTTATTATTCCATTATTTGTAGTTAAGGAGCCACCGATGAGATAGGAAGCAAACTTCCCAAGTCCAAATCAGCCAGTATTCGATTTCCTACTACCCGCACAGTTGTGCTGATAAAGTTTGTCACATCCTCCTGAAAATTTAAAAAAAACCACTACTTTAAATATATTACATTATTATTCTAGTCATGCCATTTTATTTGATATTCCCATATCGAGGGAGTTGTGAAAAATATGTTTTCCGCCATTTTGTGGCGGCAGCCATCTTGGACCGACTTTCATATAAAAAGAATACTCTCGACTAATTCATGTTTAAAACAAAATGAAAATCAGTTCATCCTTTCAGGAAACACGATGCCACAGACACACACGTCATTTTACGCCGGAGGATAAAAAATCGACTTACTTCAAAAAAGTCCAGAAGTTCAGTTACCAAGTTACTCAGAAATCTAGATACAAATTGACTGCTGGCCTCATCATTGAACATTCCTGTTATTACGGGCTGAAAAGAGAAAAAAAATGATATAAAGATTTAATGAGAAACGAAGTCTATTGGTTAAAAATCTTCTGCCTTCTCCTTTGTATCGATTTCGATCGATTTTAATTTAAGCAATTGAAATATCACTTGCTTCCACGGTTAACGAAAAACATCGTGAAGAAATTCTCAGACTCAGACCCGGAGGTCGCTATAACGTTCTCAAGCTTCAAAACGGTTCTCATTGTGAAGGAGAGATTTTCGGAGATTACCGGTTGACATCCTGAAAATGTCTCGTAGAAGTTTTTATTCAACGTAAGCTTATAGAATAGAGCGTACCTGAATAAATCAGCCGCTTAGCTACAGTATTGATAAACAACCTAGATACCGACTGCAGCGCCATCTGTCGGTCTGATTTGTAAATCTAAACCATCCAAGGTGCCACCCAAACGCATATAAAAAAAAAAACATTCGAATCTGTCCAGTCGTTAAGGAGTTCAGTGACATACACACGTAGAAATATATTACCCTACTAATATTATAAATGTGAATGTAAGTTTGTTTGTTACGCTTTCACGCGAAAACTACTGAACCGATCTTCATGAAACTTTTTATACAAATTTTTAAAAGGTATTAGAAATAATATAGGATACTTTTCGACATTAAGCTCGGTTCCTTTGGGAGAGAGGATGAAAGTGTTTAACGATTTTACACCATAACTCCGACAAATTAGAACCTATTTAAATAATTATTTTTGTACTTTAGAGGTTATAATATGTGTTTAATTTTGCCCAAACTGTGGTTGGAGATAAAGGACAGAACTCCTCAGCGGACAGCAGCAAACCTCTCATTTAAGGCTTAGCGATACTGAACACTTTCATTTTTTTTTAAACTACAAATAAATTTAATACCACATCAAAAAACAAAATCAAACGCAGTCGAAGTCGCGGGCAACAGCTAGTATATTATAAAGATTCACAAGAAATGTATCCGTAGATAAAGGTGACCTACCTCAAAGGACTCCAGTCCAAAGCTGATACGGCAACTGGTAATTGTGACAAAAACACCATTATCCTGACGAAGAGCGACTACTACGTGGCCCTTCACCCTAGGGTTTACTATCTTTAATCTGAAATCGAAAGCAACAAGCGGCTCATAATAATAATATAATACACGGCTATGAGGAAAAGTGGTGCTAAGACTGGACTGGGGGGTTAGGGGTATGGCAGATATAAGCCATACCCGTTTTTTTTAAACCGAAACGCTAAATCTCTTGGCAGCACATTGTTGCTAGAAGGATAATAACTAACGTCCTAAGAGAATACATACAAGATCTGAGGAAATTCAAAAATTATAAATTCCTAAAAGCTGATGCTTGGACCTCCCTTTTATAAGACAGCGCTCACTCTAAAAAATACTTTAGAGCTACGCTTAACTGTATAAAGTCGTCACAATAAATACGCAACGACAACACTCACATTGTTTTTTATTTATACTTCCCCGCACAGAAAAGGCAAAGGTATATCATCGTACAGCCATATCTTCAGTGTTTATTATTCATAGCCAATTTCATAGTAAGGCATAACGCCATGTCTTCATTAGAGTAATTGGTCCTAATTTGAGTAATTCAAATTTCTTAAATTTGTGATGTAATATTCTTATATAATTTTGTAAGCTTCTGTATTCTTTAAAAGCTCTTGAATAGTACGTGGGATAGTCTTTGATGATTTATATGTTATAACTTGGTTTATATTTTCTGAAAATTTGTCAAAAAAAGGCGGGAACCCTCGCAGCAAAAAGGCGCGCCATCTAACCGAAACTTCATGAGATCCGAAAATCGCGCCCTCCCGCTCTTGGAAGTTCTTACCCATTTTTCTACAACAATCACTTATGATGTGTGAATATTTAAAGTCAAATAGAGGTCCATAGATTACTATGGCAAAATGTTTCTATGATTGGTTTATTTATTTATTTATTTTTATTAGGACTACCAACAAAATTACATGTATTATAGTTATGAATAAAGCTAGCCTTAGGTTACAAATGACACATAATTTCACTTATAGGTAGTCACAGCATGCACTGGTTAGTATGTACGATAACTCAATTTTATACAAGCATTATTAAAAGATATGTAAATTTATAATAATAAAATTTAAACAGAAAGCTTCATAAGTGCCTGTGATAGGCCAAAATGAATAAAGAAATTTTGAATTTGAATTTGAAATAGAAACTTACATTACCAATGTTAATATTTTAGGAACTTAGAAAACAAAGTTGAGGTACCTATTTATCAGATTACGAGTCACCCTCTAGCGAAGTGCCAAACGTTTTAATAATTTTGGTTTTAAATTTTCCTAATGTATCGTTTAACAAATCAATACACTCACTTTTAGCACTAAATTCATTATACAATCTACTTAGCCTAGGTATTAAGGAGTGGTGGCCGAGATTAGTTCTATAAAATTTGTGAGTGAAGAGTGGAATAGGGTACCGCGGCATACGAGAGGGAACCTTAAGGTATATTTGGCTCAACAATTCAGAGTTATCAATGGTGCCGTTTATGAGCTTATGTAGAAATACCATATCGTGTAGCCTACGTCTTTCCGATAATGAATTTAACTTGAACAACTTGAGTCGATGTTTATAAGGCTTTCTTTTGTCTAATCCAATCGAATAAAGTTGCGTGAATCGTCTTTGTATACTTTCCAGGCGGTCTATGTGTACCTGGTAGCTAGGGTTCCATACGACCGAGCCATACTCAAGTTTGCTTCTAACCAACGTAGCATATAAAAGTCTTTTAGTTTTAAGTTTTTTAAATGGTTTCGCATTTCTAAACATGAAGACGAGCATTTTACGCGCTGATCTACAGATGTTTTCAATGTGAACATTAAATCGTAATTTGGCATCAATAGTTATTCCCAGATCGCGGACGAGTTCAAGTTTCTGGAGTGGGCCATTATTGATTATGTACTTAGATTGGAAGACAGAATGTTTACGTGTAAAACTTATGAATGAGCATTTGGTAGGATTAAGGTCCATGCCATTTATGTTACACCAATCAACGACTCTATCAATATCTTCCTGTAGGGATCTAACATCTTGATCTTTCAAGATCACTTTTGCAATTTTAAGATCGTCGGCGAAGATAAAATATTTTGAATTCTGGATACAGCTAGTGATGTCGTTTATAAAAATATTAAATAAAAGAGGCCCCAAAATGGATCCCTGGGGAACTCCTGATGTTGCTCTGAAAGTCATGGATAAGTGACCCTTGATCGCCACGTAAGAATGTCTGTCAACCAGATACGAAGAAAACCACGACAAAAGCGAACCACCCAGCCCAAATGATGAGAGCTTTTCCACCAATAGTTTGTGGTTTACCCTATCAAAAGCCTTCGAGAAATCTGTGTAGATAGCATCAACTTGATTACGTGAGTCCACCGAATCTGTCACATAGTTCACAAAGTTCTTTAAGTTTGTAATAGTGTAGTTACGAAACCATGCTGAGCTTGCGAAAGCGCGTAGCGAACGTGGCGTGATACTATCGGGTGGATCAGAGACTCGAAGACTTTTGAGAATGCAGATAATATCGAGATAGGCCTGTAGTTGGCAATATTCTCACGACTACCCCCTTTATGAATAGGTACTATTCTAGCGCGTTTCCACATATCCGGAAAAGTGCCAGTCTGCAGAGATTTATTAAAAATCAAATAAATGGGTGAGGACAAGGAAACACCATTATATATCAGAAAGTTATAAATAGTAGTTTAATAAATAATAATAATTATTATACTATGCATACATCTAGCCCCAAAGTAAGCGTAGCTTGTATTATGGGTACTAAGATGGCTCATGAATATTTTAATGAATGTTAAACATAAATACTTACAATATACTTAAAACACCCAGACACTAAAAACAGTCATGTTATGTCACAAACATATTTTCAGTTGTGGGAATCGAACCCACGGCCTTGAACTTAGAAAGCAGGGTCGCTGCCCACTGCGCAAATTGGCCGTCCAAAAGGAAAAAGAAAACTTAAAAAAAGTTTTGTTTTCACTATGCGATATCATTATTGACTTACTTCATGTCACCTTTTCCATAAATATCTCCACCAAAAACACGCATAGCCAGGGCATAACTGCCTGAAAAAAAAAAAAAAACAAAAAAAAATTAGCAACTCTCTAATTATAAACGTTAAGAACCGTTAAAATAATAAAGCTCTTTATTTAAATATTACATCTAAAATGATTATATCTCAATCCAAATTTTCAGCCACCAAATCGTTCTTTGATAGTGAATTCAGTAGTTACTTATGACAGCACGACTTGTTTAATATTTACTTAATAATATATTTGTAGTTGCTTTAGACGTGAAGTTTTTTATTCAATATATATTCATCGTGCCAATACAAGTTTTTTAGTATAGAATGGAATGGAATAGAATAGAATGTGTTTATTTAACAGAACAACACAAACATACTTACATATGGAGTAACTTATAAATTAATATTTAATTATTAATAGTTTTAGTCTATGATATGTAAATGAAAAGGACTCAGCTTAATGTTCCGGTTACTAATGTACCCACAACGCTGGTTTTATTGCTTTATTAGGTACTGTTTTTTTATGATCCTTAGTTTGTAACTTCCCACTACTGGTTACATGCCTCTCCTTCCTTGGGAAAAAGGGACAAAGCGCACTCACGCTTCTCCACAGTTTTACGCTCACGTGATAGTAATATTCTCTTAGAGGCACTACGGTTAACAGTTTAGTTCTTTATATAAAACGCATCCATCGCCATCTAGTCCCAAAATAAGCGTAGCTTGTGTGATGGGTGCTAAAATGACTGTGAATATTTCTTTAATAAATGATATTCATTAATACTTATAAAATGCATATAAAGACCCGGACACTGAAAAACATTCCTGTTCATCACAGAAACATTTTCCAGTTGTGGGAATCGAACCCACGGCCTTGGACTCAGAAAGCAGGGTCGCTGCCCACTTCGCCAATCGGCCGTCAAACACAAAACTTAACTGTTTTTACCTCACATATCAACCGTTGTCAAGTTTTCTTAAAATTAGACTACCAAGACGTTATTGCTTTTCTTCATCATGAATGAATGAATGAATGAATGAATGAATGAACTATACATAAATATTTTATTGTACACTACATAAAAATACAGAAAATTTGAAAATTGAACGCAATGTATAGAATTAAGCGGCCTTATCGCTAGCAATCACTTCCAGGCAACCAATGGCGTAAAACACAGCTCATGAAGAGTGGTAGGTGGTGCATTTAAGTATACATTATAAATATTTGCTTATATAACTTATCATTATCATCATATCAACCTATTACCGGCCCACAACAGGGAACTGGTCTCCTCCCATAAAGCGATGCGAGGGTTAATGCCGCAGTCCACAGCGCTGGCCCAGTAGGGATTGATGGGTTCTACACATCTTTCAAAATACTCTGGAGAACTCTCAGGCATGCAGGTTCCCTCAAGATGTTTTACTTCAAAGTTGAAGCGAGTTATATTTAATATACGCACATAACTTAGAGGTGCGTGCTGGGATTCGAACTCGGCCCCTCGAAAGTGAAGTCGAAGTCTTACCGACTGGGCTATCACTGCTTCTTACGTTTAGCCTGAAACAATTCTTTCAAAACCTTACTCGTGTCAACGTTTATTCCAGGTATCACAACATCGAAGTCCAGTCTTTGACGCAGTGGAAGTATAGACGCTAGTGAAAGTCGGATATCATCAACTCTGAAACTGCTCATACCACTCACAACCATATCATTGATTGTAACGAAGGCACTGAAAACATCAAATTAGTATTATATACCCGCGCAATAAAATTACTTAATTGATTTTCAGGTTAAAGATATCATTTATTTCTCTTAAAGAATAATTTTATATATTCACTTAGAGAGTAATCATATTGATCTATTATTGTTTGATTAGCAATCATAATAAACTTAATATTAAGTAAACATATAAATGATTGAAAATCTACCGTCAGAATCTTCGATATCCGTAGATTGCGGTATTGCAACTGAGATATTATGCGATTTTTTAGTTTGTTTTTGAAAATTGATTTTATACTTATTTTTTTATTTTCCTTAATAAACCCTTTCATTTGATGTAAGTGTGCAAAAAAAAATGTGTGAGCCCCACGGGAAGCCTGGCAGATGTGAAACATCGAAATTGTTTTCTGTAAGTTATTGCAGATATTGCAAAATGGAAAGTTAAAGCATTACAAATTTATTCCACAAATAGAAAAAGATTACAACCAAATGGATAACCACTCCTTTTTGTAAGTCGGTTAATAATGACTGCTATGAATTGAATTACAAAATTAATATTCATTTAAATTGTTACATACGAAATACAAAAATTCAATCGTGGCGTTGCGATGCGTCGCCACGGCCTGTGTCGCCACGCCAAAAATCAGGATTACCCTCTGCCTATAGATGTTTCACATCAATATAATAGATCCGCCATTTTGAGCATCCGCCATATTGAATTTAGATTGATGTCACTGAGCTACCATGCATTATTATCGAATTCGAAAATGTTTGCTAAATTTGGTTTAAAATTAATTCCAAATTGTAAAAATGTGATGATCCTGGTTGGAGACTCCAGCCTTGGCTTCTATTCTTCGGGTATTTAAATCTAAACCGCCAGGGTTTTTCCACGTAGTTAACATGCATGGACTACTGGTGTCATCTGCGTCACGGTTCTGTTAAGTACTAACGTACGTAGCCGTGACGAAGATGTGAGCGAAGCTTGAAATCACCAATAGAATCGAAGGTGGCGACACTTCAGCTAGTACCTACATTTAGTACAGTTAGTACCTACAGGAAGACTTCTTTTTCACCGTTATTATTTTACAAAAGAACAGCAATTTTCCGTTAAACAGCTGAACAATGTTCCTTTAACCAAAATTAAAAGATCTTGTTAAAATTTAACTTAGCTGGGCATCATGTCCGCCTTTTGTATCCTGCTTTATTCTTCATGTGTTTGTTCTTTTTTTGTCTTGTTTCTTTGCTTGAGTGGTGTACAAATAAAGAGTATAAATAAATAAAATAAATAAATAGATTTCAGTGGCGTGCACTTCATATATGCACAAATGCTCTGCTTACCCTAAAAATTGAATACAACTTGTATAGAAGGAGAATTTTTCAATTTTACGCTATCTTCCTGCTGTATGCCTACCATGGTTAAAATTTCTATGCACGCCACTGATAGATTTAAAATTTAATTGGTTGAGTTGTAATCAATCAAAAGAGAAGAAGAAGAATTCTGGCGGCAACTAGACCGTCAACGCACTTTACGTTGTCAGCTTACATTAATAATTTATTTATTTATATAGCCCGAAACTTGCTTCACTAGCGTCAATGTCAATAAACGTGACTGCCAGCTAACTTACCCCGGTATGGGAAGTGTATTATCGTCCAAGTGAATTCTTCCTACGACGAGAGGGTCTAGTGGAGGGATCGTGTCTGTACCTTTCACCATCAACTCCCTTAAACTCTCCAATAAATTCAAAATGGCCGACTCTATTGGTCCATTTCTTTCGCCAATGGCTAAAAAGTTATCATTGAATTATAATTAACGATTTGTGGAAGTTGCATAAAGTCTTTTATTATTAGCTGTTGCCCGCAAAACCCGTGGGATCCATTTGTTTTCATGGGACTAAAAGTAGCCTATGTTACTATCCGTTCTTTCAACTATGCCTTTGCCAAAAATAAACTTGAATGATTGCTTAATTACGGCGTTAAGAAAGGATAAATAGACTTTTGGATTTATAATATTGAGTAAGGATTATCTTTAAAATATATCCCAGCATTGTCGCGGCACCATGGTTATTGTGTCCATTCTGTACTCTTATAAATAATCTAAATAAATAACAAATATTATTGAGTGGTTTAGACTTGAAAAGGTGACATAAAGACAGGATTACTTCCGAATTTATAATTCGGTGCCTTTGAGAAACATCCTGGAATTACTGTATGCCCCGCTACAAAGCCCAGACCTCCTCTCTGCAGGAGAGATGTATGTAGAGCACTAATGTCACGAGCTTCAAAAATTATTATCATTTGCTGGTTTTAAGTGATAGATAAATTATAACTAATCTAGAAACTCAATTAATTTAATTGAAATGAGTTGAATGACCTACAATAGACAAATTGATATGTAATAATCAGTTATAATAAAAACTAGTCGCCCACTGCTTGAAGTTCGACCATAATTAATTAAAATAATAAGTTTGATCACTATAAAGGTTCTATACAAGTCAAAGACTCTACGTCTTTAATAACAGATTTTACGGTGCAAATTTGCCTATTTATTTCAAACAAGTTATAATCCAAAAATGATTAAAAAAGAGTAATGTATATGCGTATATGTATCAAATACATGGCAGCATGGCATTATAACATTACACAATGTTTTAGTTATTGATTTAATTTATGTTTTAAGAATAATTAAAAAAAAAATTAGCATTCTGCACCCGTTCTTTATATAAACTATAAGTGCGGGTAATTTCATACTCCTCCGACCGCGCAATTTGCGTAAAAAGTGGTACAAAGTTTTTGTTTAACGTTTTAATACATAGATGATAGCTTTAGGTACATTCAAACATGGCAGCTCCTTTATTTGTGAATTTAATGAAAATGATCATTATTTTATCGATTCACAGTAATCCTTTATCGAATCTTATCTAAAAAAAAAGTAAGAATTAAAAAACTTTGTCCATCAAATGCATAGGTATACTTATTTAGGTATTTTGTAAACATTAATTATTATTCTACTAATAAACTGTGTCAGTGATTTGATTAAATTAATGACTGATAAATTACATGATTAGTCTTTAATGCACAACGCAAGGCAAAACTTTGCTATAGCATCTTTATATAGACTAGGTAGTTTTGGAAGAGGGTACTAACTACGAACTCCTATTACTAGAACATAACTTGTATATACAACGTTTAACCCAATTACGAAATAATGTTAAAGGGTGCATAAGTATAATTCACCAGGAATCACTTCATAAAAATATTAAATCAAAAGAAGCTGATTTATTTTTCCATACAAACTATTATAAGTGTTTACTTGTGACAACCCTGTAAGATTAAAGACCGACACAAGAATAGTGCCTACGCTTCGCGACGCGTACCCAATAAAGTGACAGGAGTCATTTGTTTTTTCATATTGCATGTTATTTTAGGACTGTGTCTCATTTCTTTCAGTAAAAACTATGAGACTAGTATACACAAAAACTATTAGCGTTTTAGAACCTATGAAGTATTATTTTTTTTCATTCATTCATACAACGTATGAATAAATTAAAAAAAACAACCCGGCTTAGTATGTTGTGGGCTTCTTCTTAGACCAGGACGCGTTTGGAACCCTCGTAGCTTTAGTTTTAAGTTTCGAATATGGTTAACGCTGTCATGTCATTACCGTGTAATACTCATGTAATGTACGCATCAAAAGTGCCATCTATGGGCCTCAAGTAGGCCCTTAATAAAGATATTTTTGACTTTGAATCATAATTTTCGATTTGGCCACAATTTCAATCCAGCCCTGGAACCGAAATTACTAATTCTAGTTATTATTAAGCTAATATCGGAAATTTACATAAAACTTATGATAATATCTTACTTACCAGTTTCTATTTGTTCCAAACTAAAATTTTCATCTGAAGCTAAAGGCCCTGCGTACACGACGCCTAAAGCGATCGCGAAAATTAATGCCACACGCATTTTGACTCTGAAAAAATATTACTTTATTAACCACTATGTGAGCGCTGTTAATTTACTCGTAAATACGGGAATTTATTATTTCTGAATTTTTTTTAAAAAAAAAAAACGCACATATCTCCAAATGGTCAGAGGTGCGAGCCAGGGATTGAACTGCGAAAGGAAGGCTAACCTAACCTCTTTAACATTGGTTTTCTCAAAATGCATACTTAGAGAAGCGATGAATGGAGATTCCCTTATTGAATATGCAAACAACGAAATAACGTAATAGCGCAGTGGGCAGCGAGCGAGCGTCCAAGGCTGTGAGTTTAATTCCCGCAACTGTAAAATGTTTGTATGATGAGCATGAACGTTTTTCAGTGGCTTGGTGTTTATCTATATTTTATAAGTTTTTGTAGAAATTATTCATAAAAATATTCATCAGTCATCTTAGTACCCACGACACAAGCTACGCTTACTTTGGGGCTAGAAACTTTATAGTTATATTAACTATACCCAACTCCAAATATAAAAATAGTTATCAATAAATAAACAGATAAGAGGCTTACCGTCAATATGTCAAATAAAAAATTATTTATTAACAGGTGGAAAAATAACTAAACGTACTATCACACTGCCAATGTAGTATTATATGATAAACATAATAATTGTTATTTAATTTTATCGATGTTAAAAAATCTTGATTGATTTCTTTTGTAATTAATCATTATCTTGATCTATATATATGACGGCCAACTGGCGCAGTGGGCAGCGAACCTGCTTTCTGAGTCGTGGCCGTGGGTTCGATTCCCACAACTGGAAAATGTTTGTGTGATGAACATGAATGTTTTTCAGTGTCTGGGTGTTTATCTGTATATTATATGAATTTCTGTGTATTATATTCATAACAATATTCATCAGCTGTCTTAGTACCCATAACACAAGCTACGCTTACTTTGGGGCTAGGTGGCGATGTGTGTACTGTCGTAATATATTTATTTTTATATTTATATATAAAATTCAAAGTCCTGACTGACTGATATATCAACGCACAGCCTTAATTGCTGGGGCTAGAAACTTAGATAGTAAACTTATTTTATGATATAAAAACGCCGTAAGAAAAGATTCTTAGAAAACGTTTTAATTTTTCAAGTTATACAACTTGAAAAATTGTTCAAAATTTCAACGATAATATAATCGCCATCGCACTCACAACGCATTTTGTATGTAATCAACGCATCAAAAGTGCCATATATGTGCCTATTTGAATAAAGAAATATTTGACTTTGACTTTGAATTGGTATTGAATTTAACTAAAACAGAAAATACGTGGTTTAGGATTTAGAAGAATCAAATCCCAAAATGGTTTAATAGAATAAAGGATAATTCGTTGGAACACGTACAAACAAGACGTTTAATGAGTTTATAACTTTATACTTTAAATAAATTAATTTTGAATTTTGTATTTGTATAATGTTATAAACCTATGTTAATTACCAGTCAGTTTTTTTTCTTTTGTATCACGCTACGACTCTAAGAGATATAGGCAGAAAATTTAATGCAGTGGGTCGTGGGATGAATATTTGTGAGGGACAAAATTTACTTGACAGAATTTGTGGGTATGGACGAAGTCACGGGTGACTGCTTGTTCTAATAAGTATATACCTATTATTAATTTATACTCTTTATTTGTGTTCCTCGACATCTTAAGAAAAAAAAATGTGACTCTTCGTGAGTAGCGGAATATAAAATAAATAAAATAAATATACTTCGACAATACACACATCACCATCTAGCCCCAAAGTAAGCGTAGCTTGTGTTATGGGTACTAAGATAGCTGTTGAATATCTTTATGAATATAATACATATAAATACTTATAATATACAGATAAATACCCAGACACTGAAAAACAATCATGTTCATCACACAAACATTTTCCAGTTGTGGGAATCGAACCCACGGCCTTGGACTCAGAAAGCAGGGTCGCTGCCCACTGCGCCAATCGGCCATCAAATAATAATAAAAGTATCAAATATAATAATATTAATAAAAGTTGACGTTATATGGTCACTAACAAATATTATAAGGCAAAACTTATTTTCTTGTCGTTTTATAGGTAAATAATTCTTGGATGGTGTAAAACAAATAATTTAAGAGCCACTTTTTGAGTGCAGGTTTAGAACTTTTAAGAGCCATTCGTTGGATATAGAAAATTAAATATTTTTATACCCATCGTATGACTACTCTTTAAAAAGGAGTTCTAGGAATATTTACTGGCGCAAGCCACTTGCATTTACTTACTCTACTATTTTTTTGTTAACGGAAGATATATAAACGGAATAGCAATATTCTCGTGCAAACTTAATCGAGTGTTCACATAAGTACGAAAATAAGTTTAACCATACCAAACAAACATAACAACCTACCAAATCCGCTTATTCTAATTTTTTATTTTTATTTTAAAAAGTATAAAAAAATAGAAAATAAAGCCTAGTCTGTGTGCCATTCCAGACTATAATCTATCTCCATCCAAATTTTCCCATTTAGTTGTAACATAGTTATAAGATATCAATATTCTACAAAATATTATTTCCTGCGGAACGCATCAACATACAAACGTAAGACAAGACACACATCGCTATCTAGCCCCAAAGTAAGCGTAGCTTGTGTTATTGGTACTAGGATAGTTGATGAATATTTTATGAATATAATACACATTAATACTTATAATATACATATAAGCAGCCAGACACTGAAAAACATTCATGTTCATCAAACAAACATTTTTCCAGTTGTGGGAATCGAACCCACGGCCTTGGACGCGGAAAGCAGGGTCACTGCCCACTGCGCCACTTGGCTGTCAAAGTCATATGGCGCCCAATCTCCCGGATGAAACTCTTAGTTCCCCCACCCTAGCAACCAGTTGTCTCCACCGCCAACGAAGACGAAGAGGTAGCGCTCCAAAAGCAGGGCAAATCAATAAATTGAGCATTAAAATTAAGGGAATGAAAAAAATTATAATTTTCGGTGCAATTTATGATCATTTAACTCGTCAAATGCCAAGTGTTACAAAAATATTATCAAATGAAGTGTAAGATAATACTTAATTTAATAATATCTTTGTAAGTAACTTCGTCAGAATTGTTTTAAATTTTATTGTTAACTTTACAGATTTTAAAACGGCAAGAGTATTTTGGGAAATATGGCAAAAGACGCAAAGTAGTTATAAACCAAAGCACTTCATACGCAGGGACACAGGTATGAAAACAATTGCTTTTTATTATAACTTATAAAATTTTTAACTGCAAAGATTGTTAAAAACTCCGTTCGAATGATTTATTTAGTCCATTATCATATCAACCCATTCTTCAACCTTAATACAATTAGCTTCGGGAGTCATGCTACAATGCTAAGCGATGATTGTAGTTAGGACTTCGGCTTCAGTTTCGGGGGCCCGAACTCGAACCTCGGCTCGCACTCTAGCTTTTCTTCATTATATACGCTTGAAGCAATAAAATATCATTAGTTTAACGGTGAAGGAAAACATCGTGAGAAAACCAGCACGTCTCAGATCTTCATAATGTTTTGAATGGCGTGTCAAGTCCACTAATGCGCACTTAGCCAGCGTGATGGACTATAGCCTCATTAAACAATCAGTTTATATATACAAGATGTAAAATAGTCTGTTAAAAATATATTCATTTAATTATAGTCTCCAGCACCGACGCAATGTTGCCTGTTTATCGGTTTTTTACCGGATATACTTTGGTGAGTGTGCCCAGGAACTTCACAATCTTGTTTCTCCTTCCCCGTTCTACCACAGAACAGCGAGACACCGTGAGTGGTGGCATCCTTATGTGGTTGATATTCCATCAACACGCACGAAACGTTTTTTATCCACGTTTCTGATACGTGCCGCTAAGATGTGGAACGCCCTCCCGGCAACTGTGTTTCCTGCCACGTATAATTTGAGTACCTTCAAGGCTAGAGTGAATAGGCTTTTTCTAGGCAAGCGTGCTCCAACCTAGACCTCATCATTGCTTTCTAACGGGCATGATTGTCGTAAAACGCTGGTCTACCGTTGATAAAAATTAGCACACAAAATTAAATTATGTAGAAATTGAGGCTTTACTCGAAGTAATGTGATGAATATTCTTCCACTTCCACACAGCAGTGTAGGGGAAAGTTAAGTAGTGTGTACGTTCTGGGAAAAACTACCTTAGCCCGATACAAATATAATTGTATAAAACAAGTGGTACAGCGCCATCTATGTTACGTAAGTTACAACCAGTATTTCCATAGAGTGAAGCTCGTTGTCTCGGTACTAAACAGTCCACCTGTTCTCTGTCGCACTTATGATGCCTGCCATAATGCCCGTAGTATTTATTTATTTACAAACAAGAGAAAACCCATATTTCTGGCCACTCTTCATTCTTGACGACTTTTCGGGTTGCTTCACAAACCTCTTTAATGAAAAAAGAAAGAAAGGTAAATTCTATAAAAAACTAAAACAATATGTATTTATATATAATTAAATACAACTACAACTTTTAAATATATATATATATATATATATATTTAAAAGTTATATATATATATATATATATATTTTAAGTAATTATAGAGTACTAGCTAGGTACGCTAGTTATTCATACGTACGCTTACGCTTTATTTTATTTAAACAATAAACTTACATCATTAAATTTTTAATTTAAGTCTCATAATATATTAAATCATTTATTTCTCTCCGTATTCATTCTCTTCTATTCTCTTCTCGAGCGGGTGAAGATCATTATCTACACCCATGTACACCCAACAATAGAATATCATCATAGTAAATAAAAGCTATATTTGACAGTTTGACATCTCAAAAATAGGAGTGCTTCGGTCGTCACCAAACTTTACAGGATTACTCGCCAGATCAATCCGGAGATTCCCTGAAAGTTTCATTGAAATCGGCCCAGCCTTTTCGGAGCCTATACGGAACATATCCATACACATATATATATATATATATATATATATATAGATATTAAGAAACTTGTACAAGTGATCACAGTGCAACTACTCGCGGCGGCGGCGTGGGTAATAGTAGCGTAAACTACAAATGATACAAAGACTGTTCCAATTTATTGTTCTAAGTATAATTTTTATGTGTTTGTTTTGAGTCGTTATCTTAGAATGAGAAAGGTTTAATGCTCCCAGAAAGGGTTAAGGCCGTAGTCTACATGCTGACACAGTGCCGAGTGATGTTCTCTACATTTTTCATTGCGAGCAGCGACTGTTTATTTATTTTTTTTTTTATTTAGTCATAAGACACACCAGCAATTAATTTCAACTACATTCATAAAAGAAATTATGTGTTAGAATTACAAATTCTGTCTAGTGCCATTACAATAATCTATTATAGGTGTATACAGCATTATCGTTGTTATCTGACTGTTTATAGTATAAGGAGTTAGGTAATTTACGATATAGTGGTGATATAATAACTTCAGCAAAGGGCAGCAGTGTTAGCGCAGTCGGTAAGACTTCGTCTTTACTTTATGGGGCCCGAGTTCGAATCCAAGCATGGAAATCTAAGTTTTCTACGCTAGGTGCGTTTTAAGCAATTAAAATATCACTTTTTATTGCTCTAACCAGGTTGTTTCTTTAATAGTTTTAAAGGACAATGTGAGATGGTGATAAAAAAAAAATAGCAACCGGCTAAGTTTGTTGTGGGCTTCTTCTTAGACCAGAGCGCGTTTGGAACCCTCGTAGCTTTAGTTTTAAGTTGACGAATTTATTTATCGCCATTTATCACATCAAAAGTGCCATCTATGGGCCTATTTGAATAAAGAAATATTTGACTTTGACTTTGACTTTCTTCAACGGTGAAGGAAAACATCGTGCGGAAACCTGCATTCCTAAGAGTCCTTCATAACGTTCTCAAAGGCGTGTGGAGTCCACCAATCCGCATTGGGCCAGCTTGGTGGACCACGGCTTAAACCTGTACTGGGCTAGAAATGGGTTGATACGATGATGATGACAGAAAAAAATAATAATAAAAATTTCGAATTAAAAATATTTTTATTTAAATATCTCATTCATTTTATCTTGCATTAAAAACAAAGTTAGTGAAATAACAATCGGATGTGTTGTAACGAATAACCTGTTGTCTACCAGTACCAGTTCACAAAGCGTCTGATGCCTTCTCCCATAATGGTTCCGATTTCGTACTGCAAAAAATTTTTATTCATTAGCACTCACAGGAACATAAACAAGAATCTATATATTAATACATGAAGTAGTAGTAGTTTTAGTAGCAGTAGAGTTTTTTGTGCCAGTGCTCGATGTACTACCACCAAATTGGATAGATTAAGGCGTTACTTTACGGAAATCCATAATATATTATGAAAGTTAAGCTTAACTTGCTATAATCCGCGAACAGCAGGAGAATCTTTATGGTGTCATTTATAATTACTTTAATCCGTGTATTAATAATTGTTCACTTAACAATTATTCATTGTAAAGTCAACATCTCCTGAGGATACTCCTTCGGTTTCGGAGCGAAACGTGCCTAGAGGGTACATTGCCGGTGATCTGCTTGCATTGCTTAAGTAATTTTATTTCCACAATATTTTGTTTTTTTTTTGTTCTTCTTTCTTAGTAATTTATATTTTTTTTTATATTATTTTAAATTTGTTTTTTTAGCTGTTTGCTTGTTTAGCTTGTTTTTTTTAGCCTTATGTACCCAACGGATTTGCATGCTATGTTCGCATCGAGAAGGCACAATTGTATACACATGCCAAATAGTCCTATCTATACTAATATATAAATCTATAGAGTTTTTTACGGTTGTTCCGTTAAAACTATTAAACTATACATCCGATTGAATTGAAATTTTGCATCCATGTAGAGGATACATTGACTTAATGGATAGGCTAACTTTTTTATAAGTGTAAATCTCCGAAGAGTATAGCGGGGGCGTTAATGATTAGAAAATATCATAAAAAACTAAATTTTGAATTTTAACTCTTTTAGACATGAAATTTGGACAGAATTTTTTTGGGCTATGTTACAAGCAAACAAAAGTGTATGTGTAGTCGGTTGCGGGGGTGCTAATGAAAATAAATGAAAATTTTATACTAAAATTCCCACAGACTTAAAATTTAATAAAAGTTTCATGTTTGTTAAATTAAGGTCACTTACTATCAGATTTCGAAAAAATTTAGCCCTAGAGGAGATTGGGAAAATTGAGGCGCGAAGCAGGGGCGAGGGCGATTCCAAGCTCCAATTTTTCCCCTCAAGAGAAAATTAAAAAGTCTCACAGATAATTACACTTGATCAGCCCATCACACGGGTGGCTTTGCGCATGTTGCTATGCCTTGTGAATTTCCCTGCACACACAAGGCGCTCGATAAAGTTGTTTTCACGCATGGAGTTTAATTGTAGATATATTTTACCTCGTAGGTCACAAGCCATTCCGGAATTCTTCTGTTCAGTATGTTGTTGGCACAAGAAGAGATGTCACGGGGCTCTCGGCAACCGAGACATTTCCAGCTAGCTTCTACGTCGGCCTGAAAAAAAATCATTTATTAAGCGAGCGTGTAGTAGAAACCACCATTTCGGGGAGACCAATTTGTATCCCCGGCTTGCACCTGTAACTTTCCGAAGTTATTTGACTTTTTAATCTAGGTCATTAAAATATCACTTGCTTCAACGGCGAAGGAAAACACCGCGAGGAAACCTGCAAGCCTGTGAGTTTTTCAGTGCAAATATGCAATGAAAACGCCTTTAAGAATATGGTGGAGAACTCTCGGGCATTCAGATTTTCTCTTGTTGACTCAAAACCCAGAATAAGCAAAACCCAAGATAACTGATGATGTAATCTACTGAGTTGTCTCTAATCTTGCTGGCTTCTTCTCGGTAGAATCTGCCTTCCGAACCGGTGGTAGAGTGTCTACAAACAGACAGACTTGACGTTCCAAAAGTGTTTGATTAGGCCTACTTAAAATAAATAATAATAATAATAATAAATATTATATAAATATACTACGACAATACACACCGCCATCTAGCCCCAAAGTAAGCGTAGCTTGTTATGGGTACTAAGATGACTGATGAATATTTTTATGAATAATATACATAAATACTTAGAACATACATATAAACACCCAGACACTGACAAACATTCATGCTCATCACACAAACATTTTCCAGTTGTGGGAATCGAACCAACGGCCCTGGGCTCAGAAAGCAGGGTTGCTGCAAACTGCGCCAATCGGCTGTCGGTGTGCCAATTGTAGGAGAGACCAGAAGGCCAGGGGTCAGAGGGACAGGTTATCAGCGGGGGACTATCCTAGAGGAGTCCAGCAACACCGCGTTCTGCATCTTGGCTGCGAGCGAACTCCCATGGAGCCCCAGTCACCTCAGATGGTGAATGAATGAATTAATGAATTAATACACTTTTATTGTACACCAAAGAAAAAAAGTAGTTACAGAGATATAAATACATATCATGAGAGTACAATTTGGTGGCCTTATAGCGATTTCTTCCAGGCAACCAATGGCGTAGAAAAGAGGTAGGTGGTGCAATAACCTTTAAAATTATACAAATATATAAATAAAATTTATATACATAAATATAACTATAATATATATAAACATACATGAGATTACCCATAATTAATGTAAACTACTAACAATCATATACAACATATGTAAATATGTAAATATATAACATAAATCATCCTCAATTTATACGATGCTAGGCTAACCGGGATTAAACCATTCGCAGATATTGAGATAAGGATGCTTTCAGTGGACTCCACGTGCCAGTAAACTGGTGAGCCAGATCAAGTTACTCGGTTTATGCACTCACAAAGTAAATTTTTATTGTTATTATTAAAGTAAATGAAACGTAAAGTATTAAATACCTCTATATTGCCCAGGTAGAGGGCCGTGTTTATATTATAGATGGAGACTGGCAGGCCGGGTAAAAGTACTAGTAGCGTATCCGCGTTGAAGCGCAAGTTAGTAAGCGTAAGGCTGTGGATAAAATAGAATAAATATTAATTCAAAGCACGCGTAAGTTTGAGTAAGTCCATAAAACACAGTGATTTTTTAGCGTAGAACATCGACATCTCGTCTGGGAAAGTACTACCACCGTGCTTATTTCTGCCGTTAATAATAATAATAATAATAAAGTTTTTTATTAGAGGCATGTAAACCCATATATCAGCTTTTATATACAAAGAAATCTTTAATTAAATGTATACATTAAAAATTACATCTAACTGAAATAGTTAATAAACTTATTTCAGATGTCATAGGTTCTTATTTTTAAGCAGCTTTGTTGCAAAGCTGTGTGATTGTTGCAACTCAGGATGCACACAGATCGGTAAGTGTTCCTACGAATTGTTACTCTGTATATATGCGACGGTTTTCCACTTACCATCAAGTGGACCAGCTTGGTCTGTCAATTATTACTATAAAAAAAGCTCCTTTAACGTATCCCATCTACAGTAACTCTAAGCAATACTCCAAATAATAAAAGTTTCCTTCACAAATCATGAAAAATTAAAACATTAATTCTGCATTTCGAAATTTGAAAGCAGCTTATCGAATTAATTACCTATTCGATTTTTTTTTCCTGTTGCATGAATCTACCGCAATCACTCGAATTGATACCACCGTATTGAAACTCGATATAGGACTATTCTTTTACATCTTTTGAGTTTTTATATTACTTTTTGGTTTATGATTCTTAATCACCAACTAATAGCAGACATTGGGCAGAATAACTTTAAAATATGATTCATAAGGTAATTTTGGACCTACCAATGCATGAGTTTAAAGAATGTGTTAAAACACATTTATTACAGCGAGGTTATTATACAATTGATGAATTTCATAATGACAAGGTTGCTTGGAAGCATCCGGCTCCGCTTTCATCTCTCACAAGATAGCAAAATGAATTTTAAAATGTAAAATGTAAATTGTTGATATTGGAAAAGAGCAACTGCTGAGTTTCTTGCCGGCTTCTTCTCGGTAGAATCTGCATTCCGGACCGGTGGTAGAGTCACTACACACAGATAGGCTTGACGTTTCAAAAGGCTAAATATTAGGCCTACTTGAAATAAATGAATTTTGAATTTTGAATTTTTGAATTTTGAATTTTATACTGATGAAAGACGACAAAAAACTCAAGGTATATACAGTGCAGTTAACATTAAATTTTATTTGCTTATTATACGTCCATCGGTTTTTCGAGTTATGTGCCCCGCCCATTGCCGACTTTAGTTCTTATTTTATTATCATTTGATTACAAATTTATAGTTTAAATTTTTTTTCCTTGTAGTTGTAGTAAATACGTTATTACTTGCCAAATTTCAAAGTCAAAGTCAAAAATATCTTTATTCAAGTAGGCCCATAGGTGGCACTTTTGATGCGTACATTACAAGGTAGTGAGATGAGGACGATAACCATATTCGTAAACTTAAAACTAAAGCTACGAGGGTTCCAAACGCGTCCTGGTCTAAGAAGAAGTCTTACCTCAGTTGGAGCAATAATTCACATCCAAGCTTTTTTAACGATTACGTAGTTCTTTATACTAAAATCGGACTTTCTATAAACATTCGTTTAATACATATACATACACATTACGTTTAAATTACGTTTAATAAAACTTTGAACTTTTTAAGAGACATCTCCAAAATGTCATTGGATAGTTTATTGTAAAATTGTATGCAATCTCCTTTAACCGAATTATGAATTTTGTGTAACCTAGTATATTGTAAGTTTATTTTTACTTCTAATGTTCAAATTAGTACAGTCACATTATTTTTTAAATTTAAAATATTTTATATGAACATACATTAAATTTTCAAATATATACTGATATACACTGTCATTGTTTTAAAATCTTTACATTTATCATAGTTCTAAATCAACGAAAATTACCCTATAAATTTGTCTCTATATGGTTTCGATTTCAACTTCATACCTCTATGCGTCCCCGATATAAAGGTCTTGATAGACAGACAGACTGACCGACAACAAAACGATTCTATATAGGTTTCCATTTTTCCATGTGGTACCCTTTAAACGAGAATAAAGTGATAGTTGGCTTCGCACACGAAGTTTTTCGTACTAAAGTGCAATATAAAACGCAACATAGTATTAACATATAGTTATATTTTATGACAAAAAAAAATTTACCTTCCAGATGTTTGGAATTCACCTCCCCTGTCTCCGTAACGACCTTCAACTTTGTAGTTACCTGGAAGAAAATACTTTTAAAATGCAGCTAAAAGGTGCTCTAGACTTTCTTGTAGATATATCTCTGAAGAACAATTAATTTTTCGGAATAAAAAGTATAAACATATTCCCCGGCTCATAAACTATTTTTATAGGTACATGGAGCACGTCAAAAACACAAACGAAAAAACTAACTGTATTTTTTTTTTTAGTGTTTTTACTACACTTGGAGGAATTATCAACTTTATAAATTTAAAATGCATATAAAAATTTTCGGAACCGACATGATTTTAACCTGCGAACCTCTGGCAATCGCGGCCTGCGCGCTTTCTACAGTCGCTATAAGACTGATGTAAAAAGGCATATCCTAATTTCGGCATCGACGGTAGGAGAGCCGTAGCTTAATTGGAAAATAAATTTAATTGTATGTGACGTATGTATTCACAATTTGGGCGCGACCATTTTCAAAATAAAAAAATTTATAACACCTGTGGGACATTGTATAGTAGGTTAACCAATTTCATTCGGGGATGCTCAATATAAAAAAAAAAAAAATTATTGTAGATCAGATATCAGTAGATGGCAGCAAATTATGGATAATGGCGGTTAATATTATTAGGACAGCACACACTAAAGTTTTATCTAATCATTTTATGCATACTGTGCCAAAAAATCCGACCGCGTGGTGGGCGTGGGTATATATACGTCCACCTCCGGGATCCAGGCTGTGCCAAATGTCATCACGAACAAATAAACAAACAAACAGACACTCTTTCATGTAAAATATTACTATGGGTTTAGGTCTCAATTCAAAAATCGACAACGAGCTAAGAACGTGTTCTCAAGTTTGATCTTTAGCAGATTGACTGATACTTTTAGTTATCTGTGGTTTTATAAACAAAGACCTTAGACTATCTACAATAAAAAATAATAATAGCAATAATAATAATAGGAAACGTAGTAAAAGGTTAACCTATTTGACTCATCATGAGATGGAAATCTAGGGATTTATTTATTTATTTAAGAGCACTAACAACATGCATATTACACGTTTTTTTAACATAGCACACACACAAACACATGGACTGATACGCACGTCAATGACAAGTGCACATAGCATTGACAAAGCGTCATATAAACTTAATTTGCAAAAAAATTAACACAAAATTTAACTCACCGATTAGTGTTCGGTGAGTTTTTTTCTAAAAGCTGTGGGTGAGTCATGGAAGATCGATATCATCCAACGAGTTATCTAAAAAGATACGTGGCATCGATATGCCACGTATCTTTTTAGATAACTCGTTGTATTTCGCACAAATACGTATAATAGACGCTTGTTTTCCGAGATGGGATTTAGTAAATGGTATATGAAAAAAATTAGGGATTACTTGTCATTTAGACCAAAAGAAACGATATTACTATACACTTACCGATCTCCATACTGATCTTAGGGAATGAAATTTCCACGACGAGTTGGCCTAAAAGGATGTTGTAGACCGCTCTATTAACATAGAGGCCGCTGTGTCCTACAAATTTGGAATTCTCCACAAATCCCTTCAAAAACAGTAACCTAAGTATTGAAAAAAAAGATAAATTAATAACATAAAAATTTAAAAACCCTCTTACTTTCAATATAATTTACATGACACATAACACCCCGTCTTGTTGCGAGATTAGAATGTCTTCAAAATTCATTACTTGGCGTAATGAGTTTTGGCATCAATATTTTGCTACTTTGGGTTATTGAAGATTCTTAAGGATTTCCAGTTTATTTGATAATAAATTTTAGCCTATGCTATTTTGTGATAGTTTAGCTATCTTTTGGCGAAGAAATGGTTAAAATGGGTCCTGTAATTTCGGAGCCTATAACTTTCAAAAACAAAACAAAAATAACTTTCCTCTTTATAAAAGGTATTAGTATAGTTTTAGTACACTAAACGGAACCTACCTCTGAATTTTAATATTCTTTAAAAACAGGATTTTCATCTTCACCCTCACACTCAAAAATAACTCTTTGTTACCCTTTTTTTTTATATTACAAGTTAGCCAATCTCACCTAGTGGTAAGTTATGATGCAGTCTAAGATGGTAGCGGGCTAACCTGTTACGGAGTATGGTAGTCATATGCGATGACGCGTAGAAACCGATTAGGGGAATCGGTTTCTACGCGTCATCGCACCGGATCACTAAATCGCTTAGCAGCACGTCTTTGTGGTTAGGGTAGCTACTAGCCCCGACCAAAGCCTCCCAACAGACGAAATCCGGTGCATTATCCTCTACTTTCCTTGGAAAGGCCATCAAAACTGTTCAAAAAGTTAGACAGACAAAATATTTAAATTATTTTGTTTGGGGCATTTACTTATTTATTCATATATAAGAAGGTTGTAAGAATTAGGAAACACAGAACTCAGAAGGGTGTTCCAAACCCCAGCCATGCGTATAAAAGAAATAATATAAGAAAAGAATATGCAAAGCGCTTCGGACGAGTTTCTTGGATATTAACAACATAGGGGTGAAAACCCGCAGGTTGCCTTGCAGTGCGGTGGTAGAACGGTGAGAAGGGGATCAGATCAAAGAGTTCCTAAGCACACTCTCCAAAATATATCTTATAAATCACCGACAGACTGGCTACCTTACGGCAATGATCAAGACTTTGGAGTTTTGCCAAAAGTGGTGAATCCTCGCCTATAATTCTCCTGGCTTGTATAATGCCACATATAAGCCCACAGCGCGTAACACTGTGGATTCCAAACACATTTGAGAAAATTATGTAGAGCTATCGGGCAAACAGCAAGTGATATTTAAGTTGGAGGTTTGGAATTCGAACTCGGCTCCCCGAAGGTGAACTCGAGCTGATATCCACTGGGCTATACCCACCGCTTCGCTTCGCTTTGCTAATGATTAAAACAGGTTTTATGCGTGGCTGTTTGTGGCGAATAAATAAAATGGTGGGCAAGTATGGTATGGCATGGCGGTCCAATCATTATAGTATACGTAATATAAGTAGGTACGTCAACTCTCTTACCCTGGAACTACAGTGGTGTCGAACTCATGTTTCTCTATTGCCAGTGGGTCGTATTTTCCAATTCGTGCCCGATATCTGTCAACGACATCCCTAACCCACAAGTCCACAAAACGGCCTTGTGCAGGAACTGCAAAAAGGTTAATATATCTTATATTAATATTCATACATGTAGATCCCTTGTCAATAAAATAAAACGCTGTGGAATGCACTCTCTGGTGACATTAGACGTCCCAAGTCCCAGGCGATTTTTAAAAGTTGTGTAAGAAGGCACTATTTGGCTCTCATTAGAAGCAAAAATAAACTTGTAGTGCAATATACTAGACTACATAAAATAAGTAATTCATTTAAAGGAAATTGTATAAAATTTTACAATAAATTACCAGTTAATATATTGGAGATGTCTCTGAAAAAGTTCAAAGTTTGTATTAAACGTAAGCTTATAGAAAAGTCCTATTATAATATCAGGGACTACGTCAACGATAAAAATGCTTGGGTGTAAATTATTGCTCTAACCAGGTTGCTTCTTTAATTAGTTTTTAAAGGACAATGTGAGATGGTGATAACAAAAAAAAATAACAACCGGCTAAGTTCGTTTTGGGCTTCTTCTTAGGCCAGGGCGCGTTTGGAACCCTCGTAGCTTTAGATTTAAGTTGACGAATTTATTTATCGCCATCAACTCATATTTTACGTGTAATGTACGCATCAAAAGTGCCATCTATGTGCCTATTTGAATAAAGAAATATTCGACTTTGACTATAAATATGTTAATATTATATATGTATGTATGTGTATTTATGTATTTATAGTGTGTTAATCTATGTAATTATATGTATAGAAACTGCAATTACCCGTCACACGTATAATTAAACGCAAAGGCACTGGATTTTGGCCTGATACTAATAGTACAAGAAATCGCACTTACCGGTATCCTGAGGCATGGCGGACACGCCAGCAATGGCCAATACACAAGCGAATAGAACGGCCTTCATCGTGAAGTTATTTAGACTGAAAAATAAAACACGTATATTGAAAATAAAATATAACTAAATAAAAAAAACGTTTGTGTACATATGTACAAGCGTTAGAAGTTAAACTTCTTTAGCTTAACGAGATAAAAATCTTTCGCCTTTTCTTCGTTTGTTGAATAAACGACACTTACATTAGAAAAAAATATTTAATGCATTGAAAGTTTTATCATAACGCATTATCTAGTTAAATAAGGTTTATTTAAATTTCACAAAAACATGCTTTCTGCATAACTAAAGAAATGTACATAATTAAATTTGGAATAGTAATAGACTCATTATCGGACAACGAAGTTTCAATCAACATTAAAATTTGCGATGTTTGTACAATTGAATTAATTAAATCACCGGAATGAGCCCGCAGACTTTAACAATTGAAAGTGTACACGGTCAAACCTTATATCTAACTTCAGGGTGTCGGTTTTTGTAACGGTGTGTTCGCGCATCGTAAACATTTACTCTTATAATTTAAAGAAGTATAACTTCAAAAAACGTAAAAACTAGTTTTAGCATATCTTTCTGAAGAGCCTTGATTTTAATATCAATATTGGCATAAAATAATGAAGAATGGCTCGTAGCTACCACGTTTTGGCATTCAAACCAAACGTAGAGGTATTTAAAATTTCAGCACAATCAAATTGGGCTTGAGCTTAAAGTATAGTGTCTAGATTTGCATGACTACCATGGCGAGTTAAATAAATTCTTGTAAAAAAAGCAGCTATACGTATTGTATTGAATCTATCTATATATATAAAAGAGAAAGTGTGTGGGTATGTTCCGTATAGGCTCCGAAACGGCTAGACCGATTTCAATGAAACTTTCAGGGAAAGACCTCCGGATTGACCTGGCGAGTAATCCTGTAGTTTGGTGACGATCGGAGCACTCCTATTTTTGAACTGTCAAACTGTCAAATACAGCTTTTATTTACTATGACGATATTCTATTGTTGGGTGTACATGGGTGTAGATAATGATCTTCACCCACCAAGAGATTGAATAAGGAGAGAAATAAATGATTTAATATATTATGAGACTTAAATTAAAAATTTAACGATGTAAGTTTATTGTTTAAATAAAATAAAGCAAAATCTAGCCCGGCGAAGCGGGCTGGATACGCTAGTATACAAATACCTAATATGTATAAAAAACATCGATGCATAAAATAATGTGACCAATGAGAGAGATTGGAGAACATTCACCGGCTTACAAAACCCTTTAATTAAATAAGTACTAAAATGTTGCTCTTACCTTTGCCCCGGGTGAAGTGATTTGCCAATCAATGCATCTATATTTATATCCAACGGAAGTCCTGATTACATCTGCTAATCTTACAGAAAGTCAGCTGATATGGTACATATCATAATTACGATTATCTTTTGATTGAGTTAATTAGGTAACTTACGTAGATCATAATGCATTGTGATCGATTGTATCGGAACTGGGGGCTTACCTCCATTGCTTAAAGTAATATTATAATGATATTATGACGCTCTGGTTTCAGAATTTTAATCCCTATTTTAGGGTTGCTAAGCCATGTCATATGACACTGTTATTTGAAATCAATACAGCTCTAAGTGATAATGGTAAAGACACTGTTTTCTTTTAATCATTCATGAGCTTAATATGACACATCAAAGTGGCTTACATAACAAAGACGTCTGCGTTTGTTTTTGGACGTGGCATTAAATTGCTGCTGTCCGCTGAGGAGTTCTGTCGTCTATCTCCAACCATCGTTTGGGCAAAATTAAACACATATACAAAACATAATATACAAAAATAATTATTTAAATCAGTTATAATTTGTCGGAGTTATGGTGTAAAGTCGTCACTCATCCCCTCTCCCAAAGGAACCGAGCTTAATGTCGGGATAAAAAGTATCCTATATTACTTGTAACACTTCCAAGAATATGTGTACAAAGTGTCATGAGGATCGGTTAAGTAGTTTTTGTGTGAAAGCGTAACAAACAAACTTACATTGACATTTATAATATTAGTAAGGATTGTCGGACCAAGCAGGTGGCTTACCTGATGGTTAGTACCCATCGCTTATAAACAGAGCAAGACTTCGCAGGGCAAAGGCTTGTAAGGAGAACGTCCTGCGATCTGCCTCCCTGTGTCCATCAATTTGAGGCTTAGGAGCCTAGCCTCATTTGCCTGTAATTACACCGGCAACCAAGCCCTTCAGACCGGAACGCAGCATTGCAACAATGCTGCTCAGCGGTAGAAATAAGCATGGCGGTTGTAATTCCCCTTACTATATAGTGAGATAGTGTTGTGATGGGTAATTTCATGTATGTTTATTTCTTATTTGTATTTATATGTAATATATTTATATATATATTAAATATATTTTTGTATAATTTTTAAACCTTATTTATTGCACCACCTACCTCTTTGCTATGTTTTTTTTTCCTTTTACGCATTGGTTGCCTAAAAGAAATCGCTATGTAGCGATAAGGCCACCAAATTGTACTCTCTTGGTATGTATTTATGTCTCTGTAACTACTTTTTTTTATTTGGTGTACAATAAAAGTGTATTCATTCATCCATTCCCCGGACGAACTCCACATATAGTTGGTGCAATGATCCACCGAGTTTACGGCTTCAATCTAGTACTTGGCAGAGCTATCCCGGTGCTACCGGAAAGCTACAGATGACTACAGCACTCCATGCAGGAATGCAGGATAAAGGCAACCGTTAGGGAGGAGTGGAAACGGATTGGTAAGCAAACCACAGCACCCAGATTACCCCGACTAGTCTATCAAAAATAAAAAGACTGCGACATACGGAATGTAATTTTGAGGTAAGTATATGATCTAGTTTGGACCTTCCAATCCATAAGTTTAAAGAATGTGTTAAAACACATTTATTACAGGTTATTATACAATTGATGAGTTTCTTAATGACAAGGTTGCTTGGAAGCATCCGGCTCCGCTTTCATCTCTCACAAGATAGAAAAATGAATGTTAAAATATAAAATGTAAATTTTTGATGTTGGAAAAGAGCAACTGCTGAGTTTCTTGCCGGCTTCTTCTCGGTAGAATCTGCCTTCCGAACCGGTGGTAGAGTCACTACACACGGACAGACTTGACGTTTCAAAAGTGCTTGTATTAGGCCTACTTGAAATAAATGAATTTTGAATTTTGAATTTTGAGTTGATCCCACACAGGGGGAGGTCACGTAAAAAAATCATCAATCTCAAAAGGCATTTGTGTAGTTCAAGATGTATATTTTACTATGCAATAAGATTTCCATTTATTGCTCTTATAGAGAATGAGAATTTCTTGTAAATTTTTGTAACTTTTTCAATTTTAGTTCTTATTTCCAAGCGCTCCATGAACAAAAATACTAATCTTAATAAACCTAAAGATGACTGAGGTACTATAATTTGAGAGTTTTTATAGGTACCTAGTTAATTTTTGTTCACTTAGCGCCCGTACCTATACGGAAAAAAATACACAATACACTACGCGTATTTATTTATTTAATAGTACGGACAAATCCACTTGCACCAATCAACAATTACATTATTATTCTAACTATTATTATGAACTACACAAGGAGACAAAAAACAAAGAAACAATTATAATTTCTTATTATTGTTTCTTTGTTTTTTGAACAAACATTAACAAAATATTAATAAAAACAAAAATCGCATAAACAAAATTAATTAAATCAATGTAGCTTTAATAAAACCAAAGCTACATTATTTCACGGAACTGATATAACTGGCATGGTAAATTATTCCAATCATCTGCAAATATGTCACAGTTAGGCGATTGTGTCAAAAGTCTGTTTAATGCAATGACAGTGAACGTGGTATCGGAGATCTAGCGTAAAAATTTAAGACGACGCAAGTAACTGTAGTTACTATGTGCATATATGCAGCATCAACGGTAAAGAAAAACGTCGTGACGATACTGCATGCCTAAGTATTCTTCATAATGTTCCCAAAGGCGTGTAGACTCCACTGGGCCAGCGTGGTGGACTACGACATACGACCGGTCTCCGTCCACATTAAGAAGGGTTCACCTTAATGTGGAAGGAAACCCGTGCCTTCAGTGGTTTCCTTCACCGAAGTCATATTATAATTCGTACTCCTAACGACTATCTATTACCGCTTGATTGACAAATTTGACGAGCCTGCATTAGCAGCAGTGAATTAATATTTCTACATTTACTCAAAGACAAATTAATCAAACCTCAAATCTGCCCATTCCCGTATACTTATAGAGACCGATTTTACTAGAAAATCGGTGCGACATTGTACATCATACAAACGACGTGTAATCTTTGATTTCCAAATAACTGGCTTGTGTCAAAATCGTATCGTAATTTGAACAACACAATATAATCACACTTTTTTGTCTGGAGTTGTCTGATTATCTGGGTTTCTCTTCGGAACCGATTTTGACTAGACTTGGTAAAGCTGGCGGGAAGAGAATTACACAGATCACTTAGCTTTCCACAGGCATTTGAATAAGTTGAAAATACAGCTGCTATTACAGGATTGATGAATTTCTTAACGACAAGGTGCTCGGAAGCAGGCCGCCCCGTTCTAATCTCTCACAAGATAAAGGTTGGAATTGTCCACTTGCAGTGTCATTTGCAGTTCTTGCCACGTGACTATGGAATTCTCTCCCCCACAATATTCTGTGTGATAACCCATCCCCGAGTGTTTTTAGTATAGTTCTTTCATTCTGTTTTTCATATATTATTGTATGTATTTAAACATTATAGTTTACATTTGTTATTTATACTATATCTGTGCTTGTCTATGCATTGTATCTCTTCGTATCAGTTATTTATTTAAATGCCTACTCAGGTTGACTCTCAAATATTTCCCACATTCTGGGCAAAGAAATCTCTTTACAGATAAGTTGGTCTGGTGCCCACCAGCTCAATGTCATGAACATAGAGTTCCATTCTTCTAAGAACGTAGAACGAAGTCATTCAGCTCTCTTAAATTGCCACACTGTCAATTTGATACGTTTTTCTTGACTTCTCGCATTAAAAAGAACACCTGGCTAAGTTAGTTTTGGGATTCTTCTTAGCTTTTGTTTTAAGTTTACGAATGTAGTTATCGTCATCTCACTACCTCACACCATGTACTGAACGCATCAAAAGCTCCATTCATGGACCTATTTGAATTAAGAAATATTTGACTTTGTTGTCGATATCGTGGTCATGACTACAAACACAGTGCTTGCCGCAATTGTTATTTTCCCGCTTTTCATTTCCATAAAGAACCACGAAAATCTTATTTTAAAATCATTTATGATTTTATTTTTTTACCATTAACCAAAATCTATTGCGCTGATTTTGATGTGGTTTCTTGCAATATCAGTTCTTATGTAAACCACATAAGTAGTTTATCTGTATGTTATAAGGATAAATAATAATAAAAATAAATTTTAAGGTTATATATTATTCATAAAAATTTTCATCAGCTATCTTAGTACCCATTACATAAGCTCAGCTTAATTTGGGGCTAGATGACTATGTGTATTGTCGTAATATTTTTATTTATTTTATTATTAAATTATATAAATTTATCAGCATTAACCATGTTCTTAGATATGGTATACATAATATGCTTCAGCGCTGCTTATCTTTGTTAGTAACACTAACAGTATTTGTGTTATGTTGAATAAAACAAGGAAAAACAATTATTCAGTATAACAGTTTATTAAAAACAAAATAAATTATTAAAATAGCGCCAATACATTTCATTTTTTAACGTTCATTATAAGAAACTGAAGGATTTAGGGTATATGCAGATATATCATTGTGAGGTTTATCAAAACTATTAAACACATCAGGGATATCCTGTCGGTTATCTGTGACCAGAAAATTTTTGTGATGTACGGGAAAAGCGCCTTTCTGAGTGGCGTCCAAGCTTAAATGGTACTGACAGAGTTTAATTAGTTAACGCAAAGAATTCATAAAAAAATGCTTCCGCCTCCCTGATGAATCTGACCATGACATCTCTGGATATACCATAAAGTTTCTTCATCGCCTGCTGTTTTAATACCAGTCCTTCACCCTCGCGTAAGCTAATTTGATGGCCTCTCCGACCAAAGTGTTAATTTCGTGCTGCAATCAAAATAATAGTTCGTAAGTAATCAATACGCAGAGAACTAAATCCTACTGAAAGGAATGGGGAACTATAATATAAAACAAAAAAGACATTTTAAAATAAAAATAAATATGAAATTAATAAAATTAATAAGGTTTCGAAGATCTGTCTAATCGAAGATTAATAATCGAGTGCGAATCCGAGACGCAGTCGTTCAGCGCTAGCGCGCATATATAATGCGAACAACTATTGCGATCATTTAGAAAAGACGATCAAAAGTGCGAAATGACGCAGCGGCCCCAATATCACCCTACTTTAATATTAATTTAAATTAGATTTTTTTTTTTTTTTTAAACACCTTTGTTCCGTGAATTGTTGAGATACTCTGAGAATATTGAATGACCTTTACTTCAATATTCGCAGACTATAACTTTAGTACACTATATTAATATCATGTCTTTTTTTATATTTAATGTTATCTTTCATTCATTTTTCTTATAATTATCGATAAGATAGTTCTGTCTAGTTAGTGTAAGTGTGTCCGCCATACTAACAAGATGTAAATAAAGATAAATTAAAAAATAATTTGAAGCGTGCCTTATCGCCGGTGGCGTGCAAAGAGGGTATGCAGCTAATATAAAATGAAGAAAATCTCCAGTACGAGTTATAAAAACTTAACGGTAGGCATTTTACAAATTGTTACAATACCAATCCTTAAGTTTTTATAACTCATACAAGAGATTTTTTTCACTGTATATCATCTGCTCACTTAGTGCATACCCTGTGTATGCCGGCTTTTAAAGCTTGGTGTTCCGTTTTACTTGATGTCCCTAATTCTATATGACAAACAAACAAAGAATATAAATAAAATAATTTTTCATAGTAACTCACGTAGCTTTAGATGTCAGTTAACAATTTTTTTAACACAATAAGTATAAATAAAAGATCCATGGATGAATATTATCATTAAATTCATAAATCAAATATATTGATTTACGAGTATTACAAAAAACGAAATAATTACCTTGTATTTCTTTCCTAATTCTTCAACTCGTACGTTCAAAAAGTGGTTGATAGTTTCAGAGTAGTCTTTATTCGATCCAACGATTTTCATGTCAGCCTGAAAATAATATGAAAATAAACTGGTCTATTTATATACGGGATGAATAAGCCAATATAATTATTAGATATATATACCATAAGTAATTATGAACAACTTTTGTGTTCCGCACCTCCTTTGGCTAATACTAACTTTTTTCATTCACAGTTGTTTCACAAGACCAGGCAGAAAGTTACGAAATTATAAATTCCTATGCATGGGATCGAACCCGTAACCTCTATCTTCCTGAGCCACAGTATACACCACATTTGACAAAAGACTAGGTTGGTTAAAAAAAAAAAAGTACTCGTATATGTAAAAACCGTAATAAAAGCGGATAATGTCAAAAATATCTTTATTTAAGTAGGCCCATAGGTGGCACTTTTGATGCGTACATAAGAATTACACGGTAGTGAGATGATGGCGATAACCACATTCGTAAACTTAAAACTAAAGCTACTAATGAACGCGCGCCTACCTAGACTAGACCTAGACCTAATAAATGCGAAAGTTTGTAAGGATGGATGGATGGATGTTTGTTACTCTTTCACGCAAACACAATTGAACCAATTTGGCTGAAGGGATATAGGTTAAAACCTGGATTAACACATCGCGGTCAACAGCTAGTTGGTAATATGTATTAAAATGTGCATAGCTTGTGATATTTAATTACTTACTTCAATTCTTCCAACTTTAAGATCAGGGTTGATGCTTTTAATGTGAGTATTGCCGCTCAAATCGTAAGTCAAATGGGCAGTACCAGAAATACCGAAATCTCTGATCTCTATACTGAAATAAGAAAACAAGGTCGTAAGTTAGGGAAAAGACGTACTATTAATAAAAATATATATGTATTTATTTATTAAAAACACGGAAAGCGGTGCGCCTCATTTTAGATCGTTAAAAATATCGACCATAGCTTGCATATACGTACCTACTAGAAACATGCAAATTTGGAAGAAAACATTCTGATTATTTTAAAAGCTCCAAGACATGCCCCTGACTAATTTATGTTTGCGCATGCGCTGCAATATATTCTATTGCAGCGCATGCGCAAACACAAATTAGTCCTACCGCCATCTAAATTAAAAATCCACAAACCTGCCCGAACCCAATGTGCACAATAATTTACAACAAAATACCGGAACATAGAAAAGAAGGTATAAAATTGTTTTATTATAAAATTGAAAATAAAAATTAAGCAATAGCATGCTAGCTAAAATTCTACTTGATAAATAATATGTCAGTATAAGTCGTTTCCAGTAAACTATGATCTTAATCTTTGTCGTATGTTTTTGCTCGGTAATATTTGTAGAACTACCCGCTTGTACGAACATTTTCTTAAGCTGCATTAAGTTATGCTTTATAGATATAAGCACCTTCTATAGTGTACGCTCATAACATGTTTTAGTTTTAAGCTTAATGTTTTCTGAACTAAGCGAATTTTTTGTAATTCTTTTGAGAAATAAAGATCTTAAACCATAGCTGAAACTTTTTTCAAAAATAGTTGATGTCACACTGAGCTGAAAAAATGTCGTCAGCTGCATCGTGGAGGGCTGATTTTGCGTCACCTGTTATTGTGGACTTGTATAAAAATGCAATCTGCTTTGAAACAAACACACAGCTTTACCAAGTACCAGAGGACTGGTGGAAAATGGAAATAATATATATGTGCCCTTAGTCGCCTCGTACGACACCCGCGGGAAGAGAGGAAGTGATAACAACTGTGTTCTAATTTAACCTATTACTAGCGGACCCGCGCGACTTCGTCCGCGAATGAGCCGACTTAAAAAAATATACGTATGTTTTCGTAGACTGTTTAATAGAACTTTAAAGAAACAACAATTCATACTTCCGTCGTTTGGCGTAACGTTTACCGTTCACGCATCGCACGCACCAGAATCTCTCAAAAAGGATATTTTTTGAAGTTTTTGCCCGAGATTTCAATATAAATGAATCCTAGCTAGATCGATTTATCGCCCCTGAAACCCCCTGTATACTAAATTTCATGAAAATCGTGGGAGCTGATTCCGAGATTCCAATTATATATATATATATACATATATATTTATCGATAAAACACGAATAAAATGACATTTTCTGAAAAACGAATCCTAGCTAGATCGATTAATCGCCCCCGAAACCCCCTGTATACTAAATTTCATTTTATATCTTTAAACCCCCTGTATACTAAATTTCATTTAGTATACAGGGGGTTTAAAGATATAAGATAGGTACAAAATTATAATTGATGCCAATTATTAAAATTAAAAGTGGCGGGCAAAAACTATCCTACTAATTATTTATTACAACTAATATAAGCTATTTTTCTATCCAAGGAAAACAAAAAGTTTATAAACGTAGACGAAGAATGAAGGCAATAACTAGTAAGTAAATAAAATCATTTACCTTCCGCTGGCGGTTCCATGTCCTCGGGCGTCATCGAATATCAGTTTAATCTCAGAGCCACCTATATAAAAAAAAAAAAAAACTTTTTTTTGTGTGCCATGGCAATTTTTTTAAAGAAAATAATTTAGTGTACAAGGGGTTTTAAAGTCTTCATTTTACGGGGGAGGTGTGGACGCCCTAACTATTATGTTACTGTAACTGTAACAGAAATACAAGGTTTCTTAGTTGAGTTTGTAGTAAAGTAGTTATTTAAGGTTTAATGGATTCCTCAGCTTATAAAATAAGAAAACCTTTTACAATATTGTTTCGACTTAAGATTTTTTGGAAATTAACATTATTATTATTCATTTCTTATTATTATGTGACGTCACACGGATGTAATAAAATGGATTAGCTTTTCCTGCCCCAGTTCGCCACATCGGTCCGCACACTGTGCCGTTTAGTTGTAAGCTTGGTTAAATACCACTAAGTATAGTTTTGAAATTAAGATAATAGTTTTAGACAATTTCAGTTTTATTTAACACACTGCGGCTTAAATAATTAATAATACTCTTACCCAAACTCAATTTGATATGAGGCCAGACAACATCGTATTCAAGTATGCCAAAGAGGTAGTTGTATTTCATTTTTATTACTTTAATGTTGCTGACACCAACACCTTCGACTTGATTCAAATGACCACTTGCTTCAGCCTTTCTATGAACAAAAATACCGAGTTTATAAGCATTAAGAAGATATGGTATGTTTTCCTGACAATGTCACCCCGCTTAAAGAGTTATCCAAACTGGGGCGTTGGTAGCAATATGGTTTATGCGCAGGAGTTGACCTAATAGTCTAAACTCTCTTTTAAAAAGAAATTAAGAGAATATCTTTACCAACAACAGCCATTTGAACAATTGGTGCCTGCGTGTGTTTATTCTTTTTTATTTTATTTTATCGGTTTGATCCTAACAAAATATTATATATGTATACAAATCTTTTATATTATTTTTATTTATTACTAGCTGTCCCGGCGAGCTTCGTTTCGAATTTTTGTTTTTTATAAATGTTATATTTTAATACTTATTATCATATTTCGGTCTAAGAGGAATCCAAAAAATCAAACATCATAAAAATTGGATGTTAGGCGAGCCGTAGCTTAATTGGAAAAAGCGCTCAGGCCGTGATTGCCACAGAGTCGCAGGTTAAAATCCTGTCGGTTCCGAAAATGTTTATATGCATATTAAATTTATAAAATTAAATTTATAAAAACAATGTAACTATTTCTCCGAACGTACATAATAATTCGACTAGCTATTTTCGCAGTTACATACATACGTACATACATACGTTTGGAATATTGCCTAAGGATTATTTAAGACAACATATGTCATATTAAGGGATAACCATAACATAGGCTTCAAACAGTGCGTGGTGATGATTTATAATTCCGTAAGTTTAAAGGGAGGTTAAAAAGGGATACAACGTGTAAACGAAAACTGAAATAATACATCACAGGCTTTAGATTTACATTATATAAGACTTATAAACCAACCATTGCCATAGTTTTTACTGAAAGAAATCAGATACATCCCTAACATCACATGCAAAAGTAGAATCAGGTTTTCACGTTTGTCACTTTATTAGGTACGCGTCGCGTAGCTTAGGTACTATGCAGGTGTCGCTCTTCTATCTTGAATAGGGTTGTCATAAGTAAACACTTAGACGTTTTGTATGGAAAAATAAATATGCTTAGTTTGATTTAATATTTTTACAGGGTGATTTTCTATGAAATATACTTATGAACCCTTCAACAGTATTTCGTAATTACTTTACACGTTGTATGTAGTTTCGGATTAATAGATAAAGTAACATGATTATAGACTGAAAATTTACCTTTCAACGAGGACGATTTCGAACTTGTAGTGCTCGTTGGAGTACGGGTCATACCCCCTCCTAACCATTGTGTCTACGAGACGTTCGATGAAGTCTTTCATCACCAGATCAGCCAAGCGGTTTCTGTAGCCTACAAAAAAGAGATTATGCACAAAATATTATACATCTTTATTTAATTATATAAATGTTACACTAAACAATCTTTGATTAATAAAGTACCTACTATTTGATCGAATCAAACAGATAGTGAACCTGAGGACCAGTGAAGTACCACCCTACGTCCATTAACCAGTAAGCTTAGTACAAGGTTTGCTCGCTGGCAATCGCGGACTCATTTTCTAGTATGGGTATTCTTGGAATAGATCTTATTTGCATTGTGCCTATAATTCTTTTGAAGTACAAGATTTGCGTCTCTATTACTAGTGTTATTAGGTCCATTTTACTCTGATGATACAGAGTTTGAAATGCGAAAACCACTTCTCGATTGCGAGCCATCAAATTTACCGAGGTATATGCCTGTGCCTGTAACTACAACAGCAAGCACTACTTTCTGGCCGCATAATATGCTGCTTGGTTGCAGCAAAAAGCAAGGCGTTAATCACCGGAAGAAATATTTTAAGTACTTAACCGACTATTAAATTACTCGTCTTATTAAACATACAATTTACACAGAGAAAAGACATAGAAAAAACTTAAAGTCACTCAGCAGTCAGAATTTTTTTGTTTTTTATTTTATCCAATAATTTTATACTTATTATAATTTTGGTTAGAGACAACTAAATATTTGTATTGTAATGAAAAACTATTTTAGTGAATTATGCATTAAGCGGACAAACATTTAGTCAAAAAGGTATAGAATATCATAACTTTTGTCGCTGAGAACTAAATAGATTATATTATTAATACTTTTGGTTTTTTCAACTACATTAGCAATGTGTGTGTGACTTTGTCTGTCCGTCCGTCACGGATGACTATTTCCCTAACTATCAATATCAGTAGTAAAAAAGTGATTAAAAGGGTGAGAAAATATGAAGACTTAGTTTTAAAAAACTGCAATAACATATTAGTTTTGCGGTTCATTAGAGTAAGTAATCGTTTCATTTAATACGTTCTTTTGTTAAAAAGTAAGTTATGCATTAATCATCGCAATAAAAAATGAAGACGAAATGAGGAAATTCTCCGATTTTTAAATAAAATTTTAAGATTTAAGATCATTCATTTCTTACCGCCGTCCACATCCTGAGAGGCGCTAGCGCCAGCAATGACTAGGAGTAAAGCGAACGTGAAGAGTTTCATGTTGAAGATGCTTGACCTGAAATAAATATACCATCATCATCATATGAACCCATCGGCCCACTATAGAGCAGGGGCCTCCTCCCACAATGAGAAGGGGTTAGGGGCGTAGTCCACCACGCTGGCCTAGCGCGGAATGGCGGACACCTTTGAGAACATTATGTAAAACTCTCAGGCATGCAGGTTTCCTCACGATGTTTTCCTTCACCGTTGAAACAGGTGATATTTTGATTACTTAAAACGCACGTAACTTAGAAAAGATAGAGGTTCGGTGGGGATTCGAACTCGGCCCAATTAAAGGGAAGTCGAGCTTCTGCCCAATGCGCTATCACCGATTCATAAATATATTTTTAGCAATAAAACAATGTAGCAATAAAACAAAAAAAAACTTTTTTTCATGTTTCGCACTTAGTTATCAGAGGATAACTGAATGCAAAACATAAAAAAAACACAACATGGTGTCAGAGACCTTCGACTAAGACAATTTATATCGACCCATTACCGGTCCACAAGGCACAGGTCTCTTCTCAGAATGAGAAGGGTTTAGCCACATAGAATAATATGTTCACACACTCACCTTCCACTCGTTCAAGTAACGATGCAACCCACTGCACTCCATATTTATACAGAATGGTTGATTGGAATTAATCTGTTAAAAGCCAATTAAATGCACCGCAATGATACCAGCAACTGAAAAATATGATTATCAGAGGATTTACTGTTAAGATTACGATATTTGTTTCTTATTTGTTCACAGGTGGCAACTGATAAGAGTAATTTCCAGTAACTTCCAAAAAAAGCAATCCTGCTTGGCGGCAGAAAAAAGCTAGGTGGTTCTACTTCCCTAGTAGAACCACCTAGCCCCTTCCCTTGCTTTTTGTGGCAAAGGTGTTCACCTTTGCCACAAAAAGCCACCATAGACAAGACATACTCCGCAATATTAGAAAATAAATTCAATAGATACAAGAGATATTTTCAATATATCGACTGTTCCAAACGGGTGTTCCTATTTTTTAAAACCGACTCTGTATATATTAATAGATCTCTCAATGGGGAGATTCTCAATTTGGAACTGTTTTCTTGTTTTCATGATCAAACGTCTGGCACACATATTGCAGCTTAAGCCCCCTCCACACTTCTCCAAAACGAGTGGGCTTTAAGGATTAATATAATGTTAGCCATAACAAAATCGACGACTAAACATGCTCTGCAAGGTACCTATGTTAAAAAGAGAAAATTTCCTAGTTTGGGATAGAACCGGAAATGTCTATATAATTTACTAGCTGTTGCCCGCGACTTCGTCTGCGTTTGATTTTGTTTTTAAAGTATTCAGTATCGCTAAACCTTAAATGAGTATAGTAGTATATATATATAACATGTGACTGTCAATTAATTATAGACAAAAAATTTGCAATAAAATAAAATTGCTAAAATCCTATCTCTTAAGTTGGACCAGACTGCTCACGGTGTGCCAATTTAATTTAAAATCGGTTCAGTAGTTTAGGAGTCCATCGCGGACAAACATCGTGACAGGAGATTTATATATATTAAGATTTATTTAATTTTTTTGAAAAGTAAAGCCAAAGTAAGCGTAGCTTGTGTTACGGGTACTAAGATTACTTATGAATATTTTTATGTACTTATAAAATACAGATAAACGTCCAGACACTGAAAAACATCCATGTTCATCCCACAAACATTTTCCAGTTGCGGAAATCGAACCCACGTCCTTGGAAGAAAGCAGAGTCGGTGGTCACTGCGCCAATCAGTCGTTATAATAAAAATAAATCATCATCAATATATTAACACACGGGTCACGGGGCTCCTCTTAGAGTAAGAAGGCCATAGCCCACGCCTTTGAGAACATTTAGGAGAACTCTCAGGCATGCATTAAAATAAAAAAACAGACAAACAGATGGATGAAATGAAATTTCACCACTTTTTTTTTATTCTTTTTATCCCACCACAAGTTACCCACCACTGTTTGTCTGTTTTTTATTTTAACTTGTGGTGGGTTAAAAATAATAAAAAAAAACTCAAAAATTTGATAAATATCAACAGTAAACGAAGGTGACATACTAATAGTTGTTTTGTTTTTGTGATTTTAAAAATTAAACCCTATCGAGATCCTTCCCTTCCTATTTATTAGGTTTTTTTTTCTACCACAAGTTAATATAAACAGATGGATGAAATGTCATTCCACCCACATGAAACAGTTACGCAGTGTTGAAGAATATCGCATATTACTAGGTTTTACGTACTCAGTACTCGTATGTATATATAAGTAAAGAGTTAAATAATATAGTCACGAAAAATTTACTGGTATATATTCTATGAAACGTATAATGCCACGACATTACTATAATGTAGATATAACATTATAGTAATGCCGTGGCATCAAGTGGCATTATCACAGAGATTTAAGTTTGTCTTATATAGTAACAATATTTGTTATAACTTATACAACGTGTAAATGAAAACCGAAATAATACCACACAGACTGTAGAGGTACATTATGTACTGCTACTGAGACTTATGTATGAAACCGAAAATGGTATTGGAGTAAACCACTGCCATACCTTTTACTGAACGAAATCAGATACAGCCTTAATTATGACATTATCACATGCATAATTAAAATCATGTGACTTTTTTCACTTTATTAGGTGCGCGTTGAGTAGCGTAGGTACTATGGGCGTGTCGGTCTGCATATAAAAAGTCTTCAATCCCTATTGAAGACTTATAGATATATGAAAATGACCGATTGTCATAAGTGAACACTTAGAATGTTTTGAAAATAAATATATTTTGGATTTAATATTTTTACAGGGTGACTCCGTAAGTAATATACGTATGCATCCTTCAAGAAATTAATGATTACACTTTTATTGTACACCATAGAGAAAATTCTCAGAGATACATATACCATAGCATAATAAGATAGAAGGTAAAATTTGGCAGCCTTATCGCTATATAGCGATCTCTTCCAGGCAACCAAAGGCATACGAGAAAATTATACAGTTAATTGGTAGGTGGTACAACATATGTATACATATAAGTAAAATATTATGATTAAACTAAATAAACATAAAAATATAATATATATTCCGTACATATAAACATACTATAACTCTACTATAAATGAACAATATAAATATATAAAAAAGAACCCTCAAAAAGATATACAATACGAAATAAACAAAATACATTACAGTGATCATTCCCATCAATGCCCGGCTAATACAGACAAATAATGCTCATTCATTCGTTTCTTAAAGGTGCCGATTTGGGTTGAAAGGTTGTCAATATGTATATATTATATAAGTTTATTTATAGTAATATGTATATAAGATTTCTATGATTGTCATCGACCGCTGAGTTCGTTAACAGAAACATAAAGTTTAAACTTTTTAGATTGGTCCTGTTGTAATCGTTGTTTGACAGTAACAATAAAAGTAGGTGGCAAGAGACAGCGGTTGTGTGCGAAAGCGTTGCCGTAACCCAGTCACCAGGTGGTCAGTTGGATCTCCGTAAGGTTTTAGTCGGTAGAAGTCCGACAAAACTTCTCCGGCGTGGCGTGGCGAGAGAAATCAATAAGGATTTCCCACGATAAAAAAATAATATAAAAGTAAATGATATATGACGTAAGTTAAAAGGGTAATTTATCATAAAATATCTTATCTTTAATAAAATACTAATAATAATGTAAAATACTAATAATCCATCTAAAAGAGACCGTGCTCGACTTCTCGCTCTCTCTGCTAAGTAGTCCGGCTACTGGCTACATGCTCTCCTTTCAGCTAACCTGGGCACTATGTTAGACCACACCACTCTGTCGGTCGTGATTGGTCTTAGGCTTGGCGCCTCTATAATTCCTGTGATCCTAGAGCAGACAGTTACCTTGGCCAACGAATAAGTTTGGCCAATGGCCATCCAAAGGGGCAATGCTGCCAGCGTCTTAGGAACTGTGCCTCGCTGCGGTGGTTTCGAGGACGTTTTAGATTTTATTTAGTTTTAAATAATTTATTTTAGGTTATATTTATAAAACAATTATTTTAAAGAATAAATATATTTTTAGTTTTAATAATAATGTTAATAATAGGTGTTGAGTCGACCGTTGTTGTTCCGATCGTCGTTTCAGTCAATGGTCTTCTCGCGAAAAGCTTCGACCAACATCTCAAGAAGCTTTCGCTTGGTTGTTGGATCAAGGGTCGGATACAGAAGGCAGTAGTCCTTGAAACGGCGCGTATTGTGAGGAGGTTTCTCACTCTGCCCCAAAAAAAGCCCCGCAAGCGGAGGGTGGAAGTTTTTTTTTTTATAAATTTTTAATAGTGTTTTTTAATTTATACTTAAGCATTGTTAATAATTAAAAAAAAAAAAAAGAAAAATAATAAATGATAGAAATGTTAATAAAATAATAATAATAATAATGTCCATACGGTTGGGTCTTTTAGATCCACAGAACGGAGAAGAGACAAGAAATGAGACTTCAGTCTTCAAAAATGCGTCTGAATATCGACGTATTAATTGACAGACCTCGAAGTCAGAGAGGATCGAATTGCGACACTTTTATACTGAGAAAATTAAAGTCGCCATTGACCACAACAAAAATCGAAAGTGTTCGCAAGAGATCTGTCTATCGGACAGAGCCTGTGTACACGACTGAAGACTGAAAATGGTAGTCTCATTTCCTCTAAATTTTAACCTCTATTTCCTCTTTTATATAAGGTTTTGGAAAGTTACAGACAAAACTATAAATATAATGTTTATTACAATTCCTGTACGACATAAAATGTACGTTTTGCGTTAGCATTTCTTTAAACTTTACTTGAAGCCAGATCTGACAAGGGAATGTTACTATAAAAATTTTATTTGGACAACGGTTTCTTATTAGGTACGAGTATAAAATACGTGCTTCACATGATCGAATACATTTATTAAGTCAATTCTATCGAATAATTGGTATAAGGTAGGTACGTTGATAACACCCGTCGCGCTACTTCGATAGTAACAGCAAAGATTTTGTGATTTAATAAAGTCTTTAGGTGATAAAACGATTATATATTTATTATATAAGATAATATCGTATCGTCAACAACTGCACCTTGTTGGTTAGCTGGTATTTGTTGTATGTGGCAGGGACGAAAATCATCAGAGTTTTTCTATCAAACATTTTCATATTTTTTTTTTGATTTATTTGTGAAATACAAACTAAAATGCAATCGCACGACTGCTTTATTCATCCGCGTGTTTTATGGTGTTTTTTTTATACTAGATAGACTTTCGCTTGACAAGTGTCATGCCTCATGGAAAGCAATTATGCGGTCTAAGTTGATGCGCGCTTGCCTAGAAAATGCCTATTCACTCTTGCCTTTGAGGCGTTAATGTTTTCATAGAACACTGATGCCGGCAGAGCGTTCCAAACCTTAGCGGTACGTATCAGAAACGTAGATGAAAATTGTTGTGTTTTCTGGGTTAAAAAATAGACTATCCTACTAATGTTATAAATGTGATAGTGTGGATGTTGTCGCTCATCGCATGGCGACAAGTCTTTGTCGTTAGAATGGCAACTAGCCGCGGCCGAAGCCTCCCACCAGACAATTTCGTTTAAGACGTTGCTTTCAGTTTTACCCACTAAGCCAAAATATATTTATTATCATTTTAACCCTTTAACCCGCCAACTTGCACTCAAGTAACGTGGAGACGTTAAAAAAGTTAGCCCTTATGCAATCACACCTAGTGGTAAGTGGTGTTGCACTCTAAGCTGGGAACGGGCTAACCTGTTTATATGTTAAATATCGGCTTCTCAACGACATCGTACCGGAACGCCAAATCATTTGGCGGCACGTCTTTGTTGGTACGATGGTAAAGAAAATTACAAAATTATAAAATTCAAATTGCCCTTGCCTGAAACTGAACCCGGGGCCTCCTGAAAATGAGACAACAGCCCTCACCGCGGCGCCAGGCAGGTTATCAAATAATATTTTAAACCATATCAGTTTATATTAAAAATTACGCTGATGATATAATAATGTGGTCTTAATGTATATAATATCTTATTCACAATGTTTCCAGCTCTACTTTTGAACCTGTCAATTTAGTATAGAAAATTGTGTACCCAATTTATACCGTTGTACAAAAGATACGGTGTTATTAATTAAACTATTTATAGTAAAATACATGTTTTATTTCTTCTTATCATAACCCCAACATACATATACATCAGTAGCACATAGGCTAAAAGATTAAAACGATGCATTGATAGCTTTATAAAGTCTTACTTATTTGTTTAATCTATAGATTTCTTACTGTAGATAAGATGTAAAAGATACTATATTTATATTCATTATTCATAACCATATCATACATAATCACAGACATTGTTGTATTGATACAATATGTTGTTGTCCTGTACAATATAGTTTACAGATGAATGAATGAATATACTGTTATTGTACACCACAAAAAGTACATAAAAAAAGAAAAGTTTAACAAAACAACGTAAACAATTTTGCGGCCTTATCGCTTCATAGCGATTTCTTCCAGGCGACCAATGGCGAAGATTAAAAAAACAGGTACAGAAAATAGTTAGGTGGTGCATATACATATTACCATAAAATAAATATTTCATTACCTAAATATATACATAAAATATATAAAAAACAATATTTGTAACTTAAGCTATTATATATATAACTAGTTGTACCCTGCCACGCTTCGCTGTGGCACATTGTGATTGAATGGTTGAGAAAAAAAGATAAAACAATCCTTGATGTATCATGTCAATGTCAATGTCAATCCTATATATCATGCTAAAATTTCAGCCCGATCATTGCAGAACTTTTTGAGTTTTTGAAGCGTACACAAACCAACATAACATTTTTATATACATAGATATGTGTTTTAGCACTAAAGATGTCCCTCCTACTTCCAGAGGCAACCAGTATTATTTGGAAATTATAGATAGTTGCAATCATTGACTGCAAATCTTACATAGACTCTTCCGCACTTAAAGTTTTAGTAGTAGTATCTAACTATTAAAGCATTTTGTGGCCAAGCTTGTCCAGGGAAGTCCCTACTATCCCCATGCCTATTTAAGCTGCTAAGCTGCGTTCCAGTCCGAAGAGTGTCATTTCATAGGATGTGTTCCTTGCATGGCATTCAAAGTGTTCCTCTGTTTATGTAACAAATTATGGTTTTTCACTAACCAGTAAGTTACCACAGCTTGGTCCATCATTTATTACTATAAAAAAACCTTTAGGATGTTATCAACAATTATAATAATATAAATAATTTTATAAAATTATAATTGTTGATAACGCCCCCACAATCTCCTCTAGGGCTAAAATTTTTCGAAATCTGATAGTAAGTGACCTTAATTTAACAAACATGAAACTTTTATTAAATTTTAAGTCTGTGGCAATTTTAGTATAAAATTTTAATTTTTTTTAATTAGCATCCCCGTAACCCATTTTGTGATTTAAACTTCATTCAATACATTCTTGTTTGCTCGTAACATAGCCCAAAAAAAATCTGTCCAAATTTCATGTCTAAAAGAGTTAAAATTCAAAATTTAGTTTTTTATGATTTTTTCATTAGCCCCTGCTATACTCTTCGGAGATTTAACACTTATAAAAAAGTTAGCCTATCCATTAAGTCAATGTATCCTCTATATGGATGCAAAATTTCAATTCAATCGGATGTATATTAATAGTTTTAACGGAACAACCGTACAAAACTCTATAGATTTATATATTAGTATAGATATATAAAAATGATATTTACTTAAAAATAATATAGTACATTAAATATGAAACAAAATAAATAAAATAAATAAATAAATATCCTCAAATAAAAATTTAAAAAAAGAGAAGATGTACGAATAGTAAAGATTAAATAATTTAATTAACCTTACAAAAACAATAAACATTAAAAACAGTTTTTTTTTATTATACAAAGATCGAATAAAAGTGTCTTAAAATTAAGGTAATCTAAGAAACTTAATACAAGAAGATTCCACCAGAAGATAAGTAATGAATTTGAAATGTCTATTAATGTATACTAGCGACTTCGTCCGCGAATGAGCCGACTTAAAAAATATTCGTATGTACGTCGCAGACTGTTTAATAGAACTTTAAAGAAACAACAATGCCGACAATTCCGATATACTTACTACATACTTCCGTCGTTTGGCGTAACGTTTATTATATTAGTAATATGAAAAGTTAAATATGTTCCGCTTATCGGTTTCTCCACGACATCGTACCGGAACGTCGAATCATTTGGCGGCCCGTCTTTGTTGCCAGGATTTTAATTAATGATTATGATTCTAATAAAAATAATGATCATGACGGTTGTGCAGGCGGTTTTTTTTGAAGACAATTACATATATACTATAGGCAATTCATTACACGCTTAAACAGTCACGTCCGCATCAATAAACAAGCTCTTTTCCAAAATCTGGTTGCCGACTTCCTTTATTAGGTCTGAAAGGTTCTTATCAATTATATCCTGAAAAAAAAGCTAACTTCAAAACACATACATTTTTTTTAACGTCGTCAACTTCTTATACAATAAGGGCATAATCCAGAATGGGTGAAGAAAGAGTGGCTAAGCGCATATTTTACTCCGAATTGCAGGTTGGGAAACGTAAGCAGGGCGGGCAACACTTGCGATATAAAGATGTGCTAAAGCGGCACATGAAGAGATGTGATGTGGACCCATCACTGTGGGAATTAGAAGCAGAAGATCGGGCGCGTTGGAGACACTCCGTAAATAAAAAAGTATCGGAGTTTGAAGTTAAAAGGCGTGCAGAGCAAGATGCTAGGCGTAATGAGATAAAGGCCAGACCATCGCCGGCCATATATTACAATATAATTGGTGGAGTACTGACGTGCTTTCAATGTGATCGCACGTTTAAAACAAAGAGTGGTTATGCCAGTCACTGGAGAGCACATCAGGTACGCTCATAATAGCTAGAAGGAGTCGCTGTGGTCGGATACGGCCAGGAGGATATATATATATATATATACTCAACAACTGAATCATTGATAGATTTCATTTGATTTTAACATAGAGTTCGACACAGAGACTTGCTACGTGGCATAGACTAAAAAAATGCGTTTTAAGCAATTAAAATATCACTTGCTTTAACTGTGAAGGAAAACAACATGAGGAAACCTGCATACCTGAGAGTTCTCCATAATGTTCTCAAAGGTGTGTGAAGTCTACCAATCTGCACTGAGCCAGCGTGGTGGACTATGGCCTTAACCCCTACTCCTTGTGGGAGGAGACCTTTGCCCAGTGGGCCGGTAATTGGTTGATATGATGATGTTGACGATGATTAAATAATGACGATGTAGTGATGGTACAGTGGTCACTACCCCTCCTCTTTCCGCTACGGTTTCTCTGTGCTACTACTACCATCTACTGCGATCACCAACCCGTCCGCCCAGCGATGGGATTATAGGCAACCCTTACGTTGAGTTCAGCAGTCTGCTATAGACCCGTGGAGACCTAAATAATGATTTCGGTCTCCACGGGTCTATGTCATGAATGTTTTTAATGAAAATAATTATCATTATAAATCATCTGTGGCATTAATTAGGTAGATAATTTTATTGACATGCTTACCTTGAAAGTCTCAAGTAGTTCAGGGATCATCTCATTAAGGATGGTGTTCACCTCAGCAGAGTAATCTTTATCTTGGACTATCAGAGTCCAGGCAGACTGAAAACAACAAAAAAAAATTATATTAAATAATGGTATTTTTACCAGTGATGAAATGCAAATCTGAAACAAGGTCGCTATAGGCCTCATAAGAAGGTCATCCATAGTCACTCCGCGGGCGATGAAGAGGGCAATGCCTCAGTCGAAATCAGAAAATCTGCGATCCATAGAAGAACTAGAGTGTCTGATATAACTCAGCGAATCGCAAAGCTTAAGTGGCAATAGGCAGGGCAGATGGCTCTGAGAGCAGATGGGCGTTGGGGTCCTGTAATGTCGATCCCGTACTGGTTAACGCGTTAACTACTGGTTAAGCGTTGGTCGGCCCTCGACGAGGTTCGTTGGAAACAAGCGGCCCAGGGCTGTGGATTTTGAAACTCCCTACGTCATTCGGCTGAAGTGACGTTGAAAGCTATTCATTTTTGCACTCGATTTATAAAAAGTCTACTGAGACGGTAAAAAATTAGTCAAACAGTATTTTAATGTTGTCTTCCTGTTCGTGGATTACGTAGGCTATACAAACGGTATGTGGTTGCCATCTGTCTACTGGCACGAAAAGTACTGTCCTGATTTTAGTTGCGATTCGCAGAGCGCATTCTTGCGTCCATTTTTTCTACTAAATATGCTATTCAAACCAAGAGTGATATATTGTGTAAACTGATAATCTTGCCTGCTAGCTATTGTAAAGGTTCCTTCAAATCAGTGTGAATAGGAACCTTCTGGGCAAGCATGCTCTTACCTTTACTTCATCGTCACTTTCTATCAGGAACGCGCATAATTGAAGAAATAAGAAAACTCATAGTATACCTGAATTTTTTGCATTCTGAAATTGACTTCAACGCTACGAATGCTGATGCCGGAGATGATTCCAACGTTCATGCGAATTTCACCAGCTAGACGGAGTTGAGTGATTTCAAAGCTACATAAAATAAAAAAATAGAAACATTTAAAACAAGAACATTTGAGTGTTAAAGCGAAGTGAAATAATTTTTCATAGGCTCTAGTGACCAGCACGGCTAACATTGACGCTGCGACTAAAATATTATATCTGTCTATTTACTCGTTTTAGGTCATAGAAATAGGACGTGAATTTAGTAGTCATAACTATCACGTGGCGCTGATGTTTTTACTGGTTCAAAATGTGTAACTGGTCGAGCGGTAAAAATAATATCCAAGAACTGTAAAAAATTGTTTTAAGCACACAACATTCTTAGTTACAGTTAACAGTGAAAGCACCATTAAGTGCCTCCGATTGGCCAATAGCCAACACCCTGGTGATGTTACAACATGCCAAATATGCGTTAATATAAGTCCCATCCGTTTGAGCACCATGACACAGAAAAAACCAGCAACTGTAAAGCCGAACTGGCAGCTGACGAGTCATATAGCTCTGAGAAGCGATAAACGGTTCCCAAAGTACTACAAATTGCGGTGGTTGTAGCAGATGGGCAAGATAAATTTAAATAATATTATATGAATTGCATCCACTTACTTGCCCTTCAATTGACCAGTGTATGATGTTCCGAAAACGTTAGCTTTGACTCCTGCATCACCTACATCAGTAATATAGATTTATTAAATACACAGATACTCAAACTAAGCACAAAGAAAAATGTATTAGGCGAGTGCTCTCCAGCCGAGCTGGATGGAAAGCAATGATGAAAATTGTTTTCACCAGGCAAAATTGCACGTCATGCACTATTATAACAAAAACCCACAACATTGAGCAGTGATAATCTACTCAGAACTTCGACCTCACTTGCGGGTTCACCAAATTCGATCCTTGACACGCACTGATAACTTTCCAAAGTTATTTGTTTCGCGAGGCTGAAGTGGCAATGGGCAAAATTGCGGCCAGTAATGGATTAAAAATAAAAATATAAATAAACGACGACAATACACACATCGCCATCTAGCCCCAAAGTAAGCGTAGCTTGTGTTATAGGTGCTAAGATGACTAATGAATATTTTTATGAATAATATACATAAATACTTATAAAATACAAATAAACACCCAGACACTGAAAAAGATTCATCTTCGTCACTTACACATTTTTCAGCAGCGGGAATCGAACCCTTGTACTCAGAAAGCAGGGTTGCTGCCCACTGCGCCAATCAACCGTCAAATTATGATTATGATGGCACACTAACCGATGGATAAACGGATTTGAGGAAGAGATATGTCGAATCGGAGTCTATTGGTAAGGGCACCATAGTCTAGTCTGTTGATAGCGATATTGCTAGCGCCGGTGAAGCTGAGAGATTCGACGAAGGCCGAAATTGTCACAAGGCTGTGGAAATAAAAAGAAACGTTCAATAAATACTGAATTACTTTATTTTTGTACTAAGGCTTCTTTGTAAGCAGTTTTCATGGGCGTACCCAGGTGTACCCCCTTTCGAAATCTCTCAGAGAATGTATGAAATCTCTTAAAAAAGTATGGCAGCTAAGATACTCGAAAGATTTGTGAAAAAATTTTTAGAGGGTACTAAAAAGTTTTTCGCAAAACAGCCGCGGGCGATCTGGCCTAAAAAAAATGTCTCTCCCCCTAGACTAGAAGCTGGCACATGCGCTGCAACATGGCACTTTTGAAACTTTAAGCCTGTGTGTTTGTAGTGACTCTACAACCGGTTGAAAAGGCAGATTCTTCCAGAAGAAATCGTTTAGAAACTAAAGAGTTAACTATTATTTTGTGGGATTAAAACAAACACGTGACTTTGTGGTAGTGTTGCACACTTTGAAGTCTTAACCGACGGTGTTATGAGGCTTAACCCTACGCCTCAGGTCGATGGAAATACAGCGGTACTTTATTGTATACCACAACAATAATACATACAAAAATATAATAAAAACAGAAACATAAAGAAAGAAGTAGGATACAGTAGCCGGCCTTATCGCTTAATAGCGAACTCTGCCAGTCGACCTTTGAATAAAGAAAAAAGAAAATGAGAATAGACTGCTGGTGTTACAAATTTTTAAAATACATACATGTAAATTACTACATACTAATAAATAAACTAGTGTACATAAATAGATCAAAAGGAAATAATATAATTAATAAATATAAAAATAAACTGATATATATAATAGCAACAAATATGTAAGTGTATACAGGAATTTTCCTGACGAGTCTAAAATTTTTGGTCTTCATCCACATTGTCTTGAAGAATGTCTCATAGATCAGCTGTTCTATCAAAGACGGGAGGGTGTATAGAGCTCAGGACCCACCATGTTGTATGTTGACTAAATAGATAAATAAATGTAAAAAAAAAAAAAAAACATGCTATTAATAGCCGTCGTCAATATAATGGGCCTTAACTGCGCTGTAGGACGTGCTCCTTGCATGCCCTGCGAAGTTTTGCTCTATATCGTTAATGGCGTATATTTTTTTTGATTCGTCAATTATAACCAAGAAAAATAATCATATATTACACTTTCCTGCTTACGTTGCTTTTATAGTCATAGTCACACATTTTTTTTTATTTATTCTGCCTTCAGGCTATTTCCTTTAAAATATACATTCGAAACACTTACATTGGCACAGGCGAAGTTGAGACTTCATATTGGTCTACCTCCAGTGGATCGAGTCCGGCATCTTTGATATCTTTACTTAGTTGCTCTATGGCTTTTTTTATTTGATTGGTCACAATGCGTTGCTCTCTGGTATCTGGAATTTTTTTTAAACATCATTCACACTGTCTCGTAGATGTAGCATGTTTAACTATTGTCAACGGTCAACGAGGTCTTTCGTTCGAATCCCGAGCTGCGCCAGAAGTTGTGAGTATATCGTGTGTTTCTATGTTAAAGAATTGTCAGTACCAGACTGGATTTAGAAAAGTGCCTTACAGTTCGTCGGTAAACCGTCGCTTGTCTTGATAATTAAATAAATAAATATACTACAACAATGCACACATCGCTATCTAGCCCCTAAGTAAGCGTAGCTTGTGTTATGGGTACTAAGATAACTGATGAATATTTTTATGAATAATATACATAAATACTTATAATATACAGAAAGTAGAGTCGCAGCCCACTGCGCCAATCGGCTGTCAAATCCAACTGTCCATTATAACTTACTTGTGATATATACCCCAAAATGCTTAAGTTAACAAAAGGGTTATTGCTTAAGTAATTTTATTTCCACAATATTTTGTTTTTCTTTTCTTGTAATTTATATTTTTTTGTTATATTATTCTAAATTTGTTTTTCTAGCTGTTTGCAGCAGCCTTATGTACCCAACGGATTTGCATGCTATGTTCGCATCGAGAAGGCACAATTGTATACACATGCTCAATGTCCTATAGTTTATATTAGAGTAAGCAGTTGATTGTCAGTTTTGCGAACAAAATAAAAAAAAAAAACCCCGTATCGGAGCAGCATACTAGGTCTATGTTCTAAAACAGTCTATCCTATAAAAGAGTGGGCAAGCGCCCAGCAGTAGAACGTTAAATAACTGCGAATGAGTCCACAGCATTTAATAGAGGGATTTCCAGCTGTATCCCTCCAATGCTCATAATTCCTTGCATATTATGAACAATAGGTTCATTGGTTGACAGGACGGCCGATTGGCGCAGTGGGCAGCGACCCTGCTTTCTGAGTCCAAGGCCGTGGGGTCGATTCCCACAAGTGGGCAATATTTGTATGATGAACATGAATGCTTTTCAGTGCCTGTTTGTTTATCTATATATTATAAGTATTTATGTATATTATTCATAAAAGCTATTCATCAGTTATCTTAGTACCTATAACACAAGCTACGCTTACTTTCGGACTAGATGGCGATGTGTGTATTGTCGTCGTATTTATTTTATTTATTTGAAGTTACTCCCATAGAAGTTGCTCTTCGATGTAGGGGGAGGAATAAACAACGCCATTTTCCTAAATCAAAGCTCGTACTCGTAGTTAAAATTCCTTGACAGTCAAACTCAATACTTAATTTCAAATTTCTTGCCTGTTCCGAAATCAGATCATGCCAAATATTTTTGATGTGGAACACCTAATACGACGTTTGGAAACGGTTGTTGGCGTGGCAACTGGCAGCCACAGAATTAAGAACATACAGAATCTTCATTCAGATGTCCCGAGCACGTCTCACTTCACACCCGCGGAATGTTGCTAGCTCACAAACTTTTCCCATTTTCCTCATTTTATGGTAAACGATTTGAGCATTGGAGTTAAAATAATTACTGTCAACTGCTAATTAAAGTGACCAATCGCCTGTTGAAGAAACACTAATAAAGTAGAGTGGTTCTTGATGCTTCAATATTAGTCGTGTACACGGATTCTGTACACTTAATTCTATGCTGGCAACGCATAGATAGTTTTAAACGACCTTCCCTTCATTATAACTAATTAAAAAAAACTAAATTTAAAATGTAAATAATTAACATCTGCATTTTAAATGTACTCGTATTATATCGTAAATTGAGGAACTGTATTATATTTTTAATTATATAATTAAGAAGTTTGTTTCACTGGCTATGTTTATCTACTCCCATGCTTTAAATCCTTTGTAAAAAAATCTGAAAAAGTTAGCTTATTGCCAACATTAAAACATCCAATAACCGTAATATCATCCGAACGGATAATATAAAATGTACTGAATTTCATAATAACACTCCGTTTTTTTTTTCTATCCCTTCTGCGCAAAGGGCTACTTAGCACACAGCCATACTCTTACAGCTCGATGCGTATACCACGCAAAAAAAAATATGAATTGCAAACAATTAAAATATCATTCACACGCCTTTAAAAACCTGAAAGCCAAGCATCGTAAAAAAGGTAAGCAATTCAAAACTATTCGATATTAGAACTGGCTGCCTGTTTTATTATGCAACAGTTGCATTATTAACTGTAAAAATATACTCACTGTATTTATCTTCTAAGTATTGGGGGGGCAAGACATCGGCGCCTACTGCTACTAACAAAAAAGTGAAGAAGAGAACCTTCATGTTAGAGTGAGTTTATATTGTAGATATCTGAAAAAATTACAATTTATATTTTTTTTGTCCTTATACACAATTTCATAAAGCTTTGGTATTCAGTCAAAGCTTACTTAATTTAAAAAATTATTATTTAAATAATTTAATTTAAAAATTAAATAGTTGGAATATCCAAAAGTGCACGCCTCATAATCTCATTCATTACAATGAAATTGAGATTATTTGTAAATAATAATTAAACTACATCTAATTATACCGTGAAAAGTAATAGGCTTCTATTCCTCAAAGTACTGAAGCCTATAAAAAAAACCAACTCGATAAGTGAAGTATTTCGCTCGTTATCGTGACCACAAGATACGAGATCCGCACATACAGACACACGGACGTCGAAGACAAAACTTTATTAAACAAATTTTTAATTAGTCTAAATAATAGAAAGAGATCTAAAAATATCATGAGTGTAAAAAATAGTGTTTTTCTCATCATTTGTCTATTCATATTCACTTATAAAAGCAATAAAGAATAAAAATAGTGACATTTTAAGTTCGAGAATTACTCGGTGTGCGTAAACTGACAGTAATACCCACCTCAACGCTTCGGTTATGAGGCGTGCAATATTAATGATTACTAAGACTTTTTGGAGTTATGTGCGTTTTTAATTTTAGAAATTTTAATATCACTTGGTTTAAACGGTGAAGGAAAACATCGTGAGGAAACCTGCATGCCTGAGAGTTCTCCATAATGGTCTCAAAGGTGTGTGAAGTCTACCAATTTGCACATGGCCAGCGTGGTAGACCTCGGCATTAACCCCTTCTCATTATGGACACCCGTGCCCCGTAGGGGACCGGTAATAGGTTGATATGATGATGAAGATTTATCGAAAAACTTAATTTGTTAATGTAAGTAAAGTCAAAGTTTTTTTAATTTTTATTAGTTTTTTTACCTACACTTGGAGGAGTTATCAATTTTATAAATTTAAAATGCGTGTAAATATTTCGAAACCGACACAGCATTTGAACCTGCGACTCTCTGGCAATCGCGGCCTGAGCGCTTTCTCCAATTAAGATACGGCTCTCCTACCGTCGATGCCGAAATTAGTATATGCCTTTCACATCAGTCTTATAGCGACTGTAGCGTCATCTAGTAGGAAGTTGTCGCGATTGTCAGAGTCGCAGGTTCAAATTCTGTCGGTTCCGAATTTTTTTATATGCATTTTAAATTTATAAAATATTACTTATTTAGTTTCAAAATAGGTATTTAATCCTATCAATACAATCATCATCAAATGAAAAATTCTTTATCAATAGGCCAAGACATATTAATGAATCAATAATAAAAAATTATCTATATTGATTTTTCATGAGTGATAGTGATTCTTTATTTTTATTTTGTATAATCATAATGGAAGGACCGTGTGAGGAATGTGAAATATTATGAAAATTAAGCTTAATTTGCTATACTTCGCGAAAAGCAGGAGAATCTGTATGGTGGAATTTATAATTTCTTTAATCCTTATACTCCGCACCAAACAATGAATAATTGTTAAGTAAATAGATAACAATTATTCATTGTAAAGTCAACATCTCCCGAGGATGCTCCGGTTTCGGAGCGAAACGTGCGTAGAGGGTACATTGCCGAAGATCTATTTGGCTTTCACATTCCCATATTAGATAGAAGCACTACTTTGCGGAAATCCATGATATATTATGAAAATTAAGCTTAATTTGCTTCAATTCTTATACTCCGCACCAAACAGATCTTCGGCAATGTACTCTATATAATTGTCAACTATTCATTGTAAAGTAAACATCGCCTGAGGATGCTCCGGTTACGAAGCAAAACGAGCATAGAGGTTACATTGTCAAAGATGTGTTTGGTGCGGAGTATAATGATTGAAAACATTTTAAATTACTATATTAAATTTTAAATTACAAATTAAGACTAATTTTTATAATATACTATACTATACTACTACGACAATAAGCGTAGCTTGTGTTATGGGTACTAAGATAACTGATGAATATTTTTATGAATAATATAAATAAATACTTATAATATACATATAAACACCCAGACACTGAAAAACATTCACATTCCTCACACAAACAATTTCCAGTTGTGGGAATCGAACCCACGGCCTTCGACTCAGAAAGCAGGGTCGCTGCTCACTGCGCCAATCGACCGTCAAATAATAATATATCATGGAATTCCGCAAAGTAACGCCTGCTTCGATCCAAAATGTACTACGACAATACACACATCGCCATCTACCCCCAAAGTAAGCGTAGCTTGTGTTATAGGTAATAAGTTGACTGATGAATATTTTATAATTAATTAACACAAATACTTATAGTATAAATATAAAATTTAAATATACTACGACAATACACACATCGCCATCTAGTCCCAAAGTAAGCGTAGCTTGTGTTATGGGTACTAAGATGACTGATGAATATTTTTATGAATAATATACATAAATACTTATAATATACAGATAAACACCCAGACACTGAAAAACATAGTTCATCACACAAACATTTTCCAGTTGTGGGAATCGAACCCACGGCCATGGACTCAGAAAGCAGGGTCGCTGTCCACTGCGCCAGTCGGCCGTCAAATATAAATAAACACTCAGACACTGAAAAACATTCGTGTCATTTTCCAGTCGGAATCGAACCCTCAGCCTTGACTTAGAAAGTAGGGTCGCTGCCCACTGCGCTAATCGGCTGTCAAAAATCGAAGCCTCCCAAAAGACCATACCAGAGAAAATTCGGAAATAACAAATTCCCAAATTGAACCGGGAATCGAAACCGGGACATACAACACAAACAACAGAGCTTACCGCTGGGCCAGAGTCGTAAAAAGTTGACTTTGGCTTGCGTCTATGGCAGAAGAGAGCTGAGCCAGTGTTAATATGAGACTGGAGGGTTATTAGTAAGTTAAGTTATTTTTTTTCTCAGTCTATTATTAATCCATCTGTGGCTTAATAATAGCTTGAGAATTATGATGACGATGATGATGATAATAGTAGGTATATATAGTATATAGTAGGATATTATTTTTCTACCGCTTACCTAGATAAACTGTTAAGTATGGATGCGCTATCATAACGGTCCTCTATTTATATTAAAAAATCTGATAAAAATCAAGAACTAATTTTTAGGTCATTGATATGATAAACTATTAATATTCAAAATTTATTATGAAGTTTTATCGTGTTATTGATAGTCTGGATAAATCTAATCCACACGCTGGTGGGTAAATTATACAAAGCATTCATTCTATTTAAAATATTCATTCTATATTTGAAATATTGATTTTTTGATACCTCCCTGGCGCAACGGTGAGCGTTAAGTATCCCGGTCCCGGGTTCGATTCCCAGCAGGAGCAATTTGGGAATTTATATTTTCTGAATTTTCTCTGGTCTGGTCTGGTGGGTGGCTTCGGCTGTGGCTAGTTGCCACCCTACTGACAAAGACGTGCCGCTAAGCGATTTAGTGTTCCGGTGCGATGTCGAGTAGAAACCGATTTCTAAACTTATTAGTTATTGTAAAGGGATATAGGTGGTACTGCAAAAGTATGTTTCGTTTTAGGTTTTTTTTTAAATAATACACCTAGTTCTCTTTTTGACCTTAGACGTAACCTTTGATATAATATCGAGGTTGTTCAATAAATTAACCTATAGACAATAATAAATACATTTATCAGATAAGATAAATATTGTCAATTATGATAATCATCTTTGTTTATTGACACTTAATAACAACACGCTTCTAAGCAGGTTGCCACTTAAATAGTTTCAAATGACAATGAGAGATACTGATAAAAAAAACAACCGGTTTGTCGTGGGCTCCTTCTTAGACCAGGGCGCGTTTGTAACCCTCGTAGCTTTAGTTTTAAGTTGACGAATTCAGATTACGCCATCATATCACTTCTATGTCGTATTTTACATGTAATGTACGCATCAAAAGTGCCATCTACGTGCCTTTTTGTATAAAGAACTTCGACTTTAGCTTGCTAGCACAAGTGGAAATAATATTCAAATAATATATGTGTAATAATAAACTGGGGTAAATTTCTCATTTTCCATGTTCCCGTGATGATGCAGATAGACACGTTAATTATATCCCATGTCAGGAAATATAATCGAGGGATATAATTTTTGCCCCCTGCCTGTGCTAGCCCTACAGGAAGTTCTGTTCCTTATAAAATTTGCTTAGAAATCTAGAAATTTGCAATTATCCGATCTAATAATTTAGATAACATGTAGTTACTTGATCAGAGAGACAAAAATTTTATAAAATATTTGGTTGGAAGCTTTTGAAACTTCTAAACGCACTACTTCTTATAAATAATTACGTCAGCGTGATAAAGGTCGTTAAATCAAAGACAGGTATAAATGTTATAATATATTTGCATGGTCGTATGGATTTAGTGATAAATGAACACAAAATTTAATGAAATCCTTTGTATATGTAGTTTCAATATTTTTAGGGTAAGTTTTCATTTTACATGGTAATTATACGTTATTTTATATGTAACATTGCAGTCGCTTTAGTTGTCTTGAAAATCAAAACGAATGGCTCAGAGCTTTTAGTGTAACAAGATAAACAAATGTATCGTTGGCGTTACATAAATCCTTCAAATTTCTACGGAGCTGTCAAACTGGCACTTGGTACGCCATTTATGACAGAGTCACACTAACTTGCATGTGACGTAAAATCACAAGAAAGCTTACCCTAAAAGTTAAAAGCTACAGATACGTTTATACATTTGAGTAACTATAATGATATTTCTTCTTTCTCGATGATTTTCTAATCAAGTATCCATCTGATTAACTCCAAGAAGAAATCCGATAGCGCTTTATCGATTGCTTGCTGTAAATAAATTAACATGTTATTTTATTTATATTGAGAAAAAGCGGTGATAGTCTACTGATACGGGCTTCCGCCTACCTTCGGGACCAAGTTCGATGCCCAGAACGAACCTCTGACTTATGAATGAATGAATGAACTTTTATTGTACACCACATAAACATATAGTAAAATTATAAATAAAAATTTAACAAAAAGTATACAATTTGGCGGCATTATCGCTATATAGCGATCTCTTCCAGGCAACCAAAGGCGTTAAGCACAGCTCAAGTAGAGAGGTAGGTGGTGAATATAAATAAACATTTATATTTGCATATATACCTATATATACATATATAACCATATAATAAACTTACAATATAATATATAGATACTGATAATTAATAAATACCTATATAATTAATATCAATAATATATGAATATATACAATATTGTCAAACCGAAGGGAATAAGCATGTTAAAGTTCGGAAGATTCAGAAAAAAATTATCTTTAACAAGTTTTTTAAAATGGTAAAAATTGTTATGCAATGTAAAGAAAAACATCGTGAGAACTCTCAGGCATGCAATTTTGCAAGCCTGAGTCTAAAAGTGGCCAGCGTGGTGCACAACGGCTTAAAACCCTTCTCCTTCTTAGAGGAAACCCGTGCCCTGTAGTGGACCGAACATAGGCTGATGATAACAAGCTATAGTGGGTACCCTTAGTATAAAATTTGCTCGCTCGCATTCGAGGAGACGTTTCCGAGTATCCAAATACTTGAACAGCAGATTAAAATGGATTTCATTCATATCATTTTGACGACCTCCCTGGCGCAACGTTGAGCGCTGTGAATTTAAGTAGGAGGTCCCAGGTTTGATTCCCAATTTAGGAATTTATAGTTTCAGAATTTTCTCTATTCTGATCTGGTGGGACTCGGGAGGCTTGGCCGTGGCTAGTTAACACCCTACCGACAAAGAAGTGCCTCAAGCGATTTAGCTTCCCAATGCGATGTCGCGTAGAAACCGATGTCGGGGTATGACTACAATACTCCCTAACAGGTTAGCCCGCTACCAACTTAGAATACATTATCACTTACTACCAGGTGAGATTGCAATTGTAGTAAAATAAAAAAAAATACATTAAACCTTTGCCCCCAAACGGAAGCGGTGATAGCCCAGTGAATCGAATAGCCCACGAGCTCGAATTCTCTTTCGGGAGGCCAAGTTTGAATCCCAGCACACACCTCAAACTTTTCTAAGTTATGTGCGTTTTAAGTAATTAAAATATCACTTGCTTCAACGGTGAAGGAAAACATCGTGAGGAAACCTGCATGCCTGAGTTCTACATAATGTTCTCTAAGGTGTGTGGAGTCCACCAAGCCGCACTGGGCCAGCGTGGTGGATACGGTCTTAACCCCTTCTCATTGTGGGATGAGACCGGTGCTCCGTAGTGGGCTGGTAACGGGTTGACAGGATGATAATGGTGATACATTAAACCTCAAATTTCCTCAAGTACAACCTCAGCTACAATTGAACGGCATTTTAGGACCATCTCTCTTTAACGATGCAGAGTTTGATATGCGAGTATAAAATTATGAGAAAAGAAATTGCTTTAAAGCATTAATTGCCCACCCAGTAATAAAAAGAATAAGTTGATAGATTCTTACCTTATTCTCCAGGAACCACCTAGGGAGCACCACGTTTAAGAATTCATTCAAAGTATTAGAATGGTCCACCCCTTGGACGGTCAATCTTAGATTACTCTGGAACGGAAACAATATATGAGTATAAATCAAGAGCCACAAAATTGAATACCTCTGCAACAACATATTCAAATGAATGAAAGAATGAATGAATACACTTTTATTGTACACCACATAAACATAGAAAATTTGGAAAATTTCTTTCACAATAAAATTGAAATTTTTTTAACTGAAACTTTCAATGCTCATTACGAATTTTTTTTTTCATATTAATTATTATTCATTTTTTGTAAACATGACACGGGAATGTCATAATGATTGCACATTGAAAGTTACAATTAATATTAGCTAGAATAATTACATGGAAATTTAACGACAGTGAATTGAACGCTCATATTAACTAAGAAATTATGTCGTGTGTTACTTTAGATAATTAAAAAAAAATATTCCGATACGATCATTTTTTCGACCATTTTTGATGCCACATACACCCGTCCATACACGGACGTCCAGAAAAGATTATGTTTAATGTTATTATTTACTATGTTAAACAAAAAAATTGTTATTGAAATGTATTTTATGTGCCTGACAAATTATTTGACTTGATATTAGTGTACTCAAATTAATCTGTAAGTGCAATATAAATAACAAAAAATCAATTTCAGTTTCGAGAAAACTGCTTTTTTTGAAATGTCAACGCTTCGCTTATGAGGCGTGCAAAAGTAAAATTACTATTTTCTATATGAGTATGTGGTGTAAAATAACAACTTTACTATGTGTTAATTTTTCTATATCTTTCGCTTCTGTACTGTGTGTTATTTAATCAAAAAACACCTTACTTTGAGCATTCGATCATTGTTCAAGCTACCGAACTATGGAATGCAATAAGCACTACGCACTGTCACTAGACATATTCAAACATGCTGTTAAAGCCCATCTTGAGCAATAAAGACGACATTTGGTAATTTATTCTTTCTTGTGGCTGTGGCTGTGGCTTCGATATCAGTTTCAGGGTGCGAAGTTCGAATCCCAGCACGCAACAACTCTAACTTTCTTCAACTGCGAAGGAAAACATCGTGAAGAAGCCTGCATGCGTGAGAGTTTTCCATAATGTTTTCAAAGGTGTGGAGTCCACCAATCCGCACTGAGCCAGCGTGGTGGACTACGGCCTTAGCCCCTTCTCATTGTGGGAGAAGACCCGTGCCCTGTACTGTTGCTGATAATGGGTTGATATGATGAAATAAGTAAATTACCTGAATCCGTCCGTGTCTAAAGTCGATGCTTAAACTACGGAAGTTAATGCCCGTGATTCCAATAGTCACGCGTGCATCGACGATCACTCTCAAGTTTGTTAAGAGGAAGCTAAAAGGAAAGAATCATTCTTACTAATATTATAAATGGAAAATTGTATTTGTCTGTTTGTCCTTCCTTATCACCATAACTAACCAATCAAGTTTTTGGCATAGAGATAGTTTAGTTAGAAACTAGCTGTGGCCCGCGGCTTTATTCGTGTGTAAATCTACACGATGGTGTCGTACGAGGTGACTAAGGGGATATAACGGAGAATGGACAGCAGTATCCTCTGTGCTAATATTACTATCTACTGCGGGAACCCGGCTGCCCAACGCTGTGGTTATGGGCATACCTTCCTGCTGGGAAAGGCATTTAGTCCAGCAATGGGCTGTTGTAGGCTATTGACGATGTACAATTTACGATTCCAGTGGGATAGTCTCCATAGTCTCCAGCACCGACGCCATGTTGCCTGTTTATCGGTTTTTTACCGGATATACTTCGGTGAGTGTGCTCAGGAACTTCACAATCATGTTCCTCCTTCCCCATTCTACCACAGAACAGCGAGACACCGTGAGCGGTGGCATCCTTATGTGGTTGATATTCCATCAACACACACGAAAAGTTTTTTATCCACGTTTCTGATGCGTGCCGCTAAGATGTGGAACGCCCTCCCGGTAACTGTGTTTCCTGCCACGTATAATTTGAGTAGAGTGTATTGTATTGTAGAGAGTTCAAGGCTAGAGTGAATAGGCTTTTTCTAGGCAAGCGTGCTGCAACCTAGACCTCATCATTGCTTTCTAACGGGCATGATTGTTGTCAAACGCTGGCCTGGTTAATAAAAAAAATAGTTACTTTTTTCACAAAGCCTGAGATAGTCATATTTTTGCAAAGTATAGTTCAATTTACACGCAAATGAAGTCACATGCACCTAGTTTGCAATAAAAACGATTTTAAATTTTAACTGAATTTACTTACGTGCCACTGAGTACACCATCATATTTGTCTCCGTGGTGGTTAACCTGTGCTGCAGCACTGCCTGAAATATGAAAATAAATGTCTAGATTTGTCTATGGTAAAAGTTAAGATTTCGTTTAACTTTACTTTACGCGATGAATTAAATGCTATTAGGTAAAAATAGATTTGGTGTGTAAAATAATTATTTAATCCATAGAAAAGAAGCATGGCGGGTTGATAACATGCATAAGTTTTTATTCTTTATTTACGTCTCAGGAATGGCGGAGGGATCTAGAAATATTAATAAATTTATTTATATAACAAATAAAACAATCACATCAAACTGGTTAGTATAAAAGCACCGACAAATCCGCAGAGATTTTTCTTCGGTGCCTTTCTGCAACGATTACCTTAGGTGTTAAATTGGATGAATAAAAACATACTGCTAAATTGTAGAACGATTGGACCTAAGTAAGCGTGTAAATTTTAATCTTTAGTAGTAATAAATAAATAAATATACTACGACAATACACACATCGCCATCTAGCCCTAAAGTAAGCGTAGCTTGTGTTATGGGTACTAAGATGACTGATGAATATTTTTATGAATAATATACATAAATACTTAGAATATACATATAAACACCCAGACAGTGAAAAACATTCATGCTCATCACACAAACATTTTCAGTTGTGAGAATCGAACCCACGGCCTTGGGCTCAGAAAGCAGGGTCGCTGCAAACTGCGCCAATCGGCAGTCCAACGTAAATAAGTACTAAAATCTATATATATAAAGGAGAAAGTGTGTGGGTATGTTCCGAATAGGCTCCGAAACGGATGGACCGATTTCAATGAATCTTTCATTGAAGAGCTACATTCATTATTGATAGTACAAGTTCTTTTACAACCAACCTGCACTGGGCCAGGGTTGTGGATTAGGGCCTTAACCCTTCTCATTTTGGGGGAGACTCGTGCCCTGTAGTGGGCCAGTTATAGGTTGATATAATGAAGTATTTTTAACCTCATGTAGCAGCACTCACCACTTTAAGAACATTTATAACCTACTAGCGTACCCAGCCCGCTTCGGCGGGCTAGATTTTGCTTTATTTAATTTAAACAATAAACTTACATCATTATATTTTTAATTCAAGTCTCATAATATATTAAATCATTTATTACTCTCCGTATTAATTCTCTTCTATTCTCTTTACGAGCGGGTGAATATCATTATCTACACCCATGTACACCCAACAATAGAATATCATCATAGTAAATAAAAGCTGTATTTGACAGTTTGACAGTTCAAAAATAGGAGTGCTCCGATCGTCACCAAACTTTACAAGATTACTCGCCAGGTCAATCCGGAGATTTCCTGAAAGTTTCATTGAAATCGGTCCAACCGTTTCGTAACCTATACGGAACATACCCAAACACTTTCTCTTCTATACATGTATAGATAGATAACTTGTTAACTACCTTATAATTGGGCGGATTGCAAGATAGTTACAGCAAAGCGTGGTCGCATCTGCTAGTAGGTTATAGACATTTTGAAGATCTCTTTGGTCATGACACTACTTTTAACACGCTTTCATTCACTGTTCTGCACTTACCAATCATAACACTGACTCTAGGTAGCCCAAAGTCGATAGTAAGTCTTCCAGTCACGGCGTTGTAGTTGACTCTTCCGACATCGAAATTACTGATTCCGTGCATCTCGCTGTCTTTAATTTGCACCCATACTTCGACGCTGTAGACAATACAAATATTCTTTATATTTCATGATCCACGCGGGGTTACACGTCGTAACGTAATATTTGTTTGTTAGAAATCTCTTCTGAGCACACGAATAATTGTTCAGAAGAAAAAAAAATACGAGTAAGAAGCATATTTTCGCATTCAAAGGCGGTCTTATCGCTGAAGCGATCTCTCCGAGACTACTTTTATCGAGAGAAAATCCGATAAAACGTGTTGGTTCTCACAATTTAAAAAATACCTGTGACAAAACCACAAGGACCATTGTTTTAGTCGATAAAAGAATATTTAGACACATAAATGATTCTTATTGTAACCGTAGTTAAATTGTAATGTAGCAGCTTAAGTTTTTAATTTTAAATTTTAAGTATTCGGACGTCGGTAACGAAAAAATATAAATGTAGCTCAATATATTATTAAGATCCGTATTTTACCAAATATTTCCAGATAAAATCTGATTGATTTACGGTACAGCAATAACTAAATTATATTGAGAAACTAAAACAAAGGTAAATATATCATAATTAATATGTAGTTATGTTGCCACGTGTATACTTTATTCATAGACGTAAACGTATTTCATGCGTCCCATATATCTATTATGAACAAAAAAATATTAACATAATATTTATTTTATTCACTTATCTACAAATTATTGCTTTTTTACTACAAGTTAACCCTTGACTTAGCGGTTTGACGTTAGGTAGGTCCAATTTTGAGAAAGAGATAATCCGCCACATCCAACTCGAATGGGTAGCATTCGGAAAACTTCGAGACATCTTTTCGTCCAAAATACCTCAGTGTCTGAGGACCAAAGTCTTCGAACAGCGCGTGGTGCCAGTGATGACTTACGCATCCGAAACGTGGTCGCTAACTATGGGCCTAATGAGAAGGCTCAGAATCACTTAGCGGGCGATTTAGAGTGCGATGTTGGGAGTATCTCTACGTGATCAGGAACGAGGAGATCCGTAGAAGAACCGGAGTTACCGACAGAGCTCAGCGAGTCGCATAGCTGAAGTGGAAATGGGCTGGGCACTACGAGGTGGGCAGACATCAAACGAGTAGCTGGGAGCCGCTGGAAGCAAGCGGCCCAGGACCGTGGATTTTGGAACCTATGCCCAGCAGTGAACTTCAATCGGTTGGTGTGATGATGCAGTCTAAGACGGTAATGGGTGTTGCAACTATATAAAGCCCATACCCCAATCGGTTTCTACGCGACATCGCGTCAAGTCTTTCTCGGTATGGTGGCAACTAACCAGAGCAGAGAGAATCCAGATATTATGATCTCCCAAATTGCCTCTGCCGGGGATCGAAATCGGGACCTCCCACGTACAGCTACTCAGTTCTGCGCCAGGGAGATCGTAAAATGACATTTGCATGTTTATTGCCTACTGTGCCGGTCTCGCCATTACATAACTAGATGGCACCACAAGATCCTGCATCGCGCTAGTGAAGTTTTCCGAAATTTTGACTATATATAAAAGTTCTAAAGGTGATTGTTTGGACTACGGTCCCCGAGTACAGGTATTTTTACGATTAAGCGCAACACGTACGAACGTTCTCTGACATTTAGCACCCTTGGCATGCCAATGTGATTATATCGTCAGTATTCCTATTATAATATTAAGGATTACTTAAACGATAAAAAAGCTTGGGTGTGAATTGCTCTAACTTCATAGCTTAATATAAATTAACTGTGAGATGGTGATAACAAAAAAACCCGGCTAAGTTTCTTGTGGGCTATTCTTAGACTATGGCGCGTTTGGAACCCTCGTAGCTTTATGTTTAAGTTGGCGAACGAAGTTATCACCATCCCCTTACAATTATGTAAACATATATGTATTAACGCTTAATAAGTGCCTGTGATAGGCCTAAATGAATAAAGAAATTTTGAATTTGAATTTGAAATTCGAATTCGAATTTGAAATCGTAACTTACCCCGGTTGGATGGTGGTTCTGAGTTCATAATTGATGATTTGGGCGGGGTCCCATCCACGTTCTCTGATTTCCCTGCTGACCGCTTCAAATGCTCTTCTAATTGTGTTTTCTACAATGCGAGGTTCCCGGTTTTCTAAAAATATTTCATCGCTATCAATCCCATGAATATTCTGCAGCTGGGCATGGGCTTTTTATAGCAGGGCTATGGAGCTTAAGCCCACCCCGTCACTTGAAAGGTTGCGGGCTTAAATAATGGATTTGTAATAAAGTGGCGCGCATAGAGGGTTATGCACAGGGTATGCAGATGATATAAAACGAAGAAAATCTACTGTGCAACTCGCACAGTTTAGGTTAGGCTTTTTATAACTCTTACAATGCCTATACTTAAGTTTTTTATAATTCGTTCTGGGGATTTTCTTCATTTTATATCATCTGCATGACATAAAATGAAGAACATGCGTGCGCGAACTGCGTGACATAATCGCTACGTAATATTTACAATGAACACCAAGCTTAATTTCCTAGCATCCACGAAAAAAAAGCAATAAATAAATAGTATCTACTACAATTGTAATGTAATTTTTATTTTACTTTTTATTTTTTTTAAACATTTGCACACTGTCTGAGACAGTCGATTGTGAAGTTACTGTTTAATTAAATGGTAACTTGTTATTATTATTATTATTATATAATAGACTAAGCAGCTTTCGCTGATGCGTCTATATCATTTCTTGCGCTCTTTGTCTTTTTGATGTTTATCCAGTCTATCCTTAAACTGATTCAGTGATTCTGCAGTCACTTCATCTTCAGGCTAGGCATTCCACATTTGTATAACTCTATTGCTGATAAAGTGCTTGGACGGATTAGACGATGCCTGCTGATATTCAAGTTTGAGATCATAGCTAATCTAGGGTTACTCTTTTGTGAAAATATTTCCTCAAAATTCGGAATGTTGTAATACTTATTTAATATTTTATAAGTTTCAATGAGATCGCCTCTTTCTCGCCTACTTTTGAGAATGCTGAGTCCCAGGTTATTGACAATTTAGTGGCTCGTCTCTGAACCTTTCCAAGCCTTCTATATCCTTAACAAAATAGGGACTCCAGACCTGGAAAGCATACTCCAATAAAGGTCTTACATATGTCTTATATATCTGTATGAAGGTTTTCTTATTTATATTAAAAAATGCTTTCCTAGTTGTGTAAAGGATAGAGTTGACCTTACTGACAATAGCCACAATGTGCGCTTCCCATTTTAGATCACTGCTTATGATCACGCCTAGGTCTTTGTTATGTATCTACAATATGGCAAATAAATTAATATTATTATTATTATTATATTATTATTTAAGTCGAAAATTACTAAGTATATAATTTTATAATTTTTATTAGTGTTTTTACCTACACTTGTAGGAATTAACAATTTTATTAATTCAAATGCATATAAAAAATTTCGAAAGCGACAGAATTTTGACCTGCGCCTCTGGCAATCGCGGCATAAGCGCTTTTAACAATTAAGCTGCGGGTCTCCTACCATTGATGCCGAAATTAGTATTTGCCCTTTAAATCAGTGTTATAGCGACTGTAGCGTCATCTAGTAGGAAACGTTGCAGTGCCGATCTAAGTTTATCAAAGGTCCATATTACAATGAGACACGTTTGAAACAAGAGATGACACATTGCTTTTTTTAATTTATTAAAAAAAAATGAATTTTGAATTTATAAAACTGACTATATATACTTTGTATATACTTTCCTTCAAGTATTGTAGCAGCGAGCGGATTTGCGTTTTTTTTAACTTATGAGGGCTTTATGGGGAAGTTTCTAATCAATGTATTGTTAAAACTAAGTACCATGACTTAAATATTGGATAAGGATAAGGTAGGGCAGGTGATTTAGGGCTAAGAAAGGTATAAAAGGCGACACATTTGGATAACTTTTCCCTTAACAATTATTCATTGTAAAGCCAACATCTCCTGAGGATGCTCCGGTGTCGGAGCGAACAGTGCCTAGAGGGTACATTGCCGAAGATAAGTTTGGTGTGGAGTATAAGGATTAAAGAAATTATAAATTACACCATACGATTCTCCTTATTTTCATAACATACCTACCATGACTTAAGTAATAATTAGTACAATATTTAAACTTGTATAGTTTTAAAGTAGACGGATTAAAAAAAAATCTATCTCTCACCGAGTTCATAGTCCTGAGGAAAGGCGTTGGCGCTTACGGCCAGTGCCAAAAAAGCAACGAAGACAACTTTCATCGTGGATTAAGTCAAATCTGAAAATATATAAATATATATTATATAATTCATAACATTTTTTTTTTAATAATATTGGGTATGAACAAAATAGAGCATTAGTATTGAATGACACTTAAAGATGGAGCTAAAAAAAAATACCCAGCTACCTCAACTTGTTTTTTTTTAATTGTTTTAGGACCGATGGACGGAAACCCAAGATTATGAACAATATAGATCATTAGTATTTTATGACACTTTAAGATGGTTCTAAAAAAAAACCAGCTACCTCAACTTTTTTTAGCGTTCGGAACTCTCACAGTTTTAAGAATGGGAATAAACTAATTGCCACTATCTGACTGCAATGGGGAAATTTTATAGTAAAAGCCTCATGCTTTAAATAAGCCTATTTGGATGCAAAAGAGTTGACCTTAAATTGGATTCAACAAACAGAGATTATCCAAGACACAGTCTCAACTAGTTCGGAGAACAGGTACGCTTTTTATTTGATTCTGTTTTGTTTTTCTTTATAACAATAAAACATCTTAATTTTCTTAATTTTTTCTGAGAAGACATTTATTTAAAAAACAATTCACTGATATAACACTACAATGAATACGTAACTGTTACGCCTGCCAATATGAGCAATTTTCATATGCTGAAATTAGACCTCATGAAGCTTATGTACGGATACGGTACGCACACAAACACTTATTATTTCTTATATACAGTTCAACGGGTACAAGCCACCTCGACTCGTGTCCCGTCCCGTCGTCACCACGATCCATGCAACTGTTTCAAAATATCGACAAATCCAAAAACATTATCGTGGCATGTACCCGTTGAACTATATATAAGAAATGTTGATGAACCGCGAAAATCTTAGTTTAAAATCTTTAACACCTATTATTATATTCTTACCTTTGTAGCTGAGAAAGAACCATGGGACGATATTTGTGAGACTGCTTTATATACTGCAAAATAGTCTGATTAAAAATCTCTAATTATGATATTTTTGATAAATCGCTAATTTAATCGCATAAGTGCAATCATGTTATTGCCAAGCAACGCATCTTTAGTGATTTGCTGATAAACGATTGTAGGTTGTATATCCTAAATGCAACATCGCGAATAAACGAATAGGTATGATAATTAATTTTGAAAAACTGCCCTAAGATTACCTGAACTATATTTTTTTAGAGCGGTGCCGCCTGCCACAAGTGCAAGTAGTAGTACTAGTAACTTACTAGGATGACCCCAATTTCAATGCATTATTTTGCTGTACGAAACGAAATAAATATTTTAAATTTAAATTTAATTGCAGATATTGCATAATGAAATGATAAAGCATTACAAATTTGTTCCACAAATAAAAGAAAATACAACCAAATGGAACCACTCTTTTTTATAAGTGGGTTAATAATGACTGTTTTATTACAAAATTAATTAATAAAATTATTAATTTTATGGTTACTTACAAAATACAAAAAATCAAACATTGTAGAGTGTAGACGCATAATCAGCGTCGTTGCGCCCGCCGCGCGAGTAGTAATTTTAAGATGGATTTTTATAGAAGCCTCCAAATAGCCTCCCAATATAATAGTAACACGTATTTGGAGGCTTCTAATTTATAAGTATATACTATATTTATAAGTATAGTCGGTTCTTTTAATTTATAAGTGACGTAGGAAATAAATTAAATTAAAATTATATTAAGTTGAATTTTGTTAATGTTTTCCAAACGTTCCCGAAACCAAAAAAGACCACACATAAAAAAGACCACTATTGTGCCACTTTTGTGGCTTTCTGGTCTTTTTTATGTAGCCCTGTATTGACGGCCGATTGACACAGTTGGCAACGACCCTGCTTTCTCAGTCCAAGACCGTGGGTTCGATTTCCGAGGGTGGGGAAAATGTTTGTGTGATGAACAGGAATGATTTTCAGTGTCTGGGTGTCTTATCTGTATTTTATAAGTATTTACGTATATTATTTAAAAAAATATTCATCAGTCATCTTAGAAACCACACAAGCTACGCTTGCTTTGAGGCTAGAAGGCGATGTGTGTATTGTCATAGAATATTTATTTATTTTTATTAAAAAAAAAAATTGCCGACCTTATTTATTTTTGTGTTCCAAATCCTAAGGTTATCTGGCAGAGAATGCTACTAAGCGATAAGCTCACCTTTCTACTTTTAGTTTCAACTTATCCTTTTGATTTTTTAAATTTTTGTGTATAAATAAATATAGAAATAAAGCTAATTATTATTATTAGATTGTTATCCGTTATCAGATTCCGTTATAAGATTGTTATCCGTTGTTTATCTTACATCCATCCATCTGTATGTCCGTGTAACAGTATCACTACCTTTTTTCTACTCGGATTAGAATTTAGTTTAAACTAGTACCGAATATTACAAGTCAATGGTCTCTCTTACCTGTGACAAAACAGTACCTACCGATCTTATATATCTTGAAATTTGATGCAAGGTTAAGGTTTTTTCTGCACAAGTAAGATGAATTGAAGCCGAAAATGTGATCAAGATTTTAAAGTATCGTTACTGGGACATCCGGTATATCATAAAATATAAGAGTTTGCATTCGTACATTCTAAAATAAGTGTTTTATTATCTTTTTCAATAAAAACATTTTATTTGCATAAAACATGAACGCATTTTATAGGTGTACATGTTTAATCACAATCTATGACATGCAAATCTTTATTTATAAAATTTAATTTACATAATAACAAAACTCATCAAATGTAGAATGTAAATATCAAAAATGTCATATATTTAACTCTCTCTCTCTTCGCGAGAGCCTGTATTCAGCAGGTTAAATGTTTGTTAACACAAACTTCCCCTTGGAATAATGCGTTTTTTAGGCCATGAACAAGTTCCGTTTAGTTCCTGGATACATTCTATATAAAACTATTTATCATAATTAATCGAAGTTGATTGGATATCTTGACTTAGCTTATCGGCTTAGCTGCAAATGCAATTATGTATTTTTTATATTTTCGAAGGCCACGGTACAATTTATTAAATTTTTTATCGATTTACAAATGAAAAGTACTTATTCACTCATTGGCCGACTAACGTACTTATTAACCCTAGGAGCGAGTAATCTAAAAAAAAATACAGTATGTTATAAAATGTTGACACAGTCCTTACAATGTGGACAAGGAATATGGCCTGATTCTTCAAAATTCCTACCGGAAAGAGGACCTTGCAGTGCCATGTCAGGTAAACTCGACGTGTGCCTGAGCGCTATGCCATTTTGATTCGTTCGGTTAAAAGAAGACCAGCATTCGGACAAGGGTGCACTATCCTGGATACATCGGTAAAAAAAAACTCAAATTGTTTAACTGGTGGCTCATGATCCGAAGAAGTGCTGGTTTTTCTATAGCAATACGCAGCGAAACTTGCAGTAAGTGGGGCTGAAACCAAATCCGGGAGCGCACGACAACTTTGCATCGGGACACCATGGGAGGGTTTATGGCCCTTCCAGGTGTAGGACTGACAGGACAGGCTGGGCAGCAAATGGTTTCCAATTGCTCTACCGCATTGCTGCCCCTAATATTGGAGGTATGACCAGTCCCAAGACCTGGTGGATGAGGGTAGTGTTTGACAAAATCAGGTATATTTCCAAATACCGCCCAGCAGTTGGTGGGGGCAGTTGGTAGTATCGGATCGACTGTTTCCACTTGGAGATATTCACCCGATTGTAGGCTGGACACAGGAGGTTTCTCTTCCACCTCTCTTCCCTTATGGTCCCTTCGGAAGACTTTATAAGGGTTATCTTAGCGTTCCCGTAGCTCTGTTGGTCACGGTGGGTCGTAGAATGAAAGTTTTCGTGGGAAAATTGCTTAGGTATCAGAAGTTGGTGGTACGCGGACGAAGTCGCAGAGAATTTACATCATATAAAAAGCGGTGATAACTAGTTGGTTCGGCCAATTTTTTAGGGGACCGAGTTCGATTCCCGGAAAGCAATGCAATAAAATATCACTTGATTTAAGGCTAAAAGGAAAATATAGTGACGAAACCTAATTGCCAGAGAGTTCTTCAACATGCAATAGTCCCATTCAAAGAGCTGTTCCGAATCACGGAGAAATAGCAGCACAAAAGTTTACAAACTCCTTTTGGGGTAGGTAAGTCCCGCAAAGTGCTACAAAGAAAGCTATGTTGTTAGTCTTTCTTCTGGACATAATTCGCAAAGAGAAATTTCGTAGGGGAACCCGAGTGAACTTATAATAATAATAATAATAATTGTTTTCAAGAGTCTTAAAGGATTAGCAATTTGAAGTGGCAGTGGATGGGTTATGTCTGTTGTAGGACCGATGGCCGTTGGGGCAGACGCATTGAGGAGTGGAGACCACGAATCCGTAACCACAGTTTAGGATGACCTCGGAAGCGAGAAAGTGGCTAGATGAGAAAGGCGAAGGACCGCGCATGGTAGCACGCTCTTGAAAAGGCTGATGTTCAGCAATGGACGCTCGAAGGCCGTTTTCGATGATTGGGTAGATATGTCATGGATGCTACATGAACTGTTGAACATAGATAGCTAAACTAAACTAAATTTGCAGGTCTTAAAATAGTCCTGTCCGTTTTCACAAGAAAGCACAGTGTAAATAATTAACACACTTTAAAACCTTTCATTTTAATTTGTTTAAAGAAATGAGCACAGCTTAATCCGCACCAATTTGCAACTTCTAAACAATTTCTATTGTTTTAAATGAATATTTGGTGACAGACCTGTTTAAAACAAATCTGTAAACTATACTAACTAAACAAGTCTAAAAATAGTGCAACCTGTCCGATAGGGAGTACAAATTAGTCTGTTTTTAGCTAATTTAGCTTAGTTTAAACATTTGCGTACAACAGAATTGACCTCACCAAATGAACTATAAGAGGTTACAAAATCAAAAACGGAGATGTAATTTTTTTAATATGTATTTTGTATATGCAGATTAACACAAAATGTACGTTAAAATATTCCTTTATTACATTAATTTATCGTTAGTAACAATAATCTTAGCATTTTGTATTGACTACAAAACGTCATGATTAGATAATATAGTTGTTGTTTTGGCTGATAAAAGTAACTTTACTGACACGTTTGTTAACTTGAAAAATTAAAACTAATTGCTCAGATAGTTTTGGAGTAACGAAATTATTGTTTCTCTCTCGAGGCTTCTAATTCAAAAGCTCGTTGAGGAGATTCTTGACGAATTCAGCTAGTGCGCTTTCGATTGCAACCTGGAAAGATAATTTAATTTAGAAAAGAAGAAGAAGAAATACTTTATTCCACACAAACATCAAAATATACATAAAATATAGAATAAGCAAAAGAACAAGAATTGTAGGCATGCAAAGGCGGCCTTATTGCTGCAAGCCATCTCTTACAGACAACCTGTGGCAGTGGCAGTGTGTATAAATACATATAAATATAGTGAAGTGTAAGAAAAGTGTTTTTTAATACAATAAAGTTTCACAATTAAAAGTTAATGCAAGTTTTTAGGCGGTGATAGCCTAGTGGCACTGGCCTTACTTTTCGGAGTTTTGTGCGTTTTTAATTTATCAATTAAATGTCACTTCCTTTAACGGTAAAGGATAAAATTGTGGGAAACCTGCATGTGAACGTTCTCGATAATATTCTAAGGGGCGAGTCAACCAATACGCACTGGGCCAGCGTGGTGGACTATGGCCTATCATTCATTCATTCATTCAAAATGCAACTTTTTGAGGATACTTTTTATCCTGGAAAAATAAAGGGTTTCTAATAAATTAATCATAACATTTGTCTTGTAATATATGTAAGGTATACTTTGCTCAACCGCAGAAACAATCTTAACATAATTTAATTCAGAGATAGATTGAATCCTGAAGATATTCAAAGAATACTTGGAAAGCCAAAAAATAAAACGAATTTGCGTTAAAAGTTGCAATCACGGTCAGAGCCACTGCGTATTGAGTATCAAGTGTGTGGCTCGTTTCCTATGTATTATTGCGAACGCGAGTGATACCGAATAGAACAACTGGCCTTATATAAAAGACCATACGCTTTTGCCCTAGCACTGTGTACTGTATTTTAGGTTTGTAGCCATAAAGCGCACAAAAAAGAGTGTACAAAACATGCTAACCTTGTTCAGCACAAACCACCTGGGGAGACGAACGTTTAAGAAGTCATTCAATTCATCAGAATAATCAGTTCCTTGGGCAGTAATCCTAAGATTGCTCTGAAAAAATAAAAAAATAAATAAATAATAAATAAATATACTAAGAGAATACACACATCGCCACCTAGCCCCAAAGTAAGCGTAGCTTGTGTTATGGGTACTAAGATGACTGATGAATATTTTTTTTACGAATAATATACATAAATACTTAGAATATACGTATGAACACCCAGACACTGAAAAACATTCATGCTCAACACACAAACATTTTCCAGTAGTGGGAATCGAACCCACGGCCTTGGACTCAAAAAAGCAGGGTCGCTGCAAACTGCGCCAATCGGCCGTCAAATAATATATAAGTGGAAAGAATTTTAAAAGGATTTGAGTCGACTTTGAGTCGACTGCGTATTGTCATAATTAAAAAATATGACAACTATAAGATTTTAACTATATAGTTCTAGTTAAGGCACTATTCTTCTAATAAGTACCTAAGTACATTTTATCCGTTACTTTTCATAATATACGAATTGTTAATTAAAAGTCGATTACGGCTATGATTATTTACTACCAACGTATGATGAAAATCGCGAAAGCCAATAATGGAGCCATGAGTTATGCCCAGCAATGGGATTTTAATAGGCTTTTGCTATGTGATAAATAAGTTTAAGAAAAACTAAGCCAGCGCGGTTTAGTATGGCCAAAACTCTTCTTATTTTAAGAAGGTTAATTATATAATAAAAAACATAATACATAAAACATTATATCAAAAATATAAGCCAAGTTATTTACCTCTATTCTTGGTGCCCTCATGCCGATGGTGCAACTACGGATGCTGATTCCCGAGATGATGCCAACATTGACGCGCATTTCAACGTCCGCCTTCAATCCTGTTAAGACTAACCTAAAAGGAAAGGATATGTTATATTAAATAACAAAATTAACTTAACAGTTTATGTGAACACGAATTATTTAGACTGGTTTGAACTTTCTCAGTATACTGGAGTAATTTTTCCGAAAGGCTAAAACGTATTAAAGACTGTACCTAGAATTATTAAAATTTGATTGATATTTTTGCGCTTCAGTGGTGACAAGTGGTCAATTATACGAAACACAGCAGTTATTAAATAATGATTTGTCTAATGCAAATAGCATACCAAAAAAATAATTGAAATCTCGCCAGCCGTTTAAGAGGAGTTCAGTGACATACACACGCACACAAGAAATCTATATATATATAAAAGAAAGTTGTGTTAGTTACACCATTTATAACTCAAGAACGGCTGGGCCAATTTTTAAACACGCATAAAATGACATTTTCTAAAAATGAATCCTAGCTAGATCGATTTATCGCTAAATGTATACTAAATTTCATGAAAATAGTTGATGCTGAATCCGAGATTCCAATTATATATATACAAGAATTGCTCGTTTAAAGATATAAGATTTTTAACATATTTGTAAGAAACCTAATAAATTTATTAAAATATCAAATAATCAAAAGTTTAATTATTTACCCACTTTACTCTAATACTCTACTATATAGTACTAAAATTTTATTACGTATTTACCAATATGGATTTTCGGTAAAAAAAAAAAGAATATAAATGACTATTTGGTTTTACATATGAACTGGATTTACTTACGAGCCACTGACTACAGCATCATATTTGTCTCCATGATAATCAACTTCAACAGCAGCACCACCTGAAATTGAAAAAAATATATTTTAAGAAAATCATTAAAGATCTAATTATTTATGAAAATCTGGAACTATATTTTTTACCGTAGGTAAAGGAACAAAATATAAGCACCATAAAAGTTGGAATTAGTTTAAAGTTCACCTTATACAACGAATAACGACTCAGATTTTCTTCTACAAAGAGTATAACTAAGTTCTTTGATCCCTACAAAAGAATCGTGGGATTTACAATGGCGTCGCCCGCATTCATTTATGGTTAATATAACTGAACTGAACGGGAATTGTCGTTATCGTTATGCATAAAAAAACCTTAAGATGTTATTCCGTCTTTTCATGACTTGTTCAACGTTCTTTTAAATCTATATATACAGATTTATTTTCCTTACTTATTATTTTGTGTACACCTTAAACCTATAAAAAACCTATACTGTAACTTTTCTCTTGTTCTGTGATAGATTACCTGGTAGAGAACGCTTGTAAGCGATAAGGCAGCCTATTGTAACCGGCCTAATATTTATAATAATACTTTTACAGTTAATTTTTTATTATTTTTTGGTGTACAATAAAGTGTATTACTTAAAATAAAACCAATAGTAATATTATAACGATAATGGATTTATGTGATGAAAGTATATTAAATAAAAATTAATATAGACTGTGTCGATATTCAGACAATTTTCTTCATTATGCTATAATGCGTTCTATTGTGAATATGGTATAAATATGGTAATATGGTCCTACTTTCAATGGAGTCAGTAAATTGCTCAGGCATTTTTCTGTTCTATATTAACTGATCCGACTGAGACTATCCGCTACGCACACATTTGTAACCTGTTCGTTCAACATTCCATGATATGTTATGAAAATTAAGCTCAATTTGATATAATCCGCGAAAAGCAGGAGAATCTGTATGTTTACATTTATTCATTGTAATCTATTTCATCGATGGGAGGTGTTAGGTGCGGCTGCTTCCAGTGCCGAGCAGGCAAAGAGGCGTAAATATAAAAACCTGGATAGCAGCTTCATTTTTGTGCCTTTTGGAGTAGAGACTTTGGGACCGTGGGGTCCGGAGGCGAGAGCCCTTTTCAAAGAATTATCGAAAAGGGTTATCGAGTCTACCGGTGATCCTAGAGCGGGCAGTTACCTTGGCCAACGAATTAGTTTGGCCATCCAAAGGGGCAATGCTGCCAGAATCTTAGGAACTGTGCCTCGCTGCGGTGGTTTCGTGGACCTTTTAGATTTTATTTAGTTTAAAATAGTTTATTTTAGGTTATATTTATATTTTAAAGAAACAATATTACTATAATAAAGTTTAATATTTCATCGATTAAATAGAGTATCTTGTCGGAATTCACGTAAACCCTTTCAAGGTATATTCTGCACTTACGGAGTGAAACGCTGACTTTAGGGAGCCCCCATTCAATGATGAGTCTGCCAGAAAGAGCGCTGTAGCTGACTCTGCCGACATCGAAGTTGCTCACGCCGATCATGTTGAAATCTTTAATTTGCAACCACAAACTGATGCTGTTGACAAACGATATTTTATTTACATTTATACACAATATCGCGGTGATAGCGCATTGGGTAGGAGCTCGACTTCACTTTCGGGGGGCCGAGTTCGAATCCCAGCAAGCACCTCTAACTTTACTAAATTAGGTGCGTTATTATTAAATTACTTGAATAATTAAAATATCACTTGCTTCAACGGTGAAGGGAAACATCGTGAAGAAACCTGCATGCCTGCGAGTCTTTCATAAACTATACTAAAAGGTATATGGATTCCGCCAATCCGCTTTAGGCCAGCGTGGTGGATTACGGCCTTAACCCCTTCTCATTGTGGGAGGAGACCCGTGCCGTAGTGTGTAATGTCCATCATTTTGAGGTGTAGAGGTTATTAAGCCTAATGTGCCAGTAATTACGACCATGCCCTTCAGACAGGAACACAGCAATGCAACAATGCTGCTTAGCGGCAGAAATAAGCATGGCGATAATACTTCCCCGGACGAGCTCTGTCACAAAAAGCTCAACTACTACAAAAAGATACCACATCTTCTATCAAAGTTAGTATGCATATTTTTTCGCGCCTTGAAACTACTTGTAGCAAATAGTATTCAAGTTGGATTAATCAAATGGTCATACGCGAAGCGTTGACGTGGATTTTACTGTCAGTGATACTCACACCGAGTGATTCTCCAACTTAAAATGTTATTTTTTTATTCTTTACTAGCGTACCCAGCCCGCTTCGCCGGGCTAGATTTTGCTTTATTTTATTTAAACAATAAACATTTAATAAAAGCTGTATTTGACATTTTGAAAGTTCAAAAATAGAAGTGCTCCGATCGTCACCCAACCTTAACAGGATTACTCGCCAGGTCAATCTGGAGATTCCCTGAAAGTTTTATTGAAATCGGTCGAGCCGTTTCGGAGCCTATACGGAACATATCCACACACTTTCTCTTTTATAAATATAGGTAGATTGCTTTTATAAGTGAATATAACTAGACAAATGCTGAGAAAAAACACTATTTTTAACACTATTTTGTGATATTTAAATCTTTAAATTTATAATAATAAATATCTTTTTTTAATATTTAAACTAATTAAAAAATTGTTTTAAAAAGTTCTGTCTTGGACGTCCGTGTATCTGTATGTGCGGATCCCGTATATTGTGGTCACGATAACGAGCAAAATACTTCACTTATCGGGTTGTTTTTTTTTTATAGGCTTCAGTACTTTGAGGAATAGAAACCTATTACTTTTCACGGTATAATTAGATGTAGTTTAATTATTATTTACTTACCCTGGTTGAACGGTGGTTCTGACTTCATAATCGATGATCTGCGCGGGGTCCAATCCATTATCCCTTATTGCATTGCTTATGTCGTCAAATGCTTTTCTTATTTGACCTTCTATAATTCGAGGTTGCCGGTTATCTGAAAACATATCAACGCCATGCGTTTTACATATCCCACGAACGGAAATACGCTTCTCATAGGTGGAAGAATATGGGACTAATGCATTTGAAGACTTACCAGAAAAATAATGAATGTAACTTTTTTTTGTAAAACAGCTCTTAGTCTGTTCAGTTTATTTATTTTTATAAAACTGAGGCAGGTTTTTAATAGACAAAGAATATGGTAATTAATTGATTAATATCATCAATAGCCTATAACAGTCCACTGCTGGGCTAAATGCCTCTGCCATCGGGTGGGTTTGCTCATAATCACACGAAGGCAGAAGGGTCGGTGATCGCAGTAGTAGTACAGAGGAAGCTTCTGCTTGTTCTCCGTTATTTATTTATTTAGCAACGCACCCCGCGAAGACATTACAGTTACCCAATTCGTCTCCCCGGGGCTATTAAAAGAATTTGCCAATCCCTACTAATATTATAAACGTAAATGTAAATTTGTTTGTTACGCTTTCACGCAAAAACTACTTAACCGATCCACATGAAACTTTGTACACATATTCTTGGAAGTTTTAAAAGTAATATAGTATACTTTTTATTGAATGCCACATAAAAAACAAAACCAAACGCAGACGAAGTCGCGGGCAACGGCTAGTAAGTAATAATTACAAAAAATTAAATTAAATAAAAAAATAAAAATAAGCTATATAAAATTAAGAATTAAAAAAAAAAAACAATAATAATAACCAAAAATTCAATAATAAAATAAACAAAACATTCAAACGTATAATTATTATCTTAGATTACCTACTATCTAATAACATTTTAATTTGTTTTTTGGGCTGAACCGGCGGGGTGTGAAATATGTCCAGTTCCGAATTACTATGAGTTAGGTCATTAAATTCTCTTTGTCGCCTCCTACGACACCCGCGAAAACAGTAGCGTTGGTGACCACTGTATTCTGATCTCCCGTCATCACACGGCATACAAGTTACAAGTATAATCAGATTTTTGACATTCCATCTTCTTCCTGAGGTGTCTTCATCTTAAGATTACTTTAAAATATAGCGGTGAGAGAACCATCTTATATAAGAGACAAGTTATAAAGTACAGCTGAAAGCAACTTACCAATATAGTGTAGAATCTGTATTTACAATGTATACATTCATAATAATTTATCCGTTGTAAATACAGTGGAAAATGAAAGCGGCGATAGCACTGTGGGTTGGACTTAGACTTCTCTTTCAGCGGGCCCAGTTCGAATACCAGCACACACCTAACTTTTCCTAGTTATGTGCGTTTTAAGCAAATACAGAAATTACAAATTATCAAATTACCACTGCTGGGAATCGAGCCCGGATCCTCCCACTTAAAACCACAGCACTCACTCCTGCTCCAGGAAGAATTAAAAAATTGTATTTATCACTTACCGATTTCATAGTCCTGAGGGAAGGCGTTGGCGCCAACGGCTAGTGCCAAGAAAGCGGCGAAGATAATCTTCATCTTGGATTAAGTTCAATCTGAAAAAAAAATTATAATTAGTTAAATAGTTGATCTCAGATCAAGCTACTTAATGCTAATGGTATGCACTCCATGTGCCACAGAAGATTCTTCATCAAGCTACTTAATGCTAATGGTATGCACTCCATGTGCCACAGAAGATTCTTCAGAACACATATATCAGTTTACTATTTTATTGATTTATGCATTTATAAATAGGCCTTCATATATTAACTAACGCCAGAGTTTAATAATAATTAATCAATCGAAAACAAAATTCTCAGATAGCTAATTTGATTGTAGTAGTATAACTATTTTCATACTATTTTCTGAGCACTGTAACCAAAATTTTAAGCGTTCATATTTAATTTGTTATCTCTGAGTAACTTTTTCTAAACTTTTATAGCATTATTCATTTCTTTATATCCGCTGTTTAAATTTTTTAGGTTTGTTAACTGAAAAATCTAAATAATCCTTTTAATACTTAAAATAAATCAAAATTTAAAACTCGTATTTAGCCGGGTAAATGTTTAAAAAACAAAATATTTCGATCTATTTTGCATTGCCTACTCATAGCGCATAAAGTAGCTGGATTGCGAACATACTGATAGAAAACATACGCAACTGAACATACTGGCTCGTAAAAGACGCTGCTTGCACAATTTGACAAAGAAATTAAGGAAACACTATATCGGATACGAAACATAAAGACACGCACTTTACTGTGAGGGTATTTAAATGAGTCTACAGCTATGATTTTGTACTGCAACTACGGAATTACCAAATAAAAAAATAGGCCTACCAACTAACATTAATATTTTTTCTTACCTTTTCAGCTGTGAACCACGGACCGATATCAGCAAGACCCCTTTATATACTGTAACATAGTCAAATTCAAATCTCTAATTATGATATTTATGATAAATTACAAATTTTATCGCGTAATTAGAATCATTTGATTTCAATTTGACGCCACGCATGTTAAGAGATTTTCTATGATAATTTGATAAATAATAACGAATTAATCAATTTCGGGGATGTACGGCCTAGTTGCGATAACAAACATACAAAGTGCGTAGGTTTTCTTACCCGACTACGCCAAAATTAAAAGGAAAGGTAATGATTTTAGCAGACTATGTATGCATGCGTTGATGTATATACCGTGGAGCATAGGTGTGTTGTGGGCTTCTTCTGACCAGGGTGCGTTTGGAAACTTTAGTGTTTAGTTTTACGAATATAATGATTATCGCTGTTATGTAATGTACGCAAAAAGTACAATCTATGGGCCTACTTAAATAAATATATTTTGAACTTTGCCTTTGAATACATTCAGCCGTACTTATTTTTATTAATTTTTAAAGAACCTCTTAAATTAATTGATTGCGATCCTGTGTTGCTAATTATAAAAGCTAATATTCCATACGATACCAAGACTTTCGACAATTCATACGCAAATATCTGCTCTCAATTAAGGCTATGAAATATTATAATCACAAGGTCCTGCTTCATTCGTTTATCTGTCTACAGAATGGAAGTTAAATCCATTCAGACTTTTGTCAAGATTGGTTTTTAACCATCGACGCAAAAACGACGGGGTTTCATAAGTTGTTTGTGTATCTATCTGTGTCTATCATCGCATCTTCCGAACGGATTTTGATTTTATTTTTGTTGTTTGAAGGGTAAATTAGTCGGGAATGTTCTCAACAATGTTTTGTTGAAAATAGATTCAAGATGGCCGCCCACTGCCTGAATGTGGGTATCAAATTAGGCTTGACTAGTAGAATACTATAAAAGTATATACTATGAAAAATTTTAAGTTTTTTTTTTTTTTAAAACTCCTATAAATAAAAATACTTGACTAGTATAATGTGCATTTTATTGAAAGCCGGGAATTTATATTATGAAACCGATTTTGTTTAAACTTCGCAGGAGCGGTCCCCTTGGTAATCTTCCAGGATAAAATGTGTTCTAGTCCACCTCCAGAGTACAAGCTATCTATATGTGGTGCAGGGCTCGAGTCGAACTTAGGTTAGCAACAAACAAACACTTTCATTGCATATAATGGCCTTCAAGGCAATGTTACACCTACTTTTATCCAATAGTCCACTATGGGACTCAGACATCTCTTATTTATTACAAGTTGACCAAAATGTAACTACCTCGTTGGTCTAGTGGTTAGCATGTTTTACAACAGTACAAGAGGTCCTGGCTACAAATTTTCGGCCCAACGCGACTTACGAAATTGGCTACATCAACTCTGTGCCTCGGAGAGCACGTTGCGCCGTCAGCTGTAATTACTAAATTGTAATAATAGTCATGTAGGGTCAGCGATCTGAAATCCACTCTCCTATGGCTACGACAGAGGAGGACCTCAAAACCTGAGGTATCAGGTTTTTGAGGTTTAAGCTATAATTTTTTGATTGTAAACTCCCGCTCGCTCGTTTCGCTTTCCGTGTTATTATTAAAATATAGAATCAAACACAATTCATTTATATACAAGCATTTATTTTTATAATTAAACACAAACGTTGCAAACATTCAATAATGCAATCATAGCACTAATATTATTAATAACTTACTAGAAAATTTACTATTAGAATTTAAAAAGATAACTGTAATAAAAATTAATATACGCCCGAAATTAACAATCTATCTTACACAGAATCTTAAAGTCGCAGATTAAAAATTCGCTATAAGCACTTTAAGCGACGCACGCTTATTTGGTAGATAACGTATGGTGAAGGCAGATCAGAATACAGCTGTATTAACCACATTTCTACCCGCAGGTGTCGTACGAGACGACTAAGGAAATTTAACAGAAAACGGGCAGTAGCGTATTCTGCTGACTACTACTTTCATCTACTGCGATCACCAGACCATCTGCCAACTCAAGCAAACTCTTCCGTTGGGAGAGGCCTTTAGTTCAGCTGTAGACTTTTAAAGACTATTGTTAAAACGCTGTAAATGTTTGTGTAACCGCGGGAGCTAGCAACGCACAACGCACACATTCGTAGCGTGTTTGAACACTCCGTTACTACAAACAAAGCGCACATCGCTCTTGAGATGAACGATGAATCAATTCGTGGATCAATATCACACCATTAAAGTACTTTGGAATCGCAGAGGCGTCGAGGCGAATACTTCAACTTTAACTTCTAATATTGATTTCTTTCCTTGATACTTTATTAATTTCGGGCGTTAGACGACACAGCGTAGGCCTTACTTTATTCGTGCTTCCGAAAATTCGCTATATTAGGCCATTTGTGAATTCAAAATAAGACGATTTATACTCGACATAAAATACGATGTTTTTATGTAGGACAGTAGAATATTCATTGTACCGGGACTTTTTATTAATGGAATTGTTTATGTGTGCGAATACGTACAAACAGACAGTAATGATATTCTAAAACTGCCTGCTAAATACTGTAGGTTAACGGAGTATAGAGACATAAAGGTGACTAAGTTTTACAGTTTTTTATAACATTAAAAAATCCCATAACATCATAAAGGATAACATACACGTAAATTTTAGACACCAATTGCTTTATTTGCAAAAATAATCAGCTATCTATTAGCTGATTATTTTTAAGTGACACTAAGTTGCTAGAGCAGGACACGCTTCGAACTAAAGCTGTAGTATTTAGTTATCACTTATTAATTAAACAAAAAGTATAAACGACCCATCGAAGGCTATATAGAGTTAGGTGTTTAATATTCAAACAAAGGACTTCGGTCATATGCCAGTGTAATCCCAGCTTAGCATACAACAGTCAGCTGTCAGTCTTTTGCTACGGATGGTCTTCTTTCTATTATTCTTTAATTTGATTAACCTTCCCAATGCATCTGTTTTAACTTACTCTTCTTTCCTGACAATATTTACGAGTAGTCATTGAAGATTCCAGAACTTTTCTCCCCTTTCCGTCTAGGTAACCTACCTTATACAAGGTTTTGTTTGAAATCAGTGGCGTGCACTTCATATATGCACAAAAGCCCTGCCTACCCTAAAATTGTTGTATGTCTCTTAAAACAGAAGGGTTTTTCTATTTTATGCCATATTACCTCGGCCAAGAACCTCGTGCACGCCACTGTATGTAATACTCACCTAATCATATACTGGATATTTCTTACTGCCTTTTTGTTGTATCGTATTTATTTCGTTTATAAATCGCCTATTACATAATAACTGCAAAGCAGAATAGATTATTAACATCTGTGCATAGAAACCGGACACAGTTTCCAAGGGAACGCTTAAATCATTTATTATCAGAACGGCGTTCGCGATTGTATGCTATTTACATTATCGAGCTGTACTTTACATTCCGTTGCAATCACAAATTCTATATTTCATACAATCGTGTTAACACTTTCTGATCTTGTCATCTTAATGGTAGCATTATTTGTACCATTTCAGTATCATTTGATACTTAAGCTGTTGCAGGAAATCCGCACATCTTTAAAATTTTATGTACATCAATGCAGTGTGTAGTCGATTTAGTTATTCTGTATTTAAGTTAGTTGCTTCAAGCTTAAATTATGCATTAGCAAGAGGTAATTTCGGATGCGGTGCTTCAAATATAATTTTTTGAAAGATCGGGTCATATTTTGCGCATTCCAAAGTTTGAAATAAACAAAGATATGGTATTGGATTTAGTTATCATAACAGTTTAATGCTTTTGGCACTACTCGACGTCCATCTGGCCTTCTCGCTTTCTCACCAAAAAGTAATGAACGGAAAGTTGAAAAGTGCAAATATCCAAGTAACGTCTACAACTACTAGTATCGCCTAAGTGTTATATCAATATATATAAAAGTGAACAAGAGGCACTCTATAGGTTTATATACGCAGGTTAAAATAAGCGTACTTCGTGAAAATGTCGAACTTGAGATAACGTGAATACTGACACTAGATTACATCCTCTAACATCAGCCAATAACCGCTTGTATAAGCTATTCGAAAAGCCATATTATCTGTCTGAATAAATATAAATTAGTTATAATCGAAACACCAGTATTCAAGACAGACGACATAGCTCAATTGACGACTTACACAAATACATAGTTAAAATTTGTATATTTTACTCCTAGTCTAATAACAAAATAAAACAAACAAAAGCCTGAAATAGTAAATCTATTAAAATTATATTTAGTATCGTCCACATCTCATAAGGTATCGTCTTTCACAACAGGTTATAAGTTTTGACACATAGGCACCCGAGTCTTGCCCTCGAATTAAAAAGACATAAAACTAAGATCCGAACAACAACGAGTCCTACTTTATATACTAACATTCATACATTATTTACATGAATGAAATAATATTCGATTACTATAAAATAGTTCTCGCAAAAGACGTTAGAATTACTGTATTGTACTAGTAAGTTGTATTTTGTATCTTGAACATATTGTATAGATTCAACTATCTCATAAATACCAATATTCGAAAGCTGAACCGCTGGACTACTACAATCTCTAAGCTAAATGTATCAATCCTAAACATTAAGACACTAATTTGTATGCTCTAACATACGGAGAGTACCTACTACACACTGTACATTCATCATTCCATGCACATCAAATAACCATTTCATACCGAGATAGAGAAATGATCTCTGTACTCAAAAGATTCAAACTTAGCCTATAAGATAGCTTGAGAGATGTTCAATATTTTGAAAATGATAACTTTTGCCTGTGCATTCATTTTGTATTGTTTCTTTGCGAACTAGTTTAAATTTTAAAAATTGTATCCATCATTTTTTAACTGGAACTTTCCTCTTCGTTCTTTACTTCTTAAACACAATCATTAACATTCTAAATATTTTCAACCAATCCTACATTGATTTCTTTGGCGAAAGATGTTATTTGTTAATGTTTTGTTCTAACTTTTGCTTCCGCTTTCCAGAATTGGTTTACGAATCGTACCATATATCATGTACAACTTTCTAATATTGGTCCGCTACAGAGTTGTGAAGTGACCTAGCTTATATTCTTAACTTACACTAAGGCTAGAATGAACTTAAACATTTCTATGCCTTGCGTGATATGTATTGCAATAGAGGCGCTTTAAAGCTAAGATTTTATTTGTATCTCATTTACTTAATCTGTTAATCCATTGTAAGTTTTTTTTTGTATGCATTTCCTCTTTAAGTGTTTTGTGTTTAGATTTTCATTCACGTTTATTGTTTTTTGTTATTTACTCTTTTCATTGGCAAACCCCTTTTTAACCTATTCTTGTAAGATATGTAAAGTCTTATCAACTAAGACGAAATAACCACTACGTATTCCTATAATTTGTTATTAACAAGTGATATGTTGATGGAGGCATCACTTCCATTTAAAATACATATAACATTAACTTCATGAACAATATTACCTTCCTTACAATCAATTATGAAACTTAAACAAAGATTGATAAATATTTAATGGACTTATAGAGCAATATAACACTTAAGGTGGCTTACAACTAAAGTATACATAATTATTTTTTTAATACTATACATATAAAAATAATTTTTAAAATATTCCACTGATTCATTGGACAAAAATGCTTTAACACTAGGCCCACTGTTAACTTCCTGAACTCTGAAAAATATGATCTCATTTACTTATTGTAAAATCATTTGAAGTTAAAGTAGATATCATGAAATAAAAATAAAACTCACGATTAATGGTCTTCATTTGGCCTAACTATTATGTCAACGATTCATTAGTAAAACAGCGGGCCATAATATAGTGACTAATTAACTCTCCACCATCTACATTTTCTTTACATCAGTGGAGCATTGAAAAGCGAACGGAATAAACAAACATCAAAAAGCCCAATAATCATCATTATTGCTAAATAAATCATTCATTTTAATTTGAACGAAGCTGCTCTCACAGTTGCTACAGAAAACATTCCCAAGCAGACCGCTATATATGACGGTCGAGAGATTAATGCAGAGTTGGTACAATTCTTTGGTGGCTCTGGTTTACCTGCAAAAAAAAAAATAGTTTAATATCAGAAGACAATGAACGCAAACTGTATTCTTACTTGATATTGTATACGTTGCTGAAATTATACTTACTAGTAGCCATCATAAGTTGAGGCAGATACTTTTGCCAAAAGGCGCATTGCTTGACGCGTAGGCCATGCCCCACCGCACTTGAATTAACAGCCAGTGAAAGGTATTCTCGACCAAACGACGTGTGGACAGGCCAGTGTACTTTTGTCATATCGCCATTAGAGTTCAGAGACGGGTTCCTGAAATGTAATTTTACAAATAAAATTAATCTAAACAATCTCTTTTTGCATCATATAACAACTTAAAATCAAACTATTTACAATAATTTTATCAATTTACTTATTTTTATATATCGTGGATGTATCTGGAAAAGACTATACATAACAGAAAATATACCGATGTAGAGATGTATCTAAAAAGCTGTTTATAAATCTGGTACATACCCTGTTTTCGCAAAATTGGCCCAATATCTCATTAAACGTTTGCTAAATTCAACTTCTTCCGGCGAATAGTTTTTTCCAGGATTGAGCGGCTCACCAAATACGTAATTAATTTCATCTGCATGCATCACTCCAGTCCAAGATGGCCACGGGTTATTCTTACTGCGATGTTTATAGTAATAGGTATAAACGTTATTCCCAGTTTCAGCGTAACGATGTGCAAATTCATTGACACCACAAGTAAAGTGGTAATCGCCAACCATTTTGTCTAAAGCATTTCTATTCTTTATAGGATCCTCTGTATTTAGCCAATCCGTATATTCAAACACGATCGCTTGCCTGGCTACATCATTGACGTAAGGATTTAATTCTCTGACAGCCTGAAGATACTGCTCTCGTGTTATTCCAACGTTTTCTTCTTTTGGGAATAATTCAGTGAGATAGTAAAGGATAAAGTAATAACCTTCCTCTGTATTTGAACCCATAAGAATATTTGTCTTTTTAAAGTTTTGATGTACTAAGGATTTCCTAGGCATTTCATCTAAAAATGAGCCGTCAATTATAGGTACAAATGGAAACTCGCAAATGCCAAGTGTCCCCCACTCATTATTAACTAATTCGTCAGCACTCTTTTTTCTTAAACAGTCAATCATAGGTCCCAAATCTGACCTAGAACTTGGGCAGTGAACTGCTTCAGCCAATCGCATGCCACGCAGAATACTCTCCTCTCTCGAAATAATAGCCCAAGGAGCTGTAGCAGCCCCAGATTGCATTATAGCCTGAGAAAACAGGTTCCTAGAAAGAGGTGACAACAAATGTAAAGAAACGGACACAGCACCAGCAGATTCTCCAAATAGTGTTATATTATGAGGATTGCCACCAAAATAACCTATGTTATCCTTTACCCAGTGAAGAGCCATAAGTTGATCAAATAATCCAGCGTTCCCAGGAACATCAGCAGTATCGAAAAATAAAAATCCAAGTGACGCAACTCTATACTGCATCGACACATATACAATATTTTCCTCAGATACAAGGATTTTAGGATCATACACATCCAAGGTGGCCGTCCCAGAGTAAAAACCTCCACCAAATACCCACAGCATAACTGCTGCGTTTTTAGGACGTGGCTTTGGTGTTACGATATTTATATATAAACAGTCTTCCTGCATATCTGTATTGGGGTTCCACATCATTGCACCAGGGAAGTCTCCGAACACAGTATCAATTATTTGGACGCATGAGTGAGGCAGTGTTGTGGTATTAAGGATTTCATCGCCCCAGTTTTCTACAGGTCGCGGGTGTCTGAATCTGAGATCTCCGAGGGGTTTTTGAGCATACGGGATGCCAAACCATGCGTCAACTTGTTTCCCGGTTGCTGCTGTGAGGGTGATGCCTCTGACGCGTCCTTTACGCGTGCGCACTATCAGCGGGTCGTCAGTTTCGGGGCCGAGTTGGGGTTCGTCCGCCATGAGTTCCTCGATCCTTTCATGGTTGGAGTAGAAGCGTTCTTCGCTGGCTCGCTTGGAGGAGGACTCGGCGTCCTCGTATTTGGCGCGTTTGGACGAGGTCTCGTGGTCGTCCTGGCGCGGGAGAATGGTGTCGAGCTCGGGGTTGTACCGCACGGCCTCGCCGTGTCCGCGGTAGGGCTGGGGTGGCGCGGGGACGGGGAAGTGCGGCGCGTGGTCGGGGGCGTGGTGCCTCGCCCGGTGCTCGTGGGGGCTGGCCAGCGCACGCGCCAGCAGCGCTGCGAGCGCCGCAACCAGCACGCGCATGCCGCCGCTGCACGCGCTCCCACACTCACCACCTGAAAATGAGCAACATTAATGAATAATAATAAAACTATCCCAAATCAACTCATCCAGAGCTTGAAGTTAAATAAATAAATATGCTACGACAATACATACATCGCCATCCAGCCCCAAAGTAAGCGTAGCTTGCATTATGGGTACTAAGATGACTGATGAATATTTTTATCAATAACTAGCGTACCCAGCCCGCTTCGCTTGGCTAGATTTTGCTTTATTTTATTTAAACAATAAAATTACATCATTAAATTTTATTTTAGCATTATAATTTTATTATAACATTATAATTTTAATTTAAGCCTCATTATATTATAGTATTCATTCTCTTCTATTCTCTTCTAGAGCGGGTGAAGATCATTATCTACACCCATGGACACCCAACAATAGAACATCATCATAGTAAATAAAAGCTTTATTTGACAGTTTGACATTTCAAAAATAGGAGTGCTTCGATCGTCACCAAACTTTACAGGATTACTCGCCAGGTCAATCTGGTGATTCCCTGAAAGTTTCATTGAAATCGGTCCAGCCGTTTCGGAGCCTATACGAAACATACCCACACACTTTCTCTTTTATTTATATAGATAGTAATATACATAAATACTTAGAATATACATATAAACACCCAGACAATGAAAACATTCATGCTCATCACATAAACATTTTTCAATATTAGAACTTAAAGAAACCGTCTACATTACACAGCAAAGAAGCTGCGATTTTAAATGCATGTAGAATCAAGTTCACGCCAAGAGAACCTGATAAAATATCATAACGACACATAAATATGATTAAGTAAAACACCACACGCACAGAGCCAGATATAATTAGTACCTATTATGATAAGGCCAGCTACGGATTATCTATATCATGCGTTCAAATTTTTTTTTTACATTCAATTAATAATAACTAACCAAGTTGCAGGTGTTATTATTATCTTTTCTTTGAAGCGGTGATAACGCAGTGGGCAAGAGCTCGACTTCACTTTCGGGGCCCAAGTTTGAATCCCAGCACGCACCTCTAACTTTTCTAAGCTATGTGCGTTTTAAGTAATTAAAAATATCACTTGTTTCGACGGTGAAGGAAAACATCGTGAGGAACCTTCTTGCCTCGTTCTACATAATGTTATCGAAGGTATGTGGAGTCCACCAATCATACTGGGCCAGAGTGGCGGACTACGGCCTTAACCCCTTCTCATTGTGGGAGGATAATTGGTCAATGTGATGATAATCACGATTATTATCTTCAAAGAACGAAATATTTACTGGGTCTTAAGGTATCAGATAGAATTAGTACATAAGTCCAGTTATATTTGTAAACTACTAAACTAGATGGCGCCATAAAGATCCTGCATCACGCTAACGAAGTGTTCACAAAAATTTACCATACGTACAACACTTAAAGAAGAATGTCGGACTTCGGTCGCCGAGCACGATCACCCGCTCGGAGGAAGATCTTCCTATTGTTACGGTCAAGCGTGTCACCATAGCTCCCGTACATATTTATAACAACCAAAATTATCATCATCGTATATAAATAACATAATCATCATACAAATAACACGATGATCATAACAATCTTCATCATATGAACCCTTTTCCACAATGACAAGGGTTTTGGCCGTAGTCCACCACGCTAGTCCAGTGCAGATTGGTGGATTTCACACGCCTATAAGAACATTATGGAGCATTGTCAAGCATGCAGGTTTCCTAACGATGCTTTCGTTCACCGTTGAAGCAAGTGATCTATTAAATACTTATAACGTACATATGGGCCTCATAAGAAGGCTCAGAGTCACTCAGCGGGCGATGGAGAGAGCTATGCTCGGAGTATCTCTATGCGATCGAATCAGTAATGTGGAGATTCGTAGAAGAATCAGAGTTACCGACATAGCTCAACGAGTGTCGGGTACATTCGGAGAAAGGATGGACGTTGGGGTCCCAAGGTGCTGGAATGGCAGCTCCGAACTGGTAAGCGCAGCGTTGGTCGGCCCCCAACGAGGTGGACAGACGACATAAAACGCATCGCAGGTAGCCGCTGGATCCAAGCGGCACAGGACCGTGGAATTGGAACTCCCTACAAAAGACCTATGTCCAGCAGTGGACGTCTATCGGTTGATATGATGATGATGATGATGATGATGATGATGATGACGATGAACGTACATAACTTAGAATAGAGGTGCGTACTGGGATTTGAACTAGGCCCAAAGTTTTAAATTCTAGGCTATCACCGCTTCCAAAAATTTCGTCAGGATAAGAAAGTATGCAGGTGTTTTTATAATCTTTCCAGAATTTTTTTTTTATTAGGTCTATCAAAATCTGATAGAATTAGTACCTAAATTGATAAGTCCAGTTACGCATTGGTTTATGCCCATATCTTGCGTTCGATGGATCATATAATTATATAGATAACAAGTGGCTACCTGTGTACTACGCACAAAAGCGTTCGTAAGAATATTATTTACAAATGTAACTTTGTAGTATGTGGTATATTATTGAATGATGTGAATACATTTATATGATATACACTCATTTATGTACTAGTCAGTGACGTGCATACAGGTTATGCACTGGGTATGCAGATTATATAAAATGGAAAAATCTCCAATACGAGTTATAAAAAACTTACCCTTAAGTATTTATAACTCGTACTGGAGAATGTCTTCATTTTATATGATACGCATGCCTTGTGCGTACCCTCTATTTACGCCACTGTGACTAGTAGTTACTATTTTATACCATGTAATTACTTATTTTTAACGATTCCCGCTGAACGTTTAGGTCATTTTCTTCCGGCAGAGTTCACCAACGTGTCTGCCCTGCGTGCTGATTATGGAAAAAATCTCCCGTTGGTTTAATAGTCCATAGCAGTCCACTGCTGGCCTTTAGTCCGGCAGTGGACTGCTATAGACTATTAAAGATTCAGTACTCAGCGAGCTACGAAACTGAACTAACACTGTGGCATACAGATGAACGTCAGGTTGTTCAGAATCGAAACAATCAATCGCAGGTGTATTTTCATCTACCTAAATCGAAGGTGATTTCAGTGAGTGCATGCAATCTGCCACCTGCGAGTACACTTGCGTAAGTGATGCAAACTTCAGAGCTACGGGCGCAGCCAAGTCACTTGCACTAGTATTGATGCAAGCTGCACGCACACTACTTGCACCATCTTAGACCAATAGTTCAAGTTCCACAAACTTTCTGTGATACATCAAGAATGCTGTCATTTGTTGCCAACAACAGGCAACAAATGACAGCGCCGGCTTGGACGTGTGCTATGAAGTAATGAATTGCTACAATTTACGTGCAATCTATTGCTTCGATTTAAGTGCATTCGATTGCTGAGACGGATTTTCCGAGAATTAGACGGATGATGGGCCCTTTAGGGTCGACGATGTGAGTATCTATTATATATATTATAATAGCATCTTTTATAAAAGACAAATGCCCGTTTTCATTAACGAAAAACAAGGCAATACCTAATTGAGTAACACCCAATCTAACGAGATTCCTAGTCATACATTTATTTTTCACCAATCGATTTTCACTAGGCAACTCATATAACGTGATTCTTGCCACAAGTTGTTGTATTTTGTGTTTGTATTATCATATTTATTAAAAACTGAGTTTATATTTTTTCATCTTACAAAAGCAATTTCCCAGTTCCTCAAACATTACGCAGCGACGAATCGGTATCGTAACTTTAGATCGCGCTTACATCGTCGTTAGTCCATCTAAGAGTTGGTGCAACGTTTTTTATCTGTACGCATCGCCCAAATTATTAGGCATCCGATTTAAGCGTTTGCTAAGTTAAGTTAAAACTGGCATACCACCCACCCACTCCAAAACCAAAATAAAATTAATCGATCAGTCGTTAAAAATATCGTCACTGACAACAGAAATAGGTATAGCTAAATAGTTTTTAACATTCGCTGCTACAATTTATTTGAGATAGAATATACCTTGAACTATATTTGTAAAAAGATGAGCTTAATTAATTTAAATAAGTTAAAAAAAATTCAAATATTTTTTAATTTAGATAAATGCACTTTGAACATAATGTACACTCAAAGAGTGTACATTGTGTTCAAAGTTATGGGCTTCTTCTTAGACCAGGACGCGTTTGGAACCATCGTTGCTTTAGTTTTATATTTACGAATGGTTATGGTTATCGCCATCATCTCACTACCGTGAGAAGAGAATTTATATTCACTATGAGAAGTACTCATGTAATGTACACATCAAAAGTGTCCCCTATAGGCCTACTTGAATAAAGATATTTTATACTTTGACTTGGACTTTATATAAAATATTTCATTTTAAGATGCGTATAGAATTTAAAATTCTGTAGATATATTTGTAGTAATTGGATTCTCGTTCCCTTTAAATTTCCTCTCAGCTACCGCAAGCGTAATTTGTTTGTCAGTGTAAAAATATAACAGCGTTTATGCCGCACCAAATTAGGTTAGGTTCCATTAAGCCAGTTTCCTGTGGAAGCCTGATGCATTTACGGCGTCTGCAGAGCACTACGCCCAGTAAACTTGTGCTGGATACACAATTTATACCATTACTTCATAGTAGAAAGCAAACCTTTTTAAGATTCCACACTTAAAGGGTTTTCAATTAAAAATTCACTTGCTTAAACAGCTAAGGAACACATTGTGAGGATAACTGCCTAAGAGTTCTCCATAATGTTGTGGAGTCCACCAATCCGCACTGAACTAGCGTGGTGGGCTACAACCCTTCTCAATGTGGGAAAAGACCCGTGCCCTGTAGTGGGTCGGTAATGGGTTGATATGATGATAGTGATGACGACTAATTTCTACCCAAAGGGTAAAATGGGACTTATACTCCGCTGTAAATCCGTCTGTCTGTATGTTTGTCTGTCCGTCTGTCCGTCTGTCGCCAGGCTGTATCTCAAAAACCGTGATAAAAAGACTTACAGGATTACAGGAACGCAGGCGCTAGTTCGTGAATAAAAAGATCAACAAAAAAAAGTTATTTCGGCAGCTGGTTTTAATAACATTTACGGTCTCAATACTTGGAACAGAAATAACACACTTTCATTAACTGAATAAACTGACTGCTGACAGTAATAAACACTTGTTTAAATCAGTACGAATCTCTCTCAGCTCTCTCTCTCTCACACTGTAATTGAGTCTATCAACATTGGAAGCCATTTCCACTAGCGTGTCCATCGATCAACGATCGCCTTTGTGAGAGTTCATGACGAGCGATCGCTTTGCTAAATTGCCTATTGGATTTTGCTGGGCGGAGTTTGTGCATCGGAACTAAATACTGTTTTTGGATCTCTAAAGCAAAGTGGATTTGAATGGATCATATATCTGTCATTTTCTCTTCGTAGCACCCAATAGTTGCACTCGTAGTTTTTAATGCGGTTTTTAAGTTACATACTTATAGCTTTTGGACAAATATGATAACCTCAAAAGCGCTTTAAATTCAATATATATTTTTGTTCTCACCCTGCTTTCTGAGTCGTTGGCCGTGGGTACGATTACCACAACTGGCAAATCTTTTTGCGATAAACATGAATGTTTTTCAGTGTCTGGGTGTTTATATAAATAAAAAAAATTAATAAATATAAATAAATATACTACGACAATACACACATCGCCATCTAGTCCCAAAGTAAGCGTAGCTTGTGTTATGGGTACTAAGATAACTGATGAATAATTTTTATGAATAATATACAGAAATACTTATTATATATAGATAAACACCCAGACACTGAAAACATTCATATGTTCATCACACAAATATTATCCAGTTGTGGGAATCGAACCCACGGCCTTGGACTCAGAAAGCAGGGTCGCTGCTCACTGCGCCAATTGGCCGTCACCAATATGTAGGTATATTATAAATATTTATTTATATTATTCATAAAATATTTATCAGTCATTTTTGTACCAATAACACAAGCTATGCTTAATTTGGGGCTAGATGGCGATGTGTGCATTGTCTTAGTATTTATTATTTATTTATTTATTATAATTCACCTAGGTTTTCATCTTTGATTTTTCACATTTAAATTGTTATTTTTTTCTATTACACTATTTTCAGTGACAGTACTAAGTTAGGGAATTTACCACCTTTATAATATTATCACCTGTAACTTTTCCAAGATATGTGGGTTTTAAGTAATTAAAATATCACTCTCTTCAACGGTGAAGGAAAACATCGTGAGCAAACCTGCATGCCCGAGAGTTCTCGATAATGTTCTCAAAGGTGTGTGGAGTCCTACATTCCGCACTGGGCCAGCGTGGTGGACTACGGCCTTAACCCCTTCTCATTGTGGGAGGAGACCCGGGCCCGTTTAGTGGGTTGATTTGACGAGTATTTTTATAATAAATCTTTGGTAGTCCATTGTTTTTTTATGTGATGGACTACGGCCCTTCTCATACTGAGAGAGAACCCGTGCCCTATAGGGCGTCAGTAATGGTCATGGTTTTCATTGTCTGAATGTTTAAAAAAAAAATAGCTATTTATAAATATAGATAAATAAATATATCACGACAACACACATATCGCGATCTAGCTCAAAAGTATGCAAGAATTATTATAAGCGTAGCTTGTGTTATGGGTAGGTACTAAGATGACTGATGAATATTTTTATGAATAATATACATAAATACTTACAATTTACATATAAACACCCAGACACTGCAAAACAATTATGGAATCGATCCCACGGCCTTGGACTCAGAAAGCATGGTCGCTGCCGCTGCGCCAATCGGCTGTCAAACATTATTTTTTATGTATTCATAAAAAAATATTCATCAGTTTGCCTAATGCCCATAACACAAGATACTCTTACTTTGAGGCTTGATGGCAATGTGCATTTAAGACAGTTAACCGTATCGAAATGGATGACTGTACCTTTGCCTTTTCCTTCAGAGCAAAGAAAAAAAAAGGCCGCCGTTACAATATTGATTTATATTTATCAGTCTGCGTATCCGTATCTCCTCCTACTCCTCGGAAGATCAGCGCTACGCCATTGGTTGCTCCACAGGCGTAGTAAATGCAACTGTTGGCCATTTTGGGATCACACACGCGACTAAAAATGTGTATGCGGTTCACAAATAAACGCTTTTTTTTATTCCACTACAAGTTAGCCATTGACTGCAATCCCACCGGTGGTTTGTGGTGATGCAGTCTAAGATGGTAGCGGGCTAACCTGTTAGTGAGTATGGTAGTCATATCCCTAATAGGTTTCTACGCGTCATCATACCGGAACGGCAAACCTTTGTCGGTTGGGTGGTAACTAGCCACGGCCAAAGCCTCCCACAAGAACAGACCAGACAAGAAAAAAATCAGAAATTAAATTTCAAATTGACCCTGCCAGTAATCGAACCCGGAACCTCCTACTTAAACTCACAGCGCTCCCCGTTGCGTCAGGAAGGTCGTCAAACTTTTTCTTTCTTAACACGACCATTTTTCACTAAAAGACATTGATAGAACAATAAAATCGGTTGGTTGGAGCAATTAAGCAAAGCTGATTGTCCGGCGCAGGCCTGCACAAAGGGTTTCCTGCGGCCGGTAATGGCGGCCCCGCGCGAAACGACATTGAACGTCACTAACATGCAGCTGTGGACTTGTTACATGCGCGTACACAGAATTAAGAACGTACAGAACCCTCATTCAGCCATTATTGCATGCAGTGCATTGTGCCCAAGTCCAACAGTGAAAACGCCCCGCGCACGTCTCACTTCACACCCGTGGAATATTGCTAGCTCACAATTTTTTTCCCATTATACTATTTTATGGTAAACGTTTCGAACATTAGAGGTGACTAGCCGCCTGCTCGAGAAACACTATTAAAATGTAGTAGTTTTTTATGCTTCTATATCAAAAGCCACTCCAATTTAATAGTCTATCTTTATTTTTTTTATATTTTACAATTTTTGATGTTGTTTATGTTTTGTCATGATCTGTTTTGTGTGTTAAATAAAAAAAATAGTGTACACGTTACACTCTATATTAATCGTGTACACGGTTTCTGTATGTTCTTAAATCTGTGGCACTGTACACCGATACGTCAATTGAGGTCTAATTAAGTGGCACTTAAGCACAGCTGCTTTTTTACACAGCTTTTTTTTTAAAGTAAAGAACAGATTCTATATCATTTTTGCGCCAGTAGTTTTTAAAAAAAGTTTAAAGGATTAGTGATAAGAACTTATAAAGGTGTGTTAGCAAATCTGCCTTTGTATGTACATTTGGTTAAAGATAAAAAGTTATCTTCGTTCAGACTGGTCAAAATTATGCATAATCTGTGGTCGGTATAAGTTGGAGTAGAAATTCAAAATGACAGGAACCCAGATCAAAATGGAAGGTCATATAAAATTGTACAGACAGAAGTGTCAAGGCAAGATTGAAGAAGTTATCTCTTTGTAGTCCACAATCTATACCTATATATACACAGCAATAAGTAAAATTATTTATTAATCTTATAAAAAAGATATACTTACCCGTAATTATTGCTTTATTGTGCTAGAAAATCACTGTCAGTTTTAAAACTTATATACAGTCAAACCTGGGTAAGTGAGAACTGGATAAGTGAGAAAACTCTATAAGTGAGATTAATAGCCAGGACCCGTGATTTTATACACCCAAAACCTCTATTAGCGAGAAACAGAAACCTTTGTAAGAGAGAGTCGTTATTCCCTCACGGACCTCCGTAAGTGAGACTGCTACTTATCGACTGCTGTCGAGCAAGCAATTTTCGACAAAATTTATGAGTTAGAGAAAAAACATTCAAAATACAAAAACAGAAACCCAAACGAAATTCACGGATTTTTTTAATGTAAATAAGTTCTTAATAAAATAAAATTACATAGTGCATGAATATGTCTTGTTATTGCTATATATATATATATATATATATATATATATATATATAGAAAAGAATTCATGAAAACATTCGTTTCTTTGCAATATTCGCTGCGATTTTAAGTGCAAGGTCCCGGGTTTGCTGGTCAGGCGGTCGGGCTTTGTTCGTGGCTCGCTTAGAAACCGATTGGGAGTAAGCTTCAAAAGTTAGCCAAAGGCTAACTTGTAGCGAAATAAAATTAAGTATTTTTAATTTAAAAAAAAAACTGACTTTAACATACGCCCACGAAATAAAAGCGATAAAAATTTACTACTTTGGGTTAAATTATTGTTGATTTTTTTATAACAGCTCGACCGATTTCGATATTATTTAAATGGGACCACCTGAAAAGTATGCTCTTAAAAACAAAAAAAAGAATTTTTCAAATCGGTTCAGGCGTCTTTGAGTAATCGGGTAAAATGACATAAATAAAAAAGTTTCCGACAATTTGAGAACCTCCTTTTTGAAGTCTGATAAAAAATGCAAAAACAGACTTAATACAAAGAATTAACACAGAACGCATAGGTTTTGGTATACAAGGGTCGCGTGAAAGCAATCGGTTAGCAACTTGTTGGAAAAGTTATTCAATCGGGCAGCGTAGTCGGTACAGTGGCGCAAGTATATTATTCCAACTCTGAGCTCATAACCTATAGCTTGTCTCGTTCAAATATTTGCGCCGGACGGGCGCGGTGCGATGGCGGCGCGTTTGTTAGTATTGACAGAGTAAAATAAACGCTCGCGGATATCGCCCGGGCGGCCGGCAGCTCGGACAAACACGAAAATTTCTCATATCCGAAATCGATTTTGTTTATTTGGATTCGTTTAAGCTGCTTACAGTGTTAAGACTTTGCTGACTAATACTGTACGATGGGAATTACCTTATTTAAAGAGAACTTTTATTGAACTGTATCACAGCAAAAAAGTATTTTTTTGATTAAAAGGTTATAAAATTACTTCAATCGCGAATTTGCTGTAAATCTTTTGTCGTAATTACACATTTTGGAATAAAATAGAAAATAATAAAATAATAATTTAAATATTATGTTCAATTTAATCAGGCATCTTAAAATTGGAAAGAAGTGGAAATAGAAAAATGTACGAAGCGGCCATGTAACATATATTACTATAGCTTGCAACGTTTTGGAATTGTTTCGGGTCATATTAACTGAAAAATATGAAGCTGTCGTGTGACAGCTTCATATACACACACACAATAACGCGCACACATACACAAGCTTAAACGCGCACACACGCACACACAGACACACACGCACACAAACTTTGTTTGTTATTGCTTTATTTGATAATCCAATAGTATTAGTTAAAATTTCATCATTTTATACAGAAGAGTAGACTTCCTCGCACAGGTTATATCACTTATATAAACAAGGGATCAAAATTTTATAAAACCTTTTTATGAATAAATCATTTTTTTTAGTAATAGTTACAGACGTGTGTAAGCGGCCTTAATACTTTCGCCGTTTGAGTAAATATTTTATTACAGTCTTACGGGCTTTTCTTATTGACTGCTATTCGCAAACTTTCCACGGTTCACTTTATTTCAATTGAGATGAACTGGAAAGCAATCATTTTTTTAGTTGTTAAAAACTGATCTGCCTTAGTACCTACAAGATTTACTCGCTCGCAATCGAGGTGTCGTCTTCGAGTTTAAATATTTGTATTTTCAGATCAAAATGGACCTAATGTCACTCTTTTTAGAGTCGCTAATACTGTACTTCTGATTTTTGGTGTACAAACGTTCTGTCAAAAGCCCGCGCTGCAGTACTGCAGGCAAATTTGAGCTTTATGTCAATGCACGTAAGATCCGTTTACTCCGATGTTCATTTACTCTCTCTCACCGCTACTCAAATTTCATATGGATCTCGTGAGGAGTTTCGGTGACTGACAACGGAACTATTCAAAAAATTATAGAAAACCGACCGCTTCTATCGTTTAAATGCGTATTGCGTACACCACATAACAGCAGCTGTACTTTCGAAAGGGTTACGCAGACATATTTAGTTTATCAGGGTATATTTACTGTGACAGTTCGTTAAATATTTAAGTTTAAGTTAATTCCTCGTGTGGTATATTAGATATTTGTTTTATTTATATTTCTTACTGGCGTACCCACTCGCTTCGCCGGGCTAGATTTTGCTTTATTTTTGTAAAATAATAAACTTACATCATTAAATTTTATATTTTAAGTCTCATAATTTATTAAATCGTTTATTTCTCTCCGTATTCATTCTCTCCTATTCTCTTCTCGAGCGGGTGAAGATCATTATCTACACCCATGTACACCCAACAATAGAATATCATGATAGTAAATAAAAGCAGTATTTGACAGTTCAAAAATAGGAGTGCTCCGATCGTCACCAAACTTTACAGGATTACTCGCCAGGTCAATCCGGAGATTCCCTGAAAGTTTCATTGAAATCGGTCCAGCCGTTTCGGAGCCTATACGGAACATACCCACACACTTTCTCTTTTATATATATATAGAATTGATTGAAACTTGACGTCCGCGTCACATCAGTTTAACTTTGCCAATTATTCGTTTAATTATTCGTCAAGTAGCTGAGGTGAGTCGTAAAGTTTTTGCTTCGATCGGTTATTTAAAACGTTGGAAAAATTTCCTTCCAGTTAAAACGAAAATTTCTCTTGCACAATCTCTTCTTCTTCCGTTACTTGACTACGCTGACTCATGCTATCCTGATCTTACCGAAGAACTGCTGAACAAACTCGAGCGCCTACAAAATTTATGTATCCGGTTTGTTTTTGGACTGCGTAAATTTGACCACATTTCGGAGTACCGGGTTAGACTTAAATGGCTGCCGATCAGATTGCGTCGTGAACTTCATCTCCTCTCATTCTTGTACTCTATCCTAAATAATCCAGTTACACCCTCGTACCTTAAATACCGTTTTCGCTATATTTCTGATTCTGCCTCACATACTGACCTCCGATCTCGGCACGATAACCGCCTGGTACTCCCATTTTGCAAAACCAAGTTCTTCGGTAACTCTTCCACTTTTAAGGCTGTTGTTCTTTGGAATAATTTGCCTGCTGACATCCGTAAAAGTCAATCCCTTCCCATATTTAAATGTCGTCTTAAAGACTACTATCTGTCTTTGAGTGAAGTAATTTGAACAAATATCGTAATTAATGTGTTTTTTTTTGTATTTTTCTTTTTTCATTATTTAATTATGTATGTATTTATATATATATTTATTATATATGTATTTATATATTTATTTATATTATATGTATGTCTATTTATTGCCGAATATATATGTATATTATATGTAGTATAATTGCACTACCCCGCTCTCTTGCAGCTTTTCCTTCTGTCAGAGGTTGCCTGTAAGAGATTGCTTGCAGCAATAAGGCCGCCTTTGCATGCCTACAATTCTTGTTGTTGTTTATTCTATATTTTATGTATATTCTGATGTTTGTGTGCAATAAAGTATTTCTTCTTCTTCTTCTTAAGTTAGTTCCTTAAGTTTGCTGATTTATTTGCCACTGAACGCTAGGTGTTATTGTAGTATTTCCGGGTAGGGTGGTAACTAACCACGGCGATTTAGCGTTCCGGCCCGATGTCCTCTTTTGACTTAATAAAGATTCTTCTTCTATAAATTACGTTCTGATATACAAAATAAAAACAACCGAATCGATAACCTTTTTGAAGGAAGTCCTCCAGTGCACACTAAGCCTTAGGGGTTCAAAAAGAAGAAGCCACGATCGCAGGACGAATTAAATTATGCAAATACCCCAGAAAACGCCCATCTGGCGGTTTCACGGAAAATTAGACTTCGCAAAGAAATGACAGGCGGGAATTTTACATGCCCCTGGCTTTTGGTACCTTTGGCGGAACAATTTTTTGTTATGTGTTTAACTTACGACGTTAGATTAAAGACCCCGGCTTTTTCTTGTTATTTTTTTTTCTTTTTCAGCCCCGACGCAAACCAGGCAATAAAGTTTTGCAGCTGTTTATCTGTGACATCCTACACTCAAACTATATAGGATAGAAAGATTTTACTGTAGTTTTAAGCCAAATGCGTTGGAGATTCACAATGGCAGTAAGCTGTTTGATAAGGCGCAGGAATCTTATATGCTTTTATTTTACATACATTTGACGGTCAGTCAGTCAGAGAGAACGGAAGGAATTTCTACCGAGAAGAGCGGGCAAGAAACTCAGCAGATTGCTCTTTTTCAACTTCATTTAACAGTTTATAATCTCCAGAATTTTCTGAGAGTGGGGCCGCTTCCAAGCAGCCTTGTCGTTAAACTTTCTGTATTTTTGTAGTGTGCGCAATAAAGGTGCATTGGTGTAAATAAGTTAAATTTTATTTTTAAAGTCATACAGAATTGAAAATTTAAATAAATTGATTACATATATAAATCAGTTAAATAGCTGGCAGATGAAAAGCAGACCTTATTATGAGTCTGATTTGAGGAATAACTTTTCGAAAGAGTCAGGAACGGATATTATGCAGATGTTCAGGGAGGCAGACTGACTTTACAATTCTAAAGGGATTGATTTATCGATAATCATCAATTGTTGTGTGCCACAGCCCTATTTCTTGTCCATAACGTCATGACTCCTCTCCGGCTCGTAACCACTACTACAATATTATTTTTCTCCTCACTCACAGCCCGCATTTCGGAGCAACGTGATTTCTTCTGTTAACACTATTATTGTGAAATAGTAGTATGAAGATTATTATTTACTACTAGCGGACCCGCGCGACTTCGTCCGCAGGTGAGTCGACTTTAAAAAATTGTCATATGTTGTCGCACACTGTTTTATAGAACTTTAAAGCCACAACAATTCCGACAATTCCGATATAGGTACTTACTACATATTTCTGTCAGATCTACTACATATTTATCAGAGCATCATAAAATTTAGACAATACATGCTTTGTAGTACACACTGTCAAATAAAAAAAGAAATATTAAAATCGGTGCAAATTTAACGGAGATATGAAGTAAAATTTATAAAAAATTTCATCCTATTTCCCGGAGGAAGCTTATTGTTTATCGGGATAAAAAGTATCCTATATGTTGACCTGGGATATCAGCTACCGCTATACCAAATACTATTTAAATCCGTTCAGTGGTTTTCACGTGATGCCCGGACAGACAGACAGACAGACAGACAAAAATTAAATAAATATCTGTTTTGGACTCAGTATCGTTTATAAAGCATCCCCCGGTCAAAATTTTCAAAATATATTAAATGTACAGAAATTCTCCAGTTACAGTTTTATTATAAGTATAGATAACCGGTAAACGGTTGCAGATTAATGAACTGTATACCTTGTAGTTAAATAAGTTTAGCACTACAAAAATGTGCCTGATTTTCATGTGTCAAGGAAACAATTCATTTTATTGTGTCAAGCGTTATTTTTGGTTGTTGCTGGTAACAGTGGCGTACACAGGGCTATGCACAAGGTATGCACTAAGTGGGCATATTATATTTAAAAAAAAAATCTCCAGTACCGGTTGTAAAAAACATAAGGATAGGCATTGTAAGAGGTAAAAAAAGCCTACCCTAAAGTTTTTATAACTTGTACTGGAGATTTTCTTCATTTTATATCATCTGCATACCCTGTGCATACCCTCTATGCACACCACGGCTGATGATGACTGTATAATTAAACTATTATATTGAAATATGAGATGTATTGCCTGTGGTGATGGTAAAAACCATGCAAGGCAGATCAGAATACAGATAAAACCCCTCCTCTTCCGAAGGTGGTCATCGAGGTGACTTGCGGAATGCAATGAAAAAAGCAGCAGCGTCCTCTGTATTCTGCTCTGTGATCTACTGTGAACCAACCCGTCTGCTAAACCAGAGACCTTTAGTCCAGCAGTGGACTTTTATAAGCAGTGGCGTCCATAGAGGGTATGCAGATGATATAAAATGAAAAAAATCTCCAGTACGAGTTATAAATACTTAAGGGTAGGTTTTTTATAACTCTTTCAGTTCCTATACTTAAGCTTTTTATAACTCGTACTGGAAATTTTCTTCATTTTATATTATCTGCATACCTGTGCATACCCTAAGCACGCCACTGGTTACCCGCTAGGTTTTAATAATGGTGATGAAGTTTTCCATCGACAGTACTCAATTGGCATACGTCAAAAATGCAAAAGTGTACCCGATCTTGACGCAGTGCTGGAACAATGCATCATATTATCGTATTCTTGCAAGTGTTATTTCTGGTTTAAGATGGTGACTATATAATTCAAAAAAGTAGTTGGAGCGCGAGATTTTTTTGGAGCATCTTTCATAAGCTCGTTTTTATCGATAGCCGTAAATTTTTGTGAGACACACCCCTGTTCCCCGTCCATAAAGTCGTTGCACGCCTGACTCCGTGCCGGCACATACAAACGACGTAATTATATTTTTCTTCTCACTCTCTCCCCGCAATCCGGAGCAACTTGCTGTCTGCTGCGAACATTGTTATTGTGTTATGGTGTCATGAAGAATATTGTTTACTCTGGCCGGTAAACGGTTTCAAAAAAAAAACTTTTCTAGAACATAAGAACAATTTCATTCATAAAATGCTCTGGTTTATTTTGTTATAATAAAGCTGAAAAGTTTGTTTTTGTTTCTTTGACCACTCTGGAACTACATCTCCGTAAAATCGGATATGAAAAATCTTTTTTGCATTTGTTAAACTTATTTGTGAAGAAGCGGTGATAGCTCAGTGGATATGACTTGGACTCCACTTTTGGGGGACCGAGTTCGAATCCAAAAACTTTTCTAAGTTATGTGCCTTTTTAAGCAATTATAATATCACTGGCTTCAACGGTGAAGGAAAACATCGGAACCTGCATGCCTGAGTTCTCCATAATGTTCTCATAGGTGTGTTGAATCCACCAATCCGCACTGGGCAAGCGTGGTGGAGTACGGCTTTAACCCATTCTCATTTTGGGAGGAGACCCGTGCCCTGTAGTAGGCCGGTATTGGTTTGATATGAAAAAGATGATTGTAATGTTCTTTAAAAAGCTACATAATACCTATTATGTTATCTGAAGATGTACGCGGAAAAGTCAAAAAGATTAGTTACCTGGCACTATCTATGGGAAGCCATGACGGTTGCTCGCAGCGCATGAGCGACGTGCGGTTGCACCACTTCACATGCTTCGCTGCACCACCTGGAAGATAACACATGTAAGACAATTTTCGACACAGGTCGGAAACGAACCGCGCACTGAGCAACCGTTATTAAGTGGAGTGCGAACTGTGAGATTTTCTACCTACGTAGGTATATATATTCGATATCGTGGAGATTGACTACGACCTATATGGCATCGAAAGAGCGACAACTAGTGACAATATTCGGTAGAAAATTTCACACTAGGCTACACTCACTCAGGTGTAGATGCCGCGTCACGAAACTTGCTAACGAGCTAACTTGCTAAAAGATACATCGCGTCACAACAATTTTCGTATGGTAATATACAACGTGTAACAGAATTACGAAATAATATTGAAGGATGCTTAAGTATATTTCATTAAAAAGAAGCATATTTATTTTTTCATACAAAAGAATTTAAAACATTCTAAGTGTTTACTTATGACAACCCTATTGAAGATAAAAGACCGACACGCTCAAGGTAGCAACGCTACGCGAAGCGTAATAATAAAGTGGCAGGAGTCACGTGATTGTAATTTTGCATGTGATGTTAGGGCTGTATCTGATTTCTTTCAGTAAAAACTATGGCATTGGTTAGTAAAAACTATTAGTGTTTCGGTTTCACAGAGACAGTACATAATGTACCTCTAAAGCCTATGAAGTATTATTGCGGATTTAATTTACACGTTGTATAGTACCACTAACTATATATGTACGTCACTGCAAACTTAGTTGAGGCACATAGTATTCCTGCTTGAAAAATATGTTTTATTTTTAGTTGGTATCATCATCATCATATCAACCCATTACTCGCCCACTACAGGGCACGGGTCTTCTCCCACAATGAGAAGGGGTTAAGGGCTTAAGGCCGTAGCCCAACACGCTGGCCCAGTGCGGGTTGGTGGCCTCAACACACATTTTGATAACTTTATGGAGAACTATCAGGCATTCAGGTTTCCTCACGATGTTTTCCTTCACCGTTGAAGCTAGTGATATTTTAATTGCTTAAAACGCAAATAACTTACAAATGTTAGAGGTGCGTGCTGGGATTCGAACTCGGCCCTCCGAAAGTGAAGTCGAAGCCCCGCCCACTGGGTAATCACCGCTTAGTTGGTATAATAGCATTTATTTCAAACGTCGGTTCGGAAAAAATCTGTTTTCTTTCGTAACCTTGTCCAAATTTCATCCTTCTACAAACCGAGAAGTACTTGTATGTGTTGATGATAACCACTAGTCAGTGTCAGTATCGTTTCTTATTTCAGGAGTTTTACCCAGGCAGACAAACGGACGCAGTGATATAAAGACAGAATTACGGCTAGTAACGCTTCGCTTGTTTAACTAATTAAAAGTGTCGCCATAATTTTAATTATTATAGTTACTTCTTTATACGAAAATAAGCCTTTATAAGAAGACGAGTGAAACGAACCACTGCAGTCGACGGTCAACGCAGCCTCAGCCTTTTTAAAATAAACAAAACGAGCCAACTGAAAAATGGGATTTTAGCTTAATTAAAATGCTTTGAAAATAATCTTTGGTTAAAATGTTTTATTTAAAACCGACCAAAACCTTGAAAGCTCTTGTGTGAAAAGTAAATACCATTTTCGAAACGCTATTTCTGTTATAAAAGACACAAGTAATCTAAATTAAAACATATAAAACCGGCTTTTTTAAATATTATGCTACTAGCTGTTGTTTCTGACTTCATCTCGGATTTCGGAATGAAAATTCCCGTGAGTACCGTTTTATTTCCGAGATAAAAAGTATCCTGTCTCAATCAATTAGAAATGATTAAGCTGCGAAGAACTACAGAACAAAGCGAATTTTCTTTATCTTGCGGGAACGTGTCCCGATTGCTCTTCCGGGATAAAAAGTACAATGCAATTGTGAAGAGACTTTACAATGAATAATAATTGTTAAGTCATTGTAAAGTTAACATCTCCTGAGGAAGGGTGCTTAGCACATCGCCAAAGATCTGTTTGGAGCGGAGTACAAAGAGTGACGTAATTATAAATTACACTAAAGCAAAATAAGCTTAATTTCCATTATGGAATTCCGCAAAGTAACGCATCTATCCAATATTCCTTAGTCCATATCCTAAAGCAAGCAATACACATATCGCCATCTAGCCCCAAAGTAAGCGTAGCTTGTGTCATGGGTACTAAGATAGCTGATGAATATTTTTATGAATATAATAAGCTCCACATAAATACTTATAATACACAGATAAACACCCAGACACCGAAAAAAATTCATGTTCACAAACATTTTTCCAGTTGTGTGAATCAAACCCACGGCCTTAGATGCAGTAACCAGGGTCGTTGCCCACTGAGCCAACCGGCTGTAAAATTTACACTATTAGTCTAAAAAACATCGAAATTAATTAACATAAAAATAAACTTACCAATTTAAGTTTGAAAAGTTTTTGTGTATCTTTTGTGCGTTACGACAACATAATTTTATGTTAATGAATGCCAGTGATATTTTAATGCCAGAGATTTTTCCATAATTCTCTCAAAGTTACGTGAAGTCTACCTATCTGCACTTGGACAGTGTGGACTACGACCTAAACCCTTATAATTCTGAAAGAAGACGTTCATGGCTAGCAAAGGCAGGGGACAAAAATTAAATTCCCCGATTATATCCCCTGATAAAGGATAAACGTAACGTGTCCACTTTCCAAAGCACGGCATCAGTGAATAGGTATAGGTTTACCCCCGTTTATTATTTCCACTTGAGCGAAAATGTTCAAAGAGTTAAATAAAATAAATATACTACGATATTACACACATCGCAATCTAGCCCCAAAATAAGCGATGCTTGTTCTATTTTTATGAATAATATACATAAATACTTATAAACAATCAGACACAAAAAAACATGACATAACATGGGTATCGAAATCACAGCCTTGGACTCAGAAAGCAGGGTCGCTGCTCACTGCGCCAATCGGTCGTCTATCTTATACTAATATATAAAGCTGAAAAGTTTGTTTGTTCGTTTACTTGAACGCGATGATCTCAGGAACTAATGGTCCGATTTGAAAAATTCTTATAGTGTTGGATAGCCCATTCATCGAGAAAGGCTATAGGCCATATCATCAAGCTAAGATTAAAAGGAGCATGGCACCACTTAAGAATGTTTCAAAATCGGTGTTTTTCCTTTTGAAAGCTTCCGCTGCGTGCGATGCGTGAACGGTTACAGTTTCGATAAAAGCATGTATGACAAAGTAGTTCCCCTTAAATGTTCTAAAAAAAAGTCCACAACAGCATAAGTCTATCTATCTTTTAAGGTTGATTTATACGCTATGAATTCGCGAGGGACCGCTAGTTGATAAAGCTATGGGAGAAGATAAATTTGTATCCTTTCCCCGTAGATAAAAATGTCTCCTGCTCGTGATATAAGATAAAAGCTATTGCTTATCGAGCATGTATCTTATCCAGCTTCAAATTCGAAACGCGTAGGTACCTCATTCTCTTTTGCTGTAATAGGTCCCAAGGTTCACGGAAAGAATTTAACAGGCCTTGCGTATTCGGAGCGCCAAGGGAATATCCGTGGGACGGATTCAAACGAGTCGCGAGTCTAGTTTGACTATGAAACATGAATGATGTTGAAATAGCGAGCACGGTTATGCTATCACTCATATATATGCAATATTATAGTGTGTTTGATATACCAGTGTAAGGTATTAAGGTATTTCCAGACTTTATTGTGTAGGATAATGCGTTTTCGTAATCAAAGACTGACGTGCATTATATCATGGTGATAGTGTTTCCTTATTCTAATGTAACAAAAAGTAATAAAAGTAAAAGTATATAACATTCAAATTTTTTTTTTTAATTGCCTACTTTATAATCACTTTTGAAACGTCAAGTCATGATTAAATTTTTCATTTAAGTCTCATAATATATTAAATCAATTACTTCTCTCCGTATTCATTCTCTTCTATTCTCTTCTATTCTCTTCTCGAGTGGGTGCAGATAATTATCTACACCCATGTACACCCAACAATAGAATATCATCATAATAAATAAAAGCTGTATTTGACAGTTTGACAGTTCAAAAATAGGAGTGCTCCGATCGTCACCAAACTTTACAGGATTACTCGCCAGGTCAATCCGGAGATTCCCTGAAAGTTTCATTGAAATCGGTCCAGTCGTTTCGGAGCCTATACGGAACATACCCACACACTTTCTCTTTTATTATATAGATAGATCACTTTTAGTGATAAGGCCGCCTTTGCACCCTAGCACTAAGTACTATTACTGTTTTCCTTGTATTTTCCTTTTTTTGTTGTGTTGCAATAAAGTTTTTCTATTCTATTCTATAGATAGATACTCGTAGATCAGAAATTACGTTACCTATACGACTTACGAGGTTCTGTTATCTTCCAGATACATATCAACAAACCGTCTTTGACCAATATACTTACAAACAAAGCCCAGTTTACTAAACTACTATAGTTTGGACTGCGTCCACTTATATATACAAGTACATTCAGCCGAGTTTACCGGCGGGCGCTCCGCATTCAATCAACTAAGTGATTCGATCAGATTGGAGCCACTTAAATAACAAAGAATAGCACAGCGTTTAAGATTTCCAGTAAACACAAAGGCTGTGATTTCACTTTATACCTATATTTTTTCGACGGCCGATTGGCGCAGTGGGCAGCGACCCATTCTTTTCCTTTCCCTTAACCCAGAAAGCGTTCTGGGTTTAAGGCCATGGGTTCGATTCCTACAACTGGAAAATGTTTGTGTGATGAACATTAATGTTTTTCAGTGTCTGGGTGTTTGTAATATGTATATTTTAAGTATTTACATAAATACTATACTATCTTAATATATATAAATCTCCTGTCACGATGTTTGTCCGCGATGGACTCCTAAACTACTTAACCGATTTTGAATTAAATGGGCACACCGTGAGCAGTCTGGTCCAACTTAAGAGATAGGATAGCTTAGATCTTTAATTATAGTCGCAATTTTATTTTATTGCAAATTATTTGTCTATAATTAATTGACAGTCACATGTTATATATATATAGATACTACTATAATCATTTAAGGCTTAGCCATACTGAATACTTTAAAAACAATATCAAACGCAGACGATGTCGCGGGCAACAGCTAGTTATTTATAAAATATTCATCAGTCATCTTAGTACCCATAACACAAGCTACGCTTAATTTGGGGCTATATGACGATGTGTGTATTGTCGTAGTATATTTATTTATTTATTTATTTTATGTAACGTAAAGTAGTGTCATTTAAAACTTATAGTATTAAAATATGATATTCTACTCAAAACATAAAATTATGTTGTCGTAACGCACAAAAGATACAAAAAAACTTTTCTAACTTAAATTGGTTAGTTTATTTTTATGTGAATTAATTTCGATGTTTTTTACACTTAATATAGTGTAAATTTTACAGCCGGTTGGCGCAGTGGCCAACGACCCTGGTTACTGCATCTAAGGCCGTGGGTTTGATTCACATAACTGGAAAAATGTTTGTGAACATGAATTTTTTTCAGTGTCTGGGTGTTTATCTGTGTATTATAAGTATTTATGTGGAGCTTATTATATTCATAAAAATATTCATCAGCTATCTTAGTACCCATAACACAAGCTACGCTTACTTTAGGGCTAGATGGCGATATGTGTATTGTCGTAGTATATTTATATTTATTTATTTATTTAAAGGCGAAAGTTTTTGTGTTAGTGCGTATGTTTGAGTTTAGGTATAATTTGAGTTGTTGAATTTGGAATTTTTAGAAAACCTCCCCAAACTCTTTTTTAAATATATATATATATATATATATATATATATATATATATATATATATATATATATATATATATATATAATGCCAAGTTTGTTTAATTGCTTAAAATTGCGAGAGAGTTGAGATAAAAATCCCGCGTTATTTCGCTCCCCGGGTAGGTCTAAACACTGCATCATTGTGGTGACCGCAAATACCTAGTGTATATCTTTGCTATTTCATATCGCTGGCAATATAAGACATCAAATAAATGTGCATCTAAAAACTTCATGAAAATATGGTTTTATACTAGCTTTTTTTACCCGAACCTTCGTCCGCAGTATTTTGGTTTTAAAAACCCCGCGAGAACCGTCCGTATTCCGGAAAAAAATGCGACAGGCGTAGTAGTATTTTGGACAAAGAAATATGGCGCCAAGGACGCAAGGAAAATATTGCCAAAATTGCTTTAGTTGCTGAGCCGTATGAGGTAAAATAGGGGTTTTGAAAACCCCTCGGAAATATTTTTCTGTCGCTTTTATAGATAAAAAGTATTCTACATCGATCTCTCGGATGCAAACTATGTGTACCAAAATTCATCAATCCATTTTTTCGCAGCAATGGATCGACGTGGTTTTGACGACCTCACCGGCGGTAAGCGCTGTGAATTTAATAAGCTGGAGGTCCCGTTTTCGATTACCGGCAGGGACAATTTTGGCAATTATAATTTCTGAATTTTCATTGGTCTGGTCTGGGTGGAGACTTTGGCTGTGTACCACCGTACCGACAAAGATAGACCGCTAAACGATTTAGTTTTCCGGTGCGATTTCGCGTAGTAACTGATTAGGGTACATTAGTATAAGTACCATACTCCCTAACAGGTTAGCCCGCTACCAACAGGTGAGATTGCAGTCAAGGGCTAACTTGTAGAGAGATAAAGAAAAGACCGAGAGTGGTGTGCGGCACTTTATTACACCGTAAAACGAACCCACGTGAACGTAGTTAGTTAGGTGCTAGTTTAGTTTATTTCACGATCATCCCTGACCGCGCCGCATCCAATCAGCTAAGTGAGGTAGATTGAGGGTACTTATATGTGTTTGTTATATAGCCACGGTTAAAATAAAAAGGGGCAATTTGGTTTAAGCTAAGAGTATTACTAGTATATGTAACACCGTGGTGTGGTCACTGAGATGCTAACTGAAAATTTAGATTTATAGATAAATTCTTTATTGGGATAAAAATAATTAATATTGGAAACCGTAATTCAACATAAATAAAAATGCGCAAAGGCGGTCTTATCGCTTTAAGCGAACTATTCCAAAAAACCCTTAATGAAAGTAGAAAATACATGATTATGGAAACGGGATAGAGTAACATTTATCGTTTCATTTTTATTGTATGACATAAAATATGTCATACAATTAAATACAACTGCATATAACAAAAATACGTATAAGGCACACACAAATATAAATACATACATAATTACAAACAAAGTTTATATTATTTTAATTACAGATGGTTAATTTGAGCATTGATAGCCTAGTTGTTAGGACATTGGCTACACTTTCAGGGGGCTGAAACCTAGCTCGCACTTATAACTTTTCTGAGTTATGTGCGTTTATTAAAATGTCACTTGTTACAGCGGCGGAGGAAGTCATCGTAACGCAACCGGCATGCCTGAGAGTTCTCTGTAATGTTCTCAAAGGTAAGAAAAATAAAAAAGGTATGTGATGTCTTCAAATCCTGGTTGGCGATAAGGCCGCCTATTGTACGTGCCTTATAAACGTTAGTAATTTCCTAGACTTGGCTCATACTGTACATTCCTTTTGTAAAAAACATATCGAATGATCTGGAAGATTTAGAATTATGCCTGGAAGAGATTGCTGGTTAGCGATAAGGCCGCCCATTGTACGTGCCTTATATTTGTCAATTTGTAATCTTGTTTAACAGTTTTGTTATGTTTTAGTGTAGGTACAATAAAGTACACGTTCATTTCATTTCATTATACCTAGTATTTTTATTTTACGTTGTCTCATTATTGTAATTATTGTAAAACAATAGCCTGCATACTGCAAACCGTTTAAGCGGTTTCATTAAAGTTAGTTTCACTTGAAAGTATGGTTTTCATTCAAGTTAAACACTTAAAAGTAGGGTTCTAAATGATTATATAATGTCATGTCTATTTAATTTCATTTTCAATTTGTTTCTTTGGCACAAGTATTAAAATAAATTTGATTTTACAATGTACCGTATAAAAACCAAGCTTGGGCGCTACAATTTTTATAAATTGAATAATTACATGAATTTCTAAGACATAAGTAGGACAAAGTATAGTAGTATTTCCACAAAAAAAAAGTGTGTGCGTGTAACCTTTACGCGCGATTGAAGTAAAACTTTTATTATTATTTATTGATGAAAGAGTCAAATGTTCCTGGGACTCCGCCATTTCATTTAATATTCACTATTTCATTTTATATTATAAATTCAAATAAATAATTTAGTTATTACAAAAGTAATAAATATACAAAGTATATTTAGAGATTTTCAAAAAACTTTGCAATATAAAATTATTTTTTGAAAACTTTTGAATTTTTATTCACTTTGCTATTCACAATTGATCCGTAAAAAATATTGGAATTAAATAATCCTAATTGATTACGACATTTGCCACTAGCTGGCGTATAAGTCAAGAAGCGTAGAGTATACGACATATACTTTCGACCAATCCAAATTATCATTTATAAATAGCGGAAACTACACAGACGTCTGACGTAAGCTTACTTCCGTCAGAAAAAAATGTGAGTTACTCCCTAGCCGCGCCTAAAGTAGTTTTACTTTAAAACCTGCAAACTGTTTGTGCGGATATAACATACATCTTTACCGCGACGGTTAATTAAAAGTCTCTACATAGCTGCAAGTTTCCCGATTTGCGGTTTTAATTCCGGGCCTCTGGTCACCTATTCAGATGTATAAAAAGAACCCTCGAGTGAAGTCAAGCTAAACATAGGTCGGCCACAATAGGCGTCGAGAGTCAACGTGAAAATAGAAACATGTGTTAGTAAATACTAGAGAGAAAAAAGTGTGTTAAGATTTTTCTCTCGGAAGTTTTACTTAACTTTTGATTTAAATGATCTTATACAGCCAGTTATACTGGCTACGGCCACATGACCTACCTGGCTCAGCGATAAGTGGTTTTTAGTGTGAGGTTCCGGGTTCAATCCCCGAAAGGTGCAATTTTGGAAGTATAATTTCTGAATTTCCTCTGGGCTATTCTGGTGGGGGGCCACCCTACCAACAAGGTCGTGCTGCTAACCAATTATAAAGCTTAGATCGGTTTCTAAGCGACGAGTTGTATACATTCACTATAACAGTCATACAGGTTAGTCCATTACCATCATCACGAACCAGAAGGTGTGAATGCAGTCTAGGGCTAACTCGTAGTGAAATAAAAAAAAATACAAAAACACAACGTGGCACCACACAGTGGACTCTTCTTTTATAAGATTTTGGCAACCAAGATTTCATTTTATAGGATTACCTTTTCCTGAAAATGAATAGGAAATTGCGTTAGTGATTTTCCTTTTATCTTCGGTCGGTAACGTTCAGAGTACTGAAATTGCAGTGCCATATAAATTTAAAAAAAACTGATCGACGCGCGACGTTTCAGATGGCGCGATGAGTTTAGGTTATGGAACCTTCTTTAATCAATAAATGAAAAAAACTACTATTTTATCTAACAAGTATATATCTAACTATTAAAAAAATATCTAGTCAATATTTACCAAAACTTGTCTTTCAGATTGGCTTTTTACTTTCATTCTTACTCCCAGAAACCACATTTGTAATAAATACAAACATAAACTACACATTTTATAACTACTTAATCAAATAGATCGGCTTACTACCAACATAATAATAAAAAAAATATATATATATATACTACGACAATACACACATAGCCATCTAGCCCCAAAGTATCTTGTAATATGGGTACTAAGATGACTGATGAATACTTTTTCACGAATAGGTAATATAAATAAATACTAATAATATACATATGAACCAACATTTTCCAGTTGTGGGAATCAAACCCACGGCCTTGGACTCAGAAAGCAGGGTCGCTGCCCATTGCGCCAATCGGCCGTCGTAATAAAATGAGTTTACAAAAAAAAACGCCCAAAAAAGTTATTTCTAGCACAAATTATTTGGAGAACTGCTCGAAAGTTGCTTCCGTCATAAAAAGGAAGTTTGCGGGAAAAGTGGAAAAGCAAACAAAACTGCGAGCTTAGTTTCCCCACCGAGGGCACTCGGCGACGTTGCTCGGACGAAATGCACTCCAGCTTCTACGAAATACACGGGGTGCTATAACGAAAGGAACGGTAATTGCTTAATGGTACGAGTATCTCGACTCGTTCAAAACTTATTTCTTAATTTTATTGAGCTACAGCTTCTCTATAAATATATATTTTTTTATTGTAATAATTGACGCAAAACGCAGATGGCCAACATGATTTGAAGTGGAAAACCTACAAACCTATATATTAGATAATATATAATAGATTTGGAAGGGCAAGCAAGAAACACCTCCCACAAAATGCCGTCCGTGTCGATATTATTCTCCGTCCTCTCAACTAACTCTATGCCAATTAAAAAAAAAGCAATTTGATTGAATGCTTAGTTAAACCGTAAAGGAAGGATAAACAATCAAAATGAAGACAATTTCGCATTTGTAATATTAGTTCAGTTTTGACGCTGAATATTGCAATTTAAAGCCGTATGTTTAGTATATATTTGCGCATGCCGAATGCCTCAATTCCAAACATCGTGCTGAGTTGCATAGTTTTTAGACGCGCGAGATTTTTTATTCTAAGCCGTTCTCAAAAGTGCTCCTCGTACATAAACGGTATAAATATTCTAGCAGGAGTTCGTTAGAAATATTTATTTATTCATTGTTATTAGGTACACAAGACAGGTAATAACTAAAGTTAGATCTAAATATAAGTAATAACAAGTTTTGTTCTAAGCTAATAGAATTAAATTAAACAAACATTGAAAACAAATTACTAAATAATCTTATATATATATTTCTTATGTGCGTGTGTATGTCACTGAACTCCTCCTAGACGGCTGGACCGATTTGAATGAATTTTTTTATATACGTTTGGGTGGCACCCTGGATGGTTTAGATTCACAAATTAGCCCGACAGATGGCGCTGGGATCCGCTAGTTAATATAGAAATACTAAAATGTTCAGTATTTTGGCGGTTTGACAGCCAAACATTAGAATGTCTTTTTCAAAATTATAGAAGCACAATAAAGTACCTACTGGATCGAATGTAACTGTATGGTATTATACAAAAATGACTTTCGACTTTTACATTACCTCGGCGCATATGCTTTTTCACACACATTTCTTTATCACACTAGCTGTTGTCGGCTAGTGTACTTTTTTAATCCAGCTAGACTAGTTTATTTTCCCGAAATAAAAATTATTCGATGCCCGTCTTCAGAGTGCATAGTGTGAGATTTTCAACCTACATTGACCTATTCGACCGCGTTGTATTAATATATATTGCTTTTACATCATGGCGAGAGAAGCGTTGTTTTTGGAAAAAAATCGTTTTAAACATGTCACAAGTTGAAAAATGATAATTAGGGAATAAAAGTTTCTTATTATAAAACATAAGCTAATATAAATTGCAGGTTTTTTTACGACGAAATAATGTATTTACTCATTCAACTGGGCACACAGTTGTTGTTCCAAAATAATAAATCTTTTCGATAATTTTATTGAGTGCAAGTTATATACGAATGGAGAGAAACACATAGACTGGAGAGGAATACAAAAGTCGGCCTTATCGCTTAGAAGCGATCTCTGCCAGGCAACCTTACGATTTGGACAGTAAGTTAAGTAGGTAAATCAAGAATAGCCCATTATATTCGCCACATTAAGAAAATGGGTAGTAGCATAAAATACATTAGGATACTTTTTTACACTTCCAGCAACTCTAGTCATTATAATTTGCCCAAAGCTATTCTTTCAAAAGATAAAAGTGTCTTTATCGCGAGTAAATGAAGATAAAATTTACTGTTACATAAGACTTCGTTTGGCTCAAGTTCGCGACCTTGTACCTCGGAAGGTGAAGGATTTCGCTATTTTCATATATCACCACAGCACCGCTATCAAGGACGACGCGCCCTTTTTACCCGACCGCACGGATAAAATGATTTTAAGAGAATGTTTATTTGGTTTGTGCATATGTATATTAGTTTAACGTAACCCTCGTCATATCTCACACGACATTTCCTCTAACTTGTCCTTGTTGTAAATAAAAAGGGATTTTCTTTATGTAAGTTTGTTTTTATTATTATCTTACAAAAAAAAAAACGTAAGTAAATAACTATTAGTTATTCTATGGTTTTGTCGCGTCATCATAGACTGTATAATTCATGATTATCTCATAATGGCGGTGTTCTAACATGTGTAGACTGTTAAAATATATATAATCTGTATATTTCAGAGTTAGTATCTTTTTCAAAATCATTGACCTAGACTATCGTGTTAAAGTATCCCACGGGAACAAAGGTACAGGACAGCTTATAGTACGTGTGTGTCGAAGTGTGTGCGTGTGTGGTTAAACTTGTGTCAAATGGTTTAAATAAAACACATATATGGCAGGCTATGACAAATGTGGATTTAAAACCACTTTAAGACACATATTTGATAGACAACGACTAGCATAGATTGAAAACCACTTTAAAACTCATACTCGTATATTTATCAGGCTATGTCCATTTTGGGCATAGAACCACTTTGAAACACATAATATATCACGACAACCCACTACTTTTTACACGATGAAAGAGGTCGCATGTCTTATCTGTATATTAGGTTTACAAGATTATACTGCGTCTATTAAACCGTCCCTATAATTTATTTTACTACCACTAAAAAGATAGGTAAAGAAGATAAGTCCAACTCAAATACCAAGACCGTACGAACAAAAGGGCGCAGTGTCCTTGGGAAACGTGGTGATATATGAAAACAGCTAAGTCCTTCACCTTTCTTATACGTATTTACTGAGCAATAAAATTGTTTAAAAAATAAAATAAAATAAATATACTACGACAAGACATCGCCATCTAGCCACAAAGTAAGCGTAGCTTTTGTTATGGTTACTAAGATAGCTGATGAATATTTTTATGAATAAAATACACATAAATATTTATACTATATACAGATAAACACCCAGACACTGAAAGATATCCATGTTCATCACACAACCATTTTCCAGTTGTGGGAATCGAACCCACGGCCTTGGACTCAGAAAGCAGGATCGGTTTTCGGATCGGAGCAGCCAACCGGCTGCGAAAAAAAAATATAATTTCATAAAACCGGCCAAGTTAAAGCACGAAGAGTTCCTTACCACTATAAAAACCTCCAATTTGTTTTGTTATAGTCCCTTGGTTATTTTTTTATTCTGTTTTGAGTTTTTTTTTTTTTAAAAGCGACAACTGAAATTTTTTGACATGCTGCCCGGTAACAGCCAGCAGAGCGACAGACTAACTCCGGAGTTCCATATCTTAGTAATTAGAAAATAACCAAAAAAAACACCCTTTTGCTAAGAACAGAATAGCTTAATACATTCTGATAAACTGTGTTCTTACTGTAAAATAAGCTTTTTTTGAAGTCTAGAAAGGAATAGAATATACTTCGAAGACGAGTTAAAGATGAGAATATTGTTTTTGAAGTCATTCTTCTCAAGCGGCGTTAGGAAAAAAATCATGGGAGTGAAATAATACGATGTAAAGAATTACACGATTTTAACAGGATGAAGGTAGTTGCAAAACCGAGTCAGAGGGAAATACATCGTCCGCCACCTTACCATTCCGGTGATTTCATTGATTCAATTGTACAAAAATCTCAAATTTTAATGTGCAGTGAAACTTGGTGGTCCGATAATGCGATAACTAGATAATGCGTTGCAATAAAACTTTCAATGTATTAATTACTAGTGTCGTTTTCTCTACAAACGTAGAATAAGGCGTAAGATAAAAAATTTGAAAAGATTTTTATCTTGTTACGCCAAAGAAGTATAACTTCTAACGCGTGTACATAAGTATATACACATATACATACACACAGTGGCGTGCATAGAGGGTATGCACAGGGTATGCAGATGATATAAAATGAAGAAAACATCCAGTACGAGTTAAAAAAGTTAAGGAAAGACATTGTAAGAGTTATAAAAAGCCTACCCTCAAGTATCTAGAACTCATACTGGATATTTTCTTCATTTTATATCATCTGCATACCCTGTGCATACCGTCTATGCACGCCACTGCATACACACACGTTTTTTTTTATTTATTTAATAATTTATAACTTTACGATGGTAGGTTAAACATCGTATAGTAATATTAGTATCTTGCAATATTTATTTCTATATTTATTATTAATATTTATTTATTTCTGGTAGGCTAGGAATAATAACCAAACAGACGAAGATGTACCGTCAAGCTATTTATCGTTTCACAGCGCCTTACGTGTAAATCATTGTTGTGTGAACACTGTGAGCTTAAGCATAATCTGTTTGAACGCGCATCTCTAGGGTAAATATTATGCTTTGTTGCAACAACATGTCCGCTACAGAATGCCATGTACCATTTTAGTAAAGCTGATTAACTAATTGTTAACATGTACAATGTTTTACTTTTCCCGTGAAAGCGTTGAAAACATTTCCAACAAAAAATCGGTTGTTTGAAAGTCGTTTTGCTGACGATAGTTGAACGTGACAACGTCATAAGAAAATACAGATGGAAAGGTTGCATTTTTCAAAAAAAAAATTAATTTTATTTGTTTGATAAATATTTTGTATTGATTTAGAGAAGTAGGTAAATGAAAATCACAATTGAATTGATCAAGTTACCTTTAATTTTTGCACATAAATACAATTGTGTAAATTTTTTGATTTTGTTTTACAATGTACATATTTCTATCACAATTGACACCACATTCACTTTTCACTGCACTTCATAATTGACGAAAACATGTTAATGCATGATTGTAAAGTCTTTGAGTGTCTACTGTCTAGTAGTCCACCGCGATGGCCCAGTGCGGATTGGTAGACTAGTATTTATGTACAAGTCATCTTAGCTCCCATAACACAAGCTACGCTTACTTTGGGGCTAGATTGCGATGTGTGTACTGTCGTAGTATATTTATATAAAAATAAAAATAACAAGATTTGTTAACTATTGTCAACCAATAAATATGTAACCCATCCATATATTCAACCCCTACTCATTCGTCATAGATTCGTAATAAGTAGGTCAACTAATATGAAATCTAAAAAGAAGTGGTCCTAATAAGAAACTTGAGGGGCGTGGTAAAATCAATATCCCTTGTCATCCGCCTAACAAAGGTGTGAACATTTTATCAGGAAATAATTCAATTGTTCAAGGTTAAAGCATATATTGTTTACTGTCTATAGGCCATAATGATCATCATCACCTCATCCTCGATATAGGTCTTTTGTAGAGTGTTCTAAAATCCCCGGTGACTCGTTTTGTGTCATCTGTCCATCTTGGAGTTGCTTAACCAACGCTGCGTTTACGGGTGTGATTATGCCAATTGCCATTCCTTGGGACCCGAACGTTTATCGGTTCATCGAGTTACGTACCCCACCCATTGCCACTCCAGCTTCACGACTCTTTAATCTATGTTTTGGTAAGGTAACTATAGTTCTTCCAAAGATTTCCTCATTGCTCATTTAATATGATATTATTAGCATAGCTCTTCATCGCCCGTTGAGTATCTCTGGGCTTTCTTATAACTCTCAGCGGTACAACACACTGTTCAAAGACTATGGTCTTACGATACTGAGGGACGAAAAGCTGTCACGAAGTTATGTTCCTTTATATAGTAACGTAGTAGGACATCGAAATTACTTTCCGGGGGCCGAGTTCCAACCCCAGCATGCACCTCCAACTTTTGTAACTTAAGTGTGTTTTAAGCAATTAAAACATCACTTGCTTTTACGGTGAAGGAAAACATTGTGAGGAAACCTGCATGCCTGAGATTCTTTATAATGTTCTCAAAGGTGAAAAGGTGTTGACTCCACCAATCCACACTTGGCCAGCGTGGTGGGCTACTGCCTTAACGCCTTCTCATTGTGAGAGGAAACCCGTGCCCTGTAGTGTGCCGTAAAGGGGTTAATATGATGATGATGACGATGATAAACCAACCACGTATCGAGACAAAAAAGTGTGGGGTGAGAAAAGACCCAGTATATTTAAACGGTTGTATATTTAAACAATGTTTTGTCTTCTTCTTTCGAATTACATTTACTGATGACAGAAATAGAGAAATCACCAACGGTGAAGAAAACATCGCAAGTAAACTTGCGATGCTTGAGAGTTCCCCAAAATGTCCACCAATCCGCACTGGGATAGAGTGTTGGACTACGGACTTAACCATTGTGAGATCCGTACCTTGTACCACTACAGAGCAATAGGTTGATATGATGAAGCTTACTCATAATGTAAACTGAACTTGACCGTGATACTGAAGCACAAACGTAATAAACCAGCCATGGAAGTCCTTCAATTATAATGCCAGTGTCATTGGAACTAAATGGTACTAACATAGCGCTTTTTATTGCGGCGGACTGATAAAGAAGGTCATACATGCATAATGCAGCCGCTGGCTTGTGAATAATGCAGGTGAATAGCAGCTGTTTGGGAAGGCCACGTGTTTGCCTACCACCCTCTATCTTGTAATTTAAGGGCTCGCTTAATGTCTCTATATCTTTACCAATATTCCAAATTCAAGTACGAGTTGTTTGCTTTTTTATTTGTTACGCTTCCACGCCGTAACTACTCAACCGATAACCTAGAAATTGCGTATTGCGTATTGCGTATGGCGGTGTCAGGAGTACAGAGGTTAAAATGTTTATAAAACCAACGGTAAAGTAAAAAAAAAAACTAAATTAAGTTAAAATAAAAGAAAACGTAAGAATTAAAAGGCACCTATTAACGGAAACAGTAATGTAACTTAACAATTATTCTTCCTATTCATTACAGTTCAGTTGAAACAAAAACGTTTCTACCTTTGTTCAAGGTCTAACGAGGCCTAGAATTTTCCTCATCGAGACCCGGCATGCCCCGAGGGAGCCGCGTATTGTCTCGGAATCCGCATTTAATCTGTAGGAAGAATAGCTTGTAAGAAAAATATTTAGTTCCTCGGTAAAACTTGATATGAAGAGTATAATAACTATGTTTTAAATTGGATCTTGCTCTATTTCTAAGACACATGACCTATTGTTTGAAAATAGAGCAAGAAAATTAGTCGAGTTAATGAATGTAAAGTACCTATCATAAGGCTGCACCTCAACGAGCGAACACATCGAGGCGATATATTTGCTTGTGATTTTACCCATCCAAAAAGCCAAACAATTATATATAGTGGGTAGGACCTTGACTTACCTGTCGGGGGGCTGAGTTTATATACCAGCACGGATCTCTAACTTTTCTAAGTTATGTGCGTTTTAAGTGATTAAAATATCACTTGTTTCAACATCGTGAGGAAACCAGCATGCCTGTGAGTTCTGCATAATGTTCTCAAAGGTGTGTGAAGTCCACTTATCCTCACTGGGCCAGCGTGGTGGACTACGGCCTCAACCCCTTATCTTTGTGGTACGAGCACCGTGCCCTGTAGTCGGTCGGTAATGAGTTGATATGATGATGACGTATACAGTATAGGTGTAAATGTACACAGACCGCTATACTAACATACTGAACATGTGTAAAGTCATAGGTGACTGGAATCCATAAGTTATTCCCATACCAAAGATCACACAACCCGGCTAAAGAAGGTTTACTTCAAAAATATACCTTTCGAGCAAGTTCCTCTTTACGACTCTTAGTATAATTTATCTGTTCATTTGTATTCCCGCCGGCAGTTTTTCCAGATTGATCAACATTTCCTATCGGAGGAGAAATCGTTCAGCGCTAACAAACGGGTAACCTCGTCGAGGTTCTCATTTAAAAGGAATCTGCGCGCACCCCAGTAATTTCCGATGTAGATTGTAGATCTTTTTGCTGACTATCTTCGTTCCAATAAAATGAAATTATGTTGGAACTGTAAAATGATTTTAAAGTTATATATTTGTGGATCGAGAATGTACAAGTAATAATTGTAGGGTTTAAAAATTTTACTATTTACATGGACGAGAATATTTCGAGATATAATAGAAAATAATATATAATATAAATATAATAGAAATAGAAATATAGCATAATATAATGCATAAAATATGTTATTTGTTAAAATATTTATAATTTTAATATTGTAATATAGTTTAATTGTGTGAGTGAATGTAATATGTAATCTTTTATTTTACTATGTACGTAGCAGAACTGTCATAACAAAAGCTACTTTAAAAGAAATCAAAGGAAAGCTGCAAAAACTCTCTTCAAGCTACTCTTAGGTATTGTTTTATAAAATGGTATCGGTCCATTGAAGTTCCAATACATTAAATGATGTGAATAATCAACTGAGAGAATAATTTTCTTTTTTTGGTTGGTAAAGTGTTTTTAAACAAGTTTAAAGTCGTGTGTATGGGAATTCATATTTACTAAATCTACTATAGTCATATATTATGCCTAGCTTGAGCATTAGCTACCCCTCAATTCTACTTTCCCAGTAAACTAATAAGTAAATACATTTTCTGTCCTCAACTCTTCCCGCGGCGACTGTGGGAAAACAACGCAGCGGCGTCCAACCCGATCATTCCTGACTGGAATAGTAACCTCGATGTATTAAATGTGCTTAAATAACATTCTCTAAACGTATGCAAAGGTATATGCGTTTTTAATCAACTAAAATATCACTTGATCCAACGGTGAAGGAAAGCATCGTGAGGAAACCTGCACACTCGAGAGTTTTTCATAATGTTCTAAAAGGTATGTGGAGTCGACCAATCCGCACTGGGCCAGCGTGGTGTACCACGGCCTAACTCCTTCTTATTGTGGGAGGAAACCCATGCCTTGGCTGGGAATGGGTTATATATATCATAATAAACTTTTAATTTTTATTAGTGTTTTAACCTACACTTGGAGGAATTAACATTTTTATAAATTTAAAATGCATATACAAATTTTCGGAACCGACAGGATTTGAAACTGCGACTCTCTTAATTGCCAAAGAGTCGCAGGTTCTAATCCTGTCGGTACCGGAAATCTTTATATGCATTTTAAATTAATAAAAAAAAAAAAATTGGGCACAAAGAAGCAAGTACAATTATAATGGTATAGACGCACATTTGTTATCAGTTAAATGATCTAAGCAATTGTAAGAACAATCCATAGTTAGAAGAAATTTTTATCGATAGTAGGTGAAAAACTTCTGCCCCTATACTGCCCCTATGCCGTGGTGGACAGCGGCCTAAATCCTTCTCATTGTGGGAGGAAACCCATGCCTCCTTACAGTAGGCTAGGAATGGGTTTATATGATGATGATGCAAAGGTAAATCTTATATTACCTTCGGTATCAGCAGTACAATATTAATGTTTATTCACAGCTTTCCTACGCACCGACTCTTACTTTGACTTAAACCTCAACGTAAGAGTATCCTTAGGAGATGTTCCGCAACAAACAATCCTAAAGTTATGTTGTTTCCGCATTATTTGCGCAATTTGTATACTTGTAAGTTCGGGTTAAATGTGGAGCGGCCTCTGTAATGTAACGTTGACCTAAACCCGCCTTCCAGTGGCCTACATGCAGCAATTTGTTAGCACAGCGTAAAAACATCGCGGTTTATGTTGTAGAAAATGTTTTGAGACCATTTACTAGAGCATACTGCGTCCAAGTTGGTAATATTTCGGCGTGTTCTTTTCTAGTGCCGCTTTAAAACATAATAATATTGTGTGTGTATAAAAGTTTCAAGAGCATGTATTCAGAACCTTTTTAATGCATCGGTTGCTATTACGTTAAGAAATTTTATTAAAATAAGTAGTTGTTTGCATTTTTGACCAAATTTTCTTAGCTTTAAATGAGAATCTTTAGCCTTTTGAGCAAAATCATTAACAGGTTAGCCTGTTACCATCATAGAATGCATCATCACTTACCACCAGGTAAGATTGCAGTCAAGGGTGAACTTGTAGTGGAATATAAAAGTAAAAAGCAAAATCGCTGCTCCGTGGTAATATAGGATGTTCCTATCAAATATTAACGCTCAACTTTACAAAACCTCTCTTTTTATATTATGTCCATTGCCCTCTATTACAACTGACTATCAGTCGACTTATTTACTTCAATCGCCTGACAATCGGATGCAGTTGAGTTAGGTAAGGTATTATAGAAATAACACTTCACAGGCTTTAGAGGTACATTATGTACTATCTCTGAGACTTATCTGTGAAACCGAAAATAATAGATTTTTAGTAAACCACCATAGTTTCATCCATCACTGAAAGAAATCAGATACAGCCCTAACGCCACATGCAAAAGTAAAATCACGTGACTCCTGTCAATAACGTACGCGTCGCGTAGAGTAGGTACTATGCACGTGTCTTTCTTTTATCGTCAATAGGATTGTCATAAGCCAACACTGAGAATGTTTTGAATTGAAATAAATATTCTTTTGTTTTATTATTATTACAAGGTGATTCCTTATGAAATATACTTACGCACCCTTCAACAGTATTTCGTAATTCCGTTACACTTTATATATTCTTAAAGAAGCCCAGAAAAACTCACTGCAACGGGGTAAAATGAAACAAAGTTGCGAATCACAAGCGAGGTTAAGGCAAAAAACATTAATTGTATTGTAATACTAAAGAAAGATACAATTTAAGGTACTCTGAGGTAATTTTTTGTTTTACAATTTTGAAATAAATACACGTGAAAACAAAAAACGGACGATTATCGGACGAATATCAATTTATTAATCATCCAACTATCGGACAAGAAGCAACATTCATTAAAATATATATATTTATGAGAAATCAAATATAATATGACCCAGTCGTGTAACTTCATTGGATGTGTGCTTAAGTGCCGTAAACGATAGGTATGCCCGGATGTCAAGAGGGAACCGGAAATTGGCCATCTCCACTCAGCAGAGAATGTATCGAGGCTAAATAATTTACCTATATTAATTTCTATTGAAAATGGTAAATTAAAATTTATAATTAATTCAATTGCTGTGTCCAAGAATTAGCGATTTTATTCACTCACGCAAGCTGGGAGTGTCATTGTCTCTAACTTATTGAGTAAAGTAACATTATATTATTTTATTATTATCCAAAAAAGCCAAGAAGAACCAATGGAGAAAACTATGGGACGGCCGACCTTACCTAGAATTTAAAAAACCAATTCAAAATCAATTTCCTATGGTTCTCATAAGAAGAGACCAGAGTGACTGGCATAGCTCAACGAGTCGCGATGCTGATTAGAAATAGAGCTGTTTGTGGAGAAACTCAATGTACATATTTTGTGTATAACTGAGCACTGGCTCACTGGTACACAAGTAGCAGTAAACATCGATAACTTTATATTGTCAAGTGCGTTCTTCAGAAGGACTGCAATTCACGGTGGATCTTTAATTTTTGTACGTAATAATATAATTTGTAAAGAACGAAAAGACATAGTTGGTCTTTCTGTTGAACGCATTGCAGAACTGTCTTGTGTGGAGCTGGAGCGATTTATAATAGTGAGTGTATACCGACCCCCTTCAGGTGATTTTAGCGATTTCGAGAATGTCATGGAGGATGTACTAAAGCGTTTGTGTCTTTCTACTAAAAAAGTAATTGTATGTGGCGATTTCAATGTCGACATTTTACTAGAAAATGCAACAACTGCTAGATTGCTTAACTTATTTAAATGTTTTAATTTGTGTCACACTTTTAGTGAACCTACTAGAGTAACTGCAACTTCAGCATCCTGCTTAGATAATATTTTTTTCAATTGTGACATTTTAGATAAAAGAATAATTAATAATTTAAGGTCAGATCATTGTGGTCAACTTATTACTGTTTTAAATACTATCAATAAAAGCAGACAAATTATAAAGTGTAGGCCAATAACTAAGACTAAATTAATGCGATTCAAACGTGAAATTACTGCGAAAATCCCTGGTATTGCGTGCGAACATTTTCATCCGGACAGTCTTTATAGTGCACTATTTAATACTATAAACAACGAATTTAATAGAGTATTCAACTTTAAGCACATCAATGTCAGTAATAAATTAAAATTTAGTGACTGGGCTACTGTAGGTATATATAAAAGTAGGGAGAAGTTGTATGAGCTGTATGATGAAAAACAATTTAATCATACCCCAACTTTCGTAGAACACGTAAAAAAATACTCTAAAATATTTAGGAATGTTTGCACTAATGCGAAATCGCTACACATTAAATATAGTATAATGAAATCTGATAACAAAATACAAACAACCTGGAAAATAGTTAATTACGAGTCAGGAAAAACTAAATCTCGTGATGTGGATTTTGAACTTATTGTTGATAACAATAAAGTGACGTCTGACAGGGAGGTTGCTAATACTTTCGAAAACTTCTTTCAGAATGTTCCCATTTTGTTAACAGATTCTCTAAGCTCTTCACCAATAGCAGCTCAGCGTATATTGAGAGATAATGTTAAAGAGTGCAATGTTTTATTTAATTTTAAACATATATCTGCAATAGATATTGTAAAGAATTTCAGGTTATTAAAGTTGAAAAAAACCGGTGATCTGTGGGGTATGTCGGTGATGGTCATTTCTAACATTATTGACGTTATTGCCCCTTATCTAGCTGTAATTTTTAATGAATGTGTTGATATGGGTATTTTTCCGAACCTAATGAAATGTAGTAAATTAATACCCCTTTTTAAATCCGGTCAGAAAAATGATCTTAACAATTACAGGCCTATTTCAATCTTGCCAACTCTTAGTAAGGTCTTTGAAAAAATTATACTTTATCAACTTTTAAATCATTTTAATGTAAATAACTTACTTCATCCGGAGCAGTACGGCTTCACTAAAGGTCGTAGTACAACGGATGCAGGCGCAAGACTCATAAAGCATATTTACGATGCCTGGGAACGTTCGCAGAATGCCATTGGTGTTTTCTGTGATCTGTCCAAAGCATTCGATTGCGTTGAACACAAAACGTTGTTATTAAAACTAAGCCACTATGGCATCAAAAACGTTGCACTCAATTTAATTGCCTCTTATCTAAGTGATAGAGTTCAAAGGGTATGCGTAAAAGACATAAAGTCTAAGGGATCATCTGCCTTAATGGGTGTCCCACAAGGCTCAATTTTGGGTCCCTTATTGTTTCTGGTGTATATAAATGATCTGCCACACCATGTCAGGGGCACTTGTGAGATTGTACTGTTCGCAGATGATACATCTCTCATTTTTAAGACTGATAGAAACAAAGATAATTTTGACGATGTAAACCGTGCTTTGTCACATGTGTCAGACTGGTTTACTGTTAATAACTTACTTTTAAATGCAAAAAAAACTAAGTGTTTGGAATTTGTTTTGCCTAACGTAAAAAAAAATGATAAAAACATCATAATAAATGGAGAAACACTTGAAATAGAAAACTCCACTGTTTTTCTAGGAGTGACCTTAGATTGTAAGCTACAGTGGGGTACCCATATAGAAAGCCTAGCGAGTAAACTCAGCTCAGCTGCATATGCAATCAGGAAAATTAGACAGCTTACCGATGTTGAAACAGCTAGGCTTGTTTATCTCGCATACTTTCACAGTATTATGTCCTATGGGATCTTGCTGTGGGGAAAAGCTGCAGATATTGAAAGTATATTTATACTACAGAAAAGAGCCGTACGATCAATATATAAACTTGGATCACGCGAATCGCTTCGTGAAAAATTTAAACAAATAGGTATTCTTACAGTAGCTTCGCAATACATTTATAGTAATATAGTCTTTGTGAGGCAAAATATTACTCTTTATAAATCAAAAGCTGAAATTAACAATCGACTTACCAGAAACGGTCATAAATTGGTGATATCTGCATATCGTCTGCGAAAGGTGCAGAACTCCTTTCTTGGGTTGAGTATACGCTTTTACAACATGATTCCTAAGGAAATTCTTGACCTACCAATGCATACATTTAAAAAATGTGTAAAAACGCATCTAGTACAGCGAGGTTACTATACATTTGATGAATTCCTCAATGACAAGGTAGAATGGAAGCAGCCAGCCTCGCTCTCATCTCCCGCAAGATAGCAAAATGATTGTAAATGTTGATGTTGGAAAAGAGCAACTACTGAGTTTCTTGCCGGCTCTTCTCGGTAGAATCTGCTTTCCGAACCGGTGGTAGAGTCACACAAACATGCATACTTGACGTTTCAAAAGTGCTTATAAAGTAGGCCTACTTGAAATAAATGAATTTGAATTTGAATTTGAATTTGAATTTGAATTTGAAATGGGAATAGGCAGGGTACTAAGTTCGGAGAACAGATGGATGGGTCCCAAGGTCCACTGGAATGGCGATTTGGCATTAGTAAACGCAGCGTTGGTATACCCCGGATACGGGATAAGCTGAACAGTTTACATCAAACGAGTCGCAGGGAGCCGCTGGACCTAAGCCACCACAGCGGATTTTGGGCTACAAAGAACTATGTAAACATCAAGTAGGCCCTACTTGAATAACTTTGACTATTGACTATGTCCAGCAGTGGACGTAAATAGGTTGCGATGATGAAACATTAAGTAACTTCTATAGTAATACATCACTGTAAAACTCTTGAAAAATGATATAAAAACCGAGAAGTTTCATCAACACGATGCTATCTCTTACTAAATTAGCTGTATCGTTAACTCAAAACTTACATTCGAAGCGCTGAATAAATAAAACTCCTCGGGAAAATTTCCACGAGAATACGTTCGTTTACATACTTGGCAACTCTATGAAATTAAGTCTTACTTCATAATCCCGACTACTTAGCACGAGTTATGCATGAAAACAGCTGCTTGGGTAACTTAATAAAGGCTTAAACTAAAGTGGAAGTTTTAGATTGAATCTTCGATGCCGCCGACTGTGAAATTCGCTCCTCGGTGAATATAACTTTGAAATGCAGCGTGTGTAATTATGCAGTGAGCTAGCACTGCACTGCTCTAATTAAATTAACGTCAGCCACAATTCAAATACAAGTCAAATTGTATACGGATTTTAGAATAAGTAACTAATAGCATCTCTTCGGATTTTGGATTTGGAATCCCCAAATGCCTGAATACAGATTCTTCAAATAGTGAGTGTTTTATATAGACTCATATGGATATCATAGAATCATAGAGTAACAATATTTTACACAATAAACAAAAACAATCAAATATAGCCACAGTTTTTTTTAACGAAATCAAAAATTCATTTAATCTGTCTTAGCTACAATAACTAACCAATATTTAAAGTAAGCGAAGTTCAATACTCCAGTGATAAAAAAATTAAACATTAATTTGCAGAAATTAATGTTAAATTTTTTTATCAGCGGAAGCAGCTGATTTTATTAAGTACCTGCTCGAATTTTTGGCTGTTTTATACACCCGCAATTTTTTGAATTGATACCTCGATGCAGGATGCTTGTTATAAACCAAACTATTTATTAAATTTACTTTATATCTTTTTCCTACGTATTTTTTAACAATGAATAGTACATGTATATAATATAATAGTAGTGGACAGTTTAACTGGTCACTATTGTGAAAAACAAAAGTCACCTTATATTAACATGGGGTAAACTATCTTCTATATATATAAAAGAGAAAGTGTGTGGGTATATTCCGTATAGGTTCCGAATCTGGCGAGTAATCCTGTAAAGTTTGGTGACGATCGGAGCACTCCTATTTTTGAACTGTCAAACTGTCAAATACAGCTTTTATTTACTATGATGATATTCTATTGTTGGGTGTACATGGGTGTAGATAATGATCTTCACCCGCTCGAGAAGAGAATAGAAGAGAATGAATACGGAGAGAAATAAATGATTTAATATATTATGAGACTTAAATGAAAAATTTATGATGTAAGTTTATTGTTTAAATAAAATAAAGCAAAATCTAGCCTGGCGAAGCGGGCTGGGTACGCTAGTGCTTTATAAATTCTATTAGTGTTTTTAACCTATACTTCGAAATCAATTTTATAAATTTTAAATGCATATATGCATAATTGGTTAAAGCGCTCAGGCCGCGATTGCCAGAGAGTTTCAGCATCCTGTCGGTTTTTATATGCATTTCAAATTTATAAAAATGGGATAATGTGTTGCAAAAAAAGCTTAATTTCTATAACACCGCTTTAGTGCAACAATACCGCAGTAATTATCGGTTGTCTGTGGAGCGGGAACCATAGACAAAAAAACCGATTGAATGCATTACAATTACAAATCGTGTATGTGAATTTGCACAACTTAACTACTTGTTCCTAAGGTAATGTAAGGAATCTATATCACGTGGCTACGCATACGCACGATTCGAGAACTCCCAATCCAATTTTACTACATCGACTTGCTGCTTATTTTTGCCGCAAAGCAGCATTGCCATATTCCGAAGTAAAGGGCGCGGGTGCGGGTGTAATGCGAATAGGTTGGTTTCACACGTCTTGGAAAACGTAATGTAGAATCTCTGGCATGCAGGTTTCCCCACGAAGTTTTCGTTTACCGTTAAAGCAAATGATGTTTAAATTACAATGTAAAACAGCGAATACAAAAAAACGTATTTTACAAATTCGTGATGACAATTACATCGGCTGAATGCAACTTGCAATGCAATTTAAATGGTGAAGGAATGGAATGGTAATGGAATATAATATATACAGTATCAAAATGGCCGCCATTACGATACTTATGACAAATTCATAATTGGAACATTTCGATACCGAAAGTTTATCACCGTATTACAATGTAATAAAAGCGAATACAACAATCGTATTATACAAATTCGTGATGACAATTACATCAGCACACACGGACGCGAGTTCGGCTGAATGCAGCCTGCAATGCAATTTGGCGCAATTGGCGCCGCGCCAGATACACGTGACTGCAACACCTGATCCGCAATGAACTGCTGACTGCAATACGATTGCACTCATAAAATATACTGTTTTATTTCCCTATATATTCATGAATTGCAGATACGTTATTACACGTTGCAGATAATAAATTAAGTGTAAACATGAATCAATACGTTGAACCATATTAAGTCACTCCGTTTTACAGGAGACATAATTGACTTTCTTTTTTCTTTTCTTCTATAAGTTAGCAATTTATAGCAAATTTAAGTGATTTGTGAATTCTTATTTAATATTAATTACCACTTTATACTGTAACCATTATTCAAAAAATTAATGCCTGAATTGAATGAATAGGTACACTGAAAACAAAAATATATAACAAATAAACGAAATATAATACTATATATTCTGTTTTAAGATTATTAAACAATTCATTAAAAAACTTTTATTGTTTGAAACTCTCGAGGTTCTCCTGTCACCACTAACCTTAACTCACCGTGAGTTAAGGTTAGTGTTAGTGGTGACAGGAGGACCTACCAAGTAATAGTAGCTTACTAAATTAAAATTTAAAAATAAAACATATTAAATATGTTACTCTGGTAACTATCATAGATACAAACGCTCACTGGGCAAAGATATTAAGACCATAGAGGCAAGTTTTCTTTGTTGACGGTGGCAAAAGACCTAGAGATGACGTTCATACATGAAGGATGTAGAGGTATCGCCATTTGCGTTTCCTTTCCTTTGCCTTAGTTCATTTAGATTCGCATTAAAGACAGTTTACCGTATCGAAATGGATGGCTGTACGGATGTACCATGGCCATTTTCCTACGGTAAAGAAATAAAAAAAAAAAGCGAAATGGCCGCCATTTCAATAGTTATGTCAAATTCATAATTGGAACATTTCGATACCGAAGTAGATAAATAGCTATTTACACTTCAAACTTTGCAACTGTTCTACGCAGGTCGGATTTGAAGCGGCCGATTTGAGTTCGTAATAATGATTGTGCCCCCAACGTTTCGACATCCGTATATGATTGACATCTTTATGATTGGAGGGAATCATCACATGATATTTGTACTGGGATACAGCATAGCTACATGTATTCAATGTGCATTGTCGGCGAAATATTTTGGTTAATATGCAAACTTACGGCCGGAGATTATTCAATATCATCAAAGATGAAGTTTTTGAATTATATCGAATAATGGTACTTTTTATAGTACTGTCTAGACGGTCAGAAATATAAACAGTGCAAAACTACGCATGGCATGCAAGGAAATCGTCCTGGAAAGTATTGGATAGAAGCAGGCGTTATTTTGCGGAATTCTATGATATATTATTGATATTAAGCTTCATTTGCTTCACTCTCAAGTAACAAACTTACTTAACAATTCGTCATTGTAAAGTCAACATCTCCTGAGGATGATTCAGTTTCGGAGCGAATTCGTTGGGTGTGGAGTATAAATATTGAAGAAATGATAAATAACACCATACAGATTCTCTTGCTTTCGCGGAGTGTAGCAAATTAAGCTTAATTTTCATGTTCTGTCCTGCAAAGTGTCGCCCCATTTCCATCAACCTAAGGCCCTTCGGACCGGAAAACAGCATTGGTGATTGTCGGTAGATATTAACATGGCGGTAGTACTTCATCGATCGAGTTTTGTCTGAATTAAATTTATTTAGAGATTTATCTACAACAGAGGCTTTTAGAAATATCCTATTACAATACTAAGGAATAAAAAGTTACTCTCTTTGCTTTCAACTTACTCTGTGCCAAAAATATTGAGTCGATTGGTTGCTGAGTTAGGGCGTTGAGTAAAGACAAACAAACAAACACTACATTGCATAAATTATATTTGTAAATATTAATAAAAAAGCGAGCATGCTTCAGACCACACGACTGAAGCAAAACTTCTTTAGCTACTTCTATATTTATGTTTATATATATGTGTATCTTATATATATATAATGAAAATGGCCTTCGTTTGAGGCTCAATCACGCCTAAACCACTGATCGTATCGACATGAAACTACCACCATTCGATGCGAAATTTTACCTAGATGGTTTATGGCTATCTATTTTTTGAATTCCAACATTCCTTCATTTTTTTTATTGCTGTTTTACTTTTATGAACATTTATCCCGCTAATAAAAACAAAAGATAAGCATTTTCTCTTGATTCTTTTGTTTTCATGGATTTCAACAGAGTGTATTAAACGGATTATGGTTTTTTACATTCAGCTAAGAATCTACTCACGGTAGTGGAGAACGGCTGGACCAATTGGGCTTTTTTTTTATCTTCAGAATTGTCAGGAGAAAGTTTTGTATGTAAGAAAATTTTAAAAAAGCCCGATAAAAAGTTTAAAATTTCGATGATAATCGAAGAATTCCCATCTATATAGTCACTCACCACGAAATCTCGGGAACCATAAGACTTAGAAACGTGAAACTTGGTAGGAATATTACTTTTGCTATGTAGAGGTCAGCTATGAATAGATTTTAAGAAATTCATTCTCCAAAGGGGATTGCGGGGGCGTTAACAATGAACAATTCCCGTTTTTAAACTATAGCTCCTATAAACTTCAAATTTGGTAGGAATCTTCTGTAAGAGGTGTAGAAATAGGCTATGAACGAATTTTACGATAGCTCACCCCACAGGGGGTTGCGGGGGTGGGTATTAACAATTAATATTTTTAATTTTCCAGCTAAAGCTCCTACAAGCTCCAAATTTTGTAGGAATTTTCTATAAGTGATGTAAAAATGATTTATGAACAAATTTTACGATATCCCACCCCAAAGAAGATTGCGGGGGCGTTAACAATGAAAATTTTCAATTTCCAAGCGATAGCTCCTATAGACTCCAAATTTAGTGAGATTGTTCTATATGTAATATAAAAATGATCTTCGAGCGGGTTTTACAATGAATCACCTCCAATAAGGTTCGCGGGGGTGGGTGTTAACAATAAAAAATTTCAATTTCGAAATATAGCTTCTAAAAATTCTAAATATGGTAGGAATCTTTTATTATTCACATAAAGAACATCTCAAAATGGATTTCAATAAAGTCTACTTCCGACAGGAATTGCGGGGGTGGGTGTTAAAATCTAAAAAATTTATTTCTAACCTGTAACTTCTACAGACTCCAAATTTGGTGGGGATCTTCGAGTGTGTAGGGATATTCGTGTATTTCCTTACAACAATCGTCTTTTTGGCAGCGGAGAAAAAGTCATTGAGAGGTTTCAAAAACTTAACTTTACATGTAGCTATCCAATCAACGGACTAAGAATTTTACATTCATTTTACTTTTGCAGACTACATAACCGACGAATTCTTTTATTGCGGGATCGCGGAAATGTAACAGATTAAAATGAATGCATTTTCCAAGCACATGAGATGTGGAAAAGAAATTTAGTTACTTATTCCAATAGAATTCATAAAAAACATGCACAATTAATTTTCTATAAAAAATTGATGTCAAATTTTAGTTAACAGAAAATTCGGCGCACTTGAACCTAGACAGATTTCAACTTCACATATGAGACTTGCAATGACTTTAACTTAAACTTTCAATGCTCATTTCAAATTTTTTTTTTCATGTCAATTATTATTAATTTTTGGAAGAAAGGCACGGAAATGTTATAATGATTGCACATTGAAAGTTACAATGAATATTAGTGAGAAAAATCACCTGGATGAAAGATACAGGCTAAGTCGATGGAATTTGGAATTTGAGTAAGTCTAAACAATATCGCTGCTTACAGTTCTATCCGCGGGGCCTATTTATGTTCATACAAAAATAAAAAAAAAGGAGAATAATAAAAATATGAAAAAAATAAATAAAAATGAAACATAAAATGAAATTTATTTCCTTTTTCAATTCGCCTAGCGAAGCGGGCGGGAAACGGCTAGTAATATATATGTTTAAACATGCAAAAAAACAAATGTGAAAAATATACAGTACAGTAATATACGAAACGTAACTCTCTTTCTATCTTCACTAACTTTTAACTCCCTTTCAACTTCCGTTCGCCTCGCTCGATCACACTTTCAATTCAAAGACCTCGTAGATTTAGTTTTAAGATGATCTTTATCGCCATTGACTTTGACTTTACTTTTATAATTTTAGTATGGATGGGAAATCCAAAGAAACGCCAGCTGGTATCCAACATAACATGTACAGATAACGCAGTAGGATGTGTTGACCGAGTGGCACTCAGGCCGCGCGTGCTCTCGCAAATGGGTCTCATTTGTCGACAACTGAGCCGTTGACATCCATCATGCACTCGAAATTCCCCAACTAGTGGATAATGAGCTGTTACATCACGCCGGTGCGTTTGTGGGCACCGTGTCTGGTGCTATAGGTTGTTTTTCGAAATCCATACTATTCCGTACTTGTAATAATATAAAGGCGTGTTTATTTTCCTTTACGTCCTAACGAATCAACCAAACGATTTATTCACTCGAAGTGACAACGCGGGGCGGGGTGCATGCAGGTAGTAATGACAATTTTTATATTAATTATTATTTTAGCGTGGATAGATGGTCCAAGAAAAGAATGCCGGTGCGTTTGTGGGCAACGTAACTGACGCTGAATGTCTGTCTGGTCAGGGTCCATGCTATTCGTACTATCTTACTAATATTATAAACTAGCTGTCTCGGCGAACTTCGTAGAGGATATTTTTTTTTTATGAATGTTATATTTTAATACTTATTATCCTATAACGGTCTAAGAGGAATCTAAAAAACCAAATATCATAAAAATTGGTCCAGCCGTTCTTAGTTATAAATGGTGTAACTAACACAACTTTCTTTTATATATATAGAGTTGTGAAAGTGTGGATGTTTGTTACTCAATCACGCAAAAACGGCTGAACGGATTTGGGTGAAATTTGGCATGCATGTAGCTTTTGACATGGAAAAGAACATAGGTTACTTTTTATCTGACTCCTTAAGTAGTTCCTGAGAAAAAATTTCAAATTGTTTACGAGCGAAGCCGCGGGCAGACAGCTTTGAAATTTAGTAACCATGTCACCTATGCAATGAAAAGGACATGTACTTTCTATACCAATCTCTCAAATAGTTCCCGTGGTAAAATTAAAAATTGTTGACGAGCGAAGCTTTACACCACATTCTGAAATCCACGCAGACGAAGTCGCGGGCAGAAGCTAGTATTATAAATGCGGAAATGTGTTTGTTTTTCCTTAATTCACGCCCTAACCTGGCCACCATCATGACTTTTGGCGTTGAGTTAGTTGAAAGTTACATGATACTTTAGGTTTATAAAAAACATCAAATTCCCAAGGGTGGTTTACAGTAATATTCGTATTTTTATTATTTTTGAACTCTAACTCTTTATTGCACAACCAAAAAAAACGATTCATAATTAACGTACTTAATGCTAAGCCATTTTAAACCTGCCGACCTGCGGACGTGCGAGAAAAAAAGACCAGCCGAAAATAAGAAAGAAAGGAAGAACATATCTTTATTACTAAAATAAGTCACACACTACAATATTGGATAGAAAATCCGGTTCCAGTTTCGGAGCTAAACGAGGGTATATTGCCAAAGATCAGTTTGGTGTGGAGTATAAAGATTGAAGAAATTATAAATAACAGAGTCTCCTGCTTTTCGCGGAGTATAGAAAATTTTTTTTTTTTACTACACAGTACAATGTTTTACCGCTATGCACCTAAGATGCCACCCAGTGCCTCTGCTAATTGAACATAACTCAATGCTCAACAAGCAGAGACACCAGAATAACGCTTTTCATGTGTGCTCAGCATTATGCTACGTTGCCAGCATTGTGCTACATTTTCAGCGAGACACCGTGAGCGATGGCATTCATAGGTGGTTTATATTCCATCAACACGCACGAAACGTTTTGTATCCACGTTTCTGATACGTGCCGCTAAGATGTGGAACGCCCTCCTGGCAACTGTGTTTCCTGCCACGTATAATTTGAGTACCTTCAAGGCTAGAGTGAATAGGCTTTTTCTAGGCAAGCGTGCTCCAATCTAGACCTTATCATTGCTTTCTAATGGGCATGATTGTGGACAAGCGCTGGTCTATCGTCAACAAAAAAAAATAGCTACATTTGACAAGTGGTATTTAATTGCTTAAAACGCACATAACTCCGATAAGTTATAGCGTGGCGAAATCGAACTCGATATTTAAATTTAGGCCGAAGTCCTAACCTAGAGACACTAAATTAAGAACATACAGAAACCTAGAACACGACTAATATTGAAGCATCAAAAACCAATCCGCTTTAGTAGTGATTCCCGAACAGGGGAAATCACTACTATCACTTCATTACGTTTAGCAGTTGACAGTAATTGTTTTATCTCTTATGCTCCAAACGTTTACCTTAAACTGGGAAAAATTTATAAAATATGTAAGATAGCAACGTTCCGCGAATATGAAGTGAGACGTTTGCTTTTTGTACAATGCACTGCATGTAATAATGACTGAATGAGGGTTCGGGATGTTCTCAATTCTGTGCCTAGAGGCTATCACAGCTCTCATTTATCATGCATCCGGTGTCAGAGTTAAGCCTCTTTGAAAGCACGCGAGCATTTCAACACAGTGGAACATTCTGGAGCACACTGAATGGAACTGTGGTATCCGGCAAAGCAAAAGGAATGGAAAGTGTTTTGTACACGTCAAAAGTGTAAAGAGCAGACAGTTCGGGGCTGTTAAAGCCCAGACCGCAGCAAGGCGGGCGCATACCGCATCACGCCGCACTGCGGTACAGGGCTACCTTTGTACACGGTGTACTGTAGGGATGAAATACTTGCTAAATTATGACGACCTCGCTAGCGCAGTAGTGACCGCTGTGTGTTTTAATTGGCGGGTCCCGGATTAAAACCCCGGATTAAATTATTATCCACCACACATCCTTCCATGGTGGCCACATTTCAAGGAATGGGGTCGATTGAAAGATTGGTGGTGCAAGGAGAGGTTAAAGAAAAAAGGGCAAGAGGGTGGTCTACTACCTACTCTTTGGACAGATACGGGGAAATTGTTGACCCAGACAACTGTGGTGGAATGCTTCCGACACGCTACCAACCGCCAAAAGTGGAAGAGACTCGCGCGGGAAGTCTTGCGATCCAATGATGCTTAACGCAATGGAATTCATCTCAGCAGCCATGATCACTCTGCCAAGAGTGCTCGACTAAGAAGAAGAATCTCTGGTCGGGTCCGGTGAGAGCCTCCCAGACCGTGGCTAGCTACGTCCCTATACTAGCAAAGAGGTGCCGCCTAGTGACTTAGCGTTCCGGTACGATGTCGCGTAGAAACCAATTTTTTTATGCTACCGATTTTTTACTTTATGAAAGAGTGTCAGTGTCATTGTCATCTATATCTTTCCCTTAATTGTGTGCAATAAAGAATTTATTTATCTATCTTATGTATCTATATCATCAGTAGAGGCCTATTGGGGGGATTTTTAGCGTTATTTAAAGTGCTAAAATTATTTACGTTTATGATATTATTTAAATATATAAAATAATATTAATAAAGATCATTATATGAATGTCAGATTATTCAGATACTCTGAAGATAGACCACGTCATTAATACAGCTACACACGGTGACTTTTTTCGCCTTAAAACAGTAAATCAGGTAATTTTTCTAATATTTACTTTGTTTGGTGAAAAAAAGAAAAAAAAATAGTAAGGGAAAACTTTCATAAGGGAAACTGAATAAACAAAGACTTTAAACTTAATTGCACTTTGAAATCATCAACTAAATAGAATTATCAGTAAAAACAGTTAAACAGCATATCTGCAGTAGCAGCATATCTTAAAACACTGGCTGAACTAATCAATATTAGTTACAGCTATCGAACGATTTAAAATGCTTATAACGCAGTAGGTTTAGACTAAAATAGTAACCTTTAACAATGTCCTAGCTTAATAACACCTACTTATCGACTAAATCATTATCAGTATCAATTATTAAAAAGTTAAAGGATAGCTATGAAAACGATTAATACAGTAGCCATAGAACAATTTAAATCATCCGCTAAACTAAATACATTTATGTTTAACAGCTATCAAATTGTAAAAAGATACCTATAATACAGCAATAGACTAAATTTGTAACCCTCAACAAACTTTCAACATTATAACACACAATTTAAAACACCCACTCATAAACTAAATATCAGTAACAGTAAAAAAAAAGCTATTTTAATTACTACTGCCCTAGCAATAACACAACTTAAAACGTTGCCAAGAGACCTAAAACATAATATTAGATATGGACTAAATTCGTACCTAACCTTAAAAATAGTGCCAACTTTAATAACACACAACTTAAATCACCCGCTCTACTAAATATCATTATGGGTATCAGTTATCAAAAGATACTCTTATTTATAATTTAAAATTCAGTAGCTATAGACTAAATTAGTAACCTTTAACCAAATTAAAACTTAATAACACCTACTTATGACCAAAAACATTATCAGTAACAACTATTTAATAGTGAAATAAAGCTATGAAAACGACTATTGCAGTACCAATAACACATCTTCAAACACTCGCTGAACTAAATATCATTACTAGTAACAGCTATCGAGATATAAAGATATTTAGAACTCAGTAGCTAAATTCCAAACTTAATATAAGGCTTTATAATAACAAATACAACTTCTTATTAGGCTTAAACACCCTCTCATCTCATTAGTAAAAAATAGCTATGAACAGATAACTACAGTGGCAATAACGCAATTTAAAACATCCGCTGAACTGAATATCATTATGAGTAAGTAACAGCTACCGAACTATGAAAAGATACTCGTGTCTACAATGCAGTACCAATAAACTAAATTTGTAAACTGCAACAAAGTCCAAATTTAATAAAACACAGCTTAAAACACCCATCCTTCCACTTAAATGTTAGTGAATGGATAACTACGGTAGCAATAACACAACCTTAAACACCCGCCGAACTAAATATATTTATGAGTAAGTAACAGCTATCGAACTATGAAAAGATACTCGTGCCTAAATGCAGTAGCTATAGATTAAATTCGTAACCTTCAACAAAGTCCCAATTTAATAAAACACTGCTTTAAACACCCACTCATACACAAAAATGTTAGTGAAAAGATAACTACAGTAGCAATGACACAACTTAAAACACCCGCTGAACTAAATATAATTTTGAGTAAGTAACAGCTATAGAACTATGAAAAGATACTTGTGCCTGAATGCAGTAGCTATAGACTAAATTCGTAACCTTCAACGAACTCCCAACTTAATAATACACAGCTTAAAAACCCAATCCAACTATCGTGCAAGCGATAAATTTGTAGCTATCTGTACCGAAGAGGGCAAATGATATATCGTAGTGGCTCACGAAGGCTGGAAGGTCAAGTTCTTTTGAAACGCTTAGGATCCGTATCGTTGAAGCGAACAGGTAAACTTAATATCTGGGTTAAGGTATTGAAATTAATGGCTCTGGCGTTTTAGCTTGAATAAGTAAGGCATCGATTTAAAGGTAGGAAGTCTGTTTTATAACCTTGCGTATGAATTATTGTGTACAATATCAGCCCTCGACTTTGCGTTTCCTTCTAATATTAATGGCTAGCTGTTGCCTGTGACTTCATCTAAAAATGCTGCAGGAATGCTTTGATTATGTAAATAAATATAGGCCTAAAGTAAGCGTAGCTGGTGTTATGGGTACTAAGATGGCTGATGAATATCTTTATGGATAATATACATAAATACTTATAATATACAGAATAAACACAGAGACACTGAAAAACCATTTATTTTCATCACAGAAACATTTTCCAGTTGTGGGAATCGAACCCACGGCCGTCAAAATTTCCCGGGGTAAAATGCATCCTATGGCTGTCTTTAGGGTGCAAACTATTTGTATGCTAATTTCACATTGATCACGTCAAGTGGTCAAGCCAAGCATAGTAACCAATGCAATTTTTTTTAAATCCCGCGGGTAACGTTTACAAGCGGCTTTTCCAAGATAAATATTAACCTATGGCCAGTATTATGTCCAGTACCAAATTTTATCAAAATCGGTTCAGCGGTCGAGCTAAACATAGGTAACAAACAAACAAGACACACACACTTTAGTATTTTAAATATTACTATCGAAAGTTATCGTGGTGTACTAAAAATCATTTAACATTTCAATATAAATAAAATAAAACGTTAATTTCATAAAAGCCTTTTTTTTACTACTCCGTGTAAAATTATTAAAACGTAAACTTTTTCCATCCTATTCGATTTCACCTTTCGATATATAATAATTCAATATAATATAAGCGCCATCAAAAGAATAGATTTAAAATATTAATATAAATTTATGTTTTAATGGCGCGATTAATAAAAAAAAACTAAAAACTTTTAACTTTAAGATAACATACAAATTGAAAATTATAAAAAAGGTATAAGTTAACATACAAATTGAAAATTATAAAAAAGGTATAAGTTATAATTACATTTTAAAAGTTATTATTAATTATAATATAAATATGTTAATTGAAAGTTTTGGTTAAAACTTTTAAATAGCTTATGAATCTCTAAATTCAAAAGCATCAATTTCTACCTCCGTTCACCCCTTAAGTTTATTTTAGAAAAACTATTTTGTAGCGGACAACACCCTTAAAGGAACGAACCTTTTAAGTTGTACTGTTTTTTAATCTCAGTTTTTAGGGGTAAATTTTCAATTCTTCCTGGCCGATTTTGAGGCTGACTTCACATAAAGAGAGTAGCCCTAAAAGTTCGGTCCAAATCAGACCAGTATTTCCGGTAAAGTAAGTAAAAGATTGTAGGTAAAAGGAGCTATTTTGACATCATTTCTTTTTATAGCTGTATAGAAAATATTCCAATCCCTACCCTACTAATATTATAATTGTGAATGTAAGTTTGTTGGTTACGCTTTCACGCAAAAACTACTAAACCGATCATCATGAAACTTTGGAAATATATTCTTGGAGGTAATAGAAGTGATATAGGATACTTTTTATCGCGTAATTAAGCTCAGTTCCTTTGAAAAGTTTGACGATTTTACACAAGGAAAAAATGTAAGAAATGTTCTTCGTTAACCTTTAGCATATAAATCAACTAACAATGCGATTTCGATCTCCATCCTATAACGATTACTATTTTTTGTAAGTGATAGAGCTGAGTCTGGTCAGCTATTCAGATATTGTTTATGCGAATATATTTTTTTTTTAAGAATACACAAGTTAAAAATTTCAGTACAACTACACCTAAATTGAATGTCCATGTGTCTCAATAAACAAACGCAGACATAGTCGCGTGCAGCAGCTAGTAGATAATATGGGAGAGATAAGAGTAAGCTGAAAGAAGATAATATAAAAGGCTTCGAAACTGATAAATATTAGTTTCTCTAGTTCTCACCTTATTGTACAATCCTTGTTAGTAAATGGCTCGTTAGCAATTACGAATTCCCGTAGAACTCAAGGGGACACTTCAGTAATCAAGTGTTCAGCTTAACTTTGACGATGATGTCCCTAAACGCTCGCAGCGAATAAGGTGTGTATCATGGTAAATTGCGGTACAGTTGCGTACACGAGTCTTAATGAAGTGGGCTGTTTTACCCGACTACAACTAAAGGTTAGTCCATGTAATTAACTGTTTATATATCATGTATATTTCTGCATGTATATTACTAATATGAAAGACTTTATAAAGTAATGATCTTTTCAAATTCAAATTCAATAATTCTTTATTCATTTAGGCCTATCATCAGTTTACGTTATTGTAAGGGTGATAACTTCTAAAAAGAGCCTACAACAAACTAAGCCGGATATTTTTTTGTTATCCCCATCTCACAGTAAATTAATATTAAGCTATAAAATTAGGCCAATTTGGTATATTACTATATAATTGTTTCAGCAACAAGATATGCCATCACGTAAATAACATTTTATTCCACGTAAATACTAATTCTTTGATAAAACATTCGAGTACGCTGGATGCAAATTATATTTCAATACAGTACAGAGACTTAATTATTCTCTGCTCTGTATTTTTTAATTGATTCATTGAGGCATAGACACTCATCACTAAATACTATAATTCCATCATCATACGCAGCCTATTAATGTCCCACATGCTTCAGCTCTCAGAGACTGTTTAGAGCATAGACCCATCTCGCTGCTTCAATGTAACATGCTCTCCATGGCACCTGAGTAGACCGTTAACTTAGTCAACTTCCTAATTCCAGGCTTGGACTTAAAATTATTTTATAGACAAACCGAAAACCTGTTTGTAGACCCTCAATTCGAACTTAGGCCCTCGCGATCCGTAATGCTAACTTAGTGATTAGCGGTTTTAACTACGGATCAACATAAGGAAGTTGGTTGGACCAACAATATAATTTCGTAGTTTATTAACAGTGATTAAACACTAAAGTACCGTTAAATACGAATTATTGTGTTCTAGCGACCCGGCTGCGAGTAGATAAAAATTTGAAAATGATTTTTTGTAATATTGAAAACTACTATTTGTGATTTAAGTATAAAAGTTGGATATATGCTAACCTGAACTTTTTTGTAAGCTTTATCAAGCTTTACAACTTTACTCTAGAATTAAATCATATAACTCACATCATCAAGGCAGAATTCGTAAGAAACTTTGTCGTTCGTACGTTTTTTTCGACTTCGACAAATCCGACTACCATGAACAAGTCTTTTAATTTTTCGGGTTAATATAGAGACTATAATATTCGCAAATAATTGAGTTTTATATCGGTAAAAAAAATTACAAAATCGGTTCATTAGATCCAGAGATTACCCCTAGAACCTCACAATAATAATATTTATATAAATAAATAAAAATAAATATACTACGACAATAAATATCGCCATCTAACCCCAAAGTAAGCGTAACTTGTGTTATAGGTACTAAGATAACTATATATTTTTATGAATAATATACATAAATACTTATAAAATCGACTTGGGCTCCGAAAGCATGGTCGCTGCCCACTGCGCCAATCAGCCATCGAATAAATGTATAGAAGTATCCATGTGTGCCTATATGTTCAAAACATATAACTCCGAAATGGAGGTGTCGGGAAGCAATTGCAGATCGCGTTACTACAATTTGCTCCCATTACATATGTTCCTAACTGAATAATACCGCACCGTATACAATATGCATATCGCTAAATCCTTAGTATATAAATGTTAGTGTGTTTGTTTGTGTGTCCTTAATTCACGCCCTAAGCGTCCAATGACAGGCCACTTTTTATCAAAGGCAAACAAACTGTGGTAACTGGACGGAATTGTTCCCCAGTTCTTAAAAAAAATCTTAATGTTATAACTATTTATTTTTTAAGGTTGACTCATATGCGGATGTAGTCGCGGGCAACCGCTTGTATTTACAATCCTTTAATTGAAAGCACAACCGAAACCTGTAGATCCATAGATTTGAAATTTGGACAGCCCGGGAGAGAATAAACGATTTACTTCCGCGATGACCATATTTCGAATCTCTGAATCTACAGGTTAAGGTTGTGCGTCATCTTATACAGATGTATAACATCTTATACACATATATATACATTGGGTGAAAGATTTATTCCCCGTACCCACTGGCTCGCAACACAACACTAAACTCGTAGAGTTGTCGGGAAGCAATTGCTGCTCGCGTTACTACAATTTGTCCCCATTATGTTCCTAACTGAATAACAACGCTGGTAATTGGCTTGCGGGCGATATGGCTTGACAAGTTTATATATTTGGTTGTTGATCTGTAATCCTTTTTCTTAGCCGTTACGAGTTTTTAACCTCCGACGCAAAAACGACGTGGCGTTATAAGTTTTTTGGTTGGTGTGTATGTGTGCTTGTGTGTGCATGTGTCCGGCTGTGGCATCTCGTTTCCCCAACGGACGAACTCATTTTGATTTTGGTTTTATCGTTTGAAATTTGAATTAGTTGTGTGTTCTTATATTAACTTTGTTTGATGAAAAACTGTCTAAGTTATTGCAAATTGCGGAATTTATGAAGAGTATGTAAATTTTTTTGATAATTCTAATAAAAACTAAAAATTTATTGATAAAAAACATTAATTTTGCATTTAGAAATTTAGAAGTAGCTGATAAATAAAATACCAATTCTAATATTTTTTTCTGCTACATGATGCAACCGCAATTGATATTATTGATACCGCCGTCGCACCGCGCCGCTGACACTCTGTACAGGTCGCTTCTTACACCCCAAACTATAATTTTCATTTTTATCTACATTATTTTTTTTTACCAATCAATCGTTATCATTGGTCAAATTAAGTACGAAAATGAAGCCGCCATAAATAACATAAACACATATATAATTTTAGTATGTTAGGCTTTCTCCAATGATGGCAAGTTGAATGAGTGTAAAATTCACGTAAAGCCAGACCACGTGGTCTGGAACTGTTATACTCGTAGATAGTGTTCGAGATCAAAAAAACCAGACAATGTGTGGGCGGTCACGGATTTAGCCTAGCTGCGGACGGCGTTAGCATAGAAACAAGGTTCCTTAATCTTGAACAACAACAATAAACGCAATCGGCCGATTGGAAGCAGTCCCACAACTGGAAAATTTTTGTGTGATGAACCTTAATGTTTTCTGTGTGATGGGTACTAAGATGACTGATGAATATTTTTATGAATAATATACATATATACTTATGAAATACAGAAAAACACCCAGACACTGGGTGTCGGCCAATCCGGACCAATCGGCCGTCAAAATTTTGGATACAATAGTTACTAAAATACATGTCTGCTGGCAGAGCATAATAAATAATAACCATTACCAATAGTTTGGAGTATCATTAATATTCCTAAAGCCTTGGCTGGTCATTAATAAAAATTTGATGTTTGTAAATGTAGTACGTTTCCATTGCGCATTGACGGAGCAATGACATTATACTGACACTGTCGTTATTTTAAAATAAATTTATCTCTCTATTACTCTCGGACCGATTTTGTAGATCGAACGAACAGCCCTCTTCTGTAGCTGAAATTAGTGCTAATATCGCAGCAAGGTTTTTGTATAAAAAAATTAAGAAAAAAGTTCGGACGTTGAAGCGGTGATAGCTTAGTAGGCTTTCAGACTACCTTATTTTTTAGGTGATTAAAGCTCCAAGAGCAAGAATAGGTATATTTATTAAACCTGTTTCCTGCGAATTCATCCGCGTTTGGTTTTGTTAAGCTTATTTTAAGTAGTGAATTCATAGTTGGGTGTTGTTTTTAAAAATAACTTTTTCAATAACTCTTTTGTTTAATTATTATGTTACACTTCTACATGAAATGTCCAATTGGAATAAATGAAAAAAAAATTTACTGCTTAACAATTACCCTTGATGATAAAACAAAACGATTTATATAAATAAAAATTATTACTGCTATACTAATCCACTTTTGTTTCTACCGGCGATCTAATAAAACACAGAAGCTGTTATCGCGGCTTTACTAAGATAGTTGGATAAAATCTTTCGCGGACTTTTAAGTATGTAATAATGAGTACTTTAAACATGTAATAAATATTTTTTGTGTATCATCAATAGTTTTCTCAGCCAACCAATTAATAAATTTTATACGCCAAATTATGCTACCTTTGGTTACATTATAGCAAATTTTTTGAGAATTTCCATTTTTCCATTATGTATATAGTTTAGTGTTTTAGTGAAAAAAATGGTTAAATTCAATCCACTACTTTCGGAGCCCATTGGGTACAAGCAAACAGAAAAATTTTTCCTCTTTATAATATTAGTCTAGATGTGCGTACATCTCAGTCGTTTGTTTAAATATGTAGAAGCTATTGCAGAATTGGAAATAATTAAAACAAAAAAATTAAAAAGTATTTCAAGTAGTCCTACTTTATAAGCACTTTAAAACCTGAAAAAAAACGTCCAAAATAAGACGGATAAACCTAACTTTTTTGAACTTCAAATGCTCCTAAGGTTTGAGAAAAGGCTTTAAGGAAAATCATCGTGACACACTGTTTCCAGAGTGTACATAAAATTTGCTTAACTGTAAACTAATTTTAATTTAGTCCTTATATTATCAACAAGTAAACTTGTTATTTCTTGGAAGTTACTTTGCTAGGAAGCAGGCTATCTGAACCTTAAGATACTTATAATAATAATAATAAATAAATATACTACGACAATACACACATCGCCATCTAGCTAATTAGTCACAGATAGTAACGCAGTAGTAGCATCTATGCGGAAAATCTGACCTTAATGTAAGTGCTTGTATTCGGAGCTTTCTCGGTCACGTGAAAAATCTGTGTGGTATAATAACATTACAGCGCAACACCACAGAACTTTCAAAATACGATATCTACGCAAGTTTTGCCGCAATACCGAACGTGCGGTGTAATTGCAAATATTAATTTTAATCCAAATTTTATAAATTTAAAATGCATATAAAAAATTTCGGAATCGACAGGATATGAACCTGCGACTCTGGCAAACGCGGCCTGAGCGCTTTCTCCAATTAAGCTACGGCTCTCCTACCGAGGTAAAATAAAAAAAAAAAAGTGTAGGTAAAAATATAAAAAATTATATCAAAATATCTGGAAAAATCACAAGACTTACTTCAGTCGGTAATAGTAAAGTCATTCATAAAGGAATATAAAAACAAAAGCCGGCGACCCCTCACAGAGCCTGGTGGCCCGGTAAACGGCGGAGCAGCCGGGAAACGTTCGGGTGCTATTCGCTTACAAGATCCTCTTTTAGTAGCAGTAGAAGTTTTTGTGACAAGAGCTCGCCAGGGGAACTACAACCGCCATGTTGACTTCTGCCGCCAAGCCGCATTTCTGTGTTCCAGTCTTAAAGACGTGGTTGCCAGTATGAATACAGGAATGTGAAGTTTACCACCGTCAGGATGATGGAAACATGAATCACTTTACCGGATATGCTTTTGCGTGCCATGCGAAGTGTTAGTTTGTTCATAGGCGATGGTTTTCCGCTTACTATGAAATCTCCCTCAACTGTTTCTATAAAAAAAAAATCGCCGACGATCATAGGATATATTGGCCGTCAGTTGATAGGAGTTCGGCAGGGCGACTGTATCGTAGACGTTTTCTACGACAAGAAAACCGTTTACCTATGACGTGTAACAACGATAACACACCCAATCACGGTGGCCCATAGCATGTTGCGTGCTACCTAATAGTATTCCGTGATATACATAGAGCTATAAAGAACATTAAGTATGTATTTAACACCTCATTACTAAATACTTTCACTTAAATTCCATCACAGAGCTAATTGTACTTACTGATTTTTATGACTCTATTTATAATATAAAAAAAAAACTAGCTCTGGCACGTGTGGTTAGTCTTGGCTCGTAGCTTTTCAGCAAAGAAGTGTCCTAAGAAAAGAGTTATTAAAATTCCAGGGTTTAATTGTTAATGGAAGGTGAAAGTTTTTAAAAATACTACCCCAAAACGAGTGAAATAGTGATTGGAAGTTTTTATGAAAGTAAGTTTTTTTTTAATGTTATATCCTTAAAAAAAATATTCTGATTTTAATTCGCTTTATTAGCTTTGCCTTGTGGCATTGGGAATAAGAACCATGGGGAAAATTCTTCATCGCGGGATATCAGAAAGTCTACGTAAAGAAAGTTGCCGTCATCTACTACTATGAGATGATTTGATAGAAGCCGTGCCGTGTGACAATGAAAACACACAACATCGTTAGTACATTTTTGAAAAATATACTTTGTTTAACGACAACGCTTTTGTTCGATCAAAAACAACGCTTTTTCAAACCCAAAGGACACTTTAAGTGTTAAAGGGGATGAGTGTGGATAATATGGTATGAAAAAAGGCATAACACGGTAAACATGGACCAGAAATGCGAAAATAATGTGGACGAAACTTGGTCAAGCATACCAAGTTGTCGGTGTTTTAAAATCACCAGCCCGTCTACCAAAGGGCAGGAGACAATTTATTCCGAGGAAAGGATAAAAAAATATCTTCTCCCACAGCTTCATCTATTCTCAGAGCACTGGCACACAAGTGTGAATAGTATCCAAATAATATATGTGTAATAATAAACGGGGGTTAAATTCTGAGATTCCATGTTCCCGTGCTTTAATTATATCTCGTGTCAGGGGATATTATCGCGGGATATAATTTTTGTCTGCTGCCTGTGCTAGCCCTGCGGAGACGTTAAGGTTTATATTATAAAGTTGGGTCTGAATAAAGGCATATGTTATCTATATATTAATACGTGAAGCAAAAGCTATGTACTCCTTTTTACGAAAATTGCGCGGACGGAGGAGTATGAAATTTTCCACACTTATAGGTTATATAGAGAAGGAGTGTAGAATGCTATTTTTTTTTAATTTATGCATAAAACTTTCATTCAATCTATAAAAAAACACTACACACACACTATGTATGTATTTGTCACATGTATATATAATCTTTTTAATATTTTTTTTGATTAATATTTATTTAAAAGAACTGCCAACTTAACAATGTAGCCTAGTAGTAACCCGTATATCTATATATTCTACATAATGTTTAAACTTATAATTTAAATTAACTTTGGTCGAATTTCAAGTAGTGGGCGACCACTAGTTACCATTATTATGGGATAAATAACATTTATAGGCTAGCGTTGATATATGTTGATAATAAACTACGTCATTATCATCCTAAGCCTGTTTATGCCCCAACCCTCCACGCTGCTCCAATACGGGTTAAGGGCTTTAAGTAAGTTTCAAAAAACATATCATCTTATAAACCCACTACATGGCACGTGCGTCCTCCGACAATAAGGGGTAAGGGCGTAGTCCACCACGCTGGCCCAATTTGGATTAGTGGACTTAACACACCCTAGAGAACATTATCGAAACTCTCAGGTGTGCGGGTTTCCTCAAATTTTTTCCTTCACCGTTGAAGCAAGTGATATTTAAATTGCTTCACAGAAAGCATATAAAGCTATTAAATCTTTGTAGTCTTTCACAGCAAAAGAAAGGTATATAATTCTCGACCCTATATCTGACTAAATGTCAAGATTACCTGTAACCCAAAATTTCCAGTAAGGTTTTCTTAGCTATTTACTAAAACTTTGGGATGATAAAAAACTATTTAATATGTAGGAAGAGATCCGTAAGAGTCGCGTAGCTGGAGTGTCAATGGGGGGTCCGAAGGTGCTGGAATGGCGACCGCGCACTGGGAAGTACAGCGTTGATCATACCCCTAACCGTTGGTCATACCCCAATGAAATGGACAGATGACATCGCGTCGCGGGGAGCCGCTGGACACACAAGTGGCACAAAACCACGGAATTTGGAACTCACTACAAAATGCCTACAGCAGTGGGCGTCTATCGGTTGATATGATGATGGTGAATGAATGAATGAATGAATATACTTTTATTGCACACCACCAAAAGAACATAAAAAAAGAAAAGTATTAAAAAACAACGTAAACAATGTTAGGGCCTTATCGCATCATAGCGATTTCTTCCAGGCAACCAATGGTGAAGAAAACAAATACAGAAAATAGTAAGGTGTATGCGACACCTTACGCGATATACGTGTACCTATAAAATAAATATTTTATTACTTAAAAAAAATATATAATACTAGCGTACCCAGCCCGCTTCGCCGGGCTAGATTTTGCTTTATTTTATCTAAACAATAAACTTACATCATTAAATTTTTAATTTAAGTCTCATAATATATAAAATCATTTATTTCTCTCCGTATTCATTCTCTTCTATTCTCTTCTCGAGCGGGTGAAGATCATTATCTATCTACCTATCTACAATAGAATATCATCATAGTAATTAAAAGCTGTATTTGACAGTCTGACAGTTCAAAAATAGGAGTGCTCCGATCGTCAACAAACTTTACGGGATTACTCGCCAGGTCAATCCGGAGATTCCCTGAAAGTTTCATTGAAATCGGTCCAGTCGTTACGAAGCCTATACGGAACATACCCACACACTTTATCTTTTATATATATAAAAGATATATATAAAAAACAATATTTGTAACTAAAGACATATGTCTTAAATAAATAAATAATTAGATGATGTGGGAATAACTTATTATTTCGGTTAGGTTCAATTTTACTCAAGCAAGTAGACTATGTTCTGAGCCCTTCTCATTCTGTGAGGAGACTTTGACCTATAGTGGGTCGGTAATGGTTTGATGATGAAAAACAAATTGAAATGGAAAAGTACGCAGAGCGGCCATTTAGCATTTTAGGTTGCGTTTAAGTTTGCAACGACCTCAAATCTAGTCCATTCGGGACTCGCTCTAACGATTACTATCACAATAATATGTTAGTGGTAATAACCGAGATGGCATTAACCTCCTTTCCGTAAAATGGGGCTGAAATAATGCTCATTTCTAATCCAGTAAGACTTCGTACTGAGACATTTTTGAGTAGTGTATTATATTTGTCTTGATAGTTAATCTTTTAAAACGCGTAACGGCTGAACCGACGTAAATTTCTCTTTCTTCTCGAACAAGTTTATGACTAAAAGACTACCTCACTGGCGCAACGGTGAGCGCTGTGAATTTAAGTAGGAGGTCCCGGGTTCGTTTCCCGGCAGGGGCGATTTGGAAATGTATGAGGAAGGGAGGGAGGCTTTGGCCGTGGCTAGTTACCACCATACCGACAAAGACGTGCTGCTGAGCGATTTAGTGTTCCGGTGCAATGTCGCATAGAAACCGATTAGGGGTATGAGTACCATGCTCCCTAACAGATTAGCCCGCTACCATCTTAGACTGCATCATTACTTACCACCAAGTGAGATTGCAATCAACGGCTAACTTGTAGAGGAATAAAAAAAAAAGCTAGTAACTAGTCGGGCAATCTCCAACGAAAATTTACTTCAGTTCAGCTTTTAAAGCCGCGACAACTCAGGACGGTTTCAATTCAAAAATAATCGACCTGTTCTTCGTAAAATTCGTGGCTAAGGTAATTCATTGTTCCATATTTTCTGTCGATAAGCTCTAAGCCCTAACTCGGACCTAGGAAATAGGCGTTGCCAAAACAACATAGAATACTGAATGGTTATATACGTCATAAAAAAGAATTAACAATTATTAAAATTCATTTTCTTTTATAAACAAGACACAATAATTAAACCCACAGCCAAAGCTGCATTGTCTCCAGTTTATTTCGACTACCTTGAACAAGCCTTTGTCACTGACAGGCGTATACGAATTATTAAAAAAAATACGGTTCAGTTCACACAAAGATAGTCTCCTTTGAATGTAGAATGTGTATCCTAAAATTACTAGAACACAAACATTTTGTTGACCTCGCCGGCGCAGTGGTGAGCATATCGGTCTAACAAGTGGGAGGACTAGGGTGCGATCCCCGACGAGGGCAATTTGAGAATTTATAAAGCTGAAGGGAGGTTTTGGCCGTGGTTAGTAGAAACTAGCCTGCTTACAAAACGTAGAAGGGGTACTGCCGACTTGCCGAAGTTAGACCTCTATCACCTTAGACTCCTTCACCACTTATCACCAGGTGAGATTGTAATCAAACTTGTGGTGGAAAAAAAAAAGGTTTAAGATATATTATTATTAATATTCCTCGGGTAACGGGCTAACCTGTTATGGGATATTGCAGTTCTATAAAATTCGTACCCCTAATCGGTTTATTTGCGACATCCGACGGGACGCTACATCGCTTTGCGGAACGTCTTTGTCGGTAGTGTGGTAGCTAGGCACGACAGAAGCCACCCACGGATAAACATAGTACTCTAGCATAATTTAGCAAACTGAGTTTCGGTGTTTTTTTTTTTAAACCTATTATTCAGTAGGTAAGCGGCCATAATTTATGATGAAGGAAAACTTAATCTTGCTTGTTAGCATGAAGTTTGAAGATTGTAAGCATGTTTAAAACGGCATCGATATGTGTACATTTTTGCGTCCCTTTTCGTTACAAATCAGGCCTCGAGCACGCGCTAATAAATCCATATGATGCAACGCGGCATTTTAAACAGCATGGATGTTAAATAGCGTCAGAGGCTTGTAGCCAATAGTTGCTGGCCAATCGGGTAGTTACTTTTCACAGCTGCTGTAAAAATGAGTGCGATATTTTTACTGTTCGTGTATATGTATTTCCATAACCATAACTTCTAAATGCCTGAACATATTTCGATGTATTTGGGTATCTTTAGTATCCTTACATCATGCATAATGACACTGTCTGTAACGTTTTACGAGTATGTATGAAAATCGATAAAGTGGGTGTATGGTGCCATTTTTTATTTTTATTTACGTGCTTGACGGCAACTTACCTTTTTTATTTCATAATAGCAATAATAATGCAAGCCGATTCTCAGCTAAGGTTAATTTGAACATTTATAATTTCTTATATGTATTTATTAGCTTCATTTAACTAGTAGAAATCGTCACATAAGGAAAAAACGTTATGCCCCCTCAATGCAAATATAAACCTTATTTTAATGTCTAAGAGTTGTAAATAGAGCACAGGATCACAGAATGGCTGATGTAAAGTCAGTTATGAAGTTTTGGCTGCAGCTACAACTTCATCAGCAAAGCCATACCGCCAACATTCACAACAGTGTCATGTCAAGTAGAAACCTAAGAAAGTAGAAATGCTATGCAATTTGGTTTGGACCATTTCAGACCGCATCTTAATTAACTTACGATGTTGTCCCCATAGGCAAACGATAATTTGCCATCGAATAAAAGAACGCCAAATGATTTCCTAGTTTACTATGAAAAGACCCAGATTTGCACAATATGTTCCGATGTCTAAATTTTAATACGACCTACTCCGGCACATTACCATACAAAGCAAAAACGGGAAAGGAAAAATTCTCGACAGAAAAAATCTACACCAATACTTTAATGTGAATACAAAGACACTGTTTAAAGTAGAGCTTAATAAATTCTAATTAAGCGTAGGATATGGCACGATAACAAAGAGAATTTATTTCAAAAAATGTCCTTGTCTTGACCCTGAAATTATCAGACGCTCTCGCGGATACTACATGTTATCACGATTCTCTTTAACCCCAAACGTTTCGGGGTAGCCTACGCCAGCTACGCCAGACGATCGCCTACGCGGCTGTGAACCGTAGCAGCGTAGCACCTACACATTTAAATTTCACCCAAACCGAAAAGTTCCTATAAACAATACGGGCGAATTAATCGTCGTTACATAACGGCGATGCGTAAAATCGTAAACGAATTGCAAAAAAAATTTGCGTATTTTTTTTTATTGGAATCGGTGTTCGGACTTACCTGTATATAGTTGTCTCGTTCTTTCGGATTGAAGGTCGGATCTGATTACAGAGGGCACTGGTGCACTCGCGGTCGCGTGCAACTGCGGCGGAGGGCGGCTACAGACTGACTACACTGGGCCCGGCCAGGAGCCCCTGCCCTTTCCCCCCGCGCGCGCGCCCCCGCACCCTAGCGGATAAACAACGTGCATTGTAGGCGCGATCTGTGGACCTGCTCTGCTGAGTACACACGAACACACCTCCATCGACTCATACTCCTGTTTCGCAACTGTTGCCTCTTTTGTACAGCTTATTCGTTCGTGCCTTGTATCGAACCAGTAATGGAAGTTGTACTATTTTTCGTATCAGTAGGCACGTTCATACAAACAGTCAGTAAACAAATTTGTTACCCAGATACTGGTCTAGCATTATAGATTTTGGATTTAAGTATGGCAGTAGAACAAATCCGGGATAACGATGTTATTGGGTTCTGGAATATGCCGTCATATATCGGAAGATATTCAATTTGGTGCAGAGCGTAAAAAAGGGTCTATTGTGATTTTATCCAACGCATATAATATAAATACCTTCGTTCCAACAAAGATATTATTACAATGTAATGAAAGATTACCTGACTTTGACTTTCGCATTGATTTTTTATAAAGTCATCTATTGTACGCTTCTTGGTGCTGAATTTATACTGCTCATTTAGTATAAGTTCAGGTAAGTACGATATATCAAATGCAAAGTTAAAACTCCTATCACAGGCCCTTATGAAGCGTTCATACATTTGTTTCCATAATTGTAAGGGGATGGTGATAACTTCATTCGCCAACTTAAACCTAAAACTACAGGGTTCCAAACGCGCTCTGGTCTAAGAAGAGCCCACAATAAACTTAGCCGGTTAATTTTTTTTGTTATCACCATCACAGTAAATTAATATTAAGCTATGAAGTTAGAGCAGTTCACACCCAAGCTTTTTTATCGTTTAAGTAAACCTTAACATTATAATATCTTTTGAACCATCGATGTATTCATAGTCATATAAGGTAGGCAAGGGCAAGAAGGGCAGATGGAAATAATAGATTCCTCAACAAACTTGATAATTTTCATCATTTATGCGTATTTATGAAGCAGTGATAGCATAGTGGGTAGGACTTCAACTTTACTTTCAGGGGGCCGAGTTCGAATCCCAGCACGCACCTCCAACTTTTCTAAGTTATGTGCGTTTTAGGCAATAAAAAGATCACCTGCGTAAACGGTGAAGGAAAACATCGCGAGGAAACCCGTTTACCAGAGAGTTCTGCATAATGTTCTCAAAGGTGTGTGTAGTCCACCAATCCGCACTGGGTCCGTGTGGCGGACTACGGCCTTAACCCCTTTTCATTTTGGGAGGAGACCCGTACCCTGTATTGGGCCGGTAAGGAGTTGATATAGTACTCCAATAATTGCAATCTTTGGCATAGTCCGCAGCTTCTTAAGCGAGTTTCAGTTTCTAATTATAAGATTTTGTAGAGACTGTCTTTTGTGAGGCGGTGATAGCGCAGTGGCTAAGAAATCGATTTCACTCTGGGGGGGCCGAGTTCGAATATCAGCACGCACATCTAACTTTTCTAAGTTATGTGCGTATTAAGTAATTTAAAACATCACTTGGTTCGACGGTGAAGGAAAACATCGTGAGGAAACAAGCTTGCATGAGAGTTCTACATAATGTTCTAAAAGGTGTGTGTAGTCCACCAATCCGCACTGGGCCAGCGTGGTGGACTACGGCCTTAGTCCCTTCTCATAGTGTGAGAAGACCCGTGCCCTGTAGTGAGCCCGGAATGGGTCGATATGATATAGAGGCTGTAAGATATGTTTTCTAAATGAATATGATTATATTAATAGTTGACTGATCAAACAGATGTCTCAGGTGGTGATACGAGAAAAATCAACACCTTTGTACCAATCAATATATTTCTGGTTATATAAAGTTCCGCACTGTGTCCTTTAACATGAGACGTAGGTGACAAACCTCATGTGCCTGTATCGAAGCCCTTCCAGCCGGAACACATCAATGCCGTTTGGCGGCCAAAATAATGGAGATACTACTTCCCAGGAAGAGCTTTGTCCCAAAAAGTTCCACTTCTAAACAGCTACTATATATTATACTAGTGTACCCAGCCCGCTTCGCCGGGCTAGCTTTTGCTTTATTTTATTTAAACAATAAACTTACATCATTACAATTTTTTAATTTAAGTCTCATAATATATTAAATCATTTATTTCTCTCCGTATTCATTCTCTTCCATTCTCTTCTCAAGCGGGTGAAGATCATTATCTACACCCATGTACATCCAACAATAGAATATCATCATAGTAAATAAAAGCTGTATTTGACAGTTTGACAGTTCAAAAATAAAATAGGAGTGCTCCGATCGTCACCAAACTTTACAGGATTACTCGTCAAATCAATCCGGAGATTCCCTGAAAGTTCCATTGAAATCGGTCCAGCCGTTTCGGAGCCTATACGGAACACACTTTCTCTTTTATATATTTAGAAGATAGAAGATTCATAAAAACTTTACGAAAAGCCTAAAGAATTCATAATAAATATTTTAACAGTTAAAACTCTCTCAGGCACCAAATACTGCAAGTAATTAATACAAAAGCACCCTTTACAGATTTAATAGAGTTTAAACCACTAGATCATATGACGTTATTGGAATCCTTTAACTAATACAAAAAGCCCCCATATTGCTCTTGTCCCAATAAGCGTAGAACGTCTGAACCCAACCAATTTTATTAAACAAAGTCTTAGCGTATCTTGTCTTCAAGATTGCTCTAGTGGCATCCCAAGTACTCCAATAATTGCAATCTTTGGCATAGTACGTAGCTTCTTGAGATAGTTTCAGTTTCCAACTAATTATAAGCTTTCGCATAGACTGTGATGTTAAGTAAGATGTCAATTCAAAAGCAATTTAATTTCGGTCTAGCGTGAAAACTTCCTAACTGGCGTTATTATAAAGAGTTTATAAAAAGTTAAAACTCTGTTCGAGTTTATAATAATAATACCTTTTAAATTGCATTGCAAGCTCGGTAAAAGCATCGCCTCATTGGTCTACTAGAACCGGTGCGAAGGCGATGCTTTTACCGAGCTTTTAGCGAGCATGCTCAACTGCAGATACAGGGTACCCGCACCTGTGATACAGGGACTTGGGTCCAATCAAATGATTAGTATTGGATTTTTCTATCTAGAAGTTGTTAGCACTGACTCGGAGTTAGAAAATTTGCGGCGATTGGCCTTCATGCTTCGGAGAGCGCTTTAAATTGTAGGTCATGCGCCTGATCTTTTTCCGCACGAGTAGGATCTGCCGTCCTATTGGACTACGAGAGTAAAAGAATACAGAGTGCACCTGCGTTTGCGCACACACTTATGCACTATAACATGACAGAGTTAAGAACATACAGAACCCTCATTCAGCCATTATTAGTGTTTAAAAACAGTGAAAACGGCACGGCCATTTTGCTTGGCTTCACGCCCGCGGAATGTTGCTAGCTCACGAACGTTTCCCATGGTAAACGATTAGAACATAATTACTATCAACTGCTAAATAGAATCAAGTCTTTAAGAGATAAATTTAAAGAAGCTAAAAATATGACGGTGGACTATCAATACATATTTGAAAATTTAATTATGTACATAAAAATATAACAAAATTTAAAAAGAAAGTGCACTGTCACAATATTAATATTAGAAGTAAAAATAAACTTTCTGCATAAAATTAGTAATACATTTAATTGTAACATTTAACATTTATTTTTTTATACATTAACCTTGAGATGTCTCTCAATAATTTCAAAGTTTGACGGCCTAGTGACGCAGTGCGCAGCGACCCTGCTTTCTGAGTCCAAGGTCGTGGGTTCGATTCCCACAACTGGAAAATGTTTGTGTGATGAACATGAATGTTTTTCAGTGTCTGGGTGTTTATCTGTATATTATAAGTATTTATGTGTATTTCAATCATAAAAAAAAAAAATATTCATCAGCTATCTTAGTACCCATAACACAAGCTACGCTTACTTTGGGGCTAGATGGCGTTGTGTGTATTGTCGTAGTATATTTATTTATTTATTTATTTAAGTTTATATAAAACGTAAGCTTATAGATAAATCCTAATATTATATTAAGGATTACATGGATGATAAAAACTTGGTTATGAATGGCTTATAACAAAAAAAACCTGGCCCACAACAAGTGGGCCGTATGTTCTTGATTCTGAGTATGACATCTCTAGATAGTTGGAAAATGTCTATGGCCGAAATTTGTCGGGGAACTGTTTTTAATGCGGGTAACTCTCTATATTTTACAGTATATAAACCGTGTAAGTGATGTTTTATGTTTTATCTTTTAACGATTCGTACTAATTAAGTTATCATTGTAATTAACATCATTGTATATATGTATAACACGAAATAGAATGGTCTGTGTCTTCTGATAATACTAGAAGTTTTAAGTAAAGTCAAAGTCAAAGTCAGATGTAAAATATAACATAGAAGTGAGTTGATGGCGATAACTAAATTCGTCAAATTAAAACTAAAGCTACGAGGGTTCCAAACGCACCCTGGTCTAAGAAGAAGCCCACAACAAACTTAGCCGGTTGTTTTTTTTTTTTGTTATCACCATCTCACATTGTCACTTAAAACTATTTAAGAAGCAACCTGGTTAGAGCAATAATTGACACCCAAGCATTTTTATCGTTGACGTATTCCTTAATACTATAATAGGACTTTTCTACAAGCTTACGTTTAACAAGTAGTAATAGAACTTTTTTGTGACAGAGCCCGTCTGGGGAAGTACTATCGAAAAACTTGTTTGTGGCGCCAAGCAGCATTGTTGTGTCTAACATGTGTTAATCCATGGTATAATCTATCTCCATTCTAAAATTCAGCCAAATTGGTTTAGTAGTTTTTACGTAAGAGAATAACAAACCTGAAGAGTATCTGCAAGGTCCCGGGCTTGATTCCCGGCAGAGACGAATTGGGAATTGATAACTTCTGAATTTGCTCTGGTCTGGTCTGGTTGGAGGCCTCGGCCTTGGCTAGTTACCACCCTACGTACAAAGACATGCCGCTAAGCGATTTAGCGTTCCGGTACGTTGTCGCGTAGAAACCGATTAGGAGTATGGGTTTAATATAAATGCCCTAACAGGTTAGCCCACTACCATCTTAGACTGCATCATCACTTACCACCAGGTGGTGATGATGATTGCAGTCCTAGGCTTACTTGTAGTGTAAAAAAACATCCATCAAAACGCTCGCATTTATAATATTAGTAGGATATCTAACAATACATTAATTTCGAGCCGGTATGAGAGAGCCTTTATCCTTCAAGTGAAGTAAATAAGTATCTCATACATAATTCTGAGGACGTCCGTGACCCTACTCGTCAGGTGCCGTGTGAAGAGGGCATTATGCCTACACTCCACGGTTATGGTATTTTTGCATGTCCTTTTTACGATACGTTACATTCCAAAGTGGGCCCGCCCGGTTATCAAATGGCTTCCTGTCCTGGTATTTTATTAAGTACGGTCACTTGAACACACTTTACACCAATATTTGCCCACGCTGTACTTTTGCTTACAAAAGTTGATTATATTGGATAGCATCATGAGTTACTTTGAGGAATTCCATGATAAACAATGAATGTTAGGCTTAATTTTGAAAACCAGGCAAATATACACGGTATTTATAATTTTTTTCAAACTTTATACTAATCAGATTTTACAAAATGTACTCTACGTTTTGCTCCGACACCAGAGCATCCTCGGGAGGTGTTGGCTTCACAATCAAAAATTTTTTATTGAAGTTGTTGCAACAATAAAGCCAACATCTCCTGAGGATGCTCTGTTGTCGGAGGAAAATGCACGTAGAGTATTTGCACCGTGCACATTTACCTAATTTTCTATCATAATCGCCAATACGTTCATTCAAAGAGATATCTTAGAACGAATCAAAGCCAATGTAATAAAAAAAACAGTTTACATAGCGACTGTACTAGCTACGGCGTAGGCGTGCTACGATACTACAGAAAATATTATTGCTAGAGAAATTATTACCCCTGCAACTTTTAAAACAAGATTTTTGTATTATTTTCATTCCACCATCTTACTTTTGTAAAGTAAAGATAAAGCAACGGACATTAAATTGCTTAAAACGTACGTAACTCTTAAAAGTTAGTGGTGGGGATCAAACTCGGTACCTCCGAAAAAGAGGCTAAGATTTGTATGCACTAGGCTTCACAGCTCTGACTGCTATACTCTTTTTTACCTATAAACATAAATGAAATTCGTATATCTCGCAATTGTAACATTTAATTACATATATACTTTATATTTATTTACATTTTGATTTTCAAGTTTATCAATACTAAGCTATTAATTCAGTTTCAGTTTACTTCAGTTTAAAGTTTAAAATTTATCTCACGAAGAATTTTCACCGAATACCTGTCACCCAGCTAGTAGTACTTAACACGTGATCAAATTAGAAATTGGGGTATCCTTAAAAAACGAGAGATTTTGCCGTTTTCACTAAACGTGGAAAATGCTTAACTGAAATACCTAGGTAATGCCTAGAGTAATAAAAACGTTTATCCAATTCATACATGATGTCTAACGAGGTTAGGCGCCATCTGAAGTTGCTTCACCGAATTGGCAGTGCGATATGCTTAGCGAAATCATAATCTACATATTTAAAAGGCAAAAGGCGACTGACCGACTGACTGACTGATCTATCAACGCCTTTATGATAATAATGACTGCTAAAGGTTGAAAAGTACTATTATAATATATAACCCTAAGGAAAAATAATTTGCATTTTTAATCTTTATCAAGGTAATATGTATATATTATATATTCCTCCCATTTTCCGAAACTGTAAAGCGCGCACTTTTGGAATAATTTTGCGCAGTAAAAAGAGCGCGTGGAGTCGTAACATTTCTCCTCTACGTTAGGTTGTTAAAAAAGTCTGCGAATTGGCATAATAACTCACATCCCTAGGCGATTTAATTAAAAACTTCTATAGCAGCATACGCATGCACGGCCGACTCTTTGTTTCAATACATTTTGTCTTCTTATTTGTTGGCAAATCAGATGGTTATATATTAATAGTGAATAGGAAGTGAATATTTTATAAATTTAAAATCCATATAAACATTTTCGGATCCGACAGGATTTGAACCTGCGACTCTCTGGCAATCGCGGTCTGAGCGCTTTTTCCAATTAAACTACGGTTCTCCTACCATCGATGCCGAAATTAGTATATGCCTTTTACATCAGTCTTATAGCGACTGTAGCGTCATCTAGTAGGAAACGTTGCAGTTTAGATCTACGTTTTCAAAGGTACATATTAAAATGAGACACATTTGAAACAAGTAAACACACATTTAAATTTATAAATTTATATATATATATAGCTTATATATATATTTATCAAAGCTAACAAATAATCATCTAATTTAATCAACATTTTTTTTAAGCACCCTGTCTCTGTCTAAGTTAGTTTCTGTGTTTTGAATTCTAACAAGAAACAAGGAGACGGAATTAATACATTTTTATGTATTAAAACCAATCAAAACCGTCGATAGTGTGTACATCTTCTTGATTTCCAGCTGCAGCGAAAGCGCTTCTACATTTTTAATTTTTTTCGAAGCTAATGCAAATCGAGTATAATGCCTGATTCATCAGAATAGGCGACCTTTAGGATTTATCTGTTTTAATTCCTAAATGGAATTTTTCTTACAACTTTTTTGCTGGAATGTTTATTCGCTGGATATGTTTTGTTCATTTCGAAAGTAATTCTGTGACGTAGCATTGCATTAATACTTCAGTTGATATTCCTGAGTATGTCAGGGCTCTACAAATTCTCCTCCGGGCGTGACATCATTTATCTGTATGTACACATACAGATAAATGATGTCACGCCAAAGTAGCAAAATTTTCAATTTTGCAATTTTCTTCCACCTAATTTTTTCTGATATTTTAACTTTGTAAAAATTAAGATAATTCAATTTTGTGGTTAATGGTAAATTACAGTAGTTTTGGAGCCTATTTGGTACAAGCAAACAAACAAAAAAAAAAAAATCCTCTTTATATTATTACCAGCTGTTCGCATTAATTACGGTTTTTTACAAATCCCGCGGTAAACATCAGTTTTCCCAGGGATTTTTTGTAGCTAATAAGAAGTACTTTAATTACGTAGAATGTAAGTTTTATGTTTCTTCAACAGTTTTATCAGTGAACGCCAAATAATTAATTTTATAAGCAAAATTTTGCTAATTCGATATACAGTCTTACCTAATAATATAAGTACCAAGAGTTTCTAATTTTTTTTCGTCAGTACAATGATGCCACTGATCCAACACTTAGATACAATAATAGAAGCAACCTTAAAGCTATGGTTCCAGAGCGGGGAACAGGAATATTGGTATACCTACACCTAAATTGAGAATAGACATATCAATATCGTGAAAGCTCTCGATATAAAATTTTATTTTCGAACCCTATAAAACCTCGTTATTGAAAATTAATTATCCTCAACCTTAATTGGAAAATATTCGGTCCGAACTTCTGCTGAAAAGGTAAACAAAAAGCTTGTTTACCACCAGGAAAAACAAGTTCAGTAAACAAGGTCAGGTTTGGAAATCTTACCACGCTAGTACCTACACAATAAGGACTTTTTTTGTTTTCTTCTTTCTAAGGCTTCGCACCCAATTAAGTAAAAAACAAATCCTTATTGTGCTACATGGTCTGTCAGTAGGTTTTTTTTCAGTATCAACTCATTACTTTCTAGTTTCTACCGTACCATTGTATTGACTTGAAATTTGTAGTAGACCAAATTGCTTGTTTTTACTCATGCGGTGATAGCATAGTGGTTAGGACTTCAGCCTCACTCGACGCCGAGTTCGAATCCCAGCACGCACTACAAAATTTCTAAGTTATGTGTGTTTCATGCAATTCAAATATCACGATCTTTAAAGGTGAAGGAAAACATCGTGAGGAAACCTGCATGCCTGAGAGTTCTCAATAATGTTCTCAAATGCGCGTGGAGCCCACCAATCCACTCGGGCCAGCGTGGTGGACTACGGCCTAAACCTTACTCATGTGTGGGAGCCCCGTGCCCTCCATTGGGCCGGTAATGAGTTGAATTCAATTCAATTTATTTAATTTGCCGATTGGTTTTACAGTCCGCCTTACTTGGCGTGCAAAAAAAATATATGTTCTCACACTAATTCCTACTTTCTATAATAATATAGCTTAAATCCAATAAATGACAATATTAAAATAAGTTGATTTGTGGATGATGATAAATTTTTACTCCATAGATTCTAATTTTGAATTTTTATGCCCTTTGAACACTGAAGTCAGAGTGGTGGTTAAAGAAACTCCATCTCGGAAACTAACTTCAATTAAAAACTGTAACGTTGGTAACATAAGATCTTACCATTAGCCTTGACAGTGCTGCGAAATCTGGAAAAATAACAATGTCAGATAAAAGAACCATATATCGCATGCCGCTATGTTTTTTAAAGTCCACCGTTTGTTTTTATGTGTTAAAAAGTATCATATGTCCTCAATGGCATAAAATCTATCTTCTTGACACCTTTAATCGTAATCTGTTCGCGTGATTAGTTTAACAACAAAAGAAGTTACTTCCAAATTTAAAATAATCATCATTACTTCAACCGATTGACTTCCACTGCTGGCCATAGGTCTTTTGTAGTGAGTTCCAAAATCCACGGTCCTTGGCCGCTTGCTTCCAGCGGCTCCTAGGCGCTCCTAGCGACTCGCTTGATTTCGTTCGTCCAGCTCGTTGGGGGCCGACCAACGCTGCGTATATCGGTACGGGGTCGCCAGTCCAGCACCATGGGACTTCAATATCCATCAGTTCTTCGGTCTATGTGCCCTGCCCATTGCCGCTTCATCTTCGAGACTTGTTGGATATGCTATGTTGGTAACTCTAGTTATTCTGATCTGTGGATCTCCTTATTCCTGATTTTATCTCGTAGAGATACTTCTAACTCTATCGCCCGCTGAGTGCAACAGGTAAAAGTTTCAGCGCATCTGGCAACTAAGCAAATAAGTACAGCCATACAGTGTGCACTTTTACTGGTCACGGTGAGCTTTTGTTTCAGTACACATAACTTAAGTTTATTCCTGTTATTCGGATTTATTATGTTACTAAAGCTTTTAAATAGATGTGGGTATTTCTTTACAAAAAAACCACATTCCACATATATATCGGCTAGGTAATGGCAACACTTTCAGTGATTTGAAGAGCGGTCTACAGCTGTGTAGCATATCTACGCCATATATGAGGATGATAAGCGACCACGTTTCAGGGTTATAATATAAGTATCGATTTAAAAGAATGATTGCATCATCATGATCATCGTATCAACCCATTCCCGGCCCTCTACAGGAACGGGTCTCCTGGCCACACTGGCCCAGTTCGGATTGTTAGACTCCACACACCTTTGAGAACATTATGGAGAACTCTCAGGCATGCAGGTTTCTTCACGATGTTTGCCTTCACCGTTGAAGCAAGTGATATTTTAATTACCTCAAGCGCACATAACTTTGAAAAGTTAGAGGTGTCTGCTGGGATTTGAACTCGGCCCCCCGAAAGTGGAGTCGAGCTCCTCCTACCCACTAGGCTATCACCGTTTCTTAAGAATGATTTAAATAGTATTAGCTAGATGCATTTTTTAGGAGTTGACGCAACCCCGCTGCGTCACCCTCGATTTGCAAAATCGTATTGGAATGAAACATTCAAAAGACACTGGTGCCAGCCTACTCGGATATTTCTGGAAATATCCCAGAGATCTCATCTGATATTCAAACCGCTTATTACTTGTAGAGGTGTGCTGGACGCTCGCCAACGCGATAATACTGCGGACAACTTGCGCGATCTTATTGATAAATCATAACATGGTAGGTACCTATAAAAATACAATTTGACCTACATTATCTTTACTAAGCTTTTTAAACACTACCAGTGCTGTCAAATGAGGTTGAAAGAACTCTATTCCGTCAGAGTTAAAGGAACCTAGTAATATATGGGACACCATAATGATCAGCGGAAAAGTGGTTAACTAATAATATAGCCTTCAACTCAAAATTAGCGTATCCGACAGGTCCAAAATTTCAGAAAAGCCGGTTTATTTGTATTATTTAATTTGGAATAAATTTCATCCATCGGTTAAGCTAAAAAACAGCGGTAAAGGCTCGATATTATAATCCTATGGAGTTCTTCACAGCGAAATAGGCGCGTTATTCTTGACCATACTTCTGACTACTTGATAGTAAGCCTAGCATGATTCAGTAAATTTATGCCAATATTATTAGTTTTGAACGCTAAGAAAACAATTATGCGGGATTTATAATACCAAATGTAAAGACAGTTGATAAAAAAGTAATCATAAATGGAGAATCATTAATAATTGAGAATTCCACAGTTTTTCTAGGAGCTACCTTGGATTGTAAGCTTCAGAAGGGTGCCCATATCGAGACACCAGCGGGTAAGTTCAGTTCAGCTGCTTATGCTGTCAGAAGAATTAGACAGTTTATAGATGTTGAAACTGTTAGGCTTCTTTATTTTGCATACTTCCATAGTGTAATGTCGTATGGGATCTTGTTATGGGGCAGAGCTGCTGATATAGAAACTATATTAATATACCAGAAAAGAGCTGCCCGATCGATATATAAACTTAGATCATGCGAATCCCTTCTTGCCAAATTTCAAGAAATAGGTATAGGTACCTACTTACAGTAGCCCCGCAATATATTTATAATAATATAATCTTTATTAAACAAAACATTAGTAATTATAAATAAAAAGTCGATATAAACAAAACAAAACAATCGACTTACTAGAAACGGACATAAATAAGTGATATCTGCACTTAGGTGATTTTTTTTAATTGTATAAATAATATTTACCCATAAAGAAAATTTACCAAAATTAGAATTAGATGACAAAATTTATCATTAAACCAATTGATAAAATAAAACAAATTATGAGATGAACGGAAGTATTAAACTTTTATGCAGCGTTCAGAATTTCAGCACGAAAGGTTTTTTTAACCTTTTCAGGCAATTTATTTCAGGTAGGCCTAAATATAATTTCAATTAGAAAACTCATAATTCAAAAAAAATCAAAATTTAAAATGCCTTCTTACTGTTCACTTATGGGCATGGTACCCAAAATGCTGGCGCTATTCCGGCTTAAAATTTCTAGACTTAGCCGCTGGGCTTAATAAGTGCCAGCTCTTGGGTCACCAGACGTCAAGACCAATTTTTGGGACACAATGTTGATAAAATTGTTCGTGTAAAGGTATCGTTATTAATTTAGTTAAGTTTTAACCACCGTGTGGTGATGCCAGATTAGAACCCATCTTCCCTGCGTAGTGAATAAAGGTTACTCTGTTGAAGGCTATTAATTGATTGATTGATTGATAACCACCTGGATATGCATGCAATATAAATACTAATATTCTAAGTGAAAAAGTGTGTCTGTTTGTTTATTCATTTGTTTCCTATGTCCGGCGCAAAGATCTTTACTTATTTATTAAGGACACTAACAATATACATATTAACCATATACAGTAATAAACTTGTACAATACATTCACTTATATGTACATCGATAACAAGTGACCATGACATTCACAAAAAATTACCATGTCATGTAAACACAGCAAAAATAATCATAAAGATAGGAAGGAATAGGTGTTCTGTATGTAATATCTATCTTAAGGGAGGGCTCACCGATGGGTAAGCGATAAGCTTTTTTATAAATACCGGGTAAGAGTTGTGAAATATGTCGATGCCAGGCAGTGGCGTGCATAGAGGTTATGCTCAGGATATGCAAATCAATATGAAGAAATATATATAATACAAAATGAAGAAATTCTCCAGTACGAGTTATAAAAACTTAAGGGTAGGCTTTTTATAACTCTTAAACTGCCTACCCCTAAGTTTTTTTTAACTCGTACTGAAGTATTTCTCCATTTTATATCCTCATCATACCCTGTGCATACCCTGTATGCACGCCACTGATGCCAGGTAATAATCGTGATATTACGTTGTATTCAGCACATATGCGGGCTATCGGGGCTTGTTTTCCAAGATGCGTCCTAGCGAAACGTATATGAAAGGTTTTTCGTGTTGGAATTTTACAATAACGGGGATATCTACTTGGGGCAGAAAGATAGATCCGTTCAAGTACAATGCACTTTATTTTATTTTGTATTATTTTATACAATAAACACATGTCAAGGACTTTACGTCTGTCGCTTAGAGATAACAATTTAAACTCTGTCAGTCTATGGCTGTAAGGCTGTATGTGCTATACCAGTTGCATGGAATGCAAGATGTCTAGTAAAAGCACTATGTATACTCTCAACACGCTGAGAATGGATGTTATATAAAGGATTCCAGATTACACTTGAAAACTCGAGACAGCTTCTCACAAGGGCATTAAGCAGAACCATTTTTGTCCTGCGGGAAAACCTCTTTGAGTTACGTTTAATGAAGCCGAGTAATTAAGCGGCTTTTTTGACAATGTTGTTTATGTGCGATTTGAAAGTAAGTTTACCTTCAATAGTAACTCTCAAATCTCTTATTTCTGGCAACTCTTGTTCTACCTTTCCAATAGAATAGCTACAGACATGCGGTTTTTTTTTCTACAGTATTTTACATGAAAACATTTGTTAGGGTTGAGCTATTGACGTCGCACCATTTAATAATTTGGTTTAGGTCCTCTTGTATGAGCTTAATGTCTTCATCCGATTTTGCTGTTTTGTATATTTTGAAGTCATCAGAAAACAGCTAGCATTTGCAGAGCTTAACTACTATTGTGATGTCGTTTATGAATGCCAAGAACATCAAAGGTCCCAAGTGGGATCCTTGTAGTACCCCAGACCGATTTAGTCCAAAAATATCTGGAGACAGGCATATTGATACAAGTATCCTAAAAAAATACCGGGAGACATTAACACGCTATTTTATTTAAAAAAAAAAAACAAACGCTTTTAAATCACGCGCACATCGAATTTGGTAAACTAGCATTTACCAAACATATTTAAAAGCGTTGTGAAACTCATAAGATAACAACAATTTTCATTAATACGTCATAAGTATTCAGAAATTCTGAACGTACAATTATTTCAAATTTCGGTATACAATAAACAATGCAGCTCAAAATTCCAAACGGCGCCGAACAATAGAAACGTATTTCGAAATTAAATTGAACCGTCGGGGTTTCCACGTGAGCAACACCGCCAGGTATAAAGAGCTCGGGTATTTCATTAGTTTTCCCCGGTCCTGCGTAGTTCGCAAACGAGAGATAAATATGAACTACATCACATACTGATATGATATGATATATCCTTCGCCTATCTTACGGCTCACTGAGTCGCCGAATCGAATTTTTTTTGCAACAAAAATTAACATACTACATCTCGTAAGTACTTAGAAATACTTTTATCGTAACTGAACTAAATGAGCAAATGAATGAGATGATACTTTGGCAACGTAACTTTACTTTACTTACAGAAACGTATCTCTCTTTTTCTAATGAACCGCACATCTCTATATTCACCTGCTCTCTACAAATGGAAAATCTTTATGTAAACGCCATGATAGTTCAAGTTACTTTGGACGATCTGCACGGGTCGACGAGGTTGGTACTGACCATCGCGCATTGTTGCAAATCTTATTAGGACCGTTCCATTTTTAAATTTAAACTTAATGCTTTACCTGAACTTTATAAATCCTTACACATTTTACATTTTTAAATAGTTTTACTTTAAAAAAAACAGCGCATAATACTGCTTTATTTATTGTAGGTACTGTTAGAAACGGGGCAATATGAGAAATAATTTCGTGTACCATAAATGTATTTATTAACGTATTTTTTTCTTCTCCTTATTTTAGTATTTTCTTCGAATCCAATTTTGGTCAGAGGGTAAGAAGAAAAATTACTGAAGACTTAAAATATTGTTTTTACTATAAACCTGTGCCTGTGTGTATGTTAATTATCAAGTTGACTTTGAAGTCAAATTTACACGGAGTTGTGATATTGAGCCATTAGGGAAACTTACAAAGAACTACAGAATTAAGAACATACAGAACCCTCATTCAGCCATTATTGCATGCAGTGCATTGTCCAAAAACAGTGAAAACGCGCCGCGCACGTTTCAATTCACAACCTCGGAAAGATGGTCATAAATTTTTGCGATTTTATGGTAAACGTTTGGAACAAAATTGCTGTCAACTGCTAAATGATTTGAAGTAAGAATGGAATTAACCAACCACATTTTAGAGAAACTCTACTAAAGTGGAGTGGTTTTTAATGCTTCAATTTTTAATGCTTTAATATTAGTCGTGTACACGATTTCTGTACTTCTGTGCACAAATTTCGCAAAAAAAATTTCACTTATATTTTACTGATAAATGTGCTATTAAATTCAAATGTAGCATACTTGATATGCTATTAAAATATTAAATAGAAAAAAGCCAGGTGAATGTACCTCTGTAACGTATTAACTATAATTTAGACGATAAGACAAAATACTGATGGTCAAATTCACCTTTCATAATCAACGATACAGTTTCGAAGAAAGAACGAAAGTTTTTTTAGATTCGTTTCTTTCAAGAAGGGCAAAGATCAGCGACCATACAGCCTATATTAAACCATTTTATTGCGACAAAGAAGTTATTTTCATTTTGTATTTTTGTATTTTATTTTAGGGCCCTTGATTTAATTCTATTCAGACCTACTTTTAAAAAACAACTTTTACATATTTAAGTACCTAATATAAGAGCTTAAACCTAATCCTAACCTTTTTTTAAATTATAATACGATAATACTAACTACTTATTGCTGGCATTAAAACCATCCAACGTTCCTACCAATTACCCGTTGCTCGCGAAAACCTTGAGTATATTTCTTTATTCGTTTACAAGTAGTTTTTATTAGCATTTCCGTGTATCATAAAGCCTGCATCGCATTGTACCGCAATGCGTCCGTGATCGCATCCGCCCTGCGCAAATTAAAGCCGATTACTCGACACCAATCGCTTTTGCAATCTCTACTTTATAACATACACACAGGCTTCGTTGCTTCAGAAATAGGTACACCTCCTTCAGGACACCAACAAACAATTAGTTTGTCTGTTTCAATACTTTATTATTAGGTGAAACAGTTTTTCGAGAGACAGTTTACATTTTTGGCCACACAATGGCACCCATATACATTTGTTTTTCTCATAATTTCTAAGCGATAAAATATCATCAAAAGCCTATAACAGACCACTGCTGGACTAAAAGCCTCTCCTCGCTCGGTAGTCAAAAAAAATCAAAATTCATTTATTTCAAGTAGGCCTAATATAAGCACTTTTGAACATCAAATCTGTCTCTTTGTAGTGACTCTACCACCGGTTCGGAAGACAGTTTCTACCTAGAAGAAGCCGACAAGAAACTTAGCAAAAGTCGGGTTCCTGATCGCAGTATATAGTAGTAGTGGCACAGAGGAAGCTGCCGCCCATTCTCGGTCATATCCCCTTAGTCGCCTCGTACGACACCCACGGGAAGAGAGGGGATTTACTTATAACTGAAACAATAACAGTTAGCAAATACTTCCTATATTTGCTATCTGTTTTTGTTATAATATCACTCTTTTAAAACTTTGTTTTTATCCTCTTGAAGTTAGCACTAAACTGCAATATCACCTGGCGGTAGGTGATGATACTGAACCCCTAATAGGCTTCTACGCGGTATCGTTAGTCGGTTGGCGGTAACTAATTACGGCAGACCAGATAAAACTCGTGGTTATAGCTTAGTGCTTCAGACTTTGGTATACCTTTCAAGGGGGAGACAAGTTCGATCCCCGGCACGCAACTCAAACTTTTCGGCGTTTTTTGCGTTTCTAATTTAAACAACTAAACTGTAACCTGCTTTAACGGTGAACGAAAACATCGTTAGGAGACCTGCATACCAGAGAGTTCTCTCTAATATTCTCAATGGCGTGTAGAGCCCACCAATCCGCACTTCCGCCTTGAGGGTTTATATGATGAGCACGCCGTAACTTTTTGGAGTTATCTATATATATATTGACGGCCGATTGGCGCAGTGGGCAGCGACCCTGCTTTCTGAATCCAAGGCCGTGGGTTCGATTCCCACAACTGGAAAATGTTTGTGTGATGAACATGATTGTTTTTCAGTGTCTGGGTATTTATCTGTATATTATAAGTATTTATATGTATTATATTCATAAAGATATTCAACAGCTATCTTAGTACCCATAACACAAGCTACGCTTACTTTAGGGCTAGATGGTGATGTGTGTATTGTCGTAGTATATTTATTTATTATTTATTTACATCTTAATTTTAGCAAATAAATTATAACTTGCTTTAACGGTGAAAGAAAACATCGTGAGGAGATGTATGCCTGAGAGTTCTCCGTAAAGTTCTCAAATATGTGTGAATTCCATTAATCTTTATTTGGGCAGCGCGGTGGACTCCTTTTTATTTATAATACCCGAAGCATACTATCCTATTGGGGGAAACAGAATGTTATGTGGAACTTGAACACACTAAAAACTGTGTTCCTCGACAGACCTATAGGCGACAATACGGGATACTCTTTTGTATTTACCGCACTCTCACAGTTGTAATAGTAATAGAGCTATTTGTGATAGAGCTCGTCCGGGAAGTACTTATTTATGCCGCTAAGCAGCATTTTTGCAATGCTGTGTTCCGGTTTGAAGAGTGTGGTTGCCGTTGTAATTACAGGCATGTGAGGCTTAACACCTACGCCTCAAGTTTGTGAACACATAGCGGTTGCAAGACGTGTTTCTGGTATGCCCTGCATAGTTTTGCTCTGTTAATAGGCGATGGACTTACCATCAGGTGGCCTATCTTTTTTAGTCTCTCAATAATAGAATAGAATAGAATATAATACAATTTTATTGTTTACTGTTTACACATAGAAAGGCCTAGAAAAGTATTCAAAACAGTATACCCACAGCCGGGCGTACATTTAAATAAGTATAAAATTAAAAAAAAACTATCTAATTATAACCACAATATATATATTAGTATAAGATTATTAATAACTAAACAAAATTGAAACAATAAATAAAAAGAAAGAAATCCGAATCCTGCTAACTACGTCCTAAACCCATTTCATACTGGGATAATACTCGTGCTGAGGTGACCATCAGGGGCACCCTGATGATGATGATGAGAGAAATATTAAACCATAAGAATTCCCAAATTGCCCCTACCGCTGGTCGAACTAGGGACCCAATTATAAGACTAGAACGGCTACTACGCGAGGGAGCTCGTGCTCAGAAAGTACGCCTATTTACCCGACTACGTTTTTAAAATAAATGTATTCTGAATGTCGCTTGTTAGAAGTTACGGTCGAACGTTATTAGACCTCGCGCAATGGCCCGACGCAACTCTTTTATCTCAAACATCTTTATGGAGGAAATTTTCGTGAGAATTCTAATTAAATTTCTCGAGACGGCGTCGAGTCGACAATGGGACTCCACCACCCAGCTGTGCCATGATAACCTCCTTACAACACCTTTCACGTACTAGCTGGTTGCTACCAATCAATTATCACTCTTATTTCATCTCGCCGTAAAGTCCATTTTACTAGCTAATTCTTTTGACTAATTGATATAACAAACCTTTGATGCAATAAGACTTTCCTTTTTTTCGCGTTCTGAAATTATTTCTTTGAAATAAACGTCTGTGTCGTTTAAATTTCCTTCACAATGCATAATTGCTTATTGCAAGTAAGTACACGATTTTGCGGTTTTGAAGAGTCGCTTTGATCTTTATCATAGGAAAAATATTGGGATAACTGACTTCGTACGTACCTACGCGTTTACTTTGGTTTTATGTAATCCCACAGTAACTGTACATTTTTCTTTCTCCGGGATGCAATCTTCCTCTATGTAAACACTTGTGTAGATCTGTGAAACGGTAACAAGTTATATTTTTTAAATCCCGCAGCCTAACCCCAAACCAAAGCTATTTAATCAAAGACAGAAAAATATTTTCGAAAAATAAGTAATCAACGCGGATTAAATCGCAGGCACTAGCTATTTTGCCATAATCTTATGTGTCATTTGGAAAATTACGGATAATTACTCAACGGAGAATTTCAGTAATTGAAGATAATTCCATTAAAATCCAAATCATTCAGAATTGCATTCAGTAAATATGAAGATGGAAATTGAAGGCATAAATTTAACCGTCAACTGCGAATCATTCTCACGCAACGAGAGTTCCGTAAGACCGCATAGGTAATTAATCGGTGTGTTATAATTTTGTATAGGTAACTATTGTAAAAATTTCCGATTTTAATAATATGTGCTGATTACAACAGAGATAAGAGTCTGCTTAAGAACTCACTTAACAAAAGGAATCTCACTTCTGAACCATATATAAAAGCTTTTCCCAAGGGCTCCAGCCCCCGGAGCAGGCTAACTTTAATTTTTTTTATTTTTTTACGGCCTGGATTAATGACCTCCATTATGACAGTACCTTAGGCCACATACCTTGCGGCAGATTATGCAGGACACCCAAAAAAGCTGACTACGAAAAAGCGTTCGACTGTATCGCTATCTGGGCTATTCTGAATTCAGTGCTGCTGTTCAACTCGTCGATACCCCGAAACCTAAAGACGAAGGTATTTAGTCAAGATGTCCAATCTGTGGTGACGTACGGAGCAGAAACCAACGTGGAGATCGATAGTGGGCCTTGTCAAAAAAAGTTAAAGTCGCTCAGTGTGCTATGGAACGAGTTATTTTAAGAGTTTCTCTGAAGGACAAAATTTGTAATGAAGATTTCTTTGGAAGAACTAAAATTACTGACATAACCCAAATAATAAGCGGGCTGAACAGGCAGTGATTGAGTCATGTCTATTGTACCACCGATATTCTGGAGTGCAGACCGAGGAGCTCTCAACGCAGTGTGGGACGACCTCCAGCCCGTGGAACAGATTACCTTAAAAGTTAGCTGGAAGAGGCTGGATGCGAAAAGCGGAAGTGTGTGTGGTGGCGCACTCTTAGAAAGGCCTATGCCAATTGACGCTTGGGGCTGATAATGATGATGAGGATTTTAACGAACAACCCTCTATAATATTAACGGCTGATTGGCGTAGTGGGCAGCGACCCTGCTCTGAGTTCAAGGCCGTGGGATCGTTGCCCACAAGTGGAAAAAATGTTTGTGTGATGAACATGAATGTTTTTCAGTGTCTGGGTGTTTATATGTATATTATATGTATTTTTGTATATTATTCATAAAAATATTCATCAGTCATCTAACTATCCATAACACAAGCTACTTGGGGGTTTGATGGCGATGTGTGAATTGTCGTAGTATATTTATTTTATTTATTCAAGGGACAAGGTTGCAGCAAACAAACAAAGTTGCACCAAATCGTTCCGTTTCTGTAACAGAACCCTAAACTAACTAAAAAAACAGAAATTTTACAGCCGAGACTGTGCGACATATAAAAATTTAACGATCAAACTAATGTTCGAAATAAACTCTTAAAGTGCTTTCGTTAATGCACTTCGTTTTTAAAAATCGAAGCGAAATGTGAATGCAGCATGGCTAAGGACGCCAAAAGTTTTTTTTTTCGATTAACAACCTAAATTTTGTCCGAATTCATTGATTTATTATGTTACTACTGGTCTAGAGTATAACACTATGATTCTCCGAGTATTCGGTCTGTCTAAGAAGAAATTAGTTAAGGTTGATAGCCTAAATGGCCTAGGGTACGACTTAAGCTTTCCTTTCAGGGAGACCGACTTCGTCTTCAACTTTTAACTTTTGGAGCTATGTGCGTTTTACGGAATAAAATATCGCTTGCTATATCGGTAAAGGAAAATAACCGCATACCTGAGAGTATCTGCCTTCCTCGATAATGTTCTCAAAGATGTTTGAAGTCTACCAATCAGCAAGTTGGACTACGCAAACATTATTCTCATTCTCAGACCGCCCAGACAAACAGTACATGTTGAAGTCTTACTGACAATTGACATGTTATGGTAGATCACTTAGAAAGATCATAAATAGTAAGGGGCCCAAAATTAAGCCTTATGAGACACCAATTGTGCTAGATGAACCCTGTGGCTTAACATATTTTTACATAGCCGTTGCGTTCGTTCCATTATTGAGACACCAAGTGACGATATATGTAACAAAATATCTTTGACATTAAACATATAATTTATGTTTTACGTGATTATTTTAGGCATGTATAGCAAACGGAATTTATATATATTGTTTATTACACACAAAACAGTAGTAGTGGTAGAGCTTTTTGTGACAGAGCTCATCAAAAAAAAAGTCTCTCGGTTGTTTTGTGTTGTTTAACTTTTGAGTTTACAAACTAAAATATTTAAATGATAATGCTACCATTCAGTGTTTGGCCAACCCTTATCTGCTAATGCACTGGAAGTCAGTTGCTATAAAAACGGTAATTACCCGCCGACCTTTCCGTGGTTCCCGATGACAGTAAACTTTTATTGCCAGTTAAAATAAATGGTCCATCAATCGATCCGAAGCACATTTATATTTTGTTTACAGCTGTTCTCCTGTGAACAAAATCTTCAATGGCAGTATATTATTTAACTCTACTATGCAATAGAAATATAATACAAAAAAGTTGAAGTAGCCAGAGGACATCCTGGAACACATGAGTTTTATAAATTTAAATTGCATTTAAAGTTTTCGGAACTGACAGGATTTGAACATGCGACTCTCTAGCAATCTACGGCTCTCCAACTGCCGATGCCGATATTAATATATGCATTTATGTCTTAAAGCGACTGTAGCGCCATCTAGTAGGGACAATTTTAGTTTCGATCTATTTTCCAAAGGTCCATATTACAATGATACACTTTGAAACAATGCTTATCAGTTGTAAAGCTTTTGTAGCAACGAACACACTGTTTCTTATGCATTGCCTGTATCACATACATATATTATCTGTATCCCATAGATATATTAACAATGTAAAAAGATAGACACCTCATTGCCTAAGCTCAGGCTTTATTATGCATATTATTAGCCAATGAATAATATTATTATTCCTAGTTTACAAATAACTAAATAACTATTTTCCTAATTTATCTTCGATGTATATGTAAGTCATCATTGCATTATCGCACGAGGGCATGATAAATTGTAATAATAATTATCCTTTATTTGGTAATTATGACCCGTCTACACTATTATATAACAGAATAATTAAAAACAGTAATAATCTAAAACTAAATCAAAAACCTTACATGAGATATTAATGTAAAGAAAATTTCATTAATTATTTGGTACTGTTGTCAAGTAACAAAAGAGCTTATGCTACGAGCAAGGTTATGTAACCAGTGCAAATCATTTTTAACTGATTTCCGAAATGGAGGTGGGTACTATATAAAAATAATAAAGTAAAATCATGTTACATAATATTATCTACATAAATGCATACTTTTAGTTATAAGCTTTAGAATATTACGCGGAACCCTATAGGAACCGAGGCAACGTTCTTTGTTGTTAATGATACTCGTAATATCCTAGAATGAGTGTCCTAGAATTTGAGTAAACGTATACATTATGTGAGCCGGCACTATTGAATCAGGGCAACCTGTCAATAAAGCAGTAAGTGTAAATTTACTTTACCCGGCAACGCCCCGCCCGGACAATCGGTATACTTATCACCATCGATATAAATCTTTGAAGTCGTTGTATATCACAGATAAGAAATCAGGGAGGCAATTTACTAGCTTGACGATCAAATATTATTTAGTATATTTAATACTTCCATAAATATATAAAGAGGACTAATATTATAAAGAGGAAAGATTTGATTTCATAAAAACCAAATCTTTACAAATCATTCTATACAAACATAGTATATAAATTATTTTTACTACTCATGCGGCATAAGTAGTATCTTAGTACTCGTTGTTGCGGTTGAAAAAGAGCTGTTTGCCCATTTTAAAATTACGCTTGAGTTTTTTTGTAAATGAAACTGTTATTTGAGTGCGACAAGTTTACTTGCTTACATAATCTAACTTACCTACTTTATCCACGTGCGCTGAGTCTTCTAAATGTTCCGTTAACTACGTAAATACAATTTACTATAAAGATATTGCTTTATCATAATATAAGCTAAGGGATAAGCTCGGGAAGCAATCTGCCTACTAATTCGATTCGAGTCGAAAATAATAAGTGTTTTTTATCGTCATTATTAAGATGAATAGAATATTATTCGTTATAAAAAACCTTTTATTAATAAAAGCATCTGATGAAAATAAACCTTGCTCTTTGATGCATGATATTAAAGGCATCATCAAAGCAACCGATAGACGTCCACTGCTGGACATAGGTCTTTTGTAAGGAGTTCCAAATTCCACGGTTTTATGCCGCTTGAATACAGCGGCTACCTGCGACGCGCCTAATATCGTCCGTCCACCTCGTCGGGGGTCGTTTACCATTCCAGCACCTTGGGACCCCAACGTCCATCCCTCCTGCGAACTATGTGCCCCGCCCATTGCCACTTCAGCTTCGCGACTCTTTGAGCTATGTCGGTAACTCTGGTTCTTCTACGGATCTCCACATTTCTGATTTTATCACGTAGAGATACTCCGAGCATAGCTCTCTCCATCGCCCGCTGAGTGACTCTGAGCCTTCTTATGAGGCCCATAGTTAGCGACCATGTTTCGGAGTCATAGGTCATTAGAGGCATAGTATAAGATATAATGAAATGAAAATTAATATAACTTCGTATTATATCTGTGGCGCAGCGTTCGGGAAACTCCGTGCCATCTTTTCGTCAGAAATCCCTCAGTGCCTGAAGACGAAAGTCTTCGAACAGTGCGTGTTGCCAGTGATGACCTATGGCTCTGAAACATGGTCGTTAACTATGGGCCTCATAAGAAGGCTTAGAGTCACTCAGCGGGCGATGGAGAGAGCTATGCTCGGAGTATCTCTACGCGATCGAATCAGAAATGTGGAGATTCGTAGAAGAACCAAAGTTACCGACATAGCTCAACAAGTCGCGAAGCTTAAGTGGCAATGGGCCGGGCACATAGTTCGGAGAAAGGATGGACGTTGGGGTCCCAAGGTGCTGGAATGGCAGCCCCGTACTGGTAAGCGCAGCGTTGAGCGACCCCCAACGAGGTGGACAGACGACATTAAGCGCGTCGCAGGTAGCCGTTGGATCCAAGCGGCTCAGAATCGTGGAACTTGGAACTCCCTACAAAAGACCTATGTCCAGCAGTGGACGTCTATCGGTTGATGTGATGATGATGATATCTGTGGCACTCGATCACGAGGTTTACACTAGGCGTCGAGGTCGAAATGTTCGGCTACAAAATTAAGATTATACAAAACTAATATTTGAGCATAGAAAACCATTCCACTTTAGTAGTGTTTCTTGAACAGATGGTTAGGTTAGGTCTAAAAATTAAATTGAGACTACAAGAGAGACTGAGAAATAAGATATTACCGAAATAGGTAAGAATATTAATTATTTCAATTATCTCAATCAAACTACCATGTAGCGCAAAGTAAGGTATTTTCTAGCAATGTAGCGCTGGTAGGCCCTCATTTATCATTAATGGACCCACGATAATATTCAACGCTTTGCAAAGAATCCATACAACCAGTAGAACACGACCGTGGAATATGTGGATGGATATGTGGATTTTCATAGATTTAAGATATGACGCTTGGATTTTTGCTTGCAAACCAGATAATAATATTTTCCCAATAAGCGTAGAGCCTACAATAATTTTAATTGAGTGGAATTTCGGGTGAATTGAAAGCCAACATTTTATCAATTCTATATTATAAAGCCTTGTAACCAGATCACTCAACGACGAATCGATTTTAAAAAGTTTGAACGTCAAAATATTGTCATATGTCAACGTCAGGTCAATTTATTTGTGTACGTAACTTTCACTGAAAATAATATTCTGAGGATCAAAATAACATCGAAAAAGTGAATATTGTTGTAATTCGACTGAGTAGAAATAATTGTGATCAAAATGGCTGGCATACCTTTGATGTATGCTCAAGAGGACTGCGAATTGGGAGGAAAAGATAATATTGAGGTAAGGTTCCTCGAATTCGCTTCGTTCAATGAATGGTGCAATTTGTGACGGCCTTCGATATTTAAATGAGAATAAACGATGTTATTTATTTATCTGGTTTCGTTAAAAATACAGAATATTGTTTAATTCTATGTTACAAAGCCATTTATGACTAAATGCATAGTTTCATTGATCTAACTATATTTGGTTACCTTCTTAATATTTTTAGGAGGAAAAAACTTGCCTTATTCAAATATGTCACGTTTTAATTCAACAGATAAGATAAGACAACAGTGATGATCATTTTATGAGTATTTAATAGATGGGTTTTTTTATAATAAGTACATATTAATTTGATGATTATTTTATGAACTGCGTATGTGGCTGTGGTTTCTTTTAAAATACAATAACAAAATAATTGCCAATAAACCCCCATTGGAGCAGTACAATTGATCTAGTTGCTAAAATCCAGCTCTTTTAATCTTGAACTGCCTGATGTATAGCCTAAATTTTTGTTCTGAAATAATTCTTTGGTGATAATAAATTGCAGTTACCACTTTACACATTTGTCATCTACATAGACAGTTGCAATTAAAAATAAAAACAAAAGAATGTACTCAATATGATGCTGTAGCTATCTGGGTTATAGTTTCAACAACAAGATCATGTTCTATGGATAACTTGTATGCAAACATTAGGGTAGCATTTTGGGGAATTAAGTTAGATCCCAGGCATGAACTCTTACTTTTATATGCATATTAAACAATTAAATGAGTGTCAAATGCTTTAAAGATTATGAAAATCATTGTGAGGAAACCTGCATGACGGCCGATTGGCGCAGTTTGCAGCAACCCTGCATTCTGAGCCCTGGGCCGTGGGTTCGATTCCCACAAATAGAAAATGTTTGTGCGATGAGCATGAATGTTTGTGTCTGGGTGTTTATATGTATATTCTAAGTATTTATGTATCATAAAAATATTTATCAGTTGTCTTAGTACCCATAACACAAGCTAGGCTTACTTTGGGGCTAGATGGCAGTGTGTGTATTGTCGTTGTATATTTATTTTATTTTTTATTTGCATGCCTAAAAGTTGCTCATAATATTCGCACTTATCAGCCTAGTGGACTACAACCTTAATCCTTCTTACTTTGAGAGGCCCTTTAGAGGGCTTGTTATGGGTTTAGTATAATGATGATAATGATTCCATTGCAATATTTATTATTATCATCATTTTGTGCACTACATTTAGTTTAAACTTGTATATCAACTCAACCTGTAGGATTTGACATCACAGAGAGCCATCATAAACCTCCAATATCCTCTAATTGTTGATTAAGGCTTAGCAGTTCAATATAAAGAGTAAATAAAGAGTAGAGTAAAGCCTGGTAGAATCTGCAGACTGAGTTTCATACAGTAGCCTCCCAATCCTGTAGTACCAGTTACAGTAATCTGATGAATGCTCTAATACTAACTGTGCTCTGTAGCTTAATCTAAACTGACTATTGTCTTTATAGATTTGTTATATATTCTTCCTTCATCAACAGAGTTTAGTGCATAATAATATTGCAAGTTGGAGTGTTGATAATGAAAAGTATTGTTTTATTTTTTTTACCATGAGATAGCCTTTGGCCGTAATCTCACAAGAGATTGCTTGCAGCAATAATTCTGCTTTAGGCATGCAGTCTACAAATGTTTTTACTGTAAACATCTTACTGTCTCTTTTCCACCAGTCAGACAATCTTATTCCAAAAATTGTCCTAAACAGTTTGTGGAGATTTCATTCTTCAAGATGTGACAGAGTTCTCTATATAGAGAAAGTAGAAGAGAGAGTAATTAAATAATATCATAAAATAGTTTTTTAGGAATATCTAGTTTAAGATAAGACATTGTAGCCCACCTACTTCGCAGCATTGTGTTTCTATGCTCTAAAACCTGTGCCTGTTGATTTTGATAGATATATACTTATTTCCAGGATGACTTTGCATACCGCAACAATGTGATCAACGCAGACAGAGAGATCCGCCTTGGCTTCATTCGCAAAGTGTACGGGCTGCTGACAATACAGCTGCTGGCCACAGTGTCTATCGCTGCAGTGTTCCTGCTCGTCAAGCCCGTGCAGGGATTCATACATGAGAAGTAAGAACATTTTACCAATTATTTAGTGCAAAAACCATATATTTTATAGTGTTTGAAGACAAGGTCCTATATCCTTATTTGAGTAGGCCAATAAATGGCACTTGTGTACACATTTTACATTGAGGCAAGGTAATATTAAGCATGGTTTATGCAAAGCCAGTGAGCTGGTGCCACTTTAACAAACAAGAGACCACTGGCGCTGTCCTTGTTGTTTAGTCATTCCTGGATTTTGCACACATTTGACACAAATAGAAAAATAATTCACAACAAATTCACTCTACGGATACACTTCAGCGACTGGCGCGAGAAGTTTCCCCACAATAAATAATTCTGTCAATATAATAATTCTGTCAATATAATATTTTTGTCCAAGGCATGTTGAGATATTATAAGAATATAAATTTCAATATTTTATTGACAATAATAATGACAGTGTGCAGGGAAATTAAGTTGGGTTATTGGACTATACCTTAGTATAATAACCAAACAATACAACAATACAAATATATTTTAGGAATTAAAAAATAAATAATTAAAATAGCCTTTATTGCATAAAACATAAAATGTATCTTGTTTCTATTGGCAAAGACCTTCTCCAACTTAGAAATTTAGTTTTAAATTAAATCACTAATAATTCCAAAACAAATCACTTGTCTAGATTGTACTAACATTGGTAGTTTGTATCAGGAAAAAAAATACTATACTAATAAATGTGTCTTGTTGCAGTAACTGGATGGTGTTCATAGCGTTCATTCTGAGCATGGTAACGCTGTTCGCACTCATCGCCAAGAGGAAGGACTATCCCGCCAACTTATACCTGTTGGCAGGCTTTGTGAGTACAAATACCGTATTCCACCACGCTGGCCCAGTGCGGATTGGTGGACACACCTTTGAGAACATTGTTTAATGAACATGCAGGTTTCATCACGATGTTTTCTCGAAATGTTCCTAGCTGGGCCGTCCGTAATAAATGTATTATCACCCATTAACGTCCCACTGCTGGGTACAGGCTCTGGGTTATCAAAGTCAAAGACAAAAATATCTTTAATCAAGTAGGCCCATAGGTGGCACTTTTGATACGTATATAAGAATTACACGGTAGTGAGATGATGGCGATAACCACATTCGTAAACTTAAAACTAAAGCTACGAGGGTTCCAAACGCGTCCTGGTCTAAGAAGAAGCCCACAACAACTAGCCAGGTGTTTTTTTTTTGTTATCACCATCTCACAATGTCATATTAAATTATTAGAAGAGCAACCTGGTTAGAGCAATAATTTACACCCGAGCTTTTTTATCGATTACGTAGTACTTTATACTATAATAGGACTTTTCTATAAGCTTACGTTTAATACAAACTTTGAACTTTTCAAGAAACACCTCCAAGATGTCAATTGGTAGTTTATTGTAGAATTGTATGCAATTTCCTTTAAACGAATTATGAATTTTATGTAACCTAGTATATTGCACTGTAAGTTTATTCTTACTTCTATTGTTTAAATTATTGCAGTCACATTTTCCTTTCATTATCCGTTAAACAAGACGTTTATTCATGGCTTGTGTGGCTTGTTCCAGACTGCTGTACAAGCGTACACAATAGGCGTGGTGGTATCGTACTTCGACACTGCTGTGGTTCTGCAAGCGCTCGCTCTCACCTTCACTGTGGTGTTCGCGTTGACACTCTTCACTCTCAACACCAAACGCGACTTCTCTTTCATTGGATATGGGTAAGTCAAAGTCTTATCTAAATCTTATAAATATGCCACAATACACACATCGCCACGTAGCCCCAAAACAAGAGTAGCTTGTGTTATGCGTACTAAGATGAATAATGAGTATTTTTATGAAAAATATACATAAATACTTATAGTCTCTTATACCAATAAATACCATTTAATATATGTCCATTTCTTTTATTATATAGAAATACTAGCTGTTGCCCGCGACTTCGTCTGCGTTTGATTTAATTTTTTGATGTGGCATTCAATTTAGTTGTAGTTCTAAAAAAAATTTAAAGTATTCAGTATCGCTAAGCCTTAAATGAGGGGATTGCTGCTCTCCGCTGAGGAGTTCTGTCCTCTATCCCAACCACAGTTTGGACAAAATTAAACATATATTATAACCTCTATAGTACCAACATAATTATTTTAATCGGTTATAATTTGTCGAAGTTATGGTGTCAAATCGTCAAACACTTTCGTCCGCTCTCCCAAAGGAACCGAGCTTAATGTCGGGATAAAAAGTATCCTATATTACTTCTAACACTTCCAAGAATATGTGTACAAAGTTTCATGAGGATCGGTTAAGTAGTTTTTGCGTGAAAGCGTAACAAACAATCTTACATTGACATTTATAATATTTTAGTAGAGATATCTTTGTTATATTTAAATAAAGTTTATTAAACTGACTAAATAATTAACTGATAAAGCGTTATAATAAAACTTTTGTATTAAATAAATACCTTTTTCTACAAACGTAGAACGTAAGATGAAATTTCAGCAAAGATTTTTAATTTTTATTATCTTGTTACGCCAAAGGAGTATAACTTGTAACGCGTGTACATAAGTAAACACACGTTTTTTTTTTTCTATTTAGCCCTGTTCATACAGGTACGTTGTTACGCTTTTTTCGTTTCAGCCTCGGAGCCGGTCTATGCGTGCTCATCGTTGGCGGTATCCTCCAGATTTTCCTCCAAAGCTCGGCCTTCGAGATCGCTCTATCCTTCACCGGCGCCATCTTCTTCAGTCTCTTCCTAATCTTCGACACCCACCAGATGATGACGGTCCTCTCCCCCGAGGAGTACATCCTGGCCACTATCAACCTGTACATGGACATATTGAATCTGTTCCTGTACATACTGCGCATCCTCAACGAGTTGAACAGGAATTAGGTGCGTCAGAAATGTGTTATGTACATTTATTATTCTATTAATGTACATTAGTTGACTTTTCTTAATTTAATAAAAACTTTGATTGTGAATTTTTAGTTTAATAAATATTGTAAATTGTAATTTTGATCATTGCTTTTACAGACTTATTTACAGACTTTATTTTGAGTTATTAAATATATTTTATGTAAAGAAAAATGTATTTAAATTATATTCAATAATGTTCGCACATAAATGTAGAAATATTAAGTGTGTTTGCAACATTCCATTAAAATAAGTGTTCTCATATTTTGAAAATTTCTATGGCGTAGTAGTTAAATTACCCGCGTGATCGGTAGGTTCAAGGTTCGATTCCGATTCTTGCAATTTGCAAAATTAGACAATTCATTGATAGCTTGTAATCAAGTCGTAGTCGTACGTATTATCTTTGAAAGCTATTTATTAAAACAATAATAAATAATCAATTTAACAGTATTAGCGTTTTTTTATTTTCCGAGCCTTTGGACTTAACAATGATCAATACAGTCCAAAAATATCTCAGACAAATATATAGGCTGCGGAGCAAATATTTAAAAAAAAAATGTTTTATTTGAAATAAACGTCTATGTGTCTAAACATATTATATTCTTGATTGTAAATAATATGTGTAATAAAGATAATTTATATGTTTAACCGTGTTTTTTTATGCCGTTTGATAACGGTAGATCATATATTCCCGCGGGTGTCGTACGAGGCGACTAATGGAATATAACTGAGTACGGGCAGTAGCGTTCTCTATGCTAGTACCGTCTACTACGGTCACCAACCGGTCTGCCCAGCGTGGTGATTATGGGAAAACCCTCCCGATAGAGAGGCCCTTAGTCCACTAGTGAACAGTTATCATCATTATGTCCACTACAGGGCACAGGTCAATGTCCCACAATGAGAAGTGGTTAACATCGTAGTCCACCACGCTGGCCCAGTGCGGATTGGTGGTACCTTTGAGTACGTTACGGAGGATTCTCAGGCATGCAAGTTTCCTCACGATGTTTTCCTCCACCGTTGAAGCAAGGGCTATTTTAATTACTTAAAACGCAGAAACTAAGAAAAGTTGAGGTATGTGCCGTGAAGCGAACTTGGCCCCCCGAAAGTGAAATTGAGCCTGTACCCACTGGGTTCAACTGTTTATATAACTCTTGTGGGCTTCAAATGTTATAGACAGTGGCCCGCACAGGAATTTACACCAGGGTAAGCTTAGCAAGAGCATTAAAATTGCATAAAATGACAAAATCCTCCTCTGTTGTCAGTTATATGAAATGTTAGGGTAGGCAGCGCTTTTCTACATGTATGAAGTGCACGCCACTGGTTTAGGGCTATTCTCTTCAACTGTTATAGGCTATCAATAACAGTTTCTTAAGTTCAATAGCCTGCAGGCTAAAAAACATGTTTTATTTGGAATCAACGTCTATGTGTCTAAACATATTATATTCTTGATTGTAAATAATGATAATTTATAGGTTAAATTCTTAAACTAAAAAACAGTATATAATACATATATATATATTTAAGCCGTATATAACTGCACTGCTGGATCAAGAACATTTTTTTTTCTTCGGGTCTTATCTCCAGGTATAGGGAGTTCTTAGACCAGAGCGAATTTTGAAACCTCGTAGCTTTAGGTTGGCGAACGAAGTTATCACCATCCCCTTACAATTATGTAAATATATGTATGAACGCTTCATATGTGCTTGTAATAGGCCTAAATAAATAAAGAAATTTTGATTTGATTTGATCTAAATCCACGGTCCTGGGCCGCTTGTCTCAGACTCGTTTGATGTCGTCTGACCATTTCGTTGGGAGCCGACCAACGCTGCGTTTACTGTTACAGTCCAACTAGCTTGATGTTAATCCAAAATCTTCAGATGCCAGATTGAATATAGAAGTGCTATCAATATCTGCAGAGATTAAGGAAAATGTACCACTACTGAATTAATTACGTTACGTAATTATGAAACTAGGAAGAAGATAGTCCGCGAAAAGGAAGAAAATCTGAATCAAATTAAGCATGGAATTCCGCAAAGCAACACCTGCTTCTATCCAAGAAACTGGATCAATGATCTGACCGTTGATTGAGTTCTAACTCACCAATCTTAGGATGGGGATCCGGGATATAAAAATTAAACGTAAGCATATCTTATAAGTACCTTATAATCTCCAGTGGACATAAAATCACATACATTACAATATAACAGGATTAACAAAATATTTACACATGGACTTATTTTTTACAAATGGTCATGAAAAATTACAATTACAGTCCATAATACAATATTCAAACATAAAAATATCACCGGCAATTCAATTGATTACATAGATAAAACTTTTACTTATCGAAAATAGAAATTGCCCTTCTCGATAAGTGAAAATGCGAAAGACATACGAGATAAGGCTGCTAGTGCACGCATTCTATAATACGTGTAATAGATAAACTACACAGCAAAATATACCTTGATGTACATTGATCAACAGCTTACGTTTATCCACAATAAAAAATGAGAATCGGTATTACAGAATTTACGACCCTAATACGAGTATACATTGAGTTATTTCTCTTTAACATTATGGTAGATCGATACTCGATAACCACTCTACGGTTGCGAGCGTGTAAGACATACTACAGTTTTTTCGCTGTAGCATTTGGCGGGTGATATATTCACTTTATATATCTCACACTTAGGAAGCAAAATAACTATTAACCAAATATAAACTAAAGTAAACACTGACAAAAAATTGTTAGGTATGGAACTTTAAAATTAGATATAACAGATCCGTTCGAGGTTTTATTTATTTATTCCAGTACGAAACAGGCCTTGACTGCAATCTAACCAACTGGTGAGTGATGATAAGATGGTAAGATGGTATCGGGCTAACCTGATAAGAAGGCAGTTATATTAACCTCGTTTCGGTTTCTACGCGACATCGTCCCGGAACGCTAAATCGCTTAGCGGCATTGTCGGTAGGGGGGTAACTAGCCACGGCCAACGCCCCCACCAGATCAGAGGAAATGCAGGAATTATAAATTGCTGCTGACGGGGATCGAATAGACGTTTGTTGGCAGAGGCGAAAAAATTCATAGCAGTAAATTATTTTTAATATTATAGTCGCTGTGGTACTACTGTTTAAAACTATATATCGTGCGATCTAATCAATAAATAAAATGGTGATTTAACTCAGCCACAAATGGTTGCGGTGCGGAGTAGTGCTTTCTTAGAACCTTATTTATAAACGTGGGATGACTTTGGAATAGTTATGCTATAATTTTTACGCTTTTACATTTTGGAAAGTTGAAGTGTATACACCGCATAGCTTCATTAATTCAGGACCTTAAATGTCTTAGAGAATTGGAGAAGTGCAAACGTCACCCGCTCAAAGCTGCGACAAAAACAATACAATGCAAAGAGTGTATGGAACATGGATCACATAAAATGCACTAGTTATTTTATTTCACATCTATACATGCATCATTATTGATATTTAAACACTGAGATATTTTAATACAGTTTGTAGAATTTTTGTTTGCGCTTTTGCCGTTTGACGTCACATTTGCCGTGCCGTCACTGCACCGCAAAATTTATGTCATAAAATTAATTTCACGTAAAGTTTACACGTAAAATTGTTTAAGAATTTAATGTTATGAAACTAATTTCGAGAACATTCTAAATTTGAAATAACATTGACTAGTCTTGGATTGGCTGAAAAATAAATCGTAGATACAGTTAATTAAAACAACAATTTAATAAAACTACGGCCGTTCTGGATTTTAAAAAAACCAAAATGTCTATTGAATTGGTTTTGCTTGTAAAAACTAATATTAAGAACGAAAAACTGTGTTATAAGATATCTTTGAGTTCTCCCAGAAACGGAAATTAATGTCAGAAAACCATAGAGTAACACGGTCTGCATACCAACCATAGAGACGAGTGGAACCATAGAGACCGGGTGCGATTACTCCGTGACGTCACAGACTAGCAAAAACTTTAGTCAAGATTGAAGCTATATGAATTTAAAACAGATTTTTTTTTTTTTATTTCCAAAATTAAATCGCTAATCAGACCTATAAGTACAAACGTTTCAGTCTAAGAGTTGCTACAGTCGCTGAATATGTTTTCTAGCGCCTCTATTTCCATTGCTCTGTCTTCCTTCAATTCTTCTTTTTCACTGGGCTTCGAATGGTGTATCTCTTGATGTATCATCACATGGTACATGTCCGTAAAGGTTTCATCGCAATGTGCGCATTTCAATTTATTCGTCGCATCCTGAAGTTTCGGTCTAGAAAAAAAGGAACAATAAAAAACACTATTAAGATTTATTCTTGGATTTTATACCGATTGCGGTGATAGCAATGAATACATCAGACTTTCGGGGGAGCCAACTGCGATCGCGGGCATGCATCTTACTATCTGAGTTATGTGCGTTTTTAATTTAAACAGGTAAATATTGCATTGAAGCAAGTTATATTTGGCAAACCTTAGTATCCCACAGCCTAGAAATCTTTAGTTTCTAATAGAACAATATTAACAGTATATCATACCTAAAAACCCCAGGAACACACGTATTCGAGTCTGCATATCATATGCCAATATTTTTTATATCGAAAGTATTACATAACAGGGGTTATATTTTTCTTTGGCAACCCTTTGTATCCCCCAGCCTAGAACTCTTTAGTTTCTGATAGAACAATATAAACAGTATATCATACCTAAAAACCCCTGGAAAACTCGTATTCGAGTCTGCATATCATATGCCAATATTTTTTATATCGAAAGTATTACATAAAAGGGGGTATAATTTTTTTTTGGCAACCCTATTCCACGCTACTCTTTTGTTTCGATTTTATAAATTTAAAATGCATATAAAAATTTTCGGAACCGACAGGATTTGAACTCTGGCAATCGCGGCCTGAATGCTTTCTCCAATTAAGCTACGACTCTCCTACCGTCGATGCCGAAATTAGTATATGCCTTTCACATCAGTCTTATAGCGACTATAGCGTCAGCTATAAGGAAACGTTGCAGTTTCGATCTACTTTTTCAAAGGTCCATATTACAATGTCTTTAGTTTCTGATATAACACTACTAAGAATACAGCATACCTAAAAACCAAGCCTTGAACACTCGTATACGAACGAGACTGCATATCACACGACAATATTTTAATATAGAAAAAAATTACCTACATAAGGAAATATTTTATAAAATATCGTGCGGAAACTTGCACGCATGATAGTTCTCCATAATTAAAGATTTTAAACTAAGATTTTCGTGTTTTCGTTCGTCGCGTTAATCAACATTTCTTAAATATACTTCAAAGGGTACATATGCTCGTACGAGATACGGTCATTTTAACCATAATATCCATATTACGCCAGACGAGGGGCATAACGCTTTTTCCTTACGTGACGATATCTACCAGTTAACTTCAGCCGTGTTAATGAACTTCGTTTCAAAATGCCGTTCAGTCGCCCGGTTACTTTACCAAGAAAGATTCCTAACGGACGGCCGAACGCTCGAAGGCGGCCCAAAGTTACGTACGCGAATAACGTCCGATAGTTTATAAAGTTAATATAATAATAGGTCGCGACTAACAGACGCGTCCGCGTCGGCCGCGTCTTAAACTATGTGTTAAAACCTTTATTACAACTTGGTTTCTATACAATTTTTTTTAATGACAAGTGTTATAAACATTGGGTTAGGCTCTCATAAATAAAATACAGTGCACATATTTAAGAGTTATTTATTTACTTTGTACTTCGAGATTTATTTTAGTTACCTACTAGGTAAATATTTTTCATACTAATACTTTACTTTCGCTTTATTTAAAGCAGGTACTTATAATTTATCATAGTACCTGCGACTTAATAGGTTTGTTTTGTTAGTTTTATAAAGTTTAATTATCATGCCTAAACTTTAACCGATTATTACCTATAACCGATTATTTGCTTCTAGCAAATAGGTTTAATGTAAATGGGTCAGCAATCATCAATCTCGTCTGCAACTTGTGGTTTGTAAGAAAATACGTTTTAATGACTCGCAATTAACGTTGTTGTTCGTTTTACTATCCTTTATAATACAAACATAAACAATGACTTCTTCTCATAATTAGGTGTAAGAGAACAGAATGACCTTTTAAACTTTTACCAACTGTACTTTTTAGTTTTGAACCATGCTTGTTTTTCCACCATCACCGGTTAATTCCCCCTTATTCCCCTTTTTTTCCCACTAACATTGACAATCCTAACTGACTCTTAGTGCTGTTTATGACAATTTGTTTGTTTGGATGTTTTATTTATTTATATTTATTCCAAATGTTAGTCCATATTATATTACAAGGTTGCTTTGAAGCATCCGGCTTCGCTTTCACCTCTCACAAGATAGGAATATGAATGTTTTGTGCGTTGTCAGAGACTACAAACAGACAGAATTGAGGGTTCAAAAGAGGCTCTACCTCATAATTATCGTCATATCAGCCACATGGCACGGATCTCCTCCAACAATGAGAACGGTTTAGGTAGTCCACCACGCTGGCCCAGTGCGGATTGGTGGATTTCAGGCGCCTTTCTGAACATTACGCAGGTTTCCTCACGATGTTTTCCTTCACCGTTGAAGCAAGTGATATTTAAAAAACTTAAAACGCACATAACTTTTAAATGTTAGAGGTACGAGCTGGGATACGAACTCGGCCCATCGAAAGTGAAGCTGAAGTTCTTCACACTGAGCTATCACCGCGTCACCGAGTAAGCCTACTTTACATAAATAAATTATGAATTTAGGACTTCGAAAAATTAGCTAAGTAATACTTTTTTGTAAGAGTGTACCAACCATAGAATTAAGAACATACAGAATCCTAATTCAGCCATTATTGTATGCAGTGCATTGTGTCCAAAAACTGTGAAACGCCTCGCACACGTCTTACTTAACCCCTCGGAGAATGTTACTAGCTCACAAACTTATACCCATTTTCCCCTTTCATGGTAAACGTTTCGACTATATTTCGAGATAAAATAATTTAACACCCGCGGAATGTGGCTAGCTCACAAACTTTTTCCCATTTTTATGGTAAACGTTTCGAACATATTTCGAGATAAAATAATTTAACACCCGCTGATTGGTGCTAGCTCACAAACTTTTTCCCATTTTCTCATTTCATGGTAAACGTTTCGAATATATTTCGAGATAAAATAATTTAACACCCGCGGAATGTTACTAGCTCACAAACTTTTTCCCATTTTCCCATTTTTATTGTAAACGTTTCGAATATATTTCGAGATAACATAATTTAACACCCGCGGAATGTTGCTAGCTCACAAACTTTTTCCCATTTTCCCATTTCATGGTAAACGTTTCGAATATATTTCTAGATAAAATAATTACTGTCATCTGCTTAATTGTATGAAGCGACTAACCGTTTGTTCGAGGAACCATTCTAAAGTGGTGTGATTTTTGATGCTACAATATTACTCGTGTACACGGTTTCTGGATGTTCCTAATTCTGTGCCAACGTACCGTAAAGCATCGTCCAAATTCTTTAGTTTGTCTGCCTGACTGGCGAGGGCCTTGCACGTCTGTCTATGCTTGGTCAGCATGTGGAAAGTGTCGAAGCTTTCGTTGCAGCCGTAGCACGCACTATTCGTTTCCTGTGCAACCAGGGCGCTGGATGACTTGAAACCTACGAATGAAGTATCTACTTAATAGTGGCCATGCCTTCTGAGTCCAAGGCCGTGGGTTCGATTCCCACAACTTTACAATGTTTGTGTGATGAACATGATTGTTTTACATTATCCGGGTGTTTATGAATGAACGAAATAATGAATGAATGATGTTTATCCATACTATATAGTCATAAAGATATTTATCAGTCATCTTAGTACCCATAACACAAACTGCGCTTACTTTGGGGCTAGATGGCGATGTGTGTATTGTCATAGTATATTTATATATTTATTTAGTAATAACGACGGCCGATTGGCGCAGTGGGCAGCGACCCTGCTTTCTGAGTCCAAAGCCGTGGGTTCGATTCCCACAACTGGAAAATGTTTTGCGTGATGAACACGATTGTTTTACAGTGTCTGGGTGTTTATCTAGATATTATAAGTATTTATGTATATTATTCTTAAAATTATTCATCAGTTATCTAAGTACCCATAACACAAGCTACGCTTACTTTGGGGCTAGATGGCGATGTGTATTGTCGTAGTATATTTGTATATTTATTTATTTATTTAGTAGTAAAGCAATGCCTTGTGTTACGGGCGCCGGGATAAATCCCAATCAAATTGATTTAAGAGTAACTCCCGAGCGTACCGACTGTGTTGCATCTACAAGTAGTCATCTATCCCTGAGTGTAGAGAGAATTTTAGGGGCGCCCATAACGAATCTTTAACCCTGAGTTAAATACTACTTTTCACACCTCGCGCAATAAAATCAAGTTCCGGAGGGTTTTGTTTTAGCAAATATTTATACTCTATGGTTCGCGCTGCACAGACTCTGGTAAGTGACAGGGACGCCATCATACGTAAGAGCGAGATAGCAATATTGGATTGAACCGATTTTATTAAGATAAGCCGTTCGCGACTTTCCTTATTAATATCATAAAAACCCTTAAGTTTCCAAATTCCAACTTATAGGATGTATTGACGTACTTGGCCTTTCAACATTAGCCTATTTAATAAGGCATAACTCTACGCTAGTGGTGTGAAAAGAGTTTTTACACCGCACTGCATCATTTTGGTCTGGTGGGAGGCTTCGGGCGTCGCTAGTTACCACCCTACCGACAAAGACGTGCCGCTAAGCGATTAAGTGTTCTGGTGCGATGTTGCGTAAAAACCGATTAGGACTATGACTACCATACTCCCTAAAAGTTTAGCCCGCTACCATCTTAGATTGCATCATCACTTACCACCAGGTGAGATTGCAGTCAAGGGCTGACTTGTAGTGGAATAATTAAAACAAAAAAAATGCCATATGTAAAGGGTCTATAGTGAGTCAACACGGCCGACAAGGCAACAAATAGGTGCGTGGGAAGTGGAGTGAACAGAGGTGGTGACAACTGTATCCTTTTCTATACTACATAATGTTTCATCAACCAAGCCTGGCTGACAGATTGGTGCACAGAGATAAACACTTGACAGATGAATCGTAATCATAAAACTTTGTACATAAAAGGTCATAAAAGATAAAATTTTTGATACTGTCTGCAATTTCATATGTGCAATATTTAAAAAAATTAAAGATTTTGTCAAAAATTTTAAATTCCATTTTCAAAAATTTAATGCAATCTAAGCCAAAAACGTCTTAAAGGCTATCCAAACGATATTTAAGTTATGCAGTAAAATAGATATAAATTTTGAAAATATTAGCTTAGGTATTAAATTTTTCATAGCAACGTTTTTATTTAGATGATTTTCTTTTATTTTACGTCTAAACTTCCTGTGAAGTTCCTTATTTCTTATTATGTCAGCTGGTAATTTATTATAAAGCTTTGGTAGCATAATAAATGCATAGTGCAATTGCCAAATATAACCGTTTCTGGACTCTGAAATACTTAGCTTGTCTCTGTGAGGCTCGATTTAAATGAGTATATAAATGTAAAATATAATAATATAAAATCTTGGTAAATATTAGTGACTCAAAGATATTATACAGAGAAGGAAGAAAAAAATATAAAATTCGTTTTTTTTTTTTTTTCAAAAACCCTAAATCTATATGTTAAATGAAAAAAAAAGAAAATACAAACACAAAATAGTGCACCTTTTAGACAAGTTAGGTTATAAAAGTTCCCTAGTGTAAATCGATTGGTGAAAGGTAAATGTATGCCTAGGAATCTTCTCTGATTAGGCGTTACTTACTTAAGCATTGCCTTGTTAGTGAAAACGGCCACTAAGTACGATATATATAGGTATCATGTACTTAACTTACTTCATCTACAGATAGTACAAGCATAATTACATTTATTCCGTCTGGCTGATAAGCAGTTTTCCTTTCTCTTCACAGATTTGTATGAGTGCTTGGCGATCACATGTGCCTGAAATGAACTGTATCATTAAAAAAACATGTACAATAGTTACAATCAGATCTAAATATTAAAGATTAACAGTTTGGTTGAATGTTTTTGATGGCTGGGTTATCTGTATATTATAAGTATTTATGTAAATTAATATATATAAGACAATTCATATATATAAGATACTATAAGACAAGCCACGCTTACTTTGGGGCTATTGTCGTAGTATATTTATTTATTTTCTTTGTGTTCATAATTGAAACATATTTATTTTTTTTCTTTTTTAGAATCTTTATAGCAATTTGAAATGTACCTTCAGTCCGTTGACACTGTTAAAGTCTCTAGCGCACAATAAGCACTCTAGTGGCATCTCAGTCTGCATTGGTTCGGCTTCTTCTTCGCTTATCGGTTCCTCTTTAAAATTGCTTACTAAATGCTGAAAAAAAATACAACTTGATTTGCAAAACTAAACTATAAAATACAATATGCAGTTTGACTTTGCTTTTTATTTCTTAAATACAGTTCAACGGGTACATACCACGATAATATTTTGGATTTGTCGATATTTCGACCCAGTTGCATGGATCGTGGTCACGACGGGACTGCAACCATAAAATATTATCGTGGTATAATGTACCTGTTGTACTACGAGTATATTTAAGGAATGTTGATTAACCACGATAATCTTAAGTTTAAAATCTTTGCTTTTTACTTTTTATATTCCACTACAAGTTACCCCATTGACTGCAATCTCACCTTATTGTAAGTAACGATGCAGTCTAACATGGTAAGGGGCATGGTAGTTACACCCATATACCTAATCGGTTCCTTCGCGTACCGGAACGCTAAGTCGCTTAGCGTCTTTGGCGGTAGGGTGGTAAGCGGCCGAAGCTTGCCACACAGCCCACACCAGACGAGAGATAATTCAGAAATTATCACCGGGGAAGGGAAAATTTGGGCATTTATCCCAAGATCTCCCAATAGGAAAACATGTGTGTACTTATGTACACGCGTTAGAAGTTATAACTATAGTTCGTTACCGTTACAGTAACAAGATAAAAATCTTTTCAAAAATTTTATCTTTCGCCTTATTCCAAGTTTGTATAAAACATATAAAGTGGTATTTAAATATCACCAAAAAAATATTTCTGCATAATTAAAGAAATGGTTATAATAAAAAATATAAAATAATATAAATTGGCAATACTAATAGACTTATTATCGGACAACCAAGTTTCATTCAACATTAAAATTTGAGATTTTTTTACAATTGAATCAATTAAATCATCAAAAACCTTATAGCTAACTTCATGGGGTCGGTTTTTGGTGACGGTGTGCGTGTGCATCGTAAAAATTCACTCTCATCATTTTTCGATAACCAAAAGTATAACTTCAAAAACTGGGGCATCAAAAATAAAACACATGTGTTTAATGTTTGATTATGAGCCTACATTGAAGTTATAAGCAGGATGCTACAGGTAAGTGTGATGAATTTCTTTAAACTTAACAGCTCTCCATTAAAAGAAAACTAATAGACAAGTTTCTCACCTCTCCACTGTTTCCATTCGTTAAATGTGTCATGTCGGCGCCAAATGTGTCCGATGGCAAGAATCCTTAAACAAAAAAAATGCAAAATAAGCAAAATAAATGCAAATTTAGTTTGCTTGTTCTACTTTACCTTTTTTTTTTTTTTCAGTTTTTAATTATTCTATTTATGGTATAGTGTAGTGCGTAGTGATGGGTCATAGATACCAAATAAATAAATAAAATATTGTCAGTGGTACAGAGTTGGACACAGTGTCATCATCATCATATCAACCGATAGACGTCCACTGCTGGACATAGGTCTTTTGTAGGGAGTTCCAATACCACGGTTTGTACCGCTTGGATCCAGCGGCTACCTGCAACGCGCCTAATGTCGTCCGTCCACCTCGTCGAGGGTCGACCAACGCTGCGTTTACCAGTGCGGGGGCTGCCATTCCAGCACCTTGGGACCCCAACGTTGCCTGCCCATTGCCACTTCAGCGTAGCGACTCGTTGACCTATGCGGTAACTCTGGTTCTTCTATGGAACTCCACATTTCTGATTTTATCACATAGACTCTGCACACGCCTGCTGAGTGACTCTGAGCCTTATGAGGCCCAGAGTCTTTCTTTCATCCAAAAATAAAGTTGTTTATAGAGGAAAATTGCATGCGCTTTGCATGGAAGGGATAAAAAGTGGTATATGATAGACAAAGGCACAGGTTCAAAGAGTACCTATCTCAAAAATGTAATGCATAAATTATTTAATTGAGCTTTGAGTAACAGTACAGTCAAATGGTTAGATCACATAAAAAAAACATATCATATTCTACTTCCCAGCCACATACATTTTTGGTTGTGTTTCTATGCTGGTCAAGGTAATTTTTTTGGGATAAACAAGAAAATTTTGACAAGAGCTTTTACTGGCAAGAAAAGATTTCACTTAAGCATAAAAAAGGGGTTAAATAAGCTGTATATTTGAAGTTAACAGACATTTAAATAAAACTTAGACATGTAACTATTTTGGTTTTTTTAACATATCAATAGAATAAGAGAAAAGGAATAGAACAGTCAACAACAACATGTAAAGAGTAATATAGCTAAACTGCACAAAGCTCACATTGTTGGTATGAAAACAGTGAAATATATTGGAATTAATGGTTTCCATCGGAAATTAAATAAAATGCAAAAAGTACCATTCATGGAAAACTGTTCTGGGGGTTGTTGCTGGATCATTTCCTCAGGTTCCACCTTAATATCTAGCCTAGCAAACTCCTCTCCATTTTCATAAATATCATTTTCAGCCTCATATTCATTTTCTGATAGCACTTCCTGTTTAATTTCAACGTTCATAGAGCTCTGATGCATATAACTGTTAATGGACTTGTCTATTTGTATTGGTTTAGGCCATCCATTGTCAGCTTCTTTTTCTTGCGGGTATCTGCAATATTATACACAAATATGATACATTGTTAATTCATTTTTACGGTTTGGTATGCACTAAGCAGGCAGATTATATAATAATAAAGCTTGGGTGTAAATTATTGCTCTAACCAGGTTGCTCTTAATTTAAAATGACATTGTGAGATGGTGTTAACAAAAAAAAAAAAACACCCCGCTAAGTTTGTTGTGGGCTTCTTGTTAGACCAGGACCAGACCTTTGTAGCTTTAGTTTTAAGTTTACGAATGTGGTTATCGCCATCATCTCACTACCGTGTAATTCTTATGTACGCATCAAAAGTGCCACCTATGGGCTTACTTGAATAAAGATATTTTTGACTTTGACATTAATAATAAACTTTATTAAGGCCAAAAACAGTTTGTACGCAGAGTTCTAGATTAAGTATAAAAAACATTGCGTTTAAGATTTATAAATAAACAAAACTTCTAAAAACATACGATTGGTTGCTGGTGCCTTTATCAATCTAAAATGATTATATAAAAATCTCCACTATGCAGTTATATAAAGAGATATCTTCATTATATGTCACATGCAAGCCATCTATGCATGCCACTGGTTATATACAGTATGGTAATTTGAGGTCATTTTGAATGCTACTTGGACCAGAAAGCAGGAGTAAAAAAATATAAATAAATATACTACGACAATACACACATTGCCATTGTTGCTTGTGTTATGGGTACTAAGATGACTGATGTATATTTTTATAAATAACATACATAAATACTTATTATATGCATTTATACACCCAAACACTGAAAAACATTCATGTTAATCACACAAACATTTTCCAGTTGTGGGAATCGAACCCAATGCCTTCTACTTGGAAAGCAGGGTCGCTGTCCACTGCGCCAATCGGCCGTCAGGAGTGTTTATGAAAAATGCTGGTCTAACTTGTTTATTATACTAGAGGGTAAGACGTAGTCCGTAGAGGGTTACAAGAAGAGACGAGGGACTATCATATATTTTTATCAGTCCCATAGCCACTTTGTAACTGAACAGCTCAGGTCTAATTTTTAAATGTCCATTTTACCATTTAGGTGCCACTTTCAATGTGATAAGACATTGCTTTTTAAAATTTATACTCTTATGAAAGTGTTTTAGGTAATCCATACTAAAATTATAAATGCAGAAGTATGCCTGTTTTTTCATACTCTATGCCTTAACAAAGCAACTAATTGACAAGATTTTTGGCATAGAGTTAGTTGAAAGTACAGCGGGTAACATAATGAGTGAAAGAATGAATCAATACACTTTTATTGTACACCACACAAAAATACAGGAAAATAAGAAGTTACACAATGCTTAGTTGCAATTACTTTGGGCTTTATCGCTACATACAAATAAAATAAATGTTTGAGAAGAGCAGCCTTTGTTTCCTACGAAGGCTGCTTTTTATCCTGGAAGAACAAACTGTTCCCATGGGATTTGTAAAAAACCATAATAAACACAGACAAAGAATGGGGGCAACCGCTAGCATAAAATATATTTTAAAGTTTTAATATCCTCTCGGTTTGGACGGCACAATAAAGTTTACTGTACAGTATTAGCTTTCATGCACTTAGGACAAAAGCTAGTGTAAATAAATTTGTATACCTTTGTTGAAGTATTTGATCACTCTGTTTTACTAGTGTTGAGAATGTGCAGGCGCTATGCAGTAATTCATAACATGCCCTGCATATAAATTTCGAATGTCTATCTGTTTCTTGTACCTGAAATGTATGTTATTTGTCTTAAGATGTGATTTTGCATATATTGAACCTTTTGCCTGTTGGGAGGTTTCAGTCATGGGTATTTACCACCCTGCCAACAAATATATCTTATAGAAACCAATTAGTTGAGATAATACAGTCTTAGATAGTAGCAAGTTAACCTTTTAATAAGTTATGTTAAGCCCTCACAGCTTCTACACACCACCTTACCAGAATGTTAAATCGCATCACGGCACGTCTTTACCCGATTGGGTGGTAACTAGCTACGGCCAATGACCTCTCACCAGGGCGATACCAGACCTGATGCAGTAAAGTTAAGAACAATTGCAATAAACTGTCTCAATAGACAAAGGCCAATTTACCTTTACATTAGTAAGCTTCTCTAGGTCTTCGGCGATAGTATTCGCCATCCCATCCCAAGGCGGAGACCACATTTCGAATATATTGAATAAAACAGCGGTCGGGCTCATATGATGCAAACAAGTACGGCATTCTAAATTCGCTACTTCGTCCACAGTTTTGTTTGTGTTTAAACCATATTCGCTCATTGTAGATCACTGCCAATCACAATCACTCATATTTATAAACTTGCAATTTATCATTTATTTAATAATTTAGATGCAATCTCATTATCAAAATACAAGAGTAGATTTTTGAATTTTGATAGTACGATTGGATACCATAGACAAAAAGCGAGCAATTGGAGAGTTTTTTTTTATAATAAAATAGGTAATGTAGTAAATGAAGCAAATTAACATGTTCCTCTTAACTATAACCAAATATTGGCTCTTTCAGTAAAAACAAGCGTTATGATTTATATATCAGTATACCGCAACTACCTACCAGTGTAACAAACATATTAACTGTTTTTTCTTGAAAATAGGAATTGTCACTTCTCAAAACAAAGGAATATTACTGAACGTAACACATTATTTTAACACAAACTCATTTATATCTAACTCTGTACTAAATAAATAACAATATTGAGTCAATTTAATAATATTAGAAATATTTTACAAACACCTCCAAAGATTCACTCCGCGATGATCAAAATACATTTACAAAAGGGTATTTTACTTTGTTTATGCTTACCGTGTGGTATTTCATTTTATCGTTCTCTGTGGTTATAGTCAGCATCTATTGGTTCTATGGTCTCCACAGAGTTTCTGGATCAAAATAATTAGAACGCAGATCCAAGGTACATTCTAAAAAAAAAATTACAGTTACATGTATGTATACTCTTTGGTGCAAGACAAAATCTCAATCACGACGTAATAGAAAAGATCAATAATCATTATTAGTCTGTGTTCATAAAGGCTAGAGCAGAAACCAGAGATGAAGCTTTACAATATATTAAAAAAGCAGCTTAGCGCGGCTTGAAGTTTCTAACGAAGGGTTCCGTATCACGGTGCCATAGAAAACACTTCTTTTCTTTTTCGGAAGGACACTTGCTGATAACCTCCTAAGGGGTCGCTACGGCGCCACCGGTGGAGAGGGGCGAGCGCGGGTCTACATCCAGATGCCACCAAAAATCGGCCTTGAGCCTAAGATCCTTAAGCATAAGATTGGCCGGGAGTAAAAAGGACGTCTCGGCAACTTTTGGGGTGGCGGACTGCTTTTTCAAAGTGGGACTTTGTTTGTTTTAATGTTTGAATTTATTGTGCCATGGTGGGATGATCGAGGTCTCGGTTGAGATCTATATCTGTAAGATATGAACAATATTTAGAATCTGAAAAACACTTTCCTGTATTGTTATGCATAATTATTTTCAACTATATTATATTTGCTGACAGTGCGTGAAAATTTCTATTCTTCGCTTTTTACGTTTCATTCATTCAATAAAGCTGATAGCCCGGCAGATCGATAAAGTAGGTTTAATAATTTTATAGCTGTTCCTGTGGGTAAACTTTAAATACGAAAACCCAAAACTCTACGAGTCTTAATCGCGCATCGAAGGTTCCATACGTCATAAAAAAACATATAAATAGTTATTCAACTGCCAACTGCCAACTGCAACTGCAATGAACATTATATTGTTAGTTATAAACACCGAACCGCTATTTGTATTATAGACATCAATTCCTATTAAGGATCATTTTCTCTGCGTGTGTCTAGTTTATTAAAAACTTCCCAACACAAAATATACTTTGGTTATATAACACTCAACGTTTAAACTCAAGGCCATTCAGCCAATAATATTCCGTAGCCCCATTTTAAAAATTCGATTATCTCGTTTTGCCTTTTGTGTAGTGAAAGATTTTTTTTTTCTCTCAAACAAGTTAAACAAGCATTATTAATTATTTCATTTAATATGCAACTATTGATACATGATTATGATTGATAAATCTTAATATATATAAATCTCCTGTCACGATGTTTGTCCGCGATGGACTCTTAAACTACTTAACCGATTTTAAATTAAATTGGCACTCCGTGAGCAGTCTGGTCCGACTTAAGAGATAGGGTAGCTTAGATCTTTAATTATAGTCGCAATTTTATTTTATTGCAATTTTTTTGTCTATAATTAATTGACAGTCACATGTTATATATATATATATATATACTACTATACTCATTTAAGGCTTAGCGATACTGAATACTTTAAAAAAAAAATCAAACGCAGACGAAGTCGCGGGCAACAGCTAGTATAAATATAAATATAACTAATGATAACTTCATAAAAAATGCGCCTTTTGGATGCATTTTTAGCACTTTACTGAACCCTAAATGTCAAATGTCAAAAAAATGTGGAATTCGGAAAGTACCTAGATAACCTATTGTTTGTTACTCGTTGTTTGGAAATTCAAATTAATAAAGAAAAATGGAGGAAGAAAGTACACCGAACGTAAGCCTTGTATCATGCATGCATTTCGTAAGACGTGGTGTTGCAAAATCGGTCCCAGAAAAGGTAAGGCTTACAAAAGTATTGACAAACAGATTTTATTCAAATTCCTCTATTATGGTAAAATCATAAGGCTATTATTATATATATTCCACTATTTGTATATCGGTGCGGTATTTTGAAGCGGTGATAGACCAGTGTGTAGGACTTCGACTTCTAACTTTTCTAAATTGGTTGCTTTGACGGTGAAGGAAAACATCGTGGGGAAATTTTGCACTTCTTGATTCGGTAAAGTTTCTAACAGGTGTTAACAGCAAAGAACAAAGAATGAGAGATCATCTAACGCCAGCTATTTAAAATCATCCTAAATGGCAATTCCCATACAACTTTGTTGGAGCAATATATGTGAACTACATAAGTAAATTATACAGCAGATTTTATCAGATATACACATAGAAAAATAATTACAACTAAACATAAATGTTGCTCTTCTAATTTTAAACATTATGAATGTATACAACCTCTGTTACATTGTTATTTATAATTTTGCAGATTGAACTTACTGAGGATGAGTTGGCTAAATTAATCAAGCAAACAGCCGAAGAGCTTCAGTAAGTCATTTTGATTTTAAATATATATAGTTTGAAGAGTTGGATAGGGGGTACTGGTGCCTAAACTGTTAGACATAAATCTCAATAATTAACTAAATTGATGACCAGAAATCGTTTTCCATAGGGTATATTGTGGCAGTACACCTTTTACAGTATCTGTAGATACTGTATAGTTATTTTGTACAACAGAATTTTCACCAATGTAGGTTGTTTTATATAAATTCATACAATTAATGCAATGAACATAAGCACACATAACATAAGCATTTTCATAGAAAAAGTAATCTAAACAAAAATAAACATCCCTCATTAATTGTAATAACTCAAAACTCTATTGACATATGTAGGTTATTGTGAATTATTTCAATAATGGGCCATCATTACAATAATAATTGACATAAAAAAACAACTATCACCATCATTATTATGTTATTAACTCATTACTGGCCCCCTACAGGCCAGGGGTCTCCTTTGACAATGAGATGGGTTAAGGCACTAGTCCATCACGCTGGCCCAGAATTCTCAGGCATGCAGGTTTCCTCACAATATTTGCCTTCACCATTAAAGCTAGTGACATTTAATTGCTTAAAACGCACATAGTTTTAAAAAGTTAAAGGTGTGTGCTGGGATTTAAACTCTGCACACTGAAAGTGAAACCCTATACTATGCGCAGATGTTTTTTAAGTCATTATGGCGATAAAGCAAGATAACTTACCCAGTGTGAAGATCTCCCATGTGTCAAATCTGGCTATCCAGTATGTGCCTTCTTTGTAATTCGGCAAACCATTTTAGGCATGGTGGTTTAGCAAGTCTTGTTTTGTATTTAAAACTATTACTTTTAATTTACTTCCAGTTTTTTTATTATGATGCTCATGGATGTCTAAATTATGGAATCTTTGTTTTCTGTGTATTATACATATTTGTATTTGAGTTACACGCTGCATCCCATAGTTAGATTATGTATTTCCATACTGTCAGCCTACAGTGGAGTGCACTTGGTTTCTTACCAGGGTATGCATACAGCAGGAAAATTGCATAAAACGGCAAAAAGGGTACGAGTGTTAAATATACATTGTAGGGTAGGCAGTTTACCTGTATGTGCACGTTACTTTCAGCTTACCAAAGTACTGAACACCTGTGAACTCAATGTGACAAGAAACCTGATCCTAATCAAAAAATAGCATCAATTAATCACATTTTTTATCTAATCTTGAAGGATTACAGAACGAGGCGATGATCAAAGTGACGATGAAGAAGAGAATGCTAATGCCGCGAGACCTCCACCTGCTGACCCCAATGATGAATTCAATTTTGAGAATTATGACCAGGAAGACTCAAGTGAGTTATTATTTACGTTTAAGACTATTAGAATATTGTTATTAGGTTGCTCGGCCTAATAACAATATTCCTCCATAGGCCTCTAGAGATAAGACATTTAAAAAAAATGGGATATACAAATTGCCATCACGCTGGCAAGAAGTCATAAATAATTATGGCAATTATATTATTCAATAAAGTTTATTCAAAGTATGAAAAAATGTAATCATTTGTTTAAACGGACAGAACTTTCCGGTAGACCCAATCTATACTAAGAAATACTCCAATAAGGCATCTTAGGCTCGTTTTAGTGGCTTACTCAAACTATTTGCGTTTCGGTTTTACGGATAAGTCTGAGACAGTACATGATTAATTCTAAATCCTGTAAAGCAATATTTCTGTTTTCATTTACATGCTGTATACCTATCTATTTACTTCAGTTACAATGAATTTTGTGTGCTATATTTATTGTATTTTAATTTTATACTATACAACGTGTAACGGAATTACGTAATACTATTGAAGGTTTCACACGTACATTTCTTAAGGAATCACCCTTTACAAATATTAAATGAAAAGAAGCATATTTATTATTCCTTACAAAGTAATTCGAAACATTCGAAGTCGAATTCGAATTCGAATTCATTTTACTTATGACAACCCTATTAAAGAGCCGACACGCGCATAGTACGACGACGAGTACCTAATAAAATGACAGGACAGCACTTGATTCTACATTTGCATGTGACGTTAGGGCTGTATCTGATTTCTTTCAGTAATAACTATGGCAATAATTTACTCTAAAACTATTAGCGTTCCGGTTTTACAGATAAGTCTCTGATACAGTAAATAATGTACCTCTAAAGCCTCTCAAGTATTATTTCAGTTTTCATGCGCACGTTGTATATAAAATACTAAGCTAGCAGCTATGTTTCAAATTCATAAATCCTCACTGGCAACACCCACTGATCTAGGACTTACGTATTCAGTATGGAGGGTAGAGGTACGGAGAGTCATCTGTGTATATGAAAAAGTGTCGTCAAAATGTATTAAATTAGGATGGCGCCACATTTGCATCAGGGTAACTCTTAAAAGAAGCGCCAAATATAAATATTGTTAGAGTTGGCTTGAAAAATAAACAAGGAAGTATGGAGATACAAGGAAGTAAGGTTATATTTACCACAATATTTTGTACAACGTAAGTTGTTGAAATTCTCAATAATTAACTACTTTAGTTGATAATGACATTAAATTTTTTAACTTGGCATACTTCAATTCATCTACGATTGCTACATTCATACCATACCCTGTGCATCCACCAGCGCCATTGTGGAGGATTTTTGAACTGTTATTTAGCGCAACAACTGGACACTTTTTCAACTTTTCTCCCATATAAGATGACTCTTCTTACCTCTACCCTCCATAGTATTCAGGCATCAAAGTATTTCGGACGAAAAGAAGTCTTAATGCTTTTCCCATAATTAAGTGAGTTAAGCAAAGCTAAATTACTATAAATATATTCCAATCCATTTCAGATAACCCTATTGGTATAGCTACAATTGCAACAATACCGAATTTGGGTGACCTAAGCGAAAATGTACACATACGAGTAAGTAAACACGTTTCTATTTCCTAAAACTTCTTATTTAACCCTTACGTACTCCTAATCTTAAAGGCATTTCAGCGGATCGATAAATCGCTTGGTGGCACGTCTTGGTTAACAAAGTGGTAACTAGGCATGGCCGAAGCCCTTCACCAGACAAGAGCAGAGAAAAGGAGGCAATCGTTTTTGTATGGGGAATACCATTGGTGGGGAACACCAAGAATTGTGACTTATATATGAATTGCGTGTTGATTATTTCCCTATGATCTCTATATTACAATGGAATGAATACCCTCGTCCCTTACATCGTCTTGCCGGAGTACTGAGAAATCGATACGAAACAAAGTGAACCTAGAAACCTCGCTAAGTCACTCGGCGCGATTTTCTCGTAAGTTGGTAGGTCCCAACTCCCAACGGACGTTAAAACAGTGCGCTGTTTGGATGCGGCGTTGAACCATTATTTATTATAAGATGTTTCAAAAAAATACCTAAGTAGTTTTTGGCCTACTAAAATGATTGATGAATATTTTTATGAATAATATACATAAATACTTATAATATACAAATAAACCCTCACTGAAAAACATTTATGTTCATCACAAAACAAATATTTTTTAGTTGTGGGAATCGTACTCTAACCTTGATTCAATTCAATTCAAATTCAATTCAAAATTTCTTTATTCATGTAGGCCTATCACAGGCACTTATGAAGGAAGCGTTCATACATATTTGTTTACATAATTGTAACGGGATTCAAACGCGCCCTGGTCTAAGAAGAGCCCACAACAAAAAAGCCGGGTAAATTTATTTTTTTGTTATCACCATCTTCTTGTAAATTTATATTAAGCTATGAAGCTAGAGCAATTCACACCCAAGCTATTTTATCGTTTAAATAATCCTTAATATTATAATAGGATTATTCTGTAAGCTTTCGTTTTGTATAAACTTTGAACTTATTGAGAGACATCTCAAAGATTTCATTTGGTAAATTGTTATAAAATAAAATAAAATTCAGAAAGCAGAATCGCTGCCTACGGCGCCGATCGGTCGTGAAGATGACTGAGTACAATTTAAAAACCAACGTGACGTATAACCTCACTATATCGTTTTCCTCACGAGTATGTCTGAGAGTTCTCGATAAAGTTCTCAAAGGTGTCTACGGGCTAAACTCTTCTCAGTGTGTGAGCTCTTCTCAGAAGACCTGTGCCCTGTAATTATATGTTACCGACTATATACTCAAATATCCATAGACGGAGGGACCAGACAGCGATGAAGAAGATGATATCATCAAACCAGACGACAATCTACTTCTGGTGGGGCACGTAGAAGCTGATGCGAGTGTATTAGAAGTTTATAGTAAGTTGTGTTGTGTTGTTTTTTTAATAGTTACTATTGGTTTCTTAAATATAGTTCAACGGGTACATACCACGATAATATTTTTGGATTTGTTGATATGTTGACGGGACTGCGTAGGTGCGAGATGTCAAGTTGGATGTACTGTTCTTAAGTATTACGGTCAATATATAAACTTAAATCACGTGAATCCCTCCGTGAAAAAATAAAAGAAATAGGTATACTTACGGTAGCCTCACAACATATTCATAACAATATAGTATTTGTAAGACAATATATTAGTCTTTATAAACAAAAAGTGGATACCCTCCTACTTAAATGTAATAATGATATAACATATGTCTTTTTTCAGTTTACAACAAAGAAGAAGGATCGTTTTATGTGCACCATGACATAATATTGCCATGGTTTCCACTTTGTATTGAGTGGTTGAGCCACGACCCGTCCGATCCACAACCTGGTGAGATATATCTTTTACTTTCCTTGTATTATAATAATAATGAATAAAAAAATATACTTTGAAAATACACACATCATTGACGGCCGAGTGGCGCAGTGGGTAGCGACCCTGCTTTCTGAGTCCAAGGTCGTTGGTTCGATTCACACAACTGGAAAATGTTTGTGTGACAAGCATGAATGTTTTTCAGCGTCTGTATATTCTAAGTATTTATGTATATTATTCATTAAAAAAATTTTATTTTATTTATTTATTTATTACACAAACTACTAAAATTATTAATCTTCGCATCCTGAAACTCACATGAGTTTATTTGGACGCTGCACATTCCTCTAAAATCTCATAAGTTTATAAGTTTATCATATATTAACCATTAAATAGCAATACAGTATACAGCAGGTAGTACACTAATAAATCCAGTGTAGGTAATTCTGTACTGCGAGCCATCGCGTCGCTCAGTAGATACGAGCGACCGGTTTGGCGCTGCCCCGAATGCATACGTTATACAGGTGTTCCAATATTACTATGTTTAAAGGTTTTAAGTTACATTTATTTCATGGTAATATTTGTTTAGAATGCGTTTTACGTTACTCATCGTCACTGAATTTGTCAACGTTAGGGGTAGTTCATTTATTAATCTAGGTAGCATATATTTAGTGGTTCTTTTGCCGTAATAATTATTCGCTCCTGTAAGGTTTATTTTTTTTTCTTGTATTCTTCTGGTTATCATTGCCGGCTTATACGTATTGTTTTCATTATATTTCAAAAAGTTCTCGATGAGTAATTGTAATTTAATTTTTTGTTTTACTGTGAGTGTTTTGCATTGCTTATAAATGTATCGGTTTGTTTGTTTTTTAGTTTTAAATTGTATTTAAATATTAGTACCCATAACACAAGCTACGCTTACTTTGGGGCTAGATGGCGATGTGTGTATAGTCGTAGTATATTTATTTATTTATTAAAAGTTAGAACTGCTGGCTATCAACTGAGATTAATAGTTCTGGTGAATTTGGTTTCCAGGTAACCTTTGCGCTTTGGGTGGAATGGACCCAGTGATTCAAGTATGGGACTTAGACATCGAAAACTGCCTGGAGCCGGCCTTCAAGCTGGGTCAGAAGCCACACAAAAAGAAGAAAATCAAAAGAGTGGGACACAAAGACGCCGTTCTAGACATATCGTGGAACAGGAATTTCTCGTAAGCTCTTTTAGCATTTTTGGTGCGTGCATTACACAAACAATTTATACATGGTATGGTATTATGATGCTGAAGATAACTACATTCTTAAATATTATTAAAATTAAGCTTAATTTGCCATAGTCCGCAAAAAGCAGGATTCACAGCATTGCAAAAGAAATAAGTACTTCGAACTCTGTCACAAAAAGCTTTACTACTAAACTGCGAATAAATTAATAGTATTAAATAATCACGGCACGGGAAACTAAATTTACAGCATCCCAACACTTTTCAAGCATTTCCCGAAATTTTCCCACCAGCTCTCCGGCTGTAAAAATTACTGTTACACTTTGCCATAGTCCGCAAAAAGCAGGAGAATCATTCTTCAATCCTTATACTCCACACCAAACAGATCTTCGGCAATGTACCCTCTCTCTCTCTCTCTCAACGTTTCGCTCGGAAACCGGAGCACCCCTCAGGAGATGTTGGCTTTACGATTAATAATTGCTAAGTGAAAAATTAGCCAAATGTGTCGCCTTTTATACCCTACTTTATCTATCTAAGCCCCTCCCACCTAATGAGTGCCTCTAAATATATTCAATAGAGGTGAAGTTGATAAGTTTATTTGTTCGTTTAAATACTAAAAAATTCTAAATTCATTTATATCAAGTAGGCCTAATTAAATTGATAAGCACTTTTGAAACGTCAAGTCAGATTCCACTGAGAAGAGACAGCAAGAAACTCGGGTTATTGATCTTTTCCAACATCATTTTAAAGTTTAACAATCTTTAGAATTTTTCTGTTTTTTGAGAGATGAGAGCGGAGTGGCCTGCTTCCAAGCAGCTCTGTCGTTAAGGAATTCATCAATCGTGTTAAGAAATTCGAACCTTTTATTCTTATATTTAATTGATATGAGAGAACAGTTAGAAATTATTTAGATTTATTTATAATCATTTATAATCATTTATTTTAGAATTTTTTAAGCTTAATTTTCATAATGTATCATGGATCTCCGCAAAGTAACGCCTGCTTCTATCCAATACATTCTTAAACCTTAGTAGCTACTTGGGTTCAAAAAGATCTTTGGTCTAAGAAGCTCACACTGGGTGTGTCTTTTGTTATCACCATGTCTAGGACCTGGTTAGAGCAATAATTCATTTTATTATTATAGAAATAATTGAAGGACCTAGCCTAATTATTTCTATAATAATAGCAGATGGCCCACTTACCGCCTGGTGAGTTGAAACCTGATGGTAAGTTGTAAACCATCAACTATAAACAGAGCAACAATTCGCAGGGCATGCAAGTAATACGTTCCAACAAAGTGCTGCAGTAGGTATAAATGATATAAAAAAGTAGGTTGTATGTTTTCTAAATTTTGAAGTAGGTAATGCTTATGTGCATGTATGAAGTGCACGCCAATGCAATCAACCTGAGGGGTAGGTGTTAAGCCTTAGCGCCCTTAATAATAAATATAAAAATAAATAAATAAATATTTTACTACCATACACACATCGCCATCTAGCCCCAAAGTAAGCGTAGCTTGTGTTATGGGTACTAAGATGACCGAAGAAAATTTATATGAATAACATACATACATACTTAGAATATACATATAAACACCCAGACACTGAAAAACTTTTATGTTCATCACACAAACATTTTACAGTTGTGCGAATCGACCCCACTGCCTTGGACTCAGAAAGCAGGATCGCTACAAACTGCGCCCGTCGCCCGTCAAAAACTGCTTGGTGGCATTACTTCCCCGAATGAGCTGTGTTACATAAAGTTCTACTACTGAGAGTACTTTGCTGAAGCTCTGTTTTGTGTGCAGTATTAGGATTGCAGAAATAAATTACACCGTACGAAAATAACGCCTGTTTTACGCGGAGTATAGCAAATTAAGTTAAATTTTCATTGCATACAAAACTTTACTACTTTTGCTCCACTTCAGCTTATTTAATCCAAAAACACTTTTTTACTTGAAGGAAAATCTCAACTTTATAGAATGACAGGCAAAATCATTTGATTAATTTAAAAACGCGGTAAAATCTTATCATCTTGCTCAATAAGACGATTTGTCTTTTCGTTTATTAATAATTTTTTTTTTTATAAGTACAAATACACATAATACCAATTTGTGATATTTTGTTTCACAAAAGTGGAATATTTTTCTATCTTAACACAATTTTTATTAATTAGTTAGGTATGGACTCTCACTTTATTATCCACATACAAAATACTCAAAAATCGTTTTGAGTTCTAAATATATATATTTGGAATAAATATTTTTGATATCATTTATCTTAATTTATTATTCTTGTATTAATTTAATATATTTTCCCTATTTGTGCAATTTTTGTTAATGTAGTAGTATGTAGTTATATATAGGTGCGCGAAATAACTATTTAACACTTTTTTTTAGCATCTCGGGGTAATGCTAGCTCTATATTTCCAGACACGTCTTGGCCAGTGGCTCTGCCGACAGCACAGTACTGCTATGGGACCTGGATCAGTGCACACCGCACACTAAGCTGGACTACTTCGAAGACAAGGTTGCTTGTTTGAGCTATTTAATACTCCGTTTCGGAAACTTTTTTTTTTTTCTAATTTTAAATAAATAAATAAATAAATATACTACGACAATACACACATCGCCATCTAGCCCCATAGTAAGCGTAGCTTGTGGTATGGGTACTAAGATGACTAATGAATATTTATATGAATAATATATATAAATAATTAGAATATACATATAAACACCCAGACACTGGAAAACGTTCATGATCATCACACACATTTTCCAGTTGTGGGAATCGAACCCACGGCCTTGGACTCAGAAAGCAGGGTCGTTGCAAACTGCGCCAATCGGCCGTCATTTTTTTTTTGGCTACTTTTATTTGTATGCCCTTTGCCTTCATACTTGTCTTTACCACTTCCTATCTGGGTGGCTAAATAAGACACGTCGCATGCATTGGCGTTGTTTATTGTACGGAACTGTGCACAAACTGTTGGCAGCGACCCTGCTTTCTGAGTCCATGGCCAGTTCCAGCTACTGGAACATGTTTGTGTCATGAACATGGATTTTTTTCAGTGGCTGGGTGTGTTTATCTATATATTATCTAAGTATTTATGTATATTATTTATAAAAATATTCATCAGTCATCTTAGTACCCATAACACAAGCTACGCTTACTTTGGCATGTATTGTCGGTAGTATGTTTATTTATATAAGCCGACTGCCAATGGTGGCGAGAACGGACGGACTTCCCGTGTGCCGTCGTACAGTACATTTTGTAGTAATCAGTAGAATGCACGCGCGCATTAGTGTCGCCACATCAACCTCCCCCTTTTGAAAAGAAAAAAAAAGATACAAAAACCAACAAAAAAAATCGTATTAGTCTCTGCAAGTTAGCCCTTGACTGTAATCTCACCTGCTGGCAAGTGACCATGCAGTCTAAGATGGTAACGGGCTAACCTGTTATATTGCAGTTCATCAAGCCTATGCCCTAATCGGTTTCACATCGTACCGGTTACATTTTTGAATTTTTGAATTTGAATTTGAATTAAAATCTTTTAGAAGACAAAACCCTTCTCTTAAGCAAGTAGGTTACAATGCATATAGTTACCATACATTATGCATATGGCTGTGCGCGCTGTTTCACAATCTATACTTATAATGAAACAGTAACTGGAATATTTCTGTACATTTAATATATATTTTGAAATTTTTGATCGGAGTATGCTTTAGAAGCAATACAGAGAGTCCAAAACAGATTTTTATTTAATTTTTGTCTGTCTGTCTGTCTGCAGGGGTCAGCTAGTAACCAATATAAATACTATCTTAAGTCAAGAAATACATAAAACGACTATTGAGTGTCCATATGGAGTAGCACTTTCGTATTATTTGAACATTGCACATTGACATAGCGGGTCCTTGTCTCTTCTACTGCAGAAAGGTAAAATGTGTGGTAGAAGGGGGAGTGGGAGGGGGGGGGGGGGGGGCGACGACGAAAAGGTTGACAATGGATCTTTGGAAGAAGATTATTTGATTTTGATTATTATTACGTTAGCCTGGTATTACTGAACCCTCTTACTCTACTCTTACTCTTTAACGGGTTTACGCGTTATCGCTAAATCACTGGGCACGTCTTTGTCGGTAGCCACGTTGGCCACGGCCAAATTGATCCGACCAGAGAAAAATCAGAAAATATTAATCCCAAATTGTTACTGTGACTAGGGAGACAATAAGCGACGCCCGAAGCCTCCTACCGGACAAAGTCTTATACATTATGTAGCCCCGTTTCCTCATGATATTGATTATATATTTGCTATCTTCCCTCAGGTACAATCGCTAACTTTCCACCCGCTGGAAGCCCAGACGCTGCTGTCGGGTGCGTGCGACGGTCGCGCTCGAGTCACCGACTGTCGCGCCGCGGACGCGCACAAAGCGTGGAGCCTGCCACCCGAGATAGAACGCGTTGTGTGGGACACTAAAAACCCCTTCTGCTTTGCTGTAAGTCACCATTCATTTTCTATATGCCATTTTCACACAAACATTTTCCAGTTGTGGGAATCGAACCCACGGCTACGACTCAGAAAGCAGGTTCGCTACCCACTGCGCCGGTCGGCCGTCAAATAAGTGAAGAAGACCTGGCAAAACTCTATAGGGGATATCGCGAGGTTCCCAAAAGAGACTGGTAGGTTTCTGGGGGGGATGATGCCGGGACACCAGTATACCTGTGTCTCAAACATGGGGAACTGAAGGACTGATCACCCGTCTGGAAATGGCAGCAGGCAGGTATATATATGACCATGCATTCTAAGATGGTAACGGGCTTAGGGATACGGCAGTTATATCAAGCCAATGCCCTTATCGGTTTGTACGCGACATCGTACCGGAACGAATATGAGTGAATATGAATCTCACTTGGAATATAAATAAAAATACATTTTGCATTATACATTAGACAAATCCTTACAAAAACAAAAATTATATTCATATAATGTCTTAAATAGATTTTGCACGCCTGAGTGGCAAACTGTAGAAACATTTTTGTTCGTATAATTAAATGTAATAACTAAATTTTTTTTTTTTTCTTAATATAACTTTTTAATATTCTTTTTAACTCTATTATTATCTCTCTTTTTTTTTTTTTTAGACAAATACAATATTCTAGCAACTCTATTACCGTCATCGTGCCTATTCCAAATGGCCTCTGCCGGAAATCGAGCCCAGGACCTCCCACATAAGACAACAGCGATTACCGCTGCGCCATGGAGGTCGGCAAAAAGTTTTTTTATCCTCGACGCAAGTAATATGACGATTTCTACGTAACTAACTTCAAAAATAGGAATTTCATACAAACTTTAAAGCCATATTCACCTTCAAACTTCCTTACACTACACCTACGTTATGGAAAGAAACATATAATACCCTTCAAATTTCAAGTTCTTTGTGAAATTGGAACACGAAAAAAAATTAAAGCAGAAAAAAAATTAAAAATAAGTAAGAATTCAGAGACCGAGTACTTTTGAAGTTGCAGACTAGATGGCACCGCTGTACATTTACATCGCGCTAGCGTTATGTTATCCTAAAACATTGATATCCGTGAGAGGGATTTGCATGAGTGTACAGAATTCTTTCAGTACATGTTATACTAGCTGGACCCTGCGGAGTCCGTAAATTATTGTCGTCTGTGGCTTGGGTGCTACGTTTAAAATGTGCGACAATTTTTTTTACTTTTTCGATCGTGACTTGGATTGGTATGACGGCTTCTTTTACAATCAAATTAAGGGAGTGTGCAAAACAACCATAATGCTTCCATTTTAATTGGGTTATTATTGCATTGCAAACATTGTGTGCATTATCAGACACTGCGAAATTTACTTTGTTCAGTAGATTCCATTCGAGAATAATGCCTTTAATTTGCTGTGCAAGGTGGTCACTTGTGTGACTGCCGGGACATCCTTTGCATTCTAATAATATGGACTTAAATTTGAACTTTGGTGAAATGTAGTGGGCGGTAACTGCAATGAAACTGTCATTGTTATTGGAGGTCCAACAGTCAGTTGTTATACATGCAGTTACCGCTTCTGTATTTAATATATCTCGGCATTCATTCAATATTTTTTCATGTAATGCGGGAATTAATGAGTTTGATATTGTCTTCCTTGATGGCGGTATGTAACCAGGAATCCATGATAGTAACTTTTGGAACCCTTTGTCTTCCACTATGCTGAATGGCTGCATGTCATCAATAAATAAATCGAGCAAGTCTCTGTCAATTTTTTTTTTCATTTCTTGTGATACCGGTTTTTTATATAGGAATTTATTGTGTTTTGTCGGCGTTGTCTAGGAGGAACAGTAAATCTATCAGAAATTAAAGACGATGGCGGCTCCGCGCTCGCAGACGTTGAAGGGAAGTCCGGTATTGCTATTGCTTGCATTTCTATTGCTTGTATTTGTGCAGGTTGAGGTGGTGCTGATTGACTTATAGAATATGAGGATGCCAGAATATGGGGGTGCTTTTTTTTTAAATGTGACCTTAAGTTTCCTGTTGTAGATTTATAATTGATGCACTGACTACAGTACTTACAGATCCCGACAGTCTCATCTTTTTTGTCGAAATGATCCCAACATGGGTTTCCTTCTCTTCGTGGCATGATCAATTAGTTAATTATAAAAGAAACACAAATAAAAGTTTACATAATAAGTTTCACTCTAAAATTTCGCGCGCAATGAATTAATCACAAAACAAAATCAAAACAAACTCAACCTTGAACAAGTGGCGCTCTTTCTACTCCATAGATCTCGCGTTCACAAGAAGAGACGTGAGCGCAATGAAATAGGAATGGTATAATAAATCAATGCGCAAGTGCAGTTTAAAAAAATAAGTAGCTACATTTTATGCATCTTGCAAGAATAATTTGAGGATATAACGAAAAAAAAAGATAAGTACCTCCTTAAGTCATATGACTTAAATAAACTTAGGATGATATGAAAGTGTCGTAATAGTAGATGCGTTTGTAATCTTGTTGTGAGCAAAGGCGGCTCTAGCCCATGTAGCGCCCGTGTGCAATCAATATCTTGGCACCCTCTAGTATACGTGCGGCCAAAATGGAATACTTACAATACAAGAAAACTGTTTGACTTACAGTTATATTTTCACCAGTGAAAGGAAATTCAGGTGCAAAAAATGGTGCAATTTTAAATGATGTCGGGAAGCAAGCAAGCGCGGCTCGGCGCGGCGCCCCCTAAGTTCCTGCGCCTGTGTGTGTTGCACATCCTGCACCATAATTAAAGCCAGCACTGGTTGTGAGGTGATAGAGTAGATACTAGATAGGTAAAACTGCTCTTTCCAGATAAAATTTAATTCTCATAATTTAATAAGGGACTTTTGAAGGTGACCTTCATGTCAGCCCCATCGGTACACACAAAATATTACAATTATAATAATACAATACAAAATACAATATACAACTATAAATACAATATACAAAATGAACTACCTATATAACTATATCAATTTGAGAGAATCACTAGCAAATCTATATACTTTAACAGCCGAATTACTCAAAGGATCGCTAAAAATAGAATTAAAAATACCAGTATTCATAAAATTTAAATTTAGTTCATACATTAGATAAAATTTGATGTCGCTTCTAGTAACGTAATGTCAATGTCTCAATCACCGATCGTACCGAGAGTGAGCGAGCGAGAGATACGTCGTCGGACATCTTCGATTTGGATTTTGGTGCGCGGCGTTGTCGGTCGGTGCCGAGTAGTGAGTACCGATGCGCCGTCGCGCCCGTTCTCCGTTGCGTGGTCACCTGTCTCGCTCGGCACGGTACCGCACTCGTTGCGGGCATCGCATCGGCATCGGCATCCGTTTTTCAATATATTGGCATCGGATGCCGGCATCGAGTACTGGCATCGTTGTTCAAAAACGTTTTTACAAAAACGACCATCTCTACTGGAGACTAATTTTACTCATTCTATTGCGTTAATCTAAATCCCTCGTTATGTTGGATCTGATCGGTACAACTTATTGTCTCCTACAAACTTCTTGACTTATTTTAATGGTGTATATGTGTGACGTGGTGGTAGGATGACATCAGGTGAGTTTCAGGGAGGCTCTGGTCTATATTTAGCAGACGACGTCAATCAGTTGATACATTCCTAGTCCCAACATTACTTTCAATATACATATATGACTTGCGCCCCTTAACGATGGAATACTGGTATACTGGTATTATTTCCTCCAAGTGTGTGTAAAACCATTTCGTTTCTGCTGAAATAACTCCTTGGAGTCATCAAAATTAAAAAATAGAATTGCTAATTCGCATACTACAATCAAATCCGGTCAAGTCTCAGAGTTAAAAAAATATATTTTTAAGACAAACTTTCATAGAACATAAGATGATAAGATGTGCCTTTTTTAAATATATTTTCAGATGAGTAACAACGAAGGGAAAGTAGCGTATGTGGACTGTAGACAAGATGAACCACTTTGGATTTTAAGCGCGCATTCGAAAGAGGTTACAGGTAATAACATTTTTTTTTTTGTAATACCACACACAAGTAAAACTTATTTTGGTGGGAAACTTCCAAACAGGTTCCACTATTTATTTTCGCCTCTACCATAATAATCCTTAGCCTTTTAATATCCTAATTCTGGATCCTGTGTCCATTTAGGCCCTTGTAAAATAAGATAAGAACACTCATTATAACTATAAATGGTGGTGTATATGTTGTTTAAAGATTAACAGATACTTAAGACCTTTTTTTTTATTTAAATTTAAACTCTTCATTTTTGCACCACAGCACTGTAAGAGATATAAAGGACGAATAGTGAGAAACACAAAGAGTGGAGTAGAATACAAAAGGCGGCCTTATCGCTGCCAGGAAACCTTAGGATTAGGACGACAAGAGCGAGAACAAATAGGTGGTGCAAAATTATTAGAAACCTATATTCAAATAACTACATACGAATACATAAACAGAAGTTACACAAATGAAAAAAAAACTATGAAATAAATATAAAAATAGCAAACTAATATATATAATGATAATCTATAAAAAACCCACACATATATATATAACTAAATAAAATCTAAAACGTTCTCGAAACCACCGCAGCGAGGCAAAGTTCCAAAAAAAAAGGTGTGGATACATAAATTAATAAATAAAGGAAAAAAACAGTCGTCTTATTGCGCAAGATATTACCTGTTAGTGGTAAAGCTTTTTGTAACAGAGCTCTTCTTATCTCTGCTGCTATGCAGCATCGTTGCAATGCTGTTCCGGTCTGAACGTGGGTGTCGGAATAAATACAGGCCCATAAATCTTTATATCTACGCCTCAGATTGATGGACACAGGGCAACTTTGCAGGATTTTCTTCTGTTATCATCTGCTTGGACTATTAACACTATAAAATATCTTAATTTCAGGTCTTGTCTTGAGTGAAACTGTACCCGGACTAATGATAACTGTCGGCGCTGATGAGATGTTGAAAACTTGGGACATAACGAGGTGAGAATACTCTTGGAGTTCTGGATATGATTACTTATATCATAAAATTTTGGAAATATCATAATGTTTTATTTTTGAGTATGCCATATTTATTTCGTTTAATGATCCATCGTTAATGGATATTAGTTAAGGTGTTAGACATTTGTCATGCGTCCCGCGAGGTGACATTTTGCACGCCTCATAAGCGAAGCGTTGAGCGTATTACTGTCAGTTAACGCACACCGAGTGATTCTCAAACTTAAAATGTCACTTTTTTTTATTCTTTATTGCTTTTATAAGTGAATATAAATGTTGAGAGAAAAAAAACACTATTTTTGAATCTCTTTTTATTACAAAAATTGTTTAATAAAGTTCTTTCTTAGACGTCCGTGTGTCTGTATGTGCGGATGCCGTATCTCGTGGTCACGATCACTAGCGAAATACTTCACTTATCGAGTTGGTTTTTTTTATAGACTTCAGTATTTTGAGGAATAGAAGCCTATTACTTTTCACGGTATAATTAGATGTAGTTTAATTATTATTTACAAATAATCTCAATTTTTTTGTAATCAATGAAATGATGAGGCGTGCACTTTTGGATTTTCCATTAATTTTTTTGTATGTTCACAGTTCAGAAGCAGTACAAGTAAGTGAGCGCTCGTGTAAGGTGGGCCAAGTACTATGCGCCTCGCAGTGTCCCGACGCGCCCTTCTCCGTCGCAGTGGGAGGGGACAATAAGGAACACTACATCGAGATGGTGGATCTCTCCATCAGTGAGCAAGGTCAGTTGTACTCTCAACTACCCTTCTTTAGTAATTCAATTATTTAATATCATCATTTAAACCTTGTTATTGCACTTATTTAACCAATCTTATACTAAGCGTACTGGGATGGTAGATTTTGTTTTAATGTAAGTGTTTCGGTCCTTTTCAGTTATGAACCGCTTCGGATCCCGCCAGCAAACAGCCCCCGTCACAGGAAACAACGACGTCATGGAGTCATAGTAGTAAAATGGAACTTGTTTTATTATTACTGTGTATGTAAAAATATATATTTAATATTGTAATGAATATAGTTTTATTCATTTAATAAACATTAAAAATAATATTTTCCTCAGAAAAACCCGATTAACCATAGTTCTCGTACATTCACGGTTACGACTCAATGCCCTAGTGGGTAGCATGTCGATCATAAGGCCATTAGTTAATTCCAGATATGTATTATCTGCTGAATCCGATCACTATATAGCTCTTCGTATATAATGCCAGTTTTGTGACATCTTTCCTATCGATAATCAAACAAAAACCTAGGAAAAAAATCGCAACGTATCGCCTATCGTATCAGAGCTAAGTATCGAGACCGCATATTCTCAGTTGTAATACCTGACAATACTTTTCCCAGTATAATAACTAGATGGCGCTCATGCGATTCCGTATAAATCGTAGTCAACTCATGCGCGATCGAAAATAGGCAGATCTCGCACTAAGCAGTAAGGATACGGATACGCTGATCGGATCAAACTAATTATGTATATGTAGAGCTATGCACACCACTACACAATTATGTCTACTATTTTCTCATTCTATTTATATGAGATAAGACGAAAAAGTTTTAAAGTCAACAAATCTTATATATAGAGTTCACAAAGTTACAGTAACGGTAAGAAAAACATAAAACCAATCACCAAATTGTCCCAAACAACCATTTAAAACTTGTTTCGTACCGCTCTCATGAACGTTGCCTTTACACTCCCGTTGCTATAACTTTGCCCTTGAATCATCACTGTAAACAAAAATACATCCAGTTTAATTCTATAAATCAGATATTCCTGAAAAGATCATTGTTAAACATCTATTGGCGCGCCTTGTCACTAAAATGTGTCGCCAACGGCATATTAGCTCCGTGATAAACTATTATTAAAAATATAATACAACGCAAATTGTCCAAAAATAAGTTCTGTTTAAACTTATAACAGTGTAAAGCAACAGTGGAAGTGTTTGTGAAGCTAGCTTTTAAAGAAATCCGGTAAAAACCCGTGTTGTAAATACTGACAAGTCTCTGTGTTTTCATACTACAAAGAACGTAAAGATAACATTAAATCTCCCTCAGACCTTGAAATTGTGCAATGTGCAGTGGTGTTTCGACTTACTTATAACTGATTTTTATCAATTAGTGTTGAAAATTTAGATTTATCACAAAAAATAGTAGTTCATAGTAATACTATTAAACATATTCAAAAGTGGGTAGAAAACTAATCACATTACGTGGCCTGTCGCTACGAGACCGGAACATCATCCTGGCCAACTATTTCGCCACTTTTAGTACGTGCATCAGTAGCGAGTTTGGTACTACAGCTGCCTTAAATTCGCATAACACCCGGTTCGAATCCTACCAACTACGTGCCGAGATTATTTTCGTTTTTAATTTCATTTTATAATTTCGTTACAACAATGGTTGGTACTTGTGAAGCATGCAAAGAGCACATCAGCGTAACCGTAAAGCGGATAAAATGCAATCTGTGTAGCTGTATGTATCACTCTGACTGCGTTGGATTTACGGGTGACTCGACGCAAGCGAGGACTCAGTGGAAGTGCCCGAACTGCGTTGCTGCAGCACGAAAAGGCGGGGACAACAGTAACACGCCAGTTCGAGTTGACAAATTAAACAAGATCCAGCGCTCGGTTTGTGACGATTCTGATGATGCGTTGTCCAAACGTGACGTCACAAAAGAGTTAACTGATAACTCAAAGTTACTCTGTCGTTTTGAGAACATCTTAGACTCTAAGCTGAAAACAATCAAGTTCGAAATAGTCGAGGAACTTAAAACGACCATTTTTGCGGAAATAAAAAGCGAAATCGCATCTCTGTCGTCAGAATTCTCCCAACTTCAGGCCTCTTACAGTCAGCTCCAGATAGAAAACGATCATCTCAAAAACGACTTACGCGTACTACAGGAGCGCATCGATGCATCTGATGATCAGGTATCGGACCTGCGCGCCCAGTTCGGCAGACAACAGCAACAGGCAAGAATTAACAACTTAGAAATCGTAGGGCTGCCTCAAACGAGTAGTGAATCGCCAGTGGATCTTGTTTTAAAGATTGCCAGGCATGCGGGCGTTGAACTCAAGCAGGGCGATATCGAATTTGCACACCGTGTCCAACCACAAAAGACCATAACGGGAAGACCCAAGCCCATTGTAGTAAAAATGAAAAACCGACTGTGCAAAGACAATCTACTCTCCGGATTAAAAAGAAAAAAGGGCGTTTGTACGAAAGACATAGGCATCGAAGGCACGGAGAAAAAAATTTTCGTAAACGAGCACCTAACACCGGAAAACAAGCAGTTACTAAAAGCGACTAAAACTCTTGCACAACAAAAGGCTTACAAGTATGTATGGGTACGTAACTGCAATATTTTTTTAAGAAAAAACGAGGAATCACCTGCTTTGAACATACGTCTCGAAAAGGATCTATCCAAAATAAAGTGACCGTAAGCGTTAAACTTTCCTCGAATTATCTTTTTATAAATGACTTTAGTACCTGTACTAAATATTCGCAACATACACGACTATTCCATACTCGACACAATAACTTACACACTCTAATATTTCATTCATCATATTATGCACTACACATAAATAAATTTCAGCAAACTAAACCACACATCCTACAGTTCTCTTTTGCACCTCATACTACACTCAATAAAACAAGCACACACTACTTTAGTAACTCTGTTTCCAAATTTCTTCTCCATGCTTCAAATAATTGCCTTCTAGCCTACACTTACCCTTTAAGAGCAACACGTCGTAAACCACGTAATTCTTCAAAATACAGTATATATTATAGTTTTATGTTTGTATTGACCACGTTATGTCCACAGGCGCTAGTCCCATAGAATTACTTTACCAAAATGTACGTGGTTTGCGTACCAAAACTGAGATGTTTCGACTAAATATTTTAAATCACAGATATGATCTCATCTTAATCACAGAATCATGGTTAACAGAAGGTATTTACGACCGTGAAATTTGCGATGATAGATATGACGTCCTTCGGTGTGATCGAAACTCAAAGACATCCACTAAAAAAAAGGGTGGCGGAGTCTTATTATGTGCGCGTAAAGAGTTAAATATACAGCTCCATCGGGAATGGACGTGTCCTGGCGTCGAATCTTTATGGGCGACTATACCCGCTCAGTCCCAGCAAATTCAAGGTACTCGTAATATTCACATCGGGTTAATCTATGCGCCACCAGACAACATCTTACCGACTCGACTTGAATCCATTTCCTCTCGACTTGCTGAGCTCATTGCCCAGTACCCTAACGACTACATTATCTTAGCCGGAGACTTCAATCTACCTAACGTAACGTGGTCTGACTCCGGACCCACCATCCGCAAACGCGGACCAGTTGAGTTACATAATGCCTTTATGAATATAATAGATATATGTAACCTATCTGGACTAAAACAACTTAATACTATTCCTAACAGTAAGCATAACACCTTGGATCTTTTGTTCAGTAATATTGACTTCAGTGTGAACCACTGCCCAAATCCTCTAGTCCCCGAAGACACGTTTCACCCGTGTCTCCAATTCAATCTCTCTAATCTGCTTCTTCGTAACACTCGCCAAAAACCTGTCAAAAAACCCAACTTTTTCAAAGGAGACTACAGGCAAATCAACGAGCATTTGTCCAATATCAATTGGCACGAAGCACTCTCAGCTAAATCAATGAACGATGTAGTTGAAATATTTTATTCCATTCTAAACGAAGCAATTAAGAGATTTGTCCCAGCAAAAGTAAAGTACAAATCTAATTTTCCAGTATGGTATTCTAAACCTTTAATCCACATAGTGAAAGATAAACTCCGTAAGCACAAAGAATGGAAAGTGTACAAAAATCCCCGCGATTATGATGAGTTTGCTATTCTAAGAGCGAGACAGAAACAAATACAGAATAAGTGTTACACCTCTTACATCCAAAATATGCAAACTTACATCGCAAAGGACCCTAAGCTTCTCTTTTCCTTCACTAAATCTCTTAGAAATAGTAAAAATGGATACCCCACCAAGCTTACATTAGGCAACACCGTATACACAGATGAAGAGTCTGCTTGTTACGGTTTCAGTGAATATTTTGAGAGTGTTTTCGCAAAACCGGCAAGTTCCTACGACGCTATGAGCCACTCAAATTCGAGCTATAAAGAATCCATCTGTAAAATCACCATTGACGAGAATACTGTACTCAAGCTTCTCAAAACTCTAAAAACTAATAAGGGAGCCGGTAGCGATGGTATTCCTCCAATTTTTCTAACCAAATGTGCTACGAATCTGGCGAAACCTCTCACGATCATCTTTAACCTCTCTTTAAATGTCTACTGCAGTTTCCCAGACATCTGGAAACAAGCACTAATAGTCCCCATTCATAAAAGTGGATCAAAAACTCAAATAGAGAATTACCGACCTATCTCTATTCTTAACGTAATGAGCAAACTTTTCGAATCAGTTATTTATTCATACATATCCCCAATCATTTCGAGATCTATCCCTTACGAGCAGCATGGCTTCATGAAAAATCGTTCCACTGTTACCAACTTAGCAGTCTTCACGGACTATGTATTGCGAAGCATGGATGAGAGATGCCAGGTGGATGTGATCTACACGGATTTCGAAAAAGCTTTCGACCGTGTGGATCACGTGATCCTACTCCACAAGCTAAGCGTCCTAGGAATAAGCGGGAACTTGCTCCGATGGCTGACTTCATACATCAAAAACCGTATGCAGGCTGTAGTAACGGGCAGTGCTAGGAGCAACTTTGTAACCATACCGTCAGGGGTACCCCAAGGGTCTATCCTTGGTCCCCTCTTATACAACGCCTATCTTTATGATATTGGTAGCTGTTTCAGCCATGCGCAACATTTAATGTTTGCTGACGATATGAAAATTTTCCTTAAAATACGTTTCCTTGAGGATTGTTCTCGGCTGCAAGAAGACTTAAACAACCTGAGTAAGTACTATGCCAGGAATAGAATTATTGTTAACGTTAAAAAATGTCACCACATTACTCTATCCCGTAAAACTAGCTCAATAACTTACGACTATCAAATCAATGGTTCAAACATTGCTAAAGTCCAAACCGTCCGAGACCTGGGTATTAAAATTGACACTAAACTATCGATGAATGACCACGTCGAAGTTGTGGCGGACAAAGCCTACAAACAACTAGGATTTATTAAACGAGTAACACGTAATTTCAGTAATATAGAATGTATAAAAACCTTGTATTTTGCGTATGTTCGTAGTATTCTCGAATATGCATGCAACATTTGGTCACCCTATTATATTATACATACTCATAGGCTTGAATCAATACAAAAACAATTTCTTAAGTACCTGGCCTTCAAAGAATTCAAAAAATTTAACAGTTACAAAGAAGCCTGTACTCATTACAAAATTGACTCCCTGGAACTAAGAAGAAACCAAAGTGACATGCTACTGCTACAAGCTATTTTGACTGGACGAATTGACTGTCCTAGACTGCTGTCTGCATTTTCACTCAATGCTTCCTCCTTTAGGCCTCGAAAACCGCAGCTATTACGTGTACCAAAATCAAATACAATCTACGCTCGAAATTCCGTGCTTTTACGCCTGGCACGTACCTATAATAAAACTTACTCAGATATCGATCTTTTTCACTTATCCAAAATACAATTAAAAACAGAAATATCTAGCCTACATCGGAAACTTAATAACGTGTAAGTTATAATATTTATATTAATATCTATAATAGTACATAAATACATATTATCAATGCATACTCTCTCTCACACACACGCGCACACACACACACACACACACACACACACACACATACATACACACACACACACACACACACACACACACACTACAAACACACACACACACACTTTTGTAATTATCTTACTACTCTTTTGTATTATTAATATCTTGTTAAATTGTAAAGCTTGTTTAAATTGTTTAGTTTCTTCAAATTTCCAAACCTGTTGTAATTAGTAGTTTAAGTATAGCATTTAAGTAAATTGTCAAGCTAAGGATTGTAATCCTATTTGGCCTTATTTTAGCATTAAGTCTAAATGTAAAATTATATTGTATGCAACGCTGTTGATTACAAATAAATGAATAAAATAAAATAAAAAAAATAGAATCTTATGCCGTCACGGCAAACGGCATAATGCTGCATTATACCGCTCCCGATTCCCTTGAATATTTGCGCGCGTATTCTTCAGAGTTATATCTTTTTCTATTTTGCGTGATTCACTTACTATTATTTTAATAATAAGGTTTTCATTAATAATATAGTTTCTATTCTTTCTAATATATTAACTCTATATATTTTCTTTATTGTTTTTTATTTATAATTAGTTAGCTTAGCTCAGTCAAAGTTAACTTTTAATCGAGACAGATTTCAGATACATAACTGTCTCGTTTTAACATTACTTTAACACTTTTTGACGATCGCCCTGGCTCAGCGGTGAGCGCTATGGTTTTATTTGTGAATTCCCGGGCTCGATTCACCCTGCAGATAATTTAGCTTTCCGCTACTATGTCGTATATAAACCGATTACAAGTTAGCCCGTTACCACCTTAGAATGCATCATCATTTGCTTCCAGGTGATATTGCTATCAAGGGCAATACGTGTAGTGCAATAAAAAAAATGGTAATGACTTCGCAATAAATTCTATACTGGAAAACAACTTAGTCCTATATTAAGACATTAGTCATACAAAATTACAGGGATTCAGTATCTGCGCGAAATGATTCGAATCCTCGCTCCTGAGCGTTTAAGAGCTAAAATAAAACAATAGTTTTGGTAACTGAGATTTATTTCTGCAACGTTTTTTATCATTTTCTTCTAAAACAATTCAAAAAAATAAATACTAACTAGATAAAGGCATTTTTTTCATATAATATTTTCTAGAATGTGCGAAGCTGTGTGTGATTTATGAAACTATCAATTCTCACGCAACTATACACCAATAGAAAGTGAGTAAAATATATTTAGACAATAGTCTAGAAACATTCGTTGTTATGAAAGTACATCTTGGTATAATATTTTATCAAAGTAGATATAAGAATTTCACAGAAATAATTAACAGTGGTCAAGCATGAGCCTCTTTCTAATTAAAAACCAGCAATATCATTAGACAATATAATAAAACTTCACCCGAATGTTTCCTTTTCCTATTACGCGATATGATATTATAGACTTTCTATTGGTTTAACAGGTTTTTTGTCTGTGGCCTCTAAAAGCTTTACTAAAGGCCTTGAATGTGTTAGTAAAAGCATACAGCAAAGTCCAAAATTACTTCATAAAATATCTTGCGACCAATAAGGCCTCTTGTTCCATTTCATTTGAACACACAATTCGTTGAGATTGGCAGTGTTACCAATTCAAATAATTAAAAAGTTAAACTTCTTTGACAGCAATTTTTAGAAGTAGCTTAGACGTTTTCTTTGTTATTAACACTATTATTGTATATTCTATAAAAATTATAACCTATCTATACAAACTGTAAAATTGTAATCTCCTTACAATATTTAGGAATCCTCTATAATTGTTAGTATAATGTGATAAAAATTTTAGATAAATCTATATAAAATTATTCTGGTACAGTAGTCTATCCTATACATATTCGAAATAAAAGCATAAATAGTATGTTAACTTTTTTATAATAATATAAGATACGGCAAATAACTTAATGGTATTTATAATATTAACTTGCCATCGTTTATACGGGATCGTATATATAAAGTCTATAAAAGTCGCGTAAAAAGTTAAAATTCTCTATTTTTCAGATATTCTATAACTGTAAATTATCTGCCTTTATAGATTTAAGCTGTGTAAGCGAAAATATGTTAGAGAAAATAGTTTTATTTTCAAATTCTGTGAGTATTAAATGCTTTTATCACACAAAAAATATGAATTCAAGAATTATATCGTTTTTTTTTAGCTGCCATAGAAATAAAATATAAATGCAAGAGTTAATAGTCGAAAAAGACACAATCAACGCTTTCTACTAAAAGAATCTGCAATTAAATTGCGTATAGTATTGATTGTAAAAAATGCTATTTTTCATTATCAAACTGGGAGCTTTCGCTTCGCAAATATTTTCATTTGAAGATTTAATAAAGCAATTTTATTTTATATTCATGCATTTAACTTGTCAAATGCTAAATAAGATTTCACAGGCTAATAATCAATGTAATTTATCCATCTCTTGTGTACAATAGTACAAAGCGATCCCACTTCTGATGTATGAACATTTCCATCTAACAATAGGCACAGCCTTATACATTACTTACTTATTTATTACTTTGTGAATGGTTTGCATCGCTTACACAACCCGAATCTTCAAAATAACAATTAATTGAAATGAAAAAAAAAACAAATTACTCTTTAGCCGGGAACTTGACGATGGCATCGTTGATTGCCCTGGCGACGTACTCCACGTTCCCGGGGTTAAGGCCGCAGATGTTGATCCTCCCGGAGCGCAGCAGGTAAATGTGGTGCTCCTGTATCAGGTGCTCACACTGCCGGGGGGTGAGGCCCGTGTAGGAGAATAAACCGATTTGCTTGACGATGTGGTCCCAGTTGCCCGGCGTGCCTAATCTGTAATAATAATGAATATCATTATTGGCCTGCGCTTGATTACTGTCATGCCTGATGGAAAGACATGATGCGGTTTAAGTTGGGGCGCGCTTGCTTAGAAAATGTCTATTCATTATTGCCTTGAAGGCACTGAAGTTTTATGTGGCAGGGCTTGGAACTGGCTTCCAACCGGTGTTTAAAAAAAAACACACAAACAAACATCGTTTAAAAAATTATTACTTATCTTTGTAATTGAGTATTGTGTAAGTTTATATTAGCATAAATATATATCATAAATATCTATTATAGTATATATAAATTTATATCGGTATTTTTGTAGTTAATATGTGAATGTAGTATGTATGTTCAAGTAAGTTTAAGCCATGCATATGTACAATTTTTTTCCGGGATATATATAATCCTACGTTTATTTCCAGGATGCAATATGTTCCCACTTCCCAGGCACAAATGTTAAGCCTCATGCGCCAGTAATTACACCGGCAACTACGCCCTTCAGATCGGAGCACACCAATGCTGCTTGGCGATAGTACTTCTCCGGACGAGCTCTGTCACAAAAAGCACCACTACTACTTGAATCAAACAGCAATATAAGCAACAGTGGGCTTACTTTATTAGTTGAGCTCTCAAGGCTTCCCTCATTTCGATCACTCGTGACGACATTAATTTGATGTGACCCCTCCTGTGAACAAATCATAACAATAAGAACACTGAAAAACGTCCACGCTATTTGTACCATCGCAATTTATACTCCGTGTACGGAAATTAATCTTACACGCATTGCCGTCAAACGCAAGCCTATACAACGTGTAATACTTTACAGTCTTTGGAGGTACATGATCAGTGGCGTGAATAGAGGGTATGCACAGGGTATGCAGATGATATAAAATTAAGAAAATCTCCATTACGAGTTATAAATACTTTACGGTAGGCTTTTTATAACTCTAACAATGCCTATCCTTAAGTTTTTTATAACTCGTACTGGAGTTTTTTCATTTTATATCATCTGCATACCCTGTTCATACCCTCTATGAACGCCTCTATGATTCGAAGAGACAGTATCTCTTAGAATTATCTGTGAAACCGAAAACCTAATAGTTTTTGAGTAAACCATAGTTTTTACTGAAAGAAATCAGATACAGCCCGAACTTTAAATGCAAAATTAAAATCATGCTAGCGTAGGTACTATGCGCGTGTTGGTCTTTTATCTTATAAAGTCAAAGTCAAAAATATCTTTATTCAAGTAGGCCCACAGGTGGCACTTTTGATGCGTACATAAGAACCACACGGTAGTGAGATGATGGCGATAACCACATTCGTAAACTTAAAACTAAAGCTACGAGGGTTCCAAACGCGTCCTGGTCTAAGAAGAAGCCCACAACAAACTTAGCCGGGTGTTTTTTTTTTTTTGTTATCACCATCTCACAATGTCATTTTAAATTATTAGATTATTAGAATAGATATATACGGTTGTCATAAGTGAACACTCAGAATTTTTTAAATTCGTTTGTATGGAAAAATAAATATGCTTGTTTTGATTCAATGGTTTCCTTGTGAAATACTTATGCATCCTTTAACATTATTTCGTAATTCGGTAAAACGTTGTATACAGGGTTGAATAAATAATACTAGAAAGCTCTCGGCCTGTAGTTATTTATATTAAAACTAACAACTTTTGTTCTACGACTTTTGACGTGACAACGTCTTATAAATTGGTTTGCCGGGTGACACTTCAAGAAACTGCGTTACGCTCCGCTCACGTTATGCGCTCACAATGAGAGCGAGTGAGAGGCACGCGCCCCTTCCACTCGGGCATGGTTAGCCCGCCTAAGAGCGAGAGAGACAGACATAAAAAGTGAAAGGCACGCGTCCCTTTGTAGTAAACGCTGTTTCATTGTACGCAAATGTATTGCAAGTTATTGTATGTATATTTGTATATAAATACGTATGTATGTGTAAAGGTAAAAATAAAATTTTGTTAATATGAAATTCAGTGCGAGATTCTTTGTATAAATTAATGTTTTAAATATAATTCTTTGTATAAATGTTTTAAATTGTTACTATTATTTCATCCTTCTTCCTACTATACGAATGAATATTCACATTAAAATTATTTTACCACTCAAAGTCGTTGTCACGTAAAACTTTCGCCCGTATACCGACTTTACAGGCAACCAATTTTTTTTTTTTTACTCAAAATATGTTAAATATTTAATATTCAATATTTCACATAGTTACTCTATTTGTTGCTACTCTGTAATGTATATCGGCAACAGCGCTGTTATACCTTTCGTCTGCATAGGAAAGGGCTGATGCGAAGTAACACATCAGCACATTCCATCTAAGCTAAGACTGCGACGGGAATCCTCGGGTGTTGTTATTCGGTTGCCACGAAGTGAAGTGTGTGTGTAACAAGTGAATAAACATTCTACCTAGTGAATATTTATCTTTTATTTTCAGTGTTATTAATTATCCTTTTTTAAAAAGATAAAGTTAATTCCCGTTATAACAGCGCGAACCGCGACCCTATTGTGCGTGCTCGCAGTGGTTTAGCAACAGGGACATGTATTTGGTATACATACAGAAATAACAAGATTTTTTTTGTATGAATTAAATTAAGACTACATTTTGAAAAGTTTTAGAAGAATAATTGTTAATTTTAATGATAGGAACTATAGGGCCTCAGTTTTTTTATTTAAATCTGTATATTAAAACAAAAAAACTTGCAGGCGAACTAACTAAGGCTCAATTCACCCGTCAATTTCAATGTTGTTAAAAATAAAGTGCTGTGAAAAAACGTACCATTCGTCAAAAAGCTTTTCATCGCCAAGCACGTTTGCGACTACGCGTGCTCCGTGCGCCGGCGGGTTAGAGTACATGCCGCGCACGATCCATGTCAGTTGCGACTTCAGCGGAGCGACGTGCGCTTTATCGGAGAGCACGATCGTCAGGTTGCCCACACGCTCGTCTGGAAATAAAACAGTGGTTAAATAAATAAATATACTACGACAATACACACACCGCCATCTAGCCCCAAAGTAAGCGTAGCTTGTGTTATGGGTACTAAGATGACTGATGAATAATTTTATGAATAATATACATAAATACTTATTATATACAGATAAACACCTAGACACTGAAAAACATTAATGTTCATTACAGAAACATTTTCCAGTTGTGGGAATCGACACCACAGCCTTGGACTCAGAAAGCAGGGTCGCTGCCTACTGCGCCAACGGCCGGCAGTGGTTGGATTTGCTTTGTGCATTGTAATAGAATGTACATGGAAAACTAAAGTTTGTGAATGTTAAAGTTGGAGAATAAATTATAACCTTTTTTTCCATCATCATCAAACCATTACCGACCCACTACAAGTCACGGGTCTCCTACCACAATGAGAAGGGCTAAGGCCGTTGTCCACCACGCTGGCCCAGTGCGGATTGGTGGACTCCACACACCTTTGAGAACATGTTTCATTACACAAACATATTCGAGGTGTGGGAATCGAACCCACGGCCAGAACTTATTGCTTACGACTTAGAAAGCACACGTGTAACATGATATAGTTAAATTTATTTAAATATTCTATTATTTTTTATAAGTATGGAAAGTTTGCATCTATCAGCAATCAAAAAATTAAAAAAAAATTATAAATGTAACATTATGTATTGTGCTGAATAAATAAAAATTTTAATACTCACTGTACAATCCGAAATTCTTGGCGTAGGACTGTGCGCAGACGAGTTCAAAGCCGCGTTTGACGAAGTGTCGTACCGCCCAGGCGTCCCTGTCCAGGTCTCCCGTAGCGAATCCTTGGTACGCGCTGTCGAAGAACGGGAACAGTTTGCGCTCCTGAAACCAAGCAATTTTGATTTTTTAAAGTTATACTTGTTTAGCGACGTTAGGAAGAACTCATGGGAGTGAAGTTATACGATGTAACGATATGTGCGCGCACATGGTTACACGATAGTCAAAGTCAAAGTCAAAAATATCTTTATTTAAGTAGGCCCATAGGTGGCACTTTTGATGCGTACATAAGAATTACACGGTAGTGAGATGATGGCGATAACCACATTCGTAAACTTAAAACTAAAGCTACGAGGGTTCCAAACGCGTCCCGGTCTAAGAAGCCCACAACAAACTTAGCCGGGTGTTTTTTTTTTTTTTTTTTTTGTTATCACCATCTCACAATGTCATTTTAAATTATTAGAAGAGCAACCTGGTTAGAGCAATAATTTACACCCAAGCTTTTTTATCGTTTACGTAGTCCTTTATACTATAACAGGACTTTTCTATAAGCTTACGTTTAATACAAACTTTGAACTTTTTAAGAGACATCTCCAAGATGTCAATTGGTAGTTTATTGTAGAATTGTAGAAATTTTTTTTTTTCTACAATTTTCGATTTTAAAAGGCTGTAGGTAATTGCGCGCGCACATCGTCACACCCGCTATGAGGGGAGGAAAAAACTCTCGGGATAGATTTAAGAGTTTTTCAACGCACAAAGGTCGCTTAAGGGAGCCGATATTGTAACTCTAACATTTAACTTTTTTAACTTTCATTAAAGAACAGAAACTTCCATTATTCTATTATTATTATTATTGTTTATTTGTACACCACTATTAAGTTACAATAAAAAAAAAAACAATAGAAATACAAAGACAGAAGTAGAATACAAAAGGCGGCCTAATAAATTATTCTAATGTTATATCACGTAACATGTCGCATCTCAAACAAATAAAGAATTTTCAACAAACTAGAAACTATCTGTAACCATCTAATTACATCCGCTATTCAAAAAAAATTCAAAACTTGGCAACAAAATAAAAATTATTTTGAGTACTATTCACGTGTGTTTTTCTAATACGAAGAAGAAAAACTGAAATGTATATCGTGTAGCATTAAATTTTTTGCCCAGTTATTGTCGGAGATGTCCATTCCACGGTCTCGTTTCTTGTAACTCGTTTGACGTAGTAGGTCTATCTAAGGTAAGACTACAGAGCACGGCTTCGCTCCCACAATAAGGGTTAAGGCTGTAGTCCACCACGCTGGCCCAATACGGATTGGTGGACTTCACAAGCCTTTGAGAACGTTATGAGAAACTCTCAGGCGAGCAAGTTTCCTCACAATGTTTTCCTTCACCGTTGAAGCAAGTGATATTTTAATTACTTAAAACGCACATACTTAACTTAAAAAAGTTAGAGGTACGTGCAGGGATAAGAACTCGGCAATCGAATGTTTATGATGATAATGATTATTCTTACTCTCAAACCAATGACTTTTCCGAAATTTCTCGATATTAAACTGCACCTTTGCACTTCCTACCCATCTTATTAGAATGCAACAATAATCTTTTACAATTAAAACGTCCCTACCTCCATAACATCCGCAATCTTCTGCCATTGCTCCTGCGTAGGGTCGATGCCCGTGGGATTATGAGCGCAGGCGTGGAGTATAACCACGGAGTTCTCAGGAGCTTTCGACAGATCCTCGATGAGGCCATCGAAGTCGATAGCCCGAGCTTTCTCGTCCCAATAGCGGTAAGTGCGAGGTTGAGTGAAACCGGAGTTCACGAACACTAGATGATGGTTTTCTGTAGAACAAATAATAAAAGCCTTATAAATAAATCTAATATGCATGGGTCAAAATGTTTTGTTATTTCACTACAAGTTAGCCTAATAGCAAAGGTAAGTGATGATGCAGTCTAAGATGGTAGCGGGCTAACCTGTTACGGAGTATGGTAGTCATACCCCTAATCGGTTTTCACGCGACATCGCACCGGAACACTAAATCGCTTAGCGGCACGTCTTTGTCGGTAGGGAGGTAACTAGCCACGGCCAAATTCTAACCGTATTCGAACGAAGTTCGTATGTTGCTCGTATGTTATGTATCTCTCTGATTGGAATATATTATTTTTTGCATCGCGTTACCCTTAGGGTCTTGTAAACGGGTAAAACCATAGGACACAGTCAGTGTAACTGTAGTCAAGATTAAAACCTATTTTATAATATAAAGATAACATAGATTATCGATTACTCTTATCGATATAGATAAAATGATTGTTATAAGTACATGATTAAATAATAACTTATCTCCATGTAGTCGATGCGCACGGTTTTTAACCGACTTTCTTCAATATGCATGAGGTTATCAATTTAGTTTTTTTTTAACGAAATGTATACCGAGGTTACTATGCAATTGATGAATTTCTTAATGACAAAGTTGCTTGGAAGCACCCGGCTCCGCTTTCCTTTCTCACAAGATAGAAAAATGAATGTTAAAATGTAAACAGTTGATGTTGAAAGAGAGCAACTGATAAGTTTCTCGCCGGCTTCTTCTCGGTAGAATCTGTCTTCTATATTATGCCTAGGCTGATTTTTTTTTAATTTAAATTACATATAGATTTCGTAAAGAGTTTTGAAGGCAGACTCGAAGTTGATAGCAAATCAACCGCAATTGCTTCTGTCGCATAATTATGCGTTGAACATATATTCAGTACATCAGGGTACACTCCCACTTTCTATAAAAAAATTGAGATGGAAGCTAGTTGTAGCACATAGTATTCAAGCTTGTTTTATATAAAATGTATTTACTATTTAATTGGTATAACATTAATTCCAAAAGTCAGTTTTTTTTATCTTATTTTTGATCAATATGATTATAGATTAACTATGTAACTTAACACCGGTACTGCTTTATATCTTATCGCATTCACGGTATATTGTCTTCGTAATTGCTGTTTAGGAACGTTTTGAAATAGTGTAAGATTTTAGTTAGTTAATATTATTTTATATTGTATTTACTGTTTCAAAAAATTTTTAATTATTGTAAAATAATTGTAATAGTTTTTTGTATTCTCTCACAAAACAGAAAAATTATAAAGAATGTTAAACTATAAAATAATGTTGGAAAAGAGCAATCTGCTGAGTTACTTGCTCTTCTCAGAGGAATCTGCCTTCCGAACCGGTGGTAGAGCTACTACAAACAGACTAACTTAGCGTTTTTAAAGTGCTTATAAACTAGGCCTACTTGAAATAAATAAATTTTGAATTTGAATTTGAGTAGAATTTTGGAAAGGACTAGAATCCGTGGCCTCAAATAAATTAAAAAAAAAACGTTTTGGGGCGGCTTTAGATTACTACTAATTTTATTCGCTTACGAATATTATCCAATTCCTAGAAGTGGTTCTTTTCTAGAGCTATTTATTTTGATATTCTTAAAGATTAGGGCGCTCAGATGAGGCTCACTGTTAAATCTAAACAAGACTATTTATAATTGTGGTACAGAATCCTTACAGAGGGTTCTATTCTTCGCGTTTATTGCGTTGTTTTTTAATAAATCCCGTGGGAACCGTTTGTTTTCTGGGTTAACAAAATAAGCCTATGTTACTCTCCCCTCTTTCAACAACTCCGTACCCAAAAATCTAGTTGATTTAGTTGGTTTAGTCAGGGCGTAAAGCATGAACAAATAAACAAACAGATTTCTCATATTAGTAAGGATTTGTACCCACTCGACAGGGTACAGGGCAGTGGCGTGCACTTCATACAAGCACAAAAGCACTGCATACCCTAAAAATTTTGTATTACTCATAAAGGGGAAAGATTTTTCCATTTTATGCCATTTTCCTTCTTTATGCATACCCAGGTCAAAAACCCTGTGCACGCCACTGGTACAGGGCCATCGTTAATCTAACTAAACATGCTAATCCGTTTGCACTCTTAAAGACTATGAATTAGCAAACACTTGCGAAAAAGTAGATGGAGGGTATTTATTTGATTTTTACGTTTTTTTTTTTTTTAATTCCACTGCATGTTAGCCTTTAACTGTAATCTAAACTGGTGGTAAGTGATTATGCAGTCTAAGATCGTAGCGGGCTAACCTGTTAGGGGGTATGGTAGTCATAATCGGTTACTACGCGACATCGCCCCGGAACACTAAATCGCTTAGCGGCACGTCATTGTCGGTAGGGTGGTAACTAGCCATGGCCAAAGCCTCCCACCAGACCAGACCAGAGTGAAAGGAGAAATTATAAATTCCCAAATTGGCCCTGCCGGGAATCGAACCCGGGTGTATTCACTGCGCTCTCCGTTGCGCCATGAGGTCGTAAACGTTTTGCGAGAAAACAAAAGAACCTGCACAAAATCCCAAAAATCAGACGTTATCTTCCTTTAAATATTTGTGTCGATTTTACATATTTTTTTTTTTCCAAAATTTGATTTTCGTGAATAAACATTGACTATTTAAAGTAACGTAACAGTTGAACTCGTATCTTCATCCATTTTTTGGACTGAAAACCATGTCGTCCTTGTCAACAGGGAATTTAACGAAAATAATAACCTTAATAATAAGTAACGTCGATTTAGTTTTGTTGATAACTACTATAAATAAACGTTACAATTTTATTTGACGTCCACTACTGGAGAATGTTTGTGCGATGAGCATGAACGTTTTCCAGTGTCTGGGTGTTTATCTGTATATTGTAAGTATTTATGTATATTATCCATAAAATATTCATCAGTCATCTTAGTACCCATAACACAAGCTACGCTTACTTTGGGGCTAGATTGTTATGTGTGTATTGTCGTAGTAAATTTATTTACTACTTAATACTGACCCCACGTAGGACTGGAATAGTAGAAGTTGGTGTACTTTAGATGCTTGTTGAGGAGTTCAGCTCCGACCCGCAAACTGCCTGTGCCTGACAGCGTTTGTACACCGAAAGCCTGTGAACAACCATTATTTTAATATCATAAATGCAAAACTGTGTCTGTCTGTTTGTTGGTTTGTAACCTATGTTCGGCTCAGCTATTAAACCGATCTTGATGAAATGTTGCACACATGTAGCTAGACATTTTGAAGATGGGCATACAATTTATCCAGGAGAAGCTGCTGGTTAAAGTTACCCTTGAGATTTCAAAAAGTCATATTTTGAACACTATAAAAATACTTATATATGCCATAAACTTAATTCGAAAAAGTTAGAAGTGCGTGTCTAATATCGAAGTCGGTTCACTCGAAAGAAAGTCCTATGTCTTAACCACTATTAGTTTAGATATGTGATATGAAATAGAAGACGTCGTAATCCAATCTACTAATTATAAATATTTTTTTAATGTTAAACTTACTCGGCCTTCAGTTATGACGGGGTTATCTTCTCCGAGAAGCATAGAAACGGATGAGTTGCTGAAATTCTCCAAACCTGTCAACAAGGCAATTTATCTTCAATCAATAGTCTATGACAAAGTCCATTGCTGAATTAAAGGCGACATTCGAGGTGAGGGTTCGCCTATAATCACCACGATAGGAAGGTAGGTGAGGGTTCGCCTATAATCACCACGATAGAAAGGTACAGTAGTAGCAAAGGGATAAAAGGGATTTTTATGAAAAACAAAATCAATATATCATTTATATTATATGAATTAAGCTTAATTTGCTATACACCGCGAAAAGCAGGAGAATCATCATTCAATCCTTATACTCTACACCAAACAGATCTTCGGCAATGTACCCTCAACGCACGTTGTGCTCCGAAATCGGAGCATCCTCAGGAGACGGACGCATCCTTTACAATGAATAATTGTTAAGTCACTGTGAAACGTGTGTAGAGGGTACATTACCGAAGATCTATCATGGATTTCCGCAAAGTAACCAATATTTCAGAATTTTCTTTGGTTTCATATGGTTTTGTAGCGGAACGCTAGACGGCGCGTATAGGACGGTTTTTTAATAAGATTTGGTTTATAAGGGCGTAACAGATATATTGTTAAACATTTCAGATCTTAATTTAATTTCTTTGGTTTCTTTAGATTACATTTATTTAATAATGAATTTGGTATCATTTAATAATAAATCTGTCATATTTTGATACTTTTTGTAAACAAAATAAAAATAAACTAAGCTAATAGCCTCGTACGAAGACCGCAGGAGGACGGGTGTTGACAACTGTATTTTGATCTGAACTCGAAAAATATTAAAAATAAGAACTTTTATACTGTAAATGATTTTTTACAACAAAATGGCATTTGTTGCATTATTTGCATGATGCTTAATTTTTGGTAATAGCAATACACTTTAAACTAAAACCTTTTTAAATATGTAACAGCTTTAAAAGATGTATTTTGTAAATAAAGATATATATTCTATTCTATTCGCAAGAAACTAAATATGTTATAAAGATGCTTACTTTTGATTGCAAAGATAAGGGGAACTGTTGTAAGAATTTATTTAATATGTTACATATAGTAGTTATCGTAATGACGATAAAATTGTTGCCGTGCATGTTTACCGTCTTGTCAGTTTGTAAACAAATTGTCAGTGGGTAAATGTTAATGATAAATGTATGATGATTTAAAAATACCCCAATATTGTCTCACAGTGTACATTGCCAACACAATGTAAAAACTTAGACACGTTATAATACTTTGAATGCGAGTTTGTTAGTTTTTCCTTCATACATGCAGCAAATATTAACATTATTTATCGCAAACGGCTACTTTTTATAATGTTTTTTTTTATTTCTTTGTTCAAATTATATTTTAACATCAGCCATCCACTTAGAAACTTTGCCAACTTGTGAAGAACGCAATGTTCGAATAGGATTGTATATACATTTATTACATTGTGAATATGCAAATATTATAAAGAGAAAATATTTGTATACCTATAAGATAAATTTTCTTTAAATTTGGAAAAATTATTTTAGTATTTGTAAAGTGAGCCAAAAGGAAGGAGGTGCGGTTCTGCTTATAAAATATTTTAAAAGATAAAAGGCGTTTTCAATTATCTTTGTAATAGGCATAGAATACTAAAAAAACTTTTTTTTTCTACAGATTAGTAAATCAGATTTTTTTTTTATCTAAACAACTAACCAAGCCTTGGTCTTTACAGCACACATCTTAATATATATAAATCTCCTGTCACGATGTTTGTCCGCGATATACTCCTAAACTACTTAACCGATTTTGAATTAAATTTGCACACCGTGAGCAGTCTGGTCCAACTTAAGAGATAAGATAGCTTAAATCTTTAATTATAGTCGTAATTTTATTTTATTGCAAATTATTTGTCTATAATTAATTGACAGTCACATGCTATACATATATATATATATATATATATTTATACTACTATACTCATTTAAGGCTTAGCGATACTGAATACTTTAAAAACTAAAAACAAAATCAAACGCAGACGAAGTCGCGGGCAACAGCTAGTTACATATATGTATATTAGGACATTAAGTTTATGAGATAATAAAAATTGTAATACGTACAATGCGACACCTACAAGTAAGATAAATGGTGCGTAAATTATTTGAATTATAATTTTGTAACGAGCGTGGTTAGCACGTGTAGATCCGCGAGGAACAGCTAGATTTTCATAAAATAATTAACATTGACATAATAATTTTGTTTAATTTAACAACAAACTTATATTTTTAGATGATGACTGATATAACTAGAATGACGCTGGAACTCAATTATCATTGTTGGCTGGGTAAACAATAGTAATAATTTATATTACATGAGAACAGGAATAAAAATTAGAGTTAAGAGGTCAATGTAGATTAAATTAATTTTGGTGTGTATGTATTGTACATGTTCATTCTAACCTTATTGCTATGTATAGATGCAAAATCTGCTTAGAGATCATATGATTATTATATATTCATAATTTCAGGAGTAGTACAGGATAAAACCTGTAAAGTATTGGGAGTCCAATTATTCCAAGACCAATTTTTCAATAAAATCTGTTCAACTATTGTAGCCTTTAGAGATGATAAAAGGATTGTGCCTTTTATTTTCTCTACATTCTACAATAGTTTTACATTAAATGTAAATTAATATTTTTTTATTTATTTATACTCTATATTTGCACACCACAACAATAGACAGTTCTTCATAGTTCTATTTTTGTTTTGTATTTATAAACCATACCAAAACCCTCTTTTTAAAATGTTTTGCTCCCATGAATAACTGGATTATCCTCATACCATTCAATCACTTGAGGGACAACAAACTGTTGAAAAGACTTGCAACTCAAATTTAGCACAATCTATTGCAAAACTTTATTGCATAGTAACATAATAAGGCAATAAAGTTAGTTTCATGGATTCAAATAAGGTTCAATGTTCATTGTAAACAGATATTATCCTATGTGTTTTGATCCTTAACGCTTACCTAATACAGGAAGGTACTCGTGAAGAAGGGTGTCATCATCAGCCATTTTCTTCTCCATTTTGCGGACAATAGGCAGTACCCAGGGCTTGCCATTTTCATCTCTGTAGGCTGTAAAAACATGTTTATTGTATGTACCACACCTGTACACAAGGTCTCCCCGTAGGAGCTTTTAACAAGCCAAAGCCAATATATAAGTTTGAATAGACATTTAGAGTTATGAATTTTATGTTATACAAAATTGTATCTGTTAGTTGCCTTCTGACACAGCTTTCTTGTACTACTAGGAAAAATAAATCATTTACTATTTAAGAAACAAAATTTAAAAAATATTTCCTTTATTTATTTTGAATTATCTGTATACTAATAAAAACATAAAAGGTATATGTAATAATTTGATATTGAATTTATATACTTTAGGGAATAATAGACCAGTTTTATTAATCCACTTTCATAAAAATTATTAAGTCTTATTTATATTCTATTTTTTATTTACTTTGTGGCTCAAATTACATCAGCTAGGAATGACTAAATGGATACGCCGGTAATTGTTACTACTTCATTACAGTAACATCTTACATAATGTTTTAATTTTACCAACAAACTATTAAATAATGTTATATAAAAAACGTAAAGCCTATATTGAAAGTTCTCTCACCTCCTACACCAAGATTGACTTTATTTTTGAATGTATCTTCAGTAAAAAGTTTGTTAAGTTGAAAAACTTCGATTGGCGGCCCTTGTTCAACAACTTGAAATCTAGAACCCATATTGTTATAATAAACACGACCCAACACACCGAAACACGCTCACGAAATAGCGTTTTTCTACTTTATCTAGGGTATTATCTATTATTATTAATTGCAATAGCAATCAAGAAAACATAGGTTTGCAAATTTCAATTTGCGAATACTGAAACGGTGACCTCTATCAATGTCATAAAATATGTCACCACTCACCGTTGTCACCAAAGAGAATTAAGTCACAATATACACTTTCCATAGCAAGCTTTAATCTGAGAAAATTTTGTTTATATCTTCTTTGGTCCAAGCCAGTTAATAATTAATGATTAAACGAACTTACCTGTACGTGAAGTTCTATCATAATTATATGAAGTGCTACGTCCGAAGAATTAGTAACGTACAAATATTATTTAACACATGTAGTACCGCATAGGTGTCACCACTTCAGCACTGTAGTTTAGAGTTTTTTTTTTTTTTTTTTTATTATACCCACAAAATGGACTACCTCCTTTACTCGCCTCATAGCCGCTGCTCCACCGCTTCTCATTTAGTTTAGATAAATGCGACGTTTCCACAACATTCTGGGCTAATAGGGAGGGCGGGTGTTACTAATTCTTCGGACGTAGCACTTCATATAATTATGATAGAACTTCACGTACAGGTAAGTTCGTTTAATCATTAATTATATTCGTGCTACGTCCTCGAATTAGTAACGTACAAATATTATTTAACACATGTAGATGTTGAGAGTCGTGGAGGAAACGGAGCAATAAAATAAGAATGATGAAAGAAACAAATTTTTCATTTATTATTATTAACAAGAAAGTATTAGGAACTCGTACAAGAGTAATCATTAAAAATTTTAACATGTTAAAAATGTGACTAATTTTAATTAAAGTGAACATAGTGTTCTTGCTAAGGCCGAGTTATCATCATTATTAACTATCGGCCTGTTGTAAAACTTTGCAAAGGTAGTGGAACTGCCGCTCCATCCAGCTGTCTGTCTTATAATATCTAAATTGACGCCAAGCTTAAACGCCATGGATGTTGAGGCGTGTCGGGTACTGTGGGACGAAAACACAGAGACGTCAATTCCACTATCTTTCAAGGTGGCCTTAATCCATCGGCTGAGCGTTTGTGGTGAAACACAATTGTGAGGTTTCCGTACGCTTATAAATAGTTTGTCAGAATTTCGTAAGTTTTTGGTTCTGTCCATGTATACAATAAGCGTCTCTGCAGGGCATATTTCTGAGCGTTCCTTGAAGAAAGGCAAGTACAAGATAGGTTGTCTTGTACCCGCTCTGGACGTTTTAATCAAATCGGTAATTCTTATCATTATTTGATCATTAGAAATAATTACTTGATCAGTTTTAATTTTAGACAGCGTTTGCACCCTGTGTGCTGTAACTAGAGCGAGCAAAGTTGTGCATTTCTTTGAAAGCTGTTCTAGTGTCAGACTGTCATTAGGAGCCAAAGAGCCTAAGTGATTTAAAACTATGTTTGTATCCCACGTGGTATTATACCTAGGTAATGGTGGTCTTAGCTTGTAAACCCCTTTACAAAATCTTGTGATTCTATCATCATCCGACATATTTCCAACAATTAAGGAGAGAGCGGCTCTGTAGCTGTTTATAGTTCTATATTGACCACCATTATTAAATATCTGTGTGAGGAACTCTATAACGATTGGAATTGATGGTTCGTAAATGTTTACTGAATTTTCCGTACAAAAGTCATACCAACGTTTGAGGTAAACATTATATTGCTTAAGAGTGTTACTTGACCACGAAGCCATCATAATTTCTACGGCTGAGACTGGCACGCATCGCTGTAGCAATGCAGTCCGGATAAGACCCCGGCAACCAGGGTAATGTTGGTTCGGATGTTGCCATTGCTGGAACAAGGTATTACAACATCGTTAGAATTTAACTTGACTAAGTCTGATTTTAGCAAACGCATGAATAAAGGGTACCATGGTTGAGTGGGCCAATAAGGTACCACCATTATTCCTTCAGCTTTATCTACTACGATTTTTCGTAACGCTTTAAGTATAACAGCGCAAGGTGGAAAGGCGTAAAATAAATATTGGGACCAGTTTAATGTGAAAGCGTCAATTGCGAAGGCATCAGGGTCACTATACCACGAGACAAACTTATCACATTTACTATTTATTCGGGAAGCAAATAAATCAATTTGTGGGGCTGGAAATTTTGCCCTCAATTTTTGATAGCCCAAGTTCGTTAACTCCCATTCAACGTCAGGGTGTGTTTGACGAGATTCCCTATCAGCAATAATATTATCCTTCGATTTAATATATGAGGCTACTATAATTATCTTCTGAGATTCACACCACTGCCATATGTCCTTTGTGACCTTGTTCAAGTGAGGGTATTTAACGCGGCCCATGCGGTTAATATAGCTCACTGCAGTAGTGTTGTCAATCCTAAGTAATATTTGACAGTAGTAAAAACCTTTTGCAAATATTTTTAGTGCAAAATACGCAGCTAAAAGTTCAAGAAGATTTATATGTAGTAGACTCTCACTAAAAGACCAGCGACCACTAGCGGTTTGACCATTACATGCTGCTCCCCACCCCGTTTTTGAGGCGTCAGAAAATATCTCTAATACATAATTGTCATTCATGATTCTATGATCCGAATGGTCAATAGCATTCACCCACCAATTTAAATCTGGTAGTAAATATTGTGGCACAGTCATGAATGCTTCGTAATTATCACCGGAACGCTGTAAGTTAAGAAACTTACAGCGTTCTAATTGTTTTGTATATAACCACCCGTATTCTATTGCAGGACATGCTGAGACCAGCAACCCTAATAGCTTGGCCAATTTTCTAATTTTGCAGCATTTTAAGTTTATGATGGTTTGGAGTTCTGACTTTATACGAATTCGTTTTTGTGCTGGTAAGCTTAATCGCCATTTATTGGTATCTATATTAAAACCTAAATAATTACAAGACTTTGAAGGTATCCTGTTGCTCTTTTCCCCGTTTATAATGAAGCCCAATGCCAAAAGTAACTTTTGAGTGGCCTCAATATTTTGCATACAGTCCTGGTAAGTATAGCCAACTAAGCATAGATCATCTAAGTATATAGATGATATAAACCCACATGAGCGTAATAGCTTTACAACCGGCTTCATCAGTTTTGTGAACATAAATGGCGCCGTACAAATTCCGAATGGTAGGACATTAAATTCGTACATTTTGTCACTAATTATAAAACGGAGATATCTACGTGAGTTCGGATGAATTTTAATGAACAAATATGCATCCTTTAAATCTATGCTTGCTATATAGCAATCTTTGGATATAAGTTTAAGGACCGTACGAATATCCTCTAATTTGAAGTGTTGTGTATTAATATATTTATTGAGAGGTTTTAAATTTAAGATAAATCTCATTTTTCCATTTGGTTTCGGTACCAAGAACACACGTGATACAAATTGCCCAGGACATGGTTCACATTCAGAAATTGCTCCGATTGTTAATAGATTTTGAAGAGTATCTATCACATTACGTTTCTCAGCATCCGTAAATATATTTGGCTTGGGCAAGCAAGTTTGATGAACTGGTCTATCAAATTTTATTTGATAACCCTTTATCCAGGACAAGACGGTACGGTCGCAGGTTATCAAAGACCATTGCTTATAATAATGGGCCAGGCGCCCAGCATAACGTACCGGGTCTATTGGCGGCGAGTCTGCTTGGGTCGCTGCGTGTAGCCTTGCGACGAGTTCCCGCGAGGCGGCACGTTCAGCTGGGCAGGCGGATGGTGACGCGGCGGCGGGCCCGTCGGCTGCCTGCGAGTCGCGGCCCTCGCCTTCCAGTTTAAATTCTTGCCAGATGTATTTGCCGATGTGGAAGCTTTTGGTTACTTGGGAATTTCGGGCTTTAAGTCCGAGCTAGATTTCGAAACAGCCTTCGCTGTTTTAATGGTCTCCGGCAAGTTGCTTCCGAACAAGAATTTGTCAATCTTAGTAGCCGACAACTGGTCCTTTAATTCCCTCTTGACCGAATACAGTGCAAAGCTGCGCCGTGCTTCCGACTCGGAATGTTGGATGTCGCATAAGATTCGACTAACTTCCATCAGATCTCTGATCAAATCGTTGTTTTTCTCGGTGGCACATAGCTGATCCGATATTATTTTTCCGAGTGATGAAATGCCGGCTGCTATTTGCTTCTGACGTGCTTCAATAGCCTTGTCCCTTTTGACGACCTGTTCAGAGACTGTGGCCTTAATCTCGGCATTAAGTTGTGGTGCAGCTATATTTGTACAGTTCCCCGGAACTAAGAATTTCTTCAAAAGTTCCTTACGGACATCTTTGTTTAAACCCACTGTTGCCACGTGGGTAAATCTTGTTGCCACATCCTTATTAATATCGGGCCCATATTCGATAGCTACTGATGGGTCTGCACCCAATATATCCAGGATTTCGGCATTAGCAGCACCTTCATCATGAACGCTCGATGCGATCGGATCACCCGATACGTTATCGGATACAACGTTTTGCTCATTATTTTCCACTGGTGTCGGTTGTTCGAGAGGAATTGTATCATTGTGATCCATAGGGATCGAGGTGGCTTCTTCACCTAAAACAAGGTATGGAAGATAAGCCCAAATTATTGTGGGATACAAATGCGGCAAGATAGTCCTAACGACTACTCTGATGCAATTTGTAAAAACAAAGCTTTATCACAGCCGTTAATATTCAAATGCGGCGATATAGTCCTACAGACTACTCTGATGCAATTTGTAAAAACAAAGCTTTATCACAGCCGTTAACATTCAAATGCGGCGATATAGTCCTAAAGACTAATCTGATGCATTTTTTAAAATTTATGCAATTTACGGCTAGTAATTTAAATGCGGCGATATAGTCCCTGAGACTATTCTGATGCATTTTTAGTTAGACCGTAGCATAGCATGTAAGGGTAGAACGAATGTTTTGAAATAACCCCGCAGAGAATTTTGATACATTTTCAAGTTTTTTCTTTATCGTTATAATTGCAGGTAATTAGGTACTTACCAATAGCAATAATTCCCTGAGAAGTGGCTGACCTCGATGAATTTGACAAAGATTCCGAGGATTGGCTTGATGACGATGTAGAACTTAACGTGAAGGAGTCACGTTTTTCTTGTCGTGAACGTTTCACTTCCTTTTCTAGTTTTCTTAATTTCTTCACTATAAATTCCAAACTACTTTCGTTTGCACGTTTCGACATAGTTACTTATATACTTAACACGTGCGAAATACTGAATAACTGAAGTGGTTGAGCACTAAAATGCGAAATGAGAAGCGGTGGAGCAGCGGCTATGAGGCGAGTAAAGGAGGTAGTCCATTTTGTGGGTATAATAAAAAAAAAAAAAAAAAAACTCTAAACTACAGTGCTGAAGTGGTGACACCTATGCGGTACTACATGTGTTAAATAATATTTGTACGTTACTAATTCGAGGACGTAGCACGAATATAATTTAAACATCCAGAAGATCGCTCCGTGGCACTCCTGCCGCGCCCCCCCGACCAAGGTGCTTACCTGCACGCCTTACACCCGAACTGACCGTGGTGGCTTTTCAGGCTCCATAGTCAGTGCGTAGGCCAGAATGAAACCCCTTCAGCCCAATAAATGGGCAATCCAGTGACCATGCCGCGTATTTGCGGCACGTGGCCAGTATATCATCCGCAGAGGGCTCCCTCTGCCCTGAACGGATTTTCCCCTGCGTCCTTGCGGACTCATGACTACTATGCAAGAAGTCCCAAACACGTCCTTTACGGTACGTACAATTAAGTCAAACTCAAAAGTTTGAGCTTTAAAGGCGGATGTTCTCACGATTTTGCCGAATTTAAATATATTTTATTTGCCCGTTGAACTAAAATATTTTTCAGGGCCTGAATTATTTGCTTATAAAACAAATTCAATAACAATTAAAACAGTTTATTCAATGAACAACAATAAATGGAAAATATTACTTTCTATATTTCGTGTACACGGGATTTTTAAGTCTTTTTGTCCTAGGGTCATCTGGTCGCATTATCATGTACAATTTTTTGTATTCTGGATTATTACCATCATTTTTAATAATATTATAAAGACCTATAGTACCCATTAGGAGTCCAGCTAGTCCATGGGCTGACGCACCCATAATTTCAGGTATTTCCCAACATGCCTGCTTGAAGTAACCCACTATAGTCTTAGGAAACTTAACTATATGACTAACATATTTAATTTCTGCCATTTGTAATAAGAACTAATAGTTTTTATTTGAGCTAAATTTGAGCCACAAAATGACGTCTACTCTCATAATGTTCCGGAACTAATATATTTATGGCCAGATGTTTTTGGCTCATATTTTATGGGCTTTACACGTGGCATTTATTTATAATTTAATATAAAACATCAAAGAGATCTTTAATGGGAAGGAGAATAAAACATTGATTTAATATGTTACTAAAATATACTATAATAATTATATATACACAAATAACAACGGTTACAACGATGAAATCTTAGTTTAAACCACTGACTTCTAGTATTGTACTAGTATAATACCAGTGTATAATACAGTCAGTGGTTGTAGACTCGTGAAGTGTTTTCAAGAAATACTTTTACTTGTAACATATGATATATGATACTTATAATAAAAAAACACGTTCAATCAAGTAAGGTTTATATTATCGTTAAAACTTACAATGAAATAAATAAGTGCGGTTCGAACTTCACATAGGTACTAATGTGATATGCCGAACCATCTGTGGGCTGCGGCCGAGCCAAAGCAAACCCCACGCAGATTCAATCGTGCACAATACCAAAATTGCAACGCTATGTATGACGCAAACACTGTGTTACTAAAAGACTACTAGGTATACAGTTTCCATATTTGTTTAAATTCAATTATTTAAAGCGAAGTATGTAATGACGTATTATCCTTTGGTATTCCATCATCATCAATAACAGCATCATCATCAGCATCAATGGACTAACGGCCTCGCGAACGCGATGGGAAGGTACGATCATAATCATTCGGAGATGAAGATGCTGTGCTAGGCTTTGGTATTTCACTTCAATTCAATTCTTCTATCTATGGAAGGAGTGTCAGTGTCAAATTCAAATGTCAACTGCGACATTATTATTTGACATTAAAAAAAAAAACTGAGACGGCATTGAGAAAATTACAAGTTTATACAAAATCGAAATCATATTTTGCAATTCGTGGGCTAAATATTAGTCAGCAATGGCTGCTAATGCAACAAGGCGAACTTTCGGACAATTACTCCAACAAGGATGGACTGAGATTCCTGAAATTATGGCCTCTTCTGGTTTGGCAATCACAGGATTGGTTCTTGGAACCTACGCATGTTACGAATACGTGAAAAATGATGGAGATAATAGAAGGTACAAGAAAGTGTATGTTATAATGAGACCCGATGACCCCAGAGTGTCGAAAATCAAAAGAGAATAGAACAGTAGGAGTTTGTAAATTATTAGGTGCAATTATGTAATAAATCAGTGTTATAATTCGTTTGTTGTTTTTTACCCTGTGAACTGTTAAAAGTAGATTTTTCTCTGCCCGAAAGGAATGTTGGCCAACTATACCTTGGGGGGTACCTCAGTTAAGTCCTATCCTCCAGGTTTAAACGTGCACTGCATCATTTGTATTTTTTATTTTCTTTTTTTACTGTGCTGGTTTTACCACCTCTTTGTAATTCTTATATTGCACTGCTAAGATATAAGTACTTTTCTACTTTAATTGGTGCCCACTTAGTGATTACAAAAAAAAAAAAACTGGGCTAGGTTGTGGGCTCTTCTTACACCAGCTTTTTTAGAACTCTCCTAGCTTTAGTTTTAAGTTAACAAATGCAGTTATCACCATCACTAACATTAGTGTAACATGTTAAATGTATGAACGCTTCATAAGTGCCTGTAATAAGGTCTACATGAATAAAACACTTTTGAATTTGAACACAGGTGTCCCACCCACCACGCTGGCCCAATGTGGCTTGGTGGACTCGAGGGGTAACTCTTAAGGATAAATTCTTTAGACAAAATGTAATATACATGTGGCAGATCCAAATTATTAAATTTTTTTGAGTTTTAAATGAGTCTAATGAGTTCCTATTATGGACACACATATTAAGTTGATGCTGATAACTACAACTAGTTTATTTATAGTGGATTATTTTAGTTTAGAATATAGTGAATAAGATAATTGTTATTGTTGTAGCTATGGATTTTTATCTAAATTAAACGTTATTATTATTATTAATAAATTCAGCCTCTAAAACTAAAGCCTCTAAAGGCTTTGAGCTATTGAGAAATTATTAATTATTTGGTTGAAAATGTAAAAACTAAATTAAAGCAATCATTTTATTTATTTTAGTGTCCTTCCAAATAACATGAGAACTTAAAATATTTCCTTACGTCTTGAGCAGTTTGTCCACAGGCTACATAATTATTATTAAAGTATGTCATAATGATCTCAACATTTGCTACATACTACTTTAAAAGCAAAGGAATAGTGGCCTAATTGACTGTACACATATCCATAATAATAGGTCCAAAAACGCACTATCCTTCTACAAAGAACATTTTGAAAAGGATGTAGTAGTAAAGTACTAGTTTAAACTGAATTTTTATGTTTGTGTACAATTGAATTAGCTCCTATATTTTTACATCCTATCACAAGTTAGTCCCTATGCAGCCATAATATTTTTCATGTTAACCAAGTAAACAAATAAAATAATCTCAAAGAATAATAAATCAAACAAAACAAAATTTTAATAGTTGTTTTCAAGTGTCAATTACATCTGATAATAACAAGTTACCTGGTGGAGCTAGAACAAACATCCTCATTATAATATATTTTGTACATTAATCACGATTGTTTATTGTAGCAAAGCTTTTACCTCATATTAGTATGCGAACCTCTTTGATTTTTCCAAGCTATGGTTAAACTTGGCATGTAACATAGCCTAGTGGATGCAGATATAAAAAAAAAATTGGGAGGAATTTTTTCTACACGACGGGAGACTGCGGCCGGCTAATTTACTCCTCTTTACACACATACACATTTACGAGGCACTATCTATGTTCACTTGGGGCAGATAGTTACTCAACTTACAAAAAGTGAAACAAGCGAGCTTGTGGAGGTGTAGCACCTCTAGATGGCTTTGACACGCACGGCAATGGTGGCGGTAAACATTAGTTTGTGGAAGGTAAAAAGCTTCGCTTCTGTCAGTTGTCTCAAAACTCTTTTAACTGTTTTAATATTCTATTTTTATCTTTTATTATTTGCTTTTGTTTTTCCCTTCTTTCCTTTGCCCGGACTGGATGGTACGTTTTTCTTGGCTTTACCCGATGCTTTGCTAGGACCAGCCTTTTCCGCCTCTTTGCTCTTCTTTTTCTAAAAAAAAAATGTCAGTAGTAGTAATATTTTTGGAATTTTTAAAAAGTATAGGCTCGCGCTTGACCAAAATAGCATTTGATGTAAAGTTTAATGTTGAAATGAGGCTTGGTTGCCTAAGAGATGTCGCTCCATAATTAATAATTGTTAAGTTACATTAAGATAATGAAGATGGTGTGGCCATAGTATAAATAATGACAAAAAAGATAGATGTACAGTAAGTAATACAATGTTGAGAGAATTGTAGTAGATTTTCCATACAACTCCCTTTCCTTCCTGGATAATGCCCGTAGAACAATCATTCTTTCGTTAAATCAAAGTCTAGTGTAGAAATGTCGCTATCATTTCTTTGTGTTGATAAAGACAGATATGAAAATAAAATAACGAATAAAAAGTTAAGGGAAACCTCGGCATAATCTTTCTTAACACAAAATTCGCGTAAAAAGGAGTACAAGCAATCGCATGTAAATGAATGAATACGTTGCTTGATATTTACTGTCACCCCTGGACGTTCCCAAGGTCACCAATGAGCAAGGGTTCTTATACAAGACTGTCTTTTGCTTCGTTTCCGTTTTTGTTACTACGCCAAGACCGGAGATCTGATGTCGTGCATTGGTAACAAAGGTAATGTTTTTAAATCCCCTGTATACGTCACCTTGAAGTATTAACCGGGATAAAGAGTATCTAAGTCTAACTCTGGCTGGGCACAGGCAGGGGATATAATTAACGTGTTCACCTGCTAAATCGCGGGAACATTGAATAGGAGAAGTTTACACCCGTCATTATAACACATATTATTTCTCTGAGAGTTAATAAAGCTTTGCCTATTCTAGCTGTGTACGATGGAAAGATATATATCTAGGAAATTTCAATAAAGATTGCCGAACTGAAGTAACAAACCAAAAAATCTCATGTATAAATTTAGGATTTACCTTTATCATAGTATCATTTTCTGGATCGCTGTCTGCTTCAACCTCCTCATAGTCTTCTTGTGAGTTTTCGCTGTCTTCTACGCCTCTCCCCTTCTTTACTGCGACCGGTGCGTAAGGGAGCGCACTCGCTGTTTTGTTGTATGTTCGCGTCAAGGCTGCTTTCACCTGGCGCAAATATTATTTTTCAATCCATTTGGTCGAATAAATACTTTCCATACTTGAATTATTATGTGATCGTTTGAAAGTTTTGAGAAAGAGGTCGATCGATGTACAAATAATTCTTGGTGTGGCAACACCGCCTATAACAGCTGTTCAAAGATCTCTGTACTTTATTTTGTTATTTTAATTTATTTTGTGTGTTTTTAGTGCCCAAATCCAATTTAATCGCCTAATTTATATAATAAATAGTAGTATATATTAATAGTTTAAGTGTTAAAAGTGCGTAAGAAAAGTTTTCGTCGATGTAAACAAAGTGACAGTTAGGTTAGTAAAACTTGAATTTTAAACTTCTGTTTTGGTGTTTTTAAAGAGTGCTAGTAGCTGTTTTGGCTTTGAAACAACTATTTAGCGCATAAAAAACACATACGTGTATATGCAATTGCCCGTTATCCAAGTGTAACGCTGCAATTGTTATAACAATACACTGCAATACCGAAACCTACCTGTCATTTCGCATTCTTTGGGTGATTACTCCTTGTTTCATTAATTAATTAATTACAAAATGATGACCCGCAGAGCCTTAGCGCGCCAGGAGCAATCCAAATTACAATTGGCCCTGAAAGAATTAAAGGCAAGCAAGGAGCTATGCACCCAATTGAATAATGAAAGAGACGAAAACGAAAAGGAATTATTAGAAGTCCTTGGGAATAATAATAGACTAAAATTAGAACTATCGGATTTGCACATAAAGTATGTAGACATTGTAGAAGAGCGGGATAGACTTCAGTTATTAGTAAATAGGTTTGATGAGTGCCGTGCTGAGTATGAGGAGGCTCTGAGCCAGATTACTACCCTGCAGCGGGAGCTAAGTGATGCCCACCACCAGATCACCGAACTGGAAGATGCAGCCCATAACACAACACCAATACACACTCAAAGCCTATATGAAGAATTAGTTGATAGGGCCCCACAGTTGGTTACTGCTGCTGCTGACATGTCTACTGCTAATACCAACTTCTCTAATTTATTGATAGTCAAATCAGATACAGTAGTCAATCCCTGCAGCAGTAGGAAACTAAAAAAGTATATCAAAGTTAACCGATATATTAAAAAAACACAGAAACTGTTAAAAGTACATAAAAATTCTGTTAAATCTCTGAAACCAAAGAAAGAACGTTTAGAATTATTGAATGAAATTAAAATGTATAGTTCACAGTTAGAAAGTAATAGATTAAGTTATGAATCTGACACACAAATCCTAGAAGCACAAATAGCCAGATTACAGACTTCTTTACGTACACTGGCAGTAAAGTTTGATATGTATCAAAGGCAAATGATATCTGAGTACACACAGACTTCAGATGAATGGCATAAGACAGAACAACCCAGTGGTAAATTAACTTCACTATCTACCCATAGTTTTGATAGTATAGGCAGTCATCCCCAGTTTGTGTCATCAGTGTCATCACCCTCTAATGTGAGAAAGGTGTGTGTCAGGTTAAGTAACTCAAAATCACAAAACATAAATATTAATAATAATTCCTTTATTGAAGCAAATGCTCATAGTAGCAGTTCAATAAAAACAATTATGTACAGCGATGAAATTGGATGTAACATGGGCTTATATCTTAACTCTCAGTTGAATGGACACACAGTTTTGAACTACTGTTTACCCAACTCAAATTTAAAAGCTATTGTAGCTGCAATTTGTAGAAATAGGAATATGTTTGACTGTAAAACTAATTTAATTATCATAATGGGAAATAGAGGGAATGTTAACAAACCTGAGCTGATTAAACTTATTGATTCTTTAAATACATTAAATGTAAATAGTATTGTATTATACACATTTCCTTATTTTCATAACTTGCCACACCAAGAAAATACTATTAGGTATAATTTAAATATGACTTTGTACAATTTATGTACATATAATAAGAAATTTCATGTTATAGACTTTAGCAAATGTGCTAATCCTACTTATAATTTGTACCGAGATAGATATTACCTATCACACTATTTTAAACAACAGATAGCTGTTTCGCTATCGTATTTTTTTACCATAACAGCCAAGAACTTGGCTAAACCAGCTGCTTTTATTGAGCAGTGTAATAGTTTTGACATGAAAACCTTGGAAATTATTCCAAGTCATTTTAGTTTAAACTAGTTAAGGAGACAACAGAGGCTTTCTCTTGCTTAGAAAAGCAGACAACTGAGTCTCCCTCAGGCATATATGAAAAAAATTATAGTAAGGGGTCGCACAATGTACTATTAAACCAAAAATATAATAAAAAATCTAATTCTAATTATATCAACTTGGTTCACCAAAATATTCAATGTATTAGAGGAAAAGACTTAGAGATTGAATTATTTTTAAATGATTTTAACATTAGCATTTTATGTATAACTGAGCACTGGTTGAAAACCCATGAATATTTGTTTAATTTTGGTAACCACCAGGTTGGTAGTTCGTTCACCAGGGTTACAGCGATTCATGGAGGCTCTTTAATTTTATTAAATAAAAATTTAAAATTTAAAAACAGAAACGATATTGTTAGCCTTTCTGTTGAACGGACAATAGAGCTAGCCTCGGTTGAACTAGAGCAATTTATAATTGTTACTGTTTATAGGCCACCCTTGTCAAACTTTGAACTTTTTGAAAAGGTAATGGATGAAGTGTTATTTAAAATATCAAAGTGTAATAAAAAGTTAATAATATGCGGAGATTTTAATGTAAACATTTTAGAAAATAACTCTTTAAGTATCAAGTTATTGAATTTATTTAAAACTTACAATCTATCAAATATGTTCATGGAGCCCACAAGAATAACTGCTACTAGCGCCACCTGTTTGGATAACATCTTTACAAATATAATTCCTATAAGCAAAAATATTATTAGTAAATTAGACTCTGATCATTGTGGTCAAATTATTCAATTTGAAAATGTGAAGAAAAATGTTTCTAAACGTAAAATAACATTTGTTCCTGTAACATCCAACCGCATAGAGAAAATGAGATATAGCCTAGTAAATGACCTCCCATTCCTACCCTCAGGGGCGACTCCAAATGCAATGTACAGCTCCTTTTTCAATACCTTTAATAGACTATTTCATTCTATATTTACTAGTAAGTCGGTTGTGATTACTGATACATTAAATTTTAGTGAGTGGGCGACAGTTGAACTTCATAAAAATAGGCAAAAGCTGTACGAATTGTATGCTGAACGTCAATTTAACACTGGTGATAAGTTTGGGGATTATGTTAAATTGTTTTCCAAGAATTTTAAACGCGCTTGCCACTTAGAAAAGACGCGATACATCAAAAATAAAATTAAAAATAGCAGCAATGCAATCAAAACTACTTGGAACATAATCAATGAGGAGACGGGAAGAGTAACACCACGAAATATTAATTTTAAACTTAATGTAGATAATAAAGCCTTAACAACAGATTTCGAGGTGGCTACTGCTTTTGAAACCTTCTTTACCAACATTCCCGTCTCCACAACAGAATCATTAAACTCTTCACCAGATATGGCTCTCTCTCTATTAAAGGAAAATGTGCCTGAGTGTAACCATTCTTTTAAATTCACGCATGTTAGTGGCTCTGACGTTATTAAAGCCTTTAAATTATTAATTAATAAAAAAACAAATGATCTGTGGGGCATTTCCGTAAACGTTGTCAAATCATTAATTGATATTGTTGCACCCGATTTAGCCTTAATATTTAATAATTGTATAGATTGTGGTGTGTTTCCTGACTTAATGAAACTTAGTAAAATAGTTCCATTGTTTAAATCGGGTAGTACTTCTGACCCCACTAACTTTAGACCAGTATCCGTACTACCCACTTTCAGTAAAATCTTTGAAAAACTCATTTTAAATCAATTACTTTACCATTTTCATAAGTATAATTTACTTCATATTAAGCAATTTGGTTTCACACGGGGTCGCTCAACAATCGACGCAGGTGTTGAGCTAATACAAAACATATTTGAAGCCTGGGAGGAGTCACGTGATGCACTTGGTGTGTTCTGTGACTTATCTAAGGCGTTTGATTGTGTTCAACACGAAACGTTAGTTAGGAAACTACACCACTATGGAATTCAGGGTGTAGCTCTAGACTTAATGAGTAACTATCTACGCGATAGAATTCAGAAAGTCGACGTGAATGGAAAACGGTCTAATGGATCAGTTATGAAAATAGGTGTCCCACAGGGGTCTATATTAGGACCATTTCTGTTCCTTATTTACATTAATGACCTTCCTTACCTTGCCAAGGACAAACACGGGATAGTTCTGTTTGCCGATGATACATCACTGACTTTTAAAATAAATCGACGTGAACTAGCTTTTGACGACGTAAACAACTCTCTCGCTAAAGTGGTACAGTGGTTTGAAGCTAATAATTTGGTTCTTAACGGAAAAAAAACCAAGTGTATAAAATTCACTTTACCTAATGTTAAACACGTGAAAACCACTGTACTACTTAATAATGAGGAACTGAAACTGGAGGATACGACAGTTTTTCTAGGAATAACGTTAGATTCTAAACTTCAATGGGGCCCTCATGTAGATAATTTATCGAACAGGCTTAGTTCTGCTGCCTATGCGGTAAAGAAGATACGCCATATGACCGACGTAGAAACTGCTAGACTGGTATATTTTAGTTACTTTCACAGCATTATGTCATATGGAATTTTACTTTGGGGTAATGCTGCTGATATTAGCACTATTTTCGTGCTGCAGAAGAGGGCTGTTCGTTCTATCTACAAAATGGGTCCGAGAGAGTCATTGAGAGATAAATTTAAAGATTTTAAAATAATGACAGTGTATAGTCAGTACATATTTGAAAATTTAATGTACGTCCATAAAAACATTTCTAAATTTAAGAAAAAATGTGACTGCAATTATTTAAACATTAGAAGTAAGAATAAACTTACAGTGCAATATACTAGGTTACATAAAATTCATAATTCGTTTAAAGGAAATTGTATACAATTCTACAATAAACTACCAATTGACATCTTGGAGATGTCTCTTAAAAAGTTCAAAGTTTGTATTAAACGTAAGCTTATAGAAAAGTCCTATTATAGTATAAAGGACTACGTAAACGATAAAAAAGCTTGGGTGTAAATTATTGCTCTAACCAGGTTGCTCTTCTAATAATTTAAAATTACATTGTGAGATGGCGATAACAAAAAAAAAAAAAAAAAACACCTGGCTAAGTTTGTTGTGGGCTTCTTCTTAGACCGGGACGCGTTTGGAACCCTCGTAGCTTTAGTTTTAAGTTTACGAATGTGGTTATCGCCATCATCTCACTACCGTGTAATTCTTATGTACGCATCAAAAGTGCCACCTGTGGGCCTACTTGAATAAAGATATTTTTTGACTTTGACTTTGACTAATTAAAAAAATATATAAACGTAGATAAACTGTTGTGGAATTTAGTTATAAATAAATAAATCATTATCATCATCCTAAACGATGGAATTGCATTTCATTTCAATATGCCACGGTTTTCATTCCATTGTTTGGTCAGCTTCTAAGGATCGTAGCGTAGCGTGATGTTAATTAAAAGTCTTCCTTAAGAATTGGGCTATAAAGTGTAAAAAAAAGATGACGGCTGCTGCAAGTGGTACTTTTTGTAGGTGCATATAAAGCGAAAAGTGGGTTTTCTCGCACTAGTGCTTTTTACTTTCCCTTTTTTTTATAAATTGTTCCAAGCCATCCAACTAAAGAGTTTGTATTCAACAATTTTAGTAATTATTACTAATATCAATACCGATATTTGGTGTGGATCTTAGTAATATTCAGTTTTTTTTATAGTTTAAATAAATAGTACTATGTATTTACCTTAGGTTCAATCAGCACAATCGGGTTTCTCTTCTCCGGCCATAGGGATAATTCTACAAGTGAATCGAGATCCTCTCGCAGCAAGTTGTATGATTCCAACACGCGTAGGGATTGTTCGATGCCTTCAGTTTTATCTTTTATCAGCGGGTTTAGGATCGCGTCGCGGATATGTGTCGAATAGTCCAGGAATATTGAGGACTTTGAACCGGATGTACTATGGAAGAAAATACAAGTAAAATTTGAAGTCCATTTTTTTTTTACTTATTTTAAATGTATGGTTTATGTTTTAAAAATATAACGAAACCATAAAAATATAAATCCAAGAAAGTATCTTTTTGAATTCTAAATTGGTTATTTATTTTAAGATACTCTTTTTTCATAAACTGAACATCATCATGGAATTTAGAACACGAGAATTTTGCCCGTTAAAATTTTGTCTCATCTCCTGAGGATGCTCCGGTGTCGCAGCAAAACGTGCGTAGAGGGTACATTTTCAAAGGGTCAAAGTAAAATAGACCTAATGGCACTCGTTTAAGACTCGCAAATCCTGTATTTTTGTTTTTTTGTTGAACAAAGGTTCTGTCAAGAGGTGGTAAAGAGTTGTAGGCAAATTTAAGCTTTAACTCGAGGTAAATAATATCCATTTTACTTAGAGGATTCTATAGTCGAAACGCACTAAGAGGAGGGCTGGTGAGAACGGCTCAAAGGGATTGGGACTTGAAGATAATAACCTGAGTCTCGTGTGGGCATGAATCTCCTGCGCTAGTCGCCGCATTTTGTTGGCGCGCGAGTTCTTCCCCAGCCAACCCGGGAACTGGATCTGCCCCGCTATGTGACCTTCCATAAACTGGCCTGGTATCACGCTGCTGTACATCGCCTGGGGAATGCAGAAAGAGCCTAGAGTTTCACAATTTGGCTTTGTGTAACCGTACTGTTAAAAGGGAGCTTATTACTAGAAACATAAAGTTCGTTTTCGCGCGTGCCATGATTGGTTAGGTAAATATCTAAAAGAAAAGTGTTATGGTGTCGGTGAATAACGGTCGGTGCAAGGGTAGCTACCCCAAACAGTCAAGCATGTTACTCGGTAATAGTGACCTACATTTCTGGACTACGATTAACCTGCGATTGGAAGACGTGTGTTCTGGAACCATGGGACTTAAGAGCTGATTTAAATCACATCACAATCATCAGGTTTTTTATTCCAAATTCTTGAAACATAACATTCACGACGTACCTCTTCTGACGAGTAAATTTTTCACATACAAATTTTCATCCGCTATTTTCGCAGTATACCCAAGACCCACCGTGTCGTATTACCCGCCCGCGCTCTTATTACGCTTGCTCGGCTTGTTACGTTTTTAGTGTGAGAAATTGGGTTGGTAGTTTAGGAGGTGATTGCATAAAAAAGGAAAATCCTTGTTTTGCTCGATCAATATAGATGTTGGCTGAGGCTTGCAGGTTTGCTCACGATGTTTTCCTTCACCGTTAAAGCAGTGATATAGTAATTGCTTACAACGCAAGTTACATAACTTAGAAAAGTTAGAGATTCGCGCTGGGATTCTAGCCCGACCCCCTAAAAGTGAAGTTAATACTCTTTATTTATTTTATTTATTAATACTCTTTATTTGCAAAAAAAGACAACGGCTGCTGCAAGTGGTACTTTTTGTAGGTGCTTATAAAGCGAAAAGTGGGTTTTCTCGCACTAGTGCTTTTTACTTTCCCTTTTTTTTTATAAATTGTTCCAAGCCATCCAACTAAAGAGTTTGTATTCAACAATAAAGTTGAAGTAACCACTAGGCTAAAACTAATAACAATTCAGAAATTCCAAATTCCCAAATGGTTTCACACTTATAAGATCAAAGCGTACACCAATCTGGCAAGGCGGGTGACAAAACCTTACACAGTTTACCTGTATCGGTAACAAACTCCAGGCCTGGTTGCGTCGTATCCGAGCGTCCACGAGATCACCCGAGCTGATGCTGTCGGCAGCGCGGCTTAAGCGTTCCAGAGTTTCCAGCTTCGAGAAGCTTGCTTTGCTGATGAACATGTTTCAGAATTAAAAATAAATCAAAAAGCCCGGTTTTTTTTTAAACTTCCGAGTCTTATTTTTAACGCGTGTGTGCGTTTTTATGTCTATGTGCGTGTGTGTATGTGGATGGCATAGTATTTCCCGAACGGATAGAAATACTTACACGTTTAAGAATTTAAAAAATCTAACAAGACTAATGTACTTTTTCTAACGTCAAGTATTTTAAACAGCGGCGCAAAAACGACGGTGTGTGTCTGTGTGTGTCATTGTATTTCCCGAACTGATGAAGCGATTTTGATTTAGTTTTCTTGTTAGAAAAATGAATTAGCCGAGAGTGTTCTTAGCTGTGTTTGATTAAAATCGGTCCAAAATGGCCACCGCCACAAAATGGCGGACAATAATATTTTTTCACAACTCCCTCAATTACTTATTAAATGAAAGAGCTTGACTAGTAGAATACGATACACTGTGGCAAACTTCGAATCCAAGATGGCCGCCACCACAATATGGCAATTTTAGTGTTTTTAAAACTTTATGTTTCAAAAATATAAAAAAAAAAAATTTACCATACCTACGATTGACATCTTTTTACATGACTAAAATAAGTGCACATAGAAATATATCACTTTTTTTTTCCCTCAAAATCAACGAAATAGTTAAAAAAACCGTTAATACTCACCCAGGTCCATGTGGTACAACGTTCAAATAGTTCTCCTGAACGAAAAGCGGCATAATACTGTAGTCCGTGAAGAACAGGTCGCTCTTGTCGTATATACTCATCTTCTGATGCTCCTCCGCACTGAACACCCTTCGGATTGCTTCCCACGGTCCCTGAGCAAGGTATAAGACACCAAGAAATCAAAAATATGCTATCGCCACACGTCACGTGTGAATGTTTGTTACTTAACGCGCCACTACTAAAGAAAATACGCCTTATCCTTGATAGAACGGTTATAGAAAATAGCTAATGACAGATCAGGCATCGCTTGTTGTATTACGTTAAATTGCACTGTCAAGTCAATAAAAGGGTATCTATTGCACCCTCTTGGTGCATTTTTAACTTTTAGCACCAATGAAGTCGTTGCAATTTTATGCGTTCACTATTGGTGCTCTTTTAACGTTTTAGCACAAATTAAGTCGTCGCCATTTTTGCGTTCAATAAGCCATTAAGCGTTCGTATACGATGCCGCGAAGAATGCGATAATAATTTATAATGTTAGACTGAATTCTCATTTACAACCAGACGGTCTAGCACGGGCGGTAGATAAAAATTATATCCCCTGACAAGGTATATAATTAACGTGTCCACCTGCTAAATCACTGGAACATGGAATAGGAGAAGTTTACCCCCGTTTCTTAATACACATATATTATTTGGATATTATTTCCACTAATGCGCCAGTGCTCTGAGAGTTGATAAAGCTGTGGGAGAAGATAAATTTATATCCTTTCCCCGGGGATATAATTGTCTCCTGCCCATGCTAGCCGTGCAGGTGGGATTCCAAAAAAGGTTTAACTTGTAGTGGAAAAAAAATAGGTTGCTCTTCTAATTAACCAGGTTGCTCTTCTAATAATTTAAAATGACATTGTGAGATGGTGATAACAAAAAAAAAACACCCGGCTAAGTTTGTTGTGGGCTTCTTCTTAGACCAGGACGCGTTTGGAACCCTCGTAGCTTTAGTTTTAAGTTTACGAATGTGGTTATCGCCATCATTTCACTACCGTGTGGTTCTTATGTAAGCATCAAAAGTGCCACCTGTGGGCCTACTTGAATAAAGATATTTTTGACTTTGACTATAGGTAATTTACTTTGGTAAATTTAGCTAAGTTCGGCGTGCCCTGTCCATTTAAATTAATATAAGTCTATTTGACGCGATCATATACTTACCATCTTCATATCTTTCTTAACCTTCCCGGCTTCTCTCTTCAGTCGGTCGTCGTCCATGAGACTCGAGTCCGCAACCCAAACGGACAACATGTGCAGGGTTTGTCTGATGTCATGTCCGGCGGCCTCTATGAGTTGCGTTAACACGTCGTTGGGAACTTTCACGCCCTCTTTGAAGCAGACCGACAGCATTGCGCACTGACAGAAGAATATGAGAATCATACATCGTAAATGAAATAAAGGGATTCTTTTTGTTGTCTGTGCTGCCTTAGGTTAAGAACTAACAAGCTTATCACAACTATTTCTTGGTACATATTTAAAATTAACTTTTCATTAGTTTTCATCCATCAAACTCCTTCAGGCCATTTACAAGACATTGGAGAAGTACCTTGTGCCCAGTTGGCACAGTTGCCATAAACAAGAATTGAAAGGGATTCTTTTTTTACGGACTTCAAAAAAGAAAAGGTCAATAGTATGATTCAATAATTACTTTTATTAATAATTAAAAGTGTTACTCTTAAGCACCATTTAACACAAAAGTTAAACATTCCTGTGACTTAGTCTGTGCATAACTTCCGATATGTAAATTGATATTCCATACAGTATTTTCGCATCGCATCGCGCACCAGTTTCCCAGTTTTCCGTTGGCGGTGCAAACCCCCGTGCGAAAAGCGCGCTGGGCCGTCGTTCCCGATTATTATCACTAACTTGTGATAATAGTCGTTAAAGGCCACAAACCCGCTTTGGAGCGTGTCGGGTCTATGCTTTTAAACCTATACAACGTGTAATCGAATTACGAAATAATTTGAATGATACATAAGGGGGCGTCCATAAATTACGAGAGGTGTTATGAGTACTAGGATGACTGATAAGTATATTTATGAATAATATAAATAAATACTTATAAAATATAGATAAAAACCCAGACACTGAGAAACATTCATGTTCATCACACTAACATTTTCCAGTTGTGGGAATCGAACCCACGGCCTTGACTAAGAAAGCAGGGTCGCTTCAAACTGCGCCAATCGGCCGTCAAATGTCGGATGCTGTAAGCCTAAGGGTTTTGTGGTGATTCTGTAGTAATAGTAATACCATGATCTGGTTGGCCCTGGGCCGCTCGAAGCGCAGATCGTAGCAATAGTTGAGCAGCGAGCGCATTTTCTCGCTGCTACGGTCGTTGCACATACAGATGACGGGCACCGATGTGGACTTTATCAGCGATATCAGCTCTTGGAGACCGCCTAAAACACACAATGGCAACCGATAATAGACGTTTCTTCTATCTCTTACAATCACCTGGTTTCGGATCACGCAGAGAAACTCCGAACATAAAACCACGAACTCTCGAGAAAAAAAGAAAATGTTACCTACCGCGGTCCTCATTCCCCGCCATTCCGTCAACTTCATCCATAACAAGCACATGTTTCTTTGAAACAGCGCCTTTTCCGGTTGAACCTGAATGAGAAAAAAAAACCTTTTTGTTTTCTTATTTAATATTTTCTAGAGTAATAATTGACGGAACAAGCAAACAAACCTTGCAAATAATCTTGCAAATAAATTATTACTATAGTCGTAAAAATGTAATAGGCCCGTTTTGACACTTGTCATCGCGACGTAACTAGTTATGGAACCATAAGACTCTGTACTCGATACTCACGATAAATCAATTCAAGTTTGTATCAGTACTTGTCACTTGATTGATATTATTATGTATTGTAAAGTGTTCGTTCGTTCAAAGTATTCCTTTAACTTCACAACCAATACGCGTGACTGGCTGTTGATTATACGTCCACTTTTCAACATGTTGAAACAGAGTTATTACTATATAACAACAAACACAAAAATCGAGTCAAATCACTATGTTTAAATTAATGTCCAAAATAGAAGAGCCATAGTTAACGTAATAGTAAACAATATATATCAAACTTAAACGAGCGCACAGTCAACTTTACAAGATGAGGAACGAAAAACTGCGCAGTGCGCGCGGGGACGCGTCAGTCATGTGCCGCTTGGTCAGATACATCATCTCAGACTCATTATTTAGAACCCATTTTGAGAACCAAGCTCATTCTTTGCAGTAAAGATAACTACACAATATTTAATTTCGATATTCAGTAAAAAAATGGTTACAGCTCTATTATAAAAAAAAAAAAGACTGAGAACGTAACTGTTTTTGGAACGTTTCGCAACAATTATAAATTGCATGATACTATGAAGTAAGCGCAAAAAGAATACTCGCGATATATTCTTTCATATTATTTAACGTCCCAAAAAAATTTACGTATTTTTTAAAACACTGTATGTAATTGATTTTAATTTTTTTGTTTCTTTCATTTTTGTTCCAAGTTACATTCTATGGTCTTGCACAAATGTCAAAACGGGCCTATTACATATTTCCGACTATACTAATATTATTATTATTTATTATATTTTATTTTATTTATTATAATATTATTATTTGACGCCTTATGTTGATGGGTACAGGATGGTTACAAAGTGCCTTCCTGTTAGTTAGCAACTGAAATAGTTTGTGCGTTTCAGACAAACGTATGTATGTATGTAAATGCTTTATTGGAGACCACAGACAATTGAAAACAATGGATTACAAACATAAACTTAAATATACGTAGGTCTTATCGCTAAAGAGCGATCTCGTTTTGACGACCTCGAGTGCTATCAGTGGCGTGCATAGAGGGTATGCACAGGGTATGCAGATGATATAAAATTAAGAAACTCCAGTAAGAGTTATAAAAAACTTAAGGATAGACATTGTAAGAGTTATGAAAAGCCTACCCTAAAGTATTTGTGACTCGTACTGGAGATTTTCTTCATTTTATATCATCTCCATAACCTGTGCATACCCTCTATGAGCGCTATGAATGAAAAGTAGGAGGTCGCGAGTTTGATTCCCGACAAAGGCAATTTGGGAATTTATAATTTTTCAATTTTCTCTGGTCTGGTCCGGTGGGAGGCTTTGGTCGTGGCTAGTTAACACCCAAAAGACGAAGACGTGCCGCTAAGCGATTTAGTGTTGATGCGATGTCGCGTAGAAACCGATTAGGGGTATGACTACCACACTCCCTATCAGTTTAGCCCGCTACCATCTTAGACTGCATCATCACTCACCCGCAAGTGAGATTGCAGTCAAGGGCCAACTTGTGGCTAGGGAGACATTTAAAAAATGCACATTGGTATGTGGTTTAAATTGTACAACATCCATGCTAATAATTAAATGAACAAAATCAATAGTTACGCTATAAAAAAAAAGTCTTCTATTCGGGGTAGGTCTTCTAGAAGGACTTTAGTAAAACGAAATTAAATACAATTCGAATAATAATTAACTTACCCCTAGCGTATGCTGATAGGGAAGTAGTGCTCAGAAGTTCACCGATCTGTTCCCGTATAAGAGTTTTGCTTCTAGTGTCCGATGCATTGAACTCCACCATGTCGAAGCCCAGCTCCTTGCACACCAGAGATACTGTTGTGGTTTTACCTTCAAACGAAACGAAACTCTATTTACTCTATTTATTGCTAAGATTTCGCTGCCATCCGTGCGTCTGTCTGTGTGTCCGTCTGTCATGCTGTATCTCATTAATCTTGACAGTTGATGAATTCTGTTGTAACGAGAAATACTAAAAATCACAATAAAAAAATTGGTTGCCTGTAAAGTCGGTATACGGGCGAAAGTTTTACGTGACAACGACTTTGAATGGTAAAATAATTTTAATGTGAATATTCATTCGTATAGTAGGAAGAAGGATGAAATAATAGTAACAATTTAAAACATTTATTTATACAAAGAATTATATTTAAAACATTAATTTATACAAAGAATCTCGCACTGAATTTCATATTAACAAAATTTTATTTTTACCTTTACACATACATACGTATTTATATACAAATATACATACAATAACTTGCAATACATTTGCGTACAATGAAACAGCGTTTACTACAAAGGGACGCGTGCCTTTCACTTTTTATGTCTGTCTCTCTCGCTCTTAGGCGGGCTAACCATGCCCGAGTGGAAGGGACGCGTGCCTCTCACTCGCTCTCATTGTGAGCTCATAACGTGAGCGGAGCGTAACGCAGTTTCTTGAAGTGTCACCCGGCAAACCAATTTATAAGACGTTGTCACGTCAATAAATGTTTATGGTGGGTCCCATACAACCGACAGGATTTTTTTTTATGGCGGAAACCTTCGTACTCGAGTCCGACTCGCACTTGGCCGGTTTTTTTTATTCATCTTCAAGCTAAGTGCACTCCCAACTGTTGGTAAACCGAAACACTAATAGTTTATTCAAAAAACCACTGCTATAGTTTTACATAGGTTATAATAAAAAAAAAATGAAAACTAGCTGACCCGTGCAACTTCGTTGCACCAAATCGGTTATCACCGGAAAACACAAATAAAATGACATTTTCTATAAATTAATCCTAGCTAGACCGATTTACCGCCCCCGAAACCCCCAGTATACTAAATTTCATGAAAATCGTTGGGAGTCGATTCCGAGATTCCAATTATATATATACAAGAATTGCTCGTTTAAAGCTTAATTTTCATTATATACAGAACATAGGTAACAATATTATTATCCTATAAAATCATCATCACATCAACCGGCCACTACAGGGCACGGATCTCCTCCCACAATGCTAAGGGGTTAAGGCCGTAGTCCTACACGCTGGCCCACTGCGGATTGGTGGACTCCGCACACCTTTGAAAATTTCATTTCACCTTTATATTGAACTCTCAGGCATACAGGTTTCCTCGCGATGTTTTTCTTCACCGTTAAAGAAAGTCATATTTTAATTACTTAAAACGCACATAACTTAAAAAAACGTGTGAGCCGTCACGGGACGCCTGGCAGATGTGAAACATCAAAATTGTTTTCTGTAAGTTATTGCAGATATTGCATAATGAAAACATAAAGCATTACAAATATTTTCCACAAATAATATAAAAAATACAACCAAATGGATAACCAATTCTTTTTTGCAAGTTGGTTAATAAAGACTTTTATTACAAAATTAATATCAATTTTTATTGTTACATACGAAATAGATGTTTCACATCAAAAGTTGGGAGGTGCGGGCTGGGATTGAACTCGGCCCCCTGGAAGTTAAGTCGAGCTCTACCCACTGGACTATCACCGCCTTTATAATATTACATAGAATTTAAGAAATTACGCCATCGACCACCTAGACAGTTAAAATAGTAATAAGTCAAATATTAATGTTTCTTTATAGAAAATCAATTTTAGTGTTTAGTGGAAATATCTCCATCTAGCCTTAAAAAAATATATAAACACTCAAAGTTCATACCGACTCCAGGTGGACCTGATAAAAGGGCGGCCTTGTAATACGCTCCGTTGTCATCCTTCGCCCATGGACTCGGTTTGGGTATCTTCGCCTTTCTATTCACGTACCATTGAATCAGCCAATTTGATAACCTGGGTTATAATGTTTAGTTTATATATAGTCTAGTATATATATGCAGTCTATGAAAATTAAGCTTAATTTGCTATACTCCGCGAGAAGCAGGAGTATCTGTATGACATGCAGTGCACCTTGTCTGTTAGGATCTGAAACAACACCCGGCTGACTTTGTTGTGGGGTTATTCTTAGACCAGAGCGCGTTGGAACCCTTGTAGCTTTCGTTTTAAGTATCACGTATGTAGTTATCAAAGAGTCGAGACGCTAAAGTGGCAATGGGCGGGGCACATAGCTGAAAGAACCGATGGATTTTGGGCTTCGAAGGTGCCGGAATGATCTCGAATGGAAAGACAAGTAAAAGCAGCGTTGATCGCCCCCAACAAGTTGGACAGAGGACATCAAACGAGTCGCTGGGAGCGGTCAGTGGGTGGATGGATGGATGGACTGACTGTGGATTTTGGAACACCCTAAAAACAACATATACTATGCCAGCAGTGGACGTCAATCGGTTGAAGTGATGTTGACTTTACTTGGAGGTTAAGGCACGTCTCTCAGAGTGCCGTTCAGTGTCCATCAACCTAAGGCGTACGTAATAAGGCTCGTATGCCCGCCACTACACCGACAGAAAAAAGCATGACTGTAGTAAATCTTTGGACGAGCTATTGTCTCAAAAAGCTCTATTTCTACCTCGTACTATTGGCAACGGCCAAAAGGTCTAACTACTCTTATTATTTTCATTTATCACTCGACACTATTTAATACAAGTCGCGACTTCGTTGAAGGTTCGCGTTCGAATGCCTCAATTTTTTAGAATGGTCCCTTAGGCGCCATCTTTGTCCCCTCCTAAATCGTTGTTGATCACGTGATATTCGGCAAAAGCGCGCCGGAAACGAACTCGCAATCCATGTTAAATCTTATACAATTAACTTAATCCCTACTTATATTATAAATGTCAATGTAAGTTTGTTTGTTACGTTTTCACGCAAAAACTACTTAATCGATCCTCATGAAACTTTGTACACATTTTCTTGGAAGTGTTAGAAGTAATATAGAATACTTTTTATCCCGACATTAAGCTCGGTTCCTTTGGGAGAGGGGATGAAAGTGTTTGACGATTTTACACCATAACTCCGAAAAATTATAATCGATTTAAATAATTATTTTTGTACTATAGAGGTTATAATGTGTTTAATTTTGCCCAAACTTTGTGTAGATCTGATGTGGTTGGAGATAGAGGACAGAACTTCTCAGCGGACAGCAGCAAACCCCTCATTTAAAGCTTAGCGATACTGAATACTTCAAAGTTTTTTAGAACTACAACTAAATTCAATGCCACATTAAAAAACAAAATCAAACGCTGACGAAGTCGCGGGCAGTAGCCTAGTATTATTATAATTATTCATTAAGACTATTTTAAATAATTGTTGTATAAATAACTATTACAAATCTAACCTAAACAGTATTTTAAAAAATTACATTCATAATTATCATCCGGAAATAACAATTCTCTAGTCAGACAGTAAATAATCTTGACTTAATAAATAACCCTAACAGTCCCTACCAAATAAAAATCATATGCTTATAATTAAAGTGAAAAAAATTATTCCGCACTTACTTTTTAACATTACTCTTCTCACCATGTTGTCCTATAATCTGTTTGAGGTTTGTAGGCTTATATTTGTCTACCCACATCAAGCTGTTATCTACCGAATCAGACTTATTGGGTACACCTGAAAGGTAAAATTATTTAAAGACTATTTCAAAGTCAAAGCCTTGCCGACTCGGTCCGCAGAAATCCTACTAATATTATAAATGTGAAAGTGTGGATGTTTTTTTACTCAATCACGCATGGCATGCATGTAGCCTTTGACATGGAAAAGAAATTAGGCTACCTTTTATCCCGGGAAATAAGAGGGTTCCCGTGGGAATAAAAAATCTCAACTCACGCGAAAGACGTCGCGGGTATCAGCTAATAAGTACATAAACAAGTGGACTTTCCAAATTAGTTATTTATATTCTCTTACCATTCACTATCTTTTCTGATTTCACTTCGTCGTTTTTAACTTTTTTTGGCGACAAAGATCTTTCTTTCTTTCCATTAGTGTAACCTTCATGTTTTACTTTTTTATTCGTTTCTATATTAACATTTTTCTTTTCTTTCGATTGTGATGCACTAGACGTTTTATTTTCAACTTTATTTTCTTTCTTAATTTCTTTGGAACTTGATGCTTTGATTTTATCTGTGCCTTTTATCATATTCAAAAATTCATCTTCGTTAATGATTCGAATGCCGAGTTCTTCCGCTTTAGCTAATTTCGCCGGCCCCGCTTCATCGCCAGCTAGCACGTGAGTGACCTATTCGATATAATCTCCTTTACTTTTCTATCCATACTTATAAAAACAGTTTTTTTGATTGACCCAGATCACTTACTAATATTATAATATATATTATAAAGCGAAAGTTTTGAATGGATGTTGGTTTTTTACTCAATCACGCCAGAAAAACTGAACAGGTCTGTATAAAATTTGGCAGAAAGGTAGTCTTGAGTTATGTCATTAACATGATGTGAATAGAATATGCATTTAACCTCCGTGCCTCAAGGAATATATGTCTGGGTCAAATCGACAATACTACAAGACAAGACATCAAAACATAAAATAAAAGTTTTCCACTAACTATCGCCTAATCAAAGAAGATTCCTATCAATTTTCACTAGGCAACTTATATAACCTGACTTGTCTATGGTTCTTGCCACATGGTGAAGTATTTTGTGTTTATTTTAACAAATTTTTCATTTTTTCGTATGGATTTAAGGTTATTTAAATAAAACCGAATTTATATTGTTTTCATCTGTCAAGTGTTAGTTTACGAGTCCCCTAAACTTTAAGATCGGCGAATCGGTGTCGTAACTTAAGACGGCGCCTAACGTCGTTTGTGAAGCGTTTTTTTCTGCAGGTATCACCTTAATCACTAGGCATCCGATTAAGGCGATTCCTAAATTTAGTGAAAACGGGTATAATCCTTCTTCTATTGTATAGAAATCCTGGTATCTCTATGTAATTCAGACATTAGTCTGACGAAATGCAAAAATTGCTACGTACCTTTTTACTAATACCAGGTTTCACACACCCTCCGTACTTCGTAATAGCAGCAACAACCTCATCTCTCTCAAACGAGTCCAAAACGCCAGTTAGTAAAAACGCACAGTCCTTCAAACAGTTTGGTAAACCCTAAGAATAAAAAATAAATATTAATATAATTTTAATGATAACTTTTCCCTTCAGTAAAGAAGAGCCAAAAGAGTGCAAGAGTTACATCTACGTCAGAAGTTATAATTCCTTGGCGTTAATCACAAGAGATTTTTTTCAAGGATTGAAATAAATTAGAACTGAGTTACCTAATAGATTTATTATATAATGTCACACAAAAGAGAAACACAGTATCTAGAAAAACATATGTATTTGTTTATGATTAAATTAATAGCATCATTTAACCTTGCTAAGTTTGTCGCAGGCTTAAACCAGAGCGCGTTTGCAACCCTCCTAGCTTTAGTTTTAAGTTAACGTATGCAGTTAAAATAATCACCTAACATTAGTGTTAACATGTTAAATGTATGAACGCTTCATAAGTGTAGGTGATAAGGTCTACATGAATAAAACATTTTTTTTTTTATTTTAACTTTAAAAAAAGAGAAGTCTTGAAATAATTCTACATTGCGCTAACAATTTCAAACTTTTGTGGCACCACGGTCGCGTGTTGCGGGAATATTGTTACCTTCGGTAAAGTTAATATCTAACGGTTATCAATTTGATGCGATATTTATTTCGCAATGATACAAAGTATCTCCTTTAACTACTTGGTTTTACTTGTGTTGGTCTAGAAATAACATAAGTCATCGCTTATTTTGTTATTTGACTGTGAATGCAGAAAGGTATTGCTTTTATCTTCGGTTTAAAATATACTTTATTTATTTTTACTACTTACTTCAGGTATCTCTTTAGATCCCAAGTGCTTCGGTCCAGACCGGTTTCGGTATTTCTGATATAACGCAGCAGAATATCTTTTCCGTTCGTGTCTTTCTTCATCTGTAAGGACTGTTAACAAAGATTAACAGAACTTATTACTAAAAGATCAAGTAATTTTTTTTATGTAGTTAAGTTCACTAACTTAACTTATTACGTTCTATCGCTGTATAAAAATGAAATATAATACACATACCAGAATTATTCAGGCTCTTATCCAATTTAGCTCTTTTTTGTTTAGGTTCACTTGATTTGTCTTCATGATTATATGTTTCATCATCTTTAAGGAACTCACTGAAATCTGCCTTTTCTTTCTTGATATTTTCAGGTTTTGAGTCAACAGTATTCTTACAATTGTCAAATTTGTCCAATTTCCTCTTATAAGAAGTTGATTCTTTGTCTCTTTTTATATAGCTGCTTGAAGCTAAGTTATCTTTTGAGTCATGATTTTTAGATTTGGAAATTATGTCATCGATTGTCTGATCATTGTCAATTTTGTCTACTTTTCCCTTTTGAGAGGTTGGCTCTTTTTCTTTTTTATTCAAATTTCTTGTGGATTTTTCTTTAGAGTCATGGGTTTTAGTTTTCGATTTTATATCATCAACCTTCTTTTCGTTTTTATTTTTTCCTAATTTTCTGTCATTTTTGTATATCTCTGTTTTGATTGATTCTGATTCTTTGTCTTTTTTAAAACTATTAAAATTATCTTTTGAATCATGATTATTAACTGGTTTTTCTTTTAGCTTTTTAATAATATCCACTTTAGACACATGATTATCGTTTGTAGGTGGTTTGGGACACAATGAATTATCAACTTCGTCAATTTGTAATAAACTCTTTTCGAATTCCTCGTCAGAATGTATACCTGTCTCAGTTACTTTTTTGGATTTTTTTACTATAGGTTCAGATCTTTTTATTGGGGCACTGCCAAATATGTCAACAGCTTTAACCTCCTTTAGAGAAGGTTTAGGCGCATTTTTATTTTTCTTTGGTGGTGAAAATATCTCTTCATCAGACTCTTCTTGGATTTGCCTCCGTTTTCGAGATTGTTTCTTCTAAAAGTTTATTCAACGTCATTATACTTTATACATAAGACACCTTAACGCAATCTACTCTTAAAAGCGCAACATACGTTTGTTTGTTATTCCCAATAGACTCCGAAAGTGCCGGACCGATTTTAACCATTTCTTCACCTAAAGAAAGCTAAACTATCACAAAGTAACATAGGCTATAATTAATTTTCAAAAAAATTGGAGATCCTTAAGAAATGTGCAATTATTTAACCTACAGTAGCAACATTTTTCTTATAAAATTCATTACTTGATGTGTGCTGTGAAAACTATTCATGATGAATAAAAATTATGTACCACATAATTAAAGCACTCATTAGAAGCTTATGTTTTCTAAAATGTTTCTAGATCGCTCGTAGAAACGAAAGTGGGTTACATTAGTATCAGAGGCGTGCAATTAATACATGCACAAAAGCACTGCCTACCCTAAAATGGATATATAAGTTGTATAAGGAGGAGGATTTTTGCAATTTTATGCAATTTTTCTGCTGTATGCATACCCTAGTAAGAAACTCAGTGCACGCCACTGAATTTAGTATCATAGTATTAATTCTTATTCAAATAATTAGTTTTTTTTCAATAACGGTATTTATACTATAGCAGTTAAATACTTTTCATTTTATTCCAGGCTTTCAATTCAATTCATAAGTTATTACAAGTTTAAAATATTTAATAAACCTTAATTGAATTTTTTTTTTAAAACTACACATTTTTTTTTAACATACCATAGTTGTTAAAAGTACCGTAGTCTTTAATTAACAGCATAATTTTTCAAAATCTATACACATTTATTGTGAACATGGTGGGAACCGTACATTGATTTTTGAGCATAAACAAAAGTAAGTATATAAGTTATCAGCTCTAAGTTCAAAGTTGTTTAAAAGATTCCAATCATCCATAAATGTTCAATGAACGCCTCTAAGTAAACCTTTGTGAAATAAAAGCTGGTAGTTCAAATTGTATGTCATAAAAAGCTACAGTTGCATAATCTTGTAGTTTTTTGAAGGGTTTCAACTTACTAGTTAAAATATTTTATATTTTCATGGTCTCTAGCACAATTAAATGGAATAAAACAATTGAAAAATTTGAATAATATACCTTGTTCACAATTGCTAACTTGGGAGACTCAGGTATGACATCACTGTCGTCATCCTCTGGTTTCTTTGCTTTTTTAACTGAGAAAAATGACCTTATGTCCTAAAATGAAGAAATTAAACTTGTTAGTGTAATGAAGTTCAAAACTACACAAAAAGCGAGTCTAATGTGAGGTGACAAGTTGCGGAAATACAGTGTGAAAAAGAAAAAAATGGCGATACAAATTGTCTTTTCTGTTGCACACCTTGAGTCCGTAGTGAAAATCAGCATTGCAGTATTTCTTGGCAGGGGCTAACTGCCATGGTGCTAAAACACAGACTGTGTTGTTTTTTCAGGCCCTTTTTTATAAATATGTCTATGTTGCTGTAAGATTTATTGTGGTCATAAAATTGTTTTAAACATAGTTTATCTCTCATCTTGCTAGCCTCACTTTTGTCACATGTAAAGTTACATATCAGTATTTTCACTGTTGAATTACTGTACAGCAACCATCAGGTTACTTACACTAGACTGAAAGAGTCTGTGCTGCTATACTGAACTAGATTTTTTTTTATCATACACCTTCCTAAGGTTGCTCAGTTGTTTGTTTACATCAATATCATAAATTGTTGTCAAAAATCAGGCTACATTTGTAAAAAAAAAAAAAAAATCCTTTGAATGATTGTAGAAGATAGATACGCATTATGAGTAGATAAAATTAAGATTGGTAATCAAAGGATATGTAATACTACAGATCATCTCACTACATTGATAAAGCATTATCATTACCCTGTGCATCTTAACACTCGGACACCTTTGTATCCGAAAAAGTTTGATAGAGTAGATAAGCAGTCAGGGAAAACATGTAGAGTTCATAAACAGCTTATTACTGAAACAACTCAATTTGTTATTACATATTTTATTGTATCAATTATTGACCAATTTTGAAATCACTTTCAGAATTTGTTTAGAACCACAACCGCCATCCAACCTGAGATTTCTTGTATAAATGTCACTGTCAAGTGTCAGAGTCTCTGTCACAAATGCGCTCGCACTATGGCTCGCACCCTTACCTAGCTATTTAAAATGGATAGGTAATTTTTAAGTTAGGCAGTTGGCGCAAAAAATAAATCATCCTCAATATGAAACTAATAAAACTACAATAAATAATAAATTTAAACAAAGAATTGAGAAAAATCAACTGCCCAACAAAAGGATTGCTGAGCGTGGTGGTCTCCACTAAATTTTTCAATGTGTACCTCGTACCACCACTGCATAAAAAGTATCAAAATAATTCATTAATAATTTATTTCAAATACAGAAGGACCAGCTCGTGGCGCACCTTTGTACTTTCCACGGCACCCTATGGCACCGCAGCGCCTAGGTTGGGAACTCCAGCAGTATATTAGAAGTTAATGGACTTGTACATCCTAACATTTCATACACATTAACACAAAGTCGTTGTGTACAGAGAAGATATAAACACTTCAATTCGAACGGAACGGTTGGGGAGTTGTTGTAGCATCGCTTATTGAAAATGTGTGGAGTATTCATATGTCTCCAGTGGTCCTAGTGTCGATGGAATGAAGACTTTGTAAGCAAGCAAAGAATAAGAAAGGATAGAAAAATATCGTTGCCCACGTGCGATAGGCCTTTGTCCCCTATTAAGTCCCGTCCATGTATACAATGTATGTAATGCGTATTTCACCACTGGTACTACAGTAGTTAACTGTTACTGCACTACAGTTTCACAGAAATGTACTATAATGTAGAGAACGAATGGACTGGTAGAGAGAGTTGGTGGCACAACGTAAGCGTGAATGATGATTACATTAAAGAGACTCTGAGGTATTTTCAAAACGCGTTAAAATCAACTGAAAAGGGCTTAGATAGGCAAACTGCGGCAATATTGGAAGATGTCTTGATGGATACCATAGGAGCGCATATGAGAAGTGAAATACTTCCAACCGTAAGATTTGCCTTTTACGCCGGATATGTTCCCTACAGGAGAGTAAGAGAATTGCACGACTTTTATGAGCAGCTGAAGGAGTCCCTTAACACGCAAGGCTTGGGGTGGAACAGACCTTCGAGGGTACCAAAACTTTCAAATATAACTGTTGAAAAAATTCGAATAGGACCTGGGAAATATTATTCAGACCCATGTTCAAATTTAGTGACTAAACGCGATGCGAATTCTTGTATTCATTTGCCGCCTCTTGAAACGGACGATGGGTTACTACCATCTGCATTAAAACTACCTTTCAAAAGCGGCGGCTTAGTCAGCCTAACGTCGCCGAAATCGCAAAATATTTTACTGAAATACTACTCTACCGCCTCGAGGTGCATATTACATAATTCACCAGAATCATGTCGGCACACTGATTTTGTTAATTTTAATAACGAACTCTGGCATTGGATGAAGAAAGATGTCGCTCCACACCTCGTTGACGAGAATCTATACGCGGCTTACGGGGGAGTCTTACGTATGGCAGCTGCGGCTCAAAATTATGGAAAGGGTATATCTAGGCGGAACCTTTTCGAATATCAGGACCCTGAAGTGTCAAAATGGCACCCTTGGAAAACACTAAGGCAGTCATACGTTAGCATTAACAGCGATTGGACTCCTCTTTTGTATGTCGCCGTAGTTATGATGATAGGGCTCGCAATATGTTTAATACAAGTATGTTATAGTTACCTTTTAGATGATAGCGGATGTCACTGCAAAGCAACGCCAAGGCAATCCTCTAGTTACAAAGACGTGTCATACGCGAATGTAGATTCGAACTTTCCAGCAATGTTGCCGTCGCACCAAAACGCCGTTTATTACACCGAACAAACGCAAAGAAGGAGGTCAAGTTCTAAGAACCGAACCTCCTCGCTTGCCTCTATACAGACACAACGAGTATTCGATATGCATGAGAACAAAGAAAAACTCATGCCTGTTATAATGAATAACGACGACGAAACTAGCGAGGACTCACCTCGTTCTAAAAGTTGCGAAAACGGTATTGAGAATAATAGAGGTATTAACGTGAGCCAAACTGTCAGGTCCAAGAGTCCACCGGAGCTGGACACACCCGTTACTCAAATACAAAGAAAAGCACCGAAGGCTAGAGAAAAAACACAAACCCCAATGTTCGCAACAAGCACCGTTACGAATTCTGTGTTGACTTATCAAAAGGGGCAAGAGACCGAATCATGGTCAGATGTTGCTGTAAGATTTATTGTGGTCATAAAATTGTTTTAAACATAGTTTATCTCTCATCTTGCTAGCCTCACTTTTGTCACATGTAAAGTTACATATCAGTATTTTCACTGTTGAATTACTGTACAGCAACCATCAGGTTACTTACACTAGACTGAAAGAGTCTGTGCTGCTATACTGAACTAGATTTTTTTTTATCATACACCTTCCTAAGGTTGCTCAGTTGTTTGTTTACATCAATATCATAAATTGTTGTCAAAAATCAGGCTACATTTGTAAAAAAAAAAAAAAAATCCTTTGAATGATTGTAGAAGATAGATACGCATTATGAGTAGATAAAATTAAGATTGGTAATCAAAGGATATGTAATACTACAGATCATCTCACTACATTGATAAAGCATTATCATTACCCTGTGCATCTTAACACTCGGACACCTTTATATCCGAAAAAGTTTGATAGAGTAGATAAGCAGTCAGGGAAAACATGTAGAGTTCATAAACAGCTTATTACTGAAACAACTCAATTTGTTATTACATATTTTATTGTATCAATTATTGACCAATTTTGAAATCACTTTCAGAATTTGTTTAGAACCACAACCGCCATCCAACCTGAGATTTCTTGTATAAATGTCACTGTCAAGTGTCAGAGTCTCTGTCACAAATGCGCTCGCACTATGGCTCGCACCCTTACCTAGCTATTTAAAATGGATAGGTAATTTTTAAGTTAGGCAGTTGGCGCAAAAAATAAATCATCCTCAATATGAAACTAATAAAACTACAATAAATAATAAATTTAAACAAAGAATTGAGAAAAATCAACTGCCCAACAAAAGGATTGCTGAGCGTGGTGGTCTCCACTAAATTTTTCAATGTGTACCTCGTACCACCACTGCATAAAAAGTATCAAAATAATTCATTAATAATTTATTTCAAATACAGAAGGACCAGCTCGTGGCGCACCTTTGTACTTTCCACGGCACCCTATGGCACCGCAGCGCCTAGGTTGGGAACTCCAGCAGTATATTAGAAGTTAATGGACTTGTACATCCTAACATTTCATACACATTAACACAAAGTCGTTGTGTACAGAGAAGATATAAACACTTCAATTCGAACGGAACGGTTGGGGAGTTGTTGTAGCATCGCTTATTGAAAATGTGTGGAGTATTCATATGTCTCCAGTGGTCCTAGTGTCGATGGAATGAAGACTTTGTAAGCAAGCAAAGAATAAGAAAGGATAGAAAAATATCGTTGCCCACGTGCGATAGGCCTTTGTCCCCTATTAAGTCCCGTCCATGTATACAATGTATGTAATGCGTATTTCACCACTGGTACTACAGTAGTTAACTGTTACTGCACTACAGTTTCACAGAAATGTACTATAATGTAGAGAACGAATGGACTGGTAGAGAGAGTTGGTGGCACAACGTAAGCGATTTATTTGGGGTTTATTCAGTATCCTCTATTAATTAGCATTTTTTTGACTTTGACTTTTGGATTACGTTTTTGAAAATAGTTTTTATTAGAATGGGTAGATTAATTATCTTTCCTTTCGATATTGACATCATAACCTTGATGCTTCCGTTCCTGTGACCACTTGTGACGTAAATGCTTTCCAAAATACAATAATGCAATGTTACTTTTTATGTCTTTGCTCTTATTTACAAGAATAGCATGGTGTAATCATGTGGGCAGTACTTTATTCTACAATAGGCTTGGTAGGGCTGGATGCTGGACTCAGGAAGACATAGCTCGTTTACGAGCCCGGAAAATATTCGAAGACAACTTTATACCACCAGTTATACCACTGCAAAGAGTGAATGATGATTACATTAAAGAGACTCTGAGGTATTTTCAAAACGCGTTAAAATCAACTGAAAAGGGCTTAGATAGGCAAACTGCGGCAATATTGGAAGATGTCTTGATGGATACCATAGGAGCGCATATGAGAAGTGAAATACTTCCAACCGTAAGATTTGCCTTTTACGCCGGATATGTTCCCTACAGGAGAGTAAGAGAATTGCACGACTTTTATGAGCAGCTGAAGGAGTCCCTTAACACGCAAGGCTTGGGGTGGAACAGACCTTCGAGGGTACCAAAACTTTCAAATATAACTGTTGAAAAAATTCGAATAGGACCTGGGAAATATTATTCAGACCCATGTTCAAATTTAGTGACTAAACGCGATGCGAATTCTTGTATTCATTTGCCGCCTCTTGAAACGGACGATGGGTTACTACCATCTGCATTAAAACTACCTTTCAAAAGCGGCGGCTTAGTCAGCCTAACGTCGCCGAAATCGCAAAATATTTTACTGAAATACTACTCTACCGCCTCGAGGTGCATATTACATAATTCACCAGAATCATGTCGGCACACTGATTTTGTTAATTTTAATAACGAACTCTGGCATTGGATGAAGAAAGATGTCGCTCCACACCTCGTTGACGAGAATCTATACGCGGCTTACGGGGGAGTCTTACGTATGGCAGCTGCGGCTCAAAATTATGGAAAGGGTATATCTAGGCGGAACCTTTTCGAATATCAGGACCCTGAAGTGTCAAAATGGCACCCTTGGAAAACACTAAGGCAGTCATACGTTAGCATTAACAGCGATTGGACTCCTCTTTTGTATGTCGCCGTAGTTATGATGATAGGGCTCGCAATATGTTTAATACAAGTATGTTATAGTTACCTTTTAGATGATAGCGGATGTCACTGCAAAGCAACGCCAAGGCAATCCTCTAGTTACAAAGACGTGTCATACGCGAATGTAGATTCGAACTTTCCAGCAATGTTGCCGTCGCACCAAAACGCCGTTTATTACACCGAACAAACGCAAAGAAGGAGGTCAAGTTCTAAGAACCGAACCTCCTCGCTTGCCTCTATACAGACACAACGAGTATTCGATATGCATGAGAACAAAGAAAAACTCATGCCTGTTATAATGAATAACGACGACGAAACTAGCGAGGACTCACCTCGTTCTAAAAGTTGCGAAAACGGTATTGAGAATAATAGAGGTATTAACGTGAGCCAAACTGTCAGGTCCAAGAGTCCACCGGAGCTGGACACACCCGTTACTCAAATACAAAGAAAAGCACCGAAGGCTAGAGAAAAAACACAAACCCCAATGTTCGCAACAAGCACCGTTACGAATTCTGTGTTGACTTATCAAAAGGGGCAAGAGACCGAATCATGGTCAGAGAGCGCTAGTTCAACTTCAGGGCGATCTTTTAGTTCGACTGATTCAAAATACAGGCGGCGAAGGTCGCGGGGTTCACACGACTTGGAATGGGCGCGACGCGTGATCTCAAAGCATTCTTTGCATGCAAAATCTTCAGGAACGGAACTCGACATTAATTCATTTGTAACCCCGAAGTCGCATCGGTGACAAGGAATTAAATATTTATAACTAGAGTTTAGAAGTAGTTTACATAATTTTTAGGAAGTTTCGTTTTGTAGAAACGTTGTGTATGAATTAAGACATATTTATTTAAGAAATGTTTAAAATTTGTAAGAGCGTTAATCGATTTATGTGAAGGTGATAAACTATTTGCATATGCAGGTAAATAAAAAGATTATTTAAAAATATTTAATTCGTTACGTTTTATAACTTTATCACTCTGTTCAATGCGTTTCGGATTCGCTAAATGCAGGTTGAACAACCCAGAATGGTTGCATTATTAATAGTAATTCTCATCGTCAACTGACGACAGGTTTCAAATCTTTGACGATAGATTTTCGTATAGACGTTGATAGTTCCATATCGCGGAACTTAGGATCATTGCATTAAATAAACGAGAAAATAATTATCTTAATGGCCAGTTTGTTTAGAATTTTCTATTCTGGATTTTAGGAAAATTCGTTTGCTGGTTACACGGTATTTAAAACATACCCATTCTTTGATTTTTACTGATATATGCAGTTTCCTCACAACGTCTTCCTACACCGTTTAAGTAGGTAAGTGAAATTTTAACGGTTTTATCCCCTTTCTTATTCAAAGAAGATATTTAAAAACAACTTGATCATTCCGTAGATGAGATAGGAGGTACTTAAAATAAATAATTCAAAGAAAGTATTACTTTTCATATGTTTTTTATTAGCTAGTTACAGTGTCTTACATACATTTGTCAACTGTGAGTAACATAAAATAATGGAACATCGATATTAGTTAAATAATAATGTTTAAATTAAAATCTCTAACAAATTTATAAACTATAAAAATAAATATGCATATCACAAAAACACATACTTTGTACCTTGTTAAACTTTTCAAATAAAATACAATTTAGAACCATTAACACAGCGACTTTTACATGCGTGGTGGATGAGACGTGCGTTTTATAAACGCGCGAAGGAGGCGTTGGCACTTAATACTCTATGAGTTTTGACGAATTCGCTCGATGCAATTTAATACTACGCCCAACTACACAGGGTGCAACAAATGAGATTTTCTACCAACGTCTACTAATTCGATCGCGTGAAAGTTAGAGAGGTAGAAAATCTCCCACTAGGCCCTCGGATCTTCAAAATACCCTATATACACACGTTTTGGGTCCAGTCAATTGGACGGTAATTAAAAAGTAAAAAAAATAATTATTACTGCAACTATTACGTAGTTGGGGTTTACGTAAAGTGCTGACTAAGATGACAGCATGAGAATTAAAATAACTAATTACGTTTAGTTGCATACAAGATTTTATCCATTACCAGGAAAGTAATGAAAGTATAAGTCAGATCTATTAACTAAAATTTTACTGGTGTTAAAGAATCGAAACTAACTAAAATCTCGTTATCGAGATGAGCAACTATTCAGAGTATTGAATTTGTGAACGAATTAAAAAGTAAACGTTCGCATCGTCTTTTAAATGCGCGTGAAAAGCTCGCAGTGTGCCAAGGCTCTTGTATCATATCCTTATGGAATTAATTATCCTTACATGGTAATATTACGTATCTAGATAATCGAATAATTGGAATCACAGTATCATTTTAGTTTATATCTAAGTATGATTTAAAAAAATCATAGGGAATCACGGGGACGAAATACGACTTCGGTGGGCATAATGTTAGTTTTAAATTGGATTATGTTGTTGGCAAAATGAAAGTTATTGTAGGACGTAAGTTATTGCAATTGATTACAAAACGTACTTTTTTAATAGGAGAGTTATGGTTTCAAGGAGGTTGTACTGCAACCTCACACAGGAATACGTAGGTTGGTTTAAAGAAAGAAGAACAAAGAAAGGACATATCAAACGAGTCGCAGAGAGTCACTGAACACAAGTGGCAGAAGACGGCTGTTTTTTTTTTTTTTTAAATGAATAATATTCTCTTGGCGCAACCTACACATTAAGTTTGATTCCCATTTCAAATCTATCCTTTGCCAACTTAGGGATAATTATTGAAAAATCCTTGTGGAGCTCCTATGCAAAAAAATATGCTGTCAAAACCAACTGTCATTCAGTGCACATGGTCGCAAATCACTTTAATAAGAGCGACATCACAATAAAACTTGACTAAGAACTCCCGGACGGGTTTAAATCTTTTAAAGCACTTACACCGAGCAAAACGCGTAAGTAGTCATTTGAAATCCCCTTAGGGTTCAATTTCTGAATTAAAACCAATTCAACTTATAAATTACCCCATCTTTCATAAATTTCTTTAGAAAATTTATATAATATAATATCTCTTTTCCTCAAACTAATTATTGACATAATTATGGTAACACAAATATATATCAGTTTATTTAATTTATTCATTCACACACCGCAATACACTATAATAATATATATCATGAATAAATGAAATAAAATTATATATATTTGCATTACCTACAATCTGAAGCCGATTTAGTTCCCTTTAATACGTAACGATAAAATAAACAATGAACATTTTTATAAATCTCTAATAATCACAATAATCAATATTAATACAAATTCGAAATTTAAACTGTATCATGTTATGAACAGGGGTACAAGTAAGTCTAGCGCTGATCGAAACGTGGAGGGGATGGCTGCGCATGGGTACTGTCGCGCAGGCAATACAATCATTACTTTAATTAATAAATTGTATTTAGCCATTCATTAATAAAGTAATGATTATTATCCAATGAAAATGATATTATTTAATTGTAATGTGTGTGTTTGTGTGTAGTGTAAATGCATGTTTGAGTGTGAGTATATGTGTTTGTAATTATTTTAGTTTAGAGTTTCAAGTTCCAAAGATTTCTTGTTATCTAGGCTATAATTTTTAACAAGTTTATGGGGAATAGAGAAATAAAAACATTCATTAAAACAATAACAAATATTAACAGTAATAACAATGCAATTCAGAACGCGACTGTACACTGGAAGTGCGCGGGTTGTCGTATCGGTACGGGAGACGGAATACGACTGGAGAGCCAATAAGCGCCTGCGAACGATACGCACACCCTCCCCACGACCCTCTTACTCCCCCCCTTACTTAAATAAGGTATCATACCTTATTTTCGACATCTGCGCAATAACGGTCACCGCTAGACTTTCGTGCCGCTACTTATAACTGGTACATATCCCGATTATATAATTTGACGAAGTTTGATTTCTTCGATATTTTGATCTAGTGTGTTTGAGTGTGTGAATAGTTAAAATAAATCCCCATGTCTATAACGTAGATTTATTTTAACTATTCACCTTGCGAATTTGGCTAATTTACCGTATTCTACTACTTATTTAAACACACAAAAGTCAAAACCAAGTGTTCGGACACTAACATATCGCACACAACACCCAAATTTGGATGCGGGCCCTATCCACCAATAAAATGATCCTTAAAACTGATTTACACCCATTAAGTTGTTTATAAATCATTAGTGACTTTTAAGTAAGTGTTTACGTGTTTTATTTAGTTAAACTCTTTCGTAGCCAAAGATGTGTAACCAACAACGCATTCAAATGATGAATTCTTATTCAGCTACTATTGTAGCTATTTAAATTATGCCTGCCCAAACGCGTCAAGTCGCGTCAATAGACTAGGTTCTATTTTAGCTCTAAGTGAGCTACCAAATTATGACTTGCTACTTGTCACTAAATTGGTCGTTACATACGTACATATTTATGTATTTGAATTTTTTTATCAATTTTACAAGTAATTAAATATATAATATATGAACTGGTGTATGATTTATACCATCTGCCTATTTCATGTATTTATGTTTTATACGCCATTGGAAGATATCGCTATGAAGCGATAAGGCAGCCAAATTGTATACGCTTTTTTTCGATTGCCCCTCTGTTTGATGTACTTTTGTGGTGGACAAAAAGGTATATTCATTCGTTCATTAAATCACTAAAAATTTACTAAACTACTAGACAGGTGTGAATCAGTCTTAAGCGTTATCTAGGGAAACACAAAGCATAGAAAATGCTGCTATTCTTGTAGAGAACAAGTATTCATTGGAAACTATAGACAGTATTAAAACCGTTCGGTAAGAATCGATGTGATTCTAGGACTTGTCGTCCTGAACAGCCGAAAATACAATTACATAAAAAAGTGAAGCGAAGAAGATCAGTCCAAAAAAAAATTAATGAAAATAAAAAAAATCAAAAATATTTCTGAAAAAAAATACTACACTCGAATACTAGTTAGATTTAACAAGAATAAAACACTTTTTATATTAAAAATTTGGTGCAATCGTAACAAAATAATTATTAGCTAATAAATATAAAACTCTAAATACTATAAGGTAATACTAGAAATAGAGGGTAGAATCAATAAACGAAGTGGAAATTTAAAAGAAAATGCTTAGTTAAAAATTGTGAGTTTCATAAGGTAACATAAGAACTTCATATTAATACTCCTAATATATAAATGTAAATATGTACTAATATATAAAAGTGAAGCTGCAAAACAATAATAAAGTTTAAAGGTTCATAAGTCTTTACTGACAAAACACGATATTGAAAAATTTATAATAAACATTATTAAACTTAAATGTTTTTGTTATTTATAATCATTTAAATATATAAAACATTAATGTATTTTAAAAAAAATTTTTGCTTTAAATCGTCGCGTCGTGCTCTTTTAAATTTACTACGGAAACGAAATCCAATTCAGTATTATAATGAAGTTTGAAAAGTGCTTATAAAGTAAGCCTAATTGAAGTAATTTAATTTTTTAATTGATATTTTTTCAATTATGAATTTGATGAGTGCGATTGTACTGGGCGGAGCAGAGCAGAGAGCTAGGTGAGATGCAGTTTATTTAAATAAACTGCATCTCACCTATTAAGTGACGATGCAGTCTGAAATGGTAGCACGCTAATCTGTTAGAGGTATGCCAGTTATATTAAGCCCATAAACGGTTTCTACCAGGTATCATACCGGAACGCGTAATAACTTGACAGAACGTCTTGATGTTAACCAGCCCAAAATTTCTGAGAAAATTCAGTAATTACGGGTAACTGCATTTGTTGGGGACCATCACCAGTGAGGTCACCAAAATCTATCTGGTTCTTTCAACGTCTTCGCTCCACTCCATTCCGCTTGTCTCCAAGTGGACAAGCTCGTGTCTTATACACGTCCGCACTCTGACAGGTGATATTTTTCTTAATTTATTTAGTCTTAATGTTTTTGTACTGACGGTTGCTCCATTTTCGATGCATAAACTTGACGATGTAGAGAGGAAAGCAGGATACAAGCGTAATCGCTGTCACCTTCCACCAAAAGTCCCAGTGTCTAATGAAATCAGCATCTGTGTCGAATAAAAGTGAGTTATAAACGGACATCAGACAAAAAAGAAATGGAACGCTTGCGTCAGTGGGATCTACTTGATAACAAATTCTAATAAATGTAAGCAAATCGGATAAGAAATAGCGTCGTTAATACATAAAAACAAAGAAACGCAAGAAATAATGTTTATTTTTCCAAAAAAAAACCAAATTCTGTAGAACTAGCCCACTATCAGCCCTGTGAGGATGAGTGCCGAGCACCAGGAGATATCACTGTAATTACTAGTATCAAAGTAAGTAGTGCACTTGAGCAAGCTTACCCGCTCTGCTACAGCCAAGAGGCGTTGCCAAGTCACCACCGACCGGGCGGCCACTATCTACACCGTGAGGATGAGTGCTGGCTCCAGGAAACGTAATAACACTCACCAAAGTAGGTAGTGAAGATTAGCAGAGTGGCAGTGTACATGAGCAAGCTGACCAGCTCCGCCAGAGCCATGAGGCGGTGCCACGTCACCACCGTCAGGGCGACCATTATCAGCTCTGTGAGGATGAGTGCAGTATAGCTGATCTCAACTATATGAATGAGCTGCTCCTCAAACAGTACTAGAGCTCCGTACATTATAACGCCGCCTGTAAAGTTTTTATAAATAAATCGTTTTTAATCCGTTTCTGACATCTGTCCGTTGGTCATATAAAAGATTTGTAAATGGTGGACATAACTTTGTAATAACGCAGTATGAATCTAAAATAATATTGTTTTCTCATTTATTGAACATTAAATTTATGGCAATATATAGATAAAAGGTAAGTCAAAATGATTATATAGTTTTTAATTATAATAAACATTCGTTGGTGGAACAAGTAAATAATAAAATATTTTAATCGTAAAGGAACACCAGCTCAATGTTACATCGTCCATTAAATCTCGACCTGTCATGAATGCATTCTTTAGTTTATTTTTATATCTAACACAGATGTAGGTCTATCTACCATAAAAATATTAATAAGCAAAACTGCGAATATATTTTGAACCTTTTATATTGTCGTGGACGAACAGATAGAAAACCTAAATTATAAATGACATATGAGTGTTGTATAAAAGCTAAGTTTATTTTTGGAAGCAGTTAATTTCCTTCTTTCTTTATTTAACTACTCATATTTTCTAAACTCTTGGTTGGCCCGGACAAACAAGTACCTTGATAGATCGATATTCCTGTCCATATGTAGAAAGTCTTGTAGGACAGTTGCATTCCTTTGGTCATCTGTTTATACAGTTGCGGGTTTCTTATGACTGTCGAGCTCGGAAGATCTTTGTCCAAAACCTGTAAACGGTTAACTGTATATTTATTTGTTAATTTCACTAAAGTTATCCCTTCAGAGCAATCTTGAGGATGCAGTCTAACTTAGTATCGGGCTAACATGCTGTGGGGAATGGCTGTATTAAACTCTCCTCGATTGCTAAATCTCTTGACACTTCGTGCTGTTGGATGGCAACTAGCCAAGGTGGTTTCGTGGGAATTCACCCTTAAAGAAACAACGCTCACAAATGCATGAGGTTGACAAATCTGCTGTTTACATAAGTGTTGTAAAATATGTATCAGGAAATTAAATATGTATTCTAAACATTCAAACAAGAAACTCAATTCGTTCTGTACTATTTTCTAAATATACTGTTTTCTACAGCATTAAGGAATTACATTTTATATCTCTAAAGAACTTCATTAAATTTAAATAGGAGTGACTGGACGGTAAACGTTTTTAAATTAATCATTGTTATTCGTTCGGATAGATTGTTTTTTTTGTAACAGTACTACCGGACTAACGAAAAAATATTCTAATATCTTACCAATGAGAAAACTGGCAGCATAGTGAATAGAGTCCCATATCCGACCATTAGGAAACCCGGGTACAGTGATACTGATGAGAAATAGAACACTACGGAGAAAACTGCCTGAAAATAGATAGACACAATTTGGATCCCACTTCTGATGGCAGCAATCATAAAATAATAATGAATATTAAGTTTATACTTAAACTTTGTCTAATGTGTTAAACATTCTAACCATCAGAAGTGGGATCGAATTATAAACGTTTTATAGAGGTAAAATCCGTTACTTCTTGGCTTTTCACTGAAAAAGTAGGAGTTTGTTGTTACTGCGCAACAATTTCCTCTTTTTCAATTGTCAGATTATAGAAAAATATATATTTAAAGTAAATAGAATGATAGTTCTGAACAATTTGTACTTTTGTGACAACGATTGTAGCACCAGCAACTTTTTGAAGAGAACATGAGAACATAATAAATACCTGCATAGTAGAAACAATAAGCCCTCGGTGTACTATGAAGAGACATAACGCAGCCGATCGCATGAGCGACCGTCGTCCGTGCAGTAGCAACAACCTTGCCAGACAAGAGAACTCCCGTATGCTCACGTCACCCGCTAGCGACGCGGCGCGACCTTCAGCACCTTCGATGCCTACACCTGGGTATGGGAAAAGTGGCATACGTAAACATGTATACGTGTATGTATCGTAGTAAAGTATGCCCGATCGGAATTCGCCGGACTGGAGTAAAATCACAGATGGCTACGCAAATATAGATTTAAGAAATAAATAATTGTTTCAGATTTATTGTTACAACGTCACCACAGGGTAGGGCGAGCATAAAGTTCGCAAGGAATTGAGCCCCAACCCCCAAATAATTGCATTCGGCAAGATAAATAAAGTATGTATGTATGTATGTATGTACATACATTATTGTACACCACAGAAACTTATGATTATGACGTAAAAATATTAAACTTAAATCTTGGTATGTACAAAAAGGCGTTCCTATCGCTAAGGAGCTATTTTCTCAGACAACCATTAGGCTTGGGAGATATTGAAATATGAACATACTAATATATACACATTCATATAATAAACTTACACAACTCTAAAATATATATTATCTTTAATAATAAAATAACTTTTAGGTGCAGCTACTGCCGTTTGGTGACGGCACATCAGAATACAGTTGTCAACCACTCCTCCTCTTCCCACGGGCCTCGTACGAGGCGACTAAAGGAATATATTGGAGAGCGGACAGCAGCGCTATACTACCATCTACGGCGATCCCCAACTCGTCTGTCCATCGTGGTGATTATTGGGAAGCACTCCCGAGGGGAGAGGCTTTTAGTCCAGCAGTGGGCTATAATAGGCTACAGATGAAGTGCAGCTATCTTTTTAACTATACGAAAACGCAATCTTTGGCGCAGTTGCTAAATATCATTACTGCAAAGATTATTTAAAAAAAGAGAACTTTCGGGCTAGTTGAGAGGTTTGTTTACAATTTAATCATTACCCATATCAGCCTCTTGGATCATGGCGACGTCATTTCCCCCGTCGCCCACGGCCGCCACAACGAGGCCTCTCGCTCGCAACAGTCGCGCAACTCTCGCCTTCTGAGTAGGCGAGCATCGTGCGACTACCACACCGGAACAGTTGCGCAGAACCTCTACGAACTCTTCTAGGTATGATCGCAGACAGACCTTTTTAGTAAGAAAAACTTATTATTAGTTTTCATTAAACTAATTGGTCCTTATTGATAAACGTGCCAAAACGTCGGAATAGGCATGAAGTGTTTTTTAAATAGGCGTAAAAATTCTGCGTTAAGATTATAATCATCAGAAGTGGGATAGAATAATGGAAATTGATTCTTTAAGACTGGCTCACATGCCAGACGTAAAGAATACTGAAATTAATTAGATATTTTCTGGAAAGTTTATGTCTGGAGCTTTTCGAAGAGGGTTTGAGTGGGCGAATTTTTCCATAATTTAAACTTCATTATATATATTGATGCGTTCTATCGTTCATGTCGTTGGTTTTATTAAAATGTGTATTTTATATGTATGTTTTGTACTCTTTTACATGTGCCATTTAAACCGAAAAATATCCGTTATTTTTCCTAAATTTATCCGAAATCCGAGACCATTGATAAAAAATTGAAATAAATCTGTATGAAATATGAATTCAATGCTAGGGTTACTTCAAACTGAAAATTTATAAGTTACAGATTGTCAAGAAATTGAACAGTTTAGGCAATCTTACCTCGAGTGTTTCCCCTTCTATAATGAGATCGATGGAGTCAGAATTGTTTGCTAATTCATTTAACAGTGCGTACGCATCACGCCTCTTTCTGCACTCCGGAGCGGTATGCCAACGTTCTCCGCCTCCTAACTGTAGAGAACGCGCGATGCATAGCGCTGTTTCTAGTTTATCGCCTGTTAGCATCCAAATCTGGAAGCAATCATATCGGTTGCCAGATAAATAATGTTTTTTTTTTGTACACAGTTAGGAAAATAAAGGACGAATAGAGAGAAAAACAAAGACTGGAGTAGAATACAAAAGGCAGTCCGCCCTTTGTATTCGCTTAGAAGCGATCTCTGACAGGCAACCTTAGGATTAGGACATTATAATTATCAGGCGAACAAACTGCGGCAAGAAAGATAATGTATGTAAGTGCGTTATGTTTAATGTTTGTTAAGAGTTGTATAGTTACATAAGACTTACTCAAACTGCTAAAGATATTTTGTTTTTTTTTTGCATATTTTCTCTTGCACAACCAAAAAACCGGTTTATAAAAGGCGGACTGAATTCTTAAGCATTTTATACAAGCCAACCTTCGGACTTTTAGATCGTGATACCATTGCCGACCTACTATGTGGCATAGGTGGTGGGCATGAGAAAGGAACATTATAGAGAACTCTCATGCCTGCATGTTTCTTTCAATGCTCTTTGGTAGTAGTGTTTTCTATGACAGAGCTCGTCCGGGTAAGAACTACCACCGTATTTTATACTATATCTGCCGCTAAGCAGCATTGCTGGGTTCCCGTTTGAAGGGTGTGTTTGCCGGTTTAATTACAGACACATAACAAATAATTTTAATTACACATACACCGTCTAGCCGCAGGTAGACGGACACAGAGCGGCAATTTCTAGAACGTGTGCCTAGAATGCCGTGCGAATTTTTGCTGTTTATAAACGACGGTCTTCCACTTTCCATCAGGTGGGATATCTATTTGTCCCTGAAATATCAGTATAAAAAAAGAATTCCTTATAACGCAAAAAATTAGGGAAAGTTGAGGTGCGTGCCAACCCGACCTAAAATATTCATATCCCTTCCTTATTAAATGCGTTTACCTTGATTCCAGCAGAACGTAGCAGTCCCAGAGTGTCCGGTACGTTGTCTGCAAGGCGGTCTTCTACTCCAGTAAGCGCCAGTAGTGTGAGTCCTCGTTGTAACCGCGCAATGCACGCGGCCGTTCGCTCCGTGCGACCCGTCACACTCATACGAGCTTCCTTGTACTCACTCTGTTAAAAGTTATTTCGCTTGTAAGGAAATAGGAAGATTATCGATTCGATTTTTTTTTTTTAAACTTATGGTCGGGCATAACTAGAATGAAAGGACAACCTATTTTAGTAGTACTTGCGATTTTTCCACAGTTGTAGCACATAGCATTGAATATTGCTTGATTTATGCAAAAACTAATTTAATGTTTACCTGGTATAACTTTTATTTTCTAAGACCATTTTTTTTTCCATAAAATGAAAATCTTGGTTAATTCCTTAGTATCTACTTTTTCCTTCCTCTACATACGGAAGATAATTGCACATACGCACCTCAAACTCCAAATATTCGTTCTTGGACATGGTCTTCTTAGCAACTACCAATGTCCTTAGTCCGTCGGCCGCAAGCAACTTGCACTCAGTTGATAGCCACGATGAATTTAAAAGTTTGGATAGTGCTACGTCTGCGCCTTTCACGTAATATGTTATAGCTTGGGTGTTTTCCTCCTGCGAATAAGGGAGTATGAATGAACATTGAATTTTAGGACCAAAAATGCCGGTATCTTTAACATTTGTATATGGCTCCATTTCATAATATTTTAAATGTTATAGATATAAATTCATGATCCTTGAAAGATAACTATTAGCTCAGCATTATATCAAACACAAGGAACTGCATAAATGCCATTTTTAGACGTTTTTTTTGCAAATTTTAGCGAAACCAAATCATGAAGCGATATGATTTTTATAGGCCTTCTGAGACTACCGCCGATTTCTTGATCCTTTGAATGTGATTGGGCTAGTCATGTGTGCTGAGCATGATGATTTTTGGTCAAGGTGTGGTTCTTTTTTATTCGCTAAAATCTTTAGCGTTTAACGTGCTATAAAAATATTTTTGCACTGTTTCAAAACTAAGTAACGGACCTTTAAATATTATTATCATTTGCAATTATGGTATTGTTCATCAATATCATATACCTAGGTATTTATCATTAAGATGCGAATTTAATTTTTATTTTTACCTGCACAATAATGCCCATCATCTTGCTCTCGCTGGTGAAGGGGAATATTTGTAAGATGTTAAACTGCATGATCTCGTTAGCGGCGCGGAGCTTCAGCGAAATGTTGTGGAGATCCCGATTGTACAACGAGACGCCCATCTGTTGTGATAGTTCCAATTTATTAGTTGACCTTGAAACGCATTTCATATCAGAAAAAAGCTGAGAGTTTTTCTTGGTTCTTTTAAGTATTTTTATGGATTGATTTCTAGATTAAATAAACCGTATATGTTCATTAAAATCTAAATAGCAGTTTCCTTGCACTAGCCCGTAAATTATAATACCTGCAAGTTTACCTGTTTCTTTTGTATATACAGATTGCAAGTGCTGCAACTATTTATGTCACATATGTAGTGAGTTTTTAAATTAATAAGTTGACCTTGAAAGGTATATCATAACAGAATATCCACATATTAGAAGTTGTATGATGTATCTCTCACTCCTGATGTATTTTTATTCGGTATTTTCAGCTCTCGAAAACGATTTAATATTCCAAAATACCAGATCCTTTATTTAGTAAAAAAAATCATGAGATTATAACATTGTATTTTTTGCCATAACAATCTTGTTTCATTACAACGTACGAACACACGGTGAACGCATACTTTACCATATCTGTCCATTTCACCAAGGCCACCTCGTCCGGACTGGATGCTTGATAGTCGCACAGCTGTTGTTGCGGCACCGCACCTCCGCAACTCTCGGACATCACAGAACTACCCATATCTAAAATAAAGACCTATTATTTGATTATGATCCTTGATTAGATTAAACGTCTGACTAAAAACCTATTCCGTCTGGATAGGGGCAAACTTAGGGAGGTGATGGGACAAATAATAGGACACAGCTCATTAAACACTTTTACGTTTTAGGTGTCACCGACAGGCAAACCATGGATGTGAACGAAACACCAACACATGTGCTGCTGGAGGGAACAGGCAAGGCGAATCATCGCAATAACTGTCTGGCTGAAGTAGCATTTCCGCGGTGAAAAAGTTCTCTATGTACAACAGACTACAAGTTAAAGTGCGGAAACCGACTAAGAGTGAAGTATCAAGAAAGATTTTGAGTCCTCGATTTAGTCTTAAAGATGTGTGTATGTGAGCTTCCTCTACTGACCTGACTGAGACTCATCAGCTCCTTGGTCGACTACGACGTAGACAGGAGTGACATTGTGGCATAATGCCGATGCAAGCACGGCTTCACTCGCCTGGGCGAAGGATCTAAGACAGCTCCGTGACTGAACAGATAGCGTTTAATTTATCGTCTACTTTTACTACTGACCTGACTGAGCCTCATCGACTTTCCGTATCATGGAGGGGAGAGACATTGTGGCAAAGTGAGAGCGCAAGCACGGCTACTCACACTTATCCGAGTGTGGGAGCTAACACAGTGCCCCCTTTGGCCTGTTCAGATGGAGTCTCTTTTGATGTCTGCCTCTACTACTGACCTGATAGTCTTATCAGCCCTCTACTTTTCTATATCGTAGACGAGGGTCACATTAGCGCGGAGGCGAGACAGTTCGAGCTTCCCAAACTTGTCCGCACGTTGTGGCTAACAGTGTCCTCTGTGGCCTGAACAGATGGCGTCTCGTTTGTTGTCTGCTTCTACTACTGACCTGACTGAGCCTCATCGGCTCTCTGGTCGTCTATATCGTAGACGGGAGTGACATTGTGGCAAAGTGCGAGCGCAAGCACGGCTTCCCACACTTGTCTGGGCGTGGGAGCTAGCACAGCGCCCTCCGTCGCTGGCGACGTGGGCAGAGATGGTCCTTCGTTGGTTATGTGCTGCGTTAGTAGTGCTTCTACCTGAGAAAGTTATACAAATGTTTAGTGATAAAGTTCGGACTGCTAATTGCTTATGAATCTTCACTATTATACCAACCCAATACCGGCCCACTACAGGACACGGGTCTCCCCCTACAATGAGAAGGGGTTAAGGCCACGCTGGCCACATCCGTTTGGGCCTCCACACGCTTTTGCGAACATTATGGAGAGCTTTCAGGCATGCTGATTTGGCGCTTAGTTAAGTGGTAAAGCTAGCGTGTTAAAATTTATGTGAAATTCTGCATAAAAATAGTTTATTGACACTATTTATCGCGGCATTAAAAAATATTCATGTTAAACAGCTCGTTCCCCAATTAAAAAATCCAATAACCTAATCTGCTCGTAGCAGGAAAAAAATATATCGCGGTCAACAGTTATTAGTATTATATAATAATACCTCATGAAAAATATTCTTGTCAAACAGCGCATTCCCCAAATGCAGCTTCTGGAAGACCATCTCGTTTTTGGTTAAAGTCCCAGTCTTGTCAGCTAACAGATATTGTATCCTGCCCAGCTCCTCGGGTATAGTTGTGGAACGCATGACAGTTCCTTCGATTTTCTTGTCCCGCTGGATTGTCCAGGAGTAAAAAACCTTCCCCATTTCCAGATTTACTCGTAAGCTGTTAAAAGACACTTGGTATTTAATCATCATCATCATATCGACCCAATACCGGCATTTATTACACTATTAGAAGGCTGATTGACGCAGTGGGCAGCGACCTTTCTAAGTCCAAGGCCGTTGGTTCGATTCCCACTACTGGAAAATGTTTGTGTGATGAACATGAATGTTTTTCAGTGGCTGGATGTATATTATACGTATCTATCTCTACTAATATTATAAATGTGAATGTTAGTTTGTTTGTTACGCTTTCACGCAAAAACTACTAAACCGATCATAATGAAATTTTGTACACATATTTCTAAAGGTATTAAAATTAATATAGGATGCTTTTTATCCCGAAATTAAGCTCAGTTCTTTTGGGAGAGAGTAGAAGGAGTTTGACGATTTTACACCATAACGCCGTCAAATGATAACCGATTTAAAAAATTACTTTTGTACTTTAGAGGTTATAATATCTGTTTAATTTTGCACAAATTTCGTGTAGATCTGATGAATGTGATTGGAGATAGAGGACACAACTCCTCAGCGGACGGCAGCCAACCCGTCATTTAAGGCTTAGGTATCTTAAATACATAAAGTGCGTAGAATTACACCTAAATCGAATGCCACATGTCTTTCGAAAAACAAAAACAAACGCAGACGAAGTCGCGGGCAACAGCTAGTGTATATTCATAAAAATATTTATCAGTCATCTTAATACCCATAATACAAGCTATGCTTACTTCGGGTCTAGATGGCGATATGTTACCCGTCTACTACAAAGCACGATCTCCTCCTACAGTGGAGGATTGTGTGCAGATTGGTGGACTCCACACTCTTTTGAGAACATTATGAAAAACTATCCGGCATGCAGGTTTCCTCGATGTTTTCCTTCACAGTTAAAGCAAGTGATATTTTTATTGCTTAAAACGCACAGAAATTAGAAAAGTTAGAGGTGCGAGCTGGGATTCGAAGTCCTACTCACTGGGCTGTTAATAAAGCCACGATCCTCATTTGATTCAACGAAATGATTTAAAAGACTTCTTCCCTTTGAATCAAACTTATTCTATCAATGCAACTGGGTTTTTCTGCTTTGTTGCTGAATTTGTACAATATAAAATCTAATAATTAGAATTAAAACCTGTTGGGGTATTTTAATAAAAGATACTATATTTAACAAATAGACTTAGTAGATGGCCACCCATTGCGTTAGTCTGAAATAACGTTAGTGATGTTTTAACTTGATTATAAAACCACTGCATAATGAGCACAAATGGTTTTAACGATTAGTTAGCATAGTATCGATATTTAGAGTTATAAAAAATAAAATAAAAACTGTTTAAAAGAGGCCCAAACCGAATCTTTGTCGAATGGTTGTCGGTTGGAAAAAGAGGAATAATCAAATAAACTTACCTGATAGGTATGATATACGAAAACAGCAGTACGAATCTGATAAGAAAAGCAAACCACGGCCCGTCAAATCCTTTGAGTACGATTAGCAGTAACGATAGAAACAGAGTGGCCCCAAAAAGAACTTTCGTGAAGTCATTGATTCGCAGATCTAATCGGCCTACTTTGGATCTCGGGGTCGCGTTGTTCATTACACTGCGAGTTTCACTGCCTAGAAATAAAATATTCAGAATTAAACTTCAAGGACGAATTGTCGCATTTCGGAATGGCTAATTTAATTTGTCTTCCAACGTCAAACTTATGCAAATATAAGTAAGTTTAGGCTCAAATCACTGAATATACATAAGCTTGATTGTCGTCAAACGCTGGCCTATCGTTAATAAAAAAAAAAAAGCTTCATTCGCAAAACAATGGACACAACAAAAATAAACTTAATACAAAGGGCGGCCTTATCGCTTAGTAGCGATCTCTTCCAGGCAATCTTAGGATTAGGAAACCCAAGGGAAACCGATTGCACCTTCACTACTCGCAAGTATTATTTTTGCGATCTATATAAAAAGGTAACCGGGTTTACAGGTTTAAATCGGGCTTTTTTCTGGGCTTTGAAGAGTGCGTTAAGCTGCTCCGATATTTATCTTTTACACCTGATAGTTAATACCTAGAGTTCTTCCTATTTATTATGTTATCTTACTATAATAAAAGTTCTTCTTAATATTAATTCATTTAAACATTTAGAAATCGATGTGTCTGTGAACTGCTGCTACATTTGTCAAATATTCGCACTCCGTCCATCCAAGATGCAAAAATACATAGGTTAAGAGAATCTGATTTTCAAGTCCCTCGAATCAGCTTGCACAATTTCTAGGCTTTTCTTAGACTGCTGCTTGCTACCAAAGTTACTTTGTAGTATTTGTGCAAAATGGCTGTAAAATCTAGCAATTTAACTCTATATTATTTGTGCAACATGGGTATACTATTTAGGCCAGGCTGCTTCTTTGTGATCTTTTCGCAATATGGCTTTACCATAGACATGGTTCTTACAAATTATGTCCAAGGTCACTACAACTTGATAGTGAATTCTAGTGAGTTCTTACCTGTATAAATAACCAAGCCGGTAACTTGTCCACTGGCAACAACGCAGCCACTCCACAGTGTGTTCTCAATGTCTAAGGAATCGCTCTCTTCTTCGTCCAACCTCGTGCAAGTGCCAATAAAAGAGTGTATATCCTTCTCTGGTTTCTCCACAAATAACTTCGCGTTTATGTCCAGTAAATGTGCATCTGTGGGCAGTTTTTGAGTTGACGGAAGGGGTATCCTGAAAAAAAAATGTTTATCGAAGTTGTGTATGTAAATCGGTCGATCCTTCCTGATATCACCAGTGCGAAAGTGTTTATTAATGGCTTATGCACGGCTCAAGAGCTTAATTGATCTTTAAAGGGAATTCCACAATGGGTATAAGATATTTATCAACATCATCAACCCATTTCCGGGCCACTACAGAGGACGGGTCTCCTCTTAGAATAAGAAGGGTTATAGGCCGTAGGTCTACCATTCTGGCCAAGTGCGGATCGATAGACTTCACATGTCGTTAAGAACTCTCAGGAATGCAGGTTACCTCACGATCGATTCCGTCACCGTTTAAAGCAAGTGACATTTGATTAACTTTTATTAAAAACGTAACTCCGAAGTCAGTGGTGTGTGCCGAGTTCGAACTCCGTCTACACGAATAATAATATAAAAATAAATATTTTTATGTGACAAAAATACTCGGAATCAAATGAATTCACTTAATATAAAAAAAACTACCACAACTAATAAGAATGTTACTTTGTTCCATCGTGGCACTATAAAGACGAAACGGTATAATTCCAACAATTCTTGTAGTCACAGAATTAAGAATATACAGAAACCGTGTACACGGCTCTAATATTGAAGCATCAAAAGCCACTCCACTGTAGTATGGTTTCTCGAACAAACGGTTAGTCACTAAATACCATTTAGCAGTTGACAGTAATTATTTTACCTCTAATGTTCCAAGCGTTCACCATAACATGGGAAAATGGGTAAAAATTTGTGACCTAGCAACATTCCGCGGGTGTTAAGTGATACGTGCGCGGGACGTTTTTATTGTTTCTGGACACAATGCTCTATATACAATAATAGAATCTAAGTATATGTATTATGTCTTCTGGCTTGTGGCTTGCAGCCATATTAGATCAATTTAAAAACGTAAGTTAATTAACTATGGCCAGTGGATCATAAAGTAGGCTTTTTTGAATTACCATTGAATAACTACTAAGCTATGTTTGTAGGTACATGTTACTTAAACTGTAATCTCAATTCTTCTCAGATGGAAATTGAATTTGATGTATTGACTAAATTGGAAAGGGTATGACAATTTGTCAATCTTCAATTTTGTCAATTCTTATGCACCCTAATTTATTTATTTACTCGGATTTATACTATTCATAAAACAGCATCGAGAATTGTATGTGTCAAATCCATCCTATAATATTTATTAATTACTAATAGTAAACAATGCAATTCTTTCTTTGATAATAAGTAATTATTAAGCTTGAAAAATGGTAAATATTCAGTTCAAACTGATAAGATCACATTACTTCGCACTATCCAAGTAAATATTGTTATCAAAATGGGTAACGGAAGCCACTGTCTATGTGCATGACTCACTATTCTGTGAATTAAAACAGAAACGTTTATATACAAGCGATGGATCGATTCAGTAGACCGCCGCGTGGTTTAAAATAACAGCCAAATATTTTCGAAATGTTACTTCTAAACTTAACTTTATTAGATATATAGTGTAGGAATTGACACTATATATCTAATATCTTTGACTTTGGAAAACTTAAGGACACAGAACAGTTAAAGCGGGACAAAGCCATGTGTTTGATATACTATCTGTCTCGTCTTAACACTAAGTAAAATCTGAGCAAAAGTATGCTCTATCTATTGAATAAATATATTACGACAGTAAACACATCGCCATCAATCCCCAAAATAAGCGTAGCCTGTTTTATGGGCACTAAGATAACGGCTGTGTTATAGTATAAACAGAAACACCACGACACTGAAAAACATTAATGTTCATCACACAAACATTTTCCAGTTGTGGGAATTGAACCCATAACCTTGTACAAAGAAGCATTGCCCACTGCGTCAATGCGCCCACTGTGTCAAATTTTAGTCTAAAACCCCATATTCCTTATCGGGTTTTAGACTTTCATAGCATTAAAATAAACTGCAACTTTCAAGGTTGCGCAGTTGATAATAAGACCGTATTTCCAGTAAACCAGTGTCTTAAACAAGGCGAAAAGTGATTGGTCCTGATATAGGATAGACCACCCGCCCGGCTCGGCTCAATAAGTACAAAACAATCCATTCCTTACCTTAACTTCCAATCAATTTCTCCATCTAACTGGTCAGTCCTAATGAAGACTGTTCCCATAGTTTCATTGGTCCTTAACAAGATCATATCAGCAGGCACTCTCTGCCCCTTGTGCAGCATAACAATATCACCAACCCTCAGTTCAGATGCAGGAACTTGTTCTGTGATGAAGGGGCGGTAGCCCTCGATCGGGGCATCTAACGATATGCGCTCATAACGCTGACGATTTACTTCCTTGTCTCTTCTGTAAAATAGAGTATAAGTGAAAGTGAGGCAGAGTTTTTAGGGTTCCATTGGATGGATTCACCGGGTTCAGCAGGTGGCAGATAGAGAAGCTTTGAGCTTCTACCCACGTTTCATCTCAGGTGTAGTTAAGGGTTCCCCATTAAACTTATGCATCCTAGTGCGCAGTGGCGTGCACTTCATACAAGCAAAAAAGCTCTGCATACCCTAAATTTTTTGTATAACTCTTTAATGCGAAGGATTGTTCCATTTTATGGCATCTGCCTTCTTTATGCATACCCTGGTCAAAAACCCTGTGCACGCCACTGCTAGTGCGAGCGCTTACGGGATACTGTGGGCTTAACAGGCACATGTTCAACCTAAAGCTGCAGGACACAGATCTATGTAGATTCTGTAAGGAGGCTGCGGAGACGCCGCTGAATTTGACCTGTTCCTGCCCCGCGTTGATGCATAAGCGCAGCACTCTTTTGGGGAAGATCATAATGCAACCAGAGGATGCTAAATTTCTTCCAGCAAGGCTGGAAGTGCTGCTTTTCCTGAAGGCGACCAATGCTTGCTGGGAGATCTAGACAGCGGTGTCACAATAGATCGTAGCCGGTTGACGTGACACCAGGGACCAGGCAAACCTGAGCCGCAAGCAGAAGAAAAAGAAGAAGGGTTCCCCATATGAAAAACGTCAACGTTTACCGTCACTGCTATTGTTACACTACCAGTCTCACAAAATAGGTACCCTTACTAACTCATTCAAATTAGAACCTTTTTTTTATTACACTACAAGTTAGCCCTTGACTGCAATATCACCTGGTGTAAAGTGATGATGCACTCTAAGATGGTAGCTGGCTAACCTGTTAGGGAGTATAGTAGTCATATATACCTAATCGGTTTCTACGCTACATCGCACCGGAACACTAAATCGCTTAGCGGCACGACTTTGTCGGTAGGGTGGTAACTAGCCACGGCCAAAGCCTCACACCAGACAAAAACTACTGCACTTCTAGACAGGCCATGGTCATTCACTAAGTAATAGTAAGATTTTGCTTCACGATTTCCGCTAGTGCAAACTAACTAGCTACATAATTAAAATATTTTATGACGTAAGATTTTATCCCTTTTTTGAGTTGTATTCATCAAGCTCATGAATATTAGTCAAATAAGTTACAGTATGTCTTTTTGTATTTGCTATTGTAACAATTGATAGTTACCTTAAACTATCCATGATAGTAAGTTTATCCATATTAGTAGTTTTATATCAAAGTAAGTACATTATAGTAACCAAATTAACAGCCCCAAAAGTAAAGCTATCCTTTTCACAACACCCTGTAGAAAAGCCTTACTTTAAGATCTGTCAATTTAGTTTAAGTTCACTAACAATTACATTAATTTTCCTGCTGACTAAATATATATTCGCTATCTCTTTTTTTTCATGCTTGCATGCAATCTTGTGGAGAGTGTGTGTGAGTGTGTATGTGTTTGTGTGGGTGTAAGTGGGTGTGTGAATTGTGATTATGAATTCGTAACACAAAACACATGCCTGCAGGCGTAAAATTTTCAAGAATCATACCTGTATCTTCTGAAGTCATCGATAGCTTCTCTGAACAACGTCACAGCCAGGACAAAACACAGCGGCCCCCAGTATGTGTACAAGTATCCAATCCTAATGCTTGGTATGAATTGTGACAGTGCCATCACTAAGAAGTATAGGTTAAGGAAAAACCTGAACTGCTCAAACAAAACAATTGGCAGGAATGTGATTATGTTGTATTTCTGTAATAGAATAAAATATTGAAACAAAAAATTACACTAGTGTGTTCTTAAAACTAAAAGAGTATTCTGTTGTATTTTTATTGTAAGAACTCTTACAATAAAAATACTAAGTCTGTATATTGTTGTAAAGATATTTAGTTCTATTTTTTACTATTGGCTGCCCTTTAAAAAATGAATGACACAATATATTATAGAACCTGTTTTAACCCTTTTACATATCTCGAAGTTAAATCTATAATAAAGGGTTACCTAGCCCAGTGATTAGGACTTCACTATCAGGGAGCTGAGATCAAACCCCAGCATGCACCTCTAACTACTCTAAGTTATGTTGGTTTTTAAGCAATTAAAATATCACTTGCGGTGAAGGATAACAATGTGAGGAAACCTGAGAGTTCTCCATAATCTTCTCAAACGATGATGATGATGATAATAAAGGATAAAGATTAGATTTTTGGATGTTTGAAAATAATGGATTGACTCTAAAATTAGTAGACAGATTTTAAAATACTTGCACCTATATCCTCAGCAAGTAACACAGGCTCTTAGATCTTTTATTTTCATAATAATATTTGAGGCTGAAATAATCTGCATGTGCAATAACACATTTTATGTTGTAAACTATGTAAAAGTTAAAATGTGTTTTTGTAATATAATTTTCAGCCCTATAATACTTCTACTGAAAATTATGCTATCAATACAGCCTCTTGTAGTAAATCTTGCTAATTTCATAATATTATTTTTTTGCCAAATCAATTTACAGTAAATTATTACTAACATTTTATTTAATAAATCAGACTATTTAAAATTAAACTTTGCAGTGTGGGTTTATCCAAGAGCTTAATAAAAATATATATATAAACATAATATTATTGTTTTCCTCTTATCATAATGTAATTTTAACTTAATAGGTATATTATACATTATTGACTAGTGAGTGCATTAAACATGTTAGGGTATATACAGATTGAATTAACTTCCACTTTAAGCAGCAGTTATATGCAGTTTTTCTTTACACAGGAAATAACTAGTTTATATTTTTATTAATAATCTTTTCTATCATCCGTTATTGTTAATGAAATGATTGTCTGTTATGTGTTTATATAAATATCTTGGCATGTCTATAGCAGTTAGGAACCATTCAACGCATTTTGATCATAATCAGGTCACTGTTATTCTATATCTAGGGTCATGCAAACCTAAGATATTGCTTGACCCAAATTATGTGCAGGCAAAGTTATAAGAGGGTAATAGATATTTTTGAGGTATTCTATATATCATCTGTAATATTATTAGTAGCAAATATACTTAACAAAATTTATTTATGATTTGTTTTTAAAAATTATAGCATCTATTTATTTTATAATGGCCTAAAACTCCAGGATGATGTAGCCTAATTTCCTCAGGTTTGATTCAGTGGTCAAGGCAAACTTAGGTGGCAAACAAACAAACATATTTATAATATTAATATTCATGGATATTGGAAATAACACTGATGACACAATATCCAAAAGTCAATTCCAGTTAACTGAATTCTTAATTTCAATATTATTCTTGGTATAATTTCTGTAAGATTCAGCATAGTTTATTCTACTTGGTGTTAAATTTAATTAAGTAATACCAAACCAAACTAGTATAAACCAAATCAAAAAAACCAAAATAGTATAAACAACAGATTTATGGAAGCATTAAACATTGAATCAGTTGAAGGATGCCATTAGCATAATAATTAATACATCCGTTACAAGATCATCGGCTCTAGCCTCTTAATAGTTTCTTTATCATCTTAGGTTGTTAATTAGAATACAAAATGCTTTTATGTTTACCTGATTGCACACATGGTTTGGAGGAAATTCCTCTTCGGGCAGTTGACCCAAATGTATAACCCTCGAGCACAGTTCACGTCTACGAAACCTAAAAAAATTCAACCTAAAATCACACTGTTTTATTAAACAAAGCAACAACAATAAAGAAAAATAAACAAAACAATACAGCACCTTGACCATATTGATTTCCTTTTTGGCCGTATTAAAAGCGGGGTGGTTTCCATAATGTATGCACTTTATCTTATTCTTCTTAAATTCAAATTTAACATCATGCACAATTAAAAACTTTAATTAGATATAATTCCCGTGTAACACTTTCCTCGTTCACAAAGTAACTTAGGTCTTGTTTACTCTGCGTAAATTGACAAGTGACAACATCAAAAGAATAAAAATATAGTTTGACATTTGTGCCTACCCTAGACAAGTAGTAGATTACCCTATACAAAGCAGTTCTTCGCTTTATTTGTAATTGTCTATAATAAATGAAAAAAAATATATAAGTGCTATTTAAAAAAAATAGTGCAGTATAAATTGATTTATTTTTTGTGTTCTTGTATGATTTGCACTAGATTTGCACTAGAACCCAAAGCTTTTATATAAAAAAAAAAACAAAAATTGAATGGTGCCAACATTGTAAAATAAAGTAAATAAATATGGCGTAAAACTTGCTTGGGTGTGTAAAGTGATTTTCGTTTTTTATAGTGTTATTAGTGAGAGAGTTATTTTCAAACCGTTTCGTAAAGTTGAAAGTTAATATAACTTAACGATAGCTTAACACAGTGGTAGTTAGTAATAAAGTGGTGGTGCATCACATGACAGATCAATGACTCCCAGTGGTGGTTGACAGAAATGAACTCTGGAGTTGGGACATGAATGCGCTGTGATTTGTCGATCCTCTCGTTTATCAGCGAGTGTTAGAGAGTAAGACAAGATTATGTTTACGTAAAAATTGAGTTTCCCTGATGAGCATATAGGCGACGGGGCGTTGTTAATTGGAACATATGATTTGTGTAATTACTATTTGCGTAATTAAGTTTGCAAGGGGTGCTTCCTTGTTACTGCTTATCTTATTAGATCGTACGACGCGGCGCGAGTTCGCGGAGGTCGTACGGTCGCGCCGTGTTGTCTCTGTCGTCGGCCGGGCAGCCGGCGGGCGCACCTCCTTTTGACCTATTTTCTGGCTATTGCATCGAGGGCTGGTATTTATGTCTGGGGTAGCGATGTAGGCCGCCCGCCGCCGGTCTTGCACCGTGTATGCAGTCAATTGTAGTGCCTAACTCAATTTGCTGGCTCTTGTTCAGATTTCATAAACTTACATGCATATTATATTTAAATTACAAGCAAATAACTGTGATTTAAAAGTGAATATATTTTAGATAACTCTTAACAAGTGGCACTTTCTTTAATTTTCCAAGGGAAAAGGTAAAGTTACTGACTTAGGCACTTTAAGCTTAAATTATATAAATTTCTATCTAACTATATATTTACTATACATGGTATTTCCCAAGAATTGTAGCAATTTAAAATAGATAATTCAATAGTTGCAGCATCAATTGATTGGATCTTAAAACAAATTAGGTAATTTACTAGGATTATAGTTGTATTGTAGTTATACTATAGCTTACAATTCTACAAACATTAATAATCATTATCAAACTGCCACTAGCAATTAATTGAACTGCCCAAACATATTGTATCTTAATTGCATAAGAAAATATTTGCAGTTGGTGTACTATGTAGGCAATATTAGAACCATTGCAAGTAGATTATGCAGTAAGTCTGCATTTTCCTTCCTTATTATTGTTCCCAATAAAGAGAGTTGACAGGATAATTGTCTGTAGTTGTTAATTCACAACTTGATAGATGTTGCAATATTTCTATTAAAATTAAAGATTTTATGCAAATTTATTATGAACACTGCACTCTAGCCGCAAAGTTGCAGCCTTGCACCAGTTTTAATTTATAATTAGAAAGAAATAGATGATCTAGAAATCTCTAGACCTCTTGCAGATGCAGTGCAAGCATACAGTTTGCTTGCCGTTTTTTTTTAAATTCTAAATGCGGTATTACATAAATGTGCAATCATTGATACCACTTTAAAATAATTTATTTTGGTGTTATTTCAACAAAAGAGTAAATTTAGATCTTGATGAACAGTTTAATATATAAACAGTTGCTTATTTATATTATATGTAACATTTAAGAATATGTTTTACTTTACATGTTGTTGTTTGTTCAAATAATAAGATGAAGAAAAAGTATTACTTAAGCATCATTCAATTATTGAAATAAAATGCAAAATTCTAGTTTTGTTTCCCTGTTTTGTTTAAAAACTTTTGATAGCAAATTTTTTTACAGTTAGGTATTCCATAAAATCATGTATAATAAACATGTGCATAATATAATATAATTTTTATAGTAGTCTATTATATATTTATGATTAAGCTGAATAACTGTGTCTGAATACAATCAATTTAATCACCACAAAAACCAGTTCAATTCATAAAAACTTTTTTTGTTGCAATATTAAGGAATGCTTTAATATGTTAAGTAGATAATGGGAGTGAAACAGTCAAAACAATCAGATTTTTCTATTCTGCAACTAACAATGTGTTTCTCTTTGAATACAGCTAGCATGTTTTAAATAAGGTTATAGAACAATTCAATCTATTGTTGCAGTTATACGGAGCGGCAGGCGTGTGTTAAATGTGTAGTGTAGTGACAATGGGGTTTGAAGTAGTGTGCGAGTGTGCAACGTCAATATGATGGAGACAGAGCTCCCGCCCGGCAGCTGCAATTCCACCGGCCACCTGTCCACCATTGGATGGAATATACCAGGTCAATAACTAGCACTAATTAATAATACAGCACACAATTTGCACCAAATTTCTATTTGTAGAACACTGCCTTAAATGAATAGGGGTTGAGTCTCCTGATTAGTTTAAATTTCATTTATTTCTAATGTTTTGTAATAGAAATGCACTAACAAATATTAGTTTATCCTGAAACTGCATAAGTTTCATTTATTTCTAATGTTTTGTAATAGAAATGCACTAACAGATATTAGTTTATCCTGAAACTGCATAAAGCAAAGCTAAATCACTGGCAAATCATTTTTTCTAGGCACCCTAAGATGTGAATATTAGGTGATCAGTTCTTTTAAAGTAGTAGTTACTTTAATTTAGTGATGGTGTTAGGTTGAGTGAAGACACACAATATTATAAAATTTATGAATTATAGATTCAGTATAAGTATAGCATATAACATATTATTATCTTATTTATTTAGATGTAGAGTCACACATACATACATACTTGACGTTTCAAAAGTGCTTATAAAGTAGGCCTACTTGAAATAAATGAATTTGAATTTATTTAACAGTTTAGAAATCTAAGTAATTGCATTGCCTCATTCTGTTAATTTAGGTAGGCTGGAAGAGATCACTTTTAGTGATAAAGATATATTTAAGTTAGTGTTGCCAGTCTATGTTTTCCTATATGCTGCAATAAAGATGTTTAAATAAATAAATAAGTAACATAAAAAATTAAATACATGACATGATTTGCATGTCAAAGATTCTAACTAAATATGTATACTGAAAATACAAAATTGTTCCATGTTTAATTTAAATAAACAAAATAAACATAACTGGATTTACATAATATCGAATCAAAAAACGGTAATAACTTAATAATAAGGGCAAATAACTTTTTTTAGTGTGGCTCACTGGTCTGGCGGTTTTTTCACTATTTAGCCACAGTCAATTGAGTTGCAAAAGAATATACCTAATGTATGTCTGCCTTACTTCAGTTGTTTATCCTCAAACTCTCAAGATCTTGCATTATAATAATGTTTTTGTACAAAATAGTTCAACAAAATTACCTACTTATACAGTAAAGAGCAAAAACGAACTCATATTGAGCGTACGAACGTCCGTAAGTTAGAAATTAACTTATTAAAATTAGCACGTAATTGCACTCTCATCCACACTGTTAAGACATCGATGCTACGTGACGCAAAGATAAAATGGTATTTATGAAACTTGTTTTAAAACTCATATCCACTACAGCCACACTACCACTACAGCAGAATTTGCGACTCTAAAACTGATTGCATTTGGTCTATTTTGCTTTGACGTTACAGTGTTTTGATACTCTGAAACAACCCAACGAGTGCGAGCCAGTAAACCTTGTAGTAGTAAAAGTAAGCGGAGGTAAGTGATGCTCAGATCTAGCGTACAAACCTGAAAGGACAGTTTATTAAACCCGTTAATGACACTCTTAATAGCTTATTTTACCTACCTCACCGGCAATACGGCTGTCGGTAAAATGGTAATTAGTCGCACCAAAAGCTGTTAAGTCTTACACAGTTTACAGATGTTATTCAAAGTCAAAATCAAATTTTTCTTTATTCAAATAGGCACATATGGAACTTTTGATGCGTACATTGCATGTAAAATATAATATATAACATATAAGTGAGTAGATGGCGATAAATAAATTCGTCAACTTAAAACTAAGCTACGAGGGTTCCAAACACGCCCTGGTCTAAGAAGAAGCCCACAACAAACTTAGCCGGTTGATTTTTTTTTGTTATCACCATCATTGTCATTTAAAACTATAAAGGAAGCAACCTGGTATTGGATTTTATATCCAGCAGGCGTGGTTACCGGTTAACGATATGACGTAAACGATAAATCTTTCCTATAAACCAATGGAAAAATATTCAATCGAAACAAAAATGAATATTTTTTATTATTATTATTAAATGCCATATCAGTCCAATGGCAGGGGGATGATAAACCGATAGGTTTTTCCACCAAAAGAAAACATTACAAAATGTTTCACGTTGGCATATTTTTTATCAACTTCAACATGTCTTCAAGCTAGTGGTGGTTTTTTTTATGGGAATAAATAATCGACGGACCAATCAAATTACCCAATTCAGGGGAAAACCATCGCGTTTAAACACGGCAACATTTCGCAGGGCATCGAACTGAGGCGTAGGTGCTATTTGTTAAACCTCATGCGCCTATTATACCGTCAACCAAGACCCAACCAACCCTTCAGTTTGAAGACAACTCGGCAAATAATCACGGCGTTAGTGCAATGAAATCTCGAAAGAGCTTTGTCACGAATAGCTCTACTAGGCTACTAAGAATGTGCCGACACTACTAATTTGCTGGCCACGGGCATATGACGCGGCCGGAAGAGCATTTAGTGGCTTATACAAAATGTATTACGACCGTGGCGCAGAGGTGGGTGTCATTCCCAGATTCGATCTCCTTCAGGGGCAATTTAGGAATTTGTAGTTTCTAATTTTTCTACGCTCAGCACGGCTTGTATGGGCAGCAGGCAATTATCTCCCCGGTGAAAGTATAAAAATGTAACTCCTTCCACAGCTTTACCAACTTTCAGAGCACTGGCGCACAAGTGGAAGTAACATCCAAATAATATATATGTGTAATGAAAAACGGGGGAAACTTCTCCTATTGCATGTTCCCGTGCTTTAGCAGGTGGGCATGTTAATTTTATCCCTTGACAGGGGATTTAATTTATATTTCCTGCCTGTGCTTGGCCCTGCTGGTTACCGGGGCTAACTTGTAGTGGCCAGCAACGACTGGCGACGTTGCTATTCATACATTTATTCACATAGCTGCTTCCTGAAGCCCGCGTTCTTCGCAAAGGTTTTTTAAAAATTCCGTGGAAACCTTGTTTTCTTGGATAAAATGTACCCTATGTTACTCAAAATGTAATGTGAAGTAAGGCGCAAGTACCGTGGCGCTACTATATCGGTGTTGCGTGTGCGCAGGTCGCATGCACCACTCGGCGAGCACGCCGGCGGGCGTGGACGGCGGCGCGCGCACGCCCCCCGCCACGCCCAAGAAGGGCGGCAAAATGCTCGCCGTACGCGTGCAGATGCTGGACGACTCCATCTCCATGTTCCAGATACAGGTTAGTAGTTTGGAACTTTTATGCCCGTTTTCCTAGGAAGCGCTTAAATCGGATGCCTAATAATCTGGAAAAAAAAGTTTCACCAACTCGTTAATGATGGCTAACGACGTTACGTTGGGTTAGCCATCTTAAGTTACGACACCGATTCGGAGGTGCGTGATGATAAGAGAAATTGTAAACTGACACAGGTGAAAAAAAAAAAAAGTTTTTTTTCAATAAGCTTAAATCCATAGTGTAGTGGAAAGAATCATAGATAAGTTGGGTAATGTGAGTTGCTTAGAAAAAATAGATTGGTGAAAGGTGTATGCCTAAGAATCTTCTTTGATTAGGCGTTACTTACTTAGGCATTTTCTTGTTCTTAGTTAGTTCAAACGGGCAATAATTACCTAATTGTTCATTTGGATATTACCTCCCCCTTGTAAGATTTGGCATACTCGCATTGGCCAATGTGCGTGATATATGGCCAAGTCGCTTGACTTGGCGAAGTCGCGTCGCGTTTGATGTATATGTATATATATGCCTACCAAAATGTACATTGTACCTTTAATTTTGTACAATGCTTGACGACTTGAATTACATTTTCCGGATACAGGTTAGTTAGTTTTAATTACGTCAGATGTTTTTATTTTTATGTTAATTTGGATAACACCTTCCTCTTGGTTAGATTTGGCAAAGCCGCGTAAGACTTAGCCAAGTCACGTGGGATTTTCTAAGGTTGTGAAATAATGCTATAGGCATAATGCTCCCCGTACTCTCGTCCGTAGGTCCATCGAGGAACACGCAATTTTTACTGTTTACTAATTGCAAGTTAAATATAACTATGTACTTCGTTTCCACCAAAATAATGTTGTGGAGATGTTGACTTAACAATTACTCATTGTAAAGTCAACATCTCCTGAGGATGCTGGAGGAGCGAGGCGTGCGTAGAGGGTTCATTGCCGAAGATCTGTTTGGTGTGGTGTATAAGAATTGAAGAAATTATAAATTACACCATACTGATTTCTCCTGCCTTCCCCGGAGTATAGAAAATTAATCTTAATTTCCATAACATGTCATGGATTTCCGCAAACTAACGCCTGCTTCTATCCAATATGCATCCGGAATTTACCCTCTATAAAAAAGGACGAAACCGCGTAGACCTTTAGATGAGAGTCCTCAAAATTCAAGCTGCTTATTGTATTTTCTTGCGCAAGCACGTACTGATATCTACTTGACAATGCAATGGCTTCTTAACGTGCCAATGAATTCCATTATGCCCATTCACAAAAATGAGACCAACAGTGATATTTACGGTAAAACTAATGTTTTTCACTTTACATGCCTTCAAAAAGTGCTTTTTATTCCATGGTGTCGGCGAACTGAAACAGTTTTTAGCCCGAATGTGTTAATTAATATAGATAAAACGGTAAATTTTTTATCGTATTTCTAAAGTGTAAAACGAATATCTTCCATTTAACATTCAGTATCGATAACAAAAGTTAGGTCTCTGACTTAAGGCATATGTTTTATGAAAAAAGGTTAAATTAAATAATTAAGGTGACAATAACATACCATATTTTTTTAATTTTTAGATTGGAAAGCAATTTGCATAACCTAGTTCATGAAACCCATTTTATCCTATTCTCGTCATGCAGCTCGGGTGGATCAACGTGTCGTAAAAACATTTTTTGTTCACTTGTGCTATCTACTTTTTTCTCGTTTGCAACTATATAAGACATACTATACCTACCAGAAAAGAGTAACACTGTTTTCAAAGTGGTAGTCTGTGAAGCGACTTGTGCATTTGAATGTGCCGGTAATGGCTTGATAATGACAGTATAACAAGGAGGCGCGATAGATGTAGGGGTTCCAAAACGCAGCATTGGTTGATTGATATTAGACGGACGCTATCAACGAGTCGCGAGGAATCCTTGACCTCAAGCGACAGAACTAGCTAATAACAACTAGTGCTGCGGTCTTATAAGTGGGAGATCCCGGGCAATTTAGAATTCATAATTTCTGAATTTACTGTAGTCTGGCCTTGTGGGAGGCAACAGCCTTGTCTAGTTAACGTTCCGTTACGATGTCGCGTAGAAACCGATTACGCGTATTAAGTTTTATATAATTGTCATCACCCAAACAGACTACATCATACACCTGGTGAGTTTGCGGTCAAGAACTTTTAAGAAGAATAAATATAAAATCTCCAGAATTTGTCGTGTGGAAATCCCTATAAATCATCTATTTCCAGCAAAGAACGTCCCTGTGCTATTTTTGAGAATAAATTTTATTTATTCTCAAAAATAGCACAGGGACGCAAAAACGCAGGTTGTTTAGTAGGCCCATTACTCGTGTTTAATTGCACGGTAAGTTTACGGTAACGTCCTCGACTTAATCAGCAGGTATCTTGTGAATTACGGGCGAGGCCTTTTCCTCCTAATGAGATGCGGCATTTCAAAGAGTTCACAGGCGATATTAGGAGCCATACACGTCAGTCATGGAGTTATATTTACTTCGTGTTTCATGTCAGACTAGAAAATAATGGGATTAAAAACTAAACTAACTTCAAAGTGACGAAGAAGACTCAGAAGACTTAAAACCATACTGTAGACTAAAGTATATTGCACTAATTATGAGGGTTTCGCTGTTTTCCGTTGAGGAGTTCCGTGCTCGATGTCGTTTACCTGATCTTCACAAAATGTAATGGTAGCATTTCACATGAAAAAAGGATTACCTAAATCGCAACCTTTGATTGACTTGCTGTTACGAGTAAGTCTACAAAAGATTGAAGTGGAAGCACTGACTATAAATCAGAAATAAATTATTGAAGTATACTTAAATTTTTGAAGTTGTGCTAAATCGACATAACAAGACCTTTATCTTCTGAAAATCTAGTGGAAAAAGGAGTTACCGGGTTCTTTAGAAAATCTACTATCTTGCTGGTAATCTAAATCAGAAATAAAACCAATCTTATTGAAGTAGGTATACTTGAAGTTTGAAAGTTGTGCTAAATAAAAATAACAAGACCTTATCTTTTATAAACCTATAGTAAAAACCAGTAACCGAGTTCGTTAGAAAATCTATTACAACATAAGATAACATAATGATGCTTACCAGACGATCTTCAAGTAGCAGACGTTAGGCTCTTATGAAGGCCCTTGGTTATTGATTTGAAAGCGTTCATATTTTATAGCGAAGATTATCAGTTCGAAAGGGATCTCCCCTTTTGCAATATTCATTTCATGAACTCCCATTTTAATCTTTGATTTCATTTTACATTTGAAGCTGTTACCTTACTAGTTGGTACCATTTATTATTGCATGGTAGTGGAGGGCTTCGGCCGAGGCTGGGTATTACATTACTGAGAAAGAGGTGTCGTAAAGTAATAATAGATAATGCCACTGAGGTAAATCAAGAGTTGATAAGCATTTTATAAGTAAGCGCGCTCCACTTTACGCGATTTTAACACAAACTTTGGAATATACAAGTGTATATTCCACTGTTTGCACAGTGTATAAACAGTCATATAAAAAGTAAATAGAACAAGCATTTTCACCACAGACACATCATATTACAGAACAACAGTTCTATAACTAAAATACTTACATAACAACAAAACGTTAGAATGTCGGAATTCGCCACGAGATCAAAGGACTGCTGCCTTAAACTGCTCCTTATATTCGAAACGCGTGTAATTTTTCACGCAGCAACTTTATAAAATAAATAGTGACGTAGGAAGAGAGTAAGAGAGTGAGAGAAAGAGATTCGTTAAGATAAGATTTATGTATCCATCGGAAAAATATAATTCATAACTAAAAATTTAAAAACTCCCAACTCTTGCAAAGTTGTCTTATTTGATAAACATGTTGAGGTTGAGTTTAGAAAATACCCATATTGAGGGAGTTGTGAAATAATATATAATCCGCAATTTTGTAGCGGCGGCCATCTTGGACCGATTTTCATCAAACATAGCTAAAAACACTCCCGACTAATTCACGTTGCAAACACGTCAAACTCATAACACCCCGTCGTTTTTGCGTCGGGGTTTACGCCAGAGTTATTAAACGCTAAAAATAATAGATTATGTAAGATGACCGATTCGTTTCCAAACAAGGCGACCGAGCGTAGGCGTCAAGCGAATAGCTGCAGGCTTTTGAAACTTTTGTATCGATTGATTCGTGGACGACTCTTTAATTTTCAAGAGAAATTAAATTACCGACTATTTCATATCGGCCATCTGATTCTGCAGGCATTTTTTGAATATGTCTCATCATCGACATATAATATCGACCGATGGAAGTTCATTGCTCGACCGCCGATTGGCGCAGTGGGCAGCGACCCTGCCTTTTGGGTCCAAGACCGTGGGTTCGATTTCCACAACTGGAAAGAGTTTGCGTGATGAACATGAATGTGTTTCAGTGTCTGGGTGTTTATTTGTACATTATAAGTTTTTATGTATATTATTCATAGAATTTATTCATCAGTCATCTTAGTACCCATAACACAAGCTGCGCTTACTTTGGGACAAGATGGCGGTGTGTGTATTGTCGTAGTTTTTATTTATTGCTGAAAATAATCATCATTAACCCATTGCCGGTGCAATACAGCGCATGGTTTCCTCTCGATATTTTTCTTCACTGTTGAAGAAAGTGTTTTTTAATTGCTTGGAACGCAAATAACTATGAAAATTTGGAGGTACGTGCTTAGGACTCCCTCGAAAGGGAAGTTGAAGCTTTCCCTACTAGGCTGTCACCGCGTCAATAGCTGGTCTCACAGTCTTTGTCCTGATTTTGACAACCACTGCGACTAGTTTGATATCGTTTAGTTGGGGTCACCGACGTCTATCCGATCTCTTAGTTATGTCCCCGTGACATTATCGGTTTTTACGACTCTGTGGCATTCAATTGGTATCATCAAAACAGCCTATTAACGTCTTACTGATGCGCATAGGCCACATACGAGAGTTTTAGAGCATAGATCCATCACACTCTTCCAATGCGCTGCTTTAATAACCAATTAAACCCTTATATTCTGTGACCTACATTTGCACAGCCGAATTTCAGTTCTGTAATCTATTCACTCGTCTTGAGCAGTGTTTTACGCCATCGGTTGGCTAGAAGAGATCGCTATGTAGCGATAAGGCCGCCCTATTGTATACATCGAGTAAACTAGTTTTTTTTTTTTATAATTTTTCCTGTTTTTTTATGTGGTGAACAATAAAAGTATTCATTAATTCATTCATTCATATTTTCGATTGGCAAGTGAGGTTATATTATGATATAAAAATGGTTTAGTAGTTATCTGATGACAACTTTTAATAGTTCACCTGCTGTTCGGCGAACTCAAAGTCACGTAACACGATATAAATCTAATTCAATTTATAACTCGTTCATCTTTTTCCTTTACTTATTGTACTTTTTATTAGTGAACGATGTTATTGTACTACCAACATCCTGCCTCAGCGAAGAAATTATAAAAACTTGACTAAACTTGCTGCGATTCATTGTAGTAGTGAATCACAGTGAAATATTATGTGGTCATCATTTATTCATTTTGGAAATCACATATTTATTTCGATATTTGGTACGTTTTCTTACGGGCAACTTATTTCGGTCTCGATTAAATTATTTGATGAGATAGAATTTAATTGAACATGATATAAGTTGAGTTGAGATGTATTATTCCGGTAATAGTGATTCTTTTAAGAGAGCCTATAAAGTGTATCGAAATTCCCAAGCGAAAGGAATCGGAATCGCTTTCAATAGTAAGCTGGAATATAGCTATCCCCAATGGAATGTACTCAATGTATGCAGTAAGTACGTCTTTGCGAAATACCACCGATAAGGTCCCTCTTGCCCTCGTCGTCACGATTTTCAGGCGAAAATAGGTGAGCTAAGGCTGGTCGCACATTTGCTACAGTCGCTGGTGGAGAAAGGGTGCCCATAGGTCTATACATTTGTAATAGGTATTAGAAATGTATAGACCCTTCAAACGAACCTTCGATGAATAAGGTGAAGATTTAAATAGCATACCCTCTTTTACCTCAATAAACATTAATTTAGCAGCCCGCTAACATCTTAGGCTACATCATCCCTTACCTCACTGTAGTGGAGTAATAGTATATTGTGCAACAAGTGCGACAACATCGCACGGATTGCAGATACTATTTTTTATTACAAATGCGGAGATATATGTGGACACAAAATCCCAAGTCCCAAAAAACGACTGAAAAGTTTAAAAAAGAGAAACAAATATACTTCAAACAATAAATACAAATTAATTAATATTAATAAAACTATAAACTTTGCAATGTCAACTTCACTTCTTTTATATTGACAGTTAGATTGTGTTTTTTTTTGTTATTTATTTTAGTTTTAGCAGTTTTTACAGTCATTTTGTGTGCGACAAGGATAGTTCGCGTGTGCTAAGTATAATTTGCGTGCGCCAAGTAAACTTGTCGCACTCAAATAACGGTTTCATTTACGAAAAAACTCACGCGTCATTTTAAAATGGGCAAACAACTCTTTTTCAACCGCAACAGTGAGCACTAAGATACTACTTATCCCGCATGAGTAATTTAAAAAAAGTATTTCTTTCTTGCTCTCCGTAGTAGCCGATGTGCTTCCTGCCTAAGGTTGTGACAAAATGCCTGTCGACGCTCGTCCATTAGGGGGTATGAGAGTATGTGGGTTGGTGTTCGCACTAAAAGCATTTTTAAAGGCTTTCGCAAAAACTTTGCCGTTTCAGTTACTCTGTTTGTTTGGGCGACCCAGTACTGTGAAACTCGGTGGATTTGGTTAGCCTTAACTTTAAAGCCTAAAGCTGCATTCACTATTTGAGGTATAGAAGCTTTTAAGTTTAATGTTTACAGTTGTTTAAAGTTTCAAAGCTATTTACGTGGCTACTCAAGTAGATCGAGCTATGTTATTTAGACGAAGATTTAGTGTCCTCTATTTTTAAGTTAAATTAAACAGATTGGAAGATTTTGATAGATGTGGGTGTTGATAGTTTTTCAAATAGCCGGGGTAAAGAAATGTTGAATATGAAATCGGCCTGCAGCCAAAACCTGCAAAACTTCAGTAAGATAACGATGTTACTAATTAAAGTTAGGTGCTGTTGCTATTAAAATTTTTAACGGACTTAAAAATAGGAGGAAGATCTCAATTGATCGGCTGTTTTTGTTTGTTGCTTCAGAATTTTCTAGAATTTTTTAAACTGATTTATATATTTTTTTTTGCTTTGAAACTGTATACTTCACAAGTGGTCCCATTTTCATTGTGTCAAGATCTTTTGAAAGTATCCTGGAGAGTCTAGGTGTTTATCTGTATTTTGTAAGTATTTATGTATGTTATTAATAAAAAAAAATCATCCGTCTTCTTAGTACCCATAACACAAGCTACGTTTACTTTGGGGCTAGATCGCGATGTGTGTATTAACGTAGTATATTTAATTATTTACAATAATAAGTATTAAACGGGTCGTTATTCGATTATGGTATATGGTTGGTAAGCAATTTATTCTCGACACAATTAAGGATCTCATAGCGAAATACCGAGAGAACTCCTCAACCATTAATACATATTATTAAGGTTAATATAGATTTCTTGCTTTTTATTTGTTGGACTCTTTTTTTTTAGTCTTGTTTTATTTCTTAGCTTTCATATTTATATTTACATCTTGGGAATTATATTTTTTCCAGGACCAAAAGTAGCGTATGTCAAGTGGATCGGTTACTTAGTTACGGGTTGAAGAAAGGACGAACAAACAAACACTTTTGCACGCATTTATTATATTAGAAGTTAGGATTAAATAGTTTATTGTTTTTCGAATTAAAAATAGTCTCATTTAAACTTGATGTTGGATCACCCATCAGATCGTTGAATTGGGTCATCGTCTCAGCCGCTTGACATGCGCTATCACAATTAGGCCAAGTCAGGGTGTGGCGTTTGCCCGTTAATCACACCTACTTTTGTACCTAAGTCCCTAACAGAGACGTCGTGTTTTATCTATGCACGTTTTAATTCAATAAACTTAAGTGGTGATAGCTCAATGGCTTCCCTTTCGGTCAGTTCAATTATGTGCGTTTTAAAATTAAGCAATTAAAATATCAATTGCTTTAACGCCGAAGGACACATCTTGTGGTATCGTGCATGCATTGACGGTTTTGGCCAGATATTAAGGGCGGCAAATCGTGCGAAAAAAAACACTGATGGTAAATTTTACTGGAAAATTAAGTATCTAGTCTATAACGATGTTGCTGAGAAAGGGGCGGAACATGGCCTGGGGCCTAGAGCGGCTAGGACTATAAATCCGCCACTGCGTGCATGCCTTTTTTTATATTAGGAGGGGAAAATCCTCATGGACATCCCTATGGATAGTGCCGGACTCCTACCGACTAAAAACCCCTCCTGCCTTCTAAACGTTAGTGTACCTGCCATTTGGCCTACCACTAACGTCGTTGTCCTACCTTCCTTCTCTTTCGTCCCTTTCCTTGCGCACTGCGTGCATGCCTGGGAGTTCTACAAAATGTTGTCAAAGGCGTGTGAAGTTTACCGAGTTGGCCAGTGGGTCAGCTTCGACTACGGCCTAAACCCTTCTTCATTCTGAATGGAGACCCGTGCCCTGTAGTGGGTCGGTAATGGGTTGATCACTCATTTAAGCGCTCACGATTATGGCTTTAGATAGATACATTGTTTAACATAACCGATCTTTCGGATAGTAAATTCAAGGCACATGTAAAAAAAGGTTAAAAAAAAGGCCTTGTAAGTCAAAGTCAAAGTCAAAAATATCTTTATTCAAGTAGGCCCACAGGTGGCACTTTTGATGCGTACATAAGAATTACACGGTAGTGAGATGATGGCGATAACCACATTCGTAAACTTAAAACTAAAGCTACGAGGGTTCCAAACGCGTCCCGGTCTAAGAAGAAGCCCACAACAAACTTAGCCGGGTGTTTTTTTTTTTTTTTTTGTTATCGCCATCTCACAATGTAATTTTAAATTATTAGAAGAGCAACCTGGTTAGAGCAATAATTTACACCCAAGCTTTTTTATCGTTTACGTAGTCCTTTATACTATAATAGGACTTTTCTATAAGCTTACGTTTAATACAAACTTTGAACTTTTTAAGAGACATCTCCAAGATGTCAATTGGTAGTTTATTGTAGAATTGTATGCAATTTCCTTTAAACGAATTATGAATTTTATGTAACCTAGTATATTGCACTGTAAGTTTATTCTTACTTCTAATGTTTAAATTATTGCAGTCACATTTTTTCTTAAATTTAGAAATGTTTTTATGGACGTACATTAAATTTTCAAATATGTACTGACTATACACTGTCATTATTTTAAAATCTTTAAATTTATCTCTCAATGACTCTCTCGGACCCATTTTGTAGATAGAACGAACAGCCCTCTTCTGCAGCACGAAAATAGTGCTAATATCAGCAGCATTACCCCAAAGTAAAATTCCATATGACATAATGCTGTGAAAGTAACTAAAATATACCAGTCTAGCAGTTTCTACGTCGGTCATATGGCGTATCTTCTTTACCGCATAGGCAGCAGAACTAAGCCTGTTCGATAAATTATTTACATGAGGGCCCCATTGAAGTTTAGAATCTAACGTTATTCCTAGAAAAACTGTCGTATCCTCCAGTTTCAGTTCCTCATTATTAAGTAGTACAGTGGTTTTCACGTGTTTAACATTAGGTTAAGTGAATTTTATACACTTGGTTTTTTTTCCGTTAAGAACCAAATTATTAGCTTCAAACCACTGTACCACTTTAGCGAGAGAGTTGTTTACGTCGTCAAAAGCTAGTTCACGTCGATTTATTTTAAAAGTCAGTGATGTATCATCGGCAAACAGAACTATCCCGTGTTTATCCTTGGCAAGGTAAGGAAGGTCATTAATGTAAATAAGGAACAGAAATGGTCCTAATATAGACCCCTGTGGGACACCTATTTTCATAACTGATCCATTAGACCGTTTTCCATTCACGTCGACTTTCTGAATTCTATCGCGTAGATAGTTACTCATTAAGTCTAGAGCTACACCCTGAATTCCATAGTGGTGTAGTTTCCTAACTAACGTTTCGTGTTGAACACAATCAAACGCCTTAGATAAGTCACAGAACACACCAAGTGCATCACGTGACTCCTCCCAGGCTTCAAATATGTTTTGTATTAGCTCAACACCTGCGTCGATTGTTGAGCGACCCCGTATGAAACCAAATTGCTTAATATGAAGTAAATTATACTTATGAAAATGGTAAAGTAATTGATTTAAAATGAGTTTTTCAAAGATTTTACTGAAAGTGGGTAGTACGGATACTGGTCTAAAGTTAGTGGGGTCAGAAGTACTACCCGATTTAAACAATGGAACTATTTTACTAAGTTTCATTAAGTCAGGAAACACACCACAATCTATACAATTATTAAATATTAAGGCTAAATCGGGTGCAACAATATCAATTAATGATTTGACAACGTTTACGGAAATGCCCCACAGATCATTTGTTTTTTTATTAATTAATAATTTAAAGGCTTTAATAACGTCAGAGCCACTAACATGCGTGAATTTAAAAGAATGGTTACACTCAGGCACATTTTCCTTTAATAGAGAGAGAGCCATATCTGGTGAAGAGTTTAATGATTCTGTTGTGGAGACGGGAATGTTGGTAAAGAAGGTTTCAAAAGCAGTAGCCACCTCGAAATCTGTTGTTAAGGCTTTATTATCTACATTAAGTTTAAAATTAATATTTCGTGGTGTTACTCTTCCCGTCTCCTCATTAATTATGTTCCAAGTAGTTTTGATTGCATTGCTACTATTTTTAATTTTATTTTTGATGTATCGCGTCTTTTCTAAGTGGCAAGCGCGTTTAAAATTCTTGGAAAACAATTTAACATAATCCCCAAACTCATCACCAGTGTTAAATTGACGTTCAGCATACAATTCGTACAGCTTTTGCCTATTTTTATGAAGTTCAACTGTCGCCCACTCACTAAAATTTAATGTATCAGTAATCACAACCGACTTACTAGTAAATATAGAATGAAATAGTCTATTAAAGGTATTGAAAAAGGAGCTGTACATTGCATTTGGAGTCGCCCCTGAGGGTAGGAATGGGAGGTCATTTACTAGGCTATATCTCATTTTCTCTATGCGGTTGGATGTTACAGGAACAAATGTTATTTTACGTTTAGAAACATTTTTCTTCACATTTTCAAATTGAATAATTTGACCACAATGATCAGAGTCTAATTTACTAATAATATTTTTGCTTATAGGAATTATATTTGTAAAGATGTTATCCAAACAGGTGGCGCTAGTAGCAGTTATTCTTGTGGGCTCCATGAACATATTTGATAGATTGTAAGTTTTAAATAAATTCAATAACTTGATACTTAAAGAGTTATTTTCTAAAATGTTTACATTAAAATCTCCGCATATTATTAACTTTTTATTACACTTTGATATTTTAAATAACACTTCATCCATTACCTTTTCAAAAAGTTCAAAGTTTGACAAGGGTGGCCTATAAACAGTAACAATTATAAATTGCTCTAGTTCAACCGAGGCTAGCTCTATTGTCCGTTCAACAGAAAGGCTAACAATATCGTTTCTGTTTTTAAATTTTAAATTTTTATTTAATAAAATTAAAGAGCCTCCATGAATCGCTGTAACCCTGGTGAACGAACTACCAACCTGGTGGTTACCAAAATTAAACAAATATTCATGGGTTTTCAACCAGTGCTCAGTTATACATAAAATGCTAATGTTAAAATCATTTAAAAATAATTCAATCTCTAAGTCTTTTCCTCTAATACATTGAATATTTTGGTGAACCAAGTTGATATAATTAGAATTAGATTTTTTATTATATTTTTGGTTTAATAGTACATTGTGCGACCCCTTACTATAATTTTTTTCATATATGCCTGAGGGAGACTCAGTTGTCTGCTTTTCTAAGCAAGAGAAAGCCTCTGTTGTCTCCTTAACTAGTTTAAACTAAAATGACTTGGAATAATTTCCAAGGTTTTCATGTCAAAACTATTACACTGCTCAATAAAAGCAGCCGGTTTAGCCAAGTTCTTGGCTGTTATGGTAAAAAAATACGATAGCGAAACAGCTATCTGTTGTTTAAAATAGTGTGATAGGTAATATCTATCTCGGTACAAATTATAAGTAGGATTAGCACATTTGCTAAAGTCTATAACATGAAATTTCTTATTATATGTACATAAATTGTACAAAGTCATATTTAAATTATACCTAATAGTATTTTCTTGGTGTGGCAAGTTATGAAAATAAGGAAATGTGTATAATACAATACTATTTACATTTAATGTATTTAAAGAATCAATAAGTTTAATCAGCTCAGGTTTGTTAACATTCCCTCTATTTCCCATTATGATAATTAAATTAGTTTTACAGTCAAACATATTCCTATTTCTACAAATTGCAGCTACAATAGCTTTTAAATTTGAGTTGGGTAAACAGTAGTTCAAAACTGTGTGTCCATTCAACTGAGAGTTAAGATATAAGCCCATGTTACATCCAATTTCATCGCTGTACATAATTGTTTTTATTGAACTGCTACTATGAGCATTTGCTTCACTAAAGGAATTATTGTATGTTGTGGGATAAATGCATCATCATATCATCATCGTATCAACCCATTATCGGCCCACTACGAGGCTCGGGTCTCCTCCCACAATGAGAAGGGGTTAACGCCGTAGTCCACCACGCTGACCCAGTGCGGATTGGTGGATAAATGCACAATATTTATAAATTCAACTATACATTAATTTTATAATGAATGCTATAGTGCATATACAGCAATAACAATTTTGATTTATCATAATAAAATAAGAATTTATTAATGAATGCCTTAGCATTATATTTTATTGCACATCTAATTTTAAGGCTGTTATATAAACTTGACTTTATTTTAATTTTTATTAATTTAACTAACAGTACTACGTTCATGAGTGCTGTACCTAAAGCCTAAACTGAATAAAGATTTGATTGATTGATTGGATAAATGAACAGAACACGGGTCTCCTCCCACAATGGTGGAGAATGGTTTAAGGCCGTAGTCTACCACGCTGGCACAGACTTTTGAGAACATGATGTAGAACTCTCAGGCCTGCAGGTTCCCTCACGATGTTTTCCTCCACCGTTGTAACAAGTGATATTATTTTAATTATATAAAAAATGGATATAACTTAAAAAGTTAGATGTGCGTGATGGGATTTGAACTCGGCCCCCAGAAAGAGAAGTCTAGCTCCTGCCCAATGCGCTATCACCGCTATATGAGATATATTGGGCGTTTATAATATTTCGCATTATCGCTTTCCAATAAGGATTGATGCCAAGAGCTAACTTGTCATAGTATAAAAAAGTCAGGCAGGGCGTAGATGACTAAAACACTACGTCATGGCTCCGTCTTTTAGATTTTCTAAGGGGTATATAATTTCTTAACTATATCTATATATTTTTTAATATCTTAAAAGCATTTTCGAGCGATTGCAATTCATCTAGAGTTTTTCAATCAGCTCGAGTAAATAAAAATGAGTGCCTCGCTAGCGCTGAGTCGCTCAAAATAATTGCGCGGAACACAAGCGACGCCTTGTATATTTAATATTCAACCTGTACCTACACTTAGTGATTGTGATGAGGTATACGATTTGTATGCTAGCAATTGTAGTGAAGTTTTCGAATATCGTAACATTGAAAATACCACTTTTCCTGAGACGTGACGCTGCTGGCTCCATTTAAGGATTTGTACTGGTCGTTGCTCGCCCGTTAATCACACAATATTAATTTTGTGCTGAAACCGTAAACACAACTATTTCAATAAATACTCAAGAAAATAAATGCTTCTTCTACGCTCAAACTTTGTTCAACCAGTACTAATCAGTCTACTTGCGCAATTCACGGTACCGATCTTATTTTGCTTCAGTAATGCTAATCAATCTACTTGCGCTGTTCATCCTGCCCTATAACGTTGTTCAACCAGTGCTAGTCAGTCTACATGTCCAGTTCATTTTACCCTCGAAACAGTGGTAATTAGTATACTTGTGCTGTTCACCCTACCCTAAAACGTTCTTTAACCAGTGCTTATTAGGCTACTTGCCCTGTTCACCCTACCCTCAAACGTAGTTCATCCTGTGCTAATCAGCTTACTTGCGCTGCTCAAACTACCCTCAAACGTTGTTCAACCAGTGCTAATCAGGCGCTGTTCAACCTACGTTGTTAAACCAGTTCTGATCAGTCTAGTTGCGCTCTTCTCTCTCCTCATATTTTGTAGGCAACTGATATATGAAAAGACAGTTATTTCAACACGCAGTATTTTTAAGCTAATGAATGGAGATCCAATTCAGCAGACTCGTTTGCCGGAATTAAAACTAGGTTGAATATTAAATAAACATGCCGAGGCTGTGTTCCGTGCAATTATTTTTAGCGAGTCAGCGTTGCTTTAGTGTTTGGGGTTCGTTATCAAACCGGGAACCCACGTAGCATCATGTACCTATGTTTTTCTGTGTGTTACGGGGATGCGCTAAAATATCAATAACACTTTAAGCCAGATTGTAGCGTTTTTAGCACGTAGTGTAGCAGTCTCAGCAAAATCACTCATATTTATTTTATTTATTATCTGTCTGTCTGTGATAATAAATAAAATAAAATTAATAAATAAATATACTACGACAATACACACATCGCCATCTAGCCCCAAAGTAAGCGTAGCTTTTTTTATTGGTACTAAGATGACTGATGAATATTTTTATGAATAATATACATAAATACTTAAAATATACATATAAACACCCAGACACTGAAAATCATTCATGCTCATCACACACACATTTTCCAGTAGTCGGAATCGAATCCACGGCCTTGGGCTCAGAAAGCAGGGTCGCTGCAAACTGCGCCAATCTTCCGTCGATGACACACTGTTAATGACGCCGGGCCGTTAGAAAAATAGTGCATCTTTGCGTGGGTTCGTAATATAACCATTACTATCGCGCGCCCTTCATATTTCTTTGTTTTTGTTTAGTGTTATTTTTGTCTTCTTTCGTTTTGGCTCGGCTCTGACCTTAAGTCGTAGCGTGATGTTGCATTTTAGTGAAGGCAGATCAGAATACAGTTGTCATCAACGCTTCTCTTCCCGTTATTGTCGTACGAGGCGACTAAGTTAGTATGACGGAGAACGGACAGCAGCGTGCTCTGTGCTACAACTACTACCAACATCTACTGAGACCAACCCGACTACCCAGAGTTGTGATTAAGGCAAACCCTCCCGTTGGGAGAGGGAGGGGTCCAGCTGTGGACTATTAAAGGACAAGATTGTGATGATGTAACGTTAAAATATAGCCTTCAACCAGCCTCAACCTGCAAGAAAGATTTTTCCAGTCCGACTGTAGGCACGAGTATTTCCAACTTCCAGAGATTCTTCTTCTTCCAGAAAACTTCGTTCAAAAAACGTACTAGCTTTATTCTTACTAGCTGACCCGTGCAACTTCGTCTGCACTAAATCGTTTATTACCGGAAAACGCAAATAAAATGACATTTTCTAACAATGAATCCAAGCTAGATCGATTTATCAACCCCGAAACCCCCTGCATACTAAATTTCATGATAATCGTTGGAGCCGATTTCGTGATTCCACTTATATATATACAAGAAATGCTCGTTTAGATATAAGATATAAGATGAATCATTAATATAGATAAAGTTAATAGCTTTATTCTTATTAATCATCAATATAGATAAAGATAAATTTAATAATATTTGTATGTCTGTGCTGCTACGCTCCCGTGTTATATACCTATATATTTTTTCTAAATCGAAGTATATTGGTACTTCGTTCGGTGGTTCTATACTACACATTAGAAGCCAAACGAAACTGCTACGAATGCTGTTTGAAGTTATAAAATTAAAAATTAATTAATTTCAAGTAGGCCTAGTTTATAAGCACTTTCGAAACGTCAAGTCAGTCTCGTTTGTATTGACTCTACCATCGGTTCTGAAGGCAGATTGATATAAATTAATAAAAATTCATTTATTTCAAGTAGTTTATAAGCACTTTTGAAACGTCAAGTCAGTCTGTTTGAAGTGACTTTTCGGTTCGGAAGGCAGATTCTGCCGACAAGAGCCGGCAAGAAACTGAGTAGATTGCTCTTTCAACTAAAATGAAATAATTTTTTATAGGCTTTGTAGAGAAACATTATGTAATGTCTCTGAGACTTATTTGCTGAACCGAAAACCTAATAGTTTTTGAGCAAACCATTACCATAGTTTAAAAAAAAGTAAAATCAAGTGACTCCTGTCACTTTATTAGATACGCGTCGTGTAGTGTAGGTACTATACACGTGTCGGTCTTTTTATCTTCGATATGATTGTTATTAGTAAACACTTAGAATGTTTTAAATTAAGTTATATGGAAAAATAAATATGCTTCTTTGGATTTAATATTTTTAAAGGGTGATTCCTTGTGAAAATATACTCATGCACCCTTAAACAGTACTACGTAATTCCGTTACACGTTGTATTAGGTTGGGGAAAAAGTCTTTTCGAATTATATATATTATTATAATTATATATGTAGATATGTATGAACTTGTAATAAAATCTCTTTGGCTATGTTTGTATCTGGTTGGTTTTCGGTATCATGAAAAGTTTAAATTTTAAAGAAGATAATTCCAAATTCAAATTAGGAAAATGTGTGATTTTTATTTGTTTTTAGTACTGTACAGATGAGTGAATGTAATGAAGAAATTCCATACATTTTAAAACTTTACTACAAAAAAGGTGAAAATTAAACGCAAGCTGCAAAAAAAATTTGCCATGTTTATGGACAGCAGCATCTATGAGAGTAGCACAAATTTGGTTTAAGCGTTTTCAATCCGGAAATTTTGATGTCAAAGATGCGTCATCCGGATAAAATGGATGCCATTTTTGAAAAAGTGGAGCAAGATTGGCATATCATTAGTTACAACGTAGCTGAAGAACTGGGAATTGTCCACAAAACAGTTTTGGCGCATTTGAAAGAAACTGGGTACACAAAAAAGCTGGATATTTGTGTAACTCTCGAGCTCACTGAAGGAAACCTAATGAACCGTGTACTCATTTGTGATTCTTTATTACGACGTAATGAATCCGAACCATTATTGAAGAAGCTGATAACTGGTAATGAGAAGTGGCATGTACGACAAGAACGTGCGAAAAAGGTCGTGGTCAAAGGCCGGTCAGGCTTCACGGACTGTGGCGAAACCTTTTTTTATTACACTTTGATATTTTAAATAACACTTCATCCATTACCTTTTCAAAAAGTTCAAAGTTTGACAAGGGTGGCCTATAAACAGTAACAATTATAAATTGCTCTAGTTCAACCGAGGCTAGCTCTATTGTCCGTTCAACAGAAAGGCTAACAATATCGTTTCTGTTTTTAAATTTTAAATTTTTATTTAATAAAATTAAAGAGCCTCCATGAATCGCTGTAACCCTGGTGAACGAACTACCAACCTGGTGGTTACCAAAATTAAACAAATATTCATGGGTTTTCAACCAGTGCTCAGTTATACATAAAATGCTAATGTTAAAATCATTTAAAAATAATTCAATCTCTAAGTCTTTTCCTCTAATACATTGAATATTTTGGTGAACCAAGTTGATATAATTAGAATTAGATTTTTTATTATATTTTTGGTTTAATAGTACATTGTGCGACCCCTTACTATAATTTTTTTCATATATGCCTGAGGGAGACTCAGTTGTCTGCTTTTCTAAGCAAGAGAAAGCCTCTGTTGTCTCCTTAACTAGTTTAAACTAAAATGACTTGGAATAATTTCCAAGGTTTTCATGTCAAAACTATTACACTGCTCAATAAAAGCAGCCGGTTTAGCCAAGTTCTTGGCTGTTATGGTAAAAAAATACGATAGCGAAACAGCTATCTGTTGTTTAAAATAGTGTGATAGGTAATATCTATCTCGGTACAAATTATAAGTAGGATTAGCACATTTGCTAAAGTCTATAACATGAAATTTCTTATTATATGTACATAAATTGTACAAAGTCATATTTAAATTATACCTAATAGTATTTTCTTGGTGTGGCAAGTTATGAAAATAAGGAAATGTGTATAATACAATACTATTTACATTTAATGTATTTAAAGAATCAATAAGTTTAATCAGCTCAGGTTTGTTAACATTCCCTCTATTTCCCATTATGATAATTAAATTAGTTTTACAGTCAAACATATTCCTATTTCTACAAATTGCAGCTACAATAGCTTTTAAATTTGAGTTGGGTAAACAGTAGTTCAAAACTGTGTGTCCATTCAACTGAGAGTTAAGATATAAGCCCATGTTACATCCAATTTCATCGCTGTACATAATTGTTTTTATTGAACTGCTACTATGAGCATTTGCTTCACTAAAGGAATTATTGTATGTTGTGGGATAAATGCATCATCATATCATCATCGTATCAACCCATTATCGGCCCACTACGAGGCTCGGGTCTCCTCCCACAATGAGAAGGGGTTAACGCCGTAGTCCACCACGCTGACCCAGTGCGGATTGGTGGATAAATGCACAATATTTATAAATTCAACTATACATTAATTTTATAATGAATGCTATAGTGCATATACAGCAATAACAATTTTGATTTATCATAATAAAATAAGAATTTATTAATGAATGCCTTAGCATTATATTTTATTGCACATCTAATTTTAAGGCTGTTATATAAACTTGACTTTATTTTAATTTTTATTAATTTAACTAACAGTACTACGTTCATGAGTGCTGTACCTAAAGCCTAAACTGAATAAAGATTTGATTGATTGATTGGATAAATGAACAGAACACGGGTCTCCTCCCACAATGGTGGAGAATGGTTTAAGGCCGTAGTCTACCACGCTGGCACAGACTTTTGAGAACATGATGTAGAACTCTCAGGCCTGCAGGTTCCCTCACGATGTTTTCCTCCACCGTTGTAACAAGTGATATTATTTTAATTATATAAAAAATGGATATAACTTAAAAAGTTAGATGTGCGTGATGGGATTTGAACTCGGCCCCCAGAAAGAGAAGTCTAGCTCCTGCCCAATGCGCTATCACCGCTATATGAGATATATTGGGCGTTTATAATATTTCGCATTATCGCTTTCCAATAAGGATTGATGCCAAGAGCTAACTTGTCATAGTATAAAAAAGTCAGGCAGGGCGTAGATGACTAAAACACTACGTCATGGCTCCGTCTTTTAGATTTTCTAAGGGGTATATAATTTCTTAACTATATCTATATATTTTTTAATATCTTAAAAGCATTTTCGAGCGATTGCAATTCATCTAGAGTTTTTCAATCAGCTCGAGTAAATAAAAATGAGTGCCTCGCTAGCGCTGAGTCGCTCAAAATAATTGCGCGGAACACAAGCGACGCCTTGTATATTTAATATTCAACCTGTACCTACACTTAGTGATTGTGATGAGGTATACGATTTGTATGCTAGCAATTGTAGTGAAGTTTTCGAATATCGTAACATTGAAAATACCACTTTTCCTGAGACGTGACGCTGCTGGCTCCATTTAAGGATTTGTACTGGTCGTTGCTCGCCCGTTAATCACACAATATTAATTTTGTGCTGAAACCGTAAACACAACTATTTCAATAAATACTCAAGAAAATAAATGCTTCTTCTACGCTCAAACTTTGTTCAACCAGTACTAATCAGTCTACTTGCGCAATTCACGGTACCGATCTTATTTTGCTTCAGTAATGCTAATCAATCTACTTGCGCTGTTCATCCTGCCCTATAACGTTGTTCAACCAGTGCTAGTCAGTCTACATGTCCAGTTCATTTTACCCTCGAAACAGTGGTAATTAGTATACTTGTGCTGTTCACCCTACCCTAAAACGTTCTTTAACCAGTGCTTATTAGGCTACTTGCCCTGTTCACCCTACCCTCAAACGTAGTTCATCCTGTGCTAATCAGCTTACTTGCGCTGCTCAAACTACCCTCAAACGTTGTTCAACCAGTGCTAATCAGGCGCTGTTCAACCTACGTTGTTAAACCAGTTCTGATCAGTCTAGTTGCGCTCTTCTCTCTCCTCATATTTTGTAGGCAACTGATATATGAAAAGACAGTTATTTCAACACGCAGTATTTTTAAGCTAATGAATGGAGATCCAATTCAGCAGACTCGTTTGCCGGAATTAAAACTAGGTTGAATATTAAATAAACATGCCGAGGCTGTGTTCCGTGCAATTATTTTTAGCGAGTCAGCGTTGCTTTAGTGTTTGGGGTTCGTTATCAAACCGGGAACCCACGTAGCATCATGTACCTATGTTTTTCTGTGTGTTACGGGGATGCGCTAAAATATCAATAACACTTTAAGCCAGATTGTAGCGTTTTTAGCACGTAGTGTAGCAGTCTCAGCAAAATCACTCATATTTATTTTATTTATTATCTGTCTGTCTGTGATAATAAATAAAATAAAATTAATAAATAAATATACTACGACAATACACACATCGCCATCTAGCCCCAAAGTAAGCGTAGCTTTTTTTATTGGTACTAAGATGACTGATGAATATTTTTATGAATAATATACATAAATACTTAAAATATACATATAAACACCCAGACACTGAAAATCATTCATGCTCATCACACACACATTTTCCAGTAGTCGGAATCGAATCCACGGCCTTGGGCTCAGAAAGCAGGGTCGCTGCAAACTGCGCCAATCTTCCGTCGATGACACACTGTTAATGACGCCGGGCCGTTAGAAAAATAGTGCATCTTTGCGTGGGTTCGTAATATAACCATTACTATCGCGCGCCCTTCATATTTCTTTGTTTTTGTTTAGTGTTATTTTTGTCTTCTTTCGTTTTGGCTCGGCTCTGACCTTAAGTCGTAGCGTGATGTTGCATTTTAGTGAAGGCAGATCAGAATACAGTTGTCATCAACGCTTCTCTTCCCGTTATTGTCGTACGAGGCGACTAAGTTAGTATGACGGAGAACGGACAGCAGCGTGCTCTGTGCTACAACTACTACCAACATCTACTGAGACCAACCCGACTACCCAGAGTTGTGATTAAGGCAAACCCTCCCGTTGGGAGAGGGAGGGGTCCAGCTGTGGACTATTAAAGGACAAGATTGTGATGATGTAACGTTAAAATATAGCCTTCAACCAGCCTCAACCTGCAAGAAAGATTTTTCCAGTCCGACTGTAGGCACGAGTATTTCCAACTTCCAGAGATTCTTCTTCTTCCAGAAAACTTCGTTCAAAAAACGTACTAGCTTTATTCTTACTAGCTGACCCGTGCAACTTCGTCTGCACTAAATCGTTTATTACCGGAAAACGCAAATAAAATGACATTTTCTAACAATGAATCCAAGCTAGATCGATTTATCAACCCCGAAACCCCCTGCATACTAAATTTCATGATAATCGTTGGAGCCGATTTCGTGATTCCACTTATATATATACAAGAAATGCTCGTTTAGATATAAGATATAAGATGAATCATTAATATAGATAAAGTTAATAGCTTTATTCTTATTAATCATCAATATAGATAAAGATAAATTTAATAATATTTGTATGTCTGTGCTGCTACGCTCCCGTGTTATATACCTATATATTTTTTCTAAATCGAAGTATATTGGTACTTCGTTCGGTGGTTCTATACTACACATTAGAAGCCAAACGAAACTGCTACGAATGCTGTTTGAAGTTATAAAATTAAAAATTAATTAATTTCAAGTAGGCCTAGTTTATAAGCACTTTCGAAACGTCAAGTCAGTCTCGTTTGTATTGACTCTACCATCGGTTCTGAAGGCAGATTGATATAAATTAATAAAAATTCATTTATTTCAAGTAGTTTATAAGCACTTTTGAAACGTCAAGTCAGTCTGTTTGAAGTGACTTTTCGGTTCGGAAGGCAGATTCTGCCGACAAGAGCCGGCAAGAAACTGAGTAGATTGCTCTTTCAACTAAAATGAAATAATTTTTTATAGGCTTTGTAGAGAAACATTATGTAATGTCTCTGAGACTTATTTGCTGAACCGAAAACCTAATAGTTTTTGAGCAAACCATTACCATAGTTTAAAAAAAAGTAAAATCAAGTGACTCCTGTCACTTTATTAGATACGCGTCGTGTAGTGTAGGTACTATACACGTGTCGGTCTTTTTATCTTCGATATGATTGTTATTAGTAAACACTTAGAATGTTTTAAATTAAGTTATATGGAAAAATAAATATGCTTCTTTGGATTTAATATTTTTAAAGGGTGATTCCTTGTGAAAATATACTCATGCACCCTTAAACAGTACTACGTAATTCCGTTACACGTTGTATTAGGTTGGGGAAAAAGTCTTTTCGAATTATATATATTATTATAATTATATATGTAGATATGTATGAACTTGTAATAAAATCTCTTTGGCTATGTTTGTATCTGGTTGGTTTTCGGTATCATGAAAAGTTTAAATTTTAAAGAAGATAATTCCAAATTCAAATTAGGAAAATGTGTGATTTTTATTTGTTTTTAGTACTGTACAGATGAGTGAATGTAATGAAGAAATTCCATACATTTTAAAACTTTACTACAAAAAAGGTGAAAATTAAACGCAAGCTGCAAAAAAAATTTGCCATGTTTATGGACAGCAGCATCTATGAGAGTAGCACAAATTTGGTTTAAGCGTTTTCAATCCGGAAATTTTGATGTCAAAGATGCGTCATCCGGATAAAATGGATGCCATTTTTGAAAAAGTGGAGCAAGATTGGCATATCATTAGTTACAACGTAGCTGAAGAACTGGGAATTGTCCACAAAACAGTTTTGGCGCATTTGAAAGAAACTGGGTACACAAAAAAGCTGGATATTTGTGTAACTCTCGAGCTCACTGAAGGAAACCTAATGAACCGTGTACTCATTTGTGATTCTTTATTACGACGTAATGAATCCGAACCATTATTGAAGAAGCTGATAACTGGTAATGAGAAGTGGCATGTACGACAAGAACGTGCGAAAAAGGTCGTGGTCAAAGGCCGGTCAGGCTTCACGGACTGTGGCGAAACCCGGGTAAACTCGCAACAATGTAATTGTTTGTGTGGTGGGATTGGAAGGGCATTATTCATTATGAGCTGTTACCACTAGACAGGACCACCGATTCTGAACTCTACTGCAAGCAACTGTTGAGATTAAAGCAAGAAGTGTATAGAAAGCGGCCGGAATTAATCAACAGAAGGGGTGTGGTTTTTCATCATGATAACGCTAGACCTCACACATCTTTAGCAACTCGGCAAATATTTAGAGACTTTGGCTGGGAGGTGTTAATGCATCCGCCGTGTAGTCCTGACCTTGCACCTTCAGATTTCCACCTGTTTCGGTCTCTTCAGAATTCCTTAGTCAGGTTAACATCACGAGAGGACTGCCATAACTACTTGTCGCGGTTTATTGATCAGAAGCCCCAAAATTTCTATAGCAATGAGATTACCTACAAGATGACAAAAAGTTATCGAACAAAATGGTACCTACATACTCTAGTTAAATATAAATAAAATATATTAAAAATGTTTTAAATTTTCTTAAAAAATGCGAAGAAACTTTTTCCCCAAACTAATATATACGAACACAAAGCAAACGCCAAGATGTCCAATTTATTAATTAAATTGCATTCAATGTTTGGAACGTTGAACACGTCGTTGCTGTAATCGGAAGCCCATTTATGTACAACTGTTGCCACTTTCGCGACCGCTGGGATCTGGAATGCATTCAAATAGTTTCGGTTAGCCGTAGCTGGTCAGCGGATGCGGCGTACCTACATATTGTAACTACCGCAAGCCTTTATTATATATTAGGTGGCCTTAATTGCCTGAGCGAAGGGAGTTCTTATAGTATGCTTTGGTGAATTTGCACTTTGGTCTGTTTTCGTCCGTCAGTCGTTGAGTATAAAAAGATAATTTAACACATTCTGAATGCCACCTTCTAATAAAATAAATTAACACATTCGAATGCCTATGGACAAAAACTGAAACTGACAATAAAAGTTCTTACCTTCTAAAAAAATAATTTAACACATTCTGAATTTCTTTGGCCAAAAACTGAAACTAACGATTAAGAATTCTATTAAAAACTTTAAAATTCTAGAACTTTTATTTAAATTTCAACCTGTTTTTTTACCTTTTTACGCTGATATTTTATACTAACAAAAATACACCTTTGAGAAAGACTTATATAAATATCATAATATCTTTAAAGCTAGTAACGCATTTGCGATTCCTCTAAGTACACAGGTGTGCATAGGTAATCGATTAAAATCAGGTAACCCGCCTTGTCGTTAGCACGCTATTTATATAAGAAAGGATCCTTCAAACTTTCATGTGCGTTCGAATGTACTCTGAGGCTACATAATAGCTTGTGGATACGGCCCTGTGTTATTTTTTTGAAACTGTATACAGTATCAATGACCTGTGTTAATTATGTGAATGACACATCTGTGTATGTAAATTGTTCGCACTGCATTTGCATGTATGTATGTTAGTAAATATTTAACATTTTTTGTCATTTAAAATTGTTTACTAATTTTATAAATGTGTTTGTGTTGTTGGTTTGTCCTGCGATCACAAAGCAACGTGATTTTTGCATAAATATGCTAAATTGTTTATAGTCGAAGAGTCAAGCGTATTTTGTCCCATTCAAGTAATACGTAAGCACTATTGGGGGGGGGGGGGGGAAATGCATATATTTTGCTGACAAGGGGGAGAGGCAGTGGCGTGCACTTCATACAAGCACAAAATTATTTGTACATAACTCATAAAGGGGAAGGAGTTTTCCATTTCATGCCATCTTCTTCCTTTATGCATACCCAGGTCAAGAACCCTGTGCACTGGGGAGGGGGGAGTAAATAATAGTGATAAATCTACTTACGTAATATTCAAATGAATGGCGCCTTAAATGATGCATGATTCTTTCCATTCTCTATCTTTGTTATTTAAGAGCGATGCCATCCATATTCCATCGTCGATGCAAGTTGCATAAATCATACACTGCTCTTGCAATCACTGCTGTCAAACGTCACTTTTGTTTATTTATTGATGGAAAAGTGACGTTTGACAGCAGTGATTTCAAGATTTACGCCTGTCGCAAACCTGTCGCGAGATACGTAATCACCCTGCGGAACACAGTTGTCCCCACCCATCCTCTCCTCTCCGAGGCGACTTAGGGTATTCTCGGGCACACGGTCAGTAGCGTCCTCTTTGATACTCGTACTTCTGCCATCTGCTGTGATCACCAACCAAGTCTGCTAAGGTTGATGATTATGGGCACAAACTCCCGTTGGGAGAGGCCGTGGAATTTTATAGGCCATTGATTGAATGACGATGAGGGATGGTTCATAGTTGGAATCTAATTATAATCCATAGTGGTAACATAACAATCCCGCTCAACCCTATATTATGTAATTTTTTTTTTCTCACAGTGTTTTACTTTGGCAAACAAGCAAGACCGAGCTAAAATATATGCAGTGGCGTGCATAGAGGGTATGCACGGGGTATGCAAATGATATAAAATGAAGAAAATCTCCAGTACGAGTTGTAAAAAACTTAAGGATAGACATTGTAAGAGTTATAAAAAGCCTACCCTTAAGTATTTAAAACTCGTACTGGAGATTTTCTTCATTTTATGTCATCTGCATACCCTTTGCATACCCTCTATGCACGCCACTGAATGTATGTTTAAAGTGCTAAGTTTGTAAGGAAATATATTTTAGCCCGTAATGCATATTCATCTGATTATTATATTAAAGTAATTTTGTATCAAAGCATTCGTGATGGTATTTATACACAATCCCAATTTTGTTAGTAAATAAAATACTAAACCTTTTTATTAGCCACTATTGTCATTTCATACCACCACTTGTAACTAACTACTACGATTCAATATATACCAGTAAATAGTCCTTGTCTACATTATTTATTATCTTTACCTACTTCCTCGCAAGTAGGTAAAGATAATAAGAACTCTAGATAATAGGTCTTGAAATAAAGCGTTTTCGAGCCAGTGGTGTTAAGAGACTTGAATTAATCCCGTAGTACTGTAATTCAGTAAGCACAGCATATTGTTTGCAACGTCTTCCAGACTCCATAAAAACTAAAGCCTGACCATCTAACTGACTCTTATCGTAGCGTAGCTGGCCTCACGCCAAAAAATTTATCATGAATAAATCTTAGTAGGCAGTTTTGATTGCCCCCAGCAGCGCCTTCCCGGTTCCCCTCGGCGCGTCTTAAAATACCTATTTACCTACTAAGATCATTATTGTGAGGATCTTTTTGTAAAGAAATGACTCTTTGCTTAGTCTTTTAATAACTTTGATTTATTCCAGATTCTTCTGATACTTTTGCTACGTGGAACCAAATACCATTATTTCAAAGCTTAAATCTTAATATTACTGAGATAACATATTAGCTTAAAGGTTAAAACATTCTGAAGTAAAATATTTCTTTATTCAAATAGGCACATAGATGGCACTTTTGATGCGTAGATCACATGTAAAATATGGCATAGAAGTAAGTTGATGGCGATAACTAAATTCGTCAACTTAAAACTAAAGCTACGAGGTTTCAAAACGCGCCAGGTCTAAGAAGAAGCCCACAACAAACTTAGCCGGTTATTTTTTTTGTTATCACCATCTCATTGTCATATAAAACTATTAAAGAAGCAACCTTGTTATAGCAATAATTTACACCCAAGCATTTTTATCGTTGACGTAGACTATAATAGGACTTTTCTTTAAGCTTACGTTTAAAACCAACTTTGAACTTTTTCAGAGACATCTCGAAGATATCAACCGGTAGTTTATTGTAAAATTGGATACAACTTCCTTTACATGAATTACTTATTTTATGTAGTCTAGTATATTGCACTGCAAGTTTATTTTTGCTTCTAATGTTCAAATTATTGCAGTCACATTTTCTCTCAAATTTCCTCTGTATGCATCTTTGTATGGATGCAAACGTACATACATACATAAAATCATTTTTTTACTTTAATATTACAGGTTTTTAAATAAATAAATAAATATCCTACGACAATACACACATCGCCATCTAGTCCCAATTTAAGCGTAGCTTGTGTTATGGGTACTAAGATGACTGATGAATATTTTAATGCATAATATACATAAAAACATTAGAATATACATATAATTTTGTCGAGAGTTTAAAAATTCCACGGTCCTCGGCCGCTTGTTTCCAGTGGCTCCCAGTTTGTATCCATCTTTTTATGGATACATACAGACATAAAATCATTATTTTCTTTAATATTAGCAAAGATAAATCACCCAGGTCTGCAATCTAAGCAATTCGTCTTTTATTTTCCTTATTGATATTTTGAACCCAGCTGGCCTTTCGCCAAAAACTTATCAGGAATATGGTTTGGTCAGAAGTTTTTATTATCTTTATTGTTGTATTGTATTATCCTCGGCTACGTCGTTTTGTAAAACTGTATAATAACGCCATCAGGAAAACATATATAACCTTAGGATTCCTCCTATTGCTTGTGAATACTGAAAATCTGAGTACTTTGATTGTTTTAAATTTCTATTATATTCTGTTACTAGCTGTTTTCTGCGTTTTCTAACGCATTTGTGACGGTTTAAACAAATCCCGTGGGAACCGTTTGTGTTTTCTGGGATACGCTTTGTTACTCTCCGTCCTTTCAATCGCTCGTTCTAACTCTATGCCAAAAGTCAAGTTGATTGGTAACTAAGGACGTGAAGGCAGAACAAACAAGCAAACTTTCGCATTTACAGTATTAGTAAGGAATTTCCTCCAGCGCTTAAGAGGTGCGGTTCGGAGATTTTCTATAGCCATGCTTATTTCTGCAACTTAAAAAAAAAAATGGCGTGGTTGCCGGTTTTTATCACAAGCAAATGAGGCTAAACATCCTTATATATAGCCCTATAACGGCCCTGGTTGCTGGGCGCAGTGTGGCCTGTTGCAGGACTTGTTCCTAGCACGCCCTGCCAAGTGGGGCATCCGCTTGGTCAGTCAATTATTGCTATATAAAATAAAAGAGGTAGTCTAAAATGTGATGATCATCTTAAGATTTTTTCTGTTGAGATCTTACACTGCGTTCAGTACGGTAACGATTACAGGCTTTCGCACACCATCAAAAATTCAAAATTTCAACATTCTAAAATTTGAGCATGTGGTTGGTTCACTTGTCGTATACTAGGAACTGGTAATGCTTGCTCTATGTCACCAAACATAAAGCTCAAAATCTAATACTCTAAGTTCAGCAGAGCATCAGATTTTCATTGCTGATTGTGTAGTCTTTTTTTTTTGAGTGAGTAAAACATAAACGTCAAAGTGAAAGGAAGAGCTCTTTCCTTCCTTTTCAGTTGGCTTGCAGTTATAAACCGAAGAGGCAGCTTTGGACACTTTGTGAAAAGCCATGTTTGGAGTACTACAGTTGATATGCCCAAAAAGCTTTCGTGAGAATTTCATACACATTCCGGCGATGCCAGAATGTTGTCTAAAATAAATGCGGGTCAAACTAAATTAAACCAAATCTAAAAATAAACACGTTCTGCCCTAATTTTTCACAATGACGTAGCACTCAAGCCTTAGTGTTAGGGTACTCGGAAAATTTGATAGAATAAAAATAGGTTGAGCCCAATATACACACCGAAAATAATATATATTATAACAGTGTTATTTGTGCAATAATAATGTAATGATGTACGTTTATATGATATTAAATTGCATTTATCGATAGCTGTCTCGATTTTTTTTTGTTCCTTATTTCTCCTTATAACTGCTCCAAATGTAGGCGGAAACTCTTTACTATTAAAATTGTTTATACCAACTCACAGAAATCTTTAAAAATTGCAACGTTCCATACTGAAATAGAAACTGTCATGTTATTTCATTCTCTTAAAGGAAACCTTTAAAAATATAAAGAGAAATGAATATATAAATCAGACTAATTGATACTCATTTGCAACACCGACGTCGGGCTCCACCGCTGTAAGTATGACTTCATAGTTAAAGTACGGAATAATACAGGCTAGGATGTACAAGAAATGCTGCTTGCGCATATTCATAAACCAGTGTAATTCTCATTTTCCCCAAGAGGCTGAAGTGTAGCAACTTGTAATAAGAAGCGCGCCCTACAGTGTCACCTTCTGACGTCAAGGGAGCCTCGACGTGCTCGTAACCTAGAATTGAATTACTTACGGCGGCGTACTTTTACTATTAACGTGATACTGTTACTTACTCCACTTTTGTTTCCACCGCATTAAACTGATCGGGGCGGTCGAATCTTATATGCTCATATATAAAGCTGAATAGTTTGTTTTTTTATTTAAACGCGATGAACACTCGGGAACTCCTAGTCAGATTTGAAAAATTATTTCAGGGTTGGATAGCCCATTTATCGAGAAAGTCTATATATAAACTGGAACTAAGGCAATAGCACATAGCACCAATCAAAACTGCGTAAACGGTTGAAGTTTCGATAAAATCATGTATGACATTCGTGCCCCTTTAAAAGTTCTAAAATAAGTCCGAGAAAGTGTCTCTATAATTTAAGGTTGACTTATACGCGGATGAAGTCGTGAGCGACCGCTAGTTTGTATATATTTTTCCTCACACGGCGGCAACTATATTGGTCGAGGTTAAAGAGATCGATTTAACTTAAAGTAAAACCAAGCCTGAGGTCTGAATATCAGGCCACAAGGAGGACTTATAAGGAGGTAGATATAGGGTAGTTTTTATTCTGAAAACAAACCTCTAAAGGGGTGAAATGTGCGTTCAGAATTGGCTGAAAGTACATTGTCTTTCAAAGTTACAATCAAAAGTTTCCAAGCTATCCGCCGAAAGGGGTTTTTACAAGAAATTAATAAAAATATAAAGTGAGGAAATAAAAGGTTAAAGATTTAAGATGACGAAATTATAAGAAAGAAAAATTGCAAACAGAAAATGAGTGCATAGAAATTGTATATGTATCGTGTATGAATAAAAAACGTACATGTACTGTTGTCTCGTTAATCTATTCCCCATAGAAGTTGAACTTAAGCGATAAATCTATTAAAAGGAGTGCCTTGCGAAGTGACACCTTATGACGCTACATACCGCTCAACGCAAATATCCCCCAGTGAAGCTCGAATATAGGCCACCTTTACTAAATTGCTTGCTGATTAAGCGCCGTTGTTTGTAATAATTAATGCACTGGGTATAATGTTTTCGAGTACAAAATTATGAAGCATTAATGGATTGATGAAGTTTTATAGGTTAATGATATAATTTTTAAGGACAAATGTGCTTAATATTCCCTAAAACCATAGCAGTTTTCTCTAATTACCTTAACTTAATCAAAGGTCTGAATTGATAGGCCATCCTCATACCATCCCGAACTAATAAACATTAAGCTTAATTTACTATGATACTCGAAAAACAGGCACGTTTTAATACACCACATAACACAGATCTTCAGAAATATATTTAATTATTATTAGTAATTATAATTAAATATATTTCTGTTTATAATTTATTAGTTATTTCTTTGCGCTCTGACCTCCGGTGCTCTCAGCAAACATTGCCTGTACAATTGATAAAAACCACCACGAAACCTAAGTACAAGATTTCCAGTTGAAAGTGGAAGACGTCAAGGCAAATCGTGTTTTCGGTGACAGTTTATTAGTATCATACAAAAATAATTCCACCAGAGTGAAACCGTGTCAATTCTCTACGGTTTTAATGAAGCGATATTAAAAAATGTAAAGGGCGAGGGATTTTATTTCTGTAATAATTTTTATCGCGAGGGTAAAATGCAAGCGATAAATCTATTTTAAGGGACTGCCTCGCGTCCTAGTATCACTTTTCGTAATTCTCTTTGCAATCCTCAGATGAAATTACATCAACTGGGCCTTTATTACTCAAAATAGATCTTTATCTTCACTGTAAAGTTACTTCTTCTTTTGTGGCTATCTCCTGTCAAGGCTGGCAACCGTTAGTGCTAACAGTAGATACTTTAGAAACCGCTGCTCTAAACAGTGACATTTTAATATTAAAATTATTAAACCGTAAGCTTTCGTTTGCCCTTTATATGACCCTGAGAAAATGGGATTGAATTTGAAGCAATTCGTATTTCGGCTTTCGCATTGCTAGACTCAGATATTTAGGCTTTCTCCTTTGCACAGAATCTATGACAGCCTATGATAAAATCCTGCAGGAGGGTTTGCCCATAGCCACCACGCTGGTAAGACAGGTTTTACTGATTCTGGTTTCTTGTTTTAGCAATATTCTAAGGAATTGGTGTGATTTTATTTCGAAATCGCCGTTGAATCGAATAATAGTGTTAGTTCGTTGTTCCAGAGACAGTATAACTGGATTTGTAAGATCATTTCTCTTTGCATAATTCTGAAGTCATAACCCGTATTTGTCATGCTATAGCTTTAACAGGTTATCTAATTTTGACCTGGAAACAAGCTTCTGGTGCTTCAGGCTAGTATGAAGCAATGTTCTTTATTTAAGGTTATTGAAAATTAATGACGATACCTTCAAGATAGGATGGCAAAAGGGTGACAAAGGAAACCTGTTAAATAGCATGTAAAGATCTTGAGAACTTGTTACTGTTAAATTGGTTACTTCTATCATTACTCTTCTGTCAATGTCATGTATGTCCTTGATTTGTACTGATATACAATTATAGATTACTAGCTGCGACCGGCGTGTTACCCGCGGGGAATAAGGGGTTTGGTTGCTTTGTCAGGACGTGGAGGGAGTTTGGCGTAAATTTACTTCATTTGGCGTAAATATACGAATGTTCCTGTAAACCACCCTTAGAAATTTGATGTTTTTTTTCTCTCCGTCTTTTCAACTAACTCTATGCTAAGCATCAAATCGATTTTAATGCATATATAATATTAGTATGGAAGTATGGATTAATAAGTTATATGAAAATGTTTTTTGCTCTGGTTAAAACTGTAAAGTATTAAATGATGAAAAGCAAACACTCCGCAACAGGGGGCCAGTCGATTAGTTTCGAGTAGGTTGTAACGAATTGAATCGAGTAATTTCCTCTAAATCGATCCCGTGCCCTCGACCTGACTCGGGAGTTCCCGAGGGGACAGGTCGCATAAATAAATTTGTTGAGGTGCCTCGCTTAGACTGTTATGCGATCTCATGTTTGAATTATACTAGCGATTGCTTGTGACTTACCGAGTAGAAATTCTGTATCTTAAGTAGGTGTATAATCCAAAGAATCGTTTTACGTCAGAAATTAAAAATTATCAATTAATTCCAAAATCATCTGATCCTAGATTACATTTCGTAGTGCAATCTTTTTACTACTTTAGTTTCGACTATATCAGGTAGAGTAAGATCGGCAGATAAGATTGTTTCTTCCTAAATTTATTATGTGATTTGAAGTTTTTGTATTCATTGGTTTTAACATACATCATATACACATACACTGTTTTACAGTATAGAAACATCAATCATTAAGGTCAGTGTAGAAGGAACTCATTTGGTTTGTCTTTAAGCTTAAAATAGTCTACACTTCTACAGTCAGCGCTCTTGATTGAACGTTACTAACATAAAAAGAGCAGTACTGAATTTAACGACTTTAAACGAGTATATACCTATTATATAAAGATTTTACAAGCTTCATATCACCGAGCTTTTTGGTCTGTAGCTTCTGTATGTACTTTAATTGCCGTTACCCACGCCATGTTTAGCGTTTTTTTTTCTTTGACCGTTTGTATTGACTAGTTGGTATTAATCTTATCTGGCCCGTAACTGGGATTTTACGCTTTACAAAATTAGTTTTAGCTGTACAGCCGCGCGCAACAAAGGCTATTTCTTGGAATCTTCAGGAACGATACTCTAGTGCTTTTAGAGGATAAAAAATCATATTATGACGATCTCAAGGATTGAGGCTATATGTGTGCCAAATTATCATAGAAACATCTAGATCAGTCCAGTGATTGAGTCTAACATAGGTAACAAATAAACAACGAGACACAGTAGCGTGCATATAGCTTTTGACCAGGATATACTATACGAGTTATATAAAAAAATAGGGTAGGCAGAACTTCTGCGCATGTATGAAGTTCACGCCACTGGCCAGACACACACGTGCATTTATAAGTCATTTGTTTAATGACTGAGGCTGGTTTGTTATCTATATATATATAATGAAAATGGTCTTCGTTTGAGGCTCAATCACGCCTAAACCACTGATCGTATCGACATGAAACTACCACCATTCGATGCGAAATTTTTCCTAGATGGTTTATGGCTATCTATTTTTTGAATTCCAACATTCCTTCATTTTTTTTATTGCTGTTTTACTTTTATGAACATTTATCCCGCTAATAAAAACAAAAGATAAGCATTTTCTCTTGATTCTTTTGTTTTCATGGATTTCAACAGAGTGTATTAAACGGATTATGGTTTTTTACATTCAGCTAAGAATCTACTCACGGTAGTGGAGAACGGCTGGACCAATTGGGCTTTTTTTATCTTCAGAATTGTCAGGAGAAAGTTTTGTATGTAAGAAAATTTTAAAAAAGCCCGATAAAAAGTTAAAAATTTCGATGATAATCGAAGAATTCCCATCTATATAGTCACTCACCACGAAATCTCGGGAACCATAAGACTTAGAAACGTGAAACTTGGTAGGAATATTACTTTTAAATGCAAAAAAAACCAAGTGTTTGGAATTTGTTTTGCCTAACGTAAAAAAAATTGATAAAAACATCATAATAAATGGAGAAACACTTAAAATAGAAAACTCCACTGTTTTTCTAGGAGTGACCTTAGATTGTAAACTACAGTGGGGTACCCATATAGAAAGCCTAGCGAGTAAACTCAGCTCAGCTGCATATGCAATCAGGAAAATTAGACAGCTTACCGATGTTGAAACAGCTAGGCTTGTTTATTTCGCATACTTTCACAGTATTATGTCCTATGGGATCTTGCTGTGGGGAAAAGCTGCAGATATTGAAAGTATATTTATACTACAGAAAAGAGCCGTACGATCAATATATAAACTTGGATCACGCGAATCGCTTCGTGAAAAATTTAAAGAAATAGGTATTCTTACAGTAGCTTCGCAATACATTTATAATAATATAGTCTTTGTGAGGCAAAATATTACTCTTTATAAATCAAAAGCTGAAATTAACAATCGACTTACCAGAAACGGTCATAAATTAGTGATATCTGCATATCGTCTGCGAAAGGTACAGAACTCCTTTGTGGGGTTGAGTATACGCTTTTACAACATGATTCCTAAGGAAATTCTTGACCTACCAATGCATACATTTAAAAAATGTGTAAAAACGCATCTAGTACAGCGAGGTTACTATACATTTGATGAATTCCTCAATGACAAGGTAGAATGGAAGCAGCCAGCCTCGCTCTCATCTCCCGCAAGATAGCAAAATGATTGTAAATGTTGATGTTGGAAAAGAGCAACTACTGAGTTTCTTGCCGGCTCTTCTCGGTAGAATCTGCTTTCCGAACCGGTGGTAGAGTCACACAAACATGCATACTTGACGTTTCAAAAGTGCTTATATTAGGCCTACTTGAAATAAATGAATTTTGAATTTTGAATTTTTTTTGAATTTTGCTATGTAGAGGTCAGCTATGAATAGATTTTAAGAAATTCATTCTCCAAAGGGGATTGCGGGGGCGTTAACAATGAACAATTCCCGTTTTTAAACTATAGCTCCTATAGACTTCAAATTTGGTAGGAATCTTCTGTAAGAGGTGTAGAAATAGGCTATGAACGAATTTTACGATAGCTCACCCCACAGGGGGTTGCGGGGGTGGGTATTAACAATTAATATTTTTAATTTTCCAGCTAAAGCTCCTACAAGCTCCAAATTTTGTAGGAATTTTCTATAAGTGATGTAAAAATGATTTATGAACAAATTTTACGATATCCCACCCCAAAGAAGATTGCGGGGGCGTTAACAATGAAAATTTTCAATTTCCAAGCTATAGCTCCTATAGACTCCAAATTTAGTGAGAGTGTTCTATATGTAATATAAAAATGATCTTCGAGCGGATTTTACAATGAATCACCTCCAATAAGGTTCGCGGGGGTGGGTGTTAACAATAAAAAATTTCAATTTCGAAATATAGCTTCTAAAAATTCTAAATATGGTAGGAATCTTTTATTATTCACATAAAGAACATCTCAAAATGGATTTCAATAAAGTCTACTTCCGACAGGAATTGCGGGGGTGGGTGTTAAAATCTAAAATTTTTATTTCTAACCTGTAACTTCTACAGACTCCAAATTTGGTGGGGATCTTCGTGTATGTAGGGATATTCGTGTATTTCCTTACAACAATCGTCTTTTAGGCAGCGGAGAAAAAGTCATTGAGAGGTTTCAAAAACTTAACTTTACATGTAGCTATCTAATCAACGGACTAAGAATTTTACATTCATTTTACTTTTGCAGACTACATAACCGACGAATTCTTTTATTGCGGGATCGCGGAAATGTAACAGATTAAAATGAATGCATTTTCCAAGCACATGAGATGTGGAAAAGAAATTTAGTTACTTATTCCAATAGAATTCATAAATAACATGCACAATTAATTTTCTATAAAAAATTGATGTCACGGAGAAAATTTTAGTTAACAGAAAATTCGTCGCACTTGAACCTAGACAGATTTCAACTTCACATATGAGACTTGCAATGACATTAACTTAAACTTTCAATGCTCATTTTAAATTTTTTTCTTCATGTCAATTATTATTATTTTTTGGAAGAAAGGCACGGAAATGTTATAATGATTGCACATTGAAAGTTACAATGAATATTAGTGAGAAAAATCACCTGGATGAAAGATACAGGCTAAATCGATGGAATTTGGAATTTGAGTAAGTCTAAACAATATCGATGCTTACAGTTCTATCCGCGGGGCCTATACAAAAATAAAAAAAAAGGAGAATAATAAAAATATGAAAAAAATAAATAAAAATGAAACATAAAATGTAATTTATTTCCTTTTTCAATTCGCCCAGCGAAGCGGGCTGGAAACGGCTAGTCTATACATATTATAAATATCAATGCAAGTTTGTTTGTTACGCTTTCACGCAAAAACTACTTAACCGATCCTCATTTAAACTTTGTACACATATTCTTGGAAGTGTTAGAAGTAATATAGAATGCTTTTTTTTTTTCGGTTCACACACATTTTGCTCGGTTCCTTTGGGAGAGGGGATTAAAGTGTTTGACGATTTTACACCATAACTCCGACAAATTATAACCGATTTAAATAAATCATTTAAATAATAATGTTGGTACTATAGAGGTTATAATATGTGTTTAATTTTGTCCAAACTGTGGTTGGGATAGAGGACAAAACTCTTCAGCGGACAGCAGCAAACCCCTCATTTAAGGCTTAGCGATACTGAATACTTTAATTTTTTTTAGAACTACAACTAAATTTAATCCCACATCAAAAAAACAAAATCAACCGCAGGCGAAGTCGCGGGCAACAGCTATTCTAATATAAATCAGTCATCAACGCTATGATTTCAATCAAGTCCAGATTTGGTGAGGGTTATTGATTGAGAGGAAATTATTCCATTAAATTCCTTACATGGGTGTCGGATGTTTGATTGAAATTTTAAGTGTCACGAAACTTCTAAGCGGAAGGCAAATGTCTGTTAGTATACATACTGTGTAATATATTATTAAACCTCATCAGCAAGACTGGCCATGCTACGAGCATGTTGTTACTCGTTGCTAATTATTATGAGGAATTGATTTTGTTGAACGGTACAAATAACGTGAGAATAACCTAGAAAGCAATATTTCAAGAGTTTCCTCAACTTCTCCGGTATCCAACCAATAGATCAAGACTTGGTGAAACAAATCAAACCTATTTGCCTAAATTTTGGTATGGAGATAGATTATACCCTGGATTAACACATTGCACTGCATTTTATCTTCAGTGCAATGTGTTAATCCAGGGTTCCTACAGGATTCATGAAAAAAAAACCGTGTGCGAAGCCGCGGGCAACAGTTGGTTATTTATAATTCAGTGATTGGTCGTGTACGTTGGTGAGAGTAAATGTGTATTAGAGTGATGATAAACACCGGTTTCGCCATTTGTGAACAGGACTTGGAAACTTGAAACAAAAATCAAACAGAAACTAAGAAAATATATACGTACTATACGTACCGGAATCGTTTGACCGCGTATTTTGTTAGTATTGTTTGCCGTGTGGTGACGGCAGATCAGAATACAGTTGTCACCACCCCTCGTTTTGAGGTGACCATGGGAATTTAACATAGAATGGGCAGCAGCGTCGACTCATCTACTAATACCATCTACTGCGAACCTGTCCGCCTTTGGGAGAGGCCCTTAGTACTGTAATGGAGGCTATTGATTGATTGTGTAACGGAAAGACAGCTGTAAACATCCCTACTAATATTATAAATGTGAATGTAAGTTTGTAACCGATCTTCATGAAACTTTGTACACATATTCTTGGAAGTGTTAGAAGTAATATAGAATACTTTTTATCCCGATATTAAGGTCGGTTCCTTTGGGAGAGGGGATGAAAGTGTTAGACGATTTTACACCAGGCTTAGCTATACTAAATACATAAAGTGCTATAGATGTTATAATATGTGTTTAATTTTGCACAAACTGTTTAGATTTGATGAATGTGGTTGGAGATAGAGGACAGAACTACTCAGCGGACAGCAGCAAACCGTTCATTTAAGGTTTAGCGATACTGAACACTTAAAATTTTTTTAGAACTACAACTATATTAAATGCCACATCAAAGAACAAAATCAAACGCAGGCAAGTCGTGGGCAACAGCTAGTTGATTATAAAGAAATTCTCCAATCAACTGCATTATTGTTTCCTTCTGCGTTCCTGCTAGTCGTTCATTGGCGCATGGCAATTCTTTTACGGTAAAGGTGGTGCGCCATTGAAGGCGCCAATTTTTATAATAAAATACCTATACCTATGAAAATGTAAACTCATTCAGTGTATTCAAAACTAAATTAGCTTCTTATATATAAAGTAATACAAATAAATTTGAAGACGAATACATTAAATGAGTAGATAATAGTAAAATTGAATTTAGTTTAGTCTATTATATTAAATATTATTATATTATTAAGGGAAATAAGACAGTCCAAATCATTAAATATCTTTAAATCGCGGTTAAAATACAATTTCCTGTCTAGTATGTAGTAATAGTATATAAATACAATATACAATTTGGGTATTGCACTATCCCGTTTTATGTATATGTAATGTTTCTTCAACCAAAGGTTGTCTGGAGGAGATCGCTTCAAGCGATAAGGCCGCCTTTGTGCATATGTTTTATATTATCGTTTTTTTTGTTAACCTGGCTTTCTATTTGTTTGTTCTTTTTTTTTTACGTTTACCCTAGCGAAGGTGGGGAGGATTGCTCGTAATGTATTAGTTGTGCAATATACCTACCACCAATAAACCTACTATAATTTTCCGGGATAAATGTTATGCAGTTTGACCGCATCCTTGTTGAGTTTTAATTGAGTTTCAAACTTGCCAGCAGACTCGATATTACGCGATATGAATCCCTAGTACCTACCTACCTTACCGAATATTGAAAATTTTGACGACCTCCCTCGCGCAGCTGTTAATGCTGTGGTTTAATTGCGAGCCTGCGGCAATTTGGGAATTGATAATTTCTGTTTTTTCTTACGGCTAGCATGGGCAGGAGACAATTATCTCCCCGGGGAAAGGATATAAATTTATCTTCTCCCACAGCTTTATCAACTCTCAGAGCACTGGCGCGCGAGTGGAAATAATATCGAAATAATATATGTGTAAATAATAAACGGGAGTAAACTTCTCCTATTCCATATTCCCGTGCTTTAGCAGGTGGATTTGGCTGTGGCTAGTTACCACCGTACTGAAAAAATGACCGTGACCTGACCGCTAAGCGATTACCGAGCGAGCGTCGCGTAGAAACCGACTAGGTTTATAGGTTTAATATAACTGCCACGCCCTTATACGGTTAGGCCGTTACCATCTCACACTCATCATCAATTAACAGCAGGTGAGATTTTACCGAGGGCTAACTTCGAAGAAGAGGGAGACAGAAGCAATAAAAATGTAAAAGAGACTTATTTTTACCTTCTCAACAGCAATGAAGCTGCAGCGGATTGGGCTTTTTTTTGCATAAGGAAAGTGTTTGGACAGTAGTGATTTCTTATGCATATTGAGCCATTAGCACCGTTAGTGTGACAGTAATCAAACTACATTTTTGTGGTTTTATTTTAAATTATTTTACACATAATTTGAAATTTAACATAATCTCACGTTCTTCGTTTTCTCTGTTTTTTTTAACAAATTTCATGGGAACCGTTTATTTTTCTGGGAAAGTCAAATGTCCATGCCGACATTTTTATTGGTTAGGGCGTGAAGGAAAGACAAACTAACGAACAAACAAAGTAGTAAAGAAGAAAGGATTATGTGAAATCTTAACTAAGTATATTTCACTCGTAAAAGTAAAATTTCAATTTGATATTTAACTTTTAAAATATTTATCTGTTAACCTTTTGTAAAATTTGCGCTGCGTAAACGGTTAACGTTTCGATAAAAACATGTTCGTACAAAATTGATCCCCTTTAAAAATAAAAAAAAAAGTTCTCGACAGCTAATGTACGTTTAAGGTTGACTTATACGCGCTTGAAGTAGCGAGGGACCGCCAGTAAACTATAACTGGGAATTTCATAATCCTCCATCCGCGCAATTTTCGTAACAATACAATGTTTTTGCTTCAGGTATTAATATATCGATAAACATTTTATCAAATATAAAAAATACAATCAATTTCTATCTATCATATATATCCATCTTTGTAGTACGCTCGGGCGAGTATTCCGTCTCCTATTATTAGCGCTACGATTGCATTCAATAGGCACGAGTAGAAGGTAGGTCGAGGACACGCTATCGACGAGAAAAAAACACAAGATTCGGTCGCATTCAGATTTGATGGCATTCGTTTTTATTTACCCAACTTATATATATAATTATTATCAATATTATGTATATATTAGCATGCATGTAGCCTTTGTCATGGAAAAGAAGATAGACTACCTTTTATTCCGATTCCTTAAGTAGTTCCCGAGGGAAAATTGAAATTTGTTTACGAGCTAAGCCGCGGGCAGACAGCTTTAAAAACTTGGTATGCATGTCACCTACTTCTATACCGATCTCTCAAATAGTTCCCGTGGTAAGATTACAAATTGTTGACGAGCGAAGCTTTAGACCCAATTCTGAAGTCGCGTGTAGTGCTAGAAAGTGTCTGTTTGCTTGTTGTTTGCTAAATATGTTATGGCTCTGGTTCGGCAGTGGTGACTGCATCGATCTGTATGAAATTTCTTGCATTCTGGCGATAGATATATGATGCACTAGTTGATGCCCTTGCTCTTCGTCAGGGTTTATTACGGCTTTTTACAAATCTCGCAGGAACCATTTGTTTTCCTGAGATAAGTTCCCTCTTCTTCTTCTACTTGTCTCTCTATCTTACTCTCCATTCTATCGAAAATCTAAAATCCAGAACCTTGGTTGCTTAGTTTGGGCGTGAAAGAAGGATACTCCTTGATTCCGGAATGTGACAGGCATCAATTGGATGAAGAAGGTAAGGAGTAGAAAGAGTTGGCGCTGCTTAAAAGAGACCCATGTATAGCAATGGATGCATGTTGGCTGATGACGAAGCATATTCTAGGTAAGAGCACTCCATCTTTGGCGAGATTATCACATACAGTTCAATAAACCAGACGTTGATGATCTTACAGACTGTTTTGATGGAGTAGGTAGGTACTTAGCACGAATAGCTGGCACTAGACTTGGCCACAGTTCAATATATATGCAGTCTGAAAATCTACGACTGTAAAGCGCTGAAAGTGATATGAAATTCCTGTGCCACGTAGAGGACGATGTGAACAAAATTAATCGTACCATGCTTTTAAAGGATACTGTGTTCATATGGCGTAGTCTTCATTATGAAGTGTTATTGACATCATTTTTGTTTGATGGCCGATTCGCACAGTGGCAAGCGATACAATATCAAGTTATAGTTATCAACATTAATTATTTACCTACTTCACAAAATTGCTGTAGCACGTCATGTTCCGGCTAATTTACATTACGACATTAGTGGGCGAAGATTTACTTATCACCACAGTACTGTGTTCTGTTTGTATCCGTCCGTATTGCTATCGTTCAGAACGATTAAAATAATTTAAAATTTGGTGCGTGTTAGACGATTTGTTTTGAATTGTATCTCTATTTATATCATTAAATGCCTTTTTTGATTTAACGAATTGAGGACCGTCTCCCTTTTTGAAGTCGTTTAAAAATGTATTTAATGACATTCATTTCATCAGCAATTTCACGTGTTAGCACTCATTCTTAATATTATAAATGCGAAGTGTGTTTTTTTTTGTTTGCACTTTTTCATAATTGGGGCGTGTGCCTGTGGCTATGTCGCAGGTTTATATGTTAATTGCTATTAAACATAAGTTTATGTAAGAACGAGTAGTTGAGTATTATAATCTAACGGACCTCTTTTCTTTTTCTGCTGCAAAACCGCATCTGGACAACAAAAGGCGGGCTTTAATGCTACATCATTTTGTACTATCCAACCCCACCTCTTACACTCGGTTATAATATCAAACCGTGGAAGTTGATATTTAAGGCTTTCAGGGAGCGTACATTCCACAGATATCCTTTGCAAGCACAAAATGTTCTGTTTACAAAACTCTGCAATGATGGTATAAAAGTATTACGAAATTCCTGTTTTATTTTGCCATACCAAACATTTTCGAAATGCAGACAATGAGAGAGCATCGCGATTTTTCGATGTCTGGTCTTTTATTATCACGTAGTTAATAATAGTACGTAGTCACGACGTTTATTAAAGATATACACAGACATATTACAGAATTACAAAATAATATTAAAGAATGCATGAATATATTTCATGAGGAATCACGCTGTAGAAATATTTAATCAAAAGAAGCATATTTATTTTTCCAAACAAACGAATGCAAAGCATTCGAATTGCTTACTTATGACAACCCTATTAAAGATTAAAGACCGACACGCGCATATTACTGTACCTAGTAAAGTGGCAGGATTCACATGATTTTAATTTTGCATGTGATTTTAGGGCTGTATCTGATATCTTTCAGTAAAAACTATGGCAGTGGTTTAATCAAAAACTATAAGGTTTTCGGTTTTACAGATAATTCTCAGAGACAGTACATAATGTACCTCTAAAGCCTTTGAAGTATTGTTTCGGTTTTTATTTGCACGTTGTTAGAATATGGTCTAATTATGGGTCTCATTTGAAGGCTCAGTGAAACTCAGTGGGCGATGGGGAGAGCTAGGCTTTGAGTATCTCTACGTGATCAAATCAGAGTTTCCGACTTATCTAGAAGAGTCGCGATGCTAAAGTGGCATTGGGTAGGGCACATAGCTTGGGGTCCCATGGGGCTGGTATGGTGACCCCTTCGAAGTGGACGGATAACACCAAGCGAGTTGCAGGGATCCGCTGGACGCAAGCGGCATAAGGCTGTAGTATTTGGAATTCTCTACAAAAGAGGGTGCAGTAGACGTCCATTGGTTGACATGATGACGATGATGATGTCAATATAGGTCAATTGCCAAAGCACATATAATTGTAGGCGATACAGATAGAATGGCTTTCAACGTTACTTAGCTGACGACCATTTGACCTCAAGTCACAAAGCATGATCTTCAACGGCCACATTTTAATTAATGCATCCAACTGATGTTATTTGCTGTGAGCCTCTTGCTTTGAAAAACACAAGACATAGCGATGTCGATCAAAACTCGTAGGTACCTACGTCTTGTTTACTAAAAGCGGACGAGGACAGAGATGAATGGGAACGGGATTCTCGTTCGTTATACTACTTGTACGTCCTTACAATCCTTATATTACCTTATGTTACCTTATGTTACCTTTTATATCATGAGGCCCTTTGGATTTTGTTTGTTGTGTAACGAAAGATTGCAAATATAAAAATACAGCATTATCTTTATAAGTTAACTAGCGGTACCTCGCGACTTCTTCCACGTATGGGTCAACATTACAAGGAGGAATAACATGTTGTCGCCGACTGTTTTTATGAAATTTTTAAAATGGGACAATTCCGTCATATTTACTTCATACTTTCGACGTTTTGGTGCAACGTTTACCGTTTAGGCATCGCACGCAGAAAATTTTTGCGCAGACTTTGTTATACAACTAAATAGCAAGAGACAATATATTTTCTACAACAATTTTATTTCGCTATGTATATAGCATATATGTCGTATTCGTTTTTAAATAGTAACAAGGAAAGTACCTACCAGTAGTTTTCTACATTTTACTTGACACCTTAGCAAATCTGACTCCCACGAAAGTTCTTTTCAGTTTTGAGGTAAATATGTTGTTGCCACTTTATTTGTGAGTGCCATGCACTCACAAATAAAGTGGCTATATACTGGTGAAAGAACTTTTACGATTGGTTCAGTAGATCCACAGATTACCGCCGACAACGTCTCAAACACAGATACACAAACTTGCATCATCAAACAGCCCACTAGTGTCCACTGCTGAACATAGGCCTTTCCAAGAGCGCGCCACCACGCACGGTCTTCCGCCTTTCGCATCCAGCGGCTTCCAACCACCTTTTGAAGGACATCTGCCCAGCGGGTTGGAGGTTGTCCCACGTTGCGCTTACCGATTCGCGGTCTCCACTCCAGAACGCGTCTGCCCCAACGGCCATCGGTCCTACGACAGACATTACCAGCCCACTGCCACTTCAAATTACTTATCCTTTGACCAATGTCGGCGGTGATCCTGGTTCTCCTATGGATTTCTTCGTTGCGAATTTTCTCCCGAAGAGAGACTCCCAACATTAGCTCGCTCCATAGCGCGTTGCGCGACTTTAAATTTGTGGATCAAGTCGACGGTCCACGTCTCGGTTGTAATTACAGGCAGGATACACTCGTTGAAGACTTTCGGCGCTAGGCATTGGGGTATCGGCGAATTTAAGACTTGAAGTTGAAGAACTTCCAAAACTTTTTCTCTTTATAATTGTATAAGAGTTGAATTTGTAAAAGGCAGATGCTTTATCATCTTGATCTTAAATTACCAATTTGCAAAAAAAAGTACGTGTTATAAAATAATATGTTATTTATTGTTGCAGTCAAAGGCGCTCGGTCGTGTGTTATTCGATCAAGTCTGTCGCCAGCTACATCTACTAGAAGCTGATTACTTCGGACTCGAATATCAAGATGCTAACGGAACTAAGGTATGTCATCTTCATCATATTACCGGCCCACTACATGGCACGGGTCAGAACTTTATGGGGAACTTGTCAGGCATGCAGGTTTCCTCATGATGTTTTCCTACACCGGGACAAAGCCTATGAATTCAATTTTACACACGTAATTTCTTAGTTTAAATCCGATTCCATAGATGGTAGAGTTAGTTTTTCACACCTCAACTATATGCCTTTTAATTCTTGCCTTAGAGAAACTCAAGTTATATGAAGCTAGAAACCCTAGAACAGCGGTTCAGAACTCAGCGGATTTTATTAGTTTTATTTTTCAAATATACGCTGTATTTATCGAACAGTTTAATTGTCAGAATTTAGCAAAAGCTTATAGAAAAGTCCTTTTATAGTATAGAGGATTACGTGAACGATAAAAAAGCTTGGGTTGAAAAATTGCTCTAACCAGGTTGCTTCTTGAATATTTTCAAATGTGAGATGGTGATAACAAAGCGCACACCCGGCTAAGTTTGTTGTGGACTTCTTTTTAGACCAGTGCGCGTTTGGAACCCTCGTAGCTATAGTTTTAAATTTACGAATGTAGTTATCGCCATCACTACTCACTGCTATGTACGCATTTTGTATACAATCAACGCATCAAAAGTGCCATATATGTGCCTATTTGAATAAAGAAATATTTGACTTGACTTTGACTTTACTGTCGGGTCACTGATGTTAAGTAATTATCGCCGTTTATAACATCTGCAGCGTTAGATGAGTCATTAATAAGGTTTACGGTGCTGGCTTTTAAGAAATTTGTTTTTGCCCTCGTTAAATATCCCCGTATTATCATTTATCATACTTTTGAGGAAGCAATTCAAGTAGGCCCACTTTATAAGCACTTAAGATTCCAAGCATTAAGAAATTTATAATACCTATTGTGCTATGGTAAATTCGATGTACTAATTTTTCTAATAAATTTTTGAAACTTATAAATTAAACAATAGGAAACGTGTAATTTTCTGGAAATGTATAGTTTAGTTTGCAGGTCAGGGTCCTGATGGAAATTTCGATTGCAAATATTATTAAAATTATGGAAAACTAGCTTTGCTCGCGACATATTTCAAGTTCTGTATTATCAAAAAAAGTTAAGGTACTGATAGTTATTTCAGAATAAATGGTATCCTATGTTCGTCTTTTTAATATCTCTCTATCTATGTCTTGAGCAGCGGCGTGCACTTCATACATGCCGAAAAGCACTGCGTACCCAAATTATTGTATATAACTCGTGTTGGAGGGGAATTTTTCTATTTTATGTCATGTACCTGCTTTATGCATACCCTGGTCATAAACCCTGTGCACGCCACTGGTCTTGAGAATATAACATCTATGCAAAATTTTGTCACAGGCAATTTTTTTAAATCCGGAATCCTTGTACCCGTTCTTTTCTAGGATAAAAAGTATCTTATGTCAATCATCGGGATGCAAGCTTTCAACAAGATCGGCGCAATGATTGGAACGAATATAGGCAATACACAAACTCATATTATCATTACAGTCTCTAACAGTCTACTGGATTGGACTAAAGGCTTGCCGAACTTGACGATTTGCTCATAATCACCTCGCTTTATAGGTATGGTAGTAGTTGAACTGACGACGCTGCTGCTTATTCTCCGATATACTCCCTCAGTCGCCTCATACGACATCCGCGGGAAAAGGAAAGCGTATTAACTGTATTCTGATCTAAGTCAGAAAAATTAGACAGTTTACAGACGTTGAAACTGCTGAGCTTGTCTATTTTGCGTATATTAATAGTGTTATATCATACGGGATCTTGCTATGGGGCAAAGCAGCTGACATAGATACTATATTTACATTACAAAAAAAGAGTTGTCCGATCAATATACAAACTTAGATCACGGGAATCTCTCCGTGTTAAATTAAAGAGTTATAGAATAGGTATACTTACAGTAGCTTCGCAATATGTTTATATCAATGAAATCTTGGTAAAACAAAACATTAATTATTATCAAAGAAAAGTGGATATAATTAATCGACTTACTAGAAACGGTCATAAATTAGCATATCGTCTTAGGAAAGTACACAAAACATTTGTGGGATTGAGTATAGGTTTTATAACATAATACCGAAAGTAATACTAGATTTACCATTACATAAGTTTAAAGAATGTATAGAAACACATTTAATACATCGAGGTTACTATACTATTGATACATTTTTAAATGACAAGGTTGCCTGGAAGCTAGCCGCTCCGCTTTCATCTCGCACAAGATAGAACAATTATTGTTAAATAGTAAAATGATGTTGGAAAAGAGCAACTGCTGAGTTTCTTGCCGTCTTCTTCTCGGTAGAATCTGCCTTCCGAACCGGTGGTAGAGTCACTACAGAAAGACATACGACATACGACGTTTCAAAACTACTTATATTAGGCCTCCTTGAAATAAATAAATTTTGAATTTGAATTTTGATCTCCCCACAGCACACGGCACAAAAAAAACAAGTTTATGATATTAGTTTTGATATTCCACAGTACTGGTTGGACGTCGAGAAACCGATGTGCCGTCAAGTTGGTCTGTCTATGCTGGAGCCAACGCTGAGGTTCTGCGTCAAGTTCTACACGCCGGATCCCGCGCGGCTCGAAGAGGAGTTCACGCGGTACCTATTCTGTCTGCAAGTGAAGAGGGATCTAGCGCAGGGCTGCATACAATGCAACGAAAATACAGCTGCTTTGATAGCAAGTTATATTGTACAAGGTGAGTTTATAAGGTTTTAATTTAAGAAATTTTAATTTCACTTGCTTTAACGGTGAAGAACAAAAGCATCGAGGACACCGGCATGCCTGAGAGTTCGCCATAATGTGTGTAGCCTGCCAATCCGCACTGGGCCAGCGTGGTGGACTACGGTCTACGGCTGTGCCAGGGTCACGGCACATTGGTCCGTGAACGGATTGATAATTATGAGTTTATGAAAAATGATCCTGGATTTTTTATGTTAAACATTTATTGGTGCGCTTTTGCAGGAAAATTTTTCCTTATGCCGTCACGGCAAACGACATGACACTTTCGTGCCGTCATGCACCCATTTACTTATTTTGAAATTATATTTTGTATTATGCTAGCGTCTTTTGGGCTGGTAATAATTGACGGACCAAGAATTGCTATATTCCTATACTTTATGGCTGCTAGAAACTATCGCCTACACAACACCTTTCAGGCACGTCACTCGTACAAAGTTTTTATTAATTATGCTGATTGGATGCGATCGCTCAAGCACCATTCCACCAGAAAAGTTCTGTTGTAAAAGATTCTGAAGTTCCTCAGCACACTCACTGAAGTATATCCCGTTAAAAAATCAATAAACGTAAAATTTGTAGTCATATCTGTAGTTCTACATGACTTGGGTCTGTGTTGGTTCACAACCTCCCACTACCTGAGTAGATGTTGGGAGGCCTCAGCCTTGTATAGCTATCTACCGCCAAATACATACTGCCGACCGATATAACTCCTCATGTATATAATATATATAGCGTAGCTTTAGGTTTAAGTTGGCGAACGAAGTTATCACCATCCCCTTACGATTATGTAAACATATATGTATGAACGCTTCATAAATGCCTGTGATAGGCCTAAATGAATAAAGACATTTTGAATTTGAATATATAAACATGAGGTTGACAACGTTTTATAAAGATATACAAGATATAACTTATCTTGTATATCTTTATAAAACGTTAAATAGAAACAAAAATCGGTAACAAAGCCGCGACTAATGTAAGTCGAATTGATAACCTTCTGCTTTTTTGAAGAGAAGGTGACATATTATATTCTGGTACTCTTATTGTGCTAAGTTTATACTCTGTTCAGCCCAGCTTACAACGCTATAAAAAGAAGAAGTCATTATGTCCCGAGTGGGCTTCTGTTATTGCAAGCGGCCGAGTACAATAGGTGTAACGTAAAAAGAGCACAGAACAGCCTGCGAAGGACACGATTTACACACTGTTTTCATGTTTTGCATTGGCGAACCTTTTTCTTTTTAAGTGACTAGGCATTATTTAAAATGTATCCAGTTCACATGATGAAAGTTAATATTTATAAATATTATTCAGTTCTGAAATAACTGATCAAATTAAGTACCTACCAATCTATATATTTTCTCGCCCCTCATTTTTATTCAATCACGTCATTCTGAGAATAGCTCTCAATAATTATTACTACCTGAAATACAAAGCACAACTTAACCGATGTGTCTGTACATAAAATAATGATCGTAGGTGAGCACTAAGTTATTTGTCAAAATGTATACCTAAGGGAGAAAGCGAATTATGAAAGCATGCATTCATTAAGAATTAAAGGATTAGCAAAACGGCCACATTCGCATGCAATAAAAATAACTTAATCAACAGTGAGACAGTCACCGCCATTTTTACATGACACGTTGTATATGATTCATCCGTCGCTTCAGTACGATAAACGGCGTATTCATATGAATTGTACAAGGAATGTTTTTTGCGTGGTTCGATAGCGTTTAATTCGATGAGTGTTAATATCCGGTTTTCGGGTCAGTTACAGGATTCATCTGAGGTCTTGGGATCTTACTATCATCGCTTTAAGCAGCATTCTGTTTAAAATTATCCATAGGTATAGCAATATGAAGTCATGACGTCGTATTATTCTATGACTGAATGAATTTTATTGTACACCACATAAAAGTAGAGAAAAATCTATATTTATAAAAGAGAAAGTGTGTGGGTATGTTCCGTATAGGCTCCGAAACGGCTGGACTGATTTCAATGAAACTTTCAGGGAATCTCCGGATTGACTTGGCGAGTAATCCTGTAAAGTTTGGTGACGATCGGAGCACTCCTATTTTTGAACTGTCAAATACAGCTTTTATTTACTATGATGATATTCTATTGTTGGGTGTACATGGGTGTAGATAATGATCTTCACCCGCTCGAGAAGAGAATAGAAGAGAATGAATACGGAGAGAAATAAATGATTTAGTATATTATGAGACTTAAATTAAAAATTTAAGTTTATTGTTTAAATAAAATAAAGCAAAATCTAGCCCGGCGAAGCGGGCTGGGTACGCTAGTTCTAAATATTTTTTTTACACAAAGTATACGATTTGGCGGCCTTATCGCTACATGTCGCTCTCTTCCAGGCAACCAATGGCGTAAAAATAAGAGAGGTAGGTATTCTATCTTTTGGTACCTAGATAGTAGGTAGAGGTAAGATTGCAATTTTAGTTTTTGACTAACCACCCTAACATGGATAAGTGAGGATAAAACACATACTGACAATTAAACAATTGTAACTGTCTGAATTAAAAAAATATTTTATTTTATAAAGATTGTAATTTAGTTAGTTACTTATGATAGCTAAGTACTAGCCACATTTCAGAGTGTGCTTTCTAAGCCCTTTGATAAAGTTACATCTTCACGTTTCTACAAATTACAGAGCATCGAAAGTGTCAGAACCGTTTCGTAGATGATACTAGATAGTATTTCTTGATCTCAAAGGTTTAACTGGTACACTAAACTGTTTTTTTTTTGTGCAATAATTAGTCGAATTGTAAATTATTTCGCCTTCAAAGTAGGTCGCGTTAATACGCTATGACGTGCCCTTCGCTTGTATGAAGTTCTATTATACAGATATAAGTTAGCGGGAAGTGTAATAATTAATGTGGAGCGTGTATACAGTATGTAGTATGCTCTACACTATAGAGCCCTCGAGTCTCACAACAGAACAAAACAGCCAGTGTGCCTGTGCACTCGCTTACATGCTTCAAGTGTCAAACAATACAACACTACAATATCATCTCCATACATACATACATTCCTAGTACCTGGTAGGCTTTTTGTGGCAGAGCTCGTCTGGGGAATTACTACCGGCATGCTTATTTCTGCCGCTAAGCAGCATTACTGTGATCCGTTCGAAGGGCGTGGTTGACACATATGGCTTAAAACCTACGCCTCAGGTTGATGCTTTAGCTTCAGTTTTAAGTTTACGAATGTGGTTATCGCAATTATCTCACTACCGTGTAATTCTTATGTACGCATCAAACGTGCCACCTATGGGCCTACTTGAATAAATATATTTTTGACTTTGACTTTGATGTACACGGTGTAGCACTTTGTAGAACGTGTGCCTTACATGCCCTACGAAGTGTCGTCTGTTTATAGACGATGGGTTTCGACTAACCATCAGGTGGCTGTTTGGTCATTTAATAAAGATAATTACATTCGTTAGTATGTAATATACATTTACACGATAACATAGCAAAACGTAAAATGCCCAATTCCTATAATAAAGAGTAGTTTTGCACGTAAACACTATTACTTTCTTGCACCCTACCTATACAAACTTTAAAAAAAAGGCACCTTACAAGACCAATAGAGAACTTAAGACCTACATTAAATCTTGGCTAAAGGAGCTTATGAAACCCCATAATTTCATAAGATAGATAGATATTCTTGTTTGAAATTATACGAATTACAAATAAAAATTGAAACACACGTATACACGCACACCACACACACACACACCGACACACACACACACACACACACACACACACACACACACACACACACACACACACACACACACACACACACACACACACACACACACACACACCCACACACACGCACCCGCCTCAAAAATTTATATCATCCTTTTTTATTTCTTTTTCCCTTTATATAATTTCTATTTAACTACCGCAGACAGGGCTTCACACTAATTAAAAGTATACATTTTTCTAATTAAATAAATATATTATTATTATTATTTATGACATATTCAGCAATATAAGATGTGAAGTACGTATTTGGGTGTATATACGGGCAATTGTTATATTGTTTTAAAAATTAAAGATAACTGTAAATTACTCTAAGAAAGAAAGTAAAATTGTTAACTGTAACTGAACAGTTAACAATTTTACTTTCTTTCTTTTCGTTTCTCTCTCCTTTGAGAGGTGAGCGTGAATAAGTTGAGGATGATAATGTATTAACGCAGGTTTTATATAAAATACTGCACAATGCGTAGTTGTGTCCTCGATATAATATGAGGATGTCACAAATTGACGCTTTGATTCGAAATTGCGTGATGCGTCATCCTGTAGTTACACGGTTTATATCATTGCTATCCTATTATGTCTATCTCTGTATCTTGTCAAGTATAAGAGTACTAATAGTTCAATTGGTAACAGCAAACATGCTTTTGATGCTAAAACTTGATATTCCCAATGACACTGGACAGTGATTATAATAGTGTGCGTAGTGTAGTGTTGTTCATATATGCATAAAAGCACTGCCTACCCAATTTTTTTATTTATGGAACTCGTATACAACGTTTTACGGAATAAAGAAATACTGTTTATGGGTTCATAAGGACATTTCATTAGGAATCAGCCTGTAAAAATATTAAATCAAAAGAATCATATTTATTTGTCCATACAAACAAACATTCTCAGTGTTTACTTCCCATTAAAGATAAAAGAACGAAACTTTCAGTAAAAACTATGGCAATGGTTTATTTCAAAAAATATTAGCGTTTCGGTTCCACAGATAAGTCTCAGAGGCAGTAAATAATGTACCTCTAAAGCAACTGAAGTATCGGTCCGATCGGTATAAATCGGTTTTTATTTACACGTTGTATAAGATAAGGATTTTTCCATTTCACGCCTTCCATTGAATTATTAAATTACTGGGTCATAAAGAAGAATAAATGTAATTGGTGCCAATCGTCAAAAGAGCACCAATGGGCAAATGGCGGGTGGAATGGGCAAAACATTATCGGCGTTTTGACAGTAGGATTTAACTGAATAAAACAAACGATTCTTTACCTGTCGGTAGGTATATTCAAGTCGTTCTAACAAGGAAATAATTTGTAAGGGTATGGCAGTTGCATTAAATCTATACCTCTAATCGGTATCGGCGCGGCGTCTTAATAGAACGCTAAATCTGAGGCGTAAGTGCTAATCCATCATGTGTTTTTAAAACGCCGTAAACCACGCCCTTCAGACCGGAACATAGCGATGCTGCTTCGCGACAACAATGTTGCTTTGCGCCGGAACGGTAGTCTTTCCCCGGAGTTCTATGAAACCTCTACTACTACGACGTTCCGCCGGGAGAGGAGCCTTATAACAGACTCGAACAGTGAAAATTAAGAGATTAGAATTTGGACAGAAGCAGGCGTTACTTTGCGGAATTCCATGATAAATTATGAATATTAAGCTCATTTTGCTATACTTCGCGTACAGCAGGAGAATCTATATGGTGTTATTTATAATTTCTTCATCCTTATACTCCACACCAAATGGATCTTCGCCAATATACCCTTTACGCACGTTTCGCTCCGAAGCTGGAGCAGCCTCAGGAGAGGTTGACTTTACAATGAATATTTCAAGTAGGCCTACTTTGTAAGCACTTTTGAAACGTCAAGTATGTATGTTTGTAGTTACTCTACCACCAGTTCGGGAAGCAGATTCTACAGAGAAGACAACAAACATTTATTAACTTATTTTAAGGTATAGAAAATTAAGCTTAATTTTTATAATATAAGAGATTAAGGCCCGTTGGCGATATCTATAGAAAAAAGAACGTTTCACCAACGTTAGGTGGTAACTATTGGTGACCGTTTGATGTCTGCTTCGGAATCTCCTTAGATTAGACGTTACTTATTTAAAAACGGGCATAAGTTTTACTAAAATATTACAGCTCTCGTCACTTATCTAGGGAAGTTGTTAAAATGCTAACTAATTTTAACAATTCTCGTATACGAGGTAATGCTGTAAATTTTGCGTACGGCATAGTTCGGACAGTGACGAGTTATAATTTAGTGCTGCGGTCGACCTTCAGAACGGCCATCAACTATGCAGAGGGTGTGATTACATCTGAGACGGTGTTGTAGGTACTCTCACCCATTCTGCAAACAAAAATAACAGATATAATGAACATGAAGACTTGTCGGTGTAGTTAACACTAGCCCTAATTTTTTTAAAGGCCTAAGATGTTGCTCGTTTTTGCGACTTCGTCCGCGTCCAAATTGTAATACGTGAAATTTTCAAATACATTTAACTGAAATCTCTTGAAAGTGGTTTAGCAAAACGCTCGTAAAGATATTATATTTCAAACCATGGATTTTTAATGCCATTAGGAGTTTCATACAATCTTCCAAACCCCGTTTCACCCCTTTAGGGGTACATTTTTAAGGAACTTTTATTGGACCTTTATCTCATTCTCATTAACCGTCAAAAACGGTCCAGCCGATTCTGGAACTCAAAATTTCAAATAGATTTTCTGAAAAATTTTATGAGAGGGTTTCTTTGTATAAATCGAAAACGATACTGGCTACAATAAATATTTAGAGTAGGCAGTGTTTTAATGCCTGTGAAGCGCACACTGTGTTCAAACCACGCGGCTTTTGTAACTCGTAAGTTTGCAAATTATTCAACTTACAAAATGACCGGCATTCATTAATTATTTAATTTCTATGAACTTTAAGAATTTCTTATTGTGTTATTTTGTTGCTAAAGTTGCGATTATGAATTTGAAGATAATTTCCTTTAAGTATTTCATGCTGCAACTTTGCGTTTCTAAAGAAATTAAATATCACGTGCTTGTTTCATCGAAAAAACGTCTTGAGGAAAGCTGCCGAGACTTCTCCGTAATTATTTTATTCAAAGGCGTACGAAGTCTACCATTTCCAACTTTACCAGCGTGGAGGACTACGGCCTGAAACTTGATTATATCTGAGAGGAGACACGGCCATGAACTCCGTGCCCGGTAATGGGTTGATTGACAAAAATGACTTCATAGATCAAACATGATTGTCGTCATCAGTCTATCGAAAGCTTTAGCGCTTGGCGAAATCCAGGACACTTGCAAATATGGAGAAGAAATATGGCGAGTGGCGTCCAAGAATCCGCATTGGACCAGCGTAGTGGACTATGGCCTAAACCCTTCTCATTGTGAATAGAACTCATTATGAATATTCTATTATATTCTGTTCTGTTCTGTTTGGTTCGGTCCGGTTTGGTCCGATCTGGTTCTATTCTGTTCTTTTTATTCTCTTCCTTTCTGGTCAGTGCTGTTTTGTTCTGTTCCGTTCCCTTCTGTTCTGGCCTTTTCTGTTCTTTTCTTTTCTATTCTATTCTATTCTGTTCTGTTCTGTTCTGTTGTATTCTGTTCTATTCTATTCAGTGGAGTAGACTCGTGCCCTGTAGTAGGCCGGTAATGGGTCGATACGAAATAATTCTTTTCTGTTCTATGTGGTATGTAAACAAATTTCATACGGCGCGGTGCTTAATAAATAACAGACAGATTCTTTTAAAGTGCGTGCTAGCGCTAACTTTTCTTGTTGTTGAACTTGTTCTTTGCTGAGTCTACTTTTCATGGAGTCATGGATTGAAATGTGCGCTGGGAATACCTACATTTTTGGATGATCTTATTAGTCTAAGACGTTTTGGTTGTCGCGGGTTATTGAAAACTAGCTTAACCGTAATGAAACCGCGACTTCGTCCGCTTTCATTACGGTTTTTTTACAAATCCCACGGGTACCGTCATTTTCCACGGGTAGGTAATAAATAAGTACTTTAATAATGTAGTACTGTGTATAACTTTGTACATGTAATTATTTAATATTATAATATTGTTATCTTTTAGTGTAACAATGAATAGATAGTAGTAAATAATTATTTTTGCAACGCCCTGACAGGGTCTTATGTACCTACATAATAGCAAACTATATGAAAACAAAACTAACCAAACTTCGAAATATGAGAGTAAGAAAAAAAAAATGTTTCATACATTTTGTTAACGTACATTTTTCCTTCTTCTTACAGCGGAATGCGGCGACTTCGTGCCGGAAGACTATCCAGACCACACGTACCTCAGCGGATACAAGTTCTTCCCCGGCCAGGACTTGGAATCCGAACGGCGGATAATGGAGAACCATAAAAAGCACATGTAAGTTGGCCCTCTAGATAAAGCCACGGAAATCCCAATCAATATAGGACGTACTTGAATAGAGCGCCTTTCTTCCTTGTTTTGCACCGCAAAAATTGCCTATTTTATTCATCTACAAAAATTTTTGTTTCTTTCGTTCCTTACATAGTGAATGATATATGTTGTGGATACATAGTATGGATAGTAAGGATCAAAATACATATATATGGATAGTAAGGATCAAAATACCTGCGTCAAGAGACCTATGGAATAACACTCTTCCTATGGAACTAACTGCTAACAAAAGACAAGATATAAATTAAAAGGATTGTGTCGTTTTTTGAGACCACGTTATAAGTGAAACTTCTTTTCACATTATAGACATTTAACTAAAAATTTTCGTAATAGTATTCCATTAAGGGTATAAAAATCGCTTCATCAATCTTAATTTTATACTTGAGAAATGGGAATGATAACTAATATTTTTATTGAACTCCGTTTCTTAGAGTACGACATACTTTACATTTATTTAGATGATATACACATATTAAAAACTGAAAACAATATTTTATAACCGTTGAGTAATTTTGATCCGTTTTTCAATTATTTTCCATCATTCTATTATCAATTCGATTGTCATTATGAATTTCACAGTTTATAAATGTAACTAATATTTTATGGAGCACTGCCGCAAATGAGTAGTGAGATAGTATATACACTACACGGTTAGCTGATGCGAACTATATAGGCACCGCCATATTGGCCTCGGCTGCTCTTGACGATCGCCCGTCACTTTATCCCTACTCCGGGGCCGACCGTCACGCGACATGCAACACACAGACGAAAAAGTTTGAGACGATGTAATAAAAGTTTCACTTTAATAATAAAAAACGATTGAATAGTGTGTGGAGCAAGTTGCTGGAATGGCGATCCCGCACCGGTAAACGAAGCGTATTAAGTCTAAAACAAATTTCTTGTTTCAGCGGTCAAAGCCCAGCGGAGGCGGATTTAAATTTACTAGAAACTGCTAGAAGATGCGAGCTATATGGTAAGTGAGATAGTATTTTATTACCCGGCTGCGAAAGAAATAGGATTATATTTTTCGAGTGTATGCATGTGTTTATGTTTATTTCTTTGGCACGCCCTAGAGCCTAAACGGCTTGTCGTATTTTTATGTGAGCGGTGTCAATACATTGTTAAATGGATATAAGATGTTTTATTTTTATTTTTGAGGTGATAATTTCCATTTATGTTGCAGGTGTAAAAATGCACGCGGCAAAGGACCACGAAGGCGTGCCGTTAAACCTGGCAGTAGCTCACATGGGCATCGTAGTGTTCCAGCACTTCACCAAAATCAACACGTTCAGCTGGGCGAAGATAAGGAAGATATCTTTTAAGAGGAAACGGTTCCTCATCAAACTGCACTCGGAGGGATATGTGAGTCTTTCAACGTCTGTTCCAAGATAAATTTTGATATGTGTGTCTTTCAATGTCTGTTCCTAGATACATTTTGTTATGGGAGTCTTTCAATGTTTGTTCCAAGATACATTTTGTTATGGGAGTCATTCAATGTTTGTTCCAAGATACATTTTGATATGGGAGTCTTTCAATTTCTGTTCCAAGATACATTTTGATATGCGAGTCTTCCAATGGCTGTTCCAAGATACATTTTGATATGTTTGTCTTTTAATGTCTGTTCCAAGTAGGGTTCATGATTTCTCGAGCTTTTCAATTTCTCGGGTCTCGAGAATTCTCGAGGCTAATTTCTCGAGTCTTCTCGGGTTGTCGAGAAATTTACATTCACGTACGTTTTCTCATATTATTTGGTTCCAATAACGTCAACAAATTCAGTGGTTTTTCTCTCAAATAAAAGTATCAAATTAAGCATAAAACTTTTATTGATTATATTCAAAAATATTAATCTTAATAAGCTAATTAACTTTTTTTTAAAAAAATACAGAAATAATATTATTTAAACTTATAATTATAATGACAGCACCATTTTTGGCTGGTTATTTAGAACTTATGAATAAAATAATATGAATAATAAATCCATGATGTGTCGCTTGCAGCGAGTTCAAAGGGTGCCGTTGTGCTCTGGCCCACGCCACCACGCAACACAGCAAACGGCGATTTAATTTCTACATAGAAACATGATTTCTCGAGTTCTCGACTTTTCTCGAGCTTGATTTCCCGGGAAGAAAGCCCAACGATTTCCCGGGAATTCTCGAGCCGAGAATTCCCGGGAATTAACCCTAGTTCCAAGATACATTTTGATATGCGAGTCTTTCAATGTCTGTTCCAAGATACATTTTGATATGCGAGTCTTTCAATGGCTGTTCCAAGATACATTTTGATATGTGAGTCTTTTAATGTCTGTTCCAAGATACACTTTGATATGTGAGTCTTTTAATGTCTGTTCCAAGATACACTTTGATATGTGAGTCTTTTAATGTCTGTTCCAAGATACATTTTGTTATGGGAGTCTTTCAATTTCTGTTTCAAGATACATTTTGATATGCGAGCCTTTCAATGTCTGTTCCAAGATACATTTTGATATGCGAGTCTTTTAATATCTGTTTCAAGATACATTTTGATATGCGAGCCTTTCAATGTCTGTTCCAAGATACACTTTGATATGTGAGTCTTTTAATGTCTGTTCCAAGATACATTTTGATATGCGAGTCTTTCAATGGCTGTTCCAAGATACATTTTGATATGCGAGTCTTTCAATGGCTGTTCCAAGATACATTTTGATATGTGAGTCTTTTAATGTCTGTTCCAAGATACACTTTGATATGTGAGTCTTTTAATGTCTGTTCCAAGATACACTTTGATATGTGAGTCTTTTAATGTCTGTTCCAAGATACATTTTGTTATGGGAGTCTTTCAATTTCTGTTTCAAGATACATTTTGACATGCGAGCCTTTCAATGTCTGTTCCAAGATACATTTTGATATGCGAGTCTTTTAATATCTGTTTCAAGATACATTTTGATATGCGAGCCTTTCAATGTCTGTTCCAAGATACACTTTGATATGTGAGTCTTTTAATGTCTGTTCCAAGATACATTTTGATATGCGAGTCTTTCAATGGCTGTTCCAAGATACATTTTGATATGCGAGTCTTTCAATGGCTGTTCCAAGATACATTTTCATATGTGTGTCTATTGTTCATCATCATTTTCATCATCACATTAACCCATTATCAGCCCACTACAGAGCACACAATGAGAAGGGGTAAAGCCCGTAGTCCACCACGCTGGCCCAGGGGCCTACTATTAGTGGACTCTACACACCTTAGAGAACATTATGGTATGCAGGTTTCCTCACGATGTTTTCATTCACCGTTGAAGCAAGTGATATTTTAATTGCTTAAAACACACATAACTTCGAAAAGTTAGAGGTGCGAGAAGTCGACCTCCTACCCAATGCGGTATCACCGCTTAGTGCTTTGTTGCAAATACATAAACTACGACAATACATACATCGCCGTCTAGCCCCAAAGTAAGCTTGTGTTATAGGTACTAATATGACTGATGAAAATTGTTGTGTTGTGTTGTGAATAATATACATAAATACATATAATATACAGATAAACATCCCGAAACTGAAAAACTCTCATGTTCCTCACACAAACATTTTCAATCGAATCGAACGGCCACGGCCGGCCTTGGACTCAGAAAGCAGGGTCGCTGCCCACTGCACCCGTCGGCGGTCAAGTAATTCTATTTACTTATCTATCTATCTATCGTCACATAGTTGTTTTTAATTCAATGTTTTTCATTTCAGGCTCACTTTCGCGACGTGGTGGAGTTCTTCTTCGAAGGTCGCAACGAGTGCAAGAACTTCTGGAAGAAGTGCGTAGAGAACCACGGGTTCTTCCGATGCACCAGTGTGCCGCGTCTGCCGCGACACAAGACCAGGGTCATGTCCCGCGGGTCCTCGTTCAGGTAATTGCTACTATGACCATTTTTAAGATTTGATGTTTTTATTTATTTATAACTATACTAACAACCCGCCACGGTTTTGCAACGGTGCAATGAAGATATATCTATATCGGATATATCATGTCGGAGAAAGGCGATCCTTGTCGACATTGCCGTTAACCGTTCACAGATCTAGTGGGCGTTATTTTGGTTAAATACAAACACTAAACAATGTTCACCGTTTCATACAATTCCATTCTGCAATTACAATATTGAACTATATGAAAATATATGAAATAGAACTACTAAACAGAGCAGATGGTTCGCGACACCAACTTTACTCCACTATTCTAAAAAATAGTAAAGAACCCGCAATGATCCACCTCGATTCAAAAATGCATGTTGCACAAATTAGCTTGTCAGCCACAGCACACTCAAGATGGCGCCTCGACCCGATTGGACGATAATTTTGACACAATTTAGTAAATTTAAATTAATAATTAATGTCTTTTAAACCTACTATTATAATGTACCTATCTGTGAGCCCTCCCTTAAGATAGATATTACATACAGAACACGTATTCCTTATTATCTTTATGATTATTTTTGCTGTCCACACTTACATGTCCTTATTATTATTTTTTGTGAATATTGTACAAGTTTATTACTGTATATGGTAAATATGTATATTGTTATTAAAATAAAATTAAGATTTAACAAAGAGTTTTTAATTAACAACCGACATCTCGCGTAAATCAATAAACAATCAACTCTGTTCCGAATACTTCCTCCGACATATATATATATACTAGCTTCTGCCCGCGACTTCGTCTGCGTTGACTTGGGAAAGCTTCGATCGTTAATAATAAGGATAATAAGTAACGCGTTAACTATATAATTACAGGTATAGCGGAAAAACTCAGAAACAGATTGTCGAGTTCGTCAGAGACAATTATGTGAAGCGGCAGACATTCCAAAGGTATGCTATGTATGCTATTAATATAATATGTAGTTAGAGGTGGTAGCAATGTACTCTTATGTGGTCGTAGCTGATCGCAAATCTATCAGCACGCTCCGTATGCATTCATTTTCACCAGATGATGTCATTAGCATTTTAATAACTGTTGGTTCGAGAGGTAGTGTAAAGTTTTAAGGAGGTGCTAGAACAAGGCTATACATGTACCTGGGCAGATGTATTTTTTTGGGTAGGTTCTAAATATTTCATCCAATCATAAAGCAGGACATTTACTCGCGATTTTTTTATATTATGCTATTTGTGTAACAACTAATAAGCGCCAAAGTGGCATCAACATAGCCTTAACGTGAAGCAAGAAGGTCCTTACAATCATACTTGGCGCTAGATTTATCTTTTCCGCAACGTTTATTGTTTACTAGAGTACGAATTTTGTACTTAAACAGAATGTACGTTTTTAAAACGAAGAACATGAGGTTCATTTTACTTTTCTAAAGTTTTTCGAGAGCTTCTTATAATTAGGGATCCCTGCCAATATTTCCCGACAAATGACGCATAAGTGGACCGGGTATACCATAGACCTAAAGTACAAACTCCGTGGCAAATGTAGTAGTTTTGCGTTTTTCTATCAGGAAATTCTTCGTACCAGTCCGGAGTTCAGAAATTGGTGGCAATTCATCCCCGTGCCTCGCCAAGCACGTTAAGCTGTCTGTCATGAGCCTAATCTATTCCTCTCGAATCTTCTATTCAATCAGACTATGAGAATGAGGGAATAGACAGTGCATCTCCGTTTGCGCACACACTTGTGCTACTATATGTCCCCCGTAGTTGAAGATTATCTCTGGAGATTAACCATCACGGCTGAAATTAGTCAGGGAAACTGTCATCCATCTTTGATTATTTATAATCCACGAAACAGACAAAGTCAATAATTCGATTCAAACAAACGAAATTAACAATGTTTTTCTGAGCTCCACATATCTTGTCTTCTAGTGGCGCCCTCTTAATATCAGTTTTGCCTGTGGATTGGATAAGGGTGGTCAGATCGTCTTCTACCCCACTTTACAACGAATTGGAAATAGCTTCAAGTCAAGCGCCTCCTTTTAGCTCCTAGACTATCTATGCCAAGTAAAAAATACGGTGCTTGCAGAGCGTGCTAATAGAAGTATGATCAATGCCTTTAGTATAAGTTTTCAAGGAAACAAGTCACAATGGTGCTAGCGTAAATGCGTATCTTTTTTTTTGTTGAGTTGGTTTTTATTGTTGTTTATTGTTACACAAAACAGGTAATAACTAAAGTTAGATCCAAATAAATAAATAATAATTAGTTATAACAAGTTTTGTTCTAAGCTACAACCCAAAGTATTTGTACACAACATGGAATTAAATTTAATAAAAAGTAAATATAAAATTAAAGCTGAAACAAAAAATAATATATATATATATAATTTCCCTAAAGTTATGTGGAAAAGTGCTTAATAATTTGATTTTTTAAAATATTTATCCTTTTGTTAACAATTACAATATAAAATTAAAGCTGAAACAAAAAAAAATATATATATATATATAATTTCCCTAAAGTTATGTGGAAAAGTGCTTAATAATTTGATTTTTTAAAATATTTATCCTTTTGTTAACAATTACAATATTACGATTACTTGATACTGAATCATTATAAAGACGGCATATGCGCACGATGGGATTGTTCTTAAGCTGCGCCTCGAGATTAATTTTAAAGTCAGCGCCATGGAATGTCATCATCATTATTGCAGGCAGCTTATTAATGTTTTACTGCTGTGTATAAGCCTCGAAGTCTATGCTATAAAGGAAAACCACACCACACTATAATAATAATAAAAATTTCATTTATTTGCATTAAACATGGGTTACATAACAAATGGTAAAATAGGTTCAAAATAAAATATGTAGATCCAAATATGTTTTGCCATAAAGGCGTGCAAAATTTTTTTCGGATACAAATCTATTCAATTAGGCAATTTATTTTTATTTAAGATTAATTCATTTAGTTTCACTTTTAATAGTAAAATAAGTAAATGTCAACTTCTTGGTCAAATCAAAAATGTCTAATTATATAAGTAATTTTATTTCAAAATAATCATTAATGTTATATAAGTTTTCATTGTTTAGTTTGTTAAAAATGTCATTTTTAAATTTATTAATCGGTAAATCTTTAACACGGTCTGGTAAGTAGTTGTTTATTTTTAGAGCCATGCAATATTGGAGCTATATTGCTCGCATATAATGCGGGGTTTTTTTATTTTGCTCATTCTTCTACATGTCAGCCTATGATTGCATTCATCTTTCTCGTGGAAAGTGATGATGCAGTCTTAATAACGTAAAGGGATTAATAGTAAAGGGGTATGTCGGTTAAAGTAAACCTATACCGGTTCGGTTTCTAAGTAGCATCGTGCTGGAACGATAAATTGTTTGGCTGCACACGTTTTTCAGTAGAATTGAGGGCCTTGTGTGAGATTTTCTAACTTAGTTGAGTTACTTGATGGCGTGACAGTTAACTACGATTTATATGGAATCGAAACAGCGCCATCTAGCGACAATCAACTTACAAGAGATAGAATAAGTAAATGTTAAGGAAGTGAGAAAAGTTAAGTGTCACTAGATGTCGTTCTTTTGATTCCATAGAAATCGTAGTTAACTGTCACGCAATCGAATTAGTAAACGTAGGTGGGAAATTTCACACTTAGCACCCAGACTGAGGAATGTCTAAGTAATGCTACAGACAAACATAATATACCTGTACTACTTAGAAAAAATGTACCGGTTGTAACACAGAAGAATTATAAATGTATTTTCGTTCTTTTATCACGAAATGATCATAAATTAACAAAAGCGTCACGTTTGTTAACTTGAAAATTTTCACTAGCATCACAATAATTATCAGCTTATGGAAGTAGATGTTGCATGCTTTTCCAATCGCCATTAGCTAAATTTCTATTTTATTTGCTCTTAAATAGTAAGCTGTTATTGTATTTTGTAGTTAATGTTGTAAAAATAATATAAGCGGCAATTAAATTAATTGTATTGTTTGCGGTCGCCAATTTAGATTACTGGGCAATATGTAAAAATTATATTAAAAAAAAACATTTAAAAGTGATGGAATCACGATATTTTGGAATCGTTACATCTCATATATATTAAATCAATTACATTTAATTTTTAATCTCAGCTCGATACAGACAACTCAACAACAATAATTTGCAACAAAGTCAAGTATACGAGTTTTTGCTTTCAGTAGTCACTTGTATGTTTTTTCGGTTTCGATTTTTGTTGTAAAAATTTCAATATCTAATTTGCAAATTATTGGCAATGAAAACAGGTAAATTTTAAAAATGTTTCGAAACTATTTCATTCAAAAATTATCCCGTTTTAAGCCAAGCTATAAATAATCATATATATTTTAAAATTTTCCGTCATATACATGTTATTTAACGCAACCCGATACTAAAATTCGCGCGTAGTTATAGACCAAACATAAAAACTTTTCAGCTTTACATTTAGTATAGAATTTAATTATGACAAATATTTCACTGCCCATATTATTATTAAGGTGTAATATACATTTAATGTATGTTTAATGGTAAGTGGTACGCATGGGCTGGGAGACACTAGCTTTTGGTTGTATGCGGGTTGTATTTACACGCGATCGAATTATTGCTAAGAGAGTTGCATGTTACGTATAAACCCCTAATAACATCACATTAGTAACGGATAGTGGGGAGCTTCTGATGGTTTTGTATTCTGTATCAATGGTGATTGGGGCCAACGCTTATCTACATGCATTGCTGCACACCGCCCTATTCAAATGTGAGCTTTAAATCGTGTTAGTTAGATTCGTTTATCAATATCAAGAAATTAGTCGCCCATTTTAAATAGCTAAGTAAGCGGCCTGGCCACCGAATAAGCGCAGTGAGAAAGTTAGCCACGCAATACGCGCAGTAAGCGACCTGCTGATTCTCTATTTGTCTCTTACCGTATCCTATAATCGCTTTGTGAGGTCTACCATTGTCAGCTTATGCATAAAGATATTATGTCAACATTGTAAGAGTAGGATATCCGCTCAGTCTGTGTTGACTACAGGATGTATACTGTAAGTTATTAAATAAAATAAATGAACCGATTGGTACGCGTATTGCGTGGAGCCAGCTTGCTTGCTTAAGCTTCCAAAATGGCCGACCTATTTTGTAATTGATAAATGTATCTAATAAACGTAGCATACTTTTGATATGCGAGGTGACTCGATAAACTCGACACGCGTTAGATCAAATCCAACGCTCGACAACTGGACGTTTTTATTAGTTTGATAGATAGATTTGGTTGTCGCAATGATAGGATCAATTTTGTGTATCAAATAGTATAACGTCAAAGTAAAATGGTCCTAAGTTTCTTGGTTTTAAGCTTGCACATTCTGATTGCAGAAGTGTAAACGATTTTAAGCTTTAAAACAAAGGTGACCTTGAAAGTGTATACTTATAAGTAAAAATGTTAGATTATATTCAACACCCGTCGAGTTAAGTCGAGTTGCATCACTTGTTAAAAGAACATTATGCCCTTTGAGCCCACATTTGAATACTGTTTTGTATGCTGTGCAGTGTGCATGTGTTCTGCGGCTTTAGGGTTACCGCAGTCCGAGCGTCTAGCCCCATTGGTATGCGCGAGCAGATTTTCCAGGGACATGTTAATATAGTCCTTAACCAACTCAAATTAGAGCTGCGAATAGTAGTGTACCAATTCTATTGCATATAATGCTCAGAATTAAACTAAATTGATAGACCTACAAGTAGTGCTATCTTTTTGCAGAGTTTACTGTGGAAAAATATTGCACTATTTTTAGATCAATTTAGTTAGATTTATGTAAAATAGAGATTGTTCCATATTTCCTTATATTATATAATAAACTCTTGGAATCGGAGTTGGAAACAGACTATATTTATGGCCTGCTCACACCGAGGATGGCAGGGCAAACGTTTTCATCTTCGCCCAACGTAAATTCATACGTAACTATAGGTACTAAGATACAAATTCCAATGCTAATAGATTGACCACTCAAATCCCATTTAGTGCTTTGGGATCGATCTCTAAACCTTGGAACCTGTATCTTGTTACCACTAAGTTACATAGAGAAAACTTCGGCTGAAGATACAAATGCTATTCCCTGCCGTCGTGGTGTGCGCTGTCATTATTGATCCATGGGAGAATTGCTCGAGCATGCTCTCGCAATTTGTCGCAACCTCTGCGATATAACCCAAAGATAGCGGTGGCCCTTAGCATTCTCGAGCATGCGCTGTATACGTTGAGACTTACGCTTCTTCCAAAAAAAAAAAACATGAATTAAGTGTTATCGTACGACGCTGACTATCGGTCGGAGGATGGTACACTCGTTAAGTCCACGGGTCTTCGTTATTGTCAAAGAGAACTATCGATTACATCTCCCACAAATTGGTACACCTGTCTCTTAATACAGCGCCACGCTCGTGTTACCCCCGTGTCGCTTTCGATATTATTAGAATTAATTTTTACAATCTATAATCCACCCGTGCACATTTTTTTACTGTCGTATCCCCTTCCCGATTTATTTGAGTACGTGAGTCGTTCGGTAGATTTTTTTTATATCATCGATGTTTCTTTTTTTAATATAAGACCTTTCTATATACGCCACAATTTACACATTGCACATTCCAACATTTGTTGCTGGCTAATTTTGGTTCTATTAGTTTTATATTGGCGAATTATCCATTGAATTAGGTTAGAATTAGTCCATGCATTAGTGGGAGCTTGGGCTTGGCCATTTTAATTTGGATAGTTTATATTTTCAATGAGGCACAATAAAGCGGTTTCGATCTACAGTAAAACACGTCTTATACTATAATTAGGTTAGGTCAATCAAAGCTTTTGTGGGCGATATGTCTATTTTACAAGAAAGGATAAATAGTTTTTTATATCTAACCCAGTAGGTAAAATTAAATAGGACAGTAAAACAATAAACGATTTTATTGAAATATATTATAGCTTATTTAAAACATTTCTGGAAATAAAAATTGATCTTATTTCAAGCACATTAAGGCCACTAGTAATTCAAATTATTGACTTACGAAAAATAATCTGATATGTGGTCCCGGTGTTAAAAAAACATGGGAATCTTTCTATGCCGTTTAACATATTACCTCCAATGAAGGCTATTGTTAAACATGAGCTCCAAAAAGTGGTGATTTAGGCAATTCAAACAAAATAAAGTTCAAAACTTGATCAAACGAATTTAAAACATGATTAATAATAAAGCTACTTAAGATTTTTTAACGTATTTGGTTTGTGAAGTCCTCCATGTTTGATATATTATGACATAACATGGTATATATCCCGCGAGACGATAAAATAAAGGCCTCGAGGCCTAGAACTCATTTTTTATTAGATTATACGAATATTTAAGAGCGATCTTAGGCACTACATTAAGACAGAAAAAGGGAATTGTGACCGGGTAATGTTGTGGATGGTTAAATTAGCAAAGGACACCTCATGTATTATATTCTTACAGTATTTTACGAATGATACAGTTCATATGAATATATTTATATACAGACAGATACACAGGAGCATAAATCTTGCCGAGAAACTGATAAAGACTTCTATATGCCCCATATATAAAAGTGTTTCTACGAATATACAGATAGACAAATATCGACCAAAGAATAGACCTTCCCGTAATTAAGTTAATATTGCCGGGTATAGTACTTTTGTCGCACGAAGTGACGCGCGTTTTACTTGTGTGTAACCAAACGCCGAATGGGTATAAGCACAGGAGTTCCCAGTACCGACCGGGACACGAGAATCACTCATTCGTATAGTGCGCTCAAATAGTTGGCGTGCTTTGAAAGCGGCTGCCTGCTCAGGCCTAAAGGCAGGCGTCGGCTACTTCAAAGACTCGGCACATACTATTCACCCGCAGTGCGTGGCGATTACTAAACAATATACCTATTGATTAAAGTAAAATTGGGTGTAAAGTATTTGCGCGGAAAAACTTGTAGTGTTCATACACATGGTTGCGACAAGTAAAGAGTGCGTCGCGTCGTGATATAAAATGATAGAAGTAGTAAGCGTTGTGGGTTAGGGTGTAGGTTAGTAGGGGGACGGGCGTGTAACCAAAAGCTGGTGTGGTGACCATCCTCTGTCCGATGTCGCAGGTCGGGCTCGTTCCGCGCCTCGCGCTCTGCGGGCTCCTCGCGCGGCAACGTGTCCGCGCCCGCGCTCAACGCCAGCGTGTCCGCGCACCCGCTGCTTCCGCTGCCGCCGGGCTCCGACGGTACGTACTGCCTAGCCCGCGGCCGCTAGCATACTAGTGGCCAGACGCAACCATAGAGTATATATAAGATACGCCTCCGTGGGTTTGCATCGTGAGCACGAATCAACTCAACTGTAGTTAGTATTAGTAGTAGAGCTTTTTGTGGCAGAGGTCGTCCGGCGAAGTACTACCGCTATGCTTATTTCTCGGTATAGAGAAGCGAGACAGTTAATCCCGTATTAGTTTTGAGGTAGTTCCCTGAGCTAAATAGCTCTAAATCATTTAGGTAGCTGTTGGTAGTCCCCCTAATTATCAAGCTCTAGTTGAAAGTATTGTGCTCTGTTTGAAATAGTCTTGAACAAATATCAGTCTGCATCTTTTATCTATGCATGAAAGAGTTAATTAGTTAACACGGGCGATTGTTCTCATATATCAAGCGCGTAAATGTGCGGACAAATAAAAACTTGATTAACATATCTGCGTAAAAGTATCAATCGGTGCGGAATGTAAGTAACGTATTTCTTTATGCAGCGATTTCCCTGGAGTGGGACAAGCAACCTCACTACCTGGAGGCCTCTCTGATGATGAAGGGATACTCGGCGGAGGAGGCGCGTGCGGCGGCGCGCCGCGCCAGCGCTCGCCCACCCCCACCAGCTACCGCCTACGCCTCCACGAGGGACAAGGTGCGGACAGCTCACTACACACCTTGCCACTATGCAACGCTCACCCTATTCACATCTGTAATTTGCAACGCACACCCTATACTCACCTGATACTTTACAGCAAACGCCCTAATCACATCTGAAATGCATAACCTATATACACCTGAAACTTTACAATGCACACCTAACACACACATGTAACACTACAACGCACACCCTAAACGCACCTGCAAGTATACAATGCACACTCTACGCACAATGGTTACTTTACAAAGCAAACCCTATTGACACCTGCAACGTTACAACGCACTTGCAACTCCACAACGCTCACTCTGTACACACCTGCAAATTTACACCGCACACTCTATACACGCTTGCAAAATTACACTCGCAAATTATAACGCATAACAAATTTTAACACATGTGCTACTTTACAACGCACACCCTAGACTCGTCTTCCATTTTACAACGCACAGCCTAGACACGCTTTTTATACAGCGAGGCATGATTCATGCTGCAACCCTACTCTTTTAATTCGATGCTTTCTCACGCAGTTCTGTAAAGCCTAGGCAGATTCCCTCATTCCTAAACAAGTGTTATTTTATATACAGGCTATATCGAGACAGCATCGAATGTCAGCTGTCCATACCGTTAAATAGGGTTTTTGTTCATAAAAAACTATCTATTTTGGTTTTTTTTTTTGGCCTAAAATCGGAAAACCTTCGTATATTAACACCAAGTATAATTAAATACCTGAGTTACAGTACAGTAGAAAACTGTACCATGAGTATCAAAAGAACTTGGTGTACGATTTATTCAAAGTTTTTAAACTACCGCCTTTATTTAATTTATGATTGTAAATTTGTTTTATATCTTCTCACTTTTTTTTTCAGCTTACAAAACTATACTGCAATCAAATCGTAAGAGCTTTACTCAAAACTATCTATCCATTCTTAACTTCCTGAATATTCATCTGTAACTGCTTCTTCATATAAATGTTACGTATTACTAGAACATATAAAAAAAATCTTCATTCATTCATTCTTCATGTTAAACACACTTTAAGAACCATTTTTGATCCATTTCCACTATCTTTGTCAAATTGAATCAAAGTTTAACAAAGTTATTCATATCCGGTTGTTACTTCATAACAAAAAATTAAAAGAAAATAATATTTCTGTTGCATTTGTTGTAATTTTTTTATCATTTACTACCCACACGTTTCTCATTGCTTTCATTGTATGGAACTAATACACAGCTAGCCTTAAATAGCTAGCACATTATGTAATTAAACAACTGTATCAGGCGGGTCCAGAGGTGGTGACACATGCGGAGGTCAATCATCATCCTACGGAGGATTCGCCTCTGCCTCCTCAGACGACGACACCGTTGGTGAGTGCCCATATCAAACTGTCTTAGGGTCATTATTTATATTCATGCGTTTTAAACTTGATCAGCGCTTGTACGTTTCCATACTCTATTTTTTGTATCAACATCGTATTAAACAGTAGCGATAAATCTAATATATGATCGTGTATCACAGACATCGCCGTGCTGGATAGTTGCGGAGGACAGTGGGCGCGCGCGCGCTCCCACTCCGCCGCCTCGTGCGTCGCGCCCGCGCACGCCAGGTCAGACGCACACCGCCACCTGCACCCACACCCACACCAACACCCGCACTCTCACCCACACCCACACACCCACTGCCACGCGCCCCGACGCAGACTTCCCGCCCCTTAGCGTCTACCCGGACTTCGTGCTCGCCAAGCAGTCCTCCAGCTTCAACAAGTCCTCCGAGCGCCTCGAGTACGAGCTCTCGCAGACCAACATCTACTCCGCTGCCTCCACGCGATCCTCACGCTCTGGCGGCTCGCTCGTGCTCGACGAACTGGACGAGCGCGACACACCTCCGTCACCGTCACCGCGCCCGCGTCCGCGCCCGCGTCGCACGTTGTGGCGCCGCAGCGCCTCGTGCCGCAACCTGCGCGAGTTCAGCTTCGACGAGGCCGGACGCGGAAAGCGGCGTCCCGACACGCGCTCTATGCTAGCCGATCTCGACGCGTACTGCACTCTAGCGCGCCGTGTCGACTCGCCCGTCACGCGCTACGACGACGCGCGTACGCTCGCTTTCGTACTGGCCGCTGGAGGCTCGCTCGACGCGCAGCGCGAAATGATCGGTCGCACCTACTCGTCCAGCTTCCCCGGCGCCGTCAGCGAACCGCGCCTCGACCTGCCTACTTTCGCCCGCAGCGGCTCGCAGGACGATATATCGCACGACAGCTACGAGCTGATCGAGCGCTCGGACGACGAGTGCTCGGAAAGGCGTCGCTACGCTCGGGTGCGCACACGATCGCTAATCGCGCGTACGCGCTCGTGCTCGCTCGACTCTGGCAACGACTTGCCATCCGACGACGATCAGTCCCTCTCACATCTCTCCGAGGCCGAGGACCGAGAAGAGATATTGAATATTACTGGCCTTAAGTATAAGAGTGACAACGACTTACCGTTGGATCCCTTCCTTGTTGACGACCCGAGAGTACTCCCGCGGGAGAAGCTGTCAGTTCGCTCAGACGGAAATTTCTACAAGGAGATTAAACGTACTCTCGGTTCTCGTACCTCCAGTCAGGAGTCCAAAAGTGATATTTATGATTCTAAATTGTCAAAGAGTAGCGCCGAGTCGAGTAAAAAATCACGAGACAGCGTTTACCACACTGATAGTAAAAAATCTCGTGAGACACTTAAAAGTAAAAGTTCTGATAGGTCGGGTTCTAGAACATCTAGTCAAGATTCCAAATCTGATTATTACGATTGTAAAAAGAATTTGTATGAGTCCGAAGACTTACACATTAGGCGTCGCAGTAGTATTCAGAGTGCTTACATTGACCCCTTCGAACCGATATCTCCTTCATCCAGTCCCGATTCTGAAAAAGACTTTTACGACACCCAGTCTACTTTTATAGGTATGGAAAAACCAGAATATAGAGAAAAAACACTTTTTGATAAGTCGCATGAGGATCTTATTGCAAATTTAGCTACCTCCCCTAATTACTATCACATTCCAACACCATACTCGACATTTCCGTGTAATAACAAGCATAAAGAATCTAATGCATTGCATTCTTCGAGCTTACAAAATGTTGAACTCGATCAATATACTCAGTATTTAGACTTGAGTCCCATGAAAAAACCGGATGAATTCTCGACAGAGGAAGAAGATATGCTTCCGCGCACAACTCATATATGGCCTGAGAAAATCGCTGGCCTGGAAACAGAAATTGATAATAACAGATCCGTTAAAATGCATAACTACCAACGGCGTAGATCATCAGAAACTGTTTTTAGTTTTGACAAAGATAAAATAGAATCACTAACTCGATCAACTAGTAAAGAAAATCCGCCATCGCATCTTGTCAAAGAATCGTCGAATGAGTCAGATGTCAACGTCCGAATATTGCCAGCGATGGACAGTATTGAGTATGCCAAGAATAGAGCTAAAGCCGCCGCTATTCAATCTGGTGCATCCTCAATTCTTCAGTCCGAGTTTGACAAATCTATGCGCGGAAAAGTACACACACATATTATTCGGAAGGAAAATTTGAAAGAGGAACTTATGGCTAAGACTCACTTTGATGAGTATAACCCTAAACTTATACTTGATACCAGTTCTAGTAGTAGACTCGCTGATACTGCGGTGCCGTATATTCACCCAACAGTGGAAAGAACAAAAAGTGATCCTAATAGTTTGGCTAATAGACCACGATTTAGTAGTGTAAACTCAAGAAGACATGTGCTTATGCATCAAAAATCTATCGATTTAACACCAGCTGAATCCAGTGATGAAGATTACATGTTCCGACAAATTCCAAGTGCTCCACCTATTGCAACTAAGCGATCGCACTTTGAATTGCCCGTTAGACACTCTGACGTTGTGAGACCACTATTTGATTTGCCTCAAAATTATTTTAAAGAATTTGATGCATTCAAAGCTGGCTTTAATGACACTAAAAAATCTATTGAAGATAGCTATGATATTCCTTACGTTTTGCATAAAAGACATGTGATGAATGGAACTGCACCATCACCTCATGAAGATAAGAGACAGCCACCGGATATTATTACATTGCCACCGCAAAACGGTCGTCATGTTGTAAACGCTCACACAAGATGTAAATATCACGATCACCCTAAATCTCCCCGTTCTCCGAAATCTCCTAAGTCACCAAAGTCACCTAAATCACCAAAGTCGCCTAAATCCCCGAAATCCCCAAAGTCACCTAAGTCTCCAAAATCACCTAGAAATAGTATCCAAACAGAACATGTATCAAAGTATTTGGAAGTTGAAAATCGCGACTTTTTGTTTACGCAAAATATTGATTTATCAAAAGTGGATCCTGTCACTCTAGAAATAAATAAAAGTGGACAATTACAACATCTGCCAAGCCCAAAAAGAGACATAACAAAAAGTTTAGATTCTGCTTTGCTGGAGACCTTAAATTCTAAACTGAGTCAAATAGAAAGTGATTCGGCTACGAGTTCGAAAACGGATAGTATGAGACAAGAACCACACTATCCACATGACATTAAATTTGCCATAAATGGAAGAAATGTTCAACAACCACCTATTTGTAAGGATCCCAAGCCGCTTACTGCAGCTGAAAAGCTACGTGCCGACATTAAGTCAAAATCAGAGAAATTGCCTTCTAAAAGAATGCCTAAAGGGCGCGGTACTGCTAAAAAAGGCGTCGGTGTCAAAGTTAAAAATAAAAGTAACAACAAGATTAGAATAACTTCGTTTTCATCGGACGACGAAAGTGTAGATTCTGATGATGTTTTTGGCACTACAGAAGCTGCACCAAAATTGGAATTTTCACCACCACAATCTCGTAAAGACTTGGAACCTATACTTCAACATGAATATGATAAAATTACATCTGGTGCTTGGCACAGAGGGCAAACTATGAGCTCAACAGAAATAGAGGGATCACCACCACAATGCCGTAAATTAGCTGAACTAGAAGCAAAGTATAACCCACAGATTATTGAAAGTGTGATTGGAAATGCTACAGAATTAAGGCGAATTTCTGAGCGATCTATTTCCATTCCAAGTTCAGAAGATGACATTATTCCTAAAGCGGTAGAAATAAAACAAGTTAGCAAAGAAAGTTCAACTTGGGAATACACTGAAAATATTCCTTCGCCTATATTAGAAAGTACGGAATTTTTAAAATCTGACGATGAGCAACTTATTGATATGGAGATTCAAAAAGTCACAGGGATATTTACCACATCAGAAGAGAAAAATGATGTTATGCAGGTTGATAAGAAAGACTGTATAAAACTTGATATAAAAAAGAGTTTGCGGGATGAATTAATTTCACCAATGCTTCGAAAAACAGGAGGAACTCCGATTCTTTTCGCTCATGCTAGGTTGAATCTCTCTGAAGGCTCAGTATTTTCTCTACAGCGTCAGAAAGCTCAAGAGTCTCCTACATCTAGCCGTAGGGCTAAAAGCTTAGACACGCCAGTAATTCAATTACATAGATTGCCTCCAATGAATGCTTTTTCGTCAAAAGATGATACCGTCGAGGATATAAATGAGGAAGGCGTTATCATGGAAGAGAAGCCGTTAATAGATGATAAGCCTCTAAAAATTGGTATTTCAAAGAAAGAGATCATTGATAAAATTGAGGAAGTAGAAGAAGAGCATGCCGTCGAATCGTCTGTCTTGCCAAAAGCTGTTCAGATTGATAATGAAGAAATGAAACTTTTAGAAGATTTAGTTGAGCAACGAAGACCTCGATCATTTAAGCGGCAATACGATATAAGTAAAATAATATCGAAAGCAAAATCACCGTCTAGGTCTCCTATTAACCGGTCACCATTATCTCGTTCACCGTTATCAAAGTCACCTTCGAGATCACCAACTTCTTCGCTTAATTCACCGAGGGGCAGTATTCGTAAATTATCAGATTTAAGTGAAGATCAAATAGTACCTGACATTGAAAGAATTAAAAGAAAAGATAAGAAAAAATTAACACTAAAACCAAAACCTGATGATAAACAAAAAACTAGCAAGTTAAATAAAGCTGGATCACTAGATACTAACGCTACAAAAGTAAAGGCTCTTCAAACTCAAAAGTCATTGCCGTCTTCACTTAAAGAACGTCCCGATTTCTTGACTGTGCCACCTTTAGATATAGCTAGAGCTAAAAGTCAAGAATTGGATCAAGCTGTAAAAAGGGTTTCCAAAGAAAAATCGAAATCGTTGGAAAAAATGGAAGTTAAGCGTCCTGGTAGTAAGGAAAGAACTAAATCTCAAGAAGATAGTGATACAGAAATTGCAAAACGTAAAGAGAAGCAACAAATGCTCTTCGAAGCTGCACTTAAACAGACGAAAACTCTTATAAGCCCCGTTAAGGACACATTACCACCATTCCCTCCACCTGAAGATAAAATTGTAGTTAAGACAGAAGGAGACAAAATAATTATTGAAACGAAAATTAACAGTAAGGCTGAAGATCATGTATTTATAGCGAAATCGCCGAAAAAACTTGATAATAAACTTGCAGGCAAGATAAGCAGGAGCTTCGAAGATCAAAAGTCAACAAAGAATAACAATAAAATTAATAAAAGTATGGATGATAAGTCTAGTCAATCGCTGGAAGATAAATTTGATGAGTTGGCAAGTTTGCAAAAATCTCCTAAAACTTTGTCAAAGAAGCAAGAAATAAAGCAACAAATCGAGGGTAAGGTAGTTTACCAGAAAGTTCATCCAAGTGTTAAATCAAAAAGTTTGGATAGAAAAGTAGATCCTTACTTAGAAGCGAAGGTGAAATCCAAAAGTTTGGACAGAAATTATGTAACTCCTGCATCTGCATTAGAACAGACTTCTGATAAACATTTTAAATTAGAAGTTGTGACGGTTGACGTCCATCCAACTGTGAATGAAGAAAAGGATCTTGTTGATCCTGAACTCGAAACTAGGGAAGTATCTCCTACAAACAGTTATAAAGACAAAACGGAAGAGGATTCTTCTATTGAATGGATAACTAGCTCCCAACATACCGTCATAGAAAATGATACTCAGACAGTTATCATGGAACGAAGAAAAATAGAAATATATAATAAACAACGACAGTCGGAGCTTCGTGAAAGTAAGAGTAGTCAAGATTTGCAAAAAATGTCAGACGATAAGAAGCCTGAAGTAACACGTTTACTAAGTGAAGAAGAGTCAATTACTGAAATAAGCGAATTAAAAATGTCCGATGAAAGCAATATGTTGGGTATATTATTGCCTTACATAGATGCCGATAGCTCATCTGATCAAGATCAGACATCAAAAAAAGAAAAGTTGTCTAAATTGCACCTTAAGGTAAGTGACGATACTGTGTCAGGGATGACTGAGCATTGTGATGAGCTCACAGTCGATACAGATCTACCACTTTCGGATGCACCTATAAGCAAAAAACATGTGGAAGCGCAAAGTACTTTCGAAGAGTCCTCTGCTAGTCTAGCCGAATTTTTAAGACATGAATCTATGTCACAGTTATTAATCGAAAGTGAATCAGAATGTGAAGTAAAAATGAAAGAATTATCAAAATCGGTTGATCTGGGATTGAAATTTAAAAATAAAAATAAAATTATTGTGACACCCCCACAAGAAAATAGTCCGACTATTGAAAATATTCCATTTATTGATCCTGTTTCAAAGTCAATGCATAAATCCGAATCTGGAGATCATACGGGTAGTTCTGGTAGTGCAAACGATGTATCACCTACAGATCCAAAGAATGAACAAAAAACACTTTTAACTACTAAATCTAGACGCGGCGAACTGCTCAAGTTGAGTGCCGAGCGCTCGCGAAGTTCGGAGTCTACTTCTTGGACAAGTATAGAAAAGGATGTAAGTCCTTCAAGTGCCAATATTAAAGGAAGCTCAATCGATGATGAATCTAGCGTGAGCTGTTCAATTGCGAGACCTTTAGGAATATCCCAAGATATTGAAAAACTAAATAAAAAAGATAGAGAATGCCTTGAAGAACTTAAACAAGCTATGGAATATGGTGAAGAACATTTGTTGTCTCAGCATACGTTATCAAGCGAACATTCAAAATCAAATTCCAAATCCCCATCCCCCATTCCTGAAATAGGTCGTATTGAAAGCCCAAGAAGTCCTTCAAAATACGGCACAAGGAAATCACCTACCCCAACATTAGAAAAACAGGGGCAGGTAGATTCACAAAAAGCCCCCTCCGATTCAGATTCCAGTTCTGAGAGTATTCATAAGACTGTAGAACAATTATCGAAGCCAAATCAGAGAAAGAGTGCTTTAGATAAAATAGGAAAATGTGTTGTTGAAGAGTCTGAATCAAGCCATTCAGCAGCATCTAAAGCATCTGACATAAAAAAAGAATTACAAAAAACTGTAAAGAAAACCAAGATTGCTATTACAATATCTCAAGAAGACCAAAATATGACAGTTGATTTTGATGATGATGGTAACGTTATAACCAAATCTTTTGAACGGGAGTTAATGAAGAAGAGAGCTTTGAAAGACACTGACCAAAAAAGTTCGTCAAAGTCAAGTATGGATACTACAACTACAACTACGCCGTCAAAAGGATCACTCAGCGTTGATGACTCATCTTCGCGACGAAAAGGGCGGTTGCTTGATGATCAAAAAAGTTCATCAAAATCGAGCATGGATTCAAGAGGATCTCTTAGCGTAGAATCAAGAGGTTCTTTTGAGACCACTGAGTCTACGTCGGGATCTCTAGGCGAAGCATACCGCCGTGGCGAAGAATTAAAGCCAACTTGGCGACCATTTTTCGGAGCCTCGGGTAGTGAAAATAGTACAAGTATAGAAGAGGCTTGGATTCCTCAGGATCATGAAGGTTATGAAAGTTTAAACGTGAACAAAGATGTTTTTGAATATAATAATCAAAGAATGTTAGATGATTTTCATTCATTTTCTAAAAATCCACCCCTTTCTTCAAATACATCGAAAGATTCTACAGAAGCCGATTTCACGGATGATTTGAATGATTTTCCTGTTAATTTCCTGTATCCTGCTACATCGTCTACGTCGACACCTGATGTTGTTATTGGCTATGGACAAAACTTTGGGCGTACCTTGTCGCGAATCTCAGAGCGTAGTACGGCCTCGGAAAAAACGAGCGCAGATGAAGATTCTACTAAAGCTTGTTCACGATCTGAGAGTATAAATGAGGAATCTTTAAATTCTAGTGATCATCAAGCAAGTCTTAGTTCCGATCCTCCAAGTAATGCCAATGTTGCGTATATATCTGATACAGATCGAAGGACGTCAGCGGAGATGCCTGATATTCCTATCGATCAAACAAAAATCAGTGAGATGTATTCAGAGTCCAAAAAAGAAATAGATAAGCTAAATGGTAAAAAGGGGGATGAATCTAAGAAGAGTGAAGGCAGCCATCCTTTAGCTCCCTTAAAACAGTCATCAGCAAGTGAAAGTCAAGATTCTGAGGATTGGCCATTGCCGGAGTTACCACCCACAGTTGCGCCCAAATCAATAATGCCCGAAGTAACGAGGCAAAAATCTAGTGAATATGATGAATTGAGTTCTTTAGTTTCTGAGACTTTAGAAACGCATATAGTTGAAAAAGTCCATATTTACTATATGAGCAACGAACCAGAACAAGCTATGAAAGTTACGATTCAATCGGAAAGCTCTAAAGGTCATGTTGGATCAGATGATGACAGTGACACTTTAAATAATGATGAAGATTTAGAGCGAGATGTCCAAGAATCAAAATCGGAAAAATCTACGGAACAAACTTCAGGAGATTTACAGGTAAAATCTAAACCCATACCTTATGAGAAATCCAGTTATATGGTTGAGCCTTTAGATAATCATGACGAATTTACATGTATTAACAAAGGTGTCGTTCCTAACTATGACAAATCATGTTTAAGTGGTACTATAAGCAAAGCTTCATGTCTAATGGGTGATATGGGTTCTTGTTGTACGCGGTCTGAAAATAAATCATTTAGTGTCAAAAGTAATTTAGAAGAGAAAGTTATAATAAGTCAGCCTCAAAAGTCCCCAACAAACCTTAGTCCGATATATGATGAAGATCATTTATATACCGACGATGTATTTGGCGGTGCCGATAGTAAGTCTCTGTCTCCTGATTTTGATAAAGGGCTGTCACAAATAGGTACTCACAAATTTTCGTTTGGCTCTAATAACTCTGACACAAGTATTGATGATATGCTCTCACAAACAAATATGGAAGAAACTGTTAGAGCCGTGGCTAAACTCAGCGTTGGAAGTTCAGGGACATGTAAAAGATGTAGTCATAGTAGCCATTCGGAGGAAGAAACAAGTTCCTTTGGCACTGATTTGGATGGTACTGTTAAAATAGGCCTCCCGCAAAAGAAATGCACTCATAGCTCTCACTCTGAAGACACATCAATTTGTTTAAGTATTTCTGAATGGTCAACAGGAACCAATACAGTTCGACAATATGCTAATCTTTCTGCTTCAGAAAGTATATCAGCTGTATCCATTCCAAAGAGTGAAAAGTCTGAAAAGGCTGCAACCAAGAAATATTCTGCTTCGCAAACGAGTAAAAAATCAGAACCCATACCAAAAATAAGCTCTCAAGCAGAAGCAAGTTCTAAAAGTAGCAGTCTAGATAAGAGTTCTGAGAATATTAAATATGACAAATTGTGTAGTTCAGATACAACAGTCTCTAGAAAAGGGGTTGACAGCAGTTCGGGGACAAAAAGTGATAGTACACTTACGTTGGCTCAGTCTATATCTGACTGGTCGGCGAGCACAAGTCATACTCTCATTGCTACGGCGCGGGAAGATCAACCAGATCAAGATAATACAAAATCTGACAAAACTATTGTAACCGAGCCGTCTCCTGTTGAAGATAAAGAGGATACCGAATTGAATACTGAAACGGTTTTAATGCCATCCAAAGACACCAATGATTCTAATGAACCAGTATTAAGACTGACAGCTCCGTACACAGGAAAAACGGACAAATCTTCTTCAATAAGCTATAGTGACAAATCTGATAAATCAAGTTCCAGTTCTCTAAGTAGTTTACAAAAACATACTAATGGAGTTCTTAGATTTGATCAAAGGCTTAAAGGATTTTCTGCTTCACAAGATTTATCACAGGAAAGGTACTCGAAAGCGCCTCCTAAAAGTTACAGTTACGAAGAAGAATCGCGCAAATATGTAAGACCGGCGTTAAGATGCCAGAGTGAAGAGATTGGGTATGATAAAGCGTACTTCTTTGGTCCTCAACCTGAAATAGATATAGATATACCGTCTCAATTATATAGTCAAGAAGAAAAGCATAGTGAACGTTACCAGAGTCAAGAATTTTCTAATATTATTCGAGATGAATCTAGCAGTCAATTTGTAAGGTCTGACTATAAACCTCTGGCAAAGCATGCTAGTTATGACGACAAAACATTGTCTAAGAATCAAATAAAAGAGTATAAAACATCTCAACAATTTCGTAGTAAACCGAAAAGCTGGTCTTTTCATGAACATTATTTGTCATCGTCTGATTTACCTGTTATAACTGTTCCGGAATTACCGAGAGATTCCATGCACAGGGAATTGCAAGAGAAAAGATCTCTAGAGAGATCCGGGAAAACCCCACTTTCTCGGTGCTCGCCCTATTATTCCAGTAGTTTAAGCTCTGAATCTCCCCCAATACAACCTCTTAAGGCGCCAGTTAAAAAATCGCTGCTTGTGAGAAATATTTCTCTTAAAAGTCCACCGAGCGGTAATGACACTGACAGTTCTTTGGATGTTATTAGAGATCCTCGCGAAAGGATGCGAACTTTTAGACGTAAGAAGCAAGTCACAAATACTCGTAAAAAACAAGAAAAAATACAAGATGTATTGGAGGAAGACTCAACAAAAAGTCAGTGTTCCTCAGAAAGTGACAAATTCAAAGGAACCAAATATCTGGCAGTCGATGATTCAATGCGACGCATGGAAAGTTCCGAGTGTTCTGATAGCTACATTCCGGAAGTAGAATCGGGCTCATCCGAATTGTCTAAAGCAGATTCTAAGAACGGTGACATTCCGGAACCTGTGAGTTATTCTGAGGACGATGAACAAGTTTGCTATGCCAAGTATAAAAGCGCTTCCTACGAGGCACAAAAGTTTCCTGTAAATATTAATCCCGTGCAATTCCAAGGTTTTGGCTCTTCTGCTGATGAAGATGAAATGGGTTTCCCTCGATTTGACCGATTAGGACGATTACGACATCCTTATCTTGATTCACAAGAACCGCCTTTCGTACCCGAAGGCAGTCCTCCCAGAGCATCATACTCCAACAGAAGTAGTCGTCAATCATCTTTGAAAAGAGTTAAATCTACTACATCATACCGCCAATCTGATGAGAAATCGTTAGGGGAGTCCTCAGGACAACATCAGCCTAGAGCGATTTATTACGATGAGCCTAGTGACAAAGAGGACTCTGATGACTATGCATATCCGATCGATACTATAAAAAGAGCGCCTAAAATAAGCAAGTCCGGTAGCTACCTATTCGACCGCGGGGAGTCGGTCGCTTATTCCGATTCGGAACTACCACAACAAAAAGATGAATATGAGGCATATAGAGGAAGTCCGTACCCAGAACATTATGAAGAAGTTGAACATATGTTCCAAACGCAAGAGTTTTACCCTCAATATGATCACATTCAGCATATGGATCCGAACGATGAACGGTTTGCTAGGGATCTCGATCAGCGCTTTAGTCTAAATAACGTTGAACGTTTTTACTCGAACCACTACGTTGATTCGCAAGCTTCGAGCGATAGTCCCGAGCAAAAGTTTGACGTTTCCACTCTCCCTCCGCCTCTATGCTCCGATGACGATAATGAATAGCTGCATTTTTAAATTTAAGACAAAGTCATCGTACCCTCAATTTTTTTCTAACCTGCCTTATGATGTATACAATCTTTCTTCATTACTTTTTAGTATAAAGTTTTTTTTTTTTTTTTAAATATAACAAAAAAAACAAGTGTTATAAAATAAATAAAAACCATCAAAATTAAAAGAGAGTATCTTTATGTAAGTGTGTTTTTATTATTTTCTTAACAATTTAAAATAAACATTACACTAAAAAGAAACGAAAATATTGTTTACATTATAAGTAGGTAAAGATGAGAAAAAATAGACTTTAGACTTAAACCGCCGTTAGATAAATTGTTAATTATTCGGTACGCGAGAGAGTTACTTTGAAGTGCGTTTCGAAATTTTAATTCTAATTCGCAATTTATTGTTATAATCGTATTGGATATTAGGAGTCCTATTAAATTTAATATTTACATCCTCAATTTAAATATTTAGGAAAAATATATAGTGCCAATTCCCGATGTGAGTACTCGAATATCGTGTAATTTAAAGCGAAAATTATACCTTGTCCTAGCTTATAAAATAACTAGTTGTAGATAGTTGTATGTGTACTGATCAGTAAAATATACACTTTTTAAATTTAACTATTTCAATCAATTTCACCGTGTTTTATAAAATAAATGTAACTTTTTTGTTTTTAGTTTGATGTGGTTGTCATAATTTTAGATGGTTTATCAGTATTACCTTTAATTATGTAGTGGCAAATTATTATACTCCGCCTTTTGTTAAGAATTAATCAGTAATTTAAATTAAGTACGTAAGTGATTAAAAATTTTGTTGTTATAAAAATCATTACATTCTATTATGTATTTATAAGGGCTGTGACTTCCTATGTATGTTGGGATCCAAGATCTTAATTTTACTTAAGTTTAATATTACTGCTCAACTCTGTTACTGTAACACTGAGGTATCCTTAGCATTATAAGAACTTCTCTGAGAGGTACTTCAAGACTTTCCATATAACAAGCGCGATGTCTAAATTTTAACTCATTTCAGTTGAACTGTGTTACATAGACAGATAATTGCCTGCCCAAAAAGCCCTGCTTTTTCTCTTTGGGGAGTTAACGTATTCGTACTTTTAGCACGCCTATTAGTAGGGTGTCTGACTCGCACGAGCTGAAATAAAATCCTCTGGACTTCTAGGTCAACAATAAACCGTTTTTCTTTTCTTCGTGCTGACTCTCTTAGTTTTCTTACTCAGTCTTCTTATTGTCCTGTCTTACTTCTTCTCTCCTCATAATTGCGACCTTGAGCATCTGTGTATTCTGTTGCAACTATTTACTAAAGCACATTTTTAGTATTATCATCATGTAACAGTCCACTGATGGGTTAAAAACCGCTCCTTTGCCCATAATCACCACCCTGGGATGGATTGGTGATCGCAGTAGATGATAGTAGTAGCATAGAGGACGATGCTGCCTGTTCTTCATTATATTCTCTTAGTCGCCTCGTACGACTCCTGCGGTGAGAGTAGGGTTGGTGACAACTGGATTCTGATATGCCGTCACCACACAACACGGGTCTTTTGATAATCCATCCATCGTCAACTGCATCGCTCGGTGCATTGAAAATGACTAAATAGATTGCACCTATAATATAAGTTCTTATAATGCGAAGGTGACCTGATAACTTAAGGCAATGTTATTTACCGCAATTAACTTTTAACTTAATCCATTTATCATCAACACATAACACACAATAAGACTTTACAAAGTAACCATGTATGCAATCGTGCCAAATCTGCTCAATTTTTTCAACACTTGAATGTAGTTAATGATTTTTATTCGAATTTTTTAACAATGAATTATATTACAGTAAGGTTGTTAGGGTGACTGTAGTTCCACCACTAATGCCCGTTTTCACAAAACCTAGGCATCGTCTTGATCGAATGCCTAATGATTTAGGCGATGTGTAGAGGAAAAAACCTTTTCACCAACTCTTAGGTGATAACTATTGGTAAGCGGTTGATGTTTGTCGAGGAATCTCCTTAGTTTAGGCATTATCTTTTTAGGCATTGCCTTGTTTGTCATTAGGGAAAACGGGCTTACATATCGCGGATTAAGGTAAAAGCATAAATCAATTTCTAATGATGATGATTTTGTCTGGTGAGAGGCTTTGGCCGTGACTACCAAGCGTTCCGTGACGTGCCGCTAAGTGATTTAGCGTTCCAATACGCTTTCGCGTAGATGGCCGAAGCCTTAAGCTAAAATTATCAATCATTATTAGATACATCGCGTGTTATAAAGTATATTTTTGCATTTATTTTAAAATTTATTTATGCGTTACTGTGTTGCTTACTTAACAAATCTCATGTTTAAATTTGTCCTGTCATTTTCAGTCAACCTTTTATCAAGTCGAATATTCTTTTATCATAATTTTACATTTAACTTGTGTTCATCATTATCATTATTATCATCGTCATCATATACAGTGTAATAATATCCCACCGGAGTGATAGGTTGCCTTTCTTATTGATTGGGATATAGAGATAGGCAGCAGATGTTACCCCCTTTCTGGGGCGGAGCTGAATTAAACGCCAAATTGGAACCTCTAAAGTACTCTCGTGTTTTTTCAGCCAACCTAAGAAATCAAATTATTTGGTTTTAGCACATTCCGAACAATGGCTTTAGGCTTGAGGAAAATTTTAAATTATATCTTACGAAATCATTTAGAAAATAATGTGGTAGAACTACCAGTCACCTCTAAAATTATCGAAATTATTAATCACATACATTAATTCGCTCTATGTGTATGAATAAAATAGTTCTAAATTATAAATCATCGAAATGTAGACGTGATTAGAATAATATATGCACACAATTACCTTTTCGTAATACCTTATTACTATAATTTTGAATTTTGATGCAAAATGTAAAGTATGAATTGTTGTATCTCAGGAAATATTATTAACTTTCAGGCAATATTTTCCAACGTGTTTGCTTCCTTAACGAATTTACCCAACTGATATATCGTCGAATTTTTACTAGATTAAAACTGCATAATTTTTGTGGCGAGTCTGATAAGAAAATTCGAAGGCAGAATCTTTAGTACGAGTAGTTAAAAGTTAGTATTTTCCCCCTGCAACGTGTCGCCCGTTTTGTGCGTACGGTCTTACAAATTATTCCAAAGTAATCGAAGGAACATTCTTGCTTATCAACAAGACACTAGTACGATAAAAAAACATCTGATTTACGAAGCTCTTCTTCTTCTTTGCCTGGGCTTGTCTCCGTACTTGGTCGGCCGGAACCTTCCGTTGTACGTAGTGCCACTGGTACGGCTCCCCGCTGGGTCACTCTACCCAGCCGAGCTCACTCCAGAAGCTTAGCAGGCCGCCCAGGTCGCCAAGTGCTTCAGGGAGTGATGCTGGTGTTGCTCTGCTACTCCTCTACATAGGAGCATTACGTGTGTCGGTGTTTCATCTGCCTCTATGCATGCTCTGCGAAGGACTGTCGGTTATACCTAATGAAAAGGTGTTTGTTTAATTATTAATGCCCTGTTATCATGCTTACTACCGTCCTTACTTTGTTCTGGCTTAGTTTGATTTACGAAGTTAGTATTGGCGATAAATCTGGCATGGCTTTACATCTTCGTCTCAGGTTGATGGACACAGGGCAACAATGTGCAGCATTAGTGTGTGTGTGTGTGCATGCGTGCGTACGCGCGTGTGTGTGTGTGTGTGTGTGTGTGTGTGTGATGTGCTAGCATGCCCTGCGAAGTGTTTCTTTGTTTAAAGGCGAAGGTTTTTCGCTTACCATCAGGTGGGCTAACTGCTTGGTTCACCAATTATTAATTAATAAAAAACAAAGAATATAATCGCCCAGTACAATTTTATCTCACTATATTTAATCCAATACAAAAACTATGGCAACGAACGAGAGAGTAGGTATATTACTCATAAGTCAATCGCGAGAAAAACACGAAAAATTGTTAAACAACGATTGATCCAAAAAATAAAGACAAACATGTAGAAACCACAAACAGCATCGTATGCAGGAGATATTCAGATTGTTAATGGAGCGAAAATTAATGAACAAATTACAAAAAAAGCCGACTGTTAAACAACTCTACAAAGCAAGAAATAAATATCATCTACAATACTTTTGATTTCAATGTAAAAATTACTAAGTATACTGTGCTCTTTTGTAAAGTAGCAAGGAAAGTAACTAGTAATTTTCTACATCAGGGGCCGTTAATAAAATATCTGGTGTGTGTGATGTAACTTGCGACATGCGCTTTTGCTAAGCCACAAAACTCCAACACCACACAGATACCGAAACATCTCTCGGCAGATGTTGATTCCCCAACCTGTCTAGATGATGACATCCGCCAATCAAGTCACATTGTAAACATTTTTGCCACATCCTGTTCAAACGTCATCCAACACGTTTTTACCCTGACGTATAAACTCAATTATTAGATAATTTAAACAACCTGATTAGTAAGTAAGTCTGATAATGGAATTTGTCCAAAGAGTTACTTTTTGGCGGTCCGTTTACTATATTACGCGTCTAGTCTGTGGTTGCTAGATATTTCTTGTCATTCTTCACAACTAGATAGAAAACAAATATTAAGTTGTACTGAAAATACACTTGACCCTACTGTCACTAGTGTAGAATACGTGTACTTATCAATTTATTGTAACTAGTTAGAATACCTTTAATGATTATGACACTGACACAAACAGCTAACAACACCACGTAAAGCAATATAAGAGTTAATAATAAGACTTATAACGGTATTAAAGCTTTATAATTGCTGTACAAGCGAGTAAGAGCTCTGGTTTAATTAATTTTGCATTCATGGTTTATGTGTAATGCACAATGCGCAAGTAATAATTAGATCGCTTTAATTCAGGCTAGAAATGTTGTATTGAGAGCCAGCCAATAGAAATCCCGGATGATCCACAAAACTATTCGATATACATTCTGATTTCGATATATCGGCCAATTCAAAATCAATTTTTTATTTGTTATCTTACGAACACACAAATAGAATATGGGTGCCGTTTTTTATAATATCAGTTTTTTAGGTTAGTAAGAACAACGATATTGATAGGAAAAAAAAATATATATATATTTTCCATTCCATTCGAAATATTTATTGTACTATATAGGTATTTTTTTTAAAAGCCTACCTCTGCATTACTACTACAGCTCTGCGTTATAATGCTCTAATAGCACCTTAACTCTTATAGTTGTCTCTTCGTGGTCAAAGAAGTTTATTCACTTACTAATATATAAGCCACGTATTAGTCAGTATACTCTTTGTTACATATACATTAATTTCTAATTTGTTATATAGCTTAGGAACCCGACAAATCCTGGGGGACTTTTAAAATCGCTTACAAAAACAAACAGTATTAATTTTAAACAGTATTTTTTTTTGGTATACGACGGTTTCATGACACCTATCAATCGACATCCTAAAAATAATGTTTATAATTCTGTTAAAGAACCTTAAAATAATACTGTTTCCAGCATTCAGAAAACTAATTTGTTACGATATTGAAACAATTATGAGATACAATTTTACTTATTAATAATTTATCAGTTAATTTTATTTCTGTAACATAAATGGTCTACTTCATAAAAATCTAACAGTCGAACAGTGTTAGAATTTTAGTAGATTAATTTTGACAATGCACAGTTGATACTGGTGGCTCTAGAAGAAATGTTGGACTGTATTGATGTGTTCGTAAAGTATCATGATACATTTGTTTCTAAAAAATTGCGTACTAACTAATTTAGTGCCATTCTTTTCCCGCTATTCCATTTTTAAAAGGATGGCATTTATATTATTTAATTTTTTTTACGTAAATTTAATTTAGTCGAGCATGCGTTCACAACCGTTATAGCACCAATAACTGTTTATAAAGCTTCAATTTCTAACTATTATATATTTTGCGTTTAGCATATTATTAATTAACTCATTTACTAGCTGTTCACTTTATCTCGATTTCTATATAATCTATGTATAATATAAAGAGAGACAAAACTCGATCATGTGAAAGCGCACTATAATTAGAATGTAATATTATTAATAATAATAAAATAATAAATATGTAATGTAAAGTAAAGGTGAATCTCTTTAAGCTGATCGCATATTACAACACCGGACGTAACGCAAAGGACTCGTCAGAAAAACGCATGGATGGCCTTGCGTGAGCGGGCCTTATAAGTCAAATTAAAGTTCAATTAATCTTTAAGTTGCGATGCCACTTCGTACAGTTTAGGAAATGGATTTAATAGTGGCTCCAGCTCAGGTATTTGTTGGGATTCGGATCGAAAGACATAGATGTATTAATTAGTTTTATTTTTAACTATTACAAACGTTCTGACGTAACACTGTGAACCCCACTAACCCATTGACATTAGTTTTAATTTTTAATAGACAACTTTATAAAAGCAAGGGTTTGGCACCTAGCTACCATAGATCATACACCTATGTAAAGTGAGCATTGACTTTCAACACTATTCAGTAACTTATTGAACAGACTTCCAGCTGTTCGTCTTCATACACCAAAACACAACATTTGACAGCCGTAGTTGTAAACAAATTGTAATTTTTTTATGTAGAGAACAGTTCGCCATCGCTTAGTGGCTGCCAGAAAAGTTGCCGAATGTAGAGGCTGGTTAATGAGCATATATCTTAAACCCTGTCCTCTCGCGAATAACACAGTCAAGCAATAAATTATAAATAATTTTAATAAATAATCACCAATACCGCATTCATACAGCGACGCCCATACAAGATAAATTGATACGAATTTTCGATAAGAAGCGTTTATGCGGCGATAACTGCCTGTCCTGTAATGTGTGGTCAGCAAGTTAAGCCAGATTTACATTGCGACATTACTTTTCATGGTGAAGTTTCTTTCACGTTGTAACGCTAATGCTATTAGCACAAGTTAAACAAGTGCGGTTTTTATTTAATTGAGCTCGATTACTATAGTCAAGATGCACTCAAACGAAAACTAGAAATGGAAATCGTCTAATAGTCTCCGGGGAAGAGTATACAAGTGTACCACACACTTATTAAAATGAGCCTGCATGTGCTCCAAAATTAACTCATCTCGTTGGTAAGCATTAATAAATTTTATTCAAAAATAATCAATGTACTAGATACAATGGATGAATGTAAAGGCCTAGTCTAGAAATATGTATGTCTTTACTCAAATAATGCTTGGTATATTCCATACATTTTTCTCAGTCACTAGACGCTTTGATGGTATGGTACCGGAGGCCAGCACGTAAGAGTACTAATGTATATACTCTGCATCCAACAACAAAACTATTTATATTTTGCGCCACTAATAGCGTGATGTAAATCCGGCTTTAGTGCAATAAAGATTCGATTTAAAAAACGAAAACCGTATAGTGTAAGTATTTCGAGTTCTCGATTGAGATTGTACAATCAGAATAGACTGTAATATTTCTATTTCATTGATATATATGTACAGGGCTATTTTTAAAATATAAACAATTGGGTATATGGTTGGTATTTCCTATACTTAGAACTTTAAACCTTCCTAAAACTCGGTAACTTTTGTTTCATCGCAAAAGTAATGACCACCAACATTAAATTACTGACCTTTTATTATAAACAAGGTGGATTGTCCAGGCACGGTATGACAGTAATCTTAAAACGTCCTATGACCTTCAATAATTTAGTTAACCTGTTAAACCACAAGATAAATCGCAAAATTTGTTTACAAATCTTTCACGTTTTTTTTGCAGTACAGCTTGAACTGGCATTAACTTTTTGTGGGAGTCAATAAAATAGTAACTATAGAGTAGTACACGCGTTAGAAGTTATACTTCTTTGGCGTAACAAGATAAAAATCTTTCCAAAAATTTTATCTTTCGCCTTATTCTACGTTTGTTCAAAAAACGACACTAGCAATAGAAAATTGGTATTTAATACATTGATAGTTTTATTATAACGCATTATCTAGTTGAATAAAGTTTATTTAAATATCACAAAAATCTATGTCTACATAATTAACGAAATGGACATAATAAACATAATTAAATTTGGAATAATTATAGACCCATTATCGGGCAACCAAGTTTCACTTAACTTTACAGACTTTGACAGTTTAAAGTGTACACTGTTCTGTGTAGCTAGCTTCAGAGTGTCGGTGTTTTTTGTGACGGTGTGCGCGCGCCTCGTCAAAATTTACTCTCATCATTTTTCCGTAACGCGCCAAAAGAAGTATAACTTCAAAAATTATGACATTGATGTTTAGACTCACGAGGTTTGGTTGGGTTTGACACATCTCGTATCTCCCTCCGCAAATCAAACCTCCCACTTTTTTCGCTTTTTTGTTAAGTAGTGTTTTCTAATTGTCGATGCAATAAGAGCTGTGTTATAAATTTTACCGTTATGGCAGTATGTGTTTCAACGTGCTTAAACGTATTGACCTATTTTAATTTGGTTTTGCATTACCCAGGTACTTTTACAGCAAGTTGTTGAACATTACGTTTAACTGTTTAGGTTAGGCCACCACGGGGTTGCAAAAGTTGGTTGGCCTCGTATAAGGTGACGTTTTCGGGAAGGTTATTTATTATTTATTTAGATGGTTAGAGTAGAGTACAGAAGTTACCTAGCCCAACGTTGTTTTAAAAAATATAAAATACCAAAGCCCAGTATCCTAAAACCTATTGCTAGTATTTTATAAATAGACCTGTATAATTTTTATTATCGTAATTCGGTATATTGTTTTGAGAATTTCGAATGTTACTTCCTTTTTGAATTTATATGTAATTGTAAGTGTAACGGTATCCTTGCAATACACTGCCCCATTGGGTTGGGGATAGTTAAACAATAAATAAATAAATAAAATTAAAGTGTTTTGTATTTACGTTTTTAGTTAGACCCCCAATTGTTATAATAACCATTTATTACGCAGCCAGGAAATATCATGTAAGTTTAACCTAACTTAAAGCATGTCAGTTTCGCATATGTTGGTTTTTGTATTTCTATTCTAATGTTTTGATAATATATTTTATTTTAATTATTTTTATTTTCAGGTTTCGTATGCTTATTAGTTTTATTTCTTATTAATATTTTATGTTTTTTTTTATTTCAGGAGATTGATTATATTATTATTATTATTTTCTATACAAACTTTTGATATTATTTAAACGTAGTTAAATCATAATATACTTAGCATGTAGAATCGAATAAAGTTTTTGTTCCTTATTTCTGGATCATCATAGACCTTTTTGTGAATGTGTGTCTTTTTGTATTTCCATTTATATATTTTAAAGTAAATCTATTGGAATAATTTAGTTAGCTGAGAGTTATCGGGTCATAATTTTCCTTTTTTACAATTTCGCCTAAACTTCAAGGAATATAAAGTCCCTAGTTTTAACAGCGAAAGTCCTAATTTGGCTCTGAAACCTTTACAAATTGTAGCAATTGACCCGTTACTTCTCATCTATAAAGTATTCAAGATTCATTTGTACTTAGAGCACATTATATATTTATTTATAATCATTTCCGGGCCACTACAGGGCATGGAACCCTCCTATCAGGATGAAAAGGGGTTTAGTCCGCTGCCCAAGTTTAGATTCTAGGTTGGGTTGAAGCCTTGAACTTTGCTCCTTTGCCTTCTTAAGATCGTGACATGACCGGATTCGGTTTCAGTTTGTAGCTATTGAATCGTCATAAATTAAATTTATATATTTTTATAACACATTGTTCTACACTGGAAGTAAATATCATTATATGAAATACTTAATTTAAAAAATTATAACAACAAAACACTCATTAATATGTACATTTATAGCATTTTTTAATTTATTTCAAGATTTTCATAAATTATTAAAGAAAACATTATAGATATATATATATTTTTAATTCGAAACCATTTAGACGGTACTACGATCAAGAATAAGTTTTATTTTTTTTGTTGTGTGGAACTACATAGATTATTAACAGTATAAGTTCTTTCAACCTAATTTAGAAACACTCATGCCCGTTTTCAGTAAACATAGGAATCGCCTAATTCGAATGCCCAATGAATTAGTAGATGCCTATAGAAACTTTCACCAACTCTTAGGTGATAACTATTGTTGAACGGTTGATATATGACAATCTCCTTAGATTATGCTTTCCTTCAGGCGAGTGCCTTGTTCGTCGTCAGTGAAAACGGGCATCAGTATCTTAAAGCACAACTTGAATTTTTTTTTTGTACAATATTTGAACGTAATCTCTCCGTCCACAGAGGAGACATCGCCGGAAGACGAGCATACAGTATCATCCGCGAGTCTCTGCATGTCGCCGAACGGTGACACGAGTACGGGCGCTCCTCTGTACGCGTCCACGCCGCACGAGAAACGAATCCCGAATGGCTACCACGAGCGAATAGAGCGCTTGGACAATAGGAGAGAACTCGTTGATACCCTCAATGGGAATGTGCATGGTAAGTTTACCACACATTGTACATATTATGTGTAATGAGTATTATAGCTACTGAAAAGTCGATTATTTGACACTTAAAAAAAAACTAAGACATAGAAAAAAGTGAATAAGACATATAGGAAGAGCTCCTTTTGCATTAGCGGGACACGTGATACGGAGGATTTTTTATATGCCGGATATTTCATTTGTCAGATGTTGCCTACGAAACATGAAATTTTTATATCATATACAGCAATACCCCGCTTTACGCGACCCTGTTGTCGCGGTTTATGAACGCATTTTACAAGAACGTAAAAAAAACGCTACCGAAAAAACAATAGATTTTAAACAATAATGATTATTCCGTAAAAATAGTAATTAATAGTATGTATTGTACAAAGTTGCACATTATAAAAAAATAAAAACTAAAATAAGTATTTAACAAAAACTATTAAAAATAATAATGTTAATATAAATTAAGCTATTATAACAGATTGATAAGTATTATTAAATTAAAATATTTATAGGTATATTGAAAAAAAAATTAAATATATATTTTCTGCCCGCAGTGAATATAGTGTCAGCATCAACGAACAATATGGACGTTCTGAGCGGCGGAGAAAGCGATGCAGGTGACACTTTGACCAGGCGGAATAACAATAGGTAATATTTCAATTACAATTTTATTCATCTTCATTGTTATCAGTCCATTTACGGTCTACGACAGGGCACGGGTCTCCTCTCCTTATGAGAAGGGCCGTGGTACACCACGCTGGCCAACCGCGATTTACACGCCTTTGTGAACATTGTTAAGAACTCTCAGGCATGTTAACTACTCGCGCTAAAAATGCGCATTACTGTGGTACGTTAAAGGTGCGTCCAGCACGCAACTCGGTCCAACTCGGTCTCCCGCCAAACAGAGACCGAAGTTCTGAGAAATATTGAAAATCTTTCCAAATGTATAAAAACTGCAGCCTTACCTCAGGGTTTAAGAAAGGCTACTTAAAAAAGAGGAATCAGGACTGGAGTGTTTAAAAATAAATAAATAAACATACTACGACAATACACACACCCCCCAAAGTAAGCGTAGCTTGTGTTATGGGTACTAAGATAGCTGATGAATATTTTTTTATGAATATAAGACACATCCATACTTACAATATACATATAAACACCCAGACACTGAAAAACATTCATGTTCATCACACAAACATTTTCCAGTTGTAGGAATCGAACCCACGACCTTGGACTCGGAAAGCAGGGTCGCTGCCCACTGCGTCATAAATAAAATCGTCAAAAATACAGTGTATATTAAGGAATTGTGTGATTGCAGTCAAGCGCTCGTCTAAAAACATAATTTTTCTTTCAATATTCCAATTTGCAAGCTTGAGAAGTGTACAAGTTTTAGAAAAAATCTAAACTGAATCGTGAACACACAGAAAACATGTACACGACTAATATTGATACATCAAAAACCACTCCACATTAGTAGTGTTTCTCGAACAGGCAATCATTTCATTCCATTTATCAGTTGACAGCAATTATTTTACCTCTAATGCTCCAAATGTTTACCATAAATCGGGAAATGGGAAAAAGTTTGTGAGCTGGCAACATTCCGCGTGTGTGTAGTGAAAAGTGCGCGGGGCTTTTTCACTATTCTTGGACACAATGCCACTGCTTGCAATAATGGCTGAATGACCCTCATTCAGCCATTATTGTTCTTAATTCTGTGGTCAAGAATTATAGTTCCGCTGCATAAAAACTACATACATTATTAATAGTTTAAGATTTTTCACACTCATTTAGCAGCACTCAGTGGCGTGCATAGAGGGTATTCACAGGGTATGCAGATGATTCAAATCTTCGTCATCCCTCCTGACAAGGTTGCGGTCGAGCTCGAACAGTATATTATCTGTTAGTGGGAAAGTTTGATTCACCTATCTTGCAACACTTCATATCGGTGCTAGTACGATGAACCAAACTGTCTTGTAATTTTTTGTTATAATCCCTACTAATATTATAAATGTGAATGTAAGTTTGTTTGTTCCGCTTTCACGCGAAAAATAGTTAACCGATCCCCATGAAACTTATTACACATATTCTTGGAAGTGTTAGAAGTAATATAGGATACTTTTTATCCCGACATTAAGCTCGGTTCCTTTGGGAGAGGAGATGAAAGTGTTTGACGATTTTACACCATAACTCCGACAAATTATAACAGATTTAAATAATTATTTTTGTACTACAGAGGTTATAATATGTGTTGAATTTTGTCCAAACTGTGGTTGGAGATAGAGGACAGAACTCCTCAGCGGACAGAAGCAAACCCCTCATTCAAGGCTTAGCGATACTGAATACTTTAAATTTTTTTAGAACTACAACTAAATGTAATGCCACATCAAAAAACAAAATCAAACGCAGACGAAGTCGCAGGCAACAGCTAGTATAATATAATTCTATAGTATAATTAATTAACACTAACATAGTTGTTTAAGTTGTATTACTAACAAATGGGGCCTTAGTTGTCTTAAAGAGATTATTATTATAAAATGAAGAAAAACTACAGGAAAACTTAAGGGTATGCTTTTTATAATTCTCACGAAGCCTATCCTTAAGTTTTTTATAACTATTAGTAGAGATTTTTTTCATTTTATACTATATGCATACACTGTGCATACTATATTATCTGCATATATCTATACACGCAACTTCTCAGCACTTTAACGATTAATTCTCGTTGCAGTATAAGTTCGGGCGCAGTATTATCGGGCGACGCAACGAAGCGTCGCGGCGCGGACGTAACGTATTACGTCGCGAAGGAGCTTCTTATGACTGAGCGCACGTACAAGCGGGATCTTGAGCTCATCACCGTGGTAAGTGCTAGCACGTTGTTATTTGCATTGCAGTTTAGTGTTTATACAAAACTAGCGTACCCAGCCGGGCGCTTCGCCGGGCTAGATTTTGCTTTATTTTATTTAAACAATAAACTTACATCATTAAATTTTTAATTTAAGTCTCATAATATATTAAATCATTTATTTCTCTCCGTATTCATTCTCTTCTATTCTTTTCTCGAGTGGGTGAAGATCATTATCTACACCCATGTACACCCAACAATAGAATATCATTATAGTAAATAAAAACTGTATTTGACAGTTTGACAGTTCAAAAATAGGAGTGCTCCGATCGTCACCAAACTTTACAGGATTACTCGCCAGGTCAATCCATAGATTCCCTGAAAGTTTCATTGAAATCGGTTTAGCCGTTTCGGAGCCTTTACGGAACATACCCACACACTTTCTCTTTTATATATATAGAAGATATATCAGCTAATAAACGTGTTTATTTTGGCTACGTGATCTCCGTTACTGAATATTTAATATACAGAATAAAGAAACAATTTCAAATGCCATCACTCAAAGAGTCACTCTTAAATATAGGAAGGAAATTACTTTTATCAGGTTTTTGTTCATTGGTGTAAATGTGTCGTCCGCAGACATGGTCGAAACGCGTGGGGTCGATTGGCCGCAGCGCATCTAGCGGTGCGGAAGCGGCGGCCTTGGCCCGCGCCTGTCTCGCTCTCGAGCCTCTCGCTCTGCCCGCGGGAGCTCTGCTCGCGAAACTCGACCGCGCGCTAGCCGCCACTTCGCCGTCTACCAACTTACCTGGCGATACAGAGGGTATGTAGCCATGTTTTAGGGCTAAATTGTGTACTACAACTAGCTGTTGCCCGCAACTTCGTCTGCGTTTGATTTTGTTTTTTGATGTGGCATTTTATTAGATCTAAAAAAAATTAGTCTTAAATGAGGGGTTTGCTGCTGTCCGCTGAGGAGTTCTGTCCTCTATCTCTTACCACAGTTTAAAAATGAAACGCATATTAAAACCTCTATAGTACGAAAATAATTATTTAAAACGGTTATAATTTGTAACGGAGTTATGGTGTAAAATCGTCAAACACTCATCCCCTCTCCCAAAGGAACCGAGCTTATTGTCGAGATTAAAAGTATCCTATATTACTTCTAACACTTCCAAGAATATGTGTACAAAGTTTCATGAGGATCGGTTAAGTAGTTTTCGCGTGAAAGCGTAACAAACAAACTTACATTGACATTTATAATATTAGTAGGGATTTAATCTTTGACTGCAATATGGTTGACTGCAGTATGGCCGTTAATGGTTTGATGTGATGACGATGATGAATTCCACAGAACCGGACCTGGAGTCACTGTTATCAATGCCCGCGGGCCCGCTGCTAGCTTATCTAGACAGTGTGCTCTCCTCTATCGAGTCCACTATCAATAGCAACGGTAAATCGAGTTGAGTGCTAGTAGACCCGTCGTCGTAGTTTGTGCTACTGAAGGACACTTGGCTATTTTTGGTTCTTATAGATGTGCACAAGGTTTTAGTCACCAGGCAGGTGATGATAACCACTTAGAAAATCCTAAATATTGACACAGTGTAAAGAAGAGATACAGTTGTTCGACGTCTTTGATCTTTTTGTAAATGCCGACATCGACACAATGTCGCGACTGGGGCCAGGGGAAACTTAAAACTTCATAATAACCTGCAAGTTTTGTAATAAAACAGTCATTATTAACCGACTTACAAAAAGGAGTGGTTATCGATTTGGTTGTATTTTTTTTTTAATTTGTGGAACAAATTTGTAATTCTTTATCTTTTCATTATGCAATATCTGCAATAACTTACAGAAAACAATTTCGATGTTCACATTTCCCAGGCGTCCCGTGACGGCTCACACGTTTTTTTTATGTATAAAGAAACTTTACTGATTCAAGTTGTACATAAATTGTATTGTGTAAGTGTTGTAATTCTTGGCTTCAAATTTGTTTGGCTATTTCTTAAAATTTAAGTAAGAACTACATTTTAACTACATTTTACAAATATTGAAATGTCCACTATCAAACTGTAAGAACCGTTCACGCTGGGAATAGAAACGATGACATACTTTCTTGTCTGTATGTATGTTTATTATAATTTTCTACGAAACGGTATCTACGGAAGATTGCTTATTATTCAGATTGTTAATTAGCATCATGACACTTAATATAGTTTATTTCATATAGTTTGCTATTATGTAGGTACATCAGACCCTGTCATGCTGTTGCAAACATAATTATTTACTTTTCTTTATTCATTGTTACACTAAAAGATTACAATATGATATTATTAAATAATTACATGTTTACAATTATTAAATTAATATTAAAATATCATAATCGTAATGGGTGGTACCAAAACTTTAAAGCCAATTTTTATGGAAGCAAAGACTCAAATAATATAATTATGTTTACACCTTTTTTTTTTTTTTTTGTCTTTTTATTCACTACGATCTGTCACATACTGGGGGACATTAAGTAGTTGGTAGGTCGGGACTTGTCATGACATGCTCGGAATGCGACTATTCTCTTATCTAATATATCTATACGAATCCTACTTTACTTTATTGTTTATATGTTTACACCTGGCCACCTATTTTATTGATTTATGTGCAAAATAATTAGAACTATAATTGCCTTCATACACCTTTCGTCTCAACACTGACTCGAAATCAATGAGAGCATTGAAATGTGAGCTTTATATCATTTAACATAGTGTACGATGCGCGTGCAAAAGAGTCTACTAAATACTACGTTTGTTCGTCGTATACTACTAGTGAACATTTTAATAAGTGGACCATATTACGTACGAACGTGTGAGTTGATTTTTATGTGCTATATCAATAAGCTCAAATTTAGCTCAAATTTATATATTTTTAGTTTGAATAGAGTGGATGTTGACTCGATATTTTGTATGAAGGCCATTATAATTTATCTCTTTTATTATTGAAGTTATATTTCTTTTGGCGCGTTAGGGAAAAATTATGTTAGTAAATATTTACGATACGCGCGCACACCGTCACAAAAAACCGACACCCTGAAGTTAGCTATAAGGTTTGACAGTGTACACTTTCAATTGTCAAAGTCTGTGGGCGCATTCGGGTGATTCAATTGATTCAATTGTACATAAATCTCAAATTTTAATTTAGTTGTCCGATAATGAGTCTAATAGTATTCCAAATTTAATTATGTTTATTATGTCCATTTCTTTAATTGTGTAGAAATATATTTTTTGTGATATTTTAAAAAACTTTATTTAACTAACTGATATCGCGTTGTAATAAAACTTACCTTTTTCTACAAACGTAGAGTAAGGCGAAAGATGAAATTTTTGAAAAGATTTTACATTTTTATCTCGTTACGCCAAAGGAGTATAACTTCTAACGCGTGTACATAAGTACACACACTTTTTTGTATTGATTTATTTATAATGTTATAGTAGAGGGCGTGTGATTTTGCTTGATTATCTAGTATTTTATTTGTGACACGTTATATGTAAATAATGTTCGGGGATTTTAAAAGTGATACAAAATTGCAGATATCCAGGAACCCGAATACAAGAAAGTCGCCGAGTTACTCAACGATTACTTATCAAATACATTTGATGTAAGTACGCAACTGTTATAGTTATGCATATGTATACGTATTTGACGGCCGACTGGCGCAGTGGGCAGCGACCCTGCTTTCTGAGTCCATGGGTTTGATTCCCACAACTGGAACATGTTTGTGTGATGAACATGAATGTTTTTCAGTGTCTGGGTGTTTATCTGTATATTATAAGTATATTCATCAGTCATCTTAGTACCCATAACACAAGCTACGCTTACTTTGGGGCTGGCGATGTGTGTGTTGCCGTAGTATTTTTATTTATTTATTATTTATTTATGTGCCAACCACAAGTTATCAGTATAACTTTGTTTTTGTTTTGCAAACTTACAATATTTCAACCCACTTCTGTATATTTAAGACACTGCATCGCTAATTAGTTAAATTTAATGCATTAGTAACGGTTTCCTGCGACTTCGTCTGCATACAGCTTCTTATAAGTTTTCCATCGAAACTTTTATCAGCGAAAAAAATCAGCGACAAAACAAAGTTTTGTAAAACGTTTTACAATTCTCCCTCCCTGCTTTACAATTTATTGAAAGAATCAAACAAACTTTCAAATATTCTTAAAGTTTTCTTTCTTAAGTTTTTTTTTTAATTTCATAATGTAGCATCAAGTATCAGCCTAAATTTTCGTATTTTTTGGTAATGAATAAAACGATATTTTTTTCTGATTTTTGGTCGATGAATACTGGTCTGTTTTCACTCGATGTTGTCTGTTACTTTATGCAGGGACACACTGTATATAGCGGTATAAGCGCCCATCAACCCGCTTTTAAATAAATACGTGGGTCCGCTCTAAGAATTCTATCCTTTTAGAAAGAAGGCATGTGCAGTGGGTTGTTATCCATACTAAGATTGTAAATGCGAAAGTTTGTTTGTTGGTTTTACTTCACGCCCCAACTAAGCAACCATTTAACTTGATTTTTGGCATAGAGTCAGTTGAAAGGACACAGAGTAACATGGGTTACTTTTTATCCTGTGAGAGAAAATTGGTTAGTAAGACAAACATCCACACTTACACATTTATAATATTAGTATAATTTTATGTGTAAGAAAAATGGTTCCCAAGGGTTTTGTAATAAACGTGGACGAAGAATACGCGCAACCGCTAGTTAATATTAGCTACCTAATATTATAAATGTCTAAGTGTGGATGTTTGTTACTCAATCACGCAAAAACGGCTGAGCGGCTTTGGATGAAATTTGGCATGCATGTAGACTTTGACATGGAAAACAACATAGGCTAACTTTTATCCCGATTCCTTAAATAGTTCCTGAGGCAAAATTGAAAATTGTTTACGAACGAGAAGACAGCTTTGAAATTTGGTAGACATGTCACCTATGCTATGGAAAAGGACATATACTTTCTATACCGATCTCTCAAATAGTTCTCGTGGTTAATGAATGAATGACTACACTTTTATTGTACACCAAAGAAAAACAAGTAGTTACAGAAATATAAACACATAGCAAGAGAGTACAATTCGGTGGCCTTATCGCTACATAGCGATATCTTCCAGGCAACCAATGGCGTGAAAGGAAAAAAAACATAGAAAAGAGGTACGTGGTTAACGTTAACGAGCGAAGCTTTATACTCAATTATACTTAAGTCCACGCAGAAGTCACGGGCAGAAGCTAGTAAATAAGTAATAATGATATATGTTGCAGGCGTACAACGAGTATATACAGCAAGTGGGCGCTATGGTGGCGCTGGTGGAGAGCGCGCGGCGCCGGGGGGGCGATGGGGCGCGGCAGGCCGCGGCGTTCGACAGGGCCGCGCCACTGCCTCTGGCGTGCTTGCTGTTGCGGCCGTTGCACCGCCTGCATCACTACCGGCGACTGTCGCACGGTACGTACGAACTGTTACAGCGGACTCCGTTCATAATGGCATCGAAGGGAATTGACAAAAACGTCAAACTAAGCAGTTTTATAAAAAAAAAAAAGTCATACTAAGCGGTCATAAACGAAGCCTCTTCGGTTTCAAAACATTATTTGAATTGAACGATTGCTTTATGTCTGTTGTTGGTTGTAATCCGGCTGTTGGTTTTGAAAATCATTGAGATTGCGAGAGAAGAAGACGAAGAAACACTTTATTGCACGTATAACATACAGGAAAAAAAACAGTACACAATGTAGACATGCAAAGGCGGCCTTATTGCTGCGAGCAATCTCTTACAGGCAACCTTTGTAGATAGGACTTACAGCAAGAGAACGGGAAAGTGCCAAGAGTGTTGATAGATATACATAAATACCAAAATGTACAGATACAAATGCATATATAATTACATGAGATGAGTTTGATTCGCCATTTTCTAATCTGCATAATATTGCGCCTTTCTCCTCTATTGTAAATGCTTTACGACGTTGAGATGACTTTTTTTTACATAGTTTTGCCGATGCCATAAAATGGGAAAATCCTTCAGGCAGAGCTTTTGTACATATATGAAGTGCGCGCAACTGGTGACGTTCAACTATCAAGTACGCACTGGTATTCCGAACAAAACCAAGCCACTGCCGAGCTGAACGTCGTCGGCAATCAACGAACAATAACCGAAGGTGTAAATAATCATGTCGGTCACTATAAACGGACAAAATTTATTAAAAATGGGTCATAATAAGTGACATGTCACTGTAAGTAAGGTCCCCCCGATGTCGTCGAGCCCTGGGGCTCTTCTCATGGCGAGCTTTCGCGCTCGCCCCACTCCCCCGGTGACGCCGTAGCAACCCCTCAGGTGGTTAGCGGCAAGTGTCCATCCGAAAATCGATTGTAAGCGAAGTCATTATATCAGACTTTGTTACAAACAATTTTATACCTCGTTGTGTAATTACGTCGTCATAGGCGGCTGGTCAATCAATATATGCGGAAACAAAATAAACGGTTTCTACTGTATAAGTAAAAGTAGCAATCGGAATAAATAAAAAATTGGAAATTGTTTTTAGCTTACCTACTTAAAATGGAGGGCAAATCGGGAGTTCGAAATTTCAAAGTAAGATAAATATAGTGATTCGGGCGGTACAAAAATGTTTTAATACATAAAATGTTATTAATTAATCGTGTCGTTAAAGATATCGAAGTTTACCAATCGAAAATCTGACATAATTAAGGTCAATAGAATATGATCTATATTTTACAGGAAATATATATACAGTGGACCCCCGGTAGTCCGGCCCCTGTCTAATCCGGCGCCCCCTGTAATCCGACATGGTCTATTATTTATTATTGAATACGTATTCGCTAAGCATGATTGAACAAGTTACAACTTGTACGCACCATCACTATTGTGGTCGGATAACAAGGTACTCTTTTGTAAAAAAATCCGGACTATAGGGGGGGTCTTAGGCAGTACTCTATAATCCGCCGAATTCGATAGTTCGACACTACCCTGCAAAATGTTTCTCGGACTACCGGGGGTCCACTATATATATATATATATTTTACAGAGTTATGGTCGGCCACTGGAAGCAAGGCGGCTCGAAAAGCTCACGAACTGGCCCACGAGCTGGCGGAGACGGCAGACGACCAACTGCGGCACGTAGAGAACCACGCCACGCTTTGCCAACTACAGAGAGACATTATAGGTACACTTCATTTTTTTCAAACATGTCTCAATATCTAAAGAAAATTTAAAGTTTTGTAAAAAATAATAAAGCGATAAGAAGTGCGATGAAATAAATTTGATTTGCCGCATTGGCGCAGTGGGCAGGGACCCTTCTTTCTGAGTCCAAGGCCGTAGGTTCGACTCCAACAACTGGAAAATGTTTGTGAGATGAACATAAATGTTTTTCAGTACATATATTAAGAGTATTTATATTTATGTTTATTATTCGAAAAAATATTCATCGGTCATCTTTGTACCCATAACACAAGCTGCGCTTACTTTGGGGCTAGATGGCGATGTGTATATTGTCTTAGTATATTTATATATAAATAAAAACAAACAAAATAAAAAGAGATTTTATTTATGAAGGAGTGTTTTTTTTGTATGACGGCCGATTGGCGCAGTGGGTTGCGACCCTGCTTTCTGAGTCCAAGGCCGTGGGTTCGATTCCCACAACTGGAAAATGTTTGTGTGATGAACATGAATGTTTTTCAGTGTCTGGGTGTTTATATGTATATTATAAGTATTTATGTATATTATTCATAAAAATATTCATCAGTTATCTTAGTACCCATAACACAAGCTACGCTTACTTTGGGACTAGATGGCGGCGTGTGTATTGTCGTAGTATTATTTTCTTAACTTAATATTCGTAACGTAATATTAATTTCCTATGATTTTCTATAGCATAACCATTAAACTGATAAACCCTGTACTTAAGTCATAGAAGGTACAGTTAGTCAAAATAATTTACGTATTTCCGAGCATCTCTGAGAAAAAGTATATAATAGTTGTTTGGAATATTTTTTTTAATAGTTGTCTCAGCTGTAGGATTATTATAATATTTTTTCCGTGCAGGCTACGACAAACTTCTGGTTGTCGATCGAGAATTTGTCAGATACGGCTGCGTTTATAAACACTCATCGAAGGGATTGCAACAGAGAATGCTTATCTTGGTATGTATTTTCTTAATATTATAATTTGTGTAACAAACGGAACGTCTATTTTTAGGGATATTTCAGTGATTGGCTAAGCAATATAAATAATATGTATAGTAGTTGGGAATTGTTATGAAATAAGAATGCAAATTTTCATCGTTTTTAAATTTAGCATCTGATATATTCTTACTCGGAATTACTTTGTTGTTGCATAGGCATCAGGTATCTTGGTAAAATAACCTATGCGTTACGTTGTCACGCGCTATTATGAACTTTAAGATCCTATTAATAAGGTTCTTTATAACAATACTTAGGTACTTCTAGTTTATTTTAGTGTATCTTCTCTACTACTATACAGTAGTAGTTGAGTTGTGTCAGAGCATATCTAGGGTAGTACTACATCCATGCTTATTTCTGCTGCCAAATTGCATTGCTGTTTTCCTGTCTGAAGGAGGTGGTTGCTGGTGTAATTATGGCGCATGAGGCTTAACAACTACGCCTCACTGCGCCAACTGGACACAGGGCCGCACGTTACAGGACGTGTTGCTAGCATGCCCTGCGAAGTTGCTCGGTTTATAGGCGATGGTTTTGCACTTGCCATGCTGCCTGTCAATTATTACTATAAAAATAATAGTTTAGATAAAACTAAAAAACACGCTTTTTATAGAAAGTTGAACTAAAAAATAGAAAATAAATTTTAATAAAATTATAATTAGAATAGTGTTAAAAATTTCAATAAATATAAATTAATAATAGTGTGTTACAAACATACAAACATACATACAAATATACAGGTGAAGCTAATAAAAGCGCGTTAAAAAGAACTTTTTTGACTGTCGATTAAGTTTTATTTAAGTGTTAGTGTTAAAGGCCTTTTCCGTTCTCCGAATAGAATGGATAGCTCCTTGCACCATTTAATCGACCAATCTCTGTCGCTAGTTTAGCGATATGCTGCTGCTCACGTCCAAGTGTGTGAGCGGCCACTTCCGCGCGCACAACGTGTTAGCGCTGCAACAACTGAGCGTCGAGCCGACGGATCTTCCACACTCTTTCGTTATTACGGGTAAGTAACTCTTTTGAAAAGACTTTTCAAACACTACGTGAGTCAATTTACTGAATGTTTCTGTCGTGTTAATGACTTTTAGCTTCTATTTATGCAACTGTGACGTAATGCAGGCAATTATCAAAATAGAGACCGATTAGGGCAACAGGTTATACCGTTACCTTCTTAGACGGACATGTGAGAGTGCAGTCGAGGACTAATTGCACAGGAGACAATTATCTCCCCGGTGGAAGGATAAAGAATTATCTTCTTATAATAATTAGCCTTATCAACTCTCTGAGCACTGGGCGTATGTATGAGTAATAATAAACGGGGGTAAACTTCGAATAGGAGTTCTATGTTCCCGTGTTTTAAACAAGATATACAAAAGATATACCCTTGTAAGTGGATATAATCGGGGAATATAACTTTTATGTCCTGCCAGTGCTACCTCTGCTTTCATAAAATTAAAAAAACAAAAATAAAAATGTTGTCCGACTCTTAGGTGAAGATACAAACATAACGCTAAGCACCAGCAACGAGCAAGAGTACCAGGGTTGGCTTCAGTCGCTGTCGGCTAGTATCGAGGCGGCGCGGGACCGGCCAAACAAAGTGGACACACAACTAACGCCACAATTACAGGACTATGGTGAGTAATTATCAGTATGCAATGTTGCAATTTGAATATGTTTTTAACCCCGAAGCAAAAAAAAAGACGGAGTGTTACGAGTTTGACGTGTCAGTGCGTGTGCGTACGCGTGCGCGTGCGAGTGCGCGTGTGCGTGCATTTACCCGATTTTAGACAGACTGATAGACAGACGGACGGGCGTCTGTCTGTCCGTAAAAAACGGGGTTTTTTAAATTTACAATTTGTATTTATTTGCAATTCTCGATGCATTCTAAGATAGGAGTAGTTGAGTTCATAAATTTTGTAAGAAATTTAAACTGAATAATTCAAGTCTCTTGTATACTTTTGGAGAAAATATTAGTAATTAGCTGATGCGCGCTTTTTTTTTAAACCCGTTGTTAAAAAGTATCCTATATTACTCTCCTTTTTTTTAAGTATGCCAAAAAGCAAGTTGATTGGTTGCTCAGTTCGTGTAAAAGAAGGACACATAATCAAGCAAACAAATACAATTCAGTATTTATAATATGAGTAAGGATTTACATTTAAAACGAATAAAATATTCAAGGTGCCATCTACTTTGTTTGTAAAGTCTTACTCGTATTATAAATGCAAAATTGCAACTTCACGCTCTAACTAAGCAACTATTTAATTTGATAGTAACATTGGCTACTTTTTTATCCCAGGAAAACAAACGGTTCCCACGGCATACGTAAGAAAACCGTAATAAATTCGGACGAAGAATGTGGACAACTGCTGATTGCTATAAAATAAAAACATATTTCATTAATATCCTACATAAGTACTATAACGTAACATGGATGTTTGTTCGTGTGAGTAGACGATCCAGAGAGTTCCGAGGCGCCGAGCGGCGCGGGCGGTTCGAGCGCGGGCAGTGCGCTTGCGCACGTGTGCTGGCACCGCGCCACTTCCCTGCGGAGGGACCAGCTGCATCTCGCCATGAGGGTACAACTTACCTTAACCCACGCAACTAGAGTATACAAACACTACGTTTCGCAGCGACAGTCCTTTATAAAAAACCAGAATGCCAAGTGTAAGGTTTTCTACGTACGTGTGCTTATTCGATTGCGTGAAAGTTAACTACGTTTTATATGGTATTGAAAGAGCACCATCTAGTGACAGTGGATTCCCAGTGCTGTAATTGGATTGCGCTCTTTCGATACCAGTAGGTAGAAAATATCTCAGTTGGCGCGTAGGATGCAAAAGCAAACCTAATAGTTAACCCTAAACTATCTACCTCTGTTGAACTGTTAGTCTCAAACTATAAAAAAAAAATGGAAAATCACAAAAGTTATGTAACCACCTACCAACCGTGTCTGAGACGCCTGAAGGTAGTTTTTTTTTACTAAACAAAGGCAAAAAATAAATGCACCTCCGCGATCGACGACACCTCTAAACGCGAAGTAAAGCTACATGGACTCACAAAGACTTGAGATATTGATGCGTTTGCTCGTTTCAGTATCCACGAATTTAGTCGTTGGTGTCTGTGGGACAGGAGGTAGGTGGTTAAGGTTCAAAAAAAACATTGCGTCGCGCTATACGTTCGAAATTTAAAATAAGCGGCAATAAAGGCCTTTGCAGACCACATAAACACGACGGCGACTCGCCGCCAATTGGAGTATGAAAAAGAGAGCTTTATGTCATGCGGCAGAAAGAAAGTTGGTATAAAACTGTTGAAAAAAGAATACATTTAAAGTTATTGTTTAAATGCTTATACTTTTAAATATTGGATAGAATTAGGCGTTACTTTGCGGAATTCCTTAATATAGTATGAAAATATACTCCGCGAAAAGCAGGAAAATCTGTATGATGTAATTTTTAATTTCTTCAATCTTTATACTCCACTCCACAGATCTTCGGCAATGTACCCTCATATTAGGGTACGTTGTACGGTACGAAGAATGTAACTTGTGTTACAGTATAATTAATAATAAAATAATAAAATTATTAATTTAAATGTAACTTGTGTTACAGTATAATTAATAATAAAATAATAAAATTAATTTATAAAGTGGGTAAATAATTAAATTTTTGATAACTATAAATTCATATTTGCCAGATATTTATGTTCATGACATTGAGTTGGTGGGTAATTTGACATAAATACGACTGCATTATCGATGCACCGCAGTCCTACATGGACTTGAACGATGCAAAGATACCTCCCGGTGTCTTAGTCGTTTATCACTTGATTATTTCCGCCCATGTTTGAGAAATGTTTCTTTGTTTCGTGTTTGCTTTTTGAGTTTTCCTCGTCTCACTATACTCGTTTACACTAAATCAAATAAATTTAATTTTTCATCCGGTTTAGGTATAAAAGTTTATTTTGTTGTCTACAGAGCCAGTTATCCGGCTACCTGCTTCGCAAGTTCAAGAACTCCCACGGCTGGCAGAAGCTGTGGGTGGTGTTCGCAGTGTTCACGCTGTTCTTCTACAAGACCTGCCGAGACCGCGCGCCGCTCGCCTCGTTGCCGCTGCTAGGGTAAGACCCGATTCCATTACCAGGGGGCCAAATTAACATGTTATTAGAGAGAAGGTCATCTAAGATAATAATTATATGTTTGAATGTTATGATTTTGTTATTATTGTTTTTTTTTTAAATTCTTAATTTTATATAGCTTAGCTTATATTTATGTATTAATTTTATTTTATTTTTCGTAACTATTACTTGTTGTTAAATTCTTTTAATAGCACCGGGGAGACGACTTGGGCAACTGTAATGTCTTCCCGGGGTGCGTTGCTAAATAAATAAATAAATAATTTTACAACTAAAGCGATGCTTTGTATGAGACGGCAGTGCGCGTTAAGTCAAGCTATATTTTTTTAAATGTAATTTTAAAAATGAATGTTGATTCTGACAGTTTAAGTATACAGTTAGTTACAGTTTTCATCTCATTCCAACCTTGGATCCCGCTTTCGTAACCGTCTGGTACTCCCATTTTGTAAAACGAAGTTCTTTCACTTTTAAGTGAATTATGCTCTAGAACAATCTGCTTGCTGAAATCCGTGGAAGTAATTCCCTTCCGATATTTAAGTCGTCTGAAGGACTACTACCTCTCTTTGAGTAATGGCATATCTATGTATTTGTATTTATACATTTTGGTATTTATGTATATATACAACTATGAACACTATCCCGTTCTCTTGCTGTAAGTCCTGTCTACAAAGGTTGCCTGTAAGAGATTGCTTGCAGCAATAAGGCCGCCTTTGCGTGTCTACATTGTGTACTGTACTCCTTACTGCTTCTTTTCCTGTATGTTATACATCCAATAAAGGGTTTCTTCTTCTTCTTTCTTATACTTCAACTAATACAGTGTTGTAAACGATAAATCGATTGTTTAATTATAAAATGATGTTTGAAAAGGGCATATTTATATTATTATTATAAACGCTGACGAAAAACGCGGGCATCAACTAGTGGTATAATAAATTGAATTACTCTTAACAGGTACAGCGTGGGAGCCCCTTCGCCAGGCGACGGAATCGACAAAGAGTTTGTATTCAAGTTACAGTTCAAGAATCACGTTTACTTCTTCCGAGCAGATAGCCATTTCACCTACAATAGGTAACTTTTTTGACTTGTACGCTGTAACATTTTAATATAATATTTTTTGTAATATTTTTCATTTAGATGTTACCTACAATGACGCACTGTCTAGCAGAAACTGTTAATTTTTTTTAGTTCTTCTATAAGGTTGGCCGGGATTGATTAAATTATTAATAATAGTATAAATATGAATTATTATATATTTTCAATATTTAATTATTACAATTAAATGTTAAAAGAAAGTGCTTTTCGTAACTATTGTTTTTATTTAACAGGTGGATAGAAGTTCTACAAACACCGATGTTGTCGCATCAAAATTGATAAAAGAAGGAGAGAGGAAATATCTTATATTTACATACACAGTATATCTAATCTTTAGATATTATACAGCCTTGTATATTTTTAGTGCGAAAACTACTCAGTAGAGTTAGTGAACTATACCAAAATATAGTATTACATTCACGAATTTCAAGGTCATATAATTATTATACTTTGAACGGCTTTGAGTGGCTAATGGCGTCCCAATCACGGCATATATTATGTTCAAATTGTCATATATGACGCAAATCTTTAACTAAACTGATTCGTAGTGTCATTGTTTTCAGAGTTTCAAAGTATAGCACTACTTTTACAGCTGACAGTCTAGAGATATGTGTTCTGCCGAATTAGGACCTAACTACACTCGTCGTGCGAGGGCACTAACACGAACGCACTAAAAATTTACGCTGTTTATGGAAAAATGTTGATATTAGTGTCAATTCAGTTGTACATAAATCTTTTAACTTTCCTTATCTACGGGAAACGTAAAAGTTCGAAAAGGACAGTACTATTATTGATTGTACCTTTAACATAAGCTAGGTGGTGATATTTGTGTAGAACGGAATTGGAACGACTTACTGTTTAAAATTGGTGCCATATCAATTATGTTGTAAAATAACGAAGGAAAATTAATGATCTTGCCTATATTAAATACCAAATTTTATCGATTTTTCTTAACAAAGCAAGATCTGGCTTGTGAAGTAAGATTTTGTGTAGAAGTGTAAAAAGAATCTTGGCAAAATATTGGCATAGTAAAATTTAGTATAAAAAATTGGTTGTGAGTACGTTTGGTCAAGATATATTGGGATATCCCATTTCTGCGAATCATTTAAAGCATCCGAAAAGAGTTTCTAGGTCTCTATATGAAAAGTTTCATAACTTTTGTATTTTTGTTTGCATTAAATATGTTGTTTTATGCCATAAACGTAGTAGTGCAAATTCATTTCATGCACATTTGAATGTTGATGACATATTTTGGTCTTAAAGCTTTGTACCAAAATTGTCTGTCTGTTTCTTAACTGATATTATTACTGTCGCCCGAATTTAAGTCTAAGATAACTTACTTATTAAATCCACTAGTAGTTAAAAAAATCCAAAAGGTATTGGATTCGATGAATATAAATTTCGGGCCTAAATTATTTTATTTATTTATTTATTAATTATATACACAGTTTCAAGTTTAAAGAAAAACGGTTTTGTGCCGTATTATAGCATGTTTAGTACCTCGGTGTATCCACCGGTCATGTTAACTCTCTTTTCATTGCGATTAAGGTTAATGTAAGTTTTTAAAATGTAAAACATACATATATAAACCAAAACTCTTTTATTCGTTTTTATTTAACACACTTGTATTTTTTCTATTTTAAGCAAAGACGAAGAGTAATGAAAAAACGTTTACATTATAAAACCAAGAGTTTAGAAAGAACGGAGTCTAGACAAATTAGTAATACGAGGTTGAAAATAGCTGTAAAATTATGTATATGAATAAAATCAGTTGAGTATTTTAGTATGTAAGACATTTTAATATATGTTTTGGGGCATTTTACTGGATATAAAGTGAAGACAATGTAAGCCGTATTAAAATACTGCTTTTATGATTATTATTTATGATAAAGATTATTATAGGAAGGAAAGTACAATAATAGTAAGATAGATAGGACATTCCAAGATAATAATTAGCAAGACGAAAATCGAGAAAACAACTAAATAAGAAAATAATCTTAATTGTATTACGACATATGCAATCAATATTCTTATAGATACGGCTACATGAATTTTCTACTGTTATGTTTTTATTGTTGTATTTTTGTTTTTTTTTTGGTATCAAGCTGTTTCCAAACGAATTGTTTAAAAATAATTATTTAAAAATAAATATTATAACGATAGTGCCTTCTAATTTGTACAGGGTGTACTAAAAATACAAAATTAACCGTCTTCTTAGGTAATAGAAATATATTTGGTTTAGTACAAAAAAAAACGACTAAGAATAGTACATACAGTAGTAATACATATGGCAGGACAAATCCCAAAAAGACCTGCATAATTTATAACCCATTCACTATAACTGTTCTATAGGGGACAAGTTATGCTGAATGAACGACTGATTTTGTCAATGCCTGACTAAAGTCTTAATGAAACTAATCGGTTAGTCAAAGTCCGCGACAGCATGTGTCTATCTTTTATGGCTGACTTATATCGCTCAGATATCATTTTCATATAGCGCCAAAAGAAGTATAGCTACAAAAATAAACATTATTTATACAATCAAACTAAAAACGGGCTTAAACTCATTATAACTGATAGACAATAGTAGATTTCATTTCATGCTTTTTGTGCCGTTAAAATAAAACACAGTGTTAAATATTTTTTTTGATTTTCTAAAAGGGATGTTTGATGGCATGTTATATCCAAATAAACCTTGACTCTTATAAACTATCGCGAGAGCAATATGTTTGTATGCATGTAAGCAAACAGCACACACATACAATATATTTCTTTTTTTTTTACGCTTAGATTAGTAATAATGTGTTAGTATAAAAGTGTTAAATATTAAAGTTTATGTATACAATTTTTGGTCTGACTAGTACGCAAATCATGTCATTTTAATATACTAGATTTTTTCAGAATATTTATTAATTTATTTATACTTTTGATTTTGATTTCTCGTTCACCAAACAATTGTTTTGTCCAAAGTGACTCTATTGGTTAGAGCGAATGGGACGTAAAAGTCTATTACAACAAATGTGACAACCTAAACACGAAATGCCTAATCTAAGTAGATTCCTAGGCGTACATCAACTGTTCACCTATAGTTATCACCTAAGAGTTGGTGAAACGTTTTATTTTCTATAGACCTGCCTAGGTTTAGTGAAAACGGGCATAACCCAGTCAAACTTCTCTTACGTTCTCATATTATTTCTTTGTGGCCATAATCATCACATCAAGCCACAGCAAACTCGCCAAAGTGACGGGCATTTAAAGTGCCCGTGTCGGTTGACTATTTTATTTTTTGAATATTTTTTTAATAATATTAAGCTATCGAAATAAAAAAATCGGTTGTCTGTAAAGTCGGTTTAATGATGATAGTTGAACGTGGACAACGTCTCGTGGAATGGTTGCATTTTACAAGAGAAAATTTTATTTTTATTTGTTTGATAGATATTTTGTATGGATATAGAAAAGGAGATAAATGGCAATCACGATTGAATTCACATTTATTTGTAGGCATAAATACAATTATCTAATTTTTTTTGCTATAAACAATTATCACTTTTCACTGCACTTCATACTTGACGCATCGCTCATTTAAGTAGGAGAGAGACAGATGTCGAACGCAGAGGCCGATTGTTCATCTTTGTCGCTCGTTTCGCGCTCTCGCTTTAAATGGAACGCCTCAGAGCGAGGTAACGCCGCATGAGTCATGTTTTTTCGTGCATGCAGCCAGCTCCATCGAATTATAAGACGTTGTCACGTCAAAAACATATATAAAAAATGAATACATATTGAATAGCAGGTCTTAAAGATCTTGTCCCACTATTTTTGTTGACTGGCAGCAATTTAGAATTGTCACATTAATTTAGTTTAAAATTTTCGTATAACATTACCAATACAAAGTAAAAACCCTCAGTGGTTTCAAGTTACTACGAGGGTCCAAAGCTATTATCGCAGGATTATAGTCTACTAGCTTTGAGGCTTCGTCAAACTGTGCTTTCGCTGTGTGGGCGTGCTGTTTCCAACGTTTAGTTTCCATTCTGTTTTAATATATTTACTGTGTTACTACTGTTAAGCTGAAGTTAATGTAAACTGCCGACTGGCGCAGACGCAGCGATCCTGCTTTCAGAGTCTAAGGTTTGAAAATGTTTGTATGATGAAAATCAATGTTTTTCAGTGTCTGGGTGATTATATTATAAGTATTTATGTATATTATTAATACAAATATTCACAGTCATCTTAGTGGTGTGGCTATGTGTGTATTGTCGTAGTATATATATTAAAACAAATGCAAATTTCTTAGTTCAGCTGCTATTGACAAATGAACGTCACGTAATGTAACGTTACGTAGCGGACGAAACTAAGGGTTCCGTAGCATAATAGTAAGTTTTCCATGTAAACAAACGTCACATCCACATGTAACCTGTCATTTTATGTGAAAAACTAAGGATCAAATTATTGTTCTTAGGACTAATCAGCTTCCAAAGAGCTTAGAGTCCAAAGCTTAGTTTGTTAACACGATTAAATAAGGGGCAAAGATTCTGTTACTGCGATGTACAAGTTAATTTATAAAAATATACATTAAGGTGCTCCGATTTGGTCGGAGATATTATATGTCAGTATATTATGTGTTTTCATTGTTATAATGTAGATTTTAAATTATATTGTCTTTGTGTTAGTATTTTTTATTAATTGCGTTATTATTAAATATATATTAGCTCCGTTGTACATTTATTTTTAAATGAAATAAAATTGGCAGGCCGAAAAATAATAGTGAGCTTTTATTCACCGGGTTAATAATTGATGAAAAAAAATAGCATATAGTTTTAGACGTGTCAGTTTACTTTAGAGATTTGAAAACCACACTGCCGCCAATAATTGCATAGAATATATTCTACGAATTACAAGAGAAAACCAAATTTTCGCGTCCAGCCTGTATCCGTGGTGCCGTATAATATTTCTTCTACAGTCACAGTCCTCTGTGAGATTTTTAGTTGAAAGCTTTCTTATTCAATAGGCGCACTTTTGTTAACCTATTCCTAACCTATTCAAAACTTAGATAGTTTTGTCGGGGTTATCAAAACTTGATAGTTTTTTTGAAGTTATACTTGTTTTGGCACGTTAGGGAAAAATGGTGAGAGTAAATTTTTACGATGCGCGCACACCGTCACAAAAAACCGACACCATGAAGTTAACTAACTATAGTTAACTTAATGGTGTCGGTTTTTTGTATTTCTAATTTTTCTAAAAAAGGTTCGACAGTTGACTTTTAATAATTCAAACAATACCATTATTCTATTGTTATAGTCGTAAAAATGTAATAGGCCCGTTTTGACATTTGTCATCGCGACGTAACTAGTTATGGAACCATAAGACTCTGTACTCGATACTCACGATAAATCAATTCAAGTTTGTATCAGTACTTGATTGATATTATTATGTACTGTAAAGTGTTCGTTCGTTCAAAGTATTCCTTTAACTTCATTCATACCTGTTGATTATACGTCCACGTTTCAACATGTTGAAACAGAGTTAGTACTATATAACAACAAACACAAAAATCGAGTCAAATCACTACGTTTAAATTAATGTCCAAAATAGAAGAGCCATAGTTAACGTAATAGTAAACAATATATATCAAACTTAAACGAGCGCACAGTCAACTTTACAAGATGAGGAACGAAAAACTGCGCAGTGCGCGCGGGGACGCTTCAGTCATGTGCCGCTTGGTCAGATACATCATCTCAGACTCATTATTTAGAATCCATTTTGAGAACCAAGCTTATTCTTTGCAGTAAAGATAACTACACAATATTTAGTTTCGATATTCAGTAAAAAAATGGTTACAGCCCTAGTATAAAAAAAAAAAGACTGAGAACGTAACTGTTTTGGAACGTTTCGCAACAATTATAAATTGCATGCTACTATGAAGTAAGCGCAAAAAGAATACTCGCGATATATTCTTTCATATTATTTAACGTCCCAAAAAAATTTACGTATTTTTTAAAACACTATGTAATTGATTTTTATTTTTTTGTTTCTTTCAGTTTCGTTCCAAGTTACATTCTATGATCTTGCACAAATGTCAAAACGGGCCTATTACATTTTTCCGATTATAGTGTAGTTTTTTCTACAAACGTAGAACAAGGCGAAAGATTAAAAAAAAATCTACAAACGCAGAATAAGTCGATAGTAAATTTTTTGAAGAGATTTTTATCTTATTACGCCAAAGGAGTATAACTTCTAACGCGTGTACATAAGTACACACACGTTTTTTTTTTCTTCTGGCTTTACACAGATTAGCCAATGTTATTTATCTCTACCTAGTAGCAATTGCTATTTTCTAAATGTAAATATAAAAACCAATGGAGGATCGAAGATGTTCCGAACATTTATTTACGTCCCCTTAACATTTTATAGATCTGTAAACCATCATCGATTTCTTATATTAAGTTTCGCAGTTATCTATTTTATGGTTCAAACACGTTAAGCCATAGATATCAATGGCTTAACTTGATTAAAATGAATAATGATAGTAATTATGTGTAACACAAATCTACACAATAAGTTCACAGGTCTTAAAATATCGGTATTGTTTTGAATGAATAAATAAACTTTTTTTTTTAGGTATACCACAGATAAATTCACAATAATGCAATTACAATAGATCGACAACGTACGCGTTGGCAGCATTATGGCAACATAGCATTACATTGTACCTCCAAATTGTACTCTCTTTATATGTATTTATATCTTTGTAACTACTTTTTTTTCTTTGGTGTACAATAAAAGTGTATTCATTCATTCATTCATACATTTTGCAAAGAACAACACTACTTTTACACCTGTCAATTTGTTTTAGTCAATTTGTAGATTTGCAAACAACAGTATTGACACCAATGGTGACAATACAAGATTATTAGCATCATTCTCTCACTTGATCTCTCCTACATAGAAATTGTTCTATGAATATATATCAAAGCAAATAAATAGTTAAAAACTTTCTTGAGTCTTTGCACTTTTGATACATCTATTGTATTATGGATATCATTAGGATAGTTGTGTAAACGTGCCGATTCCAAAATAGAATACGGAGGCGGTGTCCTAAAATATAAATGAAAATTGGCAACATTGGCATATGGTATATAAAGGATTTATTAAACTTACAATACATTGTCATCACAAAGGTCAACAGAATATTTTTGTATAAATAAATGAAGTGGAAAGAAAAATTTTTCGTTTTATTTATCAAATTGTTCGAGTTAAATCTAAATGCACATCGACCTCTATACGAAGGCTTAAAGTTGTGTTTTTTAATATTGTTTTGTTTCAGGATTGTATTGGCGTTAAGATAAGTCTAAGAAACTGTCATTTAAAAATAATACAGCTTAAAACGATGGTATCATCATTCTGTAAATGTAATAAATTAGGTAATCAAACACAAAAAGCCAGAAAATTGCATTTAACATCAGTTTATTTGAAGACAAGGTGGACGTAAATAACCGTGCGACTAACATTTCCATATTTTATTTTCTTGTCGCGTTCAAAATAGTACAAAATTATCGACATCGATGCTTAATAAGTCTTCCCTCCTCTACCACTGAAATAACGAAGTATTGTATTTATTAAAAACACATAAAATAAGGTTGCCTGGCAGAGATCACTACTTAGCGATAAGGCCGCTTTTTGTATCCTGCTTCATTCTTCAAGTGTTTGTTCTTCAAGTCCTTTTTTTTTTCGTTTTTCTGAGTGGTGTGCAAATAAAGAGTATAAATAAATATATTAAATCTCTTTATATTATACATTTCCTATCAATAAATACTTTGGCTTTGGTTTAAATTGAATAAGTACGACTAATATCCACAATAAATAAGTTACAATAACTAGTAATTAATTTGATATCACTAAATAATACGTTAAAATCATATTCTATACATTTACGTTAAATACCGAGATCTACCCGTATCACGAACTTTGGTAAGTATATCTTAAGTCTCTTATTTTTTTTGCTGGGTACAGTTCCCTTAGAACGAATTTTGTACGTACGGAGGTTGGTTTCGACTATCAATACTGTGTAACGTATCGTGTTAGGGTTACATGGAATATATGAATCTCACTTTAAAGCTTAAATTTGTTCACAATTATAAGACAGCAAGTAAATAAAAAAAAACAAAGATTTTGCTGTGAATTTACAGTGTATCGATACTTGTAAACTACTCAAAATAGTGCAAATCTTATAATCTAATCGTACGTAATCTCCTAGTACCCGACTTAATAAACAAAAAACAATAATCCTAACCATTAGAATAGCGATCGCGTGGTTTATATTCTAAAGATAAGATAATTTTTTTTTTGTATTAATGTGAATGGGTATTTTCGGAGTAACTGGCAACTGCTTACCTAATATTTACAAACTACACATATATTATTATCTCGAATACATTTTACCTAACATCTAGACAGATCTTTATATAGCTTATACAACGTGTAAATGAGAACCGAAATAATACTTCACAGGCTAGGCAGTACATTATGTTATATGTACTGTCTCTGAGACTTATCTGTTAAGAAGAAGAATAGTTTATAAGTACTGCCATATTTTTTGCTGAAAGAAATCAGATACACCCCTAACATCACATGCAAAATTAAAATCGTGTGACGCCTGTCACTTATTAATTATGTACGTGCGTCGTGTAGCGTAGGTACTATGCATGTGTCGGTCTTTTGTCTTCAATAGGGTTGTCATAAATAAACACTTAGAATAATTTATATTGGTTTGTATAGAAAAAAAAATTGCTTCTTTTATATTTAATATATTTACTGGGTGATTCCTTATTAAATATACTTATGTTTCCTTTAACTTTATTTCGTAATTCGGTTACACGTTGTATATACTCGTCCATATACTAGGCTATGAAAGGGCCAAGGGGGTACCTACATACTGAGACACCATCCATAAAAATTTAAGATATAAAAACGATTTGGTGCAGACGAAGTTGCGCGGGTCAGCTAGTATAAAATAAAAACACTTTTTACGCACTTGGCCAGCGTGGACTACGGCCTACTAAAACCTTCGCACTCTGAAAGGAGACCCGTGCCCTGTAGTGGGCTGATGATGGAAACAACATTAAGTATAACAAAATATATAGAATGCAGTCTCAAACCAACTAGGGTTAGTTTTGCACTTTAAATTTCCTATCCGCCTAGCACCCCCTTCCAAAGGCGCATTATCTTCATAATATAACTTACAATTAGTTACAGTAATACAAACTCTAATAAAAGTTTTAATCTCATATAACTGTGCATAGAACTTTCTGTTTTATTATATAAATAAGTACTTAGGTCAAATAAGTTACATCAAGTAAGTTAATACAGATCTACAAAATATGAACTGGTGGGGATTATTCGCAATAATAATATTATAAGAAACATTTTATTTAAACTACTTTCGTACACAATTTTTGTAAGTATATAATAACTTACATGCGTTTACTCATATCATCTCAATGTCTAGTATAGTCTGCAGATCTTTATCAATTTATATAACTGAACTGACTAACGTAAATCTTGCAAAGTTGTATGGAAATGTTACAATTTGACGCTTGTTCTTCCAAATAATGAGAGATTTACGTTAACATGGATGTGTTAAATTAGTTGGTACATAAAATATAAATACCTCAAGAACCGTTATTTTATCAACAAACTGTTCAAAGGAAAGAAAGGCACGATTACTGAATAATCTGAAGCGTTTAACAAAAATGTTTAAAATATGTACTTGGATTTATTTTAATCTTCAAAGATACATCCGTTCCGTTAATTTCCGTTCCATCCGTTCCATTAATTTTAAAGCAACGGGCATAAAATTTTAGTCGCACCTATGGTTATTTCAATCGAATTATTATATTAGCTTATCTGATTCCTGCATAACACGGAAGTTTGTTAAATTTTTCTTAAAATGTTCGAAAAACGATCTCTTTGAGGCCTTATTCGAAATAGCTTAGAGCTTAAGTAAGAGAATTGGGCGCTGTTTAAAAAAACATGTGGTTGAGATAATAGGTGTACCTTAAGGCAGATCCACACCTGCGTACGTGCAGAAACTTTTCGGTGCTCACAGCTATTCATGCGCGTAGCTTGCACGTTTCACACGCAAACGCAGGCTTGACTTTACGCCTCTTACTAAGTTAATCAATTTAACCACAATATTTACATTTCAGAGGGGTTGAAAATTATCTCTCTTGGAATTAGTGGGAGGAAACGCTCCGAAAACTTTACAGTCAGCTTAATTTACCAGTCAGTGTATAATAGTAAGTATAGTTGCACTGATAATATTTAGTTATACAGTTTCAATCTTTTATTAAGGTACCTACTTATATACCTACATAAATTTTACATACGAGTTGTAATAGAATCGCCATTCTCATTCAACTCCTGAGTTTTTCTCCTGTCCTTACTTCTGCCTCTAAAGAAGGAAGCTGTGGTGACCGACCTAAGTCTGAACGAACTCGGAACACCGTTGGTAACCGATGTAGTAGAACCGTTATTTTCTTCTCGAACCTTCGGGGAGCGATCTCTATGAGCCCTGCTTCTGTAGGAAAAGCTAGCGGCCTTGAGTCGCGCGCTGAGACCCAGCTTGGGCCCAGTGAAGAGTACTTCTGAAGGCAAGTGCGATGCTGTGGGGGTGTGTGGTGCTGACATGCTGCCTAGGAAGGAAGGCGCCATTTCAGGGCGTCTGGCTACCATACTGCTGGAGTACGGCCGTTTGGATAACTCAATGTCACCGTTGCTGTAAAGTGATTGAACTGTTAGTATAAAAAGTATGTCGGTGCTGGTTTTTTAAAGTTATTCAGTAGGGCCAAGATGCCCGATAGCCTAGCGATAGATAGAGGTATCTTTTGGTCTCATAAAAATGGGACGAGAAAATGGTAGACATAATTATACTGCGGCGCGCATATATAAGCTTTATAGAACGGCTAGAATGGGCCGGTTATTTCACCACATGGAAAGAGCAAAATGTTTATCTGATCAGACATAGTTTTATCCGCTCTCCGAGTATGGGCGCACAGCCGGACATACCAAATATCGAAATAATAAAGGTATGTGTTATAAATTCATAGGAGAATCATAAAATCATTTGAATTTCATGTAATTTCATTATCTGCTTTTACCTGGTCAAAAACCCTGTTCACGCCAGCGGCATTAGGCTTCTACCGGACATTGTGCAAATATTCAATGAGTGCCCTAGGACAGCCATGTATTTGTAGTGCCATGTGTGTAAAGATATTCAATGCAATCCCAAAATCAATAGCCGTACTACTGTATCATAAATTTAATAATACATTGAAAAAGAGGCTATCGAGCAATGTGTTTTATTCAATTGATAAATTTCTGCAATTTTAGCCTCAGAACTAGATCGTTTATATATAAATGACCAAATTTTGTATGTTGGGGTTGCCTGAAACTTTTATCATATATTTAAATACATTTCATTTCAACGAGAGACATCATAAAACCTTAAGTCTTACCAAGTCCTCGGATGAGTAGTGTAAGTCCGTCGCAAGTCCGCGGTGCGACGCGCACCCGCAGGCAGTGCCGCCCGGCCCGCCCGCGCCCGCACGCTGCCACCCGTCCCCGCTGCACAGCAATTAAATATTGTCTGGTTTTGAGTAACGTTAATAATACATTATCTCTTGCTATTCGGATTTATTTATTTACTAGCGGACCCCCGCGACTTCGTCAGCGTATGAGTTAATCGAGAAGCTAGAATATATCTAATGCTAACATCATAATCATCGTGGGTAGCTATGTACCTACTATTTACTTTTGACGGCCGACTGGCGCAGTGGGCAGCGACCCTGCTTTCTGAGTCCAAGGCCGTGGGTTCGATTCCCACAACTGGAAAATGTTTGTGTGATGAGCATAAGTGTTTTTCAGTGTCTGGGTGTTTATATGTATTTTCTAAGTATTTATGTATATATAATTCATTAAAATATTCATCAGTCATCTTTAGTACCCATAACACAAGCTACGCTTACTTTGGGGCTAGGTGGCGATCTTAGGATATCTTAGGATATTTATTATTTATTTATTTATTTATTATTTTATGTGGTATTTTAGTTGATACATACATACATACATACATCCATCCTCACAGTCTTTCGCATTTATAATATTAGTAGGATGGTACGTATGCATTTGATCGCTGTCCCATACGCCTGGCGACTGATAGTTATTTGTGGAGAGTTATGTTCATATCTCCGACAATATTTATCAGATCCTTATTAAAATAAGACCATACATGTTTGATAGTATACACTTTCAAATAAAAAAAGAATGATTAAAATCGGTGCAAATTTAACAGAGATATTAAGTAAAATTGATAAAAGTTTTCATCCCATTTCCCGGAGGAAACTTATTGTTTATCGGGATAAAAAGGAACCTATATGTTGACCCGGAATATCAACTACCACTATACCAAGTTTTATTTGAATTCGTTCAGTAGTTTTCACGTTATGCCCGGACAGACAGACTGACAAAAATTAAATAAAAATCTGTTTTGGACTCAGTACCGATTATAAAGCATCCCCCGGTCAAAATTTTCTAAATATATTAAATGTACAGAAATCTTTCAGTTACAGTTTTATTATAAGTAAGTATAGATTATATTATCCGCGGGTAGGTTGTTCCCATCAGAATATCTCAACGACGTTAACAAATAGATACACTCTGTTTCTGCGCCGGAAAATGCTTCACGCATGCGCATATTTGGCGAAAATTTTTGTTCAGTCAGCGTCGTGGTTTAAATGGCTCGTAGCTACTTGCTTTGCGGGTTCAACGTAAGTAAATATTTTTGTGAACTCAAGTTTTTTTGTCTATTTCTTACATATTCTAAGCAATTGTTTTGAGTGATTTAAATGTGTTGACAATTTATCAGCGTACCGTAAGTATTGTGTAAAACAACGCTACGTTAACGTTAACATTTGTCCTCCGATCCGAATTTTTTAAAGGAACGCTCCCCCAGTTTGTGCCAAGTGCGTTCCTTTTTGTGTACAGTAAAAATTTACGGACTAAGCATAAAATCATCGTCTAAACTTTGTAGGTCATGCAAGGAACACGTCGTATAAAGTGCCGCCCCGTTTCCATCAAACTGATTCGTGGGTGTTAAGCATGTCCTTGCAATTACGACGGCAACCCGAACCTCCAGACACAGCAATGGGGCAGAAATGAGCGTGGAAGTAGTTACCCGGACGCGCTCTGTCACAACAGTTAGTCAACTACTAAAATATATGTGATATAGTAGGGACAGTTGCGGTTATCTGTTATTGGTATATATATGTATATACCAATAACATATAAATATATATATATATTTATATATATATATATATATATATATTTGAATAAATAACTTCTACGTGATCCTTGAAATCAAGTAGTCCAGAGATAAATCCATTTAATGTTCACACGGAAGTAGTTACAACTTACACAGTATACACAAGCACAGAAGTGAGAAACAGGTAGAAAAAGATAAAAAACTATAGTAAATAAGCAAAAGGAGTATAAAGTGACAGTTACTAGCAAAGATCAGCGGTGGTAGACGAACATATGATGTATGTGTAGTATGGCAGAGCTATAACGACAAGCGTCAAGCGATACGGGTCGCGTGAAGTATCGAGATTATGGAGGGTAGAGGTAAGGAGGATCATCTGTGTATATGAAAAAGTGTCGTCAAAATGTATTAAATTAGGATGGCGCCACATTTGCATCAAGGTAACTCTTAAAAGAAGCGCCAAAACGCGCTTGTTAGAGTAGTAGTAGAGTAGTAGTAATATTGTTAGAGTAGGCTTGAAAAATAAACAAGGAAGTAAGGTTATATTTACCACAATATTGTACAACGTAAGTTGTTGAAATTCTCAATAATTAACTACTTTAGTCGATAATGACATTAAATTTTTTAACTCGGCATACTTCAATTCATCTACGATTGCTACATTCATACCATACCCTGTGAATCCACCAGCGCCATTGTGGAGGATTTTTGAACTGTTATTTAGCGCATACACTGGACACTTTTTCAACTTTTCTCCCATATAAGATGACTCTCCTTACCTCTACCCTCCATAATCGAGATCATACTAAAGTTCCACAGAGCCGGCGGTCGCGCCCGGCCGCTAGCCGCGCGTATTTCCATTTCAGCATTTTAATGACAGATATGATTATTGTTTTTATTAGTTATTATGATAATAAGTTTAATATTATGTATGTATAACATAGTGTTTAATATGTTGTTTAAATAAATAATAATAATGTTAATAATATGATACGAACATAAGTGCTTTGTGTTTGTGCGTATGAACTATGAGTGTAAATTTGAGTGTGAGGAAGTAGGACGTATGGGTAAAAGGTAGTTTGTACGTGTTACATACTTTGCTGCGCATCTAGCGGGTGCGTGTAGATGCGGCGCCGCGCCTGCAGCATGGTGTATACGACGGCTGCCAGCGACCGCGGCGGTACAGGCGGGCCTGCCGGCGGAGCGACCGTCTTGTGCACGTTTTCTTCGGGCACCCGCGCCTCAGCCGTGCGGCTGCGGTAGCGGTCACGAGGCCGCTGCTCCTGTCGTACGAAACATGGAGAAGATATTCAGGACCTTACAGCTTACTAACGCGTTTTAAATAAGAACAAACTGGACTCAGTCTAGCTTTGCTCTATCTGGTGGGAGGCTCCAAGGCCGCTCTAAGGCCGTTTTAGTTACTACCCTACCTCTAAAGACGTTCCGCCAACCGTATAAGTCGCGTAGCTATTTTATCGATTACGGGTGGATACTGCAGGGTGTCAAACGTCACTTTTGATTACTTATTGTATGGAAACGTGACGTTTGACAGCAGTGATTGCAAGATTTACGCCTGTCGCATGCCTGTCGCGAGATACGTAATCACCCAGCGGGATATGCCAGGTAGGCGCGCTAACATCTTAAATTGCATCATCACTCCACACATTACATCTCACCATTAGCTAAGATAATGTGTCCACCGTACCAAATGTATGAAATTGAAAGCTTATGGCGCATCACTTATATGCTTCTAATTTTCCCCGAACGCACGTATTTTTAACATTGAATTTTTTTTGTAAGAACGATTTTTCAGTATCTCCTATATTTAACGTAGAGTTTAAAAGAAACGGTATTATAGACTTATTATATATGCAGTATAGGAAAATAAAAAAATTACATGGTTATAAATCATGCGGTGATAGCCCAGTGGGTAGGACTTCGACTTCACTTTGGGGGGGCTAGTTTGAATCCTAACACGCACCTCTAAATTTTCTAAGTTATGTGCGTTTTAAGCAATTAAAATATCACTTGCTTCGACGATGAACGAAAACATCGAGAGGAAACTGCATACCTGAGAGCTCTCCATAATGTTCTCAAAGGTGTGTGAAGTCCACCAATCCGCACTGGGACAGCGTGGTGGACTACGGCCTTAATCCCTTCTCATTGTGGTAGGAGACCCGTGACTTGTAGTGGGTCGGTAATAGGTTGATATGATGATAATGACAATGATAAATGTTGTAGTTAAAGGGAATATACTGAAGTAAATAATAAATGTACATACATGCTTCCGTTTGGTGACCCACCACGTCTCCATGCGCCCCTTGCCTTTTACCTCCACGGCGCCGCGCGCCTCCAAGCCGTAGCCGCGCCGCTCCAGGACCTGGGACCAGTGGTGTATAAAAATCTTAAGGATAGGCATTGTATGAGTTATAAAAATCTTACCCTTAAGTATTTTTAACTCGTACTGGAGATTTTCTTCATTTTATATCACCTGCATACCCTTTGCATACCCTCTATACATGTCACTGCCTGTGACAGACCTATAACAGCATACCCGGTCGCGTGCATACACGGTATGGACAGGGTATGCACTAAGCAGGCAGATAATATTAAATGAAAAAATCTCCAGTACAATTTAAAAAAACTTAAGGATAGGCTTGTGCGGTGTCCGTGGCACCAATGTGCGGTGTCCGTGGCACCAATGTGCGGTGTCCGTGGCACCAATGTGCGGTGTCCGTGGCACTAATGTGCGGTGTCCGTGGCACCAAAGTGCGGTATCCGTGGCACATATGTGCGGTATCCGTGGCACCAATAATGGCACAAATAATGAGTAGACTGACCTGCTTTGTGTACTTGGTGACTTGTATGCGGTCCATGGCCCCCGTGGACTCCATGCGCGAAGCCTCGTTTACCGTGTTCCCCCAGATGTCGTACACGGGCTTGCGCGCCCCGATCACCCCGCCCACCAGGGGACCGCAACTTATACCTGGGAATTAGGTATAAAATAAATATTTAACGGGACGGTCATGCGAAAGACATACATTTTTCGCCGTTTTATTGATAGTTTGTGGCGAATTAAGCATGGATATTATTATTAACTTTACCTTGTAAATGGTGTTCCATAAAAGGCGCATGTAACTATTCTATTTACAGGTGAATTAGAATCATAATTTGAATTTTTCATCATTGTTATCATCAGTTTACCGGCCACAGGTCTACCCTCAGAGTGACACGGGCAAGTGTAGATTGGTCGACTTCACACTTCACAGAACTTCCAGGCAAGCAGGTTTACTCACGATGTTTCACTTACAACACAATTTTGAAAAGCTACAGATGCGAATTCTCCTCTCCAAATATGCCATGAATAATAAGTATTGCTAATTCCGAGGCTACAACCACTTCATTTCGGTGAAGGTGAAGTGGAAGGAAAGGGCTGGAAGTAAATATATCTCACCTACTCTTAACCGGAACTTGTTAAAACTATGCTTGTTGATGTCCTCCAGAGCCTCCCGCAGGGCGAAGGCGTAGTCAACCAGCGCGCAAACATGCTTACAGTCGTCGTCTCCTATCTGTTTACAGTACACTTAGTATAAAATTTGCATGCTCGCAAACCAGGAGTTCTTTTCGAGCATCGAAACAATGAAACGTCAAAGCAAAATGGACCTAATTGAACTTGTTTTACAGTTGCAAATTACTATATATACTGTAATCCGTTTTTTTTTCTTTTTTCAGAGTAGAGTGTGGATAAGTTTGATAAAACAAAGTGCATAAATTCCATTATACACTGTCGTAATGATGGTTGAAATCCACTCTCATAAAATCGAGGGTTATAGCGCACAAAACCACCACGTTGCTCTAATGTGTGCAGTTGCGTTGTGGGCAATATAATTATAGTTTTACCTTATGATTAGGGTTTAAGCCAGATGCCGCCATGTAAGTAGCTCCAATGGTTTTTATCTTTTCTATGCATTTGAATTTTGGCTGCGTCAGTAATCTATCGAAGTCAACTGCAAAAATAATAAAACAGTCAGTACCTTATTTAGTGAAATATGAGATACTCTATTTAAATAAATATAAACACATTTAAAAAGATAAAAGCTTTAAAAAAATATCGCGTATCGAAAATTGATGCAACATTGTCCGAGATGTGAACATTGTGAAATGTTTTTTTTTTACTATTTGTATTTTCTTTGTTGTGCCACAAAATTAAAAGCGAATAAATAGTAGCTACCTACTATCAACAATGGCTCAGTTCACATTGTATTGATTATTTAATTATCATTATTTGAAATTTCTAATTATTATATTGTTATTTACTCTCTTATAATTATTTAATCCATAATTAGTCTACAAAACTTTACAAACAATTCAAAAAAAATATTAACTAAACTTAAAAACAAAAAAGAAATAAAAAGTTGATTGGTACTTTACAAATGATCTCGTTTAGGAGACGCATGCAGTCGATGGCTTTTTGTTCGGAATAGAACTCGTGGAAGTTAGGTATCCCCGCGAACATCACTCCCACTTCGTCTCTCCATTGAGAATACAGCTCCTAGAAGATTTTAGGCGTAATAAAATTGGCTGAATAAAGGAGAAAGGGCAAGACACGGGATCTTAGCACTCTGTTGCGAAAAATATTTAAAAAAATGTTAATGGTGTTGTGTTAGTCACAAAGCTCTTAATAAAAATAAATAATCAAGTTTAAAAGTAGTGTGTGTATTTACACACACATGGTATATTTTTCCGCCATTCATCCAACAAAAACTACAATTCATTTAAACTATTGACAATTTTACCAATACTTAATCGAAAAATGGACAAATAGTGCTCGACCTACGAATTTAACCATATTTTATTATCACCTGTTGAGATAGTCTTTTACCGGAAAAAAAAAATAAATCGGTCAGGGCTTCAGCTTTTCAGAAGTCAGTCAAAAAATGTCATGAAAATTGCAGAAGATCCATCCTGTCGAGAGTGCGGTGAGGTGGAAACCAGTATTAATTTCATAGCTGAGTGCCCCATGTACGCGCTGGTAAGATGGGAACTACAAGGTAAGGACAGTATAAGTGTAGAAGACCTAGCAAACCTCTCTATAGGGGATATCGTGAGGTTCACAAAAGAGACTGGTAGGTTTCAGACAGTTGGTAGGGACACCAGTAAACCTGTGTCTCAACATGGGGTATAGGGTGGAATAGTCCTTCCAGAGGACTGATCACCCGTCTGGCAATGGCAGGCGTCCCCTCAATAAATAATAACATGTCATGAACCTGCACTTACATCTGGACACCTATCTTTTGATAGGAAATGATTGACAACGTGATCAGGAAGTATATGTTTCAGCAAATGGCGGTTAGTCCGCTGCGTTTCCTTCATCTCTTTCAAATCGGTCTCCGCTTGCAGCTTCCAGAGGAAGTCGAGACGTGAAGTCACTTCCACCAGCCTCGCGTGGTACACCACTATTACGAGGAACATCACCATCAAGATTAGCATCTGGATGTAGAAACGGAGTTGGCTGGAAATTGAAATTTTTGATTGTACCGTTTAATAGTGTAGCGTAGAATGGGATTGCTTAAAGTAAAAATCAAATGAACGCAATATTCCTTAGTTTTACGAAACCGTCCAAGTGTTCGACGGCCGAGTGGCGCAGAGGACAGCGACCCTGCTTTCTGAGTCCAAGGCCGTGGGTTCGATTCCCACAACTGGCGAGTGTTTGTGTGATGAACATGAATGTTTTTCAGTGTCTGGGTGTTTATCTGTATATTATAAGTATTTATGTGTATTATATTCATTAAAAAATATTCATCAGCTATCTCAGTACCCATAACACAAGCTACGCTTACTTTGGGGCTAGATGGCGATGTGTGTATTGTCGTAAAAAAAATATATATCTACAGTGTAGAGTCCCGTCTGTGTTACGGTCTGAAGGGCGTGGTTGTCATTGTAACTATAGTCATCTACGCTTCAGGTTGATAGACAAAGGGCGCACTTTTTGGGACGTGATCTTTGAATGCTCCGCGAAAAGTGGCTCTGTTTAAAGGCGGTGGTTACCTTCTGGTTTTATTCATTAATTTTATAAATTTAATATGCCTATAAAAATTTTCGGAACAGACAGGATATGAACCTGCGACTCTCGTGCAATCGCGGCCTGAGCTTTTCCAATTAAGCTACGGCTCTTCTACCATCGATGCCGAAATTAGTATATGCCGTTTTACATCAGTCTTATAGCGACTGATAATTCCTCCAAGTGTAGATAAAAACACTAATAAAAATTATAAAATTTATTCATTAACTTGTAAAGTCGATGGATTTTGACAAAGATATCTAAAGCTGACTATTTCGCTTACAGATCCCTGAATCAAAAAAATGTATTCAAAATGTCCGAACGACCTAATCGTAAAAAAATAACACAAAACAATATATCCTCACTTTACGTATAGGAAAGGTAAAATAACCAATATACTTACGTATCACTATGATTCGTGCTATAATCGTCTTTGTTGTAATAGCTGAGCAACAGAACAGCGTACATCCCAACATTAGCGATGGCGAGTGATGTCTTTATCAAATAGAACAACTTCAGGATCGATGTCAGAGCGACTAAGCACAGTATCCACGTAAATACTACATATTCAGGTTTGAAGCATTCCTCTAATATCACTTCTACATCAGGCATCTCTGTAGTAGTCACTGTTCGACTAACGTTGTTAGTTTCCAATAATTCTGCGATAGCAAATGACTCTTGACAAATGTAGAGCTTTATTGTGCTGGAATTCAAAGCGGAGCAAGTGTTTCTTTATCTTTATCTTTATATTTTGTGGTCCAAAAAGTTTTTAATCTCAAAAACCTTACACAGTTATAATTATGTTACGTGAAAATATATTTTATTTTGAGTTATACTAGCGGACCCGCGCGACTTCGGCCGCAAATGAGTCGACTTAAAGAAATAGTCGTATGTCCAATATAAATGATTCCGAGATTCCAATATAAATGAATCCTAGCTAGATCGATTTATCGCCCCCCAAACCCCCTGTATACTAAATTTAATGAAAATCGTTGGAGCCGATTCCGAGATTCCAATTATATATATATGTATATACAAGAATTGCTCATTTAAAGATATAAGATTAGCAATTTATAAGCAGACATAACCTTACGAAGTGATTGATTGTAACACATACACATTTTACAGAAATTAAAAGGCATATTTAAATTGTGTTGCAAAATTATTGAGAGCTTTTACTCTCGCAATCTTTTAGTTTTACTATTGGGAAGCTGAGAACTGAAGTAATCAATATTGTTATATTATTATTGCAAAAGACGGTTTTCTGTTTACTTTACGCTCTCACTAAATAACCAATCGAGTTGAAAGAACGGAGAGTAATATTATCTTCCTCTTCTTCGTCGTTTACTTCATTTCTGAAGGTCGTGTCCGGATTCAAGTTCCTTCGTAGTATTTTTATTACAGCCATGGAACAGGATGGAAGTTTGTATATTATTATAATAGTGTAGTGACTTTTTCTCCCAGAAAAACGAACGGTTCCCCGTTAAAAAAACCGAAATAAAACCCGGACGAAGGGGGGCCACAGCTATTTTCAAATAAATTGCTTCGTAACCTGCATCAACACAAGACTAAAAGGTAAGGTCTAATTTAAACACATGAACAAATTCTCACCTAGATATAGACATGATAGTAACAAAGCAGCATATGTGCACGTTTCTTCGGAACCTATCGCCACTGACAGCTGCAGACAGTTTAGCAAGTCTGGGCACAGCTTCTTGAAACTCTTCCGCCATCAGTAGGAGAAACGAGAGCGCGAGGGGGATGGTCATTATCATCAGTATCACCACCAGCAACCAGCAACTAGTAACCAGTTAAAATTTTCATAAGCATATGGGTTTACCGACCTAATAAATCAATATAGGACAAAATGATACTATTTGGTCCTTAAAAGTACACGCATTAGGAATTAATGATAATGTAACTAAGCTGTTGAAATTAACTCTGTTAAATAATCCTCGCAAAATGTGTGCCATTATCTCACAAAACATGTAGGGTGATACCTCATTACTTTTATACATACTCGTAATTAGCACAGTGCAAGAAGAATTTGTAAGCAGACGCTGGGCTTGTGAAATGTCATGGTTTATTTACGTGGCTATTTATTACGTTGTTATTTTATTTTGGTTATTGAAAAAATTACTATTTGTCTTGCATACATCTGTCGCGTCTGTATAAGAGATAAACTGATGCGTAATAGCCGCTTATTACAGAAAATTTAAGCTTTCATTTCGAGACGATCATCTCAGAGAAAGAACGAATACCTCGACGTCAAAAGAGGGGATAATGGTGGGGCTAAGGGATCAAAGTGAGATTATAGGTGAGTTTTATATATACATCCTTAGCTAAGCATCCTTCAAGGTAGAAATAATACCTTACGGTAACATACTTGTAATGTATAACACACTGCACAGCCACAATGAACAACCAGATCACAAAGCAGCACATGACGTTAGATTTGAAAGTCTTCTCGTCCAACTCGTCATCGAAACGCTCGTCCAGAGAAGGTTCTCGAAAGTGGAGAGACCAGGGCTTCATGTGTTCCACTCTCATGCGGCGATTGCTGCTAATTTCAATAGAGTGGTTAATAATATCTTCCTCCTGTAAACAAATGATTTGGAAGTCAATAAAGACTAAACTACGATACTTATCACGTATGCGTATCGTCAAATAGCCTATGCTGGACTAAATTCGTCTCCCAATTTTTTGCATTTAAAAGTAAGTTTATGACTGTAAACCAGTGCGACTCATGTGACATAGCATGGTTTACATCGTCAGAGTTATCTTTACTGCTGTCAGTCTTAAAAATTAGTGATGCATCATCTGCAAACAATACAATGTCGCATGTTCCTTTGACATGGAACGGAAGATCATTTATATACACTGAAAAATAATAAAAGTAGCACAGAGAACCCTGCTGCCAGTTCTGTTTTAAATTCCGTCAGTCGCCGCGTATGACACCCGTGGGAAGGACAATTGATCTGACAATCTGACATTCTGATCAACACACGGCACTATGTATATAGAGATTAATGAAAAAAGGCGGGAAGCTTCGTGCATGGCGGACGCGGTTTTTTAAGATTTTTCTTTAAATTTATTGTGAACTCGTTTTGGGGAGGATTGGTGTTGTTTGTATTGTGCATGATGTAGTGCTAGTGTCGTTGTTACAGTAGTTGGGTTTGTATGGGTGAGTTCTTTTAAAATATTACAAAAGTTTAAAATTTACAATGTAATTTTTGAAGAACTTGCATATATAGGCGACTAGCTGCTATGGGAGTGGCGCTGGTACTGCGGTATGTGCAGTATAGTAAGAACCAGTCCTTTTCGGGGCGAGTTTGCGATACATTTGGGGAAATGTTTGGGTGGCCGCGTCCGCCATGTCAATTTCTCCTGATATTATATATTTTAATCTAACCTAACTTTTATGAAAAATATACACACCTAACATTGGCTAATCTGTGTAAAGCCAGAAGAAAAAAAATAGATATTAATAAACAATCTTGATGATAGACTTAGAATGGAAATAACCAGTGATAATGTTAAAAGTAAACTTATATCTTTTCTGTTTCGTTACCTATATGAGTAGACGGGTTGGGCATCCGGTTAAACCCGAGTGGTTTTTGGTGCTAAAATATTATGTGTAACTTCTACTAGTAAAAATTTCCTTAAGAGAGGCGAGAATAGTGCATCCTCACTTTATTTTGTCTATTGAACGCTTTCCCCGTTAATGTTTTCTGAACGGCATACAAGGAAACATCTAAGCTTGGACTTATGGCTTAAAAACATTATCCAACCAGATAAATAATCCTTTTACCAGTTCACAGATACAAAAGGGATGTCCCTGCTGTAATATTTACCTCAGACAAAGACGTAATCTCCAAGTCTTGCCCTTGTTCGACATCGTCGTGTTTATTGTTGCGACGGTTGCGAAATACAGTAGCACTGCTTTGGAAGTACTGCGAAACAGATATTTTTGATAGGTACATTAGAAATATAAAAATTTAAATTATTTGTATTATATACCAACTATACATACTTATAATTTGATTTTCCCCAAAAGTGTTTAGTTTGCAATAGAATATTGAACTAGTAAAAATAAAGCTAATTAGAAATAGCTGATCGAATTAACTAAATAGAAATTACTCTCAGGCATGGAGGTTTCCTCACGATGTTTTTCAATCACCGTTGAAGAAAGTGAATAGAAAAACTTTATTGCAACACAACACAATAGGAAAAATACAAGGAAAACAGTAATAGTACTTAGTGCTAGGGTGCAAAGGCGGCCTTATCACTAAAAGTGATATCTTTTTTATTTTCTTAAACCGCTCATAACTTTGGTTAGGCAATATAACTTACGCTTTGAAAGGGCATCTCCGGTATGAAGTCAGTGGTGTTCTCGTCCTCAATACTTCCATTACTGCCACGTGGACCATTCTCATGCTGCTTGGGCTGTATGCTGTGCACAAAATTATACGAATGAGTTAAGTTATTTATAGCCTTTCACAAAGGCAGCCAATTAAATCAGCGATTGGCAGTGTCTAAAATAACATGTCTTCGAAACAAGTGGTATATTCTTGATCTGTTTTTTTTCCATAAAATATTACAAAACAGGACCAAATGTAACAACCTTCTAAATCATATATCTTTGACTGTCCCGCAACGGTACACTAGAAGTTGCAAATCCACAAATTTTTTTCATATCCCGTTTACGAAGTCCCATCTCGGAAAACAAGCGCCTATTATACCTACGTATATTTGCGAAATACAGCGAGTTATCCAAAATGATATCTGGCATCGATATCTTCATCACTCACCCGCAGCTTTTAGGAATAAACTCACCGAACACTTATCGGTGAGTTGAATTTTTTGTCAAGTTAAGTTTACATGACGCTTTGTCAATGCTATGTGAACTTGTAATTGACGTGCATATCAGTCCATGTTTTTGTGTGTGCTCATTATCGCTCCGTAAAGACGACTATTATTATTTATTTATCTACGCAAACTCATATTTAAGTATTTATGGTATATTAAGATATGTATTAGTATATTTATTTTTTATATTTATCAATAGTATTTTTTTTATTTGTGTAGTCTGGTTTATGTATTAGTATGTAGATATTCGTATGTATGTACTAAATAGTGTACTCCATCTATTTGTTTTCTTTTTAGTTTTCCTAATCCTAAGGTTGCCTGGAAGAGATCGCTACTTAGCGATAAGGCCGCCTTTTGTATCCTGCTTCATTCTTCATGTGTTTGTTCTTTTTTCTGAGTGGTGTACAAATAAAGAGTATAAATAAATAAATGCATGTTGTTAGTACTCTTAATAACCATTTTATGCCACCCTAATTAGTATTTTTTTTTGCTTATGAGTCACTTTTCTTTGTGTTGTAGGCTTGTACTTTGTATGATATAATAATGTCTGTGTTTTTTTCCCCTTTCCTTTGTTGGGTTGCCTGGCAGAGGAGACACTATCGCTAAAAAGCGATAAGGCCCATTGTACCTGTGTTTTATTGTGTTGATTTTGTTTATAATTTAATTTCTTTTAGGTGTACAATAAAGTGTATTTTCATTTCATTAATAAATAAATAAATAAGTTAAAGTCGTGCCACATAGTGAAATATTTGTTCGGTTGATAAGACTTACATGTTTATGGATTTGCTCCTAGTTCTTCTCGGATGTTCAGTGGCCTTGATGAGGTAGGTGGTGAGGTTCAGCTCGCGTAGGTATGGATTCCGCGTCTCGCCCTCGCCGGGTTCCACTTCAAACGTCGCGTTCAGGCATTCCAAAGTAGCTTCCGATATGTGTACCCGTCTACAAAATCCAAATATTATTACAACTACTATTTACTTCTGACGACCTCCCTGGCGCAACGGTACCGCAACACCGTGAATTTAAGTAGGAGGTCCCGGGTTCGTTTCCTGCCAGGGGAAATTTGGGAATTTATAATTTCTGAATTTTCTCTAGTTGCGGGAGGCTTTGGCCGTGGAGTTACCACCCTACTGACAAAGACGTGCCGCTAAGCGATTTAATGTTCCGGTGCGATGTCGCGTAGAAATCGATTAGGGGTATGACTACAATACTCCCTAACAGGTTAGCCCGCTAGCATCTAAGGCTGCATCATCATTTATCGCCAGGTTAGATTGCAGTCATGGGCTAACTTGTAGTAAAATTAAAAAAAAAATTGTTTATAAAATTGTGAACATCGTTTTTTAAATGGCTTAAAATTATCTAATTAAAGAACTTACCCAGGCAATCCACCGCTCTCCATATGGTTGGCCAGGGTGACGTCATGCGACCAAAGGTCGAACTGCCATTTGAGCAGTCCCAGAACTCCACAGAGCACAGTGCCGCTGTGGATGCCTATCCTCATGTCCAAGTCCACCTAAAAATAATAGCAAACTTTTCAAGTTGGTGCATCCTATATAAAGAAATTCTTCTTCTTTAAATTATTCAAATTGGACCTATCGTTTAGAAGTTACGACAGGTATAGAAATGCTAAAAGCAAGAAAAATGCGGAGGGCCGCCCAGCCGCGTATTATAGTTTGAAAATAAAACTGGACCCGGTAGGTGGCGCTGCAGTTATATGGTTTGGTTTTTTTAAGATATTAAAACCTATAATAACCGATTTGATGCAGACGAAGTTGTGCCGGTCAGCTAGTCTTATATAAATAAGTCATCATCATATCATCATCACATCAACCGATAGACGTCCACTGCTGGACATAGGTCTTTTGTAGGGAGTTCCAAGTTCCACGGTTCTGTGCCGCTTGGATCCAGCGGCTACCTGCGACGCGCTTAATGTCGTCTGTCCACCTCGTTGGGGACCGACCAACGCTGCGCTTACCAGTTCGGGGCTGCCATTCCAGCACCTTGGGACCCCAACGTCCATCCTTTCTCCGAACTATGTGCCCGGCCCATTGCCACTTCAGCTTCGCGACTCGTTGAGCTATGTCGGTAACTCTGGTTCTTCTACGAATCTGCACATTTCTGATTTGATCGCGTAGAGATACTCCGAGCATAGCTCTCTCCATCGCCCGCTGAGTGACTCTGAGCCTTCTTATGAGGCCCATATAAGTAGTAGTAGAACTTATTGCGACAATCCGGGGTAGTGCTACAACAGTGCCTCTTTCTGCCGCCGAGAAATATTCCTGTGTTCCGGTCTAAAGGGCGTTGTGGTCAGGGTAATTACAGGCTCATGAGGCTTAACACTCACGCCTCAGGTTGATGAAAACAGGGCGGATGTTTGATAAAAAACAAAACCAACAGTTGACCAGAGTGCTTAGTGTGAAATATTCTACGTCTATTCCATCGCTCGAAAGTTAAGTATGATTTGTACGGAATCGGAAGCGTCTATCTAGTGACAATACAGTTTCCCAGTTTTGTAACTAGATGGCACTATTTCTGTTCCATACAAATCGTAGTTTACTAGGACGCGATCGAATTGGTTTCGAATTAAATCTAACAGTAGGAACTCACTTAAGTAATTAAAGTATCACTTGCTTCAACGGTGAAGGAAAACATTGTGAGGAAATTTGCATGCCTGAGAGTTCTACATAATGTTCTCAAAGGTGTGTGGAGTCCACTATGGGCGTTGTTATGTTTTTTTAGGGTTTCAAGCCTCATAACGAGCAAATCGATTCTTCTTTGTCTGTCTGTACATTCCTACTTTTACTTACCTAATTACCTAAAGGTACCTAGTTGTTTTGCGCTGTTACTTTGCAATTTTCCTGGAAAAATAATTATTACAATATTCTGGTACGATTTATGTATTCTTCACTAAAATGTATATGGTAAGCGTAAGGTGGTTATAATATAAGTGGGCGGCTTTCGATTCCGGCAGGTATAATTTCGGAATTTTCTCCGGTCAGTTCTAGTGGGAGGCTTAAGGGAGGCGAAGCTTAGCGATTTAAACGTTGTGTAGGTATGGGTCTAATAAAGTACCATATCCCTAACAGACCTACAGACATAAAAAAATAACTAAATAAATTATCATGAGATGAGATTGCACATAAGGGGTCATTTTTAGAAAAATAAAACCAGATGTCACCTCAGAGCTAGTTGTTAGTTATATTGTTGAAGATTCGCGAAACCTAAATCGATCGAAATAATAAATGAAGACTTTTGCGATACCCTGTCTCTCAAACTAATTTTTATTATATTACTAGCTGTTGCCCGCGACTTCGTCTGCGTTTGATTTTGTTTTTAAAGTATTCAGTATCGCTTAGCCTTAAGTGAGTATTGTAGTATATATATACATATATATATATAACATGTGACAAATAATTTGCAATAAAATAATATTGCGACTATAATTAAAGATCTAAGATATCCTATCTCTTAAGTTGGACCAGACTGCTCACGGTGAGCCAATTTTATTTAAAATCGGTTAAGTAGTTTAGGAGTCCATCGCGGACAAACATCGGGACAGGAGATTTATATATATATTATATTATATATTGATTATAATAATATTATTCAGAAGTGGTTTAATTTTGGTTACATACAAGATTATTATATATATCTCATAATATTTTAAATCATTTATTTCTTTCCGTATTCATTCTCTTCTATTCTCTTCTCGAGCGGGTGAAGATCATTATCTACACCCATGTACACCCAACAATAGAATATCGTCATAGTAAATAAAAGCTGTATTTGACAGTTTGACAGTTCAAAAATAGGAGTGCTCCGATCGTCACCAAACTTTACAGGATTACTTGCCAGGTCAATCCGGAGATTCACTGAAAGTTCATTGAAATCAGCCCAGCCGTTTCGGAGCCTATACGGAACATACCCACACACTTTCTCTTTTATATATATATATATATATAGATAGATAGACGGGTTTTAATTTTTTTTTTTTTCAAGCTAGTTTTTTATAAAATGATATACAATTGCCCTTGAATGAATTTGCAATTTTGTGTAGCCTAGTAAACTGTACAGTTAGAAGACTACAAAGCCATAAACACAGGAGCACTTCGTATACACACCATTGCCTCCGCCTCGCCACGACGCACCTGTTTGTTGTACCGCACGTCGCGGATGACGCGTATCATCTGCAGGCCCATGTTGACGCAGCAGAAGGCGTGGTCGTCCCGACGCTCCGGCAGCCCGCTGACGCAGAAGTAACAGTCACCCAGCAGTTTGATACGTAAACAGTGGTTTTCCTACAACAGTGCAGAAACACACATCAAGCCATACTAGTCTACCATCATCATAATATCAAACTCACCGAACACTTTTCGGTGAGTTTTTTTTTTTTTTTTTTATAGAGGAGCGCTTGACTGCAAACACACCTGATGGCAGTGGCGTGCATTAGGTTTCTTACCAGGGTATGCATACACCAGGAAAATTGCATAAAACGGCACAAACTCTCCTCCTATTAAAGTTATATATCAATGTTTGGGGTATGCAGTGCTTTTGAGCATGTATGGAATGCACGCCACTGCCTGATGGTAAGCGATGATGCAGCCTAAGGTGGAGCGCGCTTGCCTAGAAGATGCCTATTCACTCTTGATTTGAAGGTACTCATATTGTAGGTACTGGGGAAAAAGGAAGCTGGAAGGGCATTCCAGATCCTAGCGGTGCGGATCAGAAACGAAGATGCGAAGCGCTTCGTACGCGTCCGCGATATATCGACCACGTAGGGATGCAGATCCTTACGGTGCCTCGCGGTTCGATGGTAAAGAGGCGAGGGGGGAACTAGATAAAATAGTTCTTGAGCACACTCTCCGAAATAAATCCTATAGAATACCGAAAGGCAGGCAACCTTGCGACGATGCTCCAAACTCTGGTTTTTTATTGGCTAGGTCACCGATGAGGCTTCTAGCACGGCGATCCACCGAATCCAGGGCATCAAGCTGATAGTTGGCAGAGCCGTCCCATAAATGGGAACAGTACTCCATGCACGATCGAATTTGAGCTAGCTTGGTACAAGGTAAGTAGCTGTTCAGACGTAAAGTAACGCTTGACCTTATTGAGTTAAATTTTTCGTCAAGTTTACATGACGCATTGTCAAAACGTGTAATATGAATGTTGTTAGTGCTCTTAATAAATAAACCCATTACCGGCCCACTACAGGGAACGGTTCTCCTCCCACAATGAGAAGAGGTTAATGCCGTAGTCCACCACGCTGGCCCAGTGCGGATTGGTGGACTCCACACACCTTTGAAAACATTATGTAGAACTCATACATGCAGGAAGCAAGTGATGCAAGTGATATTTGGATTACTTAAAACGCACATAACTTAGAAAAGTTAGAGGTGCGTGCTGCTGGTCTGGTCTGGTGGGGGCTTAGACCGTGGCTAGTAACCCCCTTGTAAAAACCTATTAAGGGTATGACTACCATACTCCCTAACAGGCTAGCCCGCTACCATCTGAGACTGCATCATCACTTACCACCAGGTGAGATTGCAGTTAAGGCCTAACCTTTAAGTGAAATAAAAAAATAGGGACTTACCGTAGCTAATCTGTCAAAGCGAGCAAAAAGTTCGTTCAGAAGTTTCACCAGATCTTGTGCGCTACATTTGCTAGATAATTCTGAAAAAAATAAAAAGTACATAAATTATAGGAGTATGTAGGTAAATTCTTAGCATGTACATTTTTTGTTTCTATCGACTTCCTATTGATACGTATGACTGCTATCGTTTATAGAATTTAGAAGAAGAAAGCATTAGCACCATCCGTTATCGTCCGCCGACCTATCCCACTCCTGAGGCACAATCCATACACAGGACAAAGGTACTCCATACTTCCTACAAGCTGTTCAAATTCAGAATGGTGGACTAAAACGATAATTATAGCAAGTTATCGATAACAAGTAACAACCAGTGGGTACCGCGGGCTAAACGTGCTATTCAGGAATATCCTAACTATAGGCTGGTATCTACTGAGATTTCTTAGTTTCTTTTTCTTACAGTTTGCAATTTGATAAAAGTACTGTAATAATGTAGACGACGCCATCCATTCCAGTCCAGTAATCAAGTAACTTAATCCGTAGAGTATGATGTAAACCACAGAATTAAAAACATACAGAAACCTTGTACAATACATATATTGACGCATCAAAAACCGGGTATTGGTTAGAAGCAGGCGTTAGTTTGTGAAAATCCATAATCCATCCATCCATGTTGACTTCACAATGAATAAGTTCATTGTAAAGTCAACATCTCCTGAGGATGCTCCCGTTTCGGAGCCAAACGTGCGTAGAGGGTACATAGCCGAGGATCTGTTTGGTGTGGAGTATGCGGATTGAAGAAATTATAAATTTCACCATACAGATTCTCCTGCTGTTCGCGGAGTATAGCAAATGAAGCTTAATTTTCGTAATGCATCAAAAACCACTCCACTTTAGTAGTATATTTTGAAAAAACGGTTAGTTACTTCACTCCATTTAGCAGTTGACGGTTGAATTATTTTACCTCTAACTTTCCAAACGTTTACCATAAAATATAGAAAATGGGAAAAGTTTGTGAACCAGCAACATTATGCGGGTGTGAAGGGAGACGTGCTCGGGACGTTTTCTTTTGGGATACAATGCATTAATAGCTGAATGCGGGTTCTGTATATACTTAATTCTGTGATGAAAACTAGCTATAACTTGTCGTAGCTTATTACATTCAATTTACTATAACTTGTATCCTATAGTATATAGTCCCCTTATTGCATAGAAGACAAGTTATTTGGAATGCACTTTATATAACTTACCAGTGAATCCTTTTATATCAGCGAACAGTATAGACACGTTCTCGTGCCGCTGAATGTATAAGTTATTAAATTGCTGCTCCTGAAATTCGCCCTTAACTCGAGACACGTGATTTGATATCTCCTTCGCCAAAAAATCCGGAATCACTAAAAAAAACAGAGTGTATTAACAAAATGTCAGGATCAATCGAGTTAATTTGATGAAATTAATTTCAATAAAATTACTTTGTAGTCACAAAAAATGCTTTCTGGAAAAAAAGTTTTTACTTTATTATTTTCTTGTTATTAAAATGTAATTCGTCGGCTCTTTTAATAAGTTTCATTGAGGGTCAACTACAGTTTTTGGCGCAATTGAAGAATTTAACTCTTCTTACCGCTCTGAAATAGTTTCCATTGTCTGTCGCTCTCTCTCTTTGTCCGTTGCCTTGTTACCATGGATCTGTGGGTCTCCAGAAACGCCTTCCTCTGCCCCCAATCAGCGAGGTACTTAGCATACATTCCGGCAAAATTTACAGCCATGTATAATAACGAATTGGCTATAAGTATACGGGTACCGCAAGTCTTTGCCTGAGGATCATAAAAAAATTGCTGCACCGGTCATTTTAAATTACATATGCCCGTTTTTACTAACGATCAAAAAGGGAATACCTTCATATTCCTAGGCATAAATCTCTATATTTCTATATATTCTGTATTTTTTTGCTATTTATGAATTATTGGTAAGTAGGTAAACTTTAGTAGTTTATGTTATGACTAGTTGACCTATTCCACTATCCCGTTTTTCTAATGTGATTATTCTATTTTGGTTTGCGTGTAGAAGATTACCTACAGTAAAAAGATCGCCTTTGTGTTTTTTTTTTGTCTTTCTTCCGCTCCGTTCTCATAATACGTGGCTAGGAATTGAAACTTCCTTTGGAATACTAATACAAAAGTGAATAAGCTAGACCTAGATCGTCTAGGCAAACACGTACATTTAAGTTATTTACGGTTTCCATAAGGTGAAAAGTTGATCAAGTCCCCATATCCAATGAAAAATATAATCAACAGACTTTAGCAACGACCAGAATACCAAATAGTGCATAAAATTGTGGCAATACATTTTACAGGAGCAGTTATATAAGTTCACGCTTAAGTTTTAAATACTGAATCAGTTTTAATGAGATTATCACTATTCCCTACGACCAATGATATGTAAACTTATAAAAAAGGAACGGTCACGATCAGATAAATAGAAATATATAAACAACACAAATTTGTTTGGAAACCTTAGTATATTATTAATATGTTATGTGAATATAAAATCTATCAGAGCTCCTTTTTTGAAGTTGTTTAAAAGGGCCCTTGATAAACGGACGGACAGACATCAAAGTGATCCAATATGATTTCCGTTTTTCCGTTTTGATGGTCCGGAACTTTACAAAAGGGGTGCGCAATACGAAATTCAATCACTGTCAAAACCGGCATTGCATAAATATAAATTATATAACTATCTATATCTACACAGATTTAAGAATATACAGAATGCGCGTACACGACTAATATGCAAAAACCACTCCACTTTAGTAGTATTTCACAAACAGGCGTGTTTGAATAGGCGGATAGTCAGTTCATTCATTCAGCAGTTGACAATATATATTTTACCTCTAATGTTGTAAACGTTTAGCATATAATGAGGAAAATGGGAAAAGTTTGGGAGCTAGCAATATTCCGCGGTGAGAATGATTCAAGTGAGGCGTGATCAAGACGTCTTCTCTGTTTTTGGACATAATGGACTGCTTGCCATTATGGTTGATTGAGAATTCTGTATGTTCTGAATTCTGTGTATATCTTTATTTTTATGGTAAATAAATGTTCTGATTTAATAAATGAGCAGTAAAAGAACCGGATTATTATTCCAGCTAATCTCTGAAACGGTTGAATCGAAATCGACGGATTGTTACCGCTAATAGAGGATAAAATAGGACAACTTTTTCTTTCGGAAATCTCTGGTCTGGAATGGGGGTTGAAATACTTTATGAGAGTTTTTTTTAAACTGAGGGTTATTAAAATTTTGAAGTAGATTTTTGATTTTAGGCTGTTCTTTAAGAAATTGTTTCTTTAATTCTTAATAAAGAAAGGAAAGGTAATAAAATCTGATTAGTTTTAAATAAATTACACCTTAAAGTACTCACTTTCTCTAGTTCAATTAGGAATTGAGAGAGAGAATACAAGGTTTGATGGGAAAATTTTACGTACTTTTTCCAAATTGCGAGCAATAAATTTATATATTCGGCCTTACTTAATCTATACTTACTACCTACTTTATCTTTGCTTACTGCATGAATATTGTTTAGCATGAACTCCTTGACATTAACAGCTGTGGCCAGCACGTGTGAGAAAGAAGACAGTATCCCGATGACAATACACCAGCCCAATGAGAGAGGCAGCATTGCGTAGGGAACAAATATTATGAAGAGCATGTACCACACTTGATTCTCGGGCTCTTGGAAGCCTATGCCTTGGCCGCTAAGACCTGAAATTAAAAAAAAAAAACATACCATAATGAAAATAAGCGGTGATAGATTTTATGGCTGTACGGTGATATACCTTTGCTTTTTCCCTATGAGAAGATATAAAGAAAAAAATATAATTTATCCAAATTAAATATTACTTGCTTTAATCTTTCCATAATCTTTTCAACGGCGTGTGCTACCAATCCGGCCGACAATAATGCTGATGATGATGAAGAATAAAATAAAAAATAATAATCAATAAAATAATCGCTATGTCGAGCGATAAGGCCGCCAAATTGTATAATTTTTGTTAAATTTTTATTTATAATTTTACTATACGTGTATGTCGTGTACAATAAAAGTGTATTCATTCATTCATTCATTCATTCAATCAATTGTTGAGGAGAAATTTCTAAGGCGGTTATTCGATATTTTTTTTGGACTAGTATTGAGAGTGAAACAAGGACACATTTCGTTACATGAGAGAGTGGAAAGATATAACATAGAGTGAAGGAGGAAAAGAGCTATACATCGTAAGCATATCTCATACAAATCGCGCATGCGTTAGTTTGTGAAACGTCAAATCCACAGCTGAGATATCACGAGTGGTGTAATTAAATCATTAATACTTGAGCTGTAAAGCATACAAATAAGTACATCTTTTTTCAGATACATATAATTTTTTACTATATGGAACTAAACTGTAATACTATCTGTAGTCAATGAAGACTTGTTGACTTTAGAATAATAAAGAGTCTCAAGTACCCACTTCTTCAACTTATTTTTTTTTGGCTTATAGGCAACGTTTGTCATATTACTCAAGTAATTTTCTTATGCCATTTTTTAAATTGGATAAGTCCATTACGAACGCCTTATTTTGAAATACTAAGATTTTTAAAAAGTATAGTGCTAAATTTATAATTTTTTTTTTTTTTTTGACAATCACCTTTGTGGATCTTCCAAGTATACGTGACATTGGCGAAATACAACGTGCCAATTTGGAACACACTTCAAAGCCAAAAAAAGCAAAAGAAGAAGTAATTGGATAAGTTTAACTAAACTAGCTGACCCGTGCAACTTCGTTGCTCCAATAACCGATTACCGGAAAACACAAATAAAATGACATTTTCTAAAAATGAATCCTAGCTAGATCGATTTATCGCCCCCGAAACCCCATGTATACTAAATTTCATGAAAATCGTTGGAGCCGATTCCGAGATTCAAATTATATATATATATATATATATATATATATACAAAAATTGCTCGTTTAAAGATATAAGATTAAGTTATGTTAAGTATAATATATAAATAAATGAAGTTATGTTATTGTTCACAAAAAAAAAATCAATTTCTCAATACTGATTTTGTTCGGCTACACTATGTGAATCCATCCATCCATTATCTACATTGAAAGCTTAAAGTTTGCTACTGTCGAATTGAAAATGATACTTAATTTGATATGATAATGTAATTTTGTTACCTTGCGCTATGAGTAGAATCCACGTGGTAGCCGCCGCCCAGTGTAAGTAGTTATTGGCGAAACAGCGCCATCCTCCAAGAAGACATAGTGCAATATTTATGAGCCCAAACGCTGCCGTCCAAGTTATTTTGTACCCGTCTGTAACTACCTCGACTTCATGGAAAGGAAAAAAAAAATCTATGACTTTTTGTAACAAATTAAAAACTAAATTTTAATAAGACCAAGCCTTTTATTTTTATTCTGCAAAATTGGAATTTTATTACATATAAAAATCATTATGTCATACTTACTGTTGTCTCTATTTGATAATGTATAAATTAATGATAAACTTATCTGAAAATATAAATAACATCCATTAATAAAAAAGAAAAAAAATGAAAAACGGCCGATTGCTGTTAAGAAACATTCGCAATGAAACTAACTGAAATTTCCATACCTTGGATAAAAATATAATTAATTATTTGGTTATAACATTCAACCGTTTTGGAAAGGTAATCTATGAGAGGAATTTAAATAATTAATTGTAATTTTTAAAAACCCTGAATACAATGTTTTGTTTTATTTATAATATTTATGAGGATGCTATGAGCTATTTTTTTTTAAATATTGGATAGAAGCAGGTGTTACGTTGCGGAAGTCCATGATATATTATGAAAATTAAGCTTAATTAATTATTCATTGTAAAGTCAACATCTCCTGAGGATGCTTCGGTTTCGGAGCTAAACGTGCGTTGAGGGTACATTGCCGAAGATCTGTTTGGTGTGAAGTATAAGGATTGAAGAAATTGTAAATTACACCATACAGATTCTCCTGCTTTTCGTGGAGTATAGCAAATTAAGCTTAATCTTCATAATATACTATGAGGTCATTTTTTACTTGGTTTCTTACCAGGGTATGCACACAGCAGGTCAATTGCATAAAATGACAAAATCCTCCTCCTATACGAGCTATATTTCAATTTTAGGTTAGGCAGTTCTTTTGTGCATCTATGAAGTGCCCGCCACTGATACTAATTCCTAAGCGCCCCGTTGTTTCCATTTTGACGTTTGGGGACACTAGACTAAACAAAGTCTACTATAATAAAAATAGATCGTTTAAAATAAATAACAGTTTTCGTCACCTTTAGTGCTAGATCAACCACGTTGACCATTATGAGAGATTTTTGTCTTTGTCTTCGAGAATACCTTTGATATGATAATTCTACGGTTTCGTCCTGCAAACAAAATTTGATATCAAAATGCAAAATCTTCTAATGCGCGTTTTAACTAACGAGGAACTAGGTAATGCCTAAATAAGTAACGCCCAATCTGAGGAGATTCCTAGGCATATATCAACCGCAAACTAATAGATATCACCTAAGAGTTGGTGAAACGTTTTTTTCTATACACATCGCCTAAATCATTAGGTATTCGATTTAAGTATTCATCAACGTTTACTTTAAAGCTATGAAACTGATAATTATTTTTTAATCTGGGGCATTTATTTTCACTGAACTTTTATTATTTGTTGTATTCCACAGAATGTTAGCCCTTGACTGCATTTGGTGATGATGCGGTTTGAGACGGTAGCGGTCTAACGGCACGTCTTTGCCGGTAGGGTGGTTACTAACTACTGCCAAATTGCCTATCGATAAACAAACATAATATTAATAGTATTATATTTTCATCATCATCCGTAGCCTATTAAAGTCTGCTGGGCACAGGCCTCGAGAAACGGTTTTCACCACACTGCTCCAATGCAGGTTGGTGGGCTTTCACGACTATTACCAGAATGAAGTAATAATAAGCGATAGCAACGACTTTACGTGCTCTACGAGGCACTATATCTTAACTTCGGGCTGGTACTCAAAAAATTATAATAGAAAATCGATAGATAATTAAATCTCTTTATTGCATACAAAAAATAAAAAGCACAAAAGACAAATAAATAAATTTAATTAAATATTTGTATGCAAAGACGGTCTAATTGCTAAAGCAATCCTTTCAGACAACCATTGGGGAAGTAACCGGCGAATGCATATCAACTAAAATAATATATGTCATATATATAATTTATATACGAATAACAAAGAAATAGAATAAAACTTTATGTACGTTAATTAGGGGCAATAAGATAAATGAAATTGTTTAAGACGACATTTAAAACTTTTAAGGATTTCAATATACCTTAAAATGCCAATATACTTGAATTATTATATGTAACGGTATATTACTGACCGTTAAATTGTATTGTATGTGCTTTGACTACATCGTGTTCATTACGGACCAATGTAGTATACTTATCGAAGGGATCCATGAAAACACGGGGATCTCGTAAAAAAGGGCGCCGCGGGAGATTTGATAGCCTTGTAATGATTAGACGAGCTTGTTTACGTATTATGGTAGCTTCTTCATTTAATCAGAAAGAGGCTTCGATCAATAATGTTCTAGATTTGTAGTCTCATTAAAAAGCAAAAAAAATAGACCAGTTATCTGTTGAGTATACATTTATAGGTACTATTTCACTTTTATTGATTTTTCGGATGCTCAGCACGAACACATTGGCATTTTCACTATGATTTTCACGATGTTACAGTAGCTTTGTAAAGTAGGGTAAATTAGTAAAATTTTGATAACTACAAATTGATATGACCGGCTATTTTTGTAAATTTATTAGCATTTTAACCAGAATGCTGATAATTCTTATTTAAATAAATAATAGTTTTTAAGAAATAATAAAAAATATACTTGATTAATGACATTGTGTCGGAGGGTATTTTCAGTACACTTCAGTCTTGCATAGGACTCAAAGCTCATGTTTTAGTCGTTATCACTGATAAAAACAGGCTGAGTGAATTATTTTTTTCTTAAACACTTATTAACAAAATATCAAGCTAAGAATCGGATATTAAAAGCAAATTTAAACGATGCTCTAGAATAATATTGATCGAAGAAAATATGGAAAAAATGCACCATAATTTACCATAATAATTGTACCATAATTTTATCTTACCTTAAAACTATTAGTGAGTGATGGCCAATAAATCCCTTTGTAATATCGACCTGTCCGAAGCATGTTCTCTGTGACAGCTGGAAGAAAATATATTTGTTAGAAACCTAATAGATATATAAAAATTTTCAACTCGAGAGTCATCGTGTTCATCAAAATTTTATATTTTTTATATTTTTATTAGAGTGTTCTTACTTATACTACACAGGAAACATCGATATAAATTGAAGAGTTGAATTCCACAATAAAGGTATATTGTTAGGTTTTTTTTACATTTTAATGTTTTTGTTGATTTATCATCCGTCGCAAAAAGCGGCTCATCCAACTTGTTTGTATGTTTTAAAATATTATTAAAAAAAAATTGCACCTAATCATAGTATTTTCATTTACGTACTATGTTTTCAGTTTTTATTCCTGAGTGTGCTTAGTTATTGCCCTGGCACAGTTTGTTAAAAAACTAAGCACATTTTGGAAATAATCAATTAATTTGAATATTATTTTAATAAAAAATATAAAGTAAGTACATTTGAATCTTAATTATTTATTTTTATTGTCTTTTATAATTTAAAAGGTTGTTATAATTTATCATTCATATTTCATTTTGTTACTATGAACTAAGCAAACTTTGGAAAAGAACTCTTCAATTAGTATCCATGTTTTTTAATTATCATAATGCCCGTAATGTCTACATATCACTGACCTCTATTAGCGTATTATAGTATAATAAATAAATAAATAAATTAATTAATAAATAAATAAATATACTACGAAAATACACACATCGCCACCAAGCCCCAAAGTAAGCGTAGCTTGTGTTATGGGTACTAAGATGACTGATGAATATTTTTATGAATTATATATACATAAATACTTAGAAAATACATATAAACACCCAGACACTGAAAAACACTTATACTCATCACACAAACATTTTCCAGTTGTGGGAATCGAACCCACGGCCTTGGACTCAGAAAGCAGGGTCGCTGCCCACTGCGCCAGTCTGCCGTCAAATATGGAGGAGTATGTAGCATTTCTATTTAACCCCAAAATTATAATAAAATAAGACACTGAAACTTATTTCAAAACTTCTTCAAAGCAATATTTTTTCAATATCGGACATCCATTTACTTAGATCTATTGTTAAGAAAGATTACTTAGATTATTATTAACAGAATAGAATAGATTGGAAAAGTATTTATTGCAAACAGAAAGAAAACAAGGTTAAAAAACATAAGGTAGAAATATATATGTATGCTCAAAAGCTTGAGTCGATCTCCTCCAGACATATAAATTGAATAGTTCTTCTAACTTGAGTGCAGCACTCAGTCCTTAATATAATTGAAAGAATGGTACCTGGTTCATTATCCGCATTAAATGGGTCAATGCTGTTGCGAGCACTATTGGTAGAACCGTCGTCGTCGCTTATCCGCAGCTGAAATAAATGCCTGAATTAATATTTAGACTCTTAGAGTTAGCCTTTATTATTACCACGAGACTGGTATTAGTTTATTATCTACTACTAGGAAACCTTCATGCCTGAGAGTTCTCCATACTGTTCTCAAAGGCATGTGGAGTCTACCAATCCGTACTGGGCCAGCGTCGTGGATTACGGCCTAAGCCCCTCCTCATTTTCGGCGGAGACCCGTGCCCTGTAATGGGTCCGTAATCGGTTGATATGATAACCCGCGCAAACTGGGCACGGGTCAGCTAGTAGATCATCATCATCATCGTATGAACTCATTACCGGCCTACTACAAGGCACGAGTCTCGTCCCACAATGAAAAGAGGTTAAGGCCGTAATCCACCACGCTGGCCCATTGCGGATTGGTGGACTCCACACACATTTGAGAACAGTATGGGAACTCAGGTATGCAGGTTTCCTCACGATGTTTTCCTGCACCGTTGAAGCAACTGATATTTTAATTGCTTGAAACGCACATTACTAAGAAGAGCTAGAGGTGGAATTCGAACTCGGCCTCCCGAAAGTTAAGTCGAAGTCCTAACCACTGGGCTATCACCGCTTTTAGTAAATAATACAGATAAATTTACACTTTTACTTGTGATGAACACTGTCACAGGCTTGCGGGGACTTGCTCTTTAAGTATAGCGATTAAGCATAAAAAGAATGTCACAAGTGAAAAGCTAAACCTATAAAAATAAGTAGGTACCGAATTCCCCGATTTACGAGAATCAAAAGTCCATTTAACTTTGTCAAATCTGATGAAATTCCTTTTAAAATCAGTTAGGAAGGACCCATACAAATTCCATTTTAAACTCTAACTCCGTTGAATTAGATTATTAAACTGTATTTTAATTTGAGCTTCTTAGCCAAAATCAATAATACGCTTCAAAACCCGGAATTTAGTTTAAAAAATATTAATCCAAATTTTTATTTTTAGCCAGTCGGTAAATAAAGAGTTTTTTTTTAAATTATTTAAACAAGTATCAAAAATGAAAATAAAATTATTAAATTATCAAACCGTTAGCAGCGGGCCCGGTAAGGCACTTTGACGGGTCTCGTGACATTGTTAGTATATAGGTACTATCAATATATATAGCTACCTGTTCCTCAGGAACCGTGCAACTAGCGCCGTCTCCTGGGAGCCTCTCATCTTCAAGGTTTGGACTCTCCTGGTCTTCTATCTCTAGCACACTTTCGCAGCAGCGGCTCTAAAAAAAACAATAGCGATAGCATTTAGCGATTTTATCTAGTCTGATTAGTCGATTAACATGATCCCTCTGAAGGAGAAAAGGAGCGGAATTTGAAAAGAGTTCACTGTGGTGAAGGAAGGATATTTTTTTTAGTTTAGTGCAAAAAAGTGTTTGACTCAAAAGGTCTATTTGAGTAGAAATCATATATAGTGTTTTCTCTAATATTATGATAATAATATCTGCCTATTCTTAATGCAGAATATTCTTTATTACAAAATAAAGTCATAAATAAATTTTTGTCTGAAAATCCCGGATATACAAAATCGTATTCATGGTTTTAAATGAATAAATACACTGTGCGATTCGGGCCAATATTATATTTATTATACCAGAACTACATGTAATTTACAATAATTATTAAATTAACCTATATTTATTAAATAACTTTATTTCGATATATCCAGCAAAATATCGGTATATCGGCAATCAAATTATATATGTAAAATAATTCAAATTTTAACGACTCTAAGTTCGTAGTTTGAATCAGCGGCGACAACGGTGTTACTGTTTCGTATTTCATAATAGTTATTATTTATTTTTATAACGATGTATCGAAAATATAAGTAACTCCAAAAAATATTGATATACTGGACAACGAATATAGATTATTTTTGCTTCAAATGGCAAGGACTCAAGCATTCACAACCCCAAATTTAAGATAAAAAGAATGATAAGAAAGTGAGATCGTATTGGATGAATTTATTCCCAAATTGTCTGAGAGCAAAACGAAAGGGAAGAAATGTACATTTACGTATGTAAATTGATTTTCGTAGCAACCATCGTAGCGTAGGTAATGTAGGCGTGCTACGATATTACGTTAGTTTACATTTTATTGGCATTGCTTATTACAGTTTAGCAATAAATATATAAAATAAATAAATATACTACGACAACACTCAAATCGCCATCTAGCCCTAAAGTAAGTGTAGCTTCTGTTATGGGTACTAAGATGACTGATGAATATTTTTATGAATAGGATAAATAAATACTTGTTAACCACACAAACATTTTCCAGCTGTGGGAATCGAACCCACAGCCTTGAATTCAGAGAGCAGGGTCGCTGCGCACTGCGCCAATCGGCCTTTGAATTCTAGCAATAGTAGGTACTTTAAATAAGAAAAAAAAAGATTGATCGTTGGCTACAGAGAGAGAGAGACAGAGACTGTGGGGGGGTCTTTCTGATCTATATTAACATCCACGATTTTTCGTATAGCGCGGTGTTGCATGTCAAGGTTACCGGAGATTAAATAAGGCTACAATAAGGACTTTAAATATTGAATGACTTTACAATTAAACCAACGTACAAGGTGGACTAGTGCGAGCGGCAGGCGAAGGACAACTGACTGACGTCGTAAACTGACTGACGCCGTTAACTGACTGACGCTGGTAACAAGCATTCCTACAAGCCTTTCGGCGAAACCGCTGACGCCCGCTACAGAGGTCATAACTCACTGATTGAAGCATGAAATTTTATTAATACAGAGTTCGCTAACTTTACTCACGCGTCAATTATTTTCAAACAGATAATAACTTAACGATGAAAAACACAGGGCGCAGCGAGGCGCGCGTTTTTGTACTTTTTATCTGGAGGCTTTTATGGACGAAACGTAGGATTATACGGCGTTTTTATAGTCGAACATTAACATCATGATTTGTGGTTTTTACTTTCAATGCTTACATGTAAATAGGTTTTTAGGGCTCAGTAGATCATTTTTATTTTTTTTTATAATTTAATATGCTACGACAATACACACTATACAATACTATATCGCTATCTGGCCCCTAAGTATGCGTAGCTTGGGTTATGGGTACTAAGACTGCTGAATATTTTTATGAAATATACACATAGATACCTAAAATATACAAATAAACACCCAGGCACTCCAAAACATATATGTCTATCATCAAACATTTTCAGTTTTGTGAATCGAACTCACAGCCTTCGACTGCCTCACAGACTCAGATCGCTGCCCACTGCGCCAATCAGCCATCTCTACGACCATTTTACATCTGTACGATAGTAGGGATATGGATTTAACATAACTGTCAACATAATCATTTACTACCAGTTTATATTTCAGTCATTTAAGTTAAAGTGAAATAAGAAAGTGCAAAAGATATAAAAGATACTGAAGTACTCATAAAAATAAGGCGTAAAGATCTATGCAACTTCATTTCAATTTTCACTAAAGGATTACAGTTGTTTTGACTATCAATATTCCCATCTCATGATATCCGGAAGCGGACCGGGAGTTTATTGAATAGAGCACTAAATTTCAAAAGCTACAATACTCTATTACGAATATTATATATGCGAAATTGTGTCGTTTTATTCGTGTATTTATTGTGAGATGGTGATAACAAAAAAAAAACACCCGGCTAAGTTTGTTGTGGGCTTCTTCTTAGACCAGGACGCGTTTGGAACCCTCGTAGCTTTAGTTTTAAGTTTACGAATGGTTATCGCCATCATCTAACTACCGTGTGGTTCTTATGTACGCATCAAAAGTGCCACCTGTAGGCCTACTTGAATAAAGATATTTTTGACTTTGACTTTGACTTTATCACCTATGTTAAGCTCAACATAGTTATCGGTAGTTATCGCCATCACCTCAATACTACGAGTGTGAACATATATTTCATGTAGGTACGGTATTTGAATAAAGAAACATATGACTTTGACTTTGACAACTATTGCACTAATCTCGATGGAATTTAGTATAGTAGTAATATAACGTCATGGATATATATATACATATAGCTTGCATATTTTTTGGTCTTGTTAGTTTGCAAACAGACTTTTTATTCCGAAAATTTACACGGAAACAATTCCTGCAGGATTGGAATAAATTGCTTTTTAAATACAGCTGCTCGAAAAGTGACATACAGGCGGAAAACAAACGCACAAAGTCGTGAGCTACAGATTCTTCACAATTATAATACTAAAACGTAAACAATTCGATTGGTTATTTTAAATTTGTTTGTATGAAATTCCAAATCCTTGGGTCACTATGGTATTTATTAATTCATTATTTAATGATTCAATATGTCACTTTCATTTGTTTAATTATTGTCAAAAATCGCAATTACTGTATTTTATTTGTTCTGTAAATTTTGCTTTACTGAACAAATAAAATTACATTTTAAAATTTTAATTAAATAATAAACTAAGCTAAAGTTATATAAGTAACATAAAAACAAGCGATTATATAAACTTAAAAATACAAATGTACATACATCGATAACTAATTAAGATACACAGTGAAGAAGGTACATAATTTAAACGAACTACAGCGATATATAATATTAAAATTAAATAATAAATAAATAAATATGCTACGTCAATTCACACACCGCTACCTAGCCCCAAAGTAAGCGTAGCTTGTGTTATGGGTACTAAGATGACTGATAAATATTTTTATGAATAATATACATAAATACTTATAATATGCAGATAAACACCCAGACACTGAAAAACATTCATGTTCATCACATTAACATTTTCCAGTAGTGGGAATCGAACCCACGGCCTTGGACTTAGAAAGCACTGTCGCTACCGAATGCGCCAGTCGGCCGTCAAAATGTAAAAGACTATCACTTGATATCAAATCATCTATGCCATAAAAAATTGTAACTTGCCTTATTTACTTGCCAACTTAATATCATTATTATGTGTAAAATAAGATCCTATGTAACCTATTTTTCAATAAATGATTCGATTGATTGATTAACTTTTATTATGGTTGTATAGTGACGTATGTATTCATTCATGCGTATCAACAATTACCTCAGTGTTGCACGTCAGCGCACATGAAATAGGTGCTGTCCGCTATATCAGTCGCTCTCAAAGTCCCAGCCTCAGAGTAAGAGTCGTGGAAAACTAGAGAGAGGACCAGTACTAGGAGTACCGGTCTACGTTGTGGCTTTTTAAAAATATTTCACGATCAATGTTTTTAAATTATCCTAGCTATCACTCAGACGTTATAATGAGACTTAAAGTCAAAGTCAAACATATTTTTATTCAAGTAGGCCCATAGATGTCACTTATGGTGCCCATATTACGTCAGAAATATGTACAAGTTATTGAGATGAGGGCAATAAACATGTTCGTTAACTTAAAACTAAAGCTACGGTTTTAAACGCGCCCTAGTCTAAGAAGAAGCCCACAAAAAACTTAGCCGGGTGTTCTAAAACTTACGTACGGTGCTCGGTAGAAACTGATTGCTAATATGGATATGAGTTTTATATACTGCCATCAGTGGCGTGCATAGAGGGTATGCACAGGGTATGCAGATGATATAAAATCAAGAAAATCTCCAGTCCGAGTTATAAAAAACATAAGGATAGGCACTGTAAGAGTTATTAAAAGCATACCCTTAAGAATTTATAACTCTTACTAGAAATTTTCTAGCATCATTATTAAACATCACCTTGACTCGTAATCGTATAGTAAAAAAAGTCACCGACTGCTGTATGCCCAGCGGGCATACCGACCCAATGCGTGATATATAAACAAAAAGGTAATTTTTATTAGAATTTTTACGTTCGTACCGGCGACATGGATTCTCATCTCAAAAGAACAACGGATGATCGTACTAATTGGCCCACAAAGCAACAAAATTGCAAATGAAGATTTAGTCCATTACCATGATTTTAAGAGTAGTTCAGAGCGATAAAAAAGAAGTATTTATCAGAAGACAAAGATAAAAAATACATAGATAATGAACCAGTGGTCCTTTATTTCGGTAGTTTTATATAACGTGTTAACTATCGCCTCTCTATTTTGTTCTGTTTTCTGTTTTCAGCGGTTTATCCGTAGTTACACCGTATCGTTGTGTAAACGCATTAAAGCCTCTCCTATCTATAAGCTCTCCCGATAACGATACTTTCGTTTCATTATTTTAACACCAAAATCATGCTACGTTATTATTTCCCATTGAAACTCTTCTATACATTCAACACAGCACTGCGAGTGACTATGACCGACTGAATGGCTTAAACCTCTATGTCTAGAGGAGCATGAAGAAAGAATTAAAATTGATATTAAATCGGATATACATTTAATTTTTTTTTTTGCCTACTGGAAATACCACCATAATCAACATCAACATTTTAACCGTCTCCTATCAGAAGCTCGAAACCACCATGTTGACCAATTGTGAATTGGTACAAGAACATTTCACAAACCTTTAAGAAAAATATGAAATTTAAATTCAAGAAATAATAGTTTAAAATATATTTTTTTATTATTTTTATTAATTAATAAAAAATATATTTTTTATTCACACTATTATTAATTTATATTTATTGAAATTTTTAACACTATTCTTAATTTAAATTTATTAAAATTTATTTTCTATTTTTTAGTTCGGTTTTCTATAAAAAGCGTGTTTTTTAGTTTTTTTTAAACTATTATTTATTTTCTATTTTAAAGTTTGGTTTATTTTAAACTGTTATTTGATCTAATCTACTATCAATTCCGTGATAACTTATTTAAAACAGCCCATTAAAAAGTAACAGCTAACGTCCTCTACCATCTAGTAGCTTAATGTTTTCTGTGGTATTTGTTAGGTACGCGAACGCCATCTGTTGGAAACGTCATAGGTTTTTTACATTTGGGTCTAGGGTTTTTTTACATTTGGGTCTAGATGGCGCTGTAGTAATTGTAATTAATAGTTCGAAAAAACTAAAAAATCTTATTTTTTATATTGAAAATTGGAATAATCTTCTCAGATTAGTGTATTGTCATCGATCCTCGATATGTCTACAAAGTTTGAATCAAATCTGATTGTTTAAAGTGGGTCAAAATCGCGCCCAAAGAAGTCGGTTACAAACATACAAACATACAGTTGAAGCTAATAAAAAGATTTTATTCATGAAAACCTATCACAGACACTTATGAAGCGTTCATACCTATAGGATTATCATAATTGGGAGGTGATGGTGATAACTAAATTCGTTATCTTAAAACTGAATCTAGGAGGGTTCCAAACGCGGCCTGGTCTAAGAAGAACCCACAAAAAACGTAGCCTGGGTTGTTTTTTGTTATCACTATCTCATAGGAGGGTCACACTCGAGGAGTTAAAGGAAGTGAAATTTAACTGCTTGGAGAAGTGCTTGCCGGAGAACGATATCAACACGGTTCAATCGACAGGGAGGGAGAAATCCTAGGCCTCCCTGGTGCAGTGGAGTGCGCTGTTTTTTGAGTTGGAAGCCCGAGGTTCGATTCCTGCTAGGAGTGATTTGGGTATTTATCATTTCTGTATTTATCTAGTCTGGTCGTGAGAGAGGCTCCTCTAAATGTACTTCGGTACGATGTCGCATGGAAACCGATTAGGAGGCATGGGTTAAATACAGCTGCCATACTCCTTAACAGGTTAGCCCGCTACCATCTTAGACTGCATAATAACTCACTACCAGGTGAGATTGCAGTCAAAGGCTAACGTGGAGTGGACAAAAAACACATAAAACGTGATATCATGAAGCATATTAAAAAATTGTTGAGCGAACACCGAATAAATACTTTGGAGCGACCGTAGTTCCACATGAACGCATTCCCTTAATTAAATCACGAACGCTTCCAAGCTATTTTCAATAACTAACTATATTCGTAGTACACTTACGTAAACTGGTTATTGTGGGTCTATATCGATTTGATAATTATAATGTCACACTCGCGTTATATCATGTAATCTACAAAATGGATATATATATACATATATATAAATATATATGTTTTACTATATATATGTAGTATTAGTATGTAATGTTTATAATTAGCACACGTCTTATAAATTGGTTTGCCGGGTAACACTTCAAGAAACTGCGTTACGCTCCGCTCACGTTATGCGCTCACAATGAGAGCGAGTGAGAGGCACGCGCCCGCCTAAGAGCGAGAGAGACAGACATAAAAAGTGAAAGGCACGCGTCCCTTTGTAGTAAACGCTGTTTCATTGTACGCAAATGTATTGCAAGTTATTGTATGTATATTTGTATATAAATACGTATGTATGTGTAAAGGTAAAAATAAAATTTTGTTAATATGAAATTCAGTGCGAGATTCTTTGTATAAATTAATGTTTTAAATATAATTCTTTGTATAAATAAATGTTTTAAATTGTTACTATTATTTCATCCTTCTTCCTACTATACGAATGAATATTCACATTAAAATTATTTTACCACTCAAAGTCGTTGTCACGTAAAACTTTCGCCCGTATACCGACTTTACAGGCAACCAATTTTTTTATTTTATTTTTTGTTAACCTGGTTTTATATTTGTATGTGCAATAAAGACTTTTTCTTCTTCTTCTTCTTAATTAATGATTGGTTTTGATTCTGTTTACACCAATCTCTAAAATAAATTGACATGTCTTACAACTAAGAATAATCCTACTATCCTACTATCCTACTATCCTACTATCTTATTATAATTAATATTATAAATGTGAAAGTGTGGATGTTTGTTACTCAACCACGCAAAAACGTCTGAACGGATTTTGGTGAAATTTTTCATGGCTACATGCCTTTGACGTGGTAAAGAACGTAGGCTATCCTTTTATCCCGATTCCTCAAGTAGTTCCCGAAGGGAAATTGGTAATTCCTTACGAGCTAAACCACGCAGACATCTTTGAAATTTGGTATGCATGTTACCTTTGCTATAGAAAAGGACATGTACTTCCTATACCGATCTCTCTAATAGTTCCCATGGTAGGATTAAAAATTGTTAGCGAACGAAGCTTTAGATCCAATTCTTAAATAACGCAGGCGAAGTTGCGTGCAGAAGCTAGTGAATAATAATCTTAAAATAATGCTGTCCTTTTCACGAAGAACAAACCGAAAAGGATTTTTAATAAACTGAAACAAATTCAGAAGAAGTCGCGGGCATAGCAAGTAATATAATAAGATCATCGTCAATTAATAATCTTTAACGAAGCTTAAAAATTTGGCACTACATCCGTTCACAGTTACACCTTGGGAACTAAAAAACAACAATAAACTGTTGAGTCGCATGTTCGCAGGAAACACTTATTCAGCGCGACTTTCCACGCTCCATTTATTTACATTTTATGTTCTTTCCGAAATAAATCTTATATACTGTTATGTTATCTTAGTACCTATTCCATACAGCCAACTGGGAGTGGGACTCGCATACCAAGGGTTCCGTACAAACTTGTAGGTTTACAAATAGGTAGGTAAATCGTTTTTCGAGATTCAAAAAAAAAACTGTCATCCTTACTTAACTTGCCGAATTTCATGATTCATAGCGACGAGGGGTATACCTATATAGTTAAACTTCATTGCGATTGTTAAAATTTAATTATTTTAAACAGCTCCAGCTTTTAATTAAAGAAATTAAATATCACACGCTTAAACGGTGAAGGAAAACATAATAATAAAAGAGTTGTTAAAAATTTCTGAGGTGTACAGTCATGGGCTAATATATAATGAGAAACAGAGTAAATACATGATCTTTAGGGCCAAAGGTATACCGACGAAAGAGTGTGAAGTGAACTACAGTATCATACTGAATGGTCGCCCGCTTAAATATGTTAAGCATTTTAAATATCTAGGACATGTTGTTACCGATGACCTTAAGGATGATGCAGACGTAGAACGAGGGCGTAGGGCTTTGGCGGTGCTCTGTAATGTGTTGATCCACAGGTTTGCCTGTTGTAGCCATGACGCAAAAGTTAGTTTGTTCAAAGCCTTTTGTCAAAACTTTTACACAGGCATCGCTATACGCAGTATAATGATGGTTTCAGAATGCTGTTGGGCTTACCCCGTTCTTGTAGTGCATCTGAAATGTTTGCGATGGCTCATACTGATGACTTTTTTGCCATCAGAAGAAAACGAATAGCATCCTTGGTGAAAAGAACGTGGGTAAGCAATAAAGGCATTCTGAAAACACTAATAAATCGATACGACTCTCCAATTTACAAGTTGTATATTAAACTCCAGGTAGGGCTGCCTGGACGCAGAATTTTTTTTATATTGCATTAATCAAAACAAATCCTTTTATTTACATAAAACATTGTAGGTATACATGTTTAGTCATAATATATGACATGCAAATCTTAATTTAAACAAATTCATTTATTTAATAATTAAAAAAACATCAAAATAAACAAAATCAAAATAATCAGCTGAATATAATAAAATTTCATAAATTTTACTGTATGGAATAATAAACATGGAATGTCAATTAAAAAATAACTAAACTAATAATTATATTTTATTATCCAAGAACTCCCTTACCATATTAATTTTTAATGTAAGTTTTTTTTGATTTAGTTTAATTTTTAAATATTCTATTTATGTTATAATGTAGTGTGTAGTGATGGGTCATAGATGCCAAATAAATAAATAAATAAAATAATAAGGAAACCTGCATGCCTGAGAGTTCTCTATAATGTTTTCAATGGCGTGTGAAATCTATCAATCCGTATTGGGCCAATGTGCTGGACTACGGCCTAAACCCTTCTGAGAGGAGCGCCTACCGTGCCCTGTAGTGGGCCGGTAATAGGTAGGTGGGTAGGTAAGATGATGATACTGATGATTTCAACACAGCTCCAAGGGATTGCAATTTATCTATCTATATATATAAAAGAGAAAGTGTGTGGGTTTGTTCCGTATAGGCTCCGAAACGACTGCACCGATTTCAATGAAACTTTCCGGGAATCTCCGGATTGACCTGGCGAGTTATCCTGTAAAGTTTGGTGACGATCAGAGCACTCCTATTTTTGAACTGTCAAATACAGCTTTTATTTACTATGATGATATTCTATTGTTGGGAGTACATGGGTGTAGATAATGATCTTCACCCGCTGGAGAAGAGAATGAATACGGAGAGAAATAAATTATTTAATATATTATGAGACTTAATTTAAAAATTTAATGATGTAAGTTTATTGTTTAAATAAAATAAAGCAAAATCTAGCCCGGCGAAGCGGGCTGGGTACGCTAGTTTTGTATAAATTGAAACTTGATAATTCTCACGTTCTCAAAAAGGAACCCTCACGTTCCTTTTTTTTAACCTTTTCAGTTACGGAACCCTAAAAACAATAATAAACTGTGGACTCAAGTCGAAACGCTCACAGGAAATGCGCATTCAGCGATTCCAGTTACTTTGTTTATATATTCTTACCTAAATATATCTTATGTAATGTTTCGTATGGCTTTGTATTTCTTTCGCATGAACAGAGAGGGACGAGGAGATGAATCAGAGAGGATGCAGGAAAGCATCGTCTATAAACAGAACAACACTTCGAAGGCATGTAAGTAAAACGACCTGCGAAGTGACGCCCTGTGTCCATCAATTTGAGGCGTAGATGTCAAGCCTTACTGTAATTACATCGGCAACCACGCCTTTCAGATCGGAAAACAGCATTGCAACATGCAAATATAAATTTACACACAAGCTTTTTTATCGCTAAAGGACTCTTAATCTATATATATAAATGGTAATAATTGAGAGATACAGCATATGGGCCCACCTAACGGTAAGCGGAAAACCATCTATATATATAAAAGAGAAAGTGTTTGGGTATGTTCCGTATAGGCTACGAAACGGCTGGACCAATTTCAATGAAACTTTCAGGGAATCTCCGGATTGACCTGGCGAGTAATCCTGTAAAGTTTGGTGACTCACTACAACAATATCAGTCTTACCTGTTAACAAAATAACAGGTAACCTATCGATACCTTTATATACGGTTAAAATAAAATAAATATACTACGACAATACACACATCGCCATGTAGCCCCAAAGTAAGCGTAGCTTGTGTTATGGGTACTAAGATGACTGATGAATATCTTTATGAATTCATATACACTTGTTTCCTAAACATCAACATTTTATCAATGTGTATAAACCTGTGCCTGACACAGGTTTCCTAACTCATAGCCTAGAGGATTATACAGCTTCTATTCCGATACAGCCCCAATGATGATGACCTGGTTTAGGTAACATACTATAAATCTAACAACGATTATTATCAGATGTGTGCTCCGATGAGCACTCCTATTTTAGAATTGTCAAACTGTCAGATACAGCTTTTATTTACTATGATGATATTCTATTGTTGGGTGTACATGGGGTGTAGATAATGATCTTCATCCGCTCGAGAAGAGAAAGCATACGGAGAGAAATAAATGATTTAATATATTATGAGATTTAAATTAAAAATTTAATGATGTAAGTTTATTGTTTAAATAAAATAAAGCAAAATCTAGCCCGGCGAAGCGGGCTGGGTACGCTAGTACTAAATAAGTCGGTGTTCGAACTCGGCCGCCCCGAAAGTGAAGCCGAAGTACTACCCAGCCACTAGGTTATCACGGCTTCAACCAAATTATAGATACATCGAAATAAGCGTTTATTTCGATATATCTATAATTTTCAAAAAAACGCGGACGAAATCGCGGGTAACAGAGAGTTAGAAAATCATTATTTAACACTTTTGTTATTCCTAGAACCGATTTATACATGTGCAACGAATCGAGACGATTTAGATTTATGAGCAATGTGTTTGTTGTGTTAACCGATTTATTGTTTTGTTACGACTAGGCTGCACGGACCGTTCCCGCACTATAAATTACCGAATAGACTTTATGAAGACAGGCATGTTGTAACAACAAATATTACAATATTCTTGTCTTAATAAAAATATCTGCTGGAACGTTTGTTGTATCAAGGAATGTTGGTCTACTAGATATTTTTGTCGTTTTGTACTTAATGGTTCGATTTGATATAGAAAGATCTGGGTTATTCCTATCGTTCTGTAGACTAAATTCTTTCTCCAATGGTATGTAAGATAACTTTAGCAATAAGACCGCCTTTGTACAGGTTCGTCATACGTAGTTTTTTTTCGTGTTCATCATCATATCGACCAATTACAGGCCCACTACAGGGCACGGGTCTCCTACCACAATGAGAAGGGGCTAAGGCCGTAGTCCACCACGCTTGCCCAGTGCAGATTGGTGGACTCCACATACCTTTGAGAACATTATGTAGAAATCTCAGGTATGCAGGTTTCCTCACGATGTTTTCCTTAACTGTCGGCAAATGATATTTTTAATTACTTAAAACGCAAATAACTTAGAAGAGTTAGAGTTGCGTGCCGGGATTCGAACTTGGCCCCCCGAAAGTGAAGTCGAGCTCCTACCCACTGCGCTATCACCGCTACTGTTTTGTATTGGTGAGGCTTTATTATACTGTGGGTACAACTACAACCAAACTTTTTAAAACTAGACCACACAAACGGCATTTCTTAAATGACATGACTTCACTTGTTTTCAAAATTAAAGCAAGCGAAATTTAATTGCTTGAAGGCACATAACTCGAACTCGGTTCAAACTCTGCGCCCCAGAAACTAAAGCCGAAGTCCTAACCAATAGGCTATCGCTTTTCAAGTTTAGTTTATCGTGACTTAGTTTCCCAATAATAATTATTTAGAGTACGCCCAGAGTACTCGGAATGCAATAAAAAAGTAAACAAAGCAGAGCTTTTTTCCGGTCAGTTAGCGATGTCTACATGTTAAACTGTTCATGAAAATTAACTTGCTAACATTTCAAATAACAAACAATCCATTTTGACTCTTAGGTGGAAAGGGCAGGGTTTATTTTAGCGTGCTTGTAGGTAAAAGGTAAGTGAAAGCTGTCTGCCCATAGTTAGACTTAGGGATGCTAGGGTAGCTGAATATATAAACTAAACAAGGATATTATCAATGTTTGAGAAAATGTAGACATCTGTTTAAACTTATTGGAGTAAACCGACGTTTTCTTTGCTGTTTGTGTGCAAATTTTATTGCACACACAAATATTAACAGAAAAAGAAAAAAAAGAAGCGTTCCCTAAACATTTTACCGAAGCCGGTTTTATCAGTACGAGTTAGTTTGGCAATTGTATAAGAACTTTTTTATTATTTAATACTAAAGTAAATTAATACATAAAATAAATTGTAATACTACATCATACATAAGTATTTACATAATTAGATAATATTAAATACTAAAATGTTAAGTGTTTGTTGATTATAATTTACTCTTAAAGTTAGCCTTTGGGAGAGAAAAGAAAGAAAGAGAGCTTATTTCTGTTTAATAATATTATACGAGAGGAGAGATTTCTTTAGTTATTTAATTTTGTTTTTGCGATAAATTTAATTTCGTCAAACTGCTGAACAGATTTTAATAATTATTTCACCGAAAGCTATTTTATCCGGGCTTTATATAATTTCAATATAATAAGATTTGAGTCTGATATAATGTTGTTTATATTGTGATTCGTCCGGTCTGTAAAACATTAATACTATGTACTACAAAAATAGCTACCTACTGGTTCTAGTCAACGAAATAAAATGCCCCTGAAACTATTTAAGAATTCAACTTTAGACGGCCGATTGGCACAGTGGGCAGTGACCCTGCTTTCTGAATCCAAGGCCCCAACGTCCTTCGATTCCCACAACTGGAAAATGTTTGAACATGAATGTCTTACAGTGTCTGAGTGTTTCAATTAGTAATAATAAATTATTCATCAGTTTTCTTAGTGCTCATACACAAGCTACGCTTACTTTGGGGCTAGATGGCGATATGTGTATCGTTGTAATATATTAATGAATTTACTTAACTATTATAAGCCACGGAAAATTAAACGGTGATTTTTCTATCATCATTCATCATCATCATCACCAATCCATTGCCGGCCAATTACAGGTCACGGGTCTCCTCGCAGGTTGAGGCTTAAGGCCGTAGTCTACCACGCTGGCCAAGTGCGAATTGGTAGACTTCACACGCCGTTGAGAACATTATGGAGAACTCTCAGGCATGCATTTTTGCTCACGATGTTTTCCTCCGCCGTTTGAACCAAGTGATATTTAAATTGCTCAAATAAACGCACATAACTCCGACAAGTTAGTGTTGCGTTGAATGTCTATCATCATTATAATTAAAAAAAATAAAAATTCATTTATTTCAAGTAGGCCCACATTATAAACACTTTTGTAACGGCAAGTATGTATGTTTGTAGTGACTCTACCACCGGTTCGGAAAGCAGATTCTACCGAGAAGAGCCGGCAAGAAACTCAGTTTGGCAAAGAACATTAAACCTCTGGAAATGGAATGAAAATGGATCATTTTATTAAAGAAAGAAAGAGAATATGTTTATTACTATGCCACATATTACAATATTATCAACGCTATGCATCTAAGTACTAGATGCCACCCGGTGCCTCTGTTATTTGAACACATAACTCAATGCCCAAATAACAGAAACGCCAGGATTACGCTTGTGTTTGTGGCACAACCTGCTCGTAGTTAAAGGTTCCAGCTCAACATTGTGCTCCCAATCGACATACGACTTGATATATTAAAAAAGCTGTCTAAAATCACTATAATTTACAATGAAGACTAGACTAGAAGACTTGAAATAGTATTTACTGTTATTAATGTATTTATTTATTTTATTTTATTTATTTATACTCTTTATTTGTACACCACTCAAGCAAAGAAACAAGACAAAAAAAGAACAAACACATGAAGAATGAAGCAGGATACAAAAGGCGGCCTTATCGCTAAGTAGCGATCTCTGCCAGGCAACCTTAGGATTAGGAAAACTAAAAAGAAAACAAATAGGTGGGGTACACTATTTAGTACATACATACAAATATCTACATACTAATACATAAACCAGACTACACAAATAAAAAAAAATTAAAAATACTATTGATAAATATAAAAAAATAAATATACTAATACATATCCTAATATACCATAAATACTTCAATACGAGTTTGAGTAGATAAATAAATAATAATAAATAATAATAGTCGTCTTTACTGAGCGAGATAATGAGCCTTAACAGCATTTTTAAATATGCCCAATGACTTCGACTGTCTTATGATCAATGGGAGTGCATTCCACAATTCAGTAGCTTTGACAGTGAACGAATGCTTATAAAACTTCGTTTTGTGGAACGGCATGCTCAAAGTCAGCGCACGACTCGATCTAAGTTCCGACTGCACTCCAAGAAATTTAAACTTCTCCTTAAGATAAGAAGGAGTCTTAGGATTAAATAACACACAGTACAGAAGTGAAAGTACATGAAGATCCCGGCGACGGCGGATAGGGAGCCACTTAAGCTTCTGACGAAATTCAGATACATGGTCATATTTGCGTAATCCAAATATGAACCGAATAGCTAGATTTTGAAGACGCTCAAGTTTGTTAAGATAGTCCTCGGTCAAATTAAGATAGCTTGCGTCCGCATAGTCGAGAATAGAGAGAAAAAGAGAATGTGCTAACATAACTTTAGTCGGGATTGGAAGAATGGATCGCAGACGGCACAGCGACCTAAAAGTGCCAAAAGTCCTTCTACTCAAATCCCTGACTTGCACAGACCACGATAACTCTTTATCAAGATGCAAGCCAAGGTCCTTTACAGAGGCACAAAACGGAATTGTGACACCATTAAAATCAACACTAGGTAGATTTCCCCAATCAACCCTTGACCGCATACCAGGGCTTCCAATAATAATAGCCTGAGATTTTGCTGGATTAACCTTAAGTCCATACTGCCTGCTCCACTCAAAAATTTCATTAAGATCGGTGTTAATAGCAGCAACAGTAGAACCAAGGTTATCAAGGGTTGAATGGCGATAGATTTGGATATCATCTGCATACATGTGATAGAGAGAAGAGATACGTTTGGAAATTGAATTAATAAAAATAGCAAAGAGTAAGGGAGATAACACGCCGCCCTGAGGTACCCCGGCCGCAACATCACACCAGGATGAAGAGGTCTCCTCAATCCGAATGCGTTGCCGACGACCAAACAGGTAACTCCGAAACCAATCTATCACCGATGGAGATATGTTAATGGAGCGCAGGATACTCAACAAGATATCATAATCAACTGAGTTAAAGGCATTACTGAAGTCTAGCAGTATCAGTACTGTGAGTTCCTTATTATCCATCGCCCACCGAATATCATCAGTTACTTTTACTAGCGCTGTGACTGTACTATGACCAGCACGAAAGCCGGATTGCAAGGGACTGAGAAGTAAGTTTTTATTAAGGAAAAGATGGAATTGTTCGTAAACTAGCTTCTCAAGAACTTTAGAAAGGAACGGTAAAATAGAAATGGGACGGAAATCAGAGAAAGAAACAGGATTGGCCTTTTTAGGCAGAGGGGTGACTTGTGCATTCTTCCAAGCTTCAGGAAATTTGCTAGTCAAGATGGAATAGTTGAGAATATGGGTAAGAAAAGGGGAAACAACATCAAGAATGGGAACGATCATATTACGGCTGACGCTATCAGTACCGACTGCATTCGAGGCGATGGACAATATGCTCTTCTTAACATCACATTCAGTGAAAGTCTTGAAGGTAAAAGATAAAAAGTCTGGAGTTGATGGCGAAGAAAGAATACTAAGAGTACGCTCCTTATTGACACTGTCAATTGTATCAGAAGTAGAGAAATGTTTATTAAGGAGTTCAATATCAATGTTGATAGAAGTCTTAGGGGATGATTTACCAACTCCAAGTGACTCAAGAAATTTCCAAGTCTTAGCGGTATCACCGTTCTCGACTGACTTATGGATGTGGCGACGTTGGGCATCTCTACACAATGTATTACAGCGATTTCGTGCTTTATGATACTTTATACGGTTAGCATCGGAATCATTAATTTTATAATTAAATTTTGCCGTGTTCTTCTTATGCATTAGAATTTTAATCTCCTCTGATAACCACGGAGCTGGCAAGTGCTTAAATTTAATTGGTCTTACCGGAGCATGCTTATCATAGAGCTGTGTAATCAGCGTGTTGAATATTTCGACCTTGCGATCAACGGAATCCACATCCATGATAGCCGCCCAATCTAAATGTCTGGCATCATCACATAGAAGACTCTTATCAATCCCTCCAAAGTTACGCCGCAGAAGAATTCTCGCTTTCGATTTAGGAGGACGTATATTATAGGAGAGATAAATCAAATCGTGATAGGAAAATGCATCAGCAGGACATTGACCATGCTTATTGACGAAATCTGGAGAAGAAACTATAATTAAGTCAAGAAGAGAGGGAGTACAGCCGGGAGAATAATGTGTAGCAGCAAGGGGGAGTAGCGAAAGACTACAGGATTCTATCGTAGCCAGAAGATTTCTGGAACGATAATCATCTTTAAGTAAGCATGTATTAAAGTCTCCCATAATAATTGAATGGCTGTACGAGGGGATTACTTTTATTATGATATGTTGAAGTTTATATTAGTTTTTTTTTTAAATATTTATTATTTTATGTTTTATATTATTTGTCTAATCTGGTTCAAGTATATAGTTATTCGTATGTATTTTTTTTTATTATGCTCGACCTGCAGTCTGTTATTCTCATGTTACCCTTATCCCAAGGTTGTCTGGCAGAGATCGCTACTAAGCGATAAGGCCGCCTTGTGTTTACTGCTTCCATCTGTGTTTTTTTAAAGTTGTGTGTGTGTTACATACCTTGGTAAAAATGCAGCGCTTAAATTTTTTTTTTTTTTGGTTTTTATAGTAATACGGACGGACCCACCCGAAGTTAAGCGAAAAACCATCGCCTATTAACAAAGCAAAACTTCACAGGGCATGCAAGGAGCACGTCCTGCAACATGCCGGCATGTGTTAATCAATTTGAGGAGTAGGTGTTAAGCCTCATGCGCCCGCAATTACACCGGCAGCCAAGCCCTTCGGACTGGAACACAGCATTGCAAGAATTCTGGTTAGCGGCGGAAATAAGCATGGCGATAGTACTTCCCCGGAAGAGCCTTATCACAATAAACTTTACTACTAAAATTTTCAGCTGCAACCCTAAACTTTTTTTATTTGCCCTTTACAGCATGTGACTATATAAGGTACCCTCGCTTGAATATCGTTGTTAAAATCCTGTGTTTTAAGTGTGTTAAAAGAACAATTATAACATAACAATACAAACAAATTAATATATAAGAAAAGTGAAATAAAAATAACAAATTATCCCTCGCTGCGGTGGTTTCGAAGATGTTTTAGATTTTATTTACTTTTATTTTGGTACATAGGTTATTTTTGTTAATGATTTCTTTATTTTCCTCCACAAATTTCCAAAATTACCATCTAGCCGTAATTTTTTTTAAACTAAACTTATACATTAGTTTATACATAAGAACTAAGTCCAACTTAAGAGTTCTTAATGTGGGAGACACTTTGTTCTTGTAATATTACAAATTATAATATAAAAAAAAACATGAACGATACCATTTAACTTTCATTCCGTTTTATTTTACCTTTAGTATTTGCGGGACATTTCCCGGACGCACCAAACGTTTGGCAACTGTTCCTGTGTCTATTGGAAATATTATTGACAGTCCATTAACCCAGACTGTATGGACGTGTGAGCCGATTAGTGTGACATGCCGCTCCGTCCGTTCGTCCGTCCAGTTAAATACAAATGTTTGTAAATCGAACGGACTTTGTAAATGTTGTGTTTTATTTATTCGAAGGCTACGAAAAATCTCCATAGCATTTAAATGAAACGCTGTGGATTTTTTATAAAATTCAAAATTCAAAATTCATTTATTTCACGTAGGCCTAATATAAGCACTTTTGAAACGACAAATCTGTCTGTGTGTAGTGACTCTACCACCGGTTCGGAAGGCAGATTCTACCGAGAAGAAGCCGGCAAGAAACTCAGCAGTTTTCCAACATTAACAATTTACATATTACATTTCAAAATTCATTTTTCTATCTTGTGCGAGATGAAAGCGGAGCCGGATGCTTCAAAGCAACCTTGTCATTATACATACTGCCAGTGCCTGATTAAGCAACCGCGGGGCCCGAGGCAGATTCTTTAAAATAGCCCTTGATCTGCTGTGGGTTCTTAAGTATAAAACAGTAAAGTAAAATTCAATACGTATCTTAAATACAATACGTACTTGCTATCTAAAGGTTACAATTTTGTGGGTAATTAATAGTGTAGTAAATACTATAGGCGTTGTCTGTGTGCGTGGGCGTGTACGTGTGGGTGTCTGTCAGTCAGTCAGGCAGAGATGAGTGGTATTATATATGCGGAGACCCATTCTGTGCGGGGCCCGTAGCAATCGCTACTTTTGCTATGTGGTTAATCCGGCACTGCATACTGCTGTTTCCGCGTTTTTATATGGTTTATACCAAATCCAGTAACGGTTGGTTTTCCTGGGACTCAACAGTAGCCAATTGATAACGACTATGTAACCGGGAGGTATCTTTGCATCCCTCGAATCCATATCTGGCATAAATTAAATTATAGTTATCCAAAGTTTAATTAAATAACCACTTTAAAATATTACTGTAACATACATTACTGCCCGTCCTTTCAACCAACTCTATGTCTAAAATCAAGTAGATTGATTGTTTTTTTAGGGCGTGCAACGCATACCCAAACAACCATACAAAAAAACTTGCACATTTATATATACCTATTTAATTTAAATGATAATGGCATTTGAAATTATTTTACTAATCTGAGCTTTCGTTAGGGCGTACAAGTAGGAAAACCAAACAACAAAATAAACACACTTGCTCATCTATAATATTATTTAGGATATACCTGTTTCATTTAAATCATAATGGCTTTTGAAATTATTTTACTAACCTGAGCTTAAACTGGCTTTAAAAAACGTTCTCGATTAAGTTGCATGTTTTTGTTATCATGTTCAATTTCTTTATTCGAAATGATATTCATAAATCGTCATATAGATTTTTTATAAAATTCAGTTCTGTCATTTCTTACATTTTATAGTTATGTGCATGAATGAATGAATGAATACACTTTTATTGTACACCACATAAAAATACAGGGAAAATTATTAATAACTAGTTTCATAAACATCATTAGGTGTCTTCGTCAATTCCGAATAGGTAGGTAAATAACTAGTGTACGGGAGTACTGCAAGAATCGACCGTCGCTGTTGAGGTGCTAAATGGTCGTGCAGCGACGCCGATGCCTTGCAGGATTGACAGTCGTCAATGTGCTTGCTGTAGCATGCCTCTGTCTGACCAATCGTGTGCGTACGTTGCGTGCGTTGAGATCGTTGAGAGGGTTGCGTGCGTTGAGAGCGTTGAGACAGTTGCGTGCGTTGAGAGCGTTGAGAGGGTTGCGTGCGTTGAGAGCGTTGAGAGAGTTGCGTGCGTTGAGAGCCTTGAGAGCGTGCGTGCGTTGACTGCGTCGGATGTGCGTCAGGTATGAATCGCGGTACTGCGATGATCACGTCGGGTGTCACCACTGTACGGGAGCTATGGTGATACGCTCGACCGAAACAATAGGGAGATCTTCCTCCGAGCGGGTTCGTGCTCGGGGACCGAGGTCCGAACATTCATTTTTGGAAGTTGGTATATATGGGCATTCTTTGTGAGTACTTTGCTAGCGCAATGCAGGATTTTTGTGACGCCATCTAGTTCTGTAATGTGGAGACAGCTACACAAGTTTACGCGATGTATTCATCAGATGATGACTCTTCCCAGAGGTAGAGCTCATTGCTACCACACGCGTCGCAGATTGCGGATAGCAACCGGCCCACAGATATGGGGGTCAGCTGCGAATATAGCTAATAAGCAGTCGCGGACTTCTATAAAATGACGCTAAACTCAATGATGATGGATGACAGGGGCGAGTAAAGGACGCCACTTCAACAAAGGCGTTGGCTGGGTGATGTTGGTCGCGCGATAACACTCTAGGGCTTTTAGCTGCTAACTATGGACATTTATTAATCTAAAGGGAGAAAAGCTCTACAGAATCGATCTAGAACCGGTTTCAGCTGTTCTGTGGCCAGGTCTGAAGACTGACTATAGGTCATAATACTGCGATGTGGAAAGCACGTTATTATTCCCTAGTTAATCAGTATGAGTGAGAAAATTAAACATACCCTCAGTGCCCGGCGAACGAGCAATCTTCGGGCGGGATTGCACGTCATTGTACGATTTTCCACCGGCTGACCTCCGAACTTCAATATGAAGATGGCACCTTATGATGATGGCGGACTAAGCGGCCATATCGCTACATAGCGATCTCTTCCAGGCAACCGTTGGCGTAAAATACAGCTCAAGACGAGAGGTTGGTGGTGTAATGATATAACGGCGAAGGAATATATCGTCAACATGCCGTATGCTTGAGACATATAATCCACCAATCCGCATTTGCCCAGCATGGTGGAATGGGTTGTCATTATGAGCGAAGACCAGTGCCCTAAAGTGGGTCTGTAATAATTTTAGTAGGGATTTTACTCAAATTACGCGTACACCAAGCACTTAAGTTGGTGTTTGAGTTTAAAATATCTAAGCGTTTGTAAACAGTGAGAGAAATGTCAATAGCGCACCCTAGCGGCAATTTCGGGGTCGCCACCTTCAAACAACATCATATATTCCAATGAGTCCCCGCCTCTTCCCTGTTACTTAGTAAACGGGAGGTTAAACTCAGTAGCCTTAGTACAAAATTTGCTCGCTCGCAATCGAGGAGAATTTTCGCATATCAAATTCTATCCCATTAACGTAAAATGGGCTCATAATGCCACTCATTTTGAAGTCTCAAATCATCAACTACTGATTATTATACATACATATATTAATTTGAATATATATACATATATTAATACTACTAAGTACTGTATTACTAAGGGTACCTACAGATGCGAATTTTACGCTTATACTATTCGCACTGTGTTAATCCCTCCAGCATCCCACCCATCACAACGAATCCAGCTAGAAGCGGTCATATAAAGTAGTGATATGTTTTATACATGATTCGTAAAGTAAATTTGGACCTATCAACGCTTAAGTTTATTCAATGTGTCAAAACACATTTACCACTGAAAGGTTTATTGATGAATTTCTTAATGGCAAGGTAACTTGGAAGCATCCGGCTCCGCTTTTATCTCCCACAAGATGTCTTTACAATGAATAATTGTTAAGTCAACATCATAACAATTATTCATCTTAAGATCTCCTGAGGATGCTCCGGTTACGGAGCGAAACGTGCGTACATTGCCGAAGATCTGTTTGGTGTGTATAAGGATTGAAGAAATTATAAATAACACCATACAGATTCTACTGCTTTTCACTGAGTATAGAAAATTAAGCTTAATTTTCATAATATATCATGGATTTCCGCAAAGAAACGCTTCTATCAACGATAAGGATATACAACGTTCATTAGGGTGCAACATTTCTCGTTTATCTTGAACAGGGATGATAGATAGAAATTCTTGGTATCCCATCAATCATCACACATCGCACTTCACTACTTATTTAGGTCGGAACTATTTATTAGCTACAGTATTTAGCAGCACTTTTTTTGTATTCCACTACAAGTAAACCCTTGACTGCAACCTGATGGAATGTTATGATACAGTCTATGATGGTCGCGGGCTAACATTGGGATCCGATGCCGCGTAGAAACAAGTTAGCCGTGGCTTGTTACCACTCTACCAACAAAGACGTGCCACTAAACAGTAATACATTAGTAATACATTATTGACGGCCGATTGGCGCAGTGGGCAGCGACCCTGCTCTCTGAGTCCAAGGCCGTGGGTTTGATTCCCACAACTGGCAAATGTTTGTGTGATGAACAGGAATGTTTTTCAGTGTCTGGGTGTTTATATGTAAATTATTAGCATTGATGTATATTATTTATAAAAATATTCATCAGTCATCTTAGTACTCATAACACAAGCTACGCTTACTTTGGGGCTAGATGGCGATGTGTGTATTATCGTAGTATATTTATTTATTTATTTACTAAAGCAATAGCGTTTTTATTTGTTTATTATTAATATACCATAAATTGTAATTGTGATACATGAAGTGTACAAAGGAAAGCTTATCTCTATAAGAGATCTCCTTCAACTACCCCAGGGTGTGAGTAATATGATTTTATTGGTGTATAAGTCAAATAGCGTTCCAGTACGATGCCCAGTTTTAAAAATCTGCCATACCCCTATCAGGTTAGCGGGCTACCATCTTAGACTGCATCATAACTTACCAATAGGTGATATTGTTGTCCAAGGCTAAGTGTAGTAGGATAAAGACAAAAAGCATTTAAGACAAGTCTCGTGAATAACACTGAACCGCGCTTAATTCCTCAATGGAAAAAGGCTAAGCCTACTCAACAACCGATTAAAGACTTCAAAGTGATCGGTGATCCCTTCACAAATTGTCTAATCCTTCAAGTGGAAATATTTCTACCTGAAATAAGTTTAATATGAGATTTTTTTCTTAAACTTTGTACTGACAGAAGAATTCTGCCCACAGTCTATGTATGTATGTCCATTAAAAAAAAAGATTTATACAAGGCACACTGATATAATAAAGTCTGACTATAAAAAAAGTATACCTACTTATTTACGTAATTGAATATTGCAATATATTTCTTAGGTTTCCTACAGCGCCTTTTTTACTAGGTCTTTTTTTCCTGACAACTTTGATGTGAGAGTCTAGCTCTGTATCTATTTTACTTCTCTACTCTCTAACCTATGCCTTTTTAACACGGGCATCGTTGTATTGTGCGAAAAAGATAGCATGACATAGAGTCTGATGGCGCGCGTTACATTGTTTTTACTATTAACAAAGCTAAAGAGTATGTTTTTTGGTTTTGTTTATTTCAACGCGCTAATCTCACAAACTAATATTTAATTCATGAGGAAAGTTATATAGGCTATTTTACATAGGCTTAACCCTTAGGAGACCTTAAAACAAGACGAGGAGGGTTAGATATTATGAAAATTAAGCTTAATTTGCTATACTACGCGAACCGCAGGAGAATCTGTATGGTGTAATTAATAATTTCTTCAATCCGTATACTCCACACCAACGAGATCCTCGGCAATGTACCCTCTACGCATGTTTCGCTCCAAAACAGGACCATCCTCAGGAGATGTTAAGATTAATATACTTTAAACTGACTTTAAAGTCATTTTCAAAATATATTATGGATTTTCGCAAAATACCGCCTGCTTCTATCCAATGAATTACGAATTACGAAATACGCCTGCCTCTAATCCAGATGAATTCACGGAGAGCCGCAGAGCTCTATCCTACGGGAAGCTGCATTCTACGTGGATACAAGTAAGCTATGAAACCAGTTATTTTATATTTATAATAAAAAGGCCAAGCAGATGACTTCTTGATGGTTAGTGGAAAACCATCGCCTTTAAACAGCAACACTTCGTAGGACATACAAGGAACACGTCCTGCAACGTGCCACCCTGTGTCCATGAACATGAGGCGTAGGTCCTAAGGCTCATGTGCCAGTAACTACACTGGCAAACGCGCCCTTAAGACTGAAACACAGCGCTGTTTCAGTCTGTAGAATAATGATGCTTGCCGGTAGAAATAAGTATGGCTACTCCCCTGGATAATCTTTGCAACAAAAGGCTCCCAGGTGCATGGAGCATGGAGTACTGTAGTCACCTGTGGGGTGGCTCTGCCAAGTACCAGCTTGAAGCTTTAGATTCGGTGGATCGTCGCGCCACGAAAACTATAGGTGACAAATCTTTAACACAGGCGAAACTACATAGTCTCTAGCACCGACGAAATGTTGCCTGTTTATCGGTTTTTTACCGGATATACTTCGGTGAGTGTGCTCAGGAACTTCACAATCTTGTTCCTCCTTCCCCGTTCTACCACAGAACAGCGAGACACCGTGAGCGCTGGCATCCTTATGTGGTTGATATTCCGTCAACACACACGAAACGTTTTTTATCCACGTTTCTGATAAGTGCCGCTAAGATGTGGAACGCCCTCCCGGCAACTGTTTTTCCTGCCACGTATAATTTGAGTACGTTCAAGGCTAGAGTGAATAGGCTTTTTCTAGGCAAGCGTGCTCCAATCTAGACCTCATCATTGCTTTCTAACGGGCATCATTGTCGTCAAGCGCTGGCTTATCCTTAATAAAAAAAAAAGGTACTACAAAAATTATCTTTATGCAAAAAAACCACGCTAAAATTGGACGTGAAGAACACTATCGTATTTACATTAGTATGGGAATATAGTAAGCTCATTATTTTAATATCTAATTCGATAATATCATGTCTAACGCGAACAAGAAACTTTAGATTTGATTATTCCATTTGCCACTGCTTTTAACTTAAAAGCGTGACATTCGGATTCAATTTCAGAACGTTGCAAGCTAAAACGCTACTTAAAATGCTACGTGGCATACACTTCAACATTTCTACTTTACTTACAAGTAGTTTAGTTATTATTTGCCTGAATAAAATAAAATATAGCCAAAATGATCAGTAATCCGTAAATATTGAACAGTATTTTTAATTCCATGCTTAACATCTACTATTCGTAATAATATCATTTCTACCGCGCACTTGAAAATTGTGAAACAATCTCCCATCTAATGTATTCCCTCAAAACAACAATTTAGGATTATTCAAGGGGCGGATAAACAAATTCCTTAAGAGCTGGCAACGCACTGGTGACACACATACCCGTTTGGCCGGTTTTAATACTCGTATATTAAAAAAAAAAATCTCAAAATTTTAATAAGTAATTAAAAAACCTAATAGAAAGTCTGCGTAAGAAGTACTTTTAACATTGTTTTATGTCCACAAGATTTTACTTAATTATGTAAGTACAGCTGATAACCATTTTGTCTGAAATATAGTCAGGAATAACACATATTTATTCTCGGTAAAAAAACTTAATACTTAATAGAGGTTATAAGTTGTCTGAACCCACAGAATTAGGAACATACAGAATCCTCATTTCACTATATTGTTTCTAAAAACAGAGAAGACGCCCCGAGCACGTGTCAGTTCACAGCCGCGGAATGTTGCTAGCTCACAAAGTTTTCCCATTTTCCTCATTTTATGGTAAACGTTTAGAAACTTAGAAGTAAAATAATTACTGACAACTTCTAAATAAATGAAGTGGCCAACAGCCAGTTCTTAAGTTAAGCATTTTAAATATCACTTGCTTTCAACGGTGAAGGAAAACATCGTGAGGAAACCTGAATGCTTGAGAATTCTCTATAAGGTTCTCAATGTCGTTTGAAGTCTACCAATCCGCACTTGGCCAGCGGGGTAGACTACGGCTTAAACCTTTCTCATTCTAAGAGAGACCTGTTCCTTGTATTAGGCCGGTAATGGGATTCTGTATGTTCTTAATTCTGTGTTTGAACCTCATTTTGGAATACTATATATACTTATATATCTTCAAGAGTAAGAATGTAAGAACATTTTCCAGTAAAGTTACTTTTCCATTACATTGAATCGTATTTACACTATATTTGCTACTTTTTAGAAAGATCCTTGATCTACTTTGCCAAGCGATTTCTTTTGAAACCAATAAAGTTGGGGAGTTGTTCATAAAAGTTATTAATACTTCTTCGTTTTAGTCTGCACACCATTTTTTCTAACTTGTCTTATAATGTAAACAATCTTTTAGTAAATTTTTAGTGCAAAGTATGTTTCAAAAATGTTAAGAAAAAAGTGTGATGAAATAAATAGAAACAAGCAAAATAGAAATACATTTTTAATTTTAGCGTGTGTTTATTATTTTCTAAACAATTTAAAATATACTTTAAACTAAAAAGTAACCGAGATTGTTTAAATTATAAGACCGGCAAGAAAAAATATACTTTAGTTGCTAGGATGTCTAACTGTGTCTAAGAATTACGAGGTTTTTGTTGCCAAAAACTTCAATAAAAAATTACCCGACTGCTATGACACTCAGACTCAGACACCTGAATTATTTATTAGATATCGTTTGGTTTAAGAAACTACAACACACATTACAGGGCTGTAAAATTTGAGAATTTTCCTGTAATCACATAAACCTGACCTGGTAACAACGGGACAGCGTCGGAAGTACGTAGGTATACCTACAATTTCTAACAATAAAATTATTTTTATAATCTGTTTACAATTGATTGAGAAACATGGGGAAAAAACAAAAAAAATACAGGCAGCAAAATATAAAAACTCCTCTCATTTTCAATATTTCTCAACAGCGTAACCTAACTTTTTTGTTTTACTAAGAATACATAACAAATCTCAATCACGTCATAAATTCGCATAACTGTTGTTTGTCATGTTTTCTTTATTGATAATGTCAAAAAAAAATAAGCTTTGTCACGACCGTATAAAGTTGATTTTCTAATGATACTTTGACAAAACTAAACCAGAGAAGTTCTGAATTTTGTAATTAGTTCCGAGTTACGCGAAAGTTTCTCACATGAGATTACAGACTTATTTTATAGCACAACATGTTGCAATGGTCTTTTAGTACACAAACATTTCGTTCATATATTGCTATAGGGATATTTAAGTGCAGAGTGACGACTTATGAGGAAAATTCCATTCCATTGGTACGAGAAACATTAATATCTTATGTCGGATACGAATAAATCAATATACTTTTACTACTTCCAAACCACATAGAAAAAATGTATCATAGTAAGTTAGTTATAAGGTTATTATTTATATACGTCTATAATGCACTTTCACACTTAATCATGAAAGAATTTATAAAAATTCCCTCTTTATTTTATTTTATTTCGTTTAGAAATACAACATCTTTCTTTTCTATTATATTAGTACAAATTTCAAAATTGAAACATATAATATTGTGCTATCCTTTACATTGTGCCACCAAATTGTACTCTCTTGCTTTGTATTTATATCTCTGTAACTACTTTTTTTTCTATGATGTACAGTATGTACATAAGTAGATTCATTCATTCATTCATTCATTCATTGTGTTATTTGTGAAAAAAGATTATAGCATAGCTAGCATTATTTTTGGATCTTAATTTAGTTTAGGTAAGATCTTTTTGTGCAACAGAATTACTTTTACAGTAGTAGTAGCTTAATCTCATAGAGCTCGTACGGGGAAGTACTCACGCGATGCTTATGCCGCTAAGCGACATTGCTGTTTTCCTGAAACTAGCAGTGGCTAGCACGGGCGGGAGATAAACACTTTATCCCTCGATTATATCCCCTGGGATATAATACAAGGGATACAATTAACGTATCCACCTGCTAAATCACTATAAATAAATAAATAAATAAATAAATAAATATACTACGACAATACACATATCGCCACCTAGCCCCAAAGTAAGCGTAGCTTGTGTTATGGGTACTAAGATGACTGATGAATATTTTTATGAATAATATACATAAATACTTTAAAATATATATATAAACACCCAGACACTGAAAAACATTCATGCTCATCACACAAACATTTTCCAGTTGTGGGAATCGAACCCACGGCCTTGGACTCAGAAAGCAGGGTCGCTGCAAACTGCGCCAATCACTGGAACATGGAATAGGAGAAGTTTACCCACGTTTATTAATACACATATATTATTTGGATATTATTTCCACTTGTGCGCCAGTGCTCTGAGAATTGATACAGCTGTCGGAGAAGGTAAATTTTTATCCTTTACCCGGGGAGATAATTGTCTCCTGCCCATGGTAGCACGGCTTTCCCCGAGGAGACAATTATCTCCCACGTGACGTGACGTGACGTGTCCATGGTGGACACGTCAGAGCGGCACTTTGTACGACGTATTCTTTGGATTTGTTTATAGGCGATGTTTTGCCACTTACCCATCTGGTCGGTCTGTCAATTACTGAGTAGTTATTATTATAAAAAAAAGGAAATATGCCCAAAGTCAAAGTCAAAGTCAAAAATGTCTCTGTTCAAGTAGGCCCATAGGTGGAACTTTTGATGCGAATTGCGAACTCATGAGAACTACACGGTAGTGAGCTGATGGCGATAACCATATTTGTAAACTTAAAACTAAAGCTACGGATTTCCAAACGCGTCCTGGTCTAAGAAGAAGCCCACAACGAACTAAGCCGGGTGTTTTTTTTTGTTATCACCATCTCACATTGTCATTTAAAATTATTAGACGAGCAACCTGGCTAGAGCCAGGATAGTTCACACCCAAGCTTTTTTATCGATTACGTAGTTCTTAATACTAATAGGACCAGTTGGTTATATAATAATTCTGCTTTAACTGAAGTACGGAGTATCCTATAGTAGAGTTAAGCAAAGTATTTTGTATCGCCTTTAAATAAATGGGGCAGTCCTTAACCTATTAACCGTGGCAGTAACAGACTGATCTAGGTGAAGGAGCTGCACCCTAAACCCAGTGCGACCCACCCTGCACCTCCCCACACTTAGCGTCCACAAACAATTGCTACCGTGGAGAATTCTGTACGATTGTTTGAGCTGGTTTTAAATTTTTATTTAATTTCCGTCACAACGAGAAAAGATAAAGGACGTCTTTGACATGACTATAGGATTTGTTATACGAGTATTTATACTTAGATATAGAGAACATAAGAAATGTTTTATTTTCTTATCTGCGGGGACATTTGCGTTTTTTATAAATCAATTGGTAGGTATAATTCTCATAACCGACCTGGAGTCAGGATACTGACATATACGAGTACCACGTGCCTCATAGAGCACGTTAGGTCGATCTGTTACTCTCACTCACGTGTTAACTATGAATTTATTTGTGTATATATATTAATGAATATATATAAATATATTGTATTTACACATTGTTTTATATAGTTCATTTGAAATTAATTAATATTATAAAAAATAGTTAACATTTTTATGTAATGCATTTCATGTTAAAAATATTGTATGTAGGACTTGATCAACTTATATTAACCACAGAAAAACTTTAATCTGGTGGGAGAATTATTCCTATCTGTCTCCCTGCCCTGTCCCCTCAGGGGGACAAATAGGAAAAAAAAGTGCGCCCGACGCGAAGAGGGGACAGATCAAACTATTTTTTTCCGGTCTGTCCCCCTGCGGTTTTCTAAGAGGAACAGACAGGAATAAGAAGTTGGATCACACTTTGTTCAATTCACCGGCAAAGACCACGCAATTTAGCGTAGCGTACAGCTTGTATTCGAATAAAAGCCAAACTTTTATTCTAAGTCTTGCTACGGATATACTACATTCAATATTATTTTAAAATACACTAAGGCCTACTCTGCATTAAACATGACATCAACATGGTTAACTTACTCCGTCAGGCCCGGAGCTTCCATCACCGCTTCTAACCCGAGCGTCCGCCATGTTCTTCGTCAAGTTATACCCTGTAACAATAAACAACCTGAATAAATACCTATGGCAGTTTAACTTATTCATCACCAACTGGCACTGGTAGTTAAAACAAATAATTTCCAAGTTGTTTATCATTTATATGTGTGCATTGTCGTAGTAGTTATTTATTTATTAATTGACGGAGTTATTCATGAGCAAGGTTTTAGTGAACAATTCATCAACGTTTTCTCTAAATTAAAATAATTAAATAAATATATATACTACGACAATACACACATCGCCATCTAGTCCCCAAAATAAGCGTAGCTTGTGTTATGAGTACTAAGACAACTAACGAATAATTTTACTAATAATATACATAAATACTTATCTATCTTATAAAACACCCAGACACTGAAAAACATTCGTGTTCATCACACAAACATTTTCCTGTTGTGGGAATCGAACCCACAGCCTTGGGACTCAGAAACAGGGTCGCTGCCCACTGCGCCAATCGGCCGTTAAAATTGGCTGAAATATGACAATGGTAGTTAAAAATGTCGAAAAATATTGATATAGCAGATTCTCCGTAGGTTTCCGTGCCGAACAATAACGTGGTAAGTTTATGTTAGTGTCACGTAGCTAAACTATGTGACTAATTAACAAACAAGAAACAAAGTTATACGATTATTACCATGTAGAGTTCCATACGACACGTCCATTAGCATAAGGGTGAGCTCACATCCTAACTTATATGATAAGTGCGAAACTGTGTTTGTGACCAAATCAACTTAATTTTTGAATTTATTTTTATTTTTACAATATTTTTGAGTTATTTTAAAGGACGGAGAGTAACAGAGGCTACTTTTTATCAAAGGAAAACCAACTATTTCCACGGGATTGGAAAAACCGCTATAAACTCTGCTCGCACGCTCACCTAAATAAACTACAAGTTTACTTTTCTTCTGAAGCTCGTCGCTAAGTTTTAAATGAATGAATGAACATACTTTTACTATGCAACGCAAAATGTACATAAAACAGAAAGAAAACAGCGTATACAATTTTACAACTTTGTGAAGTTATGTGCGTTTTTACTTTGAGAAACTAAATATCACTAGCTTTAACGGTCAAAACATCGTGAGGTAACCAGCAAGCCTTAGGAGTTTCCCAGAATGTTTTTAAAGGCGTTTGCAGTCTAACACTCCGCTTTTGGTCTGGTGGATTATGGCCTTAACATCGTTTGTAATACTTAGGTTGGCTCAACCAATTAAGACCCAAAATCACCAGCTTATTAATGTATCCGATTGGCGCAGTTGGCAGCGACCCTGCTATCTGAGCCCAAGACGTGGGTCCGATTCCCACGACTGGAAAATGTTTGTGTGATGAACATGAATGTTTTTCAGTGTCCCAGACACGTTTATATGTTTATATGTATATTATAAGTATTTATGTATATTATATATTCACTAGCTGACCCGTGCAACTTCGTCTACACCAAATCGGTTATTACCGGAAAACACGAATAAAATGTCATTTTCTAAAAATGCAGCCTAGCTAGATCGATTTATCGCCCCTGTATACTAAATTTCATGAAAATCGTTGGAGCCGATTCCGAGGTTTCAATTATATATACAAGAATTGCTCGTTTTAACATATAAGATTTAAATATTCATCAGTCATCGTAGTACCCATAACACAAACTACGCTTAGTTTGGTGCTAGATGACGATGTGTGTATTTTCGTAGTTTATTTATTTATTATCTATTCATCTCTGACCTCCTCAGTCAAGTGGAATTACAATAAGATTTAGAACAGAAGTAGGTTGAGATTGATATTTATTTTATGTACTTATTATAATGTACTTTTTAATTTCTTGTAATTGCCAAATAAATCCTAAATAGTACTTAATGCATAAAGAGGCTGATAGTAATAGACTTTTAATAATTTAAAATTAAATATCCTTTGTGATTGAATAGCTCTCATAAAGCGGCTTACCAAAAGATTCATAGAGTACCTTTGATGAAACGTGCTTAAGTGAAAAACCGCGATCCCCTCAAAGCATTTTATCTGTTGAAGTGTAATGAAGTGTAGCAGTGAGATGTTGTTACCTCTCTGGCAATTTCTCAGTCGAAACTATGGACTTGAAAGTTGGAAAAAACATTTAATTAATATACTATGATAAAGATGCCTATTCACTATTGATTTGAAGGTCACATAGCTGATAGGGAAAGCGGAATCTAGACAGAGAAACCAGAATATTTCGGTGCATTCTTGAAACGAGTAAGCAAAGCTTATTGGTACATGCTAATTACCAGTTAGATAGAATATCAACTACGTATATTGTTATAATCAGGGTATATATTTAAAATGCATATAAAAATTATAAAAAAGCAATATGTCATCTCTTGTTTCAAACGTGTCTCATTGTAATATGGACCTTTGAAAATGTAAATCGACGCAACGTTTCCTACTAGATGACGCTACAGTTGCTATAAGACTTATGTAAAAGGCATATACTAATTTTGGCATCGATGGTAGGAGATCCGTAGCTTAATTGGAAAAAGCGCTCAGGCCGCGATTGCCAGAGAGTCGCAGGTTCACATCCTGTCGGTTCCGAAAATTTTTATATGCATTTTCAATTTATAAAATTGTTAATCTCTTCAAGTGTAGGTAAAAAGACTAATAAAAATTATAAAATTCTTATAATGCTTCGTGAATCGATGTTAAAAGGGTGTGTAGGAAACCATAGGAAACAATCCCTGCTGGGCTACGTGTCCACCTGCTAAAACAAGGAAACAAGGAATGGGAGAAGTTTATCCCCGTTTATTTTTACACATATATTATTTAGATAATATATGTGTAAAATATATTTTTTGTTTCCACTGGTGAGAAAAAAAAAACAAAAAAAATGTTTATCCTTTCCCCGGGGTGATATTTGTCTCCCGCGTATGCAAGCCATGCTGAGCACACTCCGGTATATCGGTATACCGATATACTGTTACAGTTATTTTATAAAGTGGGTGAATAAATAAACTTCCGATAACTACAAATTAATTTATGCTGAATATTGTATTAAATTGAATAGGATTTTTACAAATACCCTTATAATTATTATTTAATTACTAATTATATTTGATTAACAACCCAATGTTCATGTCCAAAATAAAAGAAAGAAAAATCGTCTTTGTTAAAGACAAAGACGATTTTTTTTGTGTAAAATGTTACTTTTGTCATAAATTTATAAAGAATAATTTAAAAAAATGTGTGACAAAGGAGCTGGCTCAGTATAGCTGCATAATAATTTCAGCCAGCCCCATTATATAAACGACTGCATTATCGATATACTATACAAATTATAAAACAATAGTAGAATAGTAATAATAGAGCTTTTTGTGACAGACCTCTTACAGGGAAGTACTTCCGTCAGGTTTATTTCTGCCACCACATGCTGTGTATGTGTTCCAGCAATGCTGTTTTCCAGTCTAAAGGGCGTCGTTGCCAGTATAACCACAGACACATGAGGGCTTAATAACTACGGCTCAGTGTTTCTCTGTTTATAATTCACTTGGTCCGTCAATAATTACTATGAAAAATAAAAAATAAAATAACGTTTAATTAAAACTATGTACTGTTGTACAATTAACACTTCTTAAAATAGTTTGACCGAAAATATATTTATTATCTACTTCTTGTTTCTTGTTTATAGTAGTTTATAAAACTATAACTTAACTATAAACAAGAAACTTATAAAAAGCTTTTACCGCCAAATACATTTTACAATTCCTATTACGTGTAAGTGAATAAGAGCTTTCAAACGCCATTTTCAAAAAAGAAAGAAGAACTAATAAAATTACAAATGGCTTTTCTGTTTTGTCAAAGTTCCACAAAAATAAAAGTTAGCAAGATATTAAGTTTTAAGTGACATTGTGTGGGATATGTTAATAATTCCCTGGTCAGTTTAGTGTGAGTTTAAATCAGATTCAATATATTAATAATGTATTTAGGAACGCAATGCAATCTTATTCATGAACTATTGGTCTTATCAGACTGCAGGTGGATTTAGTAAAGCATACAAATGGTACTCAGAACAATCACAATACGAAAAATTTAACACAGTTAAAGCAATACAAAATCGACAATATCGACCAATGTAAACCCTTCACTGCAATTAGCTTAGTACACACTATGGATCCCTGGTAAAGCTGTGTGTATCTCAGAGCAATCAACGTTGACTTTTCTCGACGACCCAACACGCAGAGCCGAAGCTCACGTCTCGTTAGCATATTCATGTTTGATTATAAGTTTACGCATACATTTGACACAAACGAAGTTAACTTTTGCTGTGAGTGTCGCTATTAATGAACATCGCTTAAATGTGACTGATTTCGTTATAACACAAGAAACTTGTAAAAAGTTTTGTTAAACTACATTAACTTGATTGCGGAATGGTTGAAGAATTACGGAAGATTTTTGTAGCCTGTGTTTGAGTAAATCTATGTCTTGCAGTTTTAACACATCTCTACGCCAACTTAATTTATAAATGCTCTAGTGCTTTTATTGCATTGTCCTTATTTACCCAGTAATCGCGCAACGTGACTTCAAGTGAATTTTACATGGAGATTTATTTAATGTTTTTCTCAATTAAATCTGTTTTTTGGGCTAAAGAGTATATGCTACTCTTCAGCCCAAAAAAGCCATCGATAGATACTTTTACCCCGATAAATGTACGGGCACTATGGCATACATATAAAATTCGGTTCTGTTATTATATGCCTACGAATAAAATGTCAATTTTGTGTACCTGAAAGTTAGTGTTATAAATGTTAGGACTTTAGGTTGCGCGTCTCAAGGAACTGTGGTGGTCAAAGACTATTCACTAATTGGCAAGCAGTAATAAATTAATGACAAAAAAACCTAAAAATTATTGGCTCTTATAATAAGATTCCTAAGCTGATTTTGGTTCTACTAATACATTAGTTTAAACAATGTATTGCTAACACATTTATTATAGTGAGGTGACTATACTTTCTTGATGAATTAATAATGACAAGGAAGAATAAACGTGAAATTCTTAATAGTTAGTGCAAAAGATTTACTGAGTTTCTTGCCGGCTTCTTATCGGTAGAGTCTGACTTGCGAACCGGCGGTAGAGTCGCTACAGACAGACTTGACGTTCTAAGAGTGCTTATAGAGCAAGCAAACTTGAAATAATTTGTGGTGTGGTCACCAGGGGCGTGCATACAGGGTATGCAGATGATATAAAATGGAGAAAACCTGCAGCACAGATTTATTAAAAACTTAAGGGTAGGTATTGTACGAGATATAAATAGCCTAACCTTAAGTTTTTATGACTCGTACTGTGAATTTCCTCTACTTAATAAAATCTGCGCACCCTGTGCATACCCTGTGTGCACGCCACTGGTGGTGACGGCAGTCAGAAGATACAGTTGACACTAAGATCGGGCAAAAGCGAGCTCTGTGCTACTACAACCATTTAATGCGATCACCAACCCGTCTGCCTAGCGTGGTGATTATGCAAGCCCTCCCATAGTGAGAGTTCTTTAGTCTATCAGTGGACTGTTATAAGCAATTGATAGTTGGCGCACGACGGCCGATTGGCGCACTGGGTAGCGCCCTGCTTTCTGAGTCCAAGGCCGTGGGTTTGATTCCCACAACTGGACAATATTTGAGTGATGAACATGAATGTTTTTCAGTGTCTGGGTGTTTATGTATATATTATAAGTATTTATGTATATCTAACAAAGTGTGTGGATATATTCCGTGTAGGCTCCGAAACGGCTGCACCGATTTCAATGAAACTTTAAGGGAATCTCCAAATTGACCTGGCAAGTAATCCTGTAAAATTTGGTGACGATCGGAGCACTCCTATTTTTGAACTGTCAAACTGTCAAATACAGCTTTTATTTACTATGATGATATTCTATTGTTGGGTGTACATGGGTATAGATAATGATCTTCACCCGCTCGAGAAGAGAATACGAGAGAATGAATATGGAGATAAATAAATGATTTAATATATTATGAGACTTAATATATTAAAAATGTAATGATGTAAGTTTATTGTTTAAATAAAATAAAGCAAAATCTAGCCCGGCGAAGCGGGCTGGGTACGCTAGTTATTCATAAAAAATATTCATTAGTTATCTTTGTACCCATAACACAAGCTACGCTTACTTTGGGACTAGATGGCGATGTGTGTATTGTCGTAGCATATTTATTTATTTATTTATGATACAAAGCAATTTATAGGTACAAAGATTCACTTGGTGATAACTAAGATCGCAGCCAAGCGCCATCGCCAACTCGATTCATAAAAGAGAAAAAATGAAATGGACAGGACGTTAATACTGAAGAAGTGTATGTACATAGGATAAATTAAGTCTTGCTACCTTAGGGCTCGTACACAAGAAGATGCGATACATATTGTGTCAAGAATATTTTAACGTTATAGAGCAGTGCGCGATTTTGAATATGGGTGCTTTGATGTAGTAGTAAAGCTTAAACGACAAGGCTGCTTGGGAGCAGGCCACTCCGCTCTCGCCTCTCACAAAACAGAAAAATTCTAAAGATTGTCAAACTTTAAAATGATGTTGGAAAAGAGCAATCTGCTGAGTTTCTTGCCGGCTCTTCTCAGTGGAATCTGCCTTCCGAACCGGTGGTAGAGTCACTACAAACAGACTTGACGTTTCATAAGTGCTTATTAATTAGGCCTACTTGAAATAAATGAATTTTGTTTTTTTTTTTTTGTTAAGTTATGCAAATTTGATCAACCACGAAGGATCGTTTGTATTACAATTACAAATGAACGAATGCTATGTGACCGATCCTCTGCATTTGCGGCGAGATAACTTAGCGAACAGAGAAACATCAAGTATAGGCATTCTCTTCATTGCAAAATAGACTTAATTTGCATAAGAATAATATTATAATAGATGTTATTAAATAGCGGTTATATTGAAGCGGTGATACCCCAGTGGTTGGCTTTTGGAGAGTCCGAGTTCGAATCCCAGCACCCGGCTCTTACGATTCCAATTTGTGTGCGTTTTTAAGGTAATTAAAAATCACTTGAAGAAAAGGATCACCAGCGAAATATTACCGCCATGCTTATCTCAAAATTCAAAATATATTTATTTCAAGTAGGTTATAAGCACTATTGAAACGTCAAGTCTGTCGGTGTGTAGTGAATCTACCACCGGTTCGGAAGGCAGATTCTACCGAGAAGAAGCCGGCAAGAAACTCAGCAGTTGTTCTTTTCCAATATCAACAATTTACATTTTACATTTAAAAATTCATTTTTCTATCTTGTGAGAGATGAAAGTAACCAATTGTATAGTAACCTCGCTGTAATAAATGTGTTTTAACACATTCTTTTAACTTATGGATTGGTAGGTCCAAAATTCATCAGGAATCATGTCATAAAAGCGTATACTCAATCCCACAAATGACCCCTGCACTTTTCGCAGACGATATGCAGATGTCACTAATTTATGACCATTTCTTGTAAGTCGTCTGTTTATATGCGTACGCAGCCCGCTTCGCCGGGCTATATTTTGCTTTATTTTATTTAAACAATAAACTTACATCATTAAATTTATAATTTAAGTCTCATAATATATTAAATCATTTATTACTCTCCGTATTCATTCTCTTCTAATCTCTTCTTGAGCGGGTGAAGATCATTATCTACACCCATGTACTCCCATCAATAGAATATCATAGTAAATAAAAGCTGTATTTGACAGTTTGACAGTTCAAAAATAGGAGTGCTCCGATCGTCACAAAACTTCACAGGATTACTCGCCAGGTCAATCCGGAGATTCCCTGAAAGTTTCATTGATCGTTTCAGCTGTTTCGGAGCCTATACGGAATATACCCACACACTCTCTCTTTTATATATATAGATATGTTGTCTTACAAATACTATATTGTTATAAATAAAATATATTATATTTATGACGCAAAGCAACATTGTACATCGTAATGCTGTCTTCTGGTATGAAGGTCGTTGATGCCGGTGTGGCTCATGGAATTTAACATCTACGTCTCAGGTTGATGGACAAAGGCAGGCTTTACCCATGACGTTTTAATTGCCCTGCTAGGTGTTGCCCTGTTTACAGGCGATAGTTTTCGAATTGCCATCAAATGGACCATCTGCTTGGACCGTCAATAACTCATCACCATCATCATCATACCAACGCGCCATTACCGGGCCAACTACAGTGTACGTTCCCTCCCACAATGAGAAGGGGTTAGGCCGTAGTACACCACGCTGGCCCAGTGCGGGTTGGTGGACAAAATTTTCAAAGGTGTGAAACCTTTGAAAATTTTGTGGTTTACTCACGATGGTTTTCCTTCACCGTTGAGGCATGCGATATTTTAATTGCTTAAAACGCACATAACTTAGACATGTTAGAAGTTATTGCCGGAACTTGAACTCGCTCCCTCGTAAGTGGAGTTGAAGTCCACAGTCCACTGGGCTGTTTAGTATAATCTATGTCGGGATCTGATTAATACGATTGGATATATAGTTAATGTATTCTCAGATTTTTAATATTCATAAGTTAGTTATTAATAAATGAAATTATTAATGTTTTATTTTTATTTTCAATTATTGATTAGTAAAATAATTGTTTTATAAATTTTACCTAAAATAAACTATTTAAAACTAAATAAAATCTAAAACGACCTCGGAACCACCGCAGCGAGTTACAGTTCCTAAGATGCTGGCAGCATTGCCCCTTTGGATGGCTAAACTAATTCGTTGGCCAAGGTAACTGCCCGCTCTAGGATCACCGGTAGACTCGATAAAATATAGTTAATTGTTTTTATAAAGTGGGAAAAAAAATCTTGATGAAAATGAAATTTCAAGATTTTTTTAAAATATGAAGTCTTCATACTAAATTTGGAATTGCACAAAAGTATTAAAGATTTCAAATTTTCATTTAATCTACCGATTTTATTCTTCACTTATTTTAGGTACAAATAGGCCAACTTTCGAACCCCTACGTAGTAAAGCAACGTCTCCAAAGTAGTCAAGTATTGTGTAAGAGCCCTTATCCTCTTCAGATGTTTATAAGTGAGAGCACGCAATATCGCCGTGCTCGTAGAGAATGCTCTGAGACGGGAATTCATTAAGATTATGTCCACATTAGGTCCTTTATCGCGGCTACTCAGACTTGGGAAGCTTTATTGCCCATAAACTGAGGTTAAATATGATACACTAATAGAATATTGCCCCGATGGTTTATTAGTTAGCCTATGCTAGCCTAGGCTAAGAATTACGAGAGTTTATTACATGATACTAGTACAAAATATTAGAATTAAGTTACAAAAGCGTAGGCGTTTGCTAGCAAAGGATTTTTGATAATTCATCGCCAAGGGGCGTAAAATAGGGGTGAGAAAGTGGTATGAAAATCGAATTGGTAAGGTAAAGCCGCGGGATCAATTTAGCATAAAATTAAAAAAAAACCATGACTGCAATCTAACCTGGTGGTAAGTAATGTTGTTTTCTGAAATGGTAACAGTCTAACCTGTTAGACGGTATAGCAGTTATATTAATACCATACCAGTTATATAAATCCATTCATCGTACCTTAACGCTCGATTGGCAGCACGTCTTTGTCGATAGGGTTATCACCCAACAGACCAGAATAAATTCAGAAATTATAAATTCCCAAATTGCTCCCTGAAACCCTGAAAGCTTCTCCTAATCAAGAATGATTTAATTCAGACAGCATTAACGCGTTTTATTGTCGTCGGAACAACACGATCGTTATATCCTTTATTTGCTTTATGGGTGATATAAACGAGAGCGTCGACCCTTTGGCTTATCGCTAGGGATTAACTCTTTTATTTGCGACAGGGTTGGTTCAAACGTGCCGTGCTTTCACGCTTGCATTAGTTGGGTAGTGTGCACGTGAGTTGATTCGGTACCTCGACCTTTTTGCAAGCAACCTCGTCATTGCAGATAGCTAGGGTTACCATAACTTCTACCTAACTTCTGCTTCTTTAATAGTTTTTAATGACAATGTGAGATGGTGATAACAAGAAAAAAATAACAACCGGCTAAGTTTGTTGTGGGCTTTTTCTTAGACCAGGGCGCGTTTGGAACTCTCGTAGCTTTATGTTTTAAGTTTACGAATATGGTTATCGCCATCAGCTCACTACCGTGTAATTCTCATGTGATGTACGCATCAAAAGTTCCACCTATAGGCCTAGTAGTTTTAAGATGACGAATTTATTTATCGCCATCAACTCACTATGTCATATTTTACATGTAGTGTACGCATAAAAAGTGCCTATTTCAATAAAGAAATATTTGACTTTGACTTTGACTCTAGGAAGCAAACGGGACGTTCGTTCGAGACGACTCCCAAAACTCGACATGCGGATAACTACTCAATATAAAAATAGAATGCTTATGTAACTGTACTCAACCGTATCAAAAGTATAAAATAAAAAAAAAAAACAAATTATTATAAATATTTTTATAATCTTACTTCGATCACAAATTATGGAATGTTATCCGAAATCAACGTAATTAGTATTATTATTCTAAATACGTAGTAAGTTAATAATCAAAGTTTTTTTAATTTGTTTAATAAATAAATGTTTTATTTATATATTCATAAGACACACCGGCAATTAATCTTAACAACATTCATAAAAAAAAAAATGTGCTAGAATTACAAATTCTGTCTTGTGCCATTACAATAATCAATTATAGGTGTATACAGAATTATCGTTATTATCTCCTATTCTTTTTCGTCAAAATTGAAGTTGTATTTTGTCAAAATACGGTACAAAAACTGGGCATGTAAGTAATACGGGACGGGATGGTCAAATATGGTAACAGTCCAGTATATACGGGACGTATGGCAACACTGCAGATAACAACACGTCTAATAATTATATCATCAAGGGTTATTTCGTAGAGATTGCCTAAGCAATAAGACCGCCTTTGTATATTGGATTTAGATCTAGTCTTTCAACCATTTTGAAGAAGCCCAGTGTCAAAAGGTTTTATACCTGAAATTTCATTTCAATCAATCCAAAAATTTCTGATTTCCCGTGAAATTTAGAATCGCTTTTTTTAGAACTGTCCCAAAGAGGAACAATCCCAAAATAGCTCTGAAATGGCAGATATTATTCCGACTTACTTGACACTTTTTGTTTTATTATGCCGTTAAAGGAATATATGAATGCCTGAAGTATGCGATGAAGTTGAATTTTCTCTGAAGTATGGAATGATGAGGTGAGAGAGATATTATGCTTATAATAAGATCTAGCGGTTATCTAGATCCTATTTTAATGCCATTTAAGTAAAACCTGTTCTAGTGAACTCGCTCTAAAAGTCTTGATTTAATATGAGATAACAAAGCTGTGTTAGCCTCTGCCAGTTTTATTTATGAAACCTTTTGGAGTTCTCAATAGGTAGTAGAAAATTTATAATTAATTTTTTTGACAGATTACAATAAGTAATGAAGTAAAATTCCTCCCTTTCTATTTCGTCTGGAAATACATTGTACGTGAATCCTGTCATTGTACAGGGTGCCGAGTGGAATGGACGTCGACATGCAACGTCTAAATGTTTCCACCATGTTAACCTTGTTACTGTTGCTATCTGTTGACAGGTTTTAGATAAGAGTCCTTTTTCCTTTTTCACTTATTTACTACGTTGTTTTTAGCTCTGAATACATTTTATAAGACCCACTGCTGGTAACCACCTCTGAGTAATGAAAAGCTTTTTGTGACAGAGCTCTTCCTGGGAATCAAGACTTGTTTGTTTTATGTATACGACCTGTAATTGAAAACCGAACTCATACTTCACAGGCTTGAGAGATACATTATGTACTATCTCTGAGACTTAACCTTAAAAAAGTAAACCTAATAGTTTTTGAGTAAACCACTGCCATGGGTTTTACTAAAAGAATTAAAATCATGTGACTCGTGTCACTGTATTAGGTACGTGTCGCGTAGTGGAGGTACTATGCGCGTTGTTCTTTTATCTTCAATGGGGTTTTCATAAGTAAACACTTAAAATGAATTCGTTTGTATGGAAAAATAAATATGCTTCTTTAGATTTAATATTTTTACAGGTTGGTTCCTTATATTATTTCTTAATTCTGTAACACTGTTGTATGGCTACGAGCGCTTGACTGCAATCACATCTGATCGTAAGTGATGATGCAGCCTAAGGTGGAGCGTGCTTGCCTAGAAGATGCATATTCCCTCTTGATTTAAAAGCACTCATACTCGTCTAAAATAAACCCGTTCTTATCTGACAGGTCTGCACGGAACTGCGAAACATTTCTTCATGCCGACCTTTTTTGAGCGTTAATCTCTTTTTCTTCTCATCTTTCTCTCGTTACTACTGCCATTCTTTTTTCGGGAAATTGCTACTACTTGATGCTTATTTATGTCGTTAAGCAGCAGCACTGTGTGTGACTGTCTAAGGGCGTGGCTGCACTGGGTTCTCGTGTAATTACGGGCAAACGAGGCTAAATACCTACGTCTTAGATTGGTGAACACAGAGCAGGACTTTGTACAGTGGCGTGCAAACAGAGTATGCACAAATGATACTAAATGAGAAAAATCTCTAGTAAGAGTCATAAAAACCTTAAGGCATTCTAAGAGTTGTATACTTTATCCTGGGCAAAGGGCCTGGTGGCTTGAGATACAGGTTCTACCTAGTTCAAGAATCAGTCCCCACATTATAAATGTGTAACAAAATACCCCGTAATCAACATTTTATTGTACTCATACTTATAAGTAATGTGGAGAAATAAATAAATCATTCATTCATTCATTCAGTTATAAAAAGTTTACCCTTTTGTTTTTATAACTCGTACAGGAGATTTTCTTGATTTTAAATCATTTGCATACCCTGTGCATACCCTCTATGCACGCTACTGTTTGTAGAAAGCGTTGTTCTGTTTATAGGCCATGGTTTTACACTTTCCATCACGTGGGCCACCACTTGGCTCATCAATTATATCTAAAAAAAACTCTCATTAAGAAAAGAAAGATATAGAGCTTAAAACCACCAGCCAGTCCCTAAAAGCTTAAATCTATGGTGGGCGTGAAACAAGTGTAATATATTAATCAAACTTTTCACGTGCAGACAACACACATTCACGCACGCTAAAATTCAATTCTTTAAGAATCAATCTAGTCGTAGTTTGGATCCACGATTCCTTTAAAAATCCACCTAGATACCGCTTCAGTAACTTTTTTATCCCACTACAAGTAGGACCTAGACTTCGATCTCACGGGGTGTTTGATGACGCAGCCTAAGATGGTAGTCAGATAGGGCTCACCTATCAGAGTTATGGTAGTTATATTAAACCCGTACCTCTAATCGATGTTTACGACACATCGTACTGGAACCCTAAATCTCTTTTGAATATAAAAGCTACATGTAAAATCCATTAATCTATAATGTAATTCTTTACGAAATTATTAATCATAGTTTGTATCTTGTTTTACTTTAGAAATTCATGTAGCTACATATAGGTGAGTTATATATGGGCATATTGAAAATCGAAATATATTTACTTATAGAATTGAATGTATATGGTAGGAGTTGAGAAACCCCACAAAATAGGTAAGCGTTAAATATAAATTAACTTTAAGTTTCACAAGTCGAACCCTTTGAAATGTATCCAGCAATTAGAAATTATTATTTGTAAAGTTAACAGTGTTGTTAAAGGTGGTAAATTAGAAAGATATTTACGGGATTTTGTTAAATCCCTTTTAAAGGTCCTTTAACCTTTTTTTTAAAAAATCCCATTATGTAAAATTCATCAACTAAAATGTAATTCTTTGAATATTTTACAAACAGTTCGTATCTACATTTCCTTTAGAAATTCATCTAACTAAATATACATAGAAAGGTTACATATGGGCGGAAGATTATTATCCAACTTATGACACGTCTGAGAAGGCGGGGTGCCAGCATCGTCCAGGCCATCGACGTTGTGACACGCCATGCAATTGCTTGTAAACTGGGCCTACTTGAAATAAATGAATTTAGAATTTGTATTTTTTGAATTTATAATATTACTGGCCGTTGCCCACGTTCGCGTTTACTGCGGTTGCCCTTTTAACTGAACCTATGCCAAAAATCAAGTCCACTAGTTTCGTAGGGCGTAAAGTAAGCACAAACAAACAAACACACTCGCATTTATAATATTAGTATGTATTGGTTATGAGAATATGGTATTGGTATTTATATTTATAATACCGTGTCTAACCAAGAGTCTGGCTATACAGAAAGAGCTTATATAAAGTTTATAATCCATCATGAATATTTATTGAATGGTTGATCCAGGCCACAAAGCCCACGAGCATAGGTGAATGGGAACGCACGGTCACTTGCGTTGATTGTTTTGAGATACCACTCCGCAAAACTTGCGAAGTTCATGCCAATAATCTAATTTGTTATCACTTCAGTCGCTTCTCGCTAGGCCGGATTGAATTTGAAATTCGAACGTACATATTACAGTAGTAAACTAAAATATGTACGTTCTAAGTTCAAAGACAATCCAAGTTTCTAACATACGAGTACCATGTATTAAATACCAATGCCCCCCGCACATTCATTTGATATTTTTAATCTGTAACTTAAACAAAATACATTAATGATTTTTTTCTCATAAGGCTTATTCAGGGATTTTTTTTAATAATCATTTAAATATTATGTAAGAAAAGGAATAAATAAAATAAATAAATAAATATACTACAACAATACACGCGACGCCATTTAGCCCCAAAGTAAGCATAGCTCTGCTGTCTTCTATAGATCGATTGTGGCTGTTCTCCTGTCGCTAACGTATTTTGGAGACGGCGTAGCCTTGAAACTTTATTCCACGTGTTTCATACACCTGGCATGTCTCATTAAACACCTTGCCCATTTAATATTATAAATACGAAAGTGTTTTTATTAGGTTGTCCTTTTATTACGCAGCGCAATTTGTGACTATGTAAACGACTGGTCTTAAATGGGGTGTAATGATTATTGATTCATATGAGATTATTGATTTCAACTTATGACTTCTAAATGCCTTGACAGGGATTTTTAGAATTCCTACATTCTACTGACTGTGACGCTACAAGTTACATTGATTAAATTTGACCCCTGGTGATGATCATAGGTTTTATTTTTGTATTCAAAACGTTATTGCTGTATTAAACAAAATAGGATCAAGGCACGCGATAGTCCCACGACTGAAAATGTTTCTGTGATGATCATAAATGTTTGAGTGTCTGGGTATTTATCTTTATTTTATAAGTATTTGTATATATTTTACATAAAATGATTTATCAGACATTTCAGTACCCATTACACAAGCTACGGTTACGGTTATGTGTTTTGTCGCAGTACATTTATTTATTATTATTATTAGCTACCGTGTGTAATACGACGAATCGCGCGATTTGTGAAAGGCTAATTTCACGTCAATGAGCAGAAGCGGTAATAGCTTAGTGGTTAGGACTTCGGCTTAACTTTCGAGGGATAAGGTTCGAATCCCAGCACGCACCTCTAACTTTTCTAAGTTATATGCTTTTTAAGCAATTATAATATCAAATGCTTCAACGGTAAAGGAAAATATCGTGAATAAACCTGCGTCTATGAGAGATCACAATAACGTTATTAAAGGCGTGTGAAGTCCACTAATCTGCCCTGGGCCAGCATGGTGGACTACGGCCTAAATCATTTTCTCATTTGTTACTGTTCTGTGTTCCGACTTATTCACCGCGGGTTGTGTGATATATTATGGACAATGGTGCCTACCAGAATACAACACTGACGCAACACGTGACGCTGAGAAAGCGTTAGTGCTAGCGTTATGACTCCCATAAAAATAGCGTCCACAATTGTTCTATTTTTATAGTTTTCCTATAAACGTAGTAAACAGAGTTGAACACCGTTTTGACGTCTGTCCAGCGCAGCGTTGTGTTTCATAAAGCATGATGCACTCAATAACTATATTTGGATCGACGTCCAATGCTATATTTTAATGTTCGAAACATTGTAAAATAGCGCATTATGAGTGCATTGACCTTAGCATAGATTAAACAAAAAAAAACTACATATTCGTTTTATGATTTCCCGCCAAAGAATCAAAAGCCATCTTCCGAACAGAATACAGACTATGTCTTAAGAACACGCGTCAAATTATAAATTTATGTTCGAATTCGAATTTGAATTAAGAATATACGTATGTTTTAATTTTTTTTGTTGTTGTCTTTTGATTGAGGTAGGTCGTTATTTAAAACTTTAAATTAACATTGACAAGAAATGGACGCGTAATGATTTTATACTATGCTTATAAATTCTCCCAAAAGTTATGTTAAGGTTAGATAGAAAGATATTTGAACCCAGAGCCGAAAAATCAATTATAAATATAGGCCGCTTACAAATAGGCTAAAATATAAATTTAACAGCATAACAAGTGAATATATAGGGAGTTACGGGAGTCTGACTCAAACTAAGCCGGTTTCTTTAATTATATTACAAAAACTAAATATTACTCTTTTATAGACTAAAATCTTAACGAATCTGAGAAAAACATTAAAGAAGTCCCTTTAATCCGTAAATCCTTAACAACTGCTTATAAAATTGATATAATTAAAAATATAATATCATTAAAGCGACAGTGATAAAAACAATTAAGAAGAAAAATCGAACTTAAATTCAGATTTATTTCATTTAAAAGCACTTTTGTATCATCTTTGTATATTAGACGAAGTCGGCTAGAAACTCAGTATTTAGTAACATCAACATTTTACCATAGATGGCCGAGTGGCGCAGAGGACAGTGACCCTGCGTTTTGAATCCAAGGCTGTGGGTTCGATTCCCACACTTGGAAAAATGTTTTTGCGATAAACATTAAAGTATTTCACTGTCTGGGTGTTTATATGTATATTATAAGTAATTATATATATTATTCAGAAAACATTTCATTTCATTATCCTAGTACCCATAACACAAGCTACGCTTACTTTGGGCTGGATGGAGTTGTGTATAATGTCGTAATTTTTTTAAAATATATATTATCCATCTTGTGAGCCTTCTTCCAAACAATCTTGTCATTAAGTAATTTATCAGTTGTAAAGTAACCTTTATGTAGTAATAAGTTTGAATACATTGTCTTAATGCAAAATGCGGTCGGAAATCATGTTTTCGGCACGTGCGTTTCATACGAGGTTTTCCAACAGTGTGAGGAGAACGCAGACTTCTATGTATTGTCACTAACTTTTAAAACGCATTATACAACACTCAACCACACTGTCTAATGTCCGTGGTACGTCAATAAAGATATCATTCAACCCCGGGGAGCAATAAATGAGTGGGACCCGTCCACTCCGGTAGCCTTTAACTCAATTACATTCCAGTCTGATGACTCTTTTTGTAGCACTTAAGTTTTAATTTGGTACGATGCTAATATGTAATTAAAATTTCTTGATTTTTAGGGCTTATGTGGAATGTTGTCAATTGATAATTGAACCTTATAGGTAAGTTCGAAGCACTATATCAATTTAAACGTTAATAGCCTAGTGGTTAGGATGTCGCGTCAGCCTTATTTTCCGAAGGGATCGAATTCAGACTCCGCCACGCACCGCACCTCTATCTTTTCGGAGCAATGTGCGTTTTAAGCAATTGACCTACTAATATTCCTACTAATATTATAAATGTGAAAGTGTGAATGTTTGTTACTCAATCGATTAAAAATTGCTGAAGGGATTATTCCTCATGAGTCTCTATGTTCATTAGTGAAAACCGTATGAAAATCCGTCCGGTAGTTCTGCAATTTTTCGCGCCCAGACACAGACAGACGCGGCAGTAGCCTTTATTGTATAATATGTAAAGATAATATTGGTTAATTGCTAAGTTTTTTTTCCCGTTCTTTTATGTTGTTCTTTTTTTTACTTAGTGTAATTGGCTTCTGGCCGTTGTTGTTAATATAAAAATAAAAACAATTGCTTAAATTTCTTACAATTTGTGACAAAATGATTAATAACATTTTGTAATTCTGTGTACGTTAAATTTTGGCATTGCAAATATCTCAATTTACAGGAAACCAGACATTAGAATTAGACAGATAAAGTTATCTTTACCCGAGGCTGAGGGGTGGCAAATTTTGAGGAGCGGCCCAATCTGAAGGGCAAATGAAATTCAAGATCAATCGGTTTGCTCAGTGACCGTAACATTAACAAATATTACCTTAATATCCTGTTTCCCTGTATAAAAAATGTATTTCTAATCAGTCTACCACCTTTTTTTTCCTGTGGATCACCTGTGGACCTAGTGCCGGGTGAGGAAAATAATTGATAGGTGTTGATTTTTGGAACGGAGTGGTTAAACGTAGGGTGCAGTAAGAGTTAGCTAGTGGAACTCGTCACGTAATGAAGAAGCGTTATGCCTCTGCCGTTCTGTGTCCCGTCCGGCGTATTTTCGATATTGTCGTCAAGTAATTGCCGCAATAATTTAAATAAGTTAGTTTTTTTTTTACTTCTTTGATTTAAATTGAACTTTTAAATCTATATACTTATAATAAAACTGTAACGGGTCATATTCGGTACACTGCAGATATTTTTTATTTGTTTTTTTGGAGTACACTGTTATCTTTATATACTAATATAATTGTTACTGAAGCCAAAAATGATTTTTTTTTTTCATTTTTACTCGGTTTGCTGTCTGTATCTTGGTAGCGCATCACGCTTAAACTACTGCATGGATTAAAAAACGGCATAATTTGAGTTTATACTAAGAATCTACATTGGATACGCATTATCCTGGAATTCAACACAAAGATTCCTGTGGGAGTATTTGACGATATTACACGATAACTCCGTCTAATGCAAAGCGGTATAAACATTAGTTTTTGTACTAGACAGTTTGTAGTATCAGTTTAGTTCTGCCTAAATTTTGTATACATCTGATGAATATGATTAGAGGTACATAGAGGTGAGAACTTCTTAGCGGCCAACTGCAAATCCCTCACTGAAAGCTTAACGATTCTGAAAGGAACTTCAAGTGTTGCCACATTTATGAAGAGTTTCCTGCTTGGACTGAAAAATTAACATAAGAATTAATTTAATTATAGCTAAATTCATATTTTTATTACTATTTTTAATAATCTTTACTTATTTAAGTTTTTAAATTTTTTTTTAATTGTGACCGGAGATAACAACGATAATGCTGTATACACCTTTAATTGATTACTGTTATGGCACTAGACAGAATTTGTAATTCTAACACATATTTTTTGTTTATGAATGTAGGTTCAATTAATTGCTGGTGTGTCTTTTGAATAAATAAATAAATATAAGAAACTTTCTTGCTTAACTTTCAGCATATGAATCAACTAACAATGCGATTTTAAACCTTCCTTTAACGATTACTAAACTTTAATAGTGCGAGGAGTTGACACTGATGGATACCAAATTAATTTTCTTAAGTGACTTGGGTCAACGTTGCTTATCCAGCGCTATCGACTAAAATATGGTGCTGCTACTTTACAGCCATTTGAAAGTATAAGAGGTAAGATGCCAACTGGAGCTGATCCTCGGGACGGTCATTTGCGATTGCCAATGTTTTCGTTATTTAAGGTCTCAAGTAGTAGGTGATAGAAGCTCTATGGCCAAGAATAGATATTATATAATATTTAAAATATATTGAAAGAAGTTGCATCACTATCTTTACTATCGGTACCGAACATAATAAAAACCGGTAACAACCGATTTGGCGCAGACGAAGTTGCTTGGCTCAGCTACTTTTATTGATAAAATAATCGCTATTTATTTCATATCCCAAGACGTACATTGTAAAGTGTTTAGATATTTTATTTTTATTTTTGCATAGAATTTTGGAGAAATACTACTTACTTTAGGCTAGTGTTTACAGTAAATATATAAAGTGGGTAAATAATTAAACTTTTTATTACTATTTATTCATATTTGCCAGGTATTGCAAATAGTTAATAGATAGTTTTCAAGAAACAATTCAATTATTTTAGACTAGCTGTTGCCCACGACTTCGTCCGCTTTTGTTTTTGTTTTTCGAAAGACATGTGCCTCATAAATGTGACAGCACTTTATGTATTTAGGATACCTAAGCCTGGGTATTTTGATATAAATACGACTGCACCTCGATATCGATGCACCTCAGTCCTACATGGACTCGAACGATGCAAAGATACCTCCCGGTGTCTCAGTCGTTATCACTAGGTTATATGAATTTCATAAAAGATTTGCATGGTTTCTTATTAAGGGCCAGTAACATAATCATATTATAATAATAATAAACTTTATTTAGGCCAAAAATAGTTTGTACGCAGAGTTCTAGATTAAGAGTATATATTAAGTATATAAATAACATTGCATTTAAGATTTATAGATTTATATAATAAGCAAAACTTCTTAAAACATAAAATTTGGTTGCTTGTGCCTTTATCAGGTTTCACAGTTTTATTAGTACTCTTTAAATCAAACATTAATATCTGCTTACATAATAAATGAGGTTAGCAATGGCAAATATATAGGAATGTACGTGTAAAATGTTTGTAAGACCAGGTTCCAATTACGCCAACTCCTGTACTAGTTAAAACTGTATCACAGTGAGTTGTCATTCCTCGTGTCCAAGTAATTACTATAAAATCTATACGTTTTATTATATATTATAAAATAGGTAAACCATATGTTTTAAGATTATAAAATAATAGGTGGCTAAAATTTAATTAAAAAATGAGTGGTAAAATTAATATTAATTATGATTTATTGAGTTTGTATCTTATTGGATTCCGGGCCTTTTAGATTACTTATCTAATAACATGGAAGCTTCTACTCAGCTGGTGTATCGTGTAAATAAACTGTCCGTCCAGAATGCAAATACTGTACGTTAAATTAGAAATGTCAAGCGCAAGCTGGGTTGCCTCTGACATGATATTAACTACTTTGATACATCGTGCTTTGCTTATTTAATGATATTATGAAATAAATAAATATACTACGACAATACACACATCGCCATCTAGCCCCAAAGTAAGCGTAGCTTGTGTTATGGGTACGAAGGTGACTAATGAATATTTTTATAAATAACATATACTTATAATATACATATAAACACCCAGACACTGAAAAACATTCATGTTCATCACACAAACATTTTCCAGTTGTGGGAATCGAACCCACTCTCTTACTCCCACTCGGGTCTCTGCTCTGCCCACTGCGCCAATCGGCCGTCAAATGAAATGATGTTTATCAAATCTTTATGCTATATCAAAAATGAATTACTGTTCGTTAGTTCCACTAAAAGTCCAGAACGGCTGTACCGGTTTGGCTAATTTACGTCTTTAAATAATAAGCGGAAGTCCAGGAAAGGTTTGAACTGTGAGAAAATATGGAATATAAAAAAAAATTGCATATAACTATTAGCCTCACGTTATCCTGTAGTGGTCTCGTAGAGGTCTACGTGATTATAAGTAGGTATAGATAAATAACTTATAAATGAAGAGTACCGTAGCAGAACTAGAGTTACCGACATAGCTCAACTAGCAGCTAACTGGATGGGCAAAGGGCACATAATCGGTACAAGCAATGGACGTTGGGGTCCCACTATGCTGGCATGGCGTCCCCGCACCGAAAAGCGCATCGTTGGCCGGCCCCCAACAACATGGACAGATGAAATTAAACAAATCGCTTGGAGCCGCTGGAATCAAACGGTCCAGGCTCGTGGATTTTGGAACTCCCCACAAAAACACATGTCCAACATAAAGAGACACATATAAATGTATACAAAACCCGTACTGACGGGGTTTGAAGAAAAAAATAATATACTTACTATGCCTACAAATACAAAATATGTAAATCTTGGTACAACAAGTGAAATCTTTTAGCAACATAAAATCCACAATTTGCTCCGACAAACACGATCAAATATTATCCCTTAACGCTGTCGATTTCGGCGGCATTGAGAAAAATGGGATTTCTTAGGTATAACGATAAAAGTTATAAAAAACCCCTCAGTTGCTGACATCAAAGGAGACTACGTCTTTACAGAAAGTTTTTTCCTCTCTGATAATAATTATTTGTCTGTGGCTTATTTATGAACCGACATCTGAATAACGGAGGTTATAAATTCAAAGGTTTTTTTTCGCGATGTTTGTCCATTTTTCTCTCAAATCTGAAGCGGTTGCGACGATTTTTTTTTCAAAATTAATGTTTGATGAATTTTGTAGCATGTTATTTGTCTACAAACATAGAATAAGGCGAAAGATAAAATTTTTGAAACGATTTTTATCTTGTTATTCCTAAAAAGTATAACTTCTAACGCCTGTACTTACACACACGTGCGATAGATAAAGCAATGGTGATAAAAATACGAAGTGCCAACCATAACCTCGGCATGTTTAACGTCAAACAGTATAAGGGACTGCTATAGCAACAGAAAAAGTTTAAAAAAAATTCCACTCGCTCATTTACATAAATGTTTATTCGATTTTTATTTTTTCGATTTCGATTTTCATTACTATTATTATTTTTATATGACAAGTGCAATAAACGTTATTTGAAATTATAAAGATTTCTCAAAATCTAATATAAATGCTATCTTATATGGCTGGTTCTCAATTTCTAAATAGTCTTTTAATCCCATCCCCGTTGAAGAATACATTCATAAAAAGCTACCTCTTCTATCTCATGCTATCTCTTTCGCGCGACCAAATAAAATATAAAAAAGTTCGACATCGGCCGCCTTTTTAAATCCATTCTTTAATAGCGCATGTTATATCAATGCACTCCAGTTAATTATAGCACGTTGTAATACAGGCCTAAGATTTTTATTTACTGTAATAACATTTCGCTTACTAAATCTAAGAAACATATCTCGAATTTATTGGACGAAATAAATAAATAAATAAATAAATATACTACGACATTACACACATCGCCACATAGCCCCAAAGTAAGCGTAGCTTGTGTTATGGGTACTAAGATGACTGATGAATATTTCTATGAATATAATACACATAATTACTTATAATATACAGATAAACACCCAGACACTGAAAAACATTCATGTTCATCACACAAACATTTTCCAGTTGTGGGAATCGAACCCACGGCCACGACTCAGAAAGCAGGTTCGCTGCCCACTGCGCCAGTCGGCCGTCAAAAATTCAAATGTTGCAACAATGAACCTCCCGTCGAGTTAATTGTTCCCCGCCGACCGCCCGCCGCCGTCTCCTAACTAATTACGCTGTATGCTTCTCTGAAAGGTTATCTTTTATTGTTGATAGGCACAATTGACTACGACCTTGTAATCGTTTTAATTTATTTCCACTACAAGTGATGCCATGAGTTATCAAATACATTAGATGACAGATTGAATTGGTATGGTACCGCGTAGAAAACGTTTAGAAGTTTGTTTAATACAATTGCCATACCCCGAACAAGTTAACGCGATTGAATTTAATAGTTCTATCCTTACTTACAGGGTAGGAAAGGGATATATTCTATATATATATATCCCTATAAAGGTATATATTATATATATCCCTTTCTTACCCTGTAAGTAACCTACGCGTTACACTACAAACTTCTAAACGTTTTGTACGCCGTACCTTACCGGTTCCTTAATTACTTCTGCAGGGTATGAGAACCCAGGACCTTCCGCTTTTAAGACCACGTGAAAGCCTTACAATTCAAGAAATACACATTTTCATGAATAATATTTATATACCTACAAGTCCCCACAAGTATTATAAATGCGAATTATATTCTTTGTAAAGTCACGAGTTGGGACCTGTTTAATAATTATTGTGTTTTACTGTTTTTCATATATTTTTCATTTTATAGTTTCACCCTGTACACTCTTGTTAGTAGAATTAATATGTTTTAAGACTCGATTTTGCGAAAAAGTCAGATTTAGATTTGAGTAAATATTGGTTAGTAAAGACCACATTTTTACCGTAGCTTCATTATATTTTCACAGATAGAAAGAGCGTAAAAGAATATATAAGACTGCATTTAAAAGTAAATTTGCCCAGAACGGCTTTTACGCTTTCTGTATCGGAAAAAGTTGATAAAACAAACTTTATTGTAATAAATAGCTCATATTAAAGGTAAGTAACTTTACTGGATCTTATATCTTTAAACGAGCAAGTCTTGTATATATATAATTGGAATCTCGGAATCGGCTCCAACGATTTTCATGAAATTTAGTATACAGGATTCATTTTTAGATTAATGTCATTTCATTTGTGTTTTCCGGTAATAACCGATTCGGTGCAGACGAAGTTGCACGGGTCAGCTAGTTATATTTATCTGGTGTATTATATTATAACAGTAGATATTTAGCAAACAGTGAATCCCCCTATTTAAGTAGGTTCTTATTAATTCTACTAGATCGCTAACTAACTCAAACTTACTTAGAGGCTTACCTCAGGTAAAGTCTCTTTGATGTGGCCACATCGCTTTGAGCTAAAATCTGAAACAATAAAAGGCGGTTAATACAGTGAGACTGCGGCGATGTGGAATTAACTGAGCTTTTAATAATAACTATCTACAAAATTGGAGAGAAATTAATGTTTGACGCCTTTGTTTGCGAATTGGTTGTTTTGTTGCCAGAACTTGGTAAAATTAGAACATAGATTGCTGATTTTCTGGACATATAGCATACCTTTTAAGTCAGGAAAACAAACGAATCTCGCGGGATTTTGGAAAAACCGAAACAATCGCGGGCGAAGCACCTTTAGTATAATGAAGTGTTAAGCTACGAATACGTAGCATTGTCGTAGCAAAGTCTACGAAACTTGACACTTTCACTAATGAAAATATTATAATATCTTAATGCACTGAGTGACTAGTGTGAGATTTTATATCTAATCAGTCGCGTGAAAATCAACTACAATTTGTAAGGAATCGAAAGAGCACCATCAACACCGGGACAACAGTATTGTCACTAGATGGCGCTCTCTACATTCAATAAGAATAGTAGTTAAATTTCATACGATCGAATGGGTAGAAAATCTCACAATAGGACTTCAGAACTTTTAGGTCTCGTCAAGTTTATCTAACCGTCTGTTGACTTTTATTTTTATTTAGTTTTCCACTGTTTACTAGTACATGAATGTATCAAATGTAAGTATGTGAATTAGTCTATTGCACTATATTCCTAATGATATAATGTTAGGAATTCGTCCATAATTTGGAAATAGTTATTAGCATTATATCCCATGGAGCAGAGCAGAACTAGTACGGTTTACCTATAACAATAACTTGAAATGTCTTAAGTGTTTAACCCAACAGCAGGATATGCCCATAGACACATTGGCGATCGCAGTTGATCGTAGCAGTCCACAGAAAATGCTGCTGTCCGTTATCAAATTGCACATTATACCAGTTCTGCCTTATTATTCTACCTCAGAACGCAAAAGCTATCCTGCAGCTACAAATATCGCAATAACTTCTAAATGCCCGAAAAGATTTGGATAATTGATAGTTAGACCCTTACTTAGTCCAGTCTCCATCCGAGGATGACGCGTTAATCTTTAATGTTCGATTACTTATCATCGCTACAATCCCTTAGCCCCTTGTCTCTAGAGACCATAACATCTCAGTGCTCGTTAATCACAAGCTATCATGATTCATGATATAAGCCGTATACAATTATAAGGAAAATGGTAGTCTCAAATGGCCATAATGTAGACAAATTGGCGCGAAAGACAAACGACGTGTAATTATTTAGATTCATGCCTTGTTTGTACGAGTAGCTGCGACGTTTACTGATGAGACAATTTATAGTTCAGCATTTGTTGTGCTTTTGTAATGATTTTGAAGACCGCAACATCGCAACATGCATCCTTTCAAGATTTTAGTAGTCATCGTCATTATATCAGCCCATTACTGGCCCACTCACATGGCACGGCACGAGCACGGGTGTCCTCCCTCAATTAGGAGGGGTTAAGGCCATAATCCACCACGCTGGCTCAGTGCGGATTGGTGGACTCCACACACCTTTGAGAACAGTACCGAGAACTCTCAGGCATGCAAGTTTCCTCACGATGTTTTCCTTCAATTTATTTCGTCTATAGACAGCTACATTTCCGGCAAGTAACATAACTATATTTTATTTCACTTATAGTATTGAAATTATGAAAACTTACGGTATTTGTAAAGCAAGCCAGAAGAACAAAATTGCTTAAAAGCTGCTTTATCCGCGTGTGCTGATTAAATCGTATATTATTTCATAACTAGATATATTATTTACGTATGTCATGCGATACAAATTATAACAAAAATATTGTTTTTCAGTAGATCTAAATAATACTCTGCAGAGCCATATACCTATCATAAATAAGCTACATTAACGTGTTTTGACTAATAAAATAACGTAATTCCTGAAGCGGTAATAGCTAAGTGGGTAGGACTTCGTCTTCACTTTCGGAGGGCCGAGTTCGAATCCCAGCACGCACCTCTAACTTTTAAAAGTTATGTGCGTTTTAAGCAATTAAAATATCACTTGCTTCAACGGTGAAGGAAAAAACATCGCGAGGAAACCTGCATGCCGAGATAATGTTCTCTAAGGGTTGTGGTGTCCACCAATCCGCAATGGGCCAGCGTGGTGGATTATGGCCTTAACCCCCTTCTCATAGTGAGAGGGGACCCGTGCCCTGTAGTGGGCCGGTTTGGGTTCATATGATTGGGATGAACGTATTTTAATTTTTAACTTAATAGGGTCCTTTTGATCATTATTTTACAGATTATTTCTTATTTAAAAAAATTATATAGGGAAAGTCGATAAAACTTGACCTTAGCAGCATTATTTAGACTTATAGTTAATATATATAGTATTTAGACTTATAGTTAACTTATAGTTAATATATATAGGATAGGTAATATAATAAAGATGCTAATACAAATCGCGCACGGTTTGCATTAGGTACCTCTAAGGTCGATGTTTACGACTGTAAGAACTTTGTTGTTATGCTATAATATTAATACTTTACGTTACGAGTCTTAAACCAACAGACTATGTGATAATTTGTATGTTAGATAACAGAATTATTTACCTCCTTTATTTTTAGTTACGTTAACACCGATCATTGAGCGTAAAACATACAATTTTATAATTATTTATCCTTATTGCATTTCGCTACATTTAGAATGTCGCTTATTATTATGGCATTATGTCATAAAAAATTGAGATAAAGTAGTAAAAAATATGATATACCAACTACACATTCAACTGAAGATCACATTTTATACAATTGTTTTAATTTTATTCAAATACACGTTATCTGGAGCGAACTTCGTATTATTTCCTTCTGAGTTGGCTTTGAAATTTCATTGAAATACTGTTTTTTGTTAGTTTTTTTTAATCGCGTATCTTTCTGGAGTTGAGCCAACGGCGATTGCCAGGGCACTCGAAATGCGAAGAAATGGTCAAACCTACAGAGTGCTATCCAGAGATATCCATAGACCAGTTTCAACGATCCATCGCAGTATCCAACGGTTCAGGGAGACCGGTACTTATGTGAGAAGAGCAGGACAAGGCAGAAAAAGACGCACATCGAGTAGGGATGATCGTTTCATTCGGCTTCGTGTACGTAGGTACCCCCGTTTGACGACCGTCCAAAGCCGACATGAGTTAGAAGCAGTGCGGGGTGTAACCGTAAGTGAGCGTACGGTACGAAGAAGGTTCGACGAAGCTGGTTTGGGTTCATTTGTGCCCGTCAAGGCTCCAAGGCTCGAGGTAAATCATCGTAGAAACAGGTTAACTTTTCCTCAGGAACATGGACTTTGGAACGCGGACCAATGGAGTAAGGTATTGTCTAGTGATGAGCGTAGAATTCTCTTAAATCAAATTGAGGTAGGCAAAGAATATACAGACGCAAAGGAGAACCATACATTCAGACAAATTTTGAAACTACAGTTGTATACGGTGGTGGATCAATAATGGTTTGGGCGGGCATTTATTTGGGAGCTCGCACAGACTTGGTAGTGATTGACAGAGGGAGTCTGACTACAAACCGCTATATCAGATAAGTTTTGGAAGAAAATGTCGTACCGTTTACCCCATATATCGGTAACGATTTTGTTTTTATGCAGGATAATGCTCGGCCGCATACCGCTAGGATAACTCAAGCTTATCTTAATGATATGAATATCACTGTTATGGAGTGTCCGGCGAGATCACCGGATATGAACCCAATAGAGCACGTTTGGGACTTGCTGAAAAGAAAAGTTAAGTCGAGAATTCCAGCTTCTGCCAACGTGGGTGAACTGCGAATCGCCGTAGTTGAGGAATGGCGGAAACTATCCCAGGAAACCATCGATAACATCATTCTCAGTATGCCTAGATGGGTAGAAATTTTAATAAGAGCACGTGGAGGAAATACGCGATATCAATCACCATTTTTGTAATTTAATTAATTGTTATTCTAATATTAATTTTCACTTTTCCCGGTTACATGAAAAGTTCCATAATGTACCATTTTTCACAAATAGCCTTTACTCTGAAAAACTGTTCTTAATGTGATCTCATTTTAAGTAAAACAAATGAAACTTTAAATAACAAAAGAAGTGTAGTAAGTAGATTTTAAAATAACACCATATTTTTTTAATTATGGACCTTTTTTTTGTGTTCCGCTAAATATGCCGGTGTGTACAGAACTCGTGTACAGAACTCGTGAAATAAGTACCCAAAAAAAGTTATTAAATTAATCTATTCATAACCATATTTTATTTATATATAGATTAATGTTTATAATATCCACTTCAATGGGTAGTTGAAATAAAGACAAAATTGCGTTTCTGTGATATAGACAAGAAACAAAATTTAAAGCCTTGAAATGAAATAATTTCTTGTTAAAACAAACTCTTATATATATTTTTAAATGTCACTTATGACTGTACATAACCCTGGTGACTTTAAAAAAGGTTCGCTATACGAACTCAAGAGGTTTTCTTTATATATGTATACTAGCGGACCCCAGCGCCATCTATCGGGCTAATTTGTGAATCTAAACCATCCAGGGTGCCACCCAAAAGTGTACCAAAAAATTCATTCAAGTCGGTCCAGCTAAGAAATAAAAGATAAATTGAAATACAAAAACAGAAGCAGAATACAAAATGCGGCTTATCGCTTGCGATCTCTGCCAGGCATTAGGAAAACACGAGAAAAACATTGCAGACGGTGCATAGTAAAAAAAACTACATGCATATGCATGTATTTTTACTGCCACCTACACAAACGAATGCAATGCTGTAATAAAATAACATTAAAATAATACTAAATTAACCGATGGATGGTGGTCGAGCGTGACATGACCAGATAGGATTTCAGTAAGTAAGGTTGCGATTTTCAGTGTTTGCCCATTTTTTGATATATTCTAGAAGTCGTCGAATTAAGGTATACTGTAATTTTTTTATTTTATTTAAAAACCTATAAATTAGTAATTAAAAATAACAGTAGTGTCTCCATACATAATAGTATTTTTTATTAAATCCTCTTTATTAAGTGACTAAGAAAACTGTAAGACTAAGAAAAAATTATTGAATGTAGTCAGAAATATGGTCAAGAATAATATATATCTTCTTGTGTTGCAAACAGTGGCGTAGACTTCATACATGTACAATACCTAATCTTAATTTTGGACATAACTCATAAATGCGAAGGATATTTCCATTTTATGCCATCTTCCTTCTTTATGCATACCCTGGTCAAAAACCCTGTGCACGCCACTGGTTGCAAAGAACATGGAATATAAACAGGTTAAGTTCTTTCAAAACCATTTCGGCGTACTCAAAACCTTAACGGACTCTCCAAGGCACGGGACTAAATACAGGAAGAGTCCTAAGTCCTTCAAGACTTGTACTGAAAACCTCTTGAAAGAAAAACCCAATACTTATTCATTTTTATACGACCCTGGAATCGGCCGTGGGTCTAAAGATACGAAGTTAAACATATTAACCACTAAACCAATGAGATAATATCTTATGTATTCTATAGAATCTTAAAAATATATTAATTAATTTATACATTCAGTTTCCAATATCATAATAAAGAACAGAATTCTTCGGAATTGTAATTTCAAAACTCTACCATAGCAAGTTTTTTTTTAGAATTTGCATTTGGTGTTCTAAAAGTCGTTAACTAGACACAATGCATGATAATCGAACACTTGTAATATAATTTCAAACTTACCTCATAAAATTCAATATAAAACCCGGAAAGTCATAAAAAACATAACACATAACTATGTATAGTCATATTTCTTATTTATAAACCAGTTTTTTATCAGTAAGTTATTGATATTCCTACAATATTTTAACCCCTACACTTTTAAGTTACACTTATTAATATATAACAAAAACAATATAATAAATTCCCCGAAACTTGTCTTTATGTTATATTCACATAATAGAAACACGTCCGCGCGGGCCAAAGTTAAATTAAATACTGAAAAACATGCCCCGTACACGGTACACGTTCATTAGCAATGTAGAGTCCTTCACCACAACTAAATCAACATGGATATGATACATTGCGCGTGAAATAACAGAACTTCCTACGAATTACCATTAGATTTACGCTATGAAAGTCAAATTATGCTATTAAATATTTTGCTCGAACACATATGTCTAAGCTTATCACACTAAACAGTAAATACTGATAAGGGCAGAACTTTTAAAAGAATCTGCAAAGCTTTTTGTCCTAACATATTATAACTTCCAAATTAGATATACCATCCAACAGTAATAAAGAAATATATAGTTTAGGTTTAAATACTTTTTTATTTGTACGAGTAAAGAAACAGAAATTTAAGGCTATATTCCTGGAACATAGTGTCTCTAAAACTTATAATAATGTGCTAATGCAAAAGCAGAGAAATAAAATCATAGCATTTACATTATTTAATAATTTATTACATAGTATGATCATTAAGTAAATACATTGTTCTATAATTTGTATGTGTATCCGTAGTGACGTAATTCATTTGTTCGTATTTGTTTAACTGTATGTAATTTGTATAGTTGTTAATTATATATATTATTTTCATTGGTATTTATACATATGCACCAGCTACCTGCTCTTTTCTGCCTGTCTGTGTCTTTTACACAAGTTCTTGGCTGAAGACGACTCTATATAGCCACTAAATTATAAACGCTGTGTTGTGTTTTTCTGCTTTCTGTACCTATTGTAGTGTAAATGAATAACAAATATTACCAAGTCCAATTATTTTTGTGACCTAGCCTTACACCATTAATTGTTGACAGTGGCGTAATAGGTATATTATAAGAAGCATAGCGATGACTGGTCTTGAACATCAACGCCACTAAACGTAGGTTAAATAACGTTCATATGGGGTTTAACATCCCTATCCCTACTAATATTATAAATGTGAATGTTAGTTTGTTTGTTACGCTTTCACGCAAAAACTACAAAACCGATCATCACGAAACTTTGTACACATATTCCTGAAGGTATTAGAAGTAATATAGGATGCTTTTTATCCTGAAATTAAGCTCAGTTCTCTTGGGAGAGGGGACGAAAGTGTTTGACGATTTTACACCAGGCTTAGATATCCTAAATACACAGAGTGCTACCACATCTATGAGGCACATGTCTTTCGAAAAACAAAAACAAAAGCGGGCGAAGTCGCGGGCCACAGCTAGTTTACTATATTCTTAAGCGTTGATAGTCCAGTGGGCAGGACTACGACTTCACATTCGGGGGGCCGAGTTCGAATCCCAGCACGCAACTCTAACTTTTCTAAGATGTGTGCGTTTTAGTTTAGTTTTTAATATATCACTTACTTCAACGGTATAGGAAAACCTCGTGAGGAAACCTACCTGCCTGAGGGTTCTCCATAATGTTCTCAAAGGTGTGTTGAGTCCACAAATCCGTACTGGGCCGGCGTGGGCTACGGAGTTTGTGAGGAGAACCGTGCCGGTAATGGGTTTATATGATGATGCTGATGATGCTGACAAATTTATAATGTAGTTACGGATATAATCATAAAAAATTCAAATAATACGTGACGCAACTAAAATTTCGTATGTCAGAAATCCCACAATAGGCGCCCCGCGTCCACATCGAGTCATTTGACGTCAGTGCACTTAATGTTATTTATCGCCATCGGTTCTAACCAGTTATTAATGGATTCTGCGATGGGATTGTTTTGCAAAACATTAAGAGTCGGCGGCACGACGGCAGGAATAAAAAGTTCCGCTTACGCCTTTTCTTATTCAAATTCTACGTTGAGGCAAAAAGGAGGCATTTGGAATTAATGAAACGAAAATGAAAGATGGAAAGCGTTTATTCCGCTTCTCTTATACACCTTTCATATTTTTTTTTCAAAGTTGATTTTTGTTGTCTGACTATCTATAATTACGTATGATCACTTGGGTAGGTGGAATTTACAGAAATGTCGTATTCAGCTCGGATGGGCAGCGTGTCAATCATATTGTACACTCCGTGACATGACTGTCCTAAATCCCTCAGAGAACTAATCAAAGTGTTTTAGCAGTACGTATTGCCATTGCTGGAGGTCCATTTGCTCCGAAACGTGGTCGCTATATAAGGCCCTCACAAGCAGGCTCAGTCGCTCAGCGGGTGATGGAGTATCCCCGTATGGAATATCACCGTTAAAGCAAGTGATATTTTAATTACTTAAAACGCACATAACTTAAAAAAAGTTAGAGGTGCGTGCTGGGATTCGAACTCGGCCCCCCGAAAGTGAAGTCGTAGTCCTACCCACTGGACTATCACCGCTTAAGAATATAGTAAATGTTAAACCCCATATGAAAGTTACTTAACCTATGTTTAGTAGCGTTGATGTTGAACCAGTCCAGTCTTCGTCAGATCAGTAGTCATCGCTATGCTTCTTGCTGATGAGACTTTAATAAACTCAGGACGATGATGACAATTAAAGTCAGCGATTGCATCAGTCGATGCAACACTGAGGTAATATATATCTGATACTAACGCCACATTAAAATTGTTTACCCGAACCATTATCGCAGACGTGGGCAACGATAGTCGTTATCTATAACATTGTCGATGAAGCTGGTAGGAACCTGGTGGGGGTAGAAACCCCTTTGATGGATAAAAACATCCACCCTGTCTGAGAAAAGTTTTACATCCATCATTAGGATTACCCACAAAATTACATGTTTTATAAGTTATGGATAAAGCTAGCCTTAGGTTCTAATGACACATAATTTCACTTATAGGTAGGCACGATAACTTAATTTAATTCAAGAATTTAAATGACAGATTGATAACATGAAAATTAGGCTTATTTTGCTTTACACCGCGAAAAGCAAGAGAATCTGTATAGTGTAATTTATAATTCAATCTTTTTACTTCACACCGCACGTTTCGCTCCGACACCGGAGCATCCTCAGGAAATGTTGACTTCACAATGAGTAATTGTTAAGTGAAAAATTCGCAAAATGTGCTTTTTATGCTCTTTTTAAAAAAAGCTATAAAAGGCACTTATATCACTATCACTTACTACCAGGAGAGATGGCAGTCAAGGGCTAAACTGTAGTGGAAAAATAAAATACCCCTTATCGGTTTGTTCGTGACATCGTAAGGGAATACGAAATTACCTTGCAGAACAACTTTTTGGTAGGCTGGTAACTACCCTGTTACATTCCCTAACGGGTTAGCCCGCTACTATATAAGATTGCAGTCAAGGGCTAACTTGGAGTGGAATAAAAAACAACTAGCCACGACCGAAGCCTTCCACCAGGCAAGCTGACCTCACATTTGGCTATAGTAATTGACATGGCAAGCTTCCACCTTTTCGGGGTCGTAGGAATACGTGGTAGCCAAAGACCCACCCCAGGGGATATTACTAGCTACATCACTGAATATCGATAACACGCCAGTAACACACGTGTTTTGCGCGGCTTGTTAGGGCCACCGCAGGCGCATGGATCGGATCAATTTAGGGCGACTAAAAACCGTTTGACTCGCAGTTCTGAACTGGTATACTTTTTGAAGCGACTTTTTGTCACAGATGATATCTAACCGAAATCGACCAAATCCTATTACTAGATAACCATCTAGTAATAGGATTTGGTCGATGAACACATGTTGGTATACCGTTTAAACTAGGCTACATTTATTCAACATTAAAGAATGTCATGATTCTTCACGGTCGATATAGGTCAATGTGCATGAAAAAAAGTAATTTACTCTCAAACTTGTGAGCTTTTAATACCCGTTTTCACTAAACCAAAGAAACGCTTAAATGCCTAGTGATTATTTAGGTGTGGCTTGGAGAAAATAACGTTTCACCAACTCTTAAATAATGACTAACAACGTGAGGCGCCATCTAAAGTTACGACACCGATTTGCCGGCGCGTAATGTTTAAAGAACTTGCAAACTGGCATTTAACAGATGAAAAAAAAGTATTTTCTTAATAACCTAAAATCCATGTTAAAATATGAGAATACAAACACAAAATGAGAAAACTTGTGGCAAGAATCATAGACAAGGCTAAATGGGGTGTTACTTACTTAGGCATTATTTTCGAAGTCAGTGATAACGCACATATATCTATAGTTAATGCTGTACGTAAATAGATCAGTTTATAAGCCTTTTTGAAACATCAAGTCCGTCTGTTTGTAGTGAGTCTACCACTAAATTACTTATTGACAAGATTGTTTGGAAGAAGGCTCACAAGATGGATAATATAAAAAAAAAAAAAATAGTACGACATTAAACACAACGCTATCTTGCCCAAAGTAAGCGGAGCTTCTGTTATGGGTACTAGGATAATTAAATGTTTTCTGAATAATATACATAAATACTTATAATATACAGATAAACACCCAGACACTGAAAAACATTCATGTTAATCACACAAACATATTCCAGTTGTGGGAATCGAACCCACAGCCTTAGACTCAGAAAGCAGGGTCGCTACCCATTGCGCTTATCGGCCGTCCATAGACAAGCTATTGAAGCTTTTACATTTACTCGTTGCATTTGGCAAACGTTTTATCGAGAGTGACTATCGAATTTATCGTAAAATACTGATACATAAAAATGCCGATTTACTGACGTGTGTTTGTTTTTTTTTTTTTGATTTCGTAATGGTATTTTATTAAGCTTCATATCTGTCCATTCATATTGAAATGAGTTTTAAATTGACTAGCACTTGGTGAGAAAAATCCCTATTCAAATTATAAATGAAAAGGTTTTCTTTTTTATAGATTGATCTTGTTATGGGCTGAGCTCCTCATATAGAAACTATATTTATACTACAGAAAAGAGCTGGGCGATCGATATATAAACTTGGATCACGCGAAACCCTTCGTGCCAAATTAAAAAAAATAGGTATCCTCGCAATATATTTATAATAATATAATCTTTATTAAACAAAACATAAATAATTATAAACAAAAAGTCGATATAAACAGTCGACTAACTAAAAACGGGCATAAATTAGTGATATCTGCATATCGTCTGAGAAAAGTACAGAAATCCTTTGTGGGGATGGGTATATGCTTTTATAACATGATACCGAAGGTAATATAAGATCTACCTTTACCTAAGTTTAAACATTATATTAAAATACATTTAACAAATCGTGGTTACTACACGATTGATGAATTCCTTAACGACACGGCTGCTTAGAAGCAGGCCCCGGATGAGCTCTGTCACAGGAAGATCCACTACTACTTGTATTTGTTGCTTTGTCCTTCTTTCACGCAGCAACGAATTTAGGCCGACTACAGATTAACCCTTGACTGCAATCTCAATTCTCACCTGGTGATGATGCAGTCTAGGATGGTAGCAGGCTTACGCGTTAGGCAGTATGGAGTCATACCCCTAATCGGTTTCTACGCGACATCGCACCGGAACGCTAAATCGCTTAGCGGCACGTCTTTGTCAGATTTAAAAACTCGGGTTTTTCTCTATTGGATTTCGGAGTGAATTCCGCTAAATTAAACACATAAAGTTATACGAAGTTCGTAATTAATTCGAACTGTGCTAAATTCTGTGTGAGTTTTAATAAAAAGTCTACATTTTTTTAGTTAATTACTCTGAATAATGAAAAGTAGAGTTAAGTAGGAAGGAATGAATGGATATGGTGCAAAACACGTTTGAAAGCGTATTTCTGAAATCTAATACCAGACTGAGATGGCTATGGGCTTCTTCTGAGACCTGTCTGTACTCTGTTACATTTACATTAGGAAACCTACAGTTTTCTGTATTATTTCTCTCGTTCGACTTACCTGGTGCCGTGGTGAGTCCGCCCTGGTCCGGGTTTCATACCAATATGTAATCGGGCAATTTTCTTATTTATAATTTTAGAATTTTGTCTCTTCCGTTCTGGGATTTTACCGTGGATATTTACCACCACCAACCTAAGGAATACATGTAAACTTGACGTTAGGTCTCGAACGGAATATCACAAACACTTGCCGCCAAAATATTTAGCGAATAAATCATTAGTTTTATAAATAATAAATGTACGACAATACAACATCGCCCTCTGGCCCCAAAGTAAGCGTAGTTTGTGTTATGGGTACTAAGAGATTGAATATTTTTATGAATAATATACATGAATACTCAGACACTGAAAAACATTCATGTTCATTACACAAACATTTTCCAGTTGTGGGAATCGAACCCACGGCTTTGACTCAGAAAGCAGGGTCGCTGCGCACACAAAAATAATACTTATAACCCATAACGGGCGGCCCATCGGCTTAGACTCTCACTGACATTCACCATTTCCCACTAAGTCAGCCGTTCAACCACGACAACCAATCGTCATATACAAGACGCATAATTTCACATCGTCGTTTGTTCTTAATGCCAATTTTGTATAGAGAAGGCATATCGCCACTGGTAAAAGTTACTAAATCCCAAGTGAGTTTAGAGTCAATTCGTTAATCTAACTGTATTATATATATATATATATATAATAAAACTATAGAGATATTTTGTTCGCCTGCTTACGCTTTTACTTCGTTTACAAGGCTCCTTAGCCTTAGGATTGTTAATAAACCATAATTTTCCTCAAGATAAGCTTAGAAATAATAAAAATTAGTTAAGAGGGTACACAGTAAAAAAGATAACAAAAAATAGTTTAAGTAATTTGCATGGAAACGTAGATAAATCTGTCAAATGTACAAAATACTGATTGTCTGGGATTGGTAACTTTTATGACTATAAAAAGATATTAAGCTAAAAGAAATTTGTATGGGAAAAGAGAGAAATATGTGGAATAAAGTAAATACCTACCTACAGTAGGTACAGTGGTTTAGAGGTTGTTAGAGTTTATTTAGTGTACGCAGAGACAATTGCCTAAACGCTGTTTAACATAACACACGAAATAAAATGACTTATATCATAAGAAAATATTATCCTTTCGCCTTCTATCTTTTCCATTTGCAACTGGATATGTTTGCCTGACGGAAGAAATGCTTACAAAGACGCATTTACTAAAACTATGGCCGTCATTTGTCTAAGACAAAACTTAAGCCATAACTTACACTATCTGAGAATTCCGCGTGGTTTTTAAAGTAACGAAACGTACTTTGTGCGATCATCCATGAAATAATGTATTCAAGGAAGGTATAAAGTTAAGTAGCTATTCTTGTCTAGAACAGCGTGGGTGTCTACAGGTATAATAATATTATTTGACTCATAAGGTTCAAGAGCGTAGCCATACTCTAAGTTGTGAACGGATGGACAGCAGACAAACAGTCAGACAAAAGTCCAAAAAGAAATTTGGATATGAAAGTAGATAAAGAAGAGAAGAGTTTATTTAGTGTACACAGATACAATCAAAGTCCACTTTCAAGGGACTTAACAATTCACGATTGCTAAGTCACTTGAAAACATAATAACCAAATGAGTTATTCAAATACTTTCCTCGATTGTTAAGAAATTGGGTCAAGTACCTCCTTTATAAGTACAAACCTAGGAAGCAACAACTCCGTTTATATTCTCGCACTCGTGCGACATTTTTTCCAAAACCCCTTGCACATAATACACTCATACCTTTATTGCATACTGGACTATCTCGGGGTTTTCTCAAACAAACTTAAATTTGACGTCTTGGTAATAATTGAAGTCAACGAGTCGTTGCCAAGCTAAGTAAAAACACGCGGCCACATATATCGCAGCGGAGGGTTAAACGAATACCAAATGTCACAAAAATTATTACTTTGATTTACTCGCCAACCATGTAGTTAACAGATATATTTTAACCTTGCTTAGAACTAAAAGACACAATGTCCAGACCGATGTGAGACAAAATTGCCAAAGGCAGAAGCAGCCATTCTATTTCATTAAATTCTGGTGAGGTCATCCTAACGGATAAACATTATCCACGCCGGACTCGAAACTAAGACCTCCCGCCTTGCAAGGTAACACAAACTTGTTTAACGAACTATCATACGTAGTTTTCTTTAAAAAAACTCTTGCGCTGTAAAGGAATGCAGTCATAATGACGTCAGTAACCCAAATGCATTAAAATCTGCCATCGGTGATCAGCCACTTGTCCGTAAACACGCTTAGCTGTTAAAGAATACATAAAAGCCAAATGAGAATATCAATTAATCCCGTTCCCCAATTACTACGAAATTGGGTCAAGTACTTCCCTTTGCAGACTCCTTGGAAGCCGCAACTCCGTTTTATGCTTGCGCTCGTGCGACAGTTTGTCATAAGACGTATTTCAGTATTGAATAATGGAGCAGTTCTTGCAAAACCTTTTGAGTTTCTTTAACAAAAAACCCTCGAGGTTTTCTTTTCGATGGATGACTTTAACGAGTTATTAGTTGTTAGTTGTATTATCAACCCGAAAGCGAAGCCGCCGAAGCGAAAAATTAAATTGAGTAGTTAATTAATCAACAGCAATTAGATATGCTATCGGTGACCAGTCATTTGTCTGTAAGCATACTTCAAATGCCATTTGGGACGGCAGATCTAAATACAGTTATCACCACCCCTTCTCTTCGACGAGGCGACTTAGGGAATATAACAGGGAACGGGCTTTTACTACTATCTACTATGATCTATAATACTATTATCTACCGCGATCATCAACGTTTTGATGTTTTGTTATTTCTTGTTTTCGCTTTTAATTTGTGCAATAAAGACTTTATCTATCTATCTGTCTGCCCAGCGTGGTGCGGCTGTGGATTAAAGGCTTATGATGATGACGATACTTTAAATCGTCGTACGTTCCGTACATGTGATAATTAATATTCTTGGCGAAATAGTATTTAAACACAAGCTAATTTTTTTTTAACTTAACTTACAAATTGAAGCAGCGAGATTTGTCTATGCAGAATAAGTTCTGTTTGGAATAATTGAATAAACAGGAAGTCATTTAACCAGTCAGCTATTATTTGTTGTTTTGTTTATATTTTAACTTTGTTTTTTATTTTATTTTTTCTACAATTTTATTTACTCACTTACTTGTTTACTTTGAACTGTCAATCAGTACTGTTTGGGTTAGTTTTAGTTTTATTTGTTCTCTTTTACAGTTTATTTGGATTTTTTTTTTTTATTAAAATTTACTCTAGTTATAGTAATAAGGCAACGGGCGTCGCGGTTGTTTGCTTAGTTTGATCCTGGTGCAGACTGAAAATCTGCGCTGAGCATTGTTGCTAATGCACAGCACAAGGCTGAGTTTGCGGCCATTTGCCATATTGTTAATATTAATTGATAATCATTTAGATAATAATCTTGTATTAACAATAGTGTATGGCAATAAAGGATTTTTATTATTATTATTAAATATGTTGACGAATAAACAAAAGTCAAATGAGGATATCAATTAATCCCGTTACCGAATCACTTTGTACAATTAGGTCAAGTACTTCCTTTTATAATTACAAACTCATTTTAGTTCGTAACTAAAGTCACAAATCTGTTTTTAGACTCGCGCTCCAGTTTAGCAAAATTCGCCTTTCATTCTTGGATAATGCATTCTAAACCTGTCAGCTATCACGGAGGTCTCTTTTATATAAACTGTTCAAGATAGTTCGACGCACTTAATTCATTTGTTTCGTAATCGGAAACTTCGAACATATAACAACATATAGACATTAAAAAAAGGGTATATCCAGTAGATTTAAGCTTCGTTCGCTCAGGTTGCCTTTAAAAGATCACTCTTAGTGATAAGGCCTTTGCACCCTAGCACTAAGTACTATTACTGTATTCTTTGTATTTTTTTTATTGTGTTGTGTTGCAATAAATTGTTTCTATTCTATTCTATTTACATCCGAAATCAATACCTGATACCGGTTTTTTTTTTTATAGTAACAATTGACGAACCAAGCATGGCACACCTGATGGTAGGTGAAAAACGATCGCTTATAAACGGAGCAACTCTTCGCAGGGCATGCAAGGAACTAGTTCCGCAACCTGAGGCATAGGCTTCAACACTGCTTGGCAGCAGAAATCAGCATGGTGGTTATTAGAACCATCCTTGTCTAAAAAATAAATAATAAATAAATATACTACGACAATACACACATCGCCATCTAGACCCAAAGTAAGCGTAGCTTGTGCTATGGGTACTAAGATAACTAATGAATACTTTTATGAATAATATACCTACATAAATACTTATAACATATAGATAAACACCCAGACACTGAAAATCATTTATGTTCATCACACAAACATTGTCCAGTTGTGGGAATCGAACCCACGGCCTTGGAATCAGAGAGCGTGGTCGCTGCCCACTGCGCCAATCGATTATTAATATTTTTTAATTGTGTATTAATTATAACTTTTAAGTTTTCAGTATCTTGGAGTAGCTTCTGATGAACATGATATCTAATGGCGCAAGAGATTACATTTTCATGATCAACCTTCTGCTAACCGATTTGTAAATTGAAATCGTGATTGGAGTTATGTTAATCTGTCAGATTAAAGTTATTTTAAAAAACTTTCATCAAAAAAAATTTAATAACTTCGTTGTAAAGTCAACATCTCCCAGAGGATGGTCCGGTGTCGAAGCGAAACGTGTGTAGAGGTTACATTGCCGAAGATTTTTTTGGTGTGGATTATAAAGATTGAAGAAATAAGAAATTACACCATACAGATTCTCCTGCTTTTCGCGGAATGTAGCAAATTAACTTTATTTTCACACATAGTAACGCCTGCATCACATACAAGTTCTGAAACTCGTTTGTTGAAAGTAGATATCAAATACCGTCGAAGTAAAATGGGCCTAACACTGCTTGTTTTAGAATTGCAAATCGGTTACTACGGACTTCTATTTTACAAACGTTCTGCCTAATTGAAGAATTCAAGGCAAATATGACCTTTAACACGTAGGAATAAGATACACTTTACTCTGATTTTCAAGTATTTCAATACTCGAAAATGACTCCTCGATTGCGAGTCAGCAAATCTTGTACTAAAGACAATAAATGAAGAAAACTTTATCTACTTTTGATGATAACAAGATACATAACCGAATATAATTTTATGTTTCAGTAAAATACAATTAGTTACTTACAAAGAAAAGAGATGGAAAACTTCTCGTCTCTGACTTTTCTTTTCAAAAGCTGAATAATAAAATTGTCTGGATTTCATTACCTACTTGAACTTTGGAGACTTTGAATGTAATTTACCTTTTAAATTTCAATTTAAACTCTTTCTTTCAAGCTAGGGTCATTAAGTCACAGAATTGAACGCAGACCAATAATGGTGCCATCAGCTTAATGAAGGTACCTTCTTTCTCTGTATCTCGATAAGCTAACACTAGTACGAGTGAGACATTCGGAATCCTAAAGCTCACCCAGTTACCGACTTGGGAGAACGTTGCACTGTAATTGTCCCGGAGCTTGGTCATGCATACACTACAAAGCCGCTGGCCACAACTAATAAACAACGCCACCGGCATATTTTCTGTAATTTTTGTACATTTGTATGTACTCACCGCCCTTGTTTAGCACTACAATTCGTCAAAACAAACAAATAAAAATGCATAAAAAATAATGTGTGAGCCGTCACGGGACGCCTGGCAGATGTGAAACATCGAAATTGTTTTCTGTAAGTTATTGCAGATATTGCATAATCAAAAGATAACGCATTACAAATTTGTTCCCCCAATAAAAAAAAATACAACCAAATGGATAACCACTCCTTTTTGTAAGTCGTTTAATAATTACTGTTTTATTACAAAATTAATATTCATTTTTATTGTTACATACGAAATATAAAAATTCAATCATATAGCGTGGCGTAGCGTCGCCACGGCCTGTGTCGCCACGCCAACAATAAGGTTTACCCTCCGCCTGAAGATGTTTCACATCAAAAAGTGTGTGTACACTAATACACACACGTAAGAGGTGAAACTTCTTTGTGACATATTTTTTTTTCATTTCATTATTACAAATAATTGACGTTTACTAAATTAACAGTAGTTTTAATTAATAATTGCTTGTTTTAATAAAATTACTATAATTTATATTTACAATCAAATACTGAGGTTACCCTGAAATGACTTAAAAAACCTAACAATCAAATTGTTGTCCACTAATATTGAAAAGAAAACAAGGTAAATAAGCCATAAAAATCGACTTCCTTATTTATTTTAGATTCTATTCAAAACAAAGCAAAATGCCAACAGCACGCGATGTTCCCAGGCGGTCACCCATCCAAGTACTGACCGCGCCCGATGTTGCTTAACTTCGGTGATCGGACGAGAACCGGTGTATACAACATGGTATGGCCGTTGGCGACAGGTTCATTGAATTACACAATCAGAATACGACAATCAGTCAGATAATATAATAAATACCCGTCAATAATTAGTTTTTTTTTTTTTTTTTAAATATACTACGACAATACACACATCGCCACCTAGCCCCAAAGTAAGCGTAGCTTGTGTTATGGGTACTAAGATGACTGATGAATATTTTTATGAATTATATATACATAAATACTTAGAAAATACATATAAACACCCAGACACTGAAAAACACTTAATGCTCTTCACACAAACATTTTCCAGTTGTGGGAATCGAACCCACGGCCTTGGACTCAGAAAGCAGGGTCGCTGCCCACTGCGCCAGTCGGCCGTCAAAAGTTAAACGTGGAAGTCTCATTTAAAGATTCAAATCGAAAAAAAATCAAAATTACTACGTTCCATACTGAAATAGAATCCAGTCATATCATGATCTCAAGAGATTTATGCTAAACCGATTCGGCACCAATGAGTCATAAATTAAAATGCAGCACCATTTTAAAACACACCTAAGGCAAAGATGTTTATGCATGCCTCAGTTTCGTTATCCCTAACAGTAGGAACGTAGAGTCACAGTGCAATATTAGTATAACTCCTACTTAACAGGGTCGTTAAACTAAACCCCCGTACGTAGTTAGGAAACGAAGTTGCCATGTTAGACAATAGTTAAAGTTTATCCTTGAGACTGGACAAGCCAATGTGCCTTTACCTTTGCCCATCTATGTAATGCTGCAGGGGTATAGGCATTAGGGTTGTCAAAAAACTAACTAGCCTTGCTGTTTGTCCTTCCTTAACGCCAAACTAAGCAACCTATTAACTTGACGTTTGGCCTGGAGTTGTATGGAGAAGGACAGAGAGTACCATAGGCTAATTTATGAATGAGGTCTGCGAATAAACTATAATGACCACGGATGAAACACGCAGGCAAAAGCTAGTGTTTGAATTATGTTGAAGTGTCTTTTTTGTATTTACCCATCTATGGAACACGACACGGCATTAGGGTAGTGAAGTAAACTTATCGTATCTTACAGCTGGCTAATTAAACAAAATAAGTTCCATATGGAAATGAAATAGACCGGGTATTCACTAACATTTCGCAAATGATAGCCGAGACCCAGACATTGGGTCTGATTTTGTGGTGAATTTGAAACGTTTATATCAGTTTTCAAAGCCAAAAAAAATTGACAACCCTAACTAATTGTAAGGATTTGACATCACAAGTATGTCTGTACCAGAGATCTGAGTAACTTTTTTAAATGGTAGACGTTTAGTTACAGAAATAATATCCGTACTTTTAGGACGTCAATGCCACATATACTTTCATTTTAAGATAATATTGTTTTAAGCGATGGCAGTAAGGCCTCTTGCCTTTTGGTGATATTAATTGCTTAAAACGCACGTAACTTCAAAAGGTTAGAAGGTAAGTGCCAGGAATCGAACTCGGTTGCAACGAAAGGGAACCAAAAGCCTTACCTACTGGGCTACCACCGTTTTTTAATTATTTAAATTTATCGCCGGTGGCACAGCTAGTAAATATAATATTAGGTAAATACATAAAAGCTTAAAAAGGCTATATCACTTGTTTGTCGGATCTCGGCGAGCTCGTTAAGGATTTGTGTTAAATTCATTCCGGCCTGCTGACTCAGATGATTGGATGACTTATTTTTTACGATCATATCGGACACTGATTGAAAATAATATGTTTGTTTTCGATATTATAACTGTTTACGTAGAAAATTGGATATAAAGTGGTTTTCAAATAAACATTAAATTACGAATTAATAATTGAAGTGGTCACACAGTTTGATCCCTCTTTGTATTCGGAGTTATGTGCGTTTTTGATTTAAGCAATTAAATATCACTTTGTTTAAGAAGGAAAACATCTTGAATCAGAATGACTGAGAGTTCTCCATAATATTCTCAAGAGCGTGCGAAGTGTACCTATTCGCGTGGTGGTCTAGGGACTAGGACTTAAACACTTCTCATTTTAAGAGAACACCCGAGCCCTGTATTCGGCAACTAACGGGTTGATGGTGATGACGATGAATTGAATTTCGTTTAAAACGCCTACTCAGTCCATGGGTCATACGTTCTTACTTTGTCTAATTATGTAAACAATTTATTCAATAGGTACTTTATAAGGTGAAGTATGTATTAAAAATAAACCCATCTTAGTTTACGATAAAAATCTCTTTTGTATACTTTCCAAAATGAAGACTCTTTTTTTTTATAAAAACAAGTGTGCTTTACAAAAAAATGTCATAGAAAATATTTATTTCTTGCTTTGTACTCTGTACCACAGTCTAAAACACTTATCACTTAGGATTGTTTTTTTTAAACAGTATATTAACAGTATATTTGTTAGCCTCATAAGAGGGCCTCATAAGAGAGCCTCATAGCCTAGATTAACTTAGCTGCGATGGAGTACGTTACGTACGTACGTTATCAAATCAGAAATGAGGAGATCCGTAGAAGACTAAGAGGTACCGATAGCTAAACGAGTCGCGGAACGAGTCACGGAACTGAAGTTAAGCGAGTCGCGGAACTGAAGTATCAATGGGCTGGGCACGTAACAGATGGATGTTGGGGTCACAAGGTGCTTGAAATGCAGCGTTGGTTGACTTCCAACGAGGTGGGCAGAGATCGGCTGGGAGCCAATGGATACAAGCGGTCTAGGACTGTTGTTTCTTAAACTCTCTACAAAAAAATCTTGCCAAGCTTTGAAGGGCAATCCGTTGAAATGTTAATGATGATAGTTTTAAGCTTGTTCTACTACGGATCGCGAAGAGCTAGGTACATCCGTGTTGGTGTTTCCGTGTCGCGTCAAAAATGGGTATGCCCTTGACTGCAATCTCACCTGGTGGTATTTGATGATGCAGTCTAAGATAGCGGGCTAACCTGTTAAAGAGTATGGTAGTCATACCCCCTTATCGGTTTCTACACGACATTGCACAGGAACGCTAAATCGCTTTGCGGCACGTCTTTGTCGGTAGGGTGGTAACTAGCCACGGCCAAAGCCTCCCACCAGGCCAGACCGGAGAAAAATCATAAATAATAAATTCCCAAATTTTCCCTGACGGGAATCGAACCCGGGGTTTCCTACTTAAATTCACAGCGCTCACCGTTGCCAGCTCTACCACCGATTTGGCAGAAGATTCTTCAGAGAAGAAGCCGGCAAGAAACTCAGCAGTTGCTTTTTACTAACATCAACAATTTATATTTCAACATTTATTTTTTCTATCTCGCGAGAGATAGAAAAATTAATGTTGAAATAGAAAACCAACCTTTTGTCTATAAATTTGTCCACGAGGAAAAAACACTTGATTCTATTTTTATATTATATCTGGTGCGTGACTAGGCCTTTAATTTTAATTAACTTGTATCATTATTGGAAACTCTTATAGTAAATTGATTAGGTCATAATATTACGAGGCACTTTGTGAATGAATCAAATTGTTATGAATGAAATTCCACTGGGCATTGCCTCCGTTGGAATACGTAAGCATAAGATATTATGTATACACGCGCTGTGTTTGTGTCCTCTCTGCTATACACTGTAGTCTGCATGCGTGTGTGTTCTATAGGTTTATGGTATGTAAACAACTTAACCATATTGCTTTCCTGTTGAAGGAGGAAAATATGTCTGCAACGTACCTAGCTAAGAAATTAATTCAATTTTAGGGTTCCTCATAATCAGAGAACCCTTAAAAGAACTCTGTTGCTGTCTGTATATCCGTCCGTCCATCGAGTACCAAGATTCTGTTGTGGGCTGGCTTTGGGCTTTTTGTTAACGACTTCATCATCATCATCATATCAATCCATAACCTGTCGGCATGGGACAGGAGTCAGGACGCGGATCTTCTACCACACTGAGAAGGAATTGAGGCCGTAGTCCACCATGCGGATTGGTGGAATCCACACACCTTTGAGAACGTTATGGAGAACTCTAAGGTATGCAGGTTTCCTCACGATGTTTTCCTCCAACGTTGAAGCAAGTGACAGGGTAAATTTAAATAGCACATCGCCACGCTACTTTTGCGCGCCGATTTCGATCAATAAAGAAAACTTTTCCGAGCTAGTACTAAATATGTTTTTTTTGTTTAGCATTGTATTTTACGGGTGATCTTGCATTTTTGCAATTTGTTTTATTGTCGTTATTCGTTTTTAAACGTTTTAAGAATAGGTACTGTACCTGTTGTGTAACAGTTGTGTACAATTTAATGTAATCAGGTACTTTTAGTGGTGAGATCGAAATCTTGATTAACAAGTAATTTTCCGTCCGTAAATGGAATATTTATTCCATTAGCAAGCCAAATGGCCAATTAGTATTCTGAAGCAGCAAGTAGAGCTAAGTCAGAAAACTTTGCCTCACTTTTCGCATCTGCAAGTTTTATACGTACATAATGACTAGCCTTCTTTAGAAACAAGTAGTTTTGCTTTCAATAATTTATATGATAGCGTCTAGGCCTGATAAAAAAATATCGGAATATTTTAGAGACCCCTATATTTTAAACGTCGATATGAAATATAAATTTTTGAAAGCATATAAAATCTTTTTTCACAGTTGCCTTTAAATGCAGAACCGTATTAAATGCATTTATGAAATGTAACAAGTCACGGATACAACAAAACTTGTAGCTGCCGATATTTTTCATTTATAGTATACCTACTTAGATTCATTTAACACGAAAATCGTAGCTATGCATCGATATCTTCAACTCTGCCATTCCTACACGCATCGCACGAGAATCAATTACTATGTTATATAATATAGATTAAATTAAAGCAATCTAAAGTCAATATGGCGGCCACTAAAGGTTTTGAATGCCAAACAGGAAACCAATCAATATAAATCGTTGACAATCATAATAAACGGGTTTCTGAAACAATTTAATATGCAGGCAGGTAAAGCTACAAAGCATCGAAGTTAGTTATAAAGTTTGTCCTTTGTTGAGGTCTACAAACTTAACAGCGTTAAGCGTTTGTATCCTCTTTGTGTGTTTTGCTGTTGTGGTTTTTTCGTTCGCGGATTTAAGATCATACAGTAAAGCTGCATTAATTTCAAATAAACAGCTGCCAATACCATTGGAAAATACATTTCTTCCCACATCCCATAAAATACTAATTGGACAAAGTTGCGGGCAACTGGCTAGCACAGACGGAAGAAAAAAAAAATTTCCGTGATTAACGTGTCCGCATACTAAAGCACAGGAACGTGGAATAGAAGTTTACCCCCGTTTATTTTACACATATATTATTTGGATATTATTTCCACTTGTGCGGCAATGCTCTGAGAGTTGATAAAGCTGTGGGAGGAATATTTGTTCTTTACCCGGGGAGATAATTGTCTCCTGCCCAAGCTAGCCTTGCTGTTCTGTAAATAATTTAACATTTTGAAAATCTTTAAAATCTTTCAAGAAACATTTTATTTTTTCTTACCAAGTGCCAAGAAAGTTAAAGTGTAGTTACATTTTCTCGATTGTGTTGTTTATTTATACTTAGTTATTGTATAAGCAACCTTGCCGGGTAACACAATCAGAAACTTGTTAAGTGTTTAGTTTCGCGGAAATTGTGCATTAAGGCGCTGCACAAATGTAGACAGCTTTTGTTCGACACAGGACACTTTGGTTGCAGTATCCAGTTATGGCAACAACGGGGCAGAGGTACTTACAGTACTGACGCTCGCTAATTGATCGCGACCGTTCGGTTTATCGCATTTGCTGTTAATGTCTTATTTAATATTATTATCGCTCAATTTGTGTGTGTGTGTATCACTAGGCAACGATATACGTATATACGACTTAGCCCAACGAGTCGCGAAGCTGAGGTAGCAAAGGGCGGGGCACATAGCTCGGAGAACCGATTAATGTTGTGGTTCCAAGGTGTAGGAATGGCAACTCTGCACCGGTAAACGCAGCGTTGGTTGGCCCTAAACCAGGTGGGAAGAGGATATCAAACGAATCGCTGGGAGCCGCTTGAAACAAGCGTCCCAGTATCGTTTGGAACGCACTACAGAACACCTTGTGAGTGATCGTTTATCCGTTGGAATTATGATGATGACTGGGCACAGGTTCACCACTGTCTCTGATTGGAGGAAGCAAAAATAGTGACTAATTATGTCCATAAAACGACCGAGTTTATATTAATTACATCGAAAAAGTCACATTCGCGAATCCACCCGACATATTTTTGTTCATAATTCCACAGCGCCTCAAAGACAAAGTATTTTATACGTAAATATTGCCAGAAATCTCTAAAAACTATAAAGCATAGTCGCTAACTTTACTATAAGATTAGCTTTATTACTCTACATCGTCTGAGAAATGAGTCTAACAGCGTAATTTCATAGGCGATGTAGAGAACTATGCTCAGAATATTTCTGCTTGAGCAAATCGAAAAGAGGCGATCCGTAACAGAACCAGAGTTACTAAGATAATCCAACATGTTGGTTGTAAAGCTAAAGAGGCGTGAGGCACCGCACGTATCTCGATGTACCGAGAGACGTTATCCACATGTAAGAACTACTAGGTGAACTAGAGACTAGGTGAACATAAAATAAATAAATATACTACAAAAATACACACATCGCCACCTAGCCCCAAAGTAAGCGTAGCTTGTGTTATGCTTACTAAGTTGACTGATGAATATTTTTATGATGAATATTTTTATACAGAAATAAATAGCAATATACATATAAACACCCAGACACTGAAAAACATTTATGCTCATCGCCGGCCCAATCGGCCGTCAAATATCGCCAAGTTGTATCTTCGTTGTAAGATTCGAAAACAAAATTTTCATGACTGAAAATTCACCATTATCAACCCATCGGCACGGGTCTCCTCCCGCAGTGAGAAGGGTTAAGGCCGTAGTCCACCCCGCTGGCCCTACTGGTCTTACTTACCACCAGTTACTGTCTCCTGTGTCGGCTGCAAAATGTGTCTATGTGTGAATAGCGCCTTTTAAAGCTTTTACTTCATTTCAAGTTTTCAGTGTATGAAGGAACTGCGAGGCTCCAATTCGTTTACGAGCTTTCTCCGTGAAAGGTTAATAATATTTAACTGTGCCCTGCGGTTTCACCCGCGTCAACTATGAGTCGCAGTAATACTACAGTCTCTTCATCGTCATATGATAATATCAACCCATTACCAGCCCAATGTTGGGCACGGATCTCCTCCCACAATGAGAAGGGGTTAATCCCGAAGTCCACCACGCTGGCCCAGTACGGATTGGTGAACTCCACACACTTTTGAGAACATTATGGAAAACTCTCATGCATGTGGGTTTCCTCACGATGCTTTTCTTCACCGTTGAAACAAGTGATAATTTAATTGCTTATGACGCACGTAAGTTAGAAAAGTTAGAGGTTTGTGCTGGGATTCGAACTCGGCCTCACGAAAGTGAAGTCGAAGCCATCATTATCACCGCTTCACTTAACTTATGATAATTCAATATGTCCATTAGTTCCAGTCCAACAGACAGGAGTTGTGTTTGACGTTGTCAATGTTTACATGTCATAAACAATAACTCACACGAAACTCCCGGAGTTCATAACTACAGTTTTACCTAACCAATAATAATGTTTTGTTCTTGTTTTTAAAGATGCGTTGATTATCAGCAGCACCGAAAATATATCGATTACGCTAGGTAAATAAAGTTGACTCAAGTTTGTAAATGGATGGTTAACCAGTACCATTAAGAGGGGGAAACGATATTTACGATTAGGCATCTGACGTTCACAACTCGTATAATAAACAATGTCTTATGCAGTAGGTTAGTTAGTTAGTAGGCGCATGGTCACGTCTTCATTTACCTGGCAGTGGTTTATCCTCACATAGATAAACAAGAAAGAAACACACCGACATAAAAGTACTATTGGATTTATAATATAATTATAGACGAACATTCCCCCAGAATACAATAGCACTGTCCACCGTAATGATGCTCGTGTCAACTGCGGTCTAGGGCTGCACAATCGTCGCCATTATGTTAATGATTTATCGATGTCGACAAAATGTTTCTGACAGTGACATCCCTTACATTACGTGAGGAGTTATTATAACCCCGAAACATTCTACAAATAACGACCTGAGGCCTTACAGCTTCTTCACAAGTGACCATCAAATATTACTATGGATGAATATTCCAATTTGTGGTGTAAATGAAAATGAAATTGAGGTGTAAGGTTTTCAAATGTGTGTGTGGTTGATACATCGATGTCAACACCATATTTCTGACTGAGGAGTTATTAAAACACTGAACTTACAGCTCCTTCTAAGAATATAATTGCGAAATACTGTAATATATAATTATGCGTATATATACTGCGGTCTAGGGCTACACACCTTACGGTATTATGTTATTGATATATCGATGGCAATAACATATTTTCGGCAGCGATGTCTCTCATTTTGCGCAAGGAGTTATTAAAACTGTAATATTCTACAAAAAAAGGCCTGAGACCTTATAGTTTCTTCCAAGAATACAAATGCGACATCGTAAAGAATAATGATGCTTATGTCGACTGGGGCCTGGGGCGGGGTTTTATCAACAATAAATCCCTCATTTTTCAATGTATTTATACAGTAGCGTACACTTCATACATGCGAAAAGCATTGCTTATCCTAATTTTTTGATATTACTGAATAGTATTAGGATTTTTCTATTTCATGTCGTCTTCCTATTTCATGCATACCCGGGTCAAAAGCTATATGCACGCCACAGTATGCATACATTGACCGTGTACTTTACGAACCTTGTCAATTTTTTCAGAGATGAATCAGAAAACTAAATTTTATCTATATTTCCTTTTATTATTCCTTCCTTCTAAAAAGCCTTTTATTATTCCTTGATTCAAAATATAAACAAAATTAAAATATATATATAAAGCTGTGGGAGAAGATAAATGTTTATCCATTCCCCCGGAAAAAAATTGTCTCCTGTCCGTGCTGATGTTAAGTGGTGCCTAGTCTAAGATTGTAGCGGACTAATCTGTTCGGGATTGAGTACGGTAGTTATATTTAACCCATCCTCCAAATCGGTTGAATTTTCGAATGTGTCTAAATCCTTTTTTATAGCCAAAGCTCGAGAATTACTCCTGTATTGGCCATCACTATTGTTGATTAGAGCAGGCAGCGTTCTTTCCCGACAACGGAAGTTTTTGTCCTCAATTCGGTAACAGCAAACATGTAATAAAATTGCTTCGGATTCTTACGTGCCATTGAAGAGTCACATTTCGTGGTAACGACGCTCTTATATACTGAATTGTTCGTAGGATGGTTTGACGATATATTCTGAGACGATTACATATCAGTATTATTATTTATTTATTTATTTATTGTTATTAGGTACAGAATACAGTTAATAACTAAAGGTAGATCTAAATATAAGTAATTAACAAAAATCTAAATAAAGTTACATTAAACAAAAAGGTTAAATAAAATTAAAGTTGAAGCAAAAAATAAACACTGAAATTTATAATCCGATAATAATAACAATAATCCAATATGAGACAGTGAGTCAGTTTTGTTGTAACCTATGTTTGGCTTGACAGTTGAACCGATCTTGATGAATTTTTGCACATACGTTAGCTTGAATCCTGAAGATGGACAGATCCAGGAAATATAAAGAAACAGATAATGGCGGAAATTCTTAATATAAAATCTACAGAACTCCCAGCCATGCAGGTTTCCTCACGATGTTTTTCTCCGCAATTTAAAGCAGATGCTAATCAAATTGTTTAAGTTAACATTAACCTTCACTTGACAGATGCTGGTCAACTAAGTATATGGTCAATACATCGTAAATAATTATTTTAGGTAAGTATATAACAGAAAAATTTAAAATAATTTATTAAGTGAAAGTCAAAGTCAAATATTTCTTTATTCAAATAGACACTTTTGATGCGTACATGATTCATCACCATCATCATATCAACACAACACCGGCCCACTACACGGGTCTCCCCCACAGTGAGAAGGGGCTAAGGCTGTTGTCAGTGGCGTGCAATTCATACATGCAAAAAAGCACTGCATACCCAAAATATTTTGTATAACTAGTTTGGGAGGGGAGTTTTTCCATTTTATGCCAAGCACCTGCTTTATGCATACACAGGTCAAAAACGCTGTGCACGCCACTGGCTGTTGTCCAGCACCCTGGCCCAGTACGGATTGGTAAGCTCCACATACTTTTGTGAACATTATGGAGAACTTCCAGGCATGCGGGTTTCCTCACGATGTTTTCCTACACCGTTGAAACAAGTCATATTTTTAATTACTTAAAACGCATATAACTTTGAAAAGCTGGAGGTGCGTGCTGGGATCCGAACTCGCCCACCCCAAAAGTGTAGTCGAGCTCCTACTCACTGGGCTATCACCGTTTAGCTTCGCTTCAAAATAAAATAATAATAATGTTATCCAATAAAAAATACGATATACTTTCTCATAGTAAAATTTATAAATGTTGCGCTACATTTATTAAATCTCTCTGAAATTCGTTTTGTCTTGATCTCAGTTACGCCAGTTAGAAATAAGACGTACCTTCACCTGACGCTTAAGCTAACAAAACTAATAACATAGGATCTAACTCCGTATCATTTATTACAACAGAACTTGCTAATTGGTTCGTGTTATTAATTAGAGGACAAAACTTTTGTACCTTTCGCTAAAGGTCACTTTGGGACTCCGTGATTACAGTTACGTTACTTTCTTTGAAGCGAAATATGAGGAGGGTCTTTCAACAATTTGAATAAATATACTACGACAATACACACATCGCCATCTAGCCCCAAAGTGAGCGTAGCTTGTGATATGGGTACTAAGATAGCTGATGACAATTTTTTTTTAAATATAAAACACATAAATACTTATAATATACAGATAAGCACCGAGACACTTAAATAAAATTATATTCATAACATAAACATTTTTTTCCAGTTGCGGGAATCTAATGCACGCCACTCTCAGATTGAGATGGGCTTTTTGTAGATTGGTAGATTTCACACGTCTTAGAAAACACTATGAAGAACTCTGTCAGGCATGTAATACTATAAATACCCGAAAACCACACAAATACACACACTTTATTTATTATATATAATTTCAGTGTCACGATGTTTTTCCAGGGTAAACTCCTACCGAACCGATTTAAACTTTTTTTTTTAAACGTCTGTTTTATTCCAACTTCTCTTAAGTTTAATAAGATTATTTATATTTCCATTTATAATTGCAATATTATTTTATTGCGAATTATTCGTTTAGTTACCTATAAATTGAATGAAATACAAAAAAAAACACAGCAACGCGTGGCCGGGTCTGCGAGTGCATCATACATTGGTAATTTTTTTTCTCATTAATTAGATATTCCGTACAACCCGCAGCTAATTCTGCGGTTAGAAAAAAACATTTTTAGTCGGAACTTATACCGTTTCCACCCCACTACTACCGAGATATATATATGTTTCTAGTATTCACTCAAGCGAAAATTCGATTTCCTATTCCTAAATGAACACATTAGAATATTCAACGAGCACGTATTCGTATTACGAATTAGAATGGCGGTTTCCGAAGACGATTGCGTCGTATGTCGAATTTAATGAATTTTGAGAAACTAATGTTTCTAAGTGTAAGCGGTGATAGCCCAGTGGGTAGAAGCTCGACTTCACTTCAGTGGGCCGAGTTCGAATCCCAGCACGCACGTCTAACTTTTCTAAGTTATGTGCGTTTTAAGTAATTCAAATATCACTTGCTTTAACAGTGCAGGAAAACATCGTGGGGAAACCCGCAAGCCTGAAATTTCCATGTTAATGTTCTCAAAGGTATGTCTAGTCCACCAATCCGCACTGGGCCAGCGTGGTGGACTACTGACTTAACCCCTTCTCATTGTGGGAGGAGACCCGTGCCCTGATGGCCAGTAATGGGTTGATATCATGATGATGATGATGTATGTTTCTAGCCCCATAAGAAGGCTTAGGGAATAATTAATTGGAGAAAGCGCTCAGACCGCGATTGCAAGAAAGTCGCAGGTTCAAATCCTGTCGGTTCCGAAAAAGTTTTATATGCATTTGAAATTTATATAAAAAAGAAAACTCAGAGTCATTCAACGGGCGATAGAGAGAGCTAAGCTCGGAGAATTATGGGCGTTGGGGTCCCAAGGTGTTGGAATGGCGATACCGCACTGGTGAGAGCAGCGATGGTCGATCCCCGACGATTTGTACTGCCGACACCAAGAGCGTCGCAGAGAGACGCTGGACAAAACCGTGGAATATGGAACTTTTCACAAGCGTACAAAACACATAGACATTAAGTTTCACTTTTGTATAGAATTTGTAGTAAATAAAATTGTAAATGTGAAGTATTTGCCTACAGCTGATATGCCAGCTGATGTATTCACGAAGGCTTTATGTATTGTGAAACATTATAAGTTTTTGGATGTATTAGGTATTCAAAGATTATAATTTTTTTTATACCTCCATATTGTTAGATATAGTAGGTCTAATATCTACACAATATGTCACTAGTGATGACATGTTTTATTTTTTTTTTAATAAAATGTAGTCAGTTTCACTCGTCAATGCATTAGGTTGTTTTATTATATGTTATCTACCTATATAAGAAGTGCAGCAGTGAACGTCTATCAGTTGATATGATGATTGTTTATAGCCGCTAGTATTTAAAAAACCGGTCTAGTTTGTCAATATCCCTAACGCAGTGGTAACTGCTGTGTCTTATAAGTTAAAAGTACCAGGTTCGTTCCCTGACAGGGGCATTTTAACATCCAAGCGAAACATGAGATAGGTATATTAAACCCATATCCTTAATCGGTTTCTACATTGCATTTCTACTGGAACGCTAAATCGCTTGGTTGCTACCGGGGTCGAGCTGGTGGTTACTGGCCACGGTCGAAGCCTTCCCCTAGATCAGAGAAAAATCAGAAATTATAATTCCCAAATTGCCCCTTCTGGGGTTCGTGCCCTGGACCTTTATAAAACGCTCACCATTGCGCTCGTGAGGTCGATATTATACATTTTCAGTCAGAGGTCTAATTTCGGTGTGGACCACTAACTAATATTATTTTAGTTATTACTATCATTTGCAAACGACACATGCTAAAGTAATTCAGAGTGCATTTCGCAGGGACGTTGCTGCTACCTATAATCATTATGCATATATAGTTTCTAATGTAGTGACACCAGTTTTCAAGGAAATCGCATGAATATAGGACGGATACAAATCTTTATAACGAGACACTAAAAATGTTGTGTCGCTTTAATTTGGACGGCCGACTGGCGCAGTCCAAGGCCGTGGGTTCGATTCCCACAACTGGAAAATATTTGTGTGATAAACAGGATTGTTTTTCAGTGTCTGGGTGTTTTATGTATTTTATAAGTATTTATGATAGATCGTGTACGGAATAGCACTGTATTGCAGAGAATGGGTAAGGTTCCAGAGGTACTCTTAACAATTAAAAAAAGAAAGTTAGAATATTTTGGTCATGTGATGCGGAACACCAAAAAGTATGAACTTCTTCAGCTTATCGTACAAGGTAAAGTGGCAGGCAGAAGAAGGCCTGGCCGAAGAAGAATATCATGGCTCAAAAATCTACGACAATGGTTTGGAAAGAGCACCAAATCATTTTTTAGAGCAGCGGTGTCCAAGGTAGAGATAGCCCTAATGATTGCCAACCTTCGTAAGGAGACGGCACCCTAAGAAGAAGAAGTATTTATGTGTGTAAAAATATTCATCAGTCATCTTAGCACCCAAAACACAAGTTACGCTTACTTTTGGGCTAAATGGCGTTGTGTGTATTGTCGTAGTATATTTATTTATTTATTTTTCGCCGCAAAAGAAATTTGTTACTAAACAAATATTAGTTGCAGCGACTTTATTGTATTTTAAACTGCATTGCCTCTCACGCTCTGAAAAACAGAAACGTAGTATTTCGCGTAGTATTTCCACTACAAACCTGTGCTACGCCCACTGGTAGCGGTCTCCTTTGGCGACGAGTGTTTTCTGTACTTTAATTGTTAATGAGGATGTGCGGAACTTCTATGGTCTTCATGTCTCAATTCATCTGCCTAAGTTTGTTGTGCGCTCTTCTTAGACCAGAGCGAATTGGAACCCTCATAGTTTTAAGTTAACGAATGCAGTTATCACCTACACTAATATTAGTGTAACATGTTAAATGTTACATACATTCATACGCTTCATAAGTGCCTGTCTACACTCTACATGAATAAAACATTTTTGAATTTGAATTTGATTTTTCTATTATCTGAGGACCCGTGATAGTTCACTGCTCCATTCTTCTATTTTTTCATTTTTATTATTTATGTTTGAAAATAATTAGTTATTTTGTTTCACATCTTAATATATATAAATCTCCTGTCACGATGTTTGTCCGCGATGGACTCCTAAACTACTTAACCGATTTTGAATTAAATGGGCACACCGTGAGCAGTCTGGTCCAACTTAAGAGATAGGATAGCTTAGATCTTTAATTATAGTATATATTATTTTATTGCAAATTATTTGTCTATAATTAATTGACAGTCACATGTTATATATATATATATATATATAAATATATATATACTTTAAAAACAAAATTAAACGCAGACGAAGTCGCGGGCAACAGCTAGTAATATATTAAATTTATTATATTATCTTTAAGTAAATATAATTTTTATATATTATATTTATATAAGTAGTTACTTATTTAATTAAATGTATTTAGTTTCAAGTATTGTTTTATATATATTTATTTAAGTAATGAAACATTTATATTTATGGGTATATGTATACATGCACCACCTAAATATTTTCTGTATTTGTTTTCTTCGGCATTAGTTGCCTAGAAGAAATCGCTATGAAGCGATAAGGCCGCTAAATTGTATACGTTCTTTGTTATACTTTTCTTTTTTGATGTACTTTTTGTGGTGTACAATAAAAGTATATTCATTCATTCATTCATGGTACTACGTTACTAAAAGCGACGAGAACCGGCGCGCAGGCAAAGCCGAACCGGCCAACAGTGACGCCTGGATGCCTGGAGCATGCACTCTTTCGAATCGCACTCATTCCGTACCCTGCTGGGCGACCGAGTTTACTCATTTAATATTCTTCTTAATATATATAAACGTCACGTTGTTTCTTTACGATGGACTCCTGAACTACTTAACTGATTTCAATCAAATTTACACACCGTGTGCAGTTTGAACTAACTTGAAAGATAGGCTAACACGTCAATTTTATATAATAATGCCGCAATACTAAGAAAATAATATACCGCAATATTATTTTCTTGCAAATTATCATCTGTTAGCTCCAAACGATTCAAACAGATGACGGAATTAGTCATATAAGTATAAGCCTGTTCCAGTGGCGTGCACTTCATACATGCACAAAAGCACTGCCTACCCTAAAGCCGTTTTATAGCCGATTTATGCAATTTTCCTGCTATACGCATACCTTGGTAAGAAACCCAGTGCACGCCACTGGCCTGTTCCAGCAGCGTCTGAATTCTTGTAACGAGGCGCGATCTATACTACAAAATGTCCTTTAAAAACTGGATCATGTGGGCACACTATTAGAGCGCTGTGGATACATTAATGGCGTGCACGAGTCCTATATACGCTCGTGTGTACACTTTTAAGCAGAGCGTAATGTCTTCTCATGATTAATGTATGTGATAATGTAAGTAGATAATTAAACATATCTGTCCTTTGAAAGCTCTGAATGCGAATGAATGAATGAATGAAGGTTAAAATTTATTAATGAAAGAATGAATGAATGAAATAATGAATATACTTTTATTGCACACTGCAAGAAGTACATAGAAAAAAAAGATAAGTATAACAAAACAAAGTATACAATATGCCTAGCTTAGACTATCTTTCAAAATATAATATCACGATCATAATTTTTTATCTGAATCTTTGGAAGTAGGTATAGTAATTTTACTCTCTTCTGTTTTGCTTGGGGATTGACAATATTGTTCCTATATATTTAAATTCACTTCGATTCATAGATATACATTATTTATTAGTATGTATATAATATTGTGTAGAAGCTTATTATATATATATAGTATTTATTTATAAATATATAAATATGCACAACCTACCTCGCGTCTTGAGCTGTGTTTGCACCTTCGGTTGCATGGAAGAGATCACTATGTAGATAAGGCCGCCTTATTTTCCACATCGTGCATACTAGTTATTTTATAAAATTACCTGTATTTTATTTGGTGTACAACAAAGTGTATTCATTCATTTATCTATACAAAACAAACATACTTTCGTATTTTTAATACTGATTGTTGCCAGTTACTTCGTTGCTTTGGAAATTTTGAAAAAAAAAACACTCTAACTATTGCTGAAAACTTCATCAAAATCCTCTCCGTAGTTTAAAAGATCTCCGCGTACAAATGTAGGGTCTACTTGGTCTTATACTATGTAAAGATAAAGAAGAAGTAGTTTCAGATTAATAGGGATTTGTCAATTCAATGTGTCAATTTATAGTAAAGACACATCGCAGTCGGCGTTCGACCCCAGACCCAAGGCCTCCCGTCACATCACGTTATTGACGATGTAATTCAGGTGAGTGGCGCTGTCTGTCCACACTCCACTTGCCCTTATATGATTAGAACGCGTCTTATTTCGATAATGGACTTCTTTCGCTAACAAAGCCTTAGCCCCTTTTTATGTCTCCTAATTTTACAAGTTCTTATAGTGAGCATTTGATTTAAATGTGTGGACTAAATCTTGCAACTAAATTTTAAATCAGTTATGCCCTTTATAGCTTAAATCTTGCATACGTTTAGTTTGAATGATAATCAATGGCCTATAGCAGGGCTTCTCAAGGCGCTCCTTCTGTATTTAAAAAAAAGACCAACAATATTAATTCAATTCCACCGCCATTGTTCATTTGCCAACGCTTTGTAAAACTGTGTGGAGATCACACAGCTCAACTCACATTGATGGGATGGGGTAGTTTTATTTTTCATAATTATTTGTTACACGATATGTTAAATTACGATTATCTTTGTTTAACGAAAAAGTTAATGTTTTATTTTTTGTACCTATCTGCCTAACTGACTAGTAGGTGCCTATCTATTTCAACATACTGGGTAAAGGAGTGGGCGCCGCGCGCCGTGACTAAATTCGTTAGTGTGCCGCGGACTGAAAAAGGTTGGGAACCCCTGGTCTATAGCATATACGAGTAACTGTCGTGTGATGTCGGCGGATGACAGTACAGCTTTACTTACCATCACTTCTCTTCCTGTGAGTGACATAGGAAGGCAGAGCGCAGAAGCGTCCTCTGTGCTACAAATTCTATCTACTGCGAACACCGACACAAGTGTGGTGAAGCAAACCCCTCAGTTGAGAGAGTCCTTTTCTCCAGGTCGGGTTTCCAGGTCGCCCAACGTAATTGCCGGACAGACGGGCCAATTTGGCCGGATATTTGGGTAATAAGACCTTACATTATTGAGGATTTTGTGTCTCAGTATTAATAGGTACGACAAAGAAATAGATTGTAAAATTAACCTTTTTTGATTATTACCAGTCACAGTCGACTCTCCTACGCTCGTCCTCATTTGCGAAATGTAAATAGCCTAACGAAAGCCGTACAAGCCGGACACCGTTTATTTTGACCGGACACGAAATCGAAAAGCCTAACTATGTCCGGCTTTATCCGGACGTCTGGCAACGCTATCTCTAGTAGTCTAATGTATAAAATAGAATAGAAAAACTTTATTGCGACACAACACAATAGGAAAAATACAAGGAAAACAGTAATAGTACTTCGTGCTAGGGTGCAAAGGCGGCCTTATCACTAATGTATATGTCTAAATGACAACATTCTAAATCCAATATTGTGGTCTACCAAATATAGCCCCGTAGATGAAAAGGTAGAATAATCTTGAAGATTATTTGGTATTGATGAATTCCATGATGTTCCCTATAAATACTTCTTCCGTCACGGGAATAATCACAGAGATTTTTTTTTTATTTTAAGCATTTTTTTGCCGTTTTGAAGCGATGACAGCGCAGTGGGTGGAAGTCTGACTTCACTTTCGGGGGGCCGAGTTCGAATCCCAACACGCAAATCTAACTTATGTGCGTTTTAAGTTATTAAAAATATAACTTGTTCGACGGTTAAGGAAAACATCGTGAGGAAAACTGCATGCCTGGGAGTTCTACATAATGTTCTCAAAGGTAAGTGGAGTCCACCAATCCGCACTGGGCCAGCGTGTTGGACTACGGTCTTAAACCCTTCTCATTGTGGGAGGAGACCCGTGCTCTGTAGTGGGCCGGTAATGGGTCAATATGACGATTTGCAGTTTTCGTAATTTTTGCTTTATATATTTGTGCCATAAGACCCTTCCTTTAAGGAGATGTACCCTATACTATACGATTAGGTATGTCAGAGTTTCATTAAAACAATGAATCCGCGCGTCGGAGTAAAACCTTATTACAAATTAATAGACCCATCGCATAATTCACCCACCTCCCCACTCGTGTAATCTCTCCGGGTTCCAGAAATTGTTTTACCCAATTTAATTTGACATTTAGAAACCAAAATCGTTTTAACTTATTTAATAAGAGCTTACATACAAAAACGCGAAGAAAATTAATTGGCTATCGCTTGCTGGGTTTCTAGGCAACACACAGACAAATAAAGTTGAATTTGTCTGTGACCTCAAAAAAAAACTGCCTCTTAGTTCACATGATAATTAAGATGATAGCATAATGCAAATACACGATAACAGAAATGCCCGGGCTAATCTTTGGAAAGACTGAATCGGATTTAACACCAACAAATTTGTTTTAACTTGTAAATGTAAGGAAGTTTAGGAACCACTGCTAAAGTAGTAACAATACGTTAAAATAAGTACTGAAATAAAAACAGGCAATCCTGTTTTTTACTGCATAATTTATATACGCATTTCAATAGGAATTCGAATACAAGGTTTAGATATATACTAATGTCTAACTTTTTAAACTGCGGAGCTAGATTAGAATAGGGGAAGGTTAAATAGTGCACTTGACGTATTTTTTTTTTCATGATTTTGTTCAACCAAATTAGGCATATTTAATAACCTTATAGTTGACGCATCTGTCTGTTCGTCCATCAGTTAACTCAGTGAATCTAAGTGCGCGAAAGCTGTATTTTAGCGTGGGTGGACATATTTACTCACGTAGACATAGTCTACTGGACATCGAACGTAGACTAGCTGTTGCCCGCGACTTCGTCTGCGTTTGATTTTGTTTTTTGATGTGGCGTTCAGTTTAGTTGTAGTTCTAAAAAAAATTAAAATATTCAGTATCGCTTAGCCTTAAATGAGGGGTTTGCTGCTGTCCGCTGAGGAGTTCTGTCCTCTATCTCCAACTACATTCAGATCTACTCATAGTTTGGCCAAAATTAAACACATATACTCTATAGTACAAAAATAATTATTTAAATCGGTTACAATTTGTCGGAGTTATGGTGTAAAATCGTCAAACACGATTTCATCTCGTCTCCCAAAGGAACCGAGCTTAATGTCGGGATAAAAAGTATCATATATTACTTCAAACACTTCCAAGAATACGTTTTTGCGTGAAAGCGTAATAAACAAACATACATTGACATTTATAATATTAAGTAGTGATAGTGAAGTAGTGATATTGATAGTGATAGTGATAGTGATAGTGATAGTGATAGTGATAGTGATAGGGATAGGGATAGGGATAGCGATAATCATCATATAAACCCATTACCGGCCCACTACAGGGCAAGGATCTTCTCCCATAATGAAGAGGGGTTAAGGCCGTAGCCACGCTGACCCAGTGCGGATTGGAGATGTGGACCATTAATATAATAATACTTATTAATTTTGTGTGTGTGTGTGCGTTTTAAGCAATTAAAATATCACTTTCTTAAAAGTGAAGGCAAACATCGTGAGGAATACCTGAGAGTTCTCTATATTATTCTCAAAGGCGTGTGCACTGGGAGATCCGCACTGAGGAAGCGTGGTGGACTACGGCTTAATCCCTTCTCATTCTGGGATGAGACCCGTGTAGTAGGTCAGTTGATATGATGAACTAGATGGAACGAAACACAGTAATGATGGCGACTTCTCTATTAATATATCCCGACTGGCCGACTGGCGCAGTGGGCAGCGACCCTGCTTTCTGAGTCCGAGGCTTTGGGTTCGATTCGCACAACTGGAAAATGTTTGTGAGATGAACATGAATGTTTTTCAGTGTCTGTGTGTTTAAAAGTATTTACGTGTATTATATTCATAAAGATATCCATCAGCTATCTTAGTGCCCATAACACGCTATGCTTACTTTGCGGCTAGATGGCGATGTGTGTATTGTCGTAGTATATTTATTTATTTATTAATCTCAATTTTTTATTTTCTACTATTTTCTGAATTTGTGTTCTTCGCCATTGGTTGCCTGGAAGAAATCGCTATGAAGCGATAAGGCTGCACAATTGTATACGTTGTTTTGTTATACTTTTCTTTGTTTTATGTAAGTACTTTTTGTGGTGTGCAATAAAAGTGTATTCATTCATTCATTCATTCAATGTTTTAATACCATATTATAGAGTGGTAGTGACTTTAATGCATTCACAATATCCGCGGTGGATGCCCATTAAAACTAATTTATTACGCATTCATTGCTGTGGTTTGTTGCGGGATCCGTGTGGGATTACATAAAGGGGTCCATACACTGTGAAATCTGAACATAAAAAGCCAATAATTGAACCTGTATGTCCCGATACATTGCAGGCGATTTCGAAGATCGCAGTGGATAAGTTCCTGCTACAAAGCCATGCATAAATTTTAATTCAAATTTAAAATTAATTTGTATCAAGTATGCCTACTTTATTCACAACCTCTGGATCACCTCTTATCTCGACAAGTTCATAAATATATGTGTATTACGTATACGTCTATTTTTGTATATATATATCTATACTTATAATAAAACTGTAACTGGAAGCTTTATTATAGCTATTCATATTTTGTAAACTTTGATCGGGGGATGCTTTATAATCGATACTGAGTCCGAAACAGATTTTTATTTAATTTTTGTCTCTCTGTCTGTCTGTCTGTCTGGGCATCACGTGAAAACTACTGAAAAGATTTAAATTATATTGGTATAGTGGTATCCCGATAAACAACAATTTTCTTCCGGGAAATGGGATGAAAATTTATATAAATTTTACTTCATAGCTCCCTTAAATTGAAACGATTTTAATCAGCCTTATTTTATTTGGAAGTGTTTACTGTCAACTATTGTCTGATTTTAATGAAGATCTGATAAATATTGTCGGAGATAAAGGACATAACTTTACAGATGTCGCAAGGCATATGGGTCAACGATCAAATGCATGCGTACCATCCTACTAATATTATAAATGAAAGTTTGTAAGGATGGATGTATGGATCCCCATACATACATCCATACATCCATTCTCAGCGTTTGTTACGCTTACGCTACGCATTTTAAATTAATTAGGCCAATAATACAATTACAAATGTTGTTATACATAAGTTAACTGAGTAGGTATATTACCGTCCGTAAGTTATTATTTTACACTAAAATAGTTTTTTGTTGAGTTTCAAAAATTGCTCGCTTGAATTTTTACTATTAGTAGAGTTTTTTACAGTCCGGAAGTTTATTATACAAAGTAATAGCCAAACAAAATGAATTGTTTGAGAACACAGCTAACCTTTTTGCTGGTACCCAAAGTTAATATTGAGGATACGGTCTCCTGTTTGGATAAATTTCATTTTAGGTAGGAAATAAATTTTATTGTTATACATATCTTGCGGCAATCGGAGTTGTAATCTGTGATTTCGTAATAGGTGACTGTTGGTATTGATTTACGAGGATTGCGATAAATTAAGAACATAAATCTTGGACGACGGAAGGGATATTGCCGGCCGTTATACCTATACACATAGGTCGGTACTATAGACTCCCTTGCTTGGGACAATATATTCCAGCTACTGTATACTATGGAATATTTTCGCGTAGAATATCTGTACACCCGTATATACTGAAAGTTTTGAATGCGAAGTAAAGTAGAGTATTGTCGATCAGGGTAAACCCTTGTGTATCTTTATGAAAAAATTCTGCCGGATTTATTAAGGATTCTAATAAAACGTATCATTATTCAGTCATCATCATCATATCAACCCATTACACGGCACAAGATCTTCCACAATGAGGAGGGGTTAAGGCCGTAGTTAGTATTCCACCAATCCGCACTGGGCCAATGTGGTGGACATTGGCCCAGTGCTTATTGGTGGAATCAACAAACCTTTGAGAATATTATGTGGAACTCTCAGGTATGTTTTCCTCACGCTTTTTTCCTTCTCCGTTGAAGCAAGTGATATTTTAAATGCTTAAAACGCACATAACTAAGAAAAATTAGAAGTGTGTGCTGGGATTGTGGGAAAACATTGTAAGGAAAGTGCATGCATGCCTGAAAATTCTCCATAACGTTCTCAAAGACATCTCTCATGACGGCCGAGTGGCGCAGTGGGCAGCGACCCTGCTTTCTGAGTCCAAGGCCGTGGGTTCGATTCCCACAACTGGAGAGTGTTTGTGTGATGAACATGAATGTTTTTCAGTGTCTGGGTGTTTATCTGTATATTATAAGTATTTATGTGAATTATATTCATAAAAAAATATTCATCAGCTATCTCAGTACCCATAACACAAGCTACGCTTACTTTGGGGCTAGTTGGCTTATTTATTTTATTAAAGACGCGAAAAGTCCACCAATCAGTACTTGGCCAGCTTGGTTGACTACGGCCTAAACCCTTCCCATTCAAGAGTCCCCTGTAGTCAGCCTGTAATGGATTTATCATCATCACCTCATAAATCCATTACAGGCTGACTACAGGAGACTCTTGAATGGGAAGGGTTACAAAAGTTAACTAAGTAGGTATATTACTGTCACTAAGGTATTCTTTTAGGGGTAATGCTGCTGATATTAGCACTATTTTCGTGCTGCAGAAGAGGGCTGTTCGTTCTATCTACAAAATGGGTCCGAGAGAGTCATTGAGAGATAAATTTAAAGATTTTAAAATAATGACAGTGTATAGTCAGTACATATTTGAAAATTTAATGTGCGTTCATAAAAACATTTCTAAATTTAAGAAAAAATGTGACTGCAATAATTTAAACATTAGAAGTAAGAATAAACTTACAGTGCAATATACTAGGTTACATAAAATTCATAATTCGTTTAAAGAAAATTGCATACAATTCTACAATAAACTACCAATTGTCATCTTGGAGATGTCTCTTAAAAAGTTCAAAGTTTGTATTAAACGTAAGCTTATAGAAAAGTCCTATTATAGTATAAAGGACTACGTAAACGATAAAAAAGCTTAGGTGTAAATTATTGCTCTAACCAGGTTGCTCTTCTAATGATTTAAAATGACATTGTGAGATGGTGATAACAAAAAAAAAACACCCGGCTAAGTTTGTTGTGGGCTTCTTCTTAGACCAGGACGCGTTTGGAACCCTTGTAGCTTTAGTTTTAAGTTTACGAATGTGGTTATCGCCATCATCTCACTACCGTGTAATTCTTATGTACGCGTCAAAAGTGCCACCTATGGGCCTACTTGAATAAAGATATTTATGACTTTGACTTTGACTTCTAAACTGTAAAAGTTTTTTTTTGTTGAGAGTTTTAAAAATTGCTCGCTTGAATTTTACTAGTGGTAGAGTTTTGTTACAGTCCGTAAGTAGTTTATTATATTTCTTCAATATAGTTCAACGGGTACATACCGCGATAATATTTTTGGGGACGGGACTCACGGACGGGGTCCCGTCGTGACCACGATCCATGCAACTGGGTCGAAATATCGACAAATCCAAAAATATTATTGTGGCATCTACCCGTTGAACTATATTTAAAAAATTGTTCGAAACACGAAAATCATAGTTTAATCGCTATAAAGCGATAAGGCCGCCTTTTGTATACTTCTTCTATCTGTATTTTCTTTTATTCTTGTTCTGTATTTTTATTTGTGTGCAAATAAAGCGTATAAATAAATAAATAATACCTTAAGTTTATTATACAAAGTAATAGCCATACAAAATGAATTGTTTGAGAAGACAGCCAACCTTTGCTGGTACCCAAAGTTAATATTGAGGATATGGTCTCCTGTTTGGATAAATTTCATTTAACGTAGGAAATAAATTTTATTGTTATACATAAACTTCTAGTTATCTTGCGGCAATCGGAGTTTTAATCATCACCAGCCAATGAGCATCCACTGCTTGGCATAAGCTCTTTGTAATCCCAACCTCCTGCATATAAAGTATGCCTGCGACTTTCCGGAAATCGTCGCACCACCTAGCAGCAGCACCAGTTGGCCTGACTTAACTTTATAGATAACGATGATACACTGCAAAACGAATTAGAGACCGGCCACTTTTGGAAATCGATTCAAAAACCAGAAATCAAGGTTACAGTAAACATTTTGTACTGGGTAGTGCTTACATCGATGTTTTTATCGATACGCGTTATCTCATCGATTACACCACAGACGGTTGATAGCCCCTCATATCATGTTGTATATACATTATTATGATGTTTTACATGCTGCTTGATGTATAAAAATGAAGAACTACAACAGGATTTTAAGACAAAGTTCAAACATCAAATTTTATATAAAACGTAGGCTTACAGAAAAATCCTATTATAATCTTAAACGATGAAAAAGCGTTGGTGTGAATTGCTCTAACTTCATAGCTTAATATGAATTTACTGTGTGACGGTGATGACAAAAAAAAATACCCGGCTAAGTTTGTTGTTGGCTCTTCTTTGAACAGGGCGCGTTTGGAACCCTCGTAGTTTTAGGTTTAAGTTGGCGAACGAAGTTATCACCACCCCCTTACAATTATGTAAACATATATGTATGAACGTTTCATAAGTACCTATGGTAGGCCTACATAAATTAAGAAATTTTGAATTTGAATTAAACCGTCTTACTATGTATTTAGGAGTTGGTAGGTGTCTTAGAATATTGGTTATTTTGGATAAACTGTAACTGATAACCACCATAATGTTAGTAATAGTGTCACCAGAAGGTGGGACGAGCGGGAAACTCGTCAGGAGTTGAGCCCCAGAATAGACAGCAGACATTTTCTCCACGGGGAAAGGACAAAATGTTTTTATCTTTACCCATTGCTTTTTATCCACTCTCCGGGCATGGGTTATAATGATTTTTATAAATTGAAAATGCATATAAGAATTTTCGGAACCGACAGGATTTGAACCTACGACTCTCTGGCAATCGCGGCCTGAGCGCTTTCTCCAATTAAGCTACGGCTCTCCTACCGTCGATGACGGAAGCGACTGTAGCGTCATCTAGTAGGAAACGTTGCAGTTTCGATCTACTTTTTCAAAGGTCCATATTACAATGAGACATGTTTGAAACAAGAGATGAAACATTGCTTTTTTATAATTTTGTTTTATTTTTTTTATTAGTGTTCTTCCTACACTTGGATATTTTTATAAATTGAAAATGCATATAATTTTATTTAAAGATGTTGGAAAAGAGCAACAACTGAGTTTCTTGCCGGCTCTTCTCGGTAGAATCTGCTTTCCGATCCGGTAGAAGAGTCACTACAAACATACATACTTGCCTTTTCAAAAGTGCTTATAAAGTTGGCCTACGTATAAATTTTGAATTTTTTGAAAATTTTTACCAACTTCCCAGACGAAGTGGCAAGCTCTTTGGACTTATGAAGCAAGCCCCTCCGCTTTCATCTCGCATTAGGTTATAATTTCTAAATCCTATGGTCTATTCTGGATGACACCAGCAGGAGGCAGGAGCTCGACTTGCGTTTCGGGGGGTCGAGTTCGAATCCCAGCACACACTTCTAACTTTTCTAAGTTATGTGCGATTTAAGTAAATAAAATATCACTTGCTTCAACGGTGAAGGAAAACATCGTGAGGAAATCTGCATGTCTGAGAGTTCTACATACTGTTCTCAAAGGTGTGTGGAGTCCACCTATCCGCACTAGGCCAGCATGGTGGACTACAGCCTTCGCATTGTGGGAGGAGACCCGTGCTCTTATAGTGGGCCGGTAATGGGTTGATGTCATGATGATGATGATGATTTTTTTTTTTTTATTAACGATAGGCCAGCGCTTCACGACAATCATGCCCGTTAGAAAGCATTGATGAGGTCTAGGTTGGAGCACGCTTGCCTAGAAAAGCCTATTCACTCTAGCCTTAAAGGTATTCAAATTATACGTGGCAGGAAACACAGTCGCCGCGAGAGCGTTCCACATCTTAACGGTACGTTTCGTGTTAATGAAATATCAACCACATAAGGATGCCACCGTTCACGGTGACTAGCTGTTCTGTTGTAGAACGGATTTATAAATATTTGTTATATGTATCTTAATGGTTAAATCCCCATCGAGAGCCGCAAGCAATGGATGTCGCTGCAATGCCCACAGACCGACATTTTTTTTTCGGATTGTGTGTAGCTTATTAACCCTAATGATTTAAACAGCGTAACTCGGGCTTGTTGACGTGCCTCGGCACGCCAAGAAGAGTTTGACACCCTCGGGCTCGAAAAAGCGATAGGATCGACGGCCTGAGGGCGCCTCATTTGCTCATGTGGGTTCCCGTCCCGCGATCTTGTCAGGTACAAGTTTGAGCACCCGTTGCGCCTCACAGCATTCAACCCTGCGCCTGAGGTCGTCAAACCCATAATCTAATTTTAAAGTCTTCAAAAAAGTGTAGGTACGTTCTCAATTGAATACGAACATACGCGTTGATTTGCCACGATGTACTTAATAAAAATGTTTTTCCAACATGCAAGGTTACCGGAAAATACATGGACAGTTTTATCAATATTGGTAGGTACATTTTATATCGGCTATCTATCTGATAATGGCAGTTTGAAAGCTCAGTGAATATGATTGTGCACTTTACTAAACTTCATTGAAGTGGACAAAAGTTCTTTCGTTAGGTATATATTTTTTTAAGTACTCTTATTTCCATTTTGTATGTTCAACCTATCTATACATTTATTTATTCTCAATAAATGTATCTAAGCAATTTTTAACAAAAAACAACTTTGCTGGACAACTAATCAATAGATTACAGATAGATTGAATATAGAAAACGGACATTAGGCTTTGATCGATAAACTCTCGGATAAGGGAAACAGTTGAAACGAGGCGAAGGTCTAGGGGCCTAAGTCTGCTATTGAAATTCTGTCTATTTATAACACTAAGTAAGTTTGTACGTTTCTTCATCATCATCATGTCAACCAAAGGAAGTCCACATAGGTTTTCTGAACAGAGTTCGATTTTTTTTTTTTTATTTATCGTTTTAGAATAATATGAGCTATCCTCTTATAAACTATGCGTTTATGGTGAGTATGGCGAGTTCGCAAGTAGATATATAGCTATACTAGCTGTTGCCCGCGACTTCGTCCGCTTTTGTTTTTCAGAAGACATGTGCCTCATAAATGCGGCAGCACTTTAGGTATTTAGGATATAGCCTGGTGTAAAATCGTCAAACACTTTCGTCCCCTCTCCCAAGGGAACTGAGCTTAATTTCTGGATAAAAAGCATCCTATATTACTTCTAATACCTTCAGGAATATGTGTACAAAGTTTCGTGATGATCGGTTAAGTAATTTTTGCGTGAAAGCGTAACAAGCAAACTTACATTCACATTTATAATGATAGTAGGGATAGGGATAATTGTATGAATCTTAACCAACTTACTCTGTCTGTGAATGTGAATGTCTGAAGGTTTACATTTGTTAACATTTAGACATTCTTTATAATAAAATCAGTAGTTTTTGAAGTGTTGGCTAAAAATGTATTTTACATTTCCTTAAAAATACATACATGCATTAAATAATGCTTACTTTCTTAAAAATATACCACGGCCTTGTGCCGCCTGGGTCCAGCGGCTCCCTGCGTTTCGATTAATGTCATCCGTCCACCTCGACGGACTCTACTTACGCTGCGTTTACCGGTGTGAGGTTGCCATTCCAGCACCTTGGGACCCAATGTCCAAGCTATACGCCCCGCCCATTGCCACTTTAGCTTTGCGACTCTTTGAGCTATGTCGGTAACTCTGGTTCTTCTACGGATCTCCTAATTCCTAATGTGATCACGGAGCGATATTCCAAGAATAGCTCTCTCCATCGCTCGCTGAGTACGTTTTTTATTTTTTCATTAAAATATTATGTGCAATAAAATAGTAAAGGAAGTTTTTTTGCAACATTTTGTCGATAAGCAGGGGACGTTGTCGTCGGACGACGATCTTCTTTGAGTATTTAGTGACCGATAGAGACCTTTTCTCAGCTCGATATTGTTACACATCGGTGTATCAATAAGGGTTTATACCTACTTATTAGCTCAGCATTTTAGCCGTAGGTGGGTAATAACCATTTGCGCTTTCGTTCTTAGAACTGCTATAGGTACGTATAAAGTATAAAGTCTTGTCAAACTGATTAATGACTTGATATTGCGAATAGAGCACTCGTTATTATCAATACCCTTAGTACAAGATTTTCACGCTCGCAATCGAGGAGTCGTTTTCGAGTGTCGGAATACTTGAACGTCGTGGTAAAATGTATCTTTTTGTGTAGTATTAAAGCTAATTTGTCTAAAATATTTTTATGAAAAATCAGAAGTACAGGACTTGCGATGCTAAAACGAGTGATAAAAGACCTATTTGCCAAAGTGGCAGTTAAGAGTTTGATATTCGAAAGCGACTCCTCGATGGCAAGCGAGCGAAATCTTGTACTAAAACTACTGAAGTCTTACATTATGGGAAAAACATTAGCGATGCGAAAAACTAAAATTACTTTCCAAACAGTATCCTAATGGATTAGCGTTAATACTCAGCTTTTGTATATTGACATCTCATTCGATATCCATTTCTAGACGATATTGCGGTTAATCTACGAACAATGGTTTAAAGTTTCACTTAATGAGAAATTAAAAAATAACATAAATAAGTGGTAATATATTATCTAGTTTAGTGTGATACAAAAACAAAACAAACACAAAAATACAAAAGGTGGCGCGGCGCGTTTATAAAAAATATAAACAATGCTTTTTTAGCTTGTTTTTAAATGATTTAAAAGATTTCTCGCAAAAAATCTCTTTGGGTAGACTATTGTATAGTAGTGCTCCCTTAACCTGTATAGTTTTACTGCCACACTTAGTTCTAGTCTTGGGTAATCTTAATTTATGCCTATTTCGTGTATTTAGATGTGATTTAATTTCAAAAGTAATTTGTTGACTTCTTGAATGACTTCGGTAAGTATTTTTCATTGGATATCTTTGCGTGATATAGGTATACGGACGAGAGTAGAACGAGGTAACGAAAAACATCTTTTTATCACGTACCATTCCTCTTACTGAACCCCTATGAGAGTCTAGTAAAGTAGAGCTGTTTGTGACAGAACTCGTCCGGGGAGGTTTATACTACCACCATGTTTATTTTTTCCGCTTTATGCGGTCTGAGTGGCATGGTTGCCGGTGTAATTACAGAAACAGGATGCTTAAAACCTTCGCCTCAGGTTGATGGGCAAAATGGCTTTTTGTAGGACCTGTTTCTTGCATGCCTTGCGACTCTGTTTATAAGCGATAATGTGGGCCATCCGCTTGGCCCCCGACTTCTACCCACGTAATGTTTATATAAAGTAGGTAAAGATGCTGCAGACTTTTCGCCATCGATATATTGTTTATTAATTGCTACATGCACATACATAAGAGACATGACGCCCCGCCGGAGCATTGCAATAAAATTTGTCTAAATTATTTTTATTTCTTTACTTAATTTAAATTTTTTGAAATTTTTTGATTTTGATTTAAATATTAGAATATGTCAACTTAAAACATTAGAATAATTTCGATTTACAATAATATATAGAATTAGGATTTAATGTCACACTATTATTACCTAACAATTAAGATATCATGTAATTGAGGTCTTAGCATCATATTTAAAAAGGTCGTCTACGTCATATAAGTAGTATCATTGAAGTCGTTTTGCAGCGTAGTCCTCAAGAAAAGAACTCATAAAAATTATACTTATAATTTAGCGATTTACACAATGAATGAATGAATACACTTTTATTGTACACCACATAAACATAACAAATTAAAAGTAAAAATTTAACAAAAGGTATACAATTTGGCGGCCTTATCGCTACATAGCGATCTCTTCCAGGCAACCAAAGGCGTTAAAAACAGCTCAAGAAGAGAGCCCAATCAATCCCTACCCTACTTATATTATAAATGTGAATGTAAGTTTGTTTTTAACGCTTTCATGCAAAAATTACTAAACCGATCATCACGAAACTTTGTACACATATTTCTGAAGGTATTAGAAGTAATATAGGATGCTTTTTATCCCGAAATTAAGCTCAGTTCCTTTGGGAGAGGGGACGAGAGTGTTTGAAGATTTTACACCAGGCTTAGCTATCCTAAATACATAGAGTGCTGCCACATTTATGAGGAACATGTCTTTCGAAAAACAAAAACAAAAGCGGACGAAGTCGCGGGCAACAGCTAGTATGATTATAAATTAAAGCATTTGTGTTACTCTCATGTATAGAGTAGGTACCTAGGTAAATAGCTGTTTCTCGCGACTTCATACGTGTTTGTATTTGTTTTTAAAGCAAGAAGAACAGTTTATTTGGAAGATGTCTGATCACTAACAATTAATCGTTTCTCTAAAAAAGCATTCAGTTTAAGTCCTTAAAAACACTTTTTAAATTAAATGTAGGTTTTTTTTCAAAAAATAATAGCCTATGATACTTTCTATAACATAGCTTTTTACTAGTAAAGAAATGGTTAAACTCCAGGCCAAAATAAGGTCCAGTACTTTCGGAGAATATTCGGTACAAGCAACATAACAACAAATCTTTCCTTTTTATAATATTAGTATAAACAAGCAATATTGTATATCCAAATCCGATACAAAGATTTTGCGTGTAAGAATAGCAATCATCCAGACATCCATCCACATAAACTGTCGCATGTTTATTACAAATAGGATAAATAAAGATTATTGTTATTTCTCAACGTAGAACGAACGATAGAATATAGTTAAAAAAAAAAAGATATTGTTCACTTATGCTATCCGCTTGGAAATAAAAATACGCTTTAGGTACTTTACTTACCGTAAAATCCAGCTCCACACGCGATTTCATAAACTTCACTCGCTACTTAACTTTAATTGAATAGCCCAGGAAATATAGTTCAACATGAAATAAAAATACGTAAGTTCATGGGCACGGGGCATTTTTCTCCCAAGGTACAAAATAGTATCTTCTCCCACAGCTTTATCAATGCTACGAGCATCGGCGCACACGTGGAAATAATATCCAAAAATTATATATGTCTAACAATAAACGTGGTTAAACTTCTCCTATTCCCTGTTGCCGTGCTTTGGCAGGTGGTCACGTAAATTATATCCCTTGCCAAGGGGATATAATCGGGGGAAACAGAATTAAGAACATCTAGAACCTTCATTCAGCCATTATTGCATCCACAGCCACAGTGAAAACGCCCCACGCACGTCTCACATCACACCTGCGTAATGTTGCTAGCTCACAAACTTTTCCCATTTTCCCCCATTTTATGGTAAACGTTTAGGACATTAGAGGTAAAATAATTACTGTCGAGAACCGCCTGTTCGAGAAACTGTTCCATTAAAGTGGAGTGGTTTTTGATACTTCAGTAATAGTCGTGTACTTACACGGTTTCTGTATGTTATTAATTGTGTATCGGGGGATATATATTTGTCTCAAGCACGGCTAGCATGGGCAGTAGACAATTACCTCCACGGGGAAAGGATAAAAAATTATCTTCTCCCACAGCTTTATCAAATCTCAGAACACTGGCGCACAAGAAAATATAATATCCAAATAATGTATATGTGATACTAAACGGGGTTAACTTCTTCTATTCCATGTTCCCGTGCTTTAGCAGGTGGGACACGTTAATTATATCCCGCTACTCTTTTTTTACCATTCTTTTTTTTTTCACTACAATTTAGCCCTCGACTGCAATCTCACATGCTGGTAACTGATAAGTGATAATGCAGTCTACAATGATAACGGGCTAACCTGTTAGGGGTTTGGCATTGGTTTTTAGTTTGGGTATACGAGTACCACATGACCTCTGTCCTGCCCAAAAGGACAGAGGTAGCCATAAAGCTTTTCAAACTCGACAAAAAAAGGGTGTTTGGCAGTTATATTCAGCCTAAACCCCTAAGCGGTTTCTACGCGACATCGCACAGGATCGCTAAATCGCTTAGCGGCTTAAGTCTTTATCGGTAGGATGGTAAATAGCCACGGCAGAAGCCTCTCACCAGACCAGACCAGAAAAAAAGTCAGAAATTATAAATCCTCAAATTTCCTCTGCCGGGAATCGAACCCGGGACCTCCCTCTTAAATCCACAGCGCTCACCACTGCGCCAAAAATTCAACAGCCTTTGAGATCTCTTACCCCGATCGATGGTGAACTATCACAAAACATTTTTGTACGTACCCAACACTGAAATTAAACCTTATCAAAATCCACGTAAAGTCTATATTCCTGAACCGTTAAGCACCACCCGATTGATCTGTGTCCACGTGTTTATCGTTATTAGTTACCCATAGGCATCACTTGTATAATAATCCAGTCACAATACACTAATAACTTGTTATATAATACAATAAGCTAGACTAGTAAATCGCATTATAATAAAATATAGAACGCACATGTGATCGACCGCGGCGCATACATCCGACTGAGTCACAATCACAACATATATTATGTTTAAGTGATGTCATGGAGACCAGCTGTGAGGAAGTTCCGCTGTTTGCGATGAGCTTAAACTTATCTTGATAGGTTTGCAGCATAGAATAATATGCTGCGTATACTAGAGAAGTCATGTTCAACGAAATGTATGCGCACGCCGCTAGTGACGTAGGTGACCTGCTTCCGAGGCTCCAATGGTTGGTAACTGGTATCTTTATCCACAGGAACTGCTATTTTAGGAGCGGTGATAGCCCAGTGGGTAGGACTACGACTTTATTTTCGAACGGGGGGCGTTCGAATCCCACCATGTAGGTAAACATCGTGAGGAAATTTGCATAGCTGAGAGTTCTCCATAATGTTTAAAGGTGTGTGAAGTCCACCAATCCACTCTGGGCCACTACGCTGGCCAAGTGCGTACCTATTGGTAGGCTTCAAACAAGCTTAACGCTCGAGAATTGGATATGCGTTTAAATAAAACCACATATAGAATCTGTAAACTTTCCATATAATCACATAAATCTTACAAATAACAAGCGTTTCACATCAAAAGAGCGAAATGGTTAACAAGTTGAGTAAACATTTATAACAAACATTAAAAGCTTTTATCTAAGTGGCCTCTACTCGTTACTACAGGGATTTATCAATCGATTTTTTAACTTAAAACTGCACTCCTACTGCAAAAACCTTCGTTATATGAAACATGTTTGCCAAGACCAAGGCGAGTTTGAATGGCACTAGGGTATCACGTTAGGGTGTTTTTATGGTAATAATTGAGAGATACAGCATATGGGCCCACCTGACGGTGAGCGGAAAACCATCTATATATTTAAAAGAGAAAGTGTGTGGGTATGTTCCGTATAGGCTCCGAAACGGCTCCGGATTGACCTGGCGAGTAATCCTGTAAAGTTTGGCGACGATCGGAGCACTCCTACTTTTAAAATGTCAAACTGTCAAATACAGCTTTTATTTACTATGATGATATTCAATTGTTGGGTGTACATGGGTGTAGATAATGATCTTCACCCGCTGAAGAAGAGAATGAATACGGAGTTAAATAAATGATTTAATATATTATGAGACTTAAATTAAAAATTTAATGATGTAAGTTTATTGTTTAAATAAAATGAAGCCAAATCTAGCCCGGCGAAGCGGGCTGGGTACGCTAGTCTCATATAAACAAAGCCACATTTCGCAGGGCATTCAGGGAACCGGACGAGTTATTCACAGGTGGTATTAAGTACCACTGAGGCGTGCGTAGGTGTTAAGCCTCATGAGCTGTAGCAGCGTGTATTTACACCGGCAATCAAACTCTTCAGACCGGAACACAGCAATGCTACTTGGCGGAACAAACAAGCACGGGCGATAGTACCATTTCGGACAGGCTCTGCCCCAAATTGCGCTACTAAATACTAAATAAGTTGTCCGTACTAAACATGCTTCATCAACCAAAGGTTGTCTGGAGGAGATCGCTTCAAGCGATAAGGCCGCCTTTGCGCATACATATTTATTTAGCTTTTGTTATGTTCAATTTGTATTTTTTCTGTATGTGCAATAAAGACTTTCTATCTATCTTTCTATCTAAATACATATATTTGTAACACTTGATTTAGAGAGACGTTTAACGCAGATTGTTCACGTTTTGAAAGTAACCTCGATATAATGACTTGTACCGCAACACGTGTAGTTTTAAAACAATATCAGTAATTATAAATTCCCAAATTGCCCTTAGCGACCACAACGCTCGCCACTATGGTCTTCAAACTATTCTCGTAAAGAAAATTATCAAAAATTAATCAAACGATCAGGTGCTCGATTATGTTACATATATACCGATTTTATTACTATGTTTCCAGTTGTTCAAAAATATAATATATTCGTTATTTTACGTTAAAAAAAATAGCAAATATGAAATTAGGCCATAATTGTATGAATATTATTATTCTAATACATGCAATCATGGAAAACAAAAATTGCCGATCCATTTTGAAAAAATTCAAATAATTCTGGGTACCTGACGAAGTTTTCAAGAAATCAAACATAACTTCTGAAGAAATCGGTCATACATTGACAATCAATGGGCGACCCATACAAAAGATAGTCTTACGTCTCAATTGAGTTGTTTAATCAATGGGGCCATTGAACCTTTTTCTGCACTTTTGTACAATAATGAATATTTCGATTTTGAAGAAATAATTTAAAGAGAATCTAATAAATAATTACTAATATAAAAATAGTTTTACTGGTCGGCACAAATAGTACAATTGTGGATATACATATATACAATATACATATATATATATGCGAAAGGGTAATTGTAGGAAATTTCGATTCTACCTAAGACTACTAAGTAAACGGGCCTGATATTTACGTTTTTTTTATGAAACTACTTTGTTATGAGATTAAGGTGTTTGTTAAAAATGTTAGCATTGTCTTATCTAAAGAACATTTGGTACCAAAAATCTAAAGAAAATCATCATGACGTTACGCGTATATTTCGTTTATTTTACATCAAAAAACCAAATCATTCACATGCACCAGGAAAATAAATTCGTGTTAATTAGAAAAGTCTCACTTAAATCATAATACACAGAAACCAGGCATTAAAAAAATCCTGTATCCCGTTTAGGAACTAAGGTTTAAGAAAAAAAAAAAGTAATTAAAAGTAGTAATTGTGACATTTTACAAAAAAAGCCTTAAAGTAAAATTATTTCCTCCACTGGTTCTAATTCAAATTAATTGACAAAACTACTCCATGTATTTCTTTTGCTGTGTTTTTGTTCTCATAATAATTGATACTACTGACGGTACTTTCCGTTCCACTAATCTACTTAGGTAGGTATAGGTACTTTAAAAAAAAAAAAAAAAGGACAGAAATAACTATATTATATTAATAAATTACAAATCATACTTTATGCACATATTTTGTTAGTTGCTTAAATAAAGTAACTACGAATACTAAATTCGAACAAACATACATGGAGTAGCTAGAGCTAGTTTTAATAATATAAATATAAGCTTGCTTGACTTATATCCTTTTTGCTTATTGATAATCAAATACACAGCCCAAAAGTAGTGATAGATAATTTTTAAGAAAAAAATTTGGTAACTTATTTCGGCAAGCATTACTCAGTGAGGCCGCGCACTAGAGAAACATTTAGAAAGCATACGGCAAATGTTTAACCAGTTTATGCTATACATTGTACCATATTATTATTCTATAGTACGCAAACAAGAAATCGATACTACGCATACGCGATGTTAGAAATGTTAGTTTTTTAACTGTGTAGATTCGGGGCAATTTAAGTGTAGTAGTATGCTTTTATTACAGAAATATTAGAAAATCCTACTTTTTATGATCATTTACTATAAGGTTTTCTTCATCACTAATATATTTTCAGGATATTACGAAATTACTAACACAACTATGAGGTTACAAGCAACAACCCAGCAACGTTTTCTGCATCAATCTTTGTAATAATACATACAAAAAAAATCATCAACATTGTACCATATTATTATTCTATAGTACGCAAACAAGAAATCGATACTACGCATACGCGATGTTAGAAATGTTAGTTTTTTAACTGTGTAGATTCGGGGCAATTTAAGTGTAGTAGTATGCTTTTATTACAGAAATATTAGAAAATCCTACTTTTTATGATCATTTACTATAAGGTTTTCTTCATCACTAATATATTTTCAGGATATTACGAAATTACTAACACAACTATGAGGTTACAAGCAACAACCCAGCAACGTTTTCTGCATCAATCTTTGTAATAATACATACAAAAAAAATCATCAACATCTTACACTAAAAATTGAAACCGAATTTTTTTTTATATTTAACAGTTAAAGGTATGTGGTAAAAATAAAAAATGAAATGATTGCAGTGTGTACAGTCTGTGTGTGTGTTATAGTCTGCGGCCTCGCTAACAATTGCTTTCTTATAATCTCCTTTTTAAATTAAATTAAGACTTATATTATATTAAATGATTTCTTATATTAAATGATTTCACTTATTTATTTATTAGTTAAACATTTGTGACGTTTCGACCATATGGCCTACGCGTATCTGTACACAATCTGCGCGTTAAATATAGGAAAACCCGTAGAAACTGTGCAACGGTGCAACCCGAGTTAGAATTACTTTGTTTACCAGATATCTAGGTATCGTAACTTCTTCAATATTGAAAAAATATTGACAATAAACTATACCGATAATCAAATAAAGTACCAGTTTAAAGATACATACACACGATTGAGGACAAAAACAACATTTTTGAGTTTTTGAAATATAATTTCACCTCTATGGTATAACTTTCTTCTAATAACTATTTCAGATACATACAATACACAACAGAAACCTCAAAGAAATAGATACTTAAATGTCTACCTTTTTCGTTTTAAAGATAGCATAATATGACTTAATTTTGGTTTAACCAAATAAATACACTGTCTTATAAATAATACATTAACAATCTGTCCTTCCGCCTGAAAACAGTTATGACCTTTTCCATATATCAGGCGCACAAAATATATCAAGAAAAACTAGATATTAAAATAAGTAATTTATTATTTGTGCGACCTCTTTTAAAAAAAAACCCCTATAGTTTTCATTTTAAACATTTCCAAAATATATAAGGTATAGTTTTCACTCTCGGCTTAAAATATTTTTAATAATATTAATTTTCTTTGTAATAAACCTTATTCAAAACAGTTACATATTATTTCATATTTAAAAACAATAAAATAGGTTTATATATGAACTTTGTTCGATTTTTTTGTTTAATATATATAATATTGCAGCAATAATATTAGATATAGTAAAATATTTAACCATGTTTAGTATTACACAAATATGATAAGCGCTAAAAATTCAGAGATATTTTACAAATTGTAGAAAAAAAAAGCGAGTCTTAGTGTAGAATTAAATTATTTTTGGTAATTTAAAAGACTAATAAATTTTATTCACAGTTACGTAAAAATAAAGATAAACAATTATAACTGTATTTGTAACTCATACTATTCAAACTTTATTTATAAATAAATATCATAGTTACTATGATTTGTCATGTGAAATATAAGTATAACTAGCTAACGCCCGCGACTTTGTCCGCGCAGCCTTCTTTTTAACCTATTACAATTTTATGGTTTTTAATAATACCAGAGAAACCGTAAGTTCTCTTTGGTTAAAAGTATCCTATGTCCGCTTCCCTTCCGGTTAGGGAGGACGGAGGGACGGCAGAGAATAACTGAACGGACGTACTGAACTGCGAAGCTGTTAAAAATTAATAAGGTTAAGAAAAATAGTTATACATATATACATTTTGTTTTAAATAATAGTTTGAATATTTATATTTTAACAATCAAGTTTTTTCAGCAATAATTATTATATTATTATGTCCGCCTCCAAGGCACAAGCTATCTCTAACAAAGTATATTTTAAATATCCCAGGTGTTTATCTCGGGATAAAAATTCCCCATCTCAAGGATACAAGCTATATGCCAAATTTCATTAAGATCGCTGCAGAAGTTAAGCCGAATACACAGGTAACAAACTCAGGTGCACTTTTTAATTATGTGTAAGTGGCATTTACCTATTTCACGTATGAGGAAAATTCTAAGATCACTTGATCAGGTTTCGTACACTGGTCACGGGGGAAATTATGTCACTGTAGTGACCGCCGCAAGGATTCCATTAAGCCACGTATTCATTAGCATACACTTTGTGTATATATTTGTATTTTGTAGTTACTGTGTGCACAATATGTAATTAAATAAATAAAAATATACAAGATTTTCGATACAATAAATACGTTTATGATGAACATAAATTTACGTTTCTGTAATACGAAGAACTAGCTGTTGCCCGGAGCTGTTTATTCTTCCCGTAATTTTTTTCTGATAATATGTCCTAAAAGTACTAACCCTTTTCCACTTTAGTATGAAAACCATCAACCATATCTAGTGAAAATAAGTTGCAAATACAATATAATATGTAATTATGCTAATCCTAAATAAAAATAATCCTCTACCATGAAACAACGTTATGAAGCGTTTGTCATGAAAATAACGCTTTCAGTCGAATTAAGATTTTGAAGAAACAAACATTTACACATTCATTTATAAAAAAAAAGTACTTTTGTTTAAACAACATTACGTATGTATCCGAAAAAACATGTCTCTTGTGAATATGTGGCGTTAGCCTCGATTCCTGTTACATATAAATAGAAAACAATCGAAAATACCACAACTATCACTAAAAAATACAACGCGTTTTAATGCATTTATTATGACTTTAAGAAACGCATTTTAATGCATTTACTTATAAAACATGTAATATAATATAGAATTGATCAAATAAAGGATTAGAAACAATTCATAGTATATTTGCACGCCGGTCACGAAAAGTTACGGCAGTCTTGCTATGGGCTATTTTATGCCGCACCTATCGCCTGTGAGCCCTGACACAATATCAAACAGTTAACTGGGGCTAAACGTTCAGTTAAATATTCATTAAACGATGCACTTGTGGCTGCCATTATACGCAGCACTTCTGACCATACTGCGACATTAAAATGTTGTTATACATTTATTTGGAAATATTTTATTGACATTTTAACGTATTGAATGAATGAACGAATGAATAATTTAAAGAATACACCTAAATTGTCTGTTTGTCCTTCTTTCACGCCCTAAGTAAACGACCAATCAACTTGATCGCTGTTATAGGGTTAGTTGAAAGGACGGAGAGTAACATAGGGTAGTTTTTATCCCAGGAAAACGGAACTGTTTTCTCAGGATATGTAAAAACCGTAATAAACGCGGACAAAGGACGCGGGCAATGGCTAGTACCTAATAAATCTTAGCCTGGAAAATAAACTCAGGACGACTTGATCCGTAGTTGAATATCCTTACAACTAGACCAACGAAGCATTCAACTTTACATTAAGCATATAAAGGTAAATAGTCAGAAGTCTAAACTACGCCTATAAAGGTAACAACGTTTTTAAGTTTATACCTCTACCCCATATAATGCAGTAATCATAAAAATTCGCATACGAAGGTATAAACACCTAATTATGGCGGTATTTTAATTCATAATATGAGGCTTTCTACTTACGTTTATTTACTTGTTTTCAGTATTGTCACTAGATGGCGCTCTTAAGATTCCATACAAATTGTAGTTAACTCTCACGCGATCGAATGAGTAAACGTAAGTAGAAATATTCACACAAGACTGTTGAGGCAAAGCTTTCCTGCGTAGTGCCCTATAAAAAACGTACACGATATATTTTTTGAATCAGTCGACTAAACACACCTAGATCGTTATAAAATATTATTGGCGCTTCGTCTAAAAATGGACGAATACATTCTTAAATATGTTATTGTTTACAATGAACACCTATAGTTGTATGTCTTACTTAGCTAATAAGCCAACAAAAGTGTTAACTGAACTAATTTGACAAAATAAAATCCCAGTAGAAGTTTTGCTAACTTAGTGCATTAGCTTAGATAAAATATTCATATATAAAAATTACAGAAATAAATTGATTGTATCAGTTTATATGCTTAAGTTTATTATAATTCTTCTTTTATCTTTGAGAATGTAGAAACAATTTACTAATTTTAATATTATAATACGATATGAGATTCAATTCATAGTTATAATAATTTTTTTAGTGAGATTGAAACATTTTATTTTTCCTAATTTAATAATAAAATCTAAAAGTAATTTCCTTTGCGTGTTATTTTGAAAAAAATATCACGATATTTCAATACCAATACTTTAAAACAGTAGTTTGATAATAACCAGTTATTTCATAGTTTATTAGAAAATAGATTTTTTCCTTGAAAACAACTAAAAACTTTTCATTAAATGTAGTATTATTTTTTTTACTTATTGTTCTGACTCCCTCGCAGCAAATCTTGCCTACACACTTGCAAAAGCTTCTACACCACAGAATCGGTTAGTTACTTTATATATATAATAAAACACAAACTGGATACCCCATCCAGTAAATCGAACTTTGATCTAAAGCAATTCGATCAACCACAAAGGTTTTAAATATTTAACGTTTACGCTAAGGTGACACTAAAACACATTCACCTTCAAGTATTTTTAATTAAGGCATTAGTAGGCAACTTAGAGCTGTGCCTCATAAGTGTGTTACTTTGCGTTGCGTTGCGTTGCGTTGCGTTGCATCTTCGTAGCGTCAACGCTGCTTCGCTTATGGAAAGCGATATTTTAAATGGCATGCCGCATTAAAGCGTTTTGTAATGCATAAATAAGGCATCGCCCTAACACTGAAAGGAAATTTTTGAGCAGAAAAACATATCGCAACCCAGATTCGGAGATGTCAAATCAAACTCTAATCCTGAACTTGACTGTAGACTTACCTCTGAAATTATCAAATAATTTAACAATGTAATCCAAAAACTTCAGATTGTAGTTCTATCCTTTTCCTACTCTTCCCTGTAGATAAGGATAGCATTACATAATTCCATCTGCTCTCTGAAGACTTTGATAAGATTGATTATTAACTTCGAGCATTATCTGTCAAATTTAACCTACGTGTTTCATACTATAACTCTTATTCTGCATCTAATCCTCTTCGCTGCAAACGTTTGATGTAGTTTTCTTTAAAGTCCACTTTCTTTTTTCATATGCATATTTTACCCTTTATAATAACTGTACCAATTCATTGTGCGAAAACGCTAAACTAAATTTAAATTGGCAAGACCAAAAAATGTTCCAACCCTCAGAACGTTCTTTACGGAAAAATACAGCGAGGTTTTTAATAGGTATAAATAGAATGCACAACGACATTGGTACATTGCTTTCACATTAGTTCAAGATATGTATTTAATTTAAGTACAGAAATAAACTCTTTTTACAAAATAATATTAAAATTATGTTGAGTTTTTTTTTGTTAATTTAAGTTTCTTAGATGATTTCTTAATTTTTATTAGTGATTATTTTAATGATAATTTTTCAAAAGCTGAATTTTGAAGCGATCAATAAAATGAAGAAAGAAGTTTGGAGAAGATCAGTTAATCACCAAAGTTATTCAACAGTTAAGATTGATTATGAAAAATAGGTCCTTACAAACTTGATTTTTTACTTTACTCGTATAAAGAAAAGTTATTTATTATTGGTATAAAATATATTAGGTATATATACTGTAAAGATCATGCTGTCGAGACTTCAGCCAATATTGAATAAATATTCTAATATACGTATATATATCGAAACTAGTTAAGGTAACTATTTATTTACTTTCAAGCAACGTGAATATATATATATATTATATATAATAGGTAGCGATGTAAAACTGCTAATGTAATAAAATTAAAATATAAGATCTCTATCTCCTCAAACACAGGAACATTTTTGCGGTATACCTTGTGCGTTATGCTTATAAATTAATTTTTATTTATACATAATATCAATAAAGTAGCGTTTGACCGAGCTAAAATACAGTTGGTCTCAGGCATCTGTATCGAAGACTTTAAAGACATCTTAAATTATCAGCACCAAGCAAAATATAGTCTCTTTCAGAAGCTAAACAAAAGCTAATCGTCCAAATAAGACAATGTTGAAGTATAAACTATCCTAAAACGCAATGGACGACGACGTAGATCATAGTCGCATCCAAATTTTCACGCATAGATATCTGTACTGGTACTGATGTTACGTATGTCTGATTTTTATTCATTTATACAACATACATACAGGGTTTAATAAAAAATACCAGAATGCTCTCGGACTGTACTTGTTAACATTAAAACTAACAACTTTTTTTTAAGAAATAAATTAATACTTAATTTTGAAAAGTTGTAGAACTTAATAAGTTAGTTTTAATGATAGGAAATACAAGGCCGAAAGCTTTCTGATATTTTTTATGTTACCCTCTATATGTTGTTCTTGTTTAACCAGAAAATAATAACGACTTTTAGTTTTACAGTCAGCTTGTCGAAATATCAAATACAAGATATGGTATTTCTGGAATAACACAGCTTAGCGATATGCATACGGTATAAAGATATACGCTCATAAAAAATCAAGCGGCACGATTTCGCTATAAATGGAGACGTGTATATAAACTAGCTTGTTGTGACACGTTTCTGAATTGTGTGCTCGCTAAGATGCGCCTACGCAGCGTATATAAAGGTAGAAGCTTCGTCTTTTATTCAACTTGTGACGCGCGAGTACAAACTTATTCCAGTGCAACCTTAATATAACGTAAGACTTCCTCGATTTAACAAATTGTCCATAAGAGTCAATGTAAAATATACCCGCACTATTGCGAACATTTTTTCGTAATTTAAAGGTATATTTATGAAGGAAAAAATCCGATACCTCTAATTTACGAATTTTTTCAACATAACATTTTATCAACTATGATAAACAATGTTGAGGTGAGTAAAAACTATTTTTTGACTTCAAATATAAACAAACATTGATATATCTAAAACTTGTTATAACGAATATTGACTCGTTCCCCTCCGATTTGTTATATCGAGGTCGCACTTTATTATACTAACGTTCATACATGAGCTGGATCGGGGGTTTTGTTGGGAGGGTCAGCTACTACGTGTTTAGATATGTCCCTAAGGTCCTGATGATCACCGTGGGCCGCCAGGTCGAAATCCGACCCTGATAGGGAAGCAATATGGTTCCAAGTCGATTCCGCTGCATCGCGATCATCTGTTGGTTTTAAAGAATGATATTAGTATATTAACATGAAATATCGAAACAAAATTTTATCCATGTTGAATTTTTCTAATAATCTTTTTCTGCTAAGCGCTAAGCTTTGACTAGGATTAACGTGAACACAACACAAATCAAATGGGTGGGAGATGCACCTAGAACCATTCGGTTCCTCCCCCCTCCATTCTGTCCACACCCTCGAGTAAGGTCAAGGTTCTTACAAATAAACGTGGTATAAATCATTGACGTAACAAACAGGTGGCCCACCTGATAGTAAATGGAAAACTGAATAAATAGAGTGAAAACCTCGAGCGCTGCTCCGATTACCCATAAATCTATTGGTAATAATAGGTTACCTATATTGTATTGTGTTCATGAATAGCATCTAACTAGGTATACGTCAGATGTATTCAGCAACACTTACAGGGCATGCAAAGAACACGTCCTATGAATTGTCACCCTGTGTCCGTCATCCTGAGGTGTCGGTGTCAAGCCACATATGCCTGTAGCACCGACAACCACGCCTATCAGACCGGAACACAGTTGTACTGCTTAGAGGCAGAAATAAGCATAGCAGTCGTATTTCCCCGGACGAGATCTGTCACAAAAAGCTCTACCAAAATCAAAATGTCAAAATATTTATGCAGTCTTCTGTCATACATCGACTAAAAGAACTTTCAAATGTCAGAGCGTGATAAACACTAAATAAGTATTCCAACGTTATCCCACGTTTATTTGTAATACCATAAGTGTGTACCGTACGTTGAATGTCTGTTGTGTATATTCCAAATATGAAATTGTATCGTATGGTCTTTGAATTTCCCATTAATATCATTCCCGAATACGGTTTGAGTAGACTCATATACTATTTATGATATATGTATAGTTATGTATCATCATCTTTAAAACTGTCATATAATGGATATTAATTGGTAAAAAATGGCTATAATTTCTATTACCCATTAAAGACTTATTTTATCACCTATAACAATTAGTTTTAATTTCAAAGCGTAGGCCTAACTACTCAATAAAAGCTCAAAAATTTTGGCCATTGCGTGAAGCTTCTTGCAAAAATAATCAACACAACTTTAATTCTACTGGGCAAAAATGTGACCTATGAACGTCAATTATATATAATTACTAAAAAGTAATATGTATAGTATAAAACGGCTCGAGCCTAAGTAAACGTAAAACAAATATCATTTTGCAGCATTTTTTTGTAGTTCGTTAGTGAGATGGAGAAAATTAAATTGCATGCGGCAGTTTAATAACCCTATTGCTATTTCTCTATGTTCTGTTGGAAACATTTTAATCATTTTTCATTTTAATCGACTTAAAAGTACATATGAATGCCTGAGTTTATGCCCTCATAATTCTAGTGAGTTTTGAGTTGTTAACTTCAACTACTGTGCTAATGAAAAAGGAGACTGACATTTTACTAAAATTGAGTTCAACGTTTGTCCTGCATCTGCAAAAGGAGTTCAACTTACGTATATTACTAGTTCATTCCGGGAACCGGAAACGCAAGGACATAGAAAAGTACAAAAAGTTTACATAACAAGTATTTACAGCTTATTCCCATTCGAGGTATTCAGGGAGAAATCTCTATTCTAGGAATAAGCTTTTCCTTTATACTTTTTTTTATTATATAATATTTTGTACAAGAACAAGCTTATTTTGCAGATGCAGGACTAATATGAAACTTAGTTTTAGCGAAATGTCAAAAGTCGCTCTTTTTAATTAGGACAGCATATGAGCATTATCAGCTCAAATTTACTCACATTTTGCACACAATTTTGAGGGAATAAACTCACAATAATTATGAGGGTATTACTAAATTTGAGTTTTTTGTTTTAATACTGAACAAAAAATCTTTATTCTCTGAATAATTTACTTTTTAAAACTCACTTAGATTCTTATAAAATATTTCTTTAATAATTATATACGTAAGTTATAGTTTGTAAGAGGCGAAAAGAGATAGACATGATGACAGTTATAAATAAACCGTAACCCATTCATTTATTTTCTTAAAAAAGGAAACATGCATTTTAATTCCCTTTTTAGTTCTGTGATTCGTGAATAACTTAGTGACAGTTATCTTTATACGAAAACTTAAGTGTCAATTTAGATACAACGAGCAAACTATGAAAGCAAGGTCGAGCACTTTTCCGGCGATTAAATCACTTAATTTTATTTAAGCAATATTAGCCCCTTTTTATACCAATATTTATAAAATATTAGTGCGCACTAGCACTTTGACGAAATAAAGTTGGTTTTTATCTTATTTCTTCCTACCGGTATATCACGGTGACATTTTTTCGCCTTACAACAGTGACCCATTAAATCTGGCAAATGGACAATAATGGACAATAGGTGTCCATTGGTAAAAATTTGAACAAAAAAAAAAATAATTAATTAAATTAATAGTTTGGTGTAAGAGAAGCGTCTTATATCGAGCATTGTCAAGTATGTTCGTTTCGTGCAACAGAAAAATATATTCGAATAGGTACTTAATTTGAAACCGTCTGCTTCCAAATTACAAAATGCGGATGTTAATGTTTTAATTTTTTCTTCACTAGTGTAGTAAACTTCAATTATTTTGAATGTTGCGTAATGTAGATCAGATAGATTAAAGGGACTCTCGATGTTCGAGGATAAAATCACAGTGCTTGTCCGCTGGAAAAGTGCTTAAACAGGCTCGCTTAATTGACTCTCAAACTGCGAAGATCTTGACGACTCTACGCTTCTGAATTAGTATCGGTGAAAGTTTAGTGAAAGTGTCCTTGTGAAATATGATGGCAATCCTGACATGCTGTTATTTGATAAACTTATCAAACTCACTCACAATGGTCCGCACAAACATCAAACTGTCGGACGAGCGCTGATCTCGGCGGTTACTATACTTTGTTTAACATACGTGTATTAGGAGTAAAAGCTCGCCTTAGTAAGAAAAAATATGCAAGAACTTCAACACAATTATATATTCCGTTATTGTATTTTCGTCCAATTCCGATATCATATTGTTGTCCAATAAAAATATTAATTTTTTGTCCACACGGGATCATATTTTCGTCATCCAATATCGGATAGTCTACTTCCAGCATCGGATAGTTTTCCAATTGGCGCCCGATGCTGATCTATTTTTTAAATTGAAAAAAAAAATATTGAACGAATTCGGTTCAACATCGTATTAAATATTGAAAAAGAAAACAGTAAAACCGGCCTATGGAATTTACAACTTATAAAAACGTATATATTATGTCGAGGTTCTTGCTAATTCAAACGGCTGTATTGTCGATGTATAAATACACTGAAATTCATGGTTTTGAATATGTAAAAGGATAATGGTGGTGATTCGGCTGTACACATATCTCGACACAACATAAATCTCGACTCGACTTAAAGAAGACCATTAAAAAGCATTTTGTATATATTTTCACAAGTGAACCAAACTTCATAATGCTCTTTTCCATGTATTTAGCGTGCGGATAATTATTGTTTTCCACACTAGTGCTTTTTGCTTTACACCTGTATATAACATCCAACTGCATGAAGGTTTTAAATCAAAAAGTTTTCTGTACAAAATTTGTATGTAAAATGTCTATTTTACCGCTAGAATACGCGTTTTTTTTTTTTAGTTAGAAACTGATAGCCCTGCCATTTCCTCTAAAAAAAAAAGAAAACTTATCCATCTTTTTTATGCACGTATGCATACTCCACGCATATTCGAAGATCCTTTACTAGTATATTAAGGATATTGCGCGTCCCGAAGCCAATACATAATTTCAATAGTTTAAGATTATTATTTATAGATAGCGCAAGCAACCAGCCAATGAAAAACGCAGCAATAACTAATTCCTGAGGCCTTTGTTCAGCAAAATACCGACAACGCTCGCAACTTACTACATTTACAACCTACTTTTAAACCTCAGTTTTGTTTAGTAAATGACGTGTGTACAAACTTATCAGCACCAATAGAAATCATATTTTCTAATTTTATTCTGAAAGCAAAAGGTTTAACGGGGATTAATCTACTCTAAATATTTGTTACAAAGCAATGTTTATGATAGTATTGTATTATTATTTACTTATTTCAGCATTTCTAGCTGTTTGAAATGGAAAGTCTAAAGTCATTCGTAACAGTGTATCAACACAAACACACAAAACAGTTTTTATAACGGGTTCTGTTTACTGGTTTTTGTATTTGATAGCCTGGTGGACATTTAACATTTCGAAGTAATCTGCGTTTTGAATTATCGCAATTAAATATTATTTGATTAAACGGTGAAGGAAAACGTCGTGAGGAAACCTGCATGCCTGAGAGTTCTCAATATTGTCCTCAAAGTCGTGTGAAATCTGCGAAATCGCATTTGGCCAGCGGTGAACTATGACCTTAACCCGACATTTTTGGTCATACCGTTACCATCCGCGGGCATAGAAGGTATGCACAGGGTTTGCCGATGATTTAAATAGTTAATTATAAAAAACTTAAGGATAGTCATTGTAAGAGTTATAAAAAGCCTACCCTTAAGTATTTATAAATCGTACTGGAGATTTTCCTATTTTATATCATTTTTATACACTCTGCTTACCCTCTATGCACGCCACTGACTGTTACTAATAAGGGGACATAAAACCAGTGAACAAGACCCTCGGTTAGTACGCACACACAAAGCTCAGCGGTGCCTACCGTAACCACTAGACGGGCGTTGAATGCGCCCCGAAACGACCTGGGTGCTCCAAGCTGGCCGGTATGGGCGACCGCTCGACCGCAGAACGCGCGCGTGTCTCTTCCATTATGAAGCTGTTGATGATGTACGCCTCGCGACGGATGCGATCGCGCAAGTCGCCGGACATGTCCGGTATGGCCCAGCGGACGATTATCATAACTAGGGCTACCACGTTCTGGAAGAGAGAACTTATATTGTACTATTGCATCATCGGGAGGTTAAGCTCTACTGTTCTTTTTTTGAATTCATTTTTTTGGTTTAGGCAACTGGACACAATACAAAAATTTTAAAATATAACATTTCCAGTATACAAGGTTAAATAAAAAAATCCAGAAAGCTCTTGGCATTTAGTTATTTACATTAAATTAGTGAAATCTGCATATCGTCCGCGAAAGGTACAGAAGTCATTTGTGGGATTGAGTATAAGCTTTTATAATATGATTCCCAAGGTAATTTTGGACCTACCAATGCATAAATTTAAAGCGAGCGAGGTTACTATACAATTGATGAATTTCTTAATGACAAGGTCGCTTGGAAGCATCCGGCTCCGCTTTCATCTCTCACAAGATAGAAAAATTAATGTTAAAATGTAAAATGTAAATTTTTGATGTTGGAAAAGAGCAACTGCCGAGTTTCTTGCCGGCTTCTTCTCGGTAGAATCTGCCTTCCGAACCGGTGGTAGAGTCACTACAAACAGACAGACTTGACGTTTCGAAAGTGCTTATATTAGGCCTACTTGAAATAAATGAATTTTGAATTTGAATTTTGAATATAAAACTAACAACTTTTGTTTTGAGACTATTTACTAACTGAATATTTTATGAAATATTCAATATTTTAGATACTCTACTTGTTACTACTCTGTAATGTAACATCGGCAACAGCGCACGAACCACGACTCTGTCGTGACGTCACTGACCCGAATCACAATATGTATTTGGTTTCAATGTAATGTCACTTTACATAAATAACATAATTTATTATTTTTTTGTATGAAATAAATTAATAGTGAATTTTGAAAAGTCGTAGAACAAAAGTTGTTTGTTTTAATGCAAAGGAACTACGAGGTCAATAAAGCTATAAATAGATACAATACATAAATGTATAATTAGTAAACCTAAGGAGGGATTCTTTTGTCTCTTTCTCCTAAAGCTACGGTAAACAATGTCTTTAGACCTAATTTCCGCACTAAGGAACACGTCCTTGTACCAGGCCGCAACTTCGAATACATAGAAGCTAATATATGTATTTCTGTCCGACTGCAAACTAACTATCGCTAACATCACACGTGTGTCTCCCATCAATTTACAACAGACAAGAAATATATGAAGCAAATCTCTAGCATCTTACATAATTGTACCGGAACAGCATACATTTTGGTCCTTCGAGCCGGATCTGACCCAGCGACATATGGATAAGATAATAAAATTGAACGTGTCGGACTATTTTGACAAGTATGACTTTCCTACCTCAAATACGACGACGAAAGCTAGTCTTGCTCCCATCACGTGCCAGTACCAGTTAGTATGCTCATAGTCATCGCCGTCCTTGTAGTTCCAGTAGCCCGGGTAACTAAAAAAGAAACTTGAACTGAAACTTCACTGGTCTCAAAAGTAGGTCTGGGAATTCATCCATCCAGCCATGACGGTGCGTGCGTAAATAGAGGTGTAAGTTATAAAAAAGTAAGTGGCCCGTAATACAACCCATAATACATAAATAAATTAATAGAAAGAAATAAAAGCAGTCTTCTTCGACCGATTGAAATCCACTGCTGGATATACGTCTTTTATAGAGTCCCAAAATCCAGCGACTCGTTTGATATCGTGTGTCGTCCTCATGGGGGGTCTACCAACGCTGCCTTTACCGATGCGAGGCCGCCATTCCAGCACCTTGAGACCAGTGGCGGAACTAAGATAAAAGCCGAATAGATGAAAATGAAGGAATGAAAAAAAATGGTTGTAACGCGTCTCGTTATGACTTTAATAACTTATCAGGTGCTATGAAAATTAAACGGACCAGAATTCACAGAAATATTTGGAGTGCTGTTATTTCTTTTTTTAATTTTGACAAACAGCGCATAGAAACTTTTTTATCCAACTAATTTTCAATCGAAGTTTCCAATCATAATTCGCGTGTTGACCTTAATCGTTGTATTTTTCCATGATTAGTTAATATTGTTAGTCATTTGACACAACAAGAACGGTAACTTTTGAAGGTCATGACGAGTCAAATTCGTCGTTTAGGTAACTGTGCTTGCTTAAATTCCAGACCCTAGGAACGCCACTGGTTGGGACCCCAACGTCTGCCTTTTCACCTACAAGCCGATGAGACTGCAGTCAAGGGCGAACTTTAAGTAAAATGAAAAAAAAAATAATAACCTGCACATTGTCCCATTGTACTTGGTGCCTTCCGGTGGATGTTCGAGCACGGTTATGTTGAAGTCAGTGAGCGTGTGGTTCACGTAGTCGGTCATATCCCCCTTCACGGCGAGATACACCAGGCGAGGGATAAACTCTGATGTGAAGGCTATAATGAAACCCTGAAAATAAACATAATGTACTACCACTTATCTCCTACCTTACTTGTTGCGACCTCTCTGGTCATGTCTTATAAGTGTGAGCCGGTATTTAAGAATTTAAAATTTCGGATTTCACTTTGGCATGGTGGGAAGCCTTGCATGGCTAGACACCCCCCTACCGAGAAAGACTTAGAGGATTTTGCGTTCTCGTACGATGCCGGTTAGAACCAAATGATAGTTGTAGCAAAACGCGAGATCAGTCTGTTTTAAAAGCCTTCTTTGCATTCTATAGCACAATGATTATTGCTATTAGAAGGCAGTAAGCATAATAGCGGAAGAAAGTTTGTACGGGCAATCAGAAGTTGTACGCAAACGAAGTCGCTGGGTACCGGTAGCAACTAAATAAACATATAATATATTAATGCGAAAGTAAAAGTGGATGTTTGTTACTAAATCTGGAGTAAATTTAGGCTTTTTATCAAAAATTTCACTCTTACAAAATAGTAATTTTCCAAAAATTTCAAACTGGAATGATATTGAAAAAGAGCAATCTGCTGAGTTTATTGGCTCATATCGGTTGAATCTGCCTTCCGAACTGCTGGTAGAGTCACTACAAACAGATTGACTTGACGTTTCAAAGTGCTTATAAACTAGGCCTACTTGAAATAAATGAATTTAGAATTTATTTGAATTTTATCGCTAAAAATACCGTTCTCTTGGGATAGATTTGTTTTTGTATTCACTGAGCAAGAGATTGAAGTCGCTGGCAACTAGTCTGTTATAATTAAGAAACAAAAAGTATCCGGCGGATGACACTTACGTTGGTAATAATGCTGAGTTTCCCGATAGAGTCGAGAATGCGGTACCACACGCCGATGGCGTTGACCCGCTGCGGCACGGGCCTGCGGTAGCACGTGAGGAACTTCTTGGCGTCCAACCTCATTTCCAGCACGTTGTTGATGAGCGCGAAAAGCGGCGCCAGCGGAAACGCCGCCACGAATATCGTCACGAAGCCGTATTGCAACACTGGACAAGACAACGTACGTACAATTCAACCAAGCGAACTCGGCACTTGAAGACACTATCTAGGTACTATTGATTCGTCTGTACTTTATACTTTAATAATAGTATTAAGAACTGCCATTCATACTTTAATAACATTTTGCGGCGATAGGTAGATAAGATAGAAAGGAGGAGCTTGACTTCACTTTCTTGATAGGATTCTACCTCGGTCCGAGTTCGAATCCCAGCACGCATCTCACTTTCTTCAATGGTGAAGGAAAACGTGGAAGGAAGTCGTGAGAAAACCTGCATACCTGAGAGTTCTACATAATTTTCTCAAGGGTGGGTGGAGTCCACCAATCCGCACTGGGCCAGTGGTGGACTACGGCCTTTACCCCTTCTCATTGTGGGAAGAGAACCGTGTCCTATAGTGGGCCGGTTATGGGTTGATATGATGAATAAACATTTTATTACCATATTACCATATTTTTAATTTTTGCCAACCCTAACAGAAACCTGCGTGATGTAGGGTGCCTTGATGGCTTGGTCGGGTTATACCTACATATTGACGTTCATTGAAGTTCATACTGTCATGTTGGATTCGAGGATTTAAAATAAGAACAGTGAGGCTTTAAGCTTTTCAATCCAAGGTCCTACAAAACACTTACAAAAACAGGTTCATCGTAGACCAGAAAGGGGATTCTGTATCTCAGTTGACCCAAAATTTAGCTAGACTACTAAATAACCTGTTAAAGTCACCTTTTGCACGCTGAAACCTAAGAATACAACTGAGTATACTAATTGTTCTGCGGTGTTTGATGGCATTGTCAATGCGGTTGGTTATTACATAGTTGACTTACCCATTTCCAAATATTCGGGAAAGAGACCCATGTTTCCAAAGTCGACTAGCTTAAAGTCTTTTACCCACTGCATTGGACTTTTAATCCTGCAAATAATTATGCATTTACAATCATACAAAAACTTGCTAGTTGGGAGCATATTTCTACCAATTTTTTTCAGAATAAAAGTGTTTTATCTTAGCTCGCTCTTTCGAAATATCTAGACTTAAGAATTTAGGCAATTGAGGCAATGAATAGTTTCCCAGGACTTGTTCGCAGCAAAGCAGTACTTCAGTACTACTATGTTACTTGAAGCCGTTATAACTGTTCTAAATTCTGTTAAAGGCACAGAATTAAGGACATACAGAGTTCTCATTCAGCCATTATTGTAAGCAGTGCATTGTGACAAAAACAGGGACGAAAAAAAGGCACGTCTCACTTCAAACACGCGGAATGTTGCTAGCTAGCAAACTTTTCTGATTTTCCTCATTTTATGGTTAACGTTTAGAACATTAGAAATAAAATAGTTACTGACAACTGTTAAATGAATGAAGTGACTAATCGCCTGCTCGAGTAACACTACTGAAGTAGAGTGGTTCTTGATGATCCAATAGTTGTCGTGTACACGCATTCTGCCTCGAGGCCATGCCTTTAGGTTGGTCAGTTAGACCAATTCGGAGAATGCTAGGAATTCCTGCTTCGTCGCGAACAAGTGCCGGGAAATGAGGTAATGCCTCGAGGCGATTCTTTCAAGTTGGTCAGTTTGACCAATTCGGAGATGACTCGTAGTATCTCGGAAAGCAAAGTAATAATAGGCTGTCTTTCTTTTTCAGTAGGTGTGGGAATGAAAGGCGTACCTCAGCCGCACAATAACGATAAAACCTATATAGGATAAACGTGCTTTCCGGTTCAAGGTCACCACGATCACATCTTTGCTAAGATCATTGTTATCTTACTCGCTGAGCTATCTTAGAAAAGTAATTTTCTGCGGATCACCTTATTTCAGATTAAGTTCAACGACTTAACATAATTGGCAACAATGTCTTACCGTCTTTTTCTGCCTATAGTTCTAATAATGTTCCACCACTTGAGCAAATAGGGCATCATCATTTCGA